>NW_027362764.1:37493854-39893854 GCF_046119375.1 Phyllobates terribilis | reverse complement strand
GTTTAAGGATGACTTGTTTACCAGCGGTAAAAGGAAGAAGACACGTTCTTTCGAACTTTTTCTTTACTTCGAACAGTGGTTAGTTTTCCATTGATGACCTGTATGGAGTCTTGTTTTTTTGCCTGCCGAGTTGTAGCTTTTATTTATATCATTTTGTACCCCATATGATGTTTTGATTTCATTCCATTGCATGTTTTTTGAAGAGGTGGAAAAAAATTGTAATTCTGGTGTTTTGTTTGTTTTTTCTTTACGTTTATTATCCTATGGGTTAATTAGTTTAAGATTTCGATTGGACTTTTACAAATGCGGCGATGCTAAGTATGTTCATTTTTTTTAAAATTTTTAATTCTTTTCTCTTTAGATTTTGAAAAGTGGGTGATTCAAACTTAAGTTTGTTTTCTTTGTAAACTTTTCTTTCATATTACTTTTCACTTATATTGTAGTCCCCTTTGGGGACTTAAACCTGTGATCGCTTCATCACTTCTACTTCGGTACATAGTAAAAATCATAATCAAACTTCATGGGAGTACAAAGATGGCAGTGAAATATTGCTGGGGATCGATGAGCGTCACAATGGACTTACCCTCTGGTGCTGTACCTCTTAAATGCCACAGTTGGAGATTGACAATGGCACCTAAGTGGTTCAGCAGCAGCGATCAGAACCAGCTCAGATTGCTGCTGGCTGCATAACACAGCTGGCATCTTCCTCTATTGAGAGGGCTCAGCTCATACTATGCAGTAGGACTTAATAGGATGACCTACCTCAGGAAGGAGTTAGCGCTGGATTATTCAGTGTCTTTGTTCTCATTTTTAACAATTTTTTTGTAAATCTCTAGAAAAATTACGAAAAGATATACAGCATTTTTAATTTTTGGTATTTTTGTGGCATTTGTGACTTCTTTTTAAAACGCAGCATGCTCTCACTGTGGGGTTTTTTTTTCCTGCGTTTTTCTAGTGAAGGTAAAAATAAAATAAAATATAAAAGATATTTCTGGGCATTACGGTGGCTCAGTGGTTAGCACTTCAGCCTTGCAGCACTGGGGTCCTGGGTTCAATTCCCACCTAAAGGACAACATCTGCAAGGAGTTTGTATGTTCTCCCTGTGTTTGTGTGGGTTTCCTCTGGGTTCTCCAGTTTCCTCCCACACTCCAAAGACTGATAGGGAATGTAGATTGTGAGCCCCAATGGAAACAGTGATGATAATGTCTGTAAACTGCCTGAATTGTAAAGCACTGCAGAATATGTTATTATATTTAAAAGTTTTTTAAAAAAATATGAAATAAAACTTTGAAAAACTAGATGAAAAATTCTTGAAGCTCCTGATATTTTTTATAAGCATCTAAAATCACAGGAAAATCAGTGTGTGTGATGAAAGTGGTTTGAAACGCTGCACTATCCTCAGGATAAGCCATCAAAATCGGAATATTGGGGGTCCACCTCTTGGTACCCCATCTGATCAACTGCTTCACGAAGCTGCTGTGATCCACGTTCCCTTTATAATTTTGGTAAGGGTCAGGTGATGGGCTGATCCGGTGACTTTTACCATTCCGATTTTGTAGCCTTTTCTAAGGATAAGCCATCATTATTTTAGTTCTGATAACTGCTTTTACGGGACAAATTCCTGAACCAGACCTAAAAAAGGGACAGGGTTAAGCAAAACCATACACAAAAAAATTGGCATTTTTTTTGGTTTGCCCCTTATTATATATATATATATATTTCTGGGAAGGGGAGGGCGTTCTAAATGTTGATAAGTGATTTTGGTTACTCTTGGTATTTTTTTAGCTAAATACCCACCACCTCCGATATAATGGGGGCTTCCCACCTGGTGACTTATCAGATGGTCCATGACAGCATTGCTGATGGATTTGGTACAATATGTGACTAAGGGTTTAATAATAAATGTACTCTTAGTTTTCCATACATTTTTAAGGATAAAAAAATAAATAAATTATTGCAACAAGCAAGCAAAACATTCAATAGGCTGCAATTCCCCTCACAACCACTTGGTGGCCACTTACATACACATAAAGCATAAACAATTAAACATCTCTTGATAGAGTATCACAAAATCATGATTTTTTTTTTCAAAGCTGGTCAACTTGTGCTACTCATCTTGTGATATATCAAGCCAAGAGTAAATGGAAGAGACAGATGCCCTAACTCATTTTCTACGGTTCATGATAGCCTTTATAGGGATACCCTTTTCACAATTATAGCAACATTACATAAAGAGCTGCTAAGGGAAAATGCTCAGAGGGTCAGGCCCCTCTAAGAAAGGTATTGGAGGAGGAAGACAATCTCATATCTACAGGGTAATAGTATTGTCCTTTGACCATGTAGTAGTGCATTGGCTTCAAGACTTCTCTAGAGCTGCACCGAGGCTCCGGAGTTGTCTTCCGCATTTTATTTGATTATTTCATTTTCTCCTCCAGTGTCTCAGTGCCAGAAATCATATTCGTATCTACTTTTAATTTTCATATTTAACTCTCTGACGCCTTTATGCAACATTTATAAAGAGGAGTATATTTATCCGTTCATTTGAGGCGAAGAAAAGCTTCATTGAGACAAATTTTCCTAACTTTATAAGCCATTAATGCCAGTTCCGGCAAATTTATTTTTATATGAATCTTCTTTTAGCTGCTGAGAATCACTTTTGTAATCAGACTCTTGGGTACATTAAAAATGTTTTATATACCTGACCTCAGTTATATTCTGAAAGACAAGGAGAAACAGCAATTGGGCAAGAAAGGCAAAAAAAAAAAAAATAGCCAAATTGACAGTGAAATTACAGAAGAGGCAAAAGAAAGGCAAGAAGGAAAGCAGAAAGTGGCTTTTCCCCTATTAAAGCCACCGGTGAGACGCGCGTCGGGTCTGCGTCCATGTTTTGGGGTTAGTATTTACCATTTATGTACATTTAACTTGTTGTTCTGTTCCCTTTGTGTTTTATCATTTTTCACAGGAGTTACATATACACATGCAGTGACTTTTCTTCTGGAGGTCTCCTTACGTAATGAATTTTACACCTAGATATGATATTGTAACCTCTGATGTGTTTAACTGACATGTCTTTAATCTTTTTCATTTCATCTTTCTTATTTATTGATACACATTTGACACTTTAGTTCATACGTTGGTTGTTACTATCCGATAGCACTTTAGGAACATTTGCATTATATGGCTTACATAGCACTGGTCACTTCGATACTCCATAGGTGCAATATATGATCACACTTCTTCATTGACCAATTTTTTTTTTGAATTGTGTTATTTGAAATTTTCCTGTTTTAATGTCTTTTGTGTAAGTGTTTCCCCTTGAACTTTTTAACGTTTATAATAAACTTGATTTCATATTTCCTTTGGAATTTTGGTCATGTGTCTTATTTATAGGTTTATATGTATGTATTGGCGTTTAATGTGTGCAATGTGTATATAATATATATAATATGTGTGTGTGTTTGTGTAATGTGTTTGTATTTGTGGGTGCTGTGTGTTTATGTATGTTTGTTTAAAGTGTGTTTAATGAGTATGTATGTATGTGTGTTGCATATATTTGGGTGTGCAATGTGTATACATCAGTGTATTGCATGTATACTTGTGTTTGAGTGACATGTATATGTGTGTAATGTGTGTATAAATAAAGTAAGTGGGCAAAACATAGCAGTGTTATATAGGTTTCCGTATGTTTCCATATGTCACTATTACGTATGTGTGCAGTATTATAGAACTACATACGCATGGCCACACTAATAATAAACAACTGGTAGATTCTACCAAATAGATAGCAAACACAAAATAAGCCAAATTTAATACATTGCATGGACATTAAAATATTCTTTTTCTTTCTTTCTTTCTTTCTTCCTTCTCACACCATTCCTATCTATCTTATTTGTAAATTATGTTCTCATTTTTTTGTTTCATATCAATCATTTCTTATATCTATCTACAATATCTATTAGTCTTATATATTTCTTTTTCTTTTTTTGCTTCTTTTTTCTCTCATTCTTACTTTCATTCTTTCTTTCTCTCATTCTTTCATGATTTCTTTCATTCTTACTTTCTTTTTTTCATTCTTTCATTCTTTCTTTCATTCTCTGTTTCTTTCTTTCTTTCCTTCATTCTCTGTTTCTTTCTTTCACTCATTCTCTGTTTCTTTCTTTCATTCTCTGTTTCTTTCTTTCTTTCTCTTTCTTTCTGTATGTCTGTCTATTTATCTATCTCTCCCATATTCACCAGTTACCAATGTATTCTATAATCTGTGTCTGCCACCTAGTGGACGTAAAGTAAAATGCTTTCCATTTAGATAATTGTGAAGCTTCTTTTTATGATGAAATGACATATTTATAAAATATACACTTATCTACTGGTCTTTATTACATGGGGTGTAAATATTTAATATATAGGAGAAGACATTCACATTTCCATATCACTTCAGCGAATTTTGTTCTTCAACAATTGTGTCGCTTTTCATATTGCCTACACTAGAAGGCGTTGAGTAAGTGTCATGTACCATAACCTGAGCAACAGTGCTTAGTGCTGCTAATGGTGATTGTGAGGGTCCACCCTCCACCTACAGTGGTGTGACAAAGTGTTTGCCCCCTTCCTGATTTCTTATTCTTTTGCATGTTTCTCACACTTAAATGTTTCAGATCACAAAACAAATGTAAATATTAGATAAAGATAACACAAGTAACCACAAAATGCAGTTTTTAAATGAAGGTCTTTATTATTAGGGGAAAAAGAAATCCAAACCTACAGGGCCCTGTGTGAAAAAGTTATTGCCCCTAAACCTAATAACTGGTTGGGCCCTTAGCAGCAACAACTGCAATCAAGAGTTTGCGATAACTGGCAACACCCTGGAGGAATTTTGGCCACTCATCTTTGTAGAATTGTTCTAATTCAGCCACATTGGAGGGTTTGCGAGCATGAACCGCCTTTTTAAAGTCATGCCACAGCATCTCAATCAGATTAATGTCAGGACTTTGACTAGACCACGCCAAAGTTTTCATTTTGTTTTTTTTTAAGCCATTCAGAGGTGGACTTGCTGGTGTGTTTTTGATCATTGTCCTGCTGCATATGCCAATTGTGCTTCAGCTTGAGGTCATGAAGAGATGGCCGGACATTCTCCTTTGGGATTTTTTGGTACACAGCAGAATTCATGGTTCCATTTACCACAGCAAGTCTTTCAGGTCCTCGAGCAGCAAAACAGCCCCAGACCATCACACTACCACCACCATATTTTACTGTTGGTATGATGTTCCTTTTCTGAAATGCTGTGCTACTTCTACCCCAGATGTAATGGGACATACTCCTTCCAAAAAGATCAACTTTTGTCTCGTCAGTCCACAGAGTATTCTCCCAAAAGTCTTAGTGATCATTAAGATGTTTTCAGACAAAACTGAGCCGAGCCTTTATGTTCTTTTTGCTCAGCAGTGGTTTTCATCTTGGTACTCTGCCATGCATGTCAATTTTGTCCAGTCTCTTTCTTATGGTGAAGTAATGAACACTAACCTTAACTGAGGCAAGTGAGACCTGCAGTTGTTTGGATGTTGTTGTGGGGTCTTTTGTGACCTTTTGGATGAGTCGTTGCTGTGCTCTTGGGGTAATTTTGGTCGGCCGCGCACTCCTGGGAAGGTTCACCACTGTTCCATGTTTTCGCCATTTGTGGATAATGGCTCTCACTGTCATTTGCTGGAGTCCCAAAGCTTTAGACATGGCTTCATAACCTTCTCCAGATTGATAGATATCCATTACTTTGTTTCTCATTTGTTCCTGAATTTCTATGGATCGCAGCATGATGTCTAGCTTTTGAGGATCTTTTGGTCTACTTCACTTTGTCAATCAGGTCCTATTTAAGTGATTTCTTGATTGAGAACAGGTGTGGCAGTAATCAGGCCTGTGTGTGGCTAGGGAAATTGAACTCAGCTTCCCAAATATGTGATAAACCACAGTTAATTTGAGACCATGAGTAAGATGCAAGTCGAAACGCGTAGGTCCCACTTCTAGTACCCCATGAACTCTTGTGTCAATATAAGGATTAGATTCTGTATTTTAGATGGCTCAATAAAAGCTATATTTTAACATTAATAAAACTTGCAACCTCCATCGCTGCATCATTCTCCTCCTATGTAGGTTTCTGCTGTGGATGCCGTGTCCTGATCTGTGCAAGGCTTCGGTCTATTTGGAGATCACACATCTGCTTTGGTGAGCTGACTATTCTTTATTTTTACAGTTAATTTATGCTTTAAGGAGGGGGGGCAATCACCTTTTTCACACAGGGCTCTGTTGGTTTGGATTTCTTTCTCCCTTAATAATAAAGATCTTCATCTACAAACTGCATTTTGTGGTTACTTGTGTTATCTTTGTCTAATATTTACATTTGTTTTGTGATCTGAAACATTTAAGTGTGACAAACATGCAAAAGAATAAGAAATCAGGAAGGGGAAAAACGCTTTTTTACACCACTGTATATAAATATGTGTGTATACATACTGTTTTCATAACTCCTTGATAGTATTCTGCCATCTGCTGGCTACCCTTGGTATTGTAGTCTTATTTTCAATATTTTGTGTCACTCATCGGCCTCCCCTTGCTTTCATGGTTCCTTGATTTTACTATTAACTTTTAAATTCTATTTTTATTGTGAAGTTGTGCATCTGAATAAAATATGTAATGTGCATATGTGTCATTTTTTGGCCCATAGAGAATAATTTGGTTTATTGTGCTATATCCTATATGTGGCTGGCACACTTCTATGGGCACTACTATTCCTTATCACTATTAGTTGTGCACTGTAATTGAATACAATGTTTATGAAGTGTATGGCGGCACAAAATTCAAGGCAATTTAGTGGTGTGGTCATATTTGGGTTGACTTTCTTACTGAGCTGGCACTACTATTTAGCCTCACTTTTTTTGGCACAGTAGTAAGAAATGTTAGGTAACCCGGTGCAGGGATGCTGCCATATAATTTCTGCTGTAAATCGCGTGCCTATCTGTGGGGGCGCCACGCTCTGGCGGAGGGCACCGGACCGACCTTGACGTTATAAGAATGACTTTGTGGTTATGGCTACAATGAAGGGCAGATTTTAGCTAGAAACGGCAGAAACAACTCCATGATTGAGGCTCCTCATTGTCACCCAGGAGGACGATGCCGCATGATGTTACTTTATATAAGGTTATAATTAGTAATATGGAGCCAGTTATACAATAAATCTATTAGAACAAAAAATAAAAACTTACATTTTCCAACCCGAGTAAAACAAGGAGGGGGATGGTGGTCATTCCCCCCTGAATCCACTCATCCAGTGAGACCGTCCCATCGTGGTCATAGTCAATCTCTTGCATCATTTCGTGGAGAATCTGTGGTCAGAAGTGGAGGACGTCACACAAGGTCAATTGGGATTTGCATTATTGTTACAACATTGAGCATTTTCTGGACCTCGTCCTAGTCTGCTGGGGTATAGGAGGAGGATATGGGCAATGGTAAATCTACAGTCAATGTTCTCCAAAATCCTGTAATCCATCAATAGAGGGAGCATAAGAGCTGACTACGAACTGTTTATGCATTGAACACGACACTAAATTCATATGAATTAGGCTCCTCAGCTCCCCCTAGTGGCGGCTACAGGCAGATACAATATGCATTAGACTCCTCAGCTCCCCCTAGTGGCGGCTACAGGCAGATACAATATGCATTAGACTCCTCAGCTCCCCCTAGTGGCGTCTACAGGCAGATACAATATGCATTAGACTCCTCAGCTCCCCCCTAGTGGTGGCTACAGTCAGATACGCAGATACAATATGCATTAGACTCCTCAGCTCCACGTAATGGTGGCTAAAAATAATAATAATAATAATCTTTTTATTTATATAGCGCCAACATATTCCACAGCGCTTTACAATTCAGACACTTTACAGACAATATTGGCTACAGACAGATACAATATGCATTAGACTCCTCAGCTCCCCTAGTGGTGGCGACAGGCAGATGCAATATACATTAGGCTCCTCAGCTTCCTCTAGTGGTGGCTACATTTAGATGCAGTATGCATTAGGCTCCTCAGCTTTCCCTAGTGGTGGCTGCAGGAAAATACAATAGGTTCCTCACTGACACCTAGTGGTGGCTACAGGCAGGTGCAATGTGCATTAGGCTCCTCAGCTCCCCCTAGTGATGCCTAAAGGCAAAAATATAATGATTTAGGCTCCTCAGCTCCCCCCAGTGTTGGCTACAGGCAGATGCAATATGCATTAGGCTCTTTGCCCCCCCTAGTGGTGGCTACAGGCAGACACAATAAGGATTAGGCTTCTAAACTCACCCTAGTGGTTGCTAAAGGCAGATGCTATATGTATTAGTTCCTCAGCTTCCCCCAGTGGTCGTTACAGGTAGATACAATATGAATTAGACTCCTCAGCTCTCCCTACTGGTGAACATGGGCAGATACAATATAAATTAAGCTCCTCTGCTCCCCCTGGTGTTGGCTACAGGCAGATACAATTTGCCTTAAATTCCTTAGCTCCCCCTACTGGTGGCTAGAGGTAGATACACTATGCATTAGGCTCTTTATGTTCCCCTAGTGGCCGCTACAGGACTATGCTATATCCATTAGACTCCTCAGCTCCCTCTAACATTGGCTACAGGCGAATACAATATGCATTACGCTCTTCAACCCCCCCTAAAGATGGCTGCAGGCAGACATAATTGCAGTAGGTTCCTCAGCTTGCCCTAGTGCTGGCTGCAGACAGATATAATTTATATAATTCTTCTTAGCTCCCCCTTGTGGTGGTTGCAGACATACAGAATTTGCAATTGGCTCCTCAACTGCATGCATTTGGTTCCTAAGTTGTTGCAGACAGAATTTTTCTATATTCCCCCAAATTCTCTCTAGTGGTGGCCACAGGCAGAAATGATTTGCATTAGTCTTCTAATCTTCCCCTAGTGGTAGCTCAATGCAGATAGACAATCCATCAGGCTCCTTAGGGCTCTGTACTTTTCTACAATTTTACTCCATCTGATAAACTAGACTCCACTTGTCACACAACCAGATTTGAAAAAACTTACCTTACACAAACAGAACTTGGATCAATGTTTTTTTAATTAGGCTTTCTTTTTGCCATGGACAGAATGTCCAAAAATCAGACGTATTTTTTATGTACGGTCATGAGAAGTTGGCCTTACATATAGAACATCGCATTATAATGGAGTAGTTGTCACTTACAGGACTGAGCTCAGTGACGTCCCATTCCAGATATTCAGCGACGTGCATCATCTGGGTGATTATACTCTCCAGCTCCTGAGAACAGAAGAATATAACAACATCTTGTAAAACAACAGTCTTATAGAATGAGTGATGTCTGCAAGGATGAATGCAGACCATAAAGAGTTAGCACACTGAGCTGCGGTGTGAAATACTAAGTCATTAGTTGAGTGGAGTTAGTATAAGCATTTCTGCCCATTGACCCCTGGATGTTTACAGATAGTGAGTTCTCCTGTTTTGTTTTGCTAGAGAGGGGAAGGATTTGTAGACGAACTGCAGATTAAAGCAAGGAAGACGCTTAGACAGAAAGCTACAATAGCAAATAAGCGGGGAGAAACACTTGCCAATTGTGTATGCCAAAGCAAGAACTCGTTAGGGCCCAAGTAAAGTGGAGGATCGGTGCACTTGCCAATTGGTATACCACCCCTGAATAAAAAAGGACAAAGGGGTGCAAGTCGTCCGTATTGAGAAGTGCCTCTGTGTGCTACCCAGGGTATGGGAGACCAACCCATCCATAGAAAAGGAAGAAACTAAGCCGCCAATGACTAAGGGTGTGGGCAAGAGAACTGTAGAAGAAGCCAAGGAGTTGTGCTGCAAGGAGTGAAAGAGGAGTATTACACCGCAGAAGAAGAAAACCTGCAAGCGAGTAAGAGTAATCACCGAGAAGCGAAAAGTGAGAATATATAAACCTAAAAGAGTTGAGTGGAAGATGTATAACTCAAGCAGAATATGAGCAAACAATGCACTTTATTTTATTTTTAATTAATACAACAAGTAAACAATTAATAACAACTGCAAAAGCGGAGTCAGGCTAAAAGTAATCCATGAATGGATACAAACAGGCAAAGTTTCAAACTATCAATGTGTAGTCAGAGAGATAAAACGCAGATTGACCAGTAGGTGGCAGCAAAACACTAAGCAACAAAGGAAAAAAAAATAATGCGCAAGTGCAGACAATTAAATGATTATTCCCCCAAAAGAACCAGTGTCAGTGAGGAATGAAAGATAACTGGCAGAATGCTGGGGGTCCAACCGCTGGGGCCCAGAGTGATCCCAAGATCGGTGCTCTGGAAGCCTGGGAACAGGGCTCTGCAGCGCCATCCCTTGAATGTAGCAGAGGTTCCTGTGGATGCTCGACCTACACTCCATTTATTATCTATTGGGCTAGAAAAATATTAATAGTTTATTTCTATCAATTAACATAATGCCAAGTAAATGAACAAAGGATACATCTAAATCATATCAATATTTGGTGACTGTCGTCGCCTCCGTTATCAGTATCTGGTGACCGCCCCTCGCCTCCATCATCAGTATCTGGTAACCGCCCGTCACCTCCATCACTTCTTCTCGTCACTTATACACAGGTCATGGAGGATCTCGGCAGGAGGTTGTGCCAAACATCTTGGAGCACTGACCCCAGATCCTCTGTGTACGAGGCTTGTGTGGATCCTTCTCTCTTCATCTGATCCCAGACAGACGGGATGATGTGAGATCACGGCTCTGTGGGGCAGGATCATCACCCCCAAGACTTCTCGCCCTCAATGACATTGGCTGGATTTTGGGGGTTGTTGCCCAGCTGCAGAATAAATTTGGATTTCTCAGTATTGAGGACCCCACAGAGCCGTGATCTCACATCATCCAATCTGTCTGGGATCACATGAAGAGACAGGATCCCCACAAGCGACATCCACAGAAGATCTGGGGTCAGTTCTCCAAGATATCTGGAACAACCTCCTGCCGAAATCCTCCTTTCGCTGAGTAGAATCGATATGAAGAAGGGATGGAGGCGACGGGCGGGCATCAGATAGTGATGATGGAGGTGACGGGCGGTCACCAGATACTGATGATGGAAGTGACGGGCGGTCACCAGATACTGATGATGGAGGCGACGGGCGGTCACCAGATACTGATGATGGAGGCGACGGGCGGTCACCAGATACTGATGATGGAGGCGACGTGCGGTCACCAGATACTGATGATGGAAGTGACGGGCGGTCACCAGATACTGATGATGGAGGCGACGGGCGGTCACCAGATACTGATGATAGAGCTGACGGGTGATCATCAGATACTGATGATGGAGGCGACGGGCGGTCACCAGATACTGATGATAGAGGCGACAGGAGGTCACCAGATACTGATGATGGAGGTGATGGGCGGTCACCAGATACTGATGATGGAGGTGATGGGCGGTCACCAGATACTGATGATGGAGGTGACGGGCAGTCACCAGATGCTGATGATTGAGGTGACAGGCGGTCATCAGATACTGATGACGGAGGTGAAGTGTGGTCACCAGATACTGATGATAGAGCTGACAGGTGATCATCAGATACTGATGATGGAGGCGACGGGCGGTCACCAGATACTGATGATAGAGGCGACAGGAGGTCACCAGATACTGATGATGGAGGTGATGGGCGGTCACCAGATACTGATGATAGAGCTGACGGGTGATCATCAGATACTGATGATGGAGGCGACGGGCGGTCACCAGATACTGATGATGCAGGCGACAGGAGGTCACCAGATACTGATGATGGAGGTGATGGGCGGTCACCAGATACTGATGATGGAGGTGATGGGCAGTCACCAGATGCTGATGATTGAGGTGACAGGCGGTCACCAGATACTGATGATGGAGGAGATGGGCGGTCACCAGATACTGAGGATAGAGGCAACAGGAGGTCACCAGATACTGATGATGGAGGTGACAGGCATTCACCTGATACTGATGAGAGAGGCGACAGGAGGCCACCAGATACTGATGATGGAGGCAATGGGTGGTCACCAGATACTGATGATGGTGGTGATGGGTGGACACCAGATATGATGATGGAGGTGATTGGCGGTCACCAGATACTGATGATGGAGGTGATGGGCAATCACCAGACACTGATGATGGAAGTGATGGACAGTCACCAGATACTGATGATAGAGGCGATGAACGGTCACAAGATACTGATGATGGAGGTGATGGGCGGTCACCAGATACTGATGATGGAGGCGACAGGACGTCACCAGACACTGATGATGTAGGCGATGGGCTGTCATCAGATATTTATGATGGAGGCAACGGGCGGTCACCAGATACTGATGATGGAGGTGACAGGCGTTTACCAGATACTGATGATAGAGGCGACAGGAGGTCACCAGATACTGATGATGGAGGTGACGGGCGGTCACCAGATACTGATGATGGAGGTGACGGGCAGTCACCAGACACTGATGATGTAGGCGATGGGCTGTCATCAGATATTTATGATGGAGGCAACGGGCGGTCACCAGATACTGATGATGGAGGTGACAGGCGTTTACCAGATACTGATGATAGAGGCGACAGGAGGTCACCAGATACTGATGATGGAGGTGACGGGCGGTCACCAGATACTGATGATTGAGGTGACAGGCGGTCACGAGATACTGATGATGGAGGAGATGGGTGGTCACCAGATACTGAGGATAGAGGCAACAGGAGGTCACCAGATACTGATGATGGAGGTGACAGGAGATCACCAGATACTGATAATGGAAGTGATGAACGGTCACCAGATACTGATGATGGAGGTGATGGGTGGTCACCAGATACTGATGATGGAGGCGAAGAGTGGTCACCAGATACTGATGATGAAATTAATGGACAGTCACCAGATACTGATGATAGAGGCGACGGACGGTCACAAGATACTGATGATGGAGGTGACGGGCGGTCACCAGATACTGATGATAGAGGCGACAGGACGTCTCCAGACACCGATGATGGAGGCGATGGGCTGTCATCAGATATTGATGATGGAGGCAACAAGCGTTCACCAGATACTGATGAAGAAGGTGACAGGCGTTCACCAGATACTGATGATGGAGGTGATGGGCGGTCACCAGATACTGATGATGGAGGTGACGGGCGTTCACCAGATACTGATGATGGAGGTGACGGGCAGTCACCAGATACTGATGATGGAGGTGACAGGCAGTCACCAGATACTGATGATGGAGGTGACAGGCGGTCACCAGATACTGATGATGGAGGTGACAGGCAGTCACCAGATACTGATGATGGAGATAGGTGGTCACCAGATACTGAGGATGGAGGCAACAGGAGGTCACCAGATACTGATGATGGAGGTGACAGGCATTCACCTGATACTGATGAGAGAGGTTACAGGCGGTCACCAGATACTAATGATGGAGGAGAAGGGCGGTCACCAGATACTGAGGATGGAGGCAACAGGAGGTCACCAGATGCTGATGATGGAGGTGATGGGCAGTCATCAGATACTGATGATGGAGGTGACGGGCAGTCACCAGATACTGATGATGGAGGTGATGGGTGGTCACTAGATACTGATGAAAGAGCTGACCGGCAATCATCAGATACTGATGATGGAGGTGATGGGCGGTCACCAGATACTAATGATAGAGCTGACAGGCGTTCACCAGATACTGATGATGGAAGTGATGAACGGTCACCAGATACTGATGATGGAGGTGATGGGCGGTCACCAGATACTGATGATAGAGGCGACGAGCGGTCATCAGATACTGATGATGGAGGCGACGAGCGATCACCAGATACTGATGATGAAAGTGATGAACGGTTACCAGATATTGATGTTGGAGGTGATGGGTGGTCACCAGATACTGATGATGGAGGCGACGGGAGTTCACCAGATACTGATGATAGAGCTGACAGGCGATCACCAGATATTGATGATGGAAGAGATGAACGGTCACCAGATACTGATGTTGGAGGTGATGGGCAGTCACCAGATACTGATGACGGAGACGTCGAGCGGTCACTAGATACTGATGATGGAGGCGACGAGCAGTCACCAGATACTGATGAAGGAGGTGATGGGCAGTCACCAGACACTGATGATGGAAGTGATGGACGGTCACAAGATACTGATGATAGAGGCGACGGACGGTCGCAACATACTGATGATGGAGGTAACGGGCGGTCACCAGATGCTGATGATGGGGGCGACAGAACTTCAACAGATACTGATGATGGAGGTAACAGGCTTTCACCAGATACTGATGATAGAGGCGACAGGAGGTCACCAGATACTGATGATCGAGGTGACGAGCGGTCTTCAGATACTGATGATGGAGGTGACTGGCAGTCACCAGATACTGATGATAGAGGCAACAGGAGGTCACCAGATACTGATGATGGAGGAGATGGGCGGTCACCAGATACTGATGATAGAGGCGACAGGAAGTCACCAGATACTGATGATGGAGGAGATGGGCGGTCACCAGATACTGAGGATGGAGGCAACAGGAGGTCACCAGATACTGATGATGGAGGTGACACGCATTCACCAGATACTGATCATAGAGGCGTCAGGAGGTCACCAGATACTGATGATGGAAGCAATGGGCGGTCACCAGATACTGATGATGGAGGTGACAGGCAGTCACCAGATACTGATGATGGAGGAGAGGGGCAGTCACCAGATACTGATGATGGAGGTGATGGACGGTCACCAGATACTGATGATGGAGGTGATAGGCGGTCACCAAATACTGATGGGATTTACATTTCTCTTTTGTTCGTCCTTTTTGAATTTTGTTAATTGATAAAAATAAACTTTCAACACTTTTTTTTGTGAAGCTTCTTAATTAATATTAATAATTATATCATATTTTTCAAGGGGGCAGCACACCAAATGTTTGCTCTTGGTGAGTGAATGGTTAGTCTGATAGATAATCAGAGATGGAAAACTTTATCTCGTCAGGTGTCTCTATGCGAAGAAATAGTAGAAGTGCTCAGGAAATTATAATCTTTAAAGTAAAAATGTCACAAGTGCCCCCTTATAAAGTAATAATGCCTAGACTGCTTAATGGTTTTGGCTGCTTTTCTGCATCCGCCATTGGCCCTCTGCATAGAATTGGTGGAAATATGAATGTTACCATGTACATGGATTTTGTTAGAACCCCCTGTTAGTTTTTTCTATCTTGTGTTTTGCGGTCACGTGACCATCTGCCTTTATATTCCAGCTCCGCCCTTCTGACTGTGCTGGACTTCAGTGTTGTTTGACTGTTTCTCTAGCCTGGTGCTTCGGTGCCTATCTCTGTCAGTTCGCTTGGTCCTCTGGGACCTCTAGTACTTTTTTTTCTGTTTATCTTTTTGTGTTCTGCAACAACTTCTGTTTAGGAGGTGTCCCATTTTTGTCCCAGTCCTTAGTTCTTTAGGGACCCCTCCCTTAATTCTATAGGTCTTCGTTCAGACTAGCCGAGAACTAAGGCGGGTCTGTTCATAAGGAACAGGCAGCCCACTACATCGTAGGGATTCAGCTTAGTCTTACAGTAGGGACAGCTTTCCTCTATCTTTCTTTAGTACTTGTTGCAGATCATAACAGTAAGTCCAGCCCAAAAAACTAAAAGGAAAGAAATTCAGGGATCAGTATGGTTTCCGTCCACGATTTGGCTCAACGCCTGCAGGGATTGTCTCTGAAGGTGGCTGAGCTTCAGCAACACGTGAGTAGCTGTCCTGGAGCGCATTTTGTCGAACCCAAGGTAGGACTGCCTGATGTTTTTTATGGTAAAAAGCAAGATTTTTTTTCCTTTAAAAATGCTTGTTTGTTATATTTTTGTTTGAGACCAAGATCCTCTGGGAATGAATCATAGCGCATTGGTTTTATTATGTTACTTTTGCGCAATGAAGCACAGGGGTGGGCCTTTTCTCTCCAGCCTAATGATCCGTGTTTAAGGTCTGTTGAAGAATTTTTTTTCTGCTATGGGGCTATTATATGATGATCCTGATCGAATCTCATCTGCTGAATCAGAACTTAGACGTTTGAATCAGGGGTCAGATGATGTTGAAAATTATTGCACACACTTCAGGAGATGGGCTTCAGAAGTTAAGTGGAATGATTCGGCATTGAGATGTTTATTTCTTGCTGGTCTGAGTGAAAGGGTTAAGGATTTGCTAATTGCATTCCCTGCACCTGAGTCTCTGCAGGAAGCTATGCAGTTATATGTTCGTATAGACAGGAGACTGAGGTGCAGGCTCAATGAGGTAAAGACTCCTGTAATGTCTGGTCCTAGTCCCCAGAAAATCTGCTCTGACGGCAGAGAACCTATGGAGGTTGTGGCGATGTCACTCCGGTCTCAAGAAAGAGATCGGAGATTCGCCGAGGGATTGTGTCTTTATTGTGGTAAAGCTGACCATTTGATTAAGTATTGTGAGCGTCGTTTAAGTAAAGAAAAAAAAAAGGTCAGTTACGCCCGTATAGCTTGTTTACGCTCTGCAGGAGTGTTTCTTTCTGGAAGTACTACTCTGCAGGGAGATTTGAATGAATTTTAGGTATTTGTGGATTGTGGTTCAACACTTAATGTGATTGATAAAGGGTTTTTGGAAAACCTTAAATTGAAATCCAAACCTTTGTCGTCACCTATTTCTGTGATTGCAATTGATAACACTCCCTTGAAATGTATTACTCACAAGACTGCTGCATTTCCCCTCACTATCAATGGAGATCACCAAGAAATTTTGGACTTTGTTGTTTTGGATAATTTGCCCTCTCCAGTTGTTCTAGTTCTAGGATTGCCTTGGTTAAGACTGCACAATCCTTTATTGGACTGGTCTACTAATGTGATTAAGTCTTGGAGTCCGAAGTGCTATGATAAATGTTGTAATGGTCGCATTGCGGCTGTGGAAAAAGGGGAATTACCGGTACCTATTCAAGATTTTTGGAGGGTTTTTTCGGAGGAGGAGTCGCAAGTTTTACCTCCTCATAGGGATTATGATTGCGCCATTGAGTTTGTTCCAGGTGCTACTCTTCCCAAAAGTCGCTTGTTTAATCTGACTATCCCTGAAAGAAAGGCCTTGGAGGAGAACATACAGACTAGCCTGGCGGCTGGTCACATTAGACCTTCTAAGTCGCCTGTGGCAGTTGGATTCTTCTTTGTTAAAAAAAAGACAGCAGTTTACGTCCATGTCTGGATTTTCGTGAAATTAATAAGATTACTGTACGCAATTCCTACCCATTACCGTTAATTCCTGACTTGTTTAACCAGTTGGTGGGGCCAAGTGGTTCTCCAAAATTGATCTCCGGGGGGCATACAATTTGTTACGTGTGAAGGAGGGTGATGAATGGAAAACGACTTTTAACACTCAGGTAGGTCATTTTGAGAATCTGGTGATGCCTTTTGGTCTTACCAATGCACCTGCATTTTTTCAGAACCTTATTAATGACATCCTGAGACCTTTGATTGGTAAAAATGTGGTAGTGTATTTGGATGACATTTTGATTTATTCACCAGATCTGGAGTCTCATTGGCAGAGTGTACGTGAAGTTTTGCAGTTATTGAGTGATAATTCACTGTTTGCTAAGCTGGAGAAATGTGAGTTCGCTGTGCAGAAAATTAGTTTTTTGGTCTACATTGTCTCCAACGAGGGCTTTGAGATGGACCCGGTGAAGGTTCAGGCTGTGCAGGAATGGCCTAGGCCTATTGGTTTGAAATCTATACAGAGATTTTTGGGTTTTGCCAATTATTACAGGAAATTTATTAAGAATTTTTCTGTAATTGTTAAACCTCTAACCGATCTCACCAGGAAAGGTGCGAATACGGCCCGATGGACTACTGAGGCCATTGAAGTGCTTGAGTATCTCAAAGAGAGGTTCAGTTCTGCCCCTATCCTTATACAGCCTGATGAGACCAAGCCTTTTTTGGTCGAGGTCGATGCTTCATCGGTGGGGGTCGGAGGAGTTTCTCAGGAGAACAAGGGTGGAGTACATCCTTGTGCCTTCTTTTCGAAAAAAATTTCGGAAACCGAACTGAATTATGATGTTGGAAATCGGAAGTTGCTGGCTATTAAACTTGCGTTTGAACACTGGCGTCATTTTTTGGAAGGCGTTAGATTTCCTATTCAGGTTTTCACAGATCATAAGAATTTGATCTATCTGGATGCTGCCAAGCGCTTGAATGCCCGTCAAGCTAGGTGGGCACTTTTTTTTCTTGATTTCATTTTTCTGTTACCTATATCCCTGGTGCTAAGAATGTTAAAGCCGATGCTTTATCTCGCAGCTTCTCTCCTACGGTCGGTGCCGAGGAGGAGGAGAGCATTTTACAGAAAGGAGTTGTGGTGGAAGACGGCGAATATGAAATTTCTCGTATCTTGAATTCTAGATGGCATAGAGGGAGATTACAGTATCTTGTCTCCTGGAATGGTTTCGGTCCCGAAGACAACTCCTGGGTTAGGACAGATGATGTCTCTGCTCCTAGGCTTGTTAGAGCTTTCCATAGGAGGTTTCCGGATAGGCCTGGGCCTGGAGGATCCGGAGGATCCTCATAAAAGAGGGGGTACTGTTAGAACCCTCCTGTTTGTTTTCTCTATCTTGTGTTTTGCGGTCACGTGACCAGCTGCCTTTATATTCCAGCTCCGCCCTTCTGGCTTTGCTGGACTTCAGTGTTGTTTGCCTGTATTTCTAGCCTGGTGCTTCGGTGCCTATCTCTGTCAGTTCGCTTGGTCCTCTGGGACCTCCAGTACTTTTTATTCTGTTTATCTTTTTGTGGTCTGCAACAACTTCTGTTTAGGAGGTGTCACATTTTTGTTCCAGTCCTTAGTTCTTTTAGGGACCCCTCCCCTTATGCTATAGGTCTTCGTTCAGACTAGCCGAGGACTAAAGCGGGTCTGTTCACTAGGAACAGGCAGCCCGCTACATCGTAGGGATTCAGCTTAGTCTTACTGTAGGGACAGCTTTCCCCTATCTTTCCTTAGTAACAGATATACTTGAGAATGTAATGCTGCCACATGGTAAAACCAGAGTAGGCAGGAGATGGAAATTCAAGCAAGAGAATGATCCTAAGCACATATCCAATTTAGTCAAAAATTGCTTAGCAAAGAAAAATGTTTGCCTGTTGCAATGGCTGAGCCAATCACCTGATTTACACCCTGTAGAGCAGCTTTGGGATGAGTTAGGGCGATCAGTTGGGGCCTGTACCCAGAGCAATAAAGATTAATTTTTTGCAGATTTGCAAATGGAGCGAGATCCCTCAAGATGTCTTGAATACCCGAGTGACTTCAATGCCCCGTCGGTGCGGTGCAGTAATAAAGCAAGAGGTTCTGCTACAAAATACTAAGTTATGGCATTGTGAGCAATGAATTACTCTCTATGTTGGGATCAATAAATAATAGATGCAAAACTTTTGGCCGTCAGTTTTCTTTAATTAAATGACCTTACTTACATTCAAAAGCATTTTTGTTAAAATTAATGTCTTGGATGATGACAACTTTATGCACTTTCACTACATCACCAGGGAAATGGCGTCACAACAACCGGACAGAAGGAATCATACTTTAAAAAAAATGCAAAATTTTTGGTTGCTATTTTATGTCACTATACGGTATGGAGTTGCATGCATTATCGGGTCACTTTTGGTGCATGCGCTGAAAGATTTTTCAAATGTACATTACATGATGTAAAAAGACCCCTCAAAGGTAAGTGCTTCGCTCACCAGCTATGAAGGTCTGGAGGACACGTTGGTCAATGCAGCAGTAAGAAAAGTAATACATGACACATTACACAGCTCTGAGACTCACCGCACTGTCCAAGTAGCCGTTCCCATCGGTGTCGTACAGCCGAAACATGACTGAAATATAAAGAAAAGGGAAAAAATATCAGAAAATCTTTACAAGTTCCTGACACATTCTATTAGTGTAAAATTATCATGTCATTTCTGAAATGGCACTGGTCCTAGATGTGAAAATGTGGGTTTTCTATTTTATATGGAGCACTTTAGCTTTCCAGATTGGGTTGTCCAATAGTGGACAAACTATATAATGAAGAAAATGATTTGTAATGCAGCTCCTCGTGGGTGGATACAAAAACTGGGAGATAGAACAATTTAGTGGCTCTTATTTTTTAATGAGGTATTTGTTTTCAGCCTTGTTTGCGCCCGTGACATCCCATTTACAACATGAGACTACTGCAACCAATCACTGGGTTTGGCAGTCTTGCCTAGGTAGCCTTCAATAGGCGACAGAAGACAGTAATTGGCTACGACAGTCACATGTTGTAGATAGCGAAAAAGGATCAGCGAGGAGCAGCAGAGAGGCAGCTATTGAGCAGCAGGGGCTACATCAAGTAACTAATGATTATTTCATTATTTTAAAGCAATCCGTGGGCCAAACTAAAAATGGACAACAGTCATAAAGGCTTTGGGACCTTGGGACTCTAGACAATCACCTCATTAATGGGTCCTTAGAATATCCCTCATATATGTGTCAATACTTATGTCATGTACATATATCCCTATATATCCTGTTTTCATATTGTTTCAAAATTGTGCTTTTTTGCTGTTCAACAATTCAAAAAACTCAAAAAGACCCACCCCCGAGGAGCCACCCTAAGGGTTACCACACAGCTTTACCAGAAACTGAGGAATGGAACATACCTTAAAGCCACCTTCCCAAGACCCTCATCTTTCCTTAAGTTGTCCCCACCACAACTTCAGTCTAGCATGCCAATTTTTGCCTCTTCCGGCACTCTCTTTAGAGTTCAGTGATTAGATTTACGCATTCTCAAGGGGAAACACACATCATTGACATCAATGACAAGCGTCAACCAACTAATGTGACCATTTGAGGCTAATCACTGGCCTGGGAGCACAAGAAGAACTGATGACTGGCAAGGAGGACCGAGGAGCTGTGGTGAAGGCAGCTTAAGGATAGGTGAGGGCCTACAACCGGTGAAGACAATGTATTTTATTATTTCAACGTCCTCCTTCCGTTTATTAGGCTTTGGATTTGGAGAGACGTAAGAAATTGATAAATGTCTTTTCAAGGCTATAGAGGCAATTTCAATTCTGACCCATTTTATCCATACTGAATCGAATTTACCGATCAAATCATTTGCATAAAATTAATTTCAGGAGATTGGCTCATCGCTAGTCCTGTACTTTGGGTTGGGCCTGTGATGTTCACAGTGGGCCTTTTATACCCTACAACTTCTTAATTTTGTCCTTTTTTACCACTATGACTCAGAAGATTAAGCTTACACTCACTGTGGACTTTTGACATCAAATCAACCTGTTATAAGAAGTAATAGAGCGGAGCCGGATTATTGGACGGTAAGTTTCCAGAATCTCGGGCTTCTGACTATGCAACTATGAAACCATGCTAAAAAGAGATGTTAAAAATATAGAAAATTATAATCTATATGTATTAACAACTGGACAAACATTTCCAAGTCTTCACATTTCCAGTTCAGACCATGGCGTGTGCCGCATTGGCTTTTCCCATAATGATTTTGTGAAATGGACGGCGGGAAAAGTGACTCACTACATTTTAGACTAAATAACGTCAGTAAATTTACAGAGACCATTTATCATAGGCTGCTGTGTACTGAATACGGATGATGGAAATGTGGTCTAGAATTGAAGATTTGGCGTGCTATTGCTAAGGTCGTCCAGCAGAGGACGCTGTTTAACAGAGAATGATCACAACTTGCAGTAAGTAATCTTCAAGATGGTAAATAAATCCTTACAAGACTCTGTAGGGAATAAGACTGAATTGACGGCGACACCATGACTGTGTTCACATGATTCTCCAACTTGCTGTACATGCTGATGACACAAACTTTCTGTTTGTGTCATAAATGTTTTTTATAGAATCCAAAATGATAATAATAATAACTATAAAATTGCCAATTTCTACATGCTTTAAGCAGTCAAGGCATGGTGTCACCGCATGGTTGGTTGGCGACCAGGGAACAGGGGCTCCTACCCGGTCCCTAACACTAGGAGAAGCCGTAGATCTCCCTATTTCCTGGGATACCTCTGAAGGTGAGGATGCCGGGCCTCCGCCCTCGCCCTAACTCCTGAGTTAGCCCTCCGTCTGTTCTCCTCCCCCACCCATGGAAAGGGACGCTGCTTTGCACCGTAGTACACTAACCCGACGAACAGGGCAACACAGACAACAGAAAATAAACAAACAGGCATTCCTCACATTTTTTAACGCTGTCAAACAGTCGCAAATCATGTGCATGGAGTAACTCAAACATAACATTCGAGCACGCCCGGAGATACTCGGAAAACACCCGAGCATGCTCGTAAATCTCGAGTAAGGAGCATGCTCCCTCATTACTAATTGTGTTACATTATAATTACATTATATAATTATACTTTACATTATGCTGTATGATTCATTGTATCATGTTGCATCATGCAGTATATTATTGTACTTTACTGTATTTCACTGTAACACTATCATATTATTTATTATTATTTATTTTGCACCATTAAAGGGAATCTGTCAGCAGGTTTTTGCTATGTAATATGACAGCAACATAATGTAAGGGCGGAGACCCTGATTCCAGCAATGTATCAATTGTGATACAATCCCTGTTTTCTCTGCTGCAGATCTAGCAGAGCTCTGAATGCTGAGCTGTGTATAACTCTGCTCATATCTCTGATTAGCTGCTAATCAGTGGTGGGGGAGTGGTTGGACCAGGAGGCACGAGACACCTACTCCAGCAGTGATAATTTTCTGCTGATAAAACACTGATTTTATTGAAACAACAAAACACAGCCTAGTAAATGAAAAAACACTGAAATCAGGGTATCTGCCCCTACATCATACTGCTTCACAGATTCCCTTTAATTCCACAGTACTTTACAAACATCATCAATGCTGCCCCTATCTGGACTCACAATCTGCATTCGATGGAGAACCCAGAGAAAACCCACGCAAACGCGGGGAGAACATACAAACTCCATGCAGATGTTGTCCTTGGTGGGATTTGAATTCTGGGCCCCACCACTGCAAAATAATGCTACGGTATATTGAATATTGGTTATACGGTGCAGTGCCGATGGCGGTAATACTCACATTCCAGCTTATCCTCGGGTCTTCCTCTTTCCAGCAGTGATAAATAACACACAATATCTTTCAGCTGGATGACGTCAGGAGGTCGCAGGGACACCGGGGATGAAGATCGTGATGAACTGTTGCTTCTATAATTCATGCGAAGACCTACAAGGTGAAGAACAATGTCACCAGGACGCACAGTACCGATATTGTAAGAGACATTCAGTGCATAAAAAAACAACAGCGGGGACGACTTGTGGGAATTTCTGTGACACAGTGTCTCAATTTGTCAATTATGGAACCCAGTAAAGTTAAACACTTCATGATCAATTTTGATTAACGGACCAGATGGACCTATTTTAGCAATGTAAGATGAAAGCAGGGTGAACTTTAAGACGTCTTCAGATATTCCACTTAGATAATTTTACTTGACTGTACAGTCAGACTTATTTTAACGAAAGACCAAACAACTTTTGGGGATCCAAAAAAATATTCCAGCTGAAGGATTATGAGGTTAGAAAAATGACCACAGCCCCTTTCTTTTTTCCATCAATCAGAAGAGTATCAGGTCATGGACCCCACTGATATCTCCACGTTGACACTAGATCCCCCACCGTAGCGTAATGCCTGAAGATTTCTGAAGGTTAACCCTAGAGATGAGCCTCAAATTTTACAAAACATCCTGAGTTTGAATTTTTCAAATCACTTTATTCAAATTTAGCCAAATGGCGGCTCCCTCTGGCGTTTTCTTTACTTTTCCACTAGACGCGACGTCCTCTTCATCTGTCTTTAGTCCGCACTTGGGCTGAGCAGGACCCTGACGTCACAAAATTATGACATGACATCACAGGCATGCGTCTCCCAAGGCACTGACTAAGCCTCAGGGTGACATATCATGACGTCATGACATCTCAACGAAACGAGTCGTTGAACTTAATGATTGGCTGCAGCGCTGTCTACCTCCCATCCATATCAGGGGAGGGTAAGTAAAAGAACAGTTTGTTATTTTACAACTCACTGAACCTATGGAGAAAGGTTTTCCAAAAAGGGGATAACATTTTTAAGATAATTTTCTGTGACTAGGTAACAAAGTGTTGCGTCGTGAATCATGAAAACTTTTGCAACAACTGTATGAGTATGTAAGTTACAGATGGAGGAAAGCTCTCTCTCTCTCTAGTGCCACCTATAGGTAACTATACTATGAATCTATGTCTTGAAATATAACTATTCGAGAACTGCATCAAAGGCAACTCATTGGCTCTCCTTGCGGAGCTTCAGCTCGTGTACTCAAGGTTAACTTTACAGGCAATGGAAACAATGCCAAATGTCTCTCCTCCAAAAGTCAATGTATGACCCCTTAAACAACCTTGAAACAGGGTTAGGGCAAATATTGCCACCTGTAGGCAGCTTTTTCAGATTTTTCGCTCATAGGAGGGTACTGAGCGTGCGGGAGCTCTTGGTGGTATTTCTCGGGTGGTCACATTTTAAGACTTTTTCATGGGTCAGACTTTGGCTTACTGTGTGGCACAAGAGAGACGGTTTTCTTCCTTTCAGAGCAGCGAAAATTGGATTTGCATCAAGTTTATTCAATGTAAATCATATCTTCCTCTCCAGATCCCAGAGCATAATAAACACAGGATAAAAAAATAAAGAAAGAAAAATCTTCATCTCTCCTTGGTCCACCTCTCTCTCGCTCCCATTTGGTCAGTCTTTCTGTCACCTTCGGCTCATCCGGCTCTGAATTGGCCACGTGATGTCATGACATTGAGGAACAACAACATCCTGACATGTCTCACTCTACAACATCCACTGGTCCATGGCTGCCAGACCAGAACCCTCCTTCTCTCGACACCTCTTCTGATGAATAAGACCAGGGAAGTTTTATTGTTTTGAAGCAACGCGTGCATGACGTTGTGAGGGTCATAATTGTTATTTTCAAGCCTTTGGCTTGATCTCAATCCATGGTGACTTGATGGATGAATGCTCTGTAGGAAGATGGATCTTGTTCAGCCTAGATAGGTCCACCAGGGTCTTCTCCATCATTATCTTGCCATTGGGTTGCTGGTCTTCCTCTTTATCTTGTTTCTTCTATTCTTCCGACCATGATGTCCTTCTGTAGTGATTGCTCGTTTCATATGATATTTCTACAGTAGGCAAGTCCTAGCTTGGTGATCCTTGCTTCCAGTGACATGTCTGGTTTGATTTATTCCAAGATTGATTTGTTTGTTCTTCTGGCCATCCATGGTATTGATCACATTCTTCTCCAGCATCACATTTCAAAGGCGTCGATTCTTATTCTGTCTTGTTTCTTTATCTTCCAGCTATCGCATCGGTATGTTACCACAGAAAAGACCAAACTATGTACGAGCCGTGTCTTCTTCGCCAGTGAATTGTTTCTTGATATGAAGACCTTGTCCAGTGACTTCATTGAGGGACCTACTAATCAGAAAAAAAGTGCAGAGATGCCTGCAGGGAGGAGGACTCTGACCGGTGGCCACAGATTCTCATGAGGCCTCTAAACCAGGGTCACGAGAATATTTTTGCCCAATTCTAAAATCTATATTTTTCACCACTTATTGACACTGTAGAACTCAGCAAAATGACAGCCAACGGGATGCGCAAATCTAAAAAAAAAATTGGATTCCGGTAACTCTAAATTTTGGTGAGATTTTAGGCAAAAATTCTACTTCGAGATTCTACTTCTCGAATTGATTCGCTCACCTCTAGAGCTGTATCCTCTAGGGTTAGACTGAAGCAGCTCCGGGTAGCATGCCTCCATGTTGCCGCTCAAAGCTTCCTGTGTTAACGGGGCTCTTACTGACGGCAATGAGGCTGTAATGCGCACACTACGATTATTATACTGTTATTACTCAATTTGGAAGGATCTACAACAACCCCCCCGAGGAGATGAGATGTATCGAAAGACATTGATGGGGAGATTATAAATTATATTATATTAGATCAATAAACTCTCGGAAGAATTATCATAAAATAATCTCGGCGACATTTACGATACATCTACGGTCCTCTCCTCGCAGAACGCGTCGCTCCTGATGTGATGTGACAAGCCGCAGACAGCGAGCGATCTCATTGTTTAGCACCTGACAGCGTTAAGCCGACTATTGTCTCTTTCTTCACGATTCACTAACACGGATGAGTAATTACACATTTACACTGCACGGATAGAGACAATCTGTCTATCAGGGAAAGTCATAACTGTGGGGGACATGGTTTACAGAAAGGATAATTGCCTTAAGAATAAGAACATGACATCAGTGAATATCGGCAATGGAGTTTAACAAAACAAGTATGGAGTCTGATAATCGCTTTTTCCTTTCTCATAGAGCGTACCGCTACATAACATACACATATGAATGAGGAGTCGATATTAACCCCTCATTCCCTACATTTTTTTTACCAAATATTGCCTTGCTAAATAAAAATATAACATGAAAAAATATGAACAGAGTGAAGGCACAATTAACAACAGCACTCCATGTGGTCCGGAGTGGTATTGCAAAGAATGGATAATGTAAAAGTGACCATTTTATCGTGGTACCACTACTGTCAAATCAATGCATTTCTATAAATAAGCCAATTGTAATACTATAGGGCAGGGCAGATCTATAAGTGTTATTAAAGGTGATGTCCGGGACTCAAACATTAATGACCTATCCTTGAGAAAGGTCATTCATCTAAGATCATCAGATGGATAGTTCCACGATTAATTGCTTGCAGGACACCATGTAGTGATTGCTTTTAGGTACTGAAGCCGAGAAAACATTCAAATCAATGTTAGCGGAGCTGCAGTACCTGAGAACAGCCACTTTATTTTGGAGCTGTAATGTTCTGGCTGTGATGCCGGTGGGTGTGGACCACTAGCCGGGCTTACCCTGGAGGGGTGTGACTAAGTGACTTCCTGGTCTTCACTGGAGCCTTTGATGGTGAGGATAGGCTTGGGCCATTTGGGTAGTCACCAGGTGCCACTCCAGGGCAGTCCATGAACGTGCAGCAGCTGACTTGAAGGGTCAGAGGGTCACAACACGAAGCACAGATGGCAAAGACAGAAATGTGGTCAGACAGTCAGAGGATGGGGCAGGCAGTACAGGATCAGAATATGAAACCAGGATCAGGAGCGGAGAAGATAGACAAAACGAGTTAATAAGCTGGGTCGGTAGCAAGAAAGGCAAACAGTAATCATCTAGATAGATTACTAGACACGGACTGAAACTAGGAACCTAAGTGAAGGCAAAGTGTCGAGGGAGGAGCTGCCTAATATATCCCCTGCTGGCAGGGGATAGGCCAGAAAAACAAAACTCTGTAGGTCACAGCAGGGTTAAATTCCTACAGAGTCTAGCCACACCTCCTTCTAGCTAGGTTGAGACTCTCCAGCCACAAGAGGGTGCAGCAGTGCTAGGAGTGCTGCAACAGGCAGTGCAGCGAGATGACCTGACACTTGGATGAGCAGAGCGGTGAGCGTAGTGAGTAGGACGGTGCTGAGAAGGCATGCAAGGTACCAGTGTGACACTGGTTTGGTGTCTACAGGAACTACAAACACTTGATAGGTGAAGGTGATGAGTGATAGATCCCCACCATCCCAATAATATTCCTAAGGATAAGTCATCAATGTTTGAGTCCCAGACAATTCCTTAAAATAGGACCAGTCACCACATCAAAAGTGGCCAGTTTATACTTTTATTTTAACAGCAGAACAGCAGAAATAAAATAAGAGTTATAGCTGGCCATTTTTGACCTGATGACAAATTTTCTTTAAAAAAGGTATTTTATTAGAAGTTTCATGATATGTAAGGACGCTGGACATTATTAGCACCATGAGAGCTTTACAAAGGATAGTAGTTTTCATATTTTCAATTGCTTGCAATACCATGCCTCACCACATGGTGTGCTGTAATGCAAACAAGAAAAAGGAGGAGTAATGACGATCACCATGTCATGTAATCACAACTCCATTTAGTGTTAAAAATATTTGTAATGTATTCTTATGGTGACAAAGTTAAACAAGATCATATTCACAACCTACCACCAGAAAGAAGCGCAGTTTTACTCTGCATTGAGGGACTTGGATTGTGGAATCTGTTGCTAAAGGACATGAAAAGATGTTTGCAGAATTCATCAGGTAGGTCAACCTCCAAAAATGTCTTCATAAATAGCTGGAAACCTTCAAAGTCAATTGCCTGGTGGTAAAAAAAAATGTAGACAGGAAGCATTAAAAGACAATTTACTAGTCATCAATCACTGACAGTGTCCTTGTCGCCCTTGCTAAATTCTACCTCTTCTTCAAAGTCCAATGTGGAATAAGGGAAGAGAACTGATCAGTGCCCTAAATAAATTATTACCGTAGTTGGGGGAAAAAAGGCCAGTCTAGCCATTATTACTACTACTATAATTCTACCTTCTAAGTACTGTACTAGAATATAACTACAGTGGTGGCCAAAAGTATTGGCACCCCTGCAATTCTGTCAGATAATACTCAGTTTCTTCCTGAAAATGATTGCAATCACAAATTCTTTGGACTTATTATCTTCATTTAATTTGCTTGCAAGGAAAAAACACAAAAGAGAATGAAGCAAAAATCAAATCATTGATCATTTCACACAAAACTCCAAAAATGGGCCAGACAAAAGTATTGGCACCCTCAGCCTAATACTTGGTTGCACAACCTTTAGCCAAAATAACTGCGAACATCCACTTCCGGTAACCATCAATGAGTTTCTTACAATGCTCTGCTGGAATTGTAGACCATTCTTCTTTGGCAAACTGCTCCAGGTCCCTGATATTTGAAGGGTGCCTCCTCCAAACTGCCATTTTGAGATCTCTCCACAGGTGTTCTATGGGATTCAGGTCTGGACTCATTGCTGGCCACCTTAGAAGTCTCCAGTGCTTTCTCTCAAACCATTTTATAGTGCTTTTGGAAGTGTGTTTTGGGTCATTGTCCTGCTGGAAGACCCATGACCTCTGAGGGAGACCCAGCTTTCTCACACTGGGCCCTACATTATGCTGCAAAATTTGTTGGTAGTCTTTAGACTTCATAATGCCATGCACACGGTCAAGCAGTCCAGTGCCAGAGGCAGCAAAGCAACCCCAAAACATCAGGGAACCTCCGCCATGTTTGACTGTAGGGACCGTGTTCTTTTCTTTGAATGCCTCTTTTTTTTCCTGTACTCTCTATGTTGATGCTTTTTGCCAAAAAGCTCTACTTTTGTCTCATCTGACCAACATTCTTCCAAAACGTTTTAGGCTTTCTCAGGTAAGTTTTGTCAAACTCCAGCCTGGCTTTTTTATGTCTCGGGGTAAGAAGTGGGGTCTTCCTGGGTAACCTACCATACAGTCCCTTTTCATTCAGACGCCGACGGATAGTACGGGTTGACACTGTTGTACCCTCGGACTGCAGGGCAGCTTGAACTTGTTTGGATGTTGGTCGAGGTTCTTTATCCACCATCCGCACAATCTTGCGTTGAAATCTCTCGTCAATTTTTCTTTTCCGTCCACATCTAGGGAGGTTAGCCACAGTGCCATGGGCTTTACACTTCTTGATGACACTGCGCACGGAAGACACAGGAACATTCAGGTCTTTGGAGATGGACTTGTAGCCTTGAGATTGCTCATGCTTCCTCACAATTTGGTTTCTCAAGTCCTCAGACAGTTCTTTGGTCTTCTTTCTTTTCTCCATGCTCAATGTGGTACACACAAGGACATAAGACAGAGGTTGAGTCAACTTTAATCCATGTTAACTGGCTGCAAGTGTGATTTAGTTATTGCCAACACCTGTTAGGTGCCACAGGTAAGTTACAGGTGCTGTTAATTACACCAATTACAGAAGCATCACATGATTTTTCAAAGGGTGCCAATACTTTTGTCCACCCCCTATTTTAGGTTTTGTGTGGAATTATATCCAATTTGGCTTTAGGACAATTATTTTTGTGTTTTTTCATTGAAGACAAATTAAATGAAGATAATAATACCAAAGAATTTGTGATTGCAATCATTTTCAGGAGGAAACTGAGTATTATCTGACAGAATTGCAGGGGTGCCAATACTTTTGGCCACCACTATACAATAATATTTCCATCCATGCGCAATGTAAGTATATTATGCAAATGCAACTTAATACTGCCACATTTATTCTATTATAATACTGCCCCTATGTACAAGAATATAACTACTATAATACTGATCCTATGTACAAGAATATAACTACTATAATACTGCCACCTATGTACAAGAATATAACTACTATAATACTGCCCCTATGTACAAGAATATAACTACTATAATACTGCCCCCTATGTACAAGAATATAACTACTATAATACTGCTCCTATGTACAAGAATATAACTACTATAATACTGCCACCTATGTACAAGAATATAACTACTATAATACTGCCCCTATGTACAAGAATATAACTACTATAATACTGCTCCTATGTACAAGAATATAACTACTATAATACTGCTCCCTATGTACAAGAATATAACTAATATAATACTGCTCCTATGTACAGTCATGGCCAAAAGTATTGAGAATGACACCAAAATTATATTTTCACATGATCTGCTGGCCTCTGGTTTTTAATAGTGTTTGTCTGATGTTTATATCACATGCAGAAATATAATTGCAATCATATTATGAGTACTAATAGGTTATATTGAGAGTTAGAATGAGTTAATGCAGCAAGTCAATATTTGCAGTGTTTCTCCTTCTTCTTCAAGACCTCTGTAATTCTCCCTGGCATGCTCTCAATCAACTTTTGGACCAAATCCTGACTGATAGCAGTCCATTCTTGCATAATCAATGCTTGCATTTTGCCAGAATTTGTTGGTTTTTGTTTGTCCACCCGTCTCTTGATGATTGACCACAAGTTCTCAATGGGATTAAGATCTGGGGAGTTTCCAGGCCATGGACCCAAAATCTCTATGTTTTGTTCCATGAGCCATTTAGTTATCACCTTTGCTTTATGGCAAGGTGCTCCATCATGCTGGAAAAGGCATTGTTGGGCGCCAAACTGCTCTTGGACGGTTGGGAGAAGTTGCTCTTGGAGTACATTCTGGTACCATTCTTTATTCATGGCTGTGTTTTTAGGCAAGACTGTGAGTGAGCCGATTCCCTTGGCTGAGAAGCAACCCCACACATGAATGGTTTCAGGATGATTTACAGTTGGCATGAGACAAGACTGGTGGTAGCGCTCACCTCTTCTTCTCCGAATAAGCTGTTTTCCAGATGTCCCAAACAATCGAAAAGGGGATTCATCATAGAAAATGACTTTGCCCCAGTCCTCAGCAGTCCACTCCCTGTACCTTTTGCAGAATATCAGTCGGTCCCTGATGTTTTTTCTGGAGAGAAGTTGCTTCTTTGCTGCCCTCCTTGAAACCAGCCCTTGCTCAAAGAGTCTACGCCTCACAGTGCGTGCAGAAGCACTCACACCAGCCTGCTGCCATTCCTGAGCAAGCTCGGCACTGCTGGTAGTCCGATCCCGCAGCTGAAACAGTTTTAAGATACGGTCCTGGCGCTTGCTGGTCTTTCTTGGGCGCCCTGGAGGCTTTTTGACAACAATGGAAGCTCTCTCCTTGAAGTTCTTGATGATGCGATAGATTGTTGACTGAGGTGCAATCTTTGTAGCTGCGATACTCTTCCCTGTTAGGCCATGTTTGTGCAGTGCAATGATGGCTGCACGTGTTTCTTTAGAGATAACCATGGTTAACTGAAGAGAAACAATGATACCAAGAACCAGCCTCCTTTTAAAGTGTCCAGTGATGTCATTCTTACTTAATCATGACTGATTGATCGCCAGCCCTGTCCTCATCAACACCCACACCTGTGTTAATGGATCAATCACTAAAACGATGTTAGCTGCTCCTTTTAAGGCAGGACTGCAATGATGTTGAAATGTGTTTTGGGGGTTAAAGTTCATTTTCTGGGCAAATATTGACTTTGCAAGTCCAGTAATTGCTGTTAAGCTGATCACTCTTTGACATTCAGGAGTATATGCAAATTGCCATTACAAAAAATGAAGCAGTAAACTTTGGAAAAATAACTATTTGTCTCATTCTCAATACTTTTGGCCATGACTGTACAAGAATATAACTACTATAATACTGTCCCCTATGTACAAGAATATAACTACTATAATACTGCTCCCTATGTACAAGAATATAACTACTATAATACTGCCCCCTATGTACAAGAATATAACTACTATAGTACTGCTACTTTGCACAAGAATATAACTGCTATAATACTGTCCCTATGTACAAGAATATAACTACTATAATACTGCTCCCAATGTACAAGAATATAACTACTATAATACTGCTCCCATGTACAAGAATATAACTACTATAATACTGCTACTTTGTACAAGAATATAACTGCTATAATACTGCTCCTATGTACAAGAACATAACTACTATAATACTGCTCCTATGTACAAGAATATAACTACTATAATACTGCCCCTATGTAAAAGAATATAAATACTATAATACTGCTCCTATGTACAAGAATATAACTACTATAATACTACCCCTATGTACAAGAATATAACTACTATAATACTGCCCCTATGTACAAGAATATAACTACTATAATACTGCTCTTATGCACAAGAATATAACTGCTATAATACAGCTCCTAGGTACAAGAATATAACTACTATAATACTGCTCCTATGTACAAGAATATAACTACTATAATACTCCCCCTATGTATAAGAATATAACTACTATAATACTGCCCCTATGTACAAGAATATAACTACTATAATACTGCTCCTATGTACAAGAATATAACTACTATAATACTGCTCCTATGTACAAGAATATATCTACTATAATATTGCCCCTATGTACAAGAATATAACTACTATAATACTGCTCCTATGTTCAGGAATATAACTACTATAATACTGCTCCTATGTACAAGAATATAACTACTATAATACTGCCCCCTATGTACAAGAATATAACTACTATAATACTGCCCCCTATGTACAAGAATATAACTACTATAATACTGCTCCTATGTACAAGAATATAACTACTATAATACTGCCCCCTATGTACAAGAATATAACTACTATAATACTGCTCCTATGTACAAGAATATAACTACTATAATACTGCTCCTATGTACAAGAATATAACTACTATAATACTGCTCCTATGTACAAGAATATAACTAATATAATACTGCAACTATGTACAAGAATATAACTATATAATACTGCCCCTATGTACAAGAATATAACTACTATAATACTGCTCCTATGTATAAGAATATAACTACTATAATACTGCCCCTATACACAAGAATATAACTACTATAATACTGCCCCTATGTACAAGAATATAACTACTATAATACTGCTCCCTATGTACAAGAATATAACTACTATAATACTGCCCCTATGTACAAGAATATAACTACTATAATACTGCTCCTATGTACAAGAATATAGCTACTATAATACTGCTCCTATGTACAAGAATATAACTACTATAATACTGCTAATATGTACAAGAATATAACTACTATAATACTGCTCCTATGTACAAGAATATATCTACTATAATATTGCCCCTATGTACAAGAATATAACTACTATAATACTGCTCCTATGTTCAGGAATATAACTACTATAATACTGCTCCTATGTACAAGAATATAACTACTATAATACTGCCCCCTATGTACAAGAATATAACTACTATAATACTGCCCCCTATGTACAAGAATATAACTACTATAATACTGCTCCTATGTACAAGAATATAACTACTATAATACTGCCCCCTATGTACAAGAATATAACTACTATAATACTGCTCCTATGTACAAGAATATAACTACTATAATACTGCTCCTATGTACAAGAATATAACTACTATAATACTGCTCCTATGTACAAGAATATAACTACTATAATACTGCTCCTATGTACAAGAATATAACTACTATAATACAGCTCCTATGTACAAGAATATAACTACTATAATACTGCCCCTATGTACAAGAATATAACTATTATAATACTGCCCCTATGTACAAGAATATAACTACTATAATACTGCTCCTATGTACAAGAATATAACTACTATAATACTGCCCCTATGTACAAGAATATAACTGCTATAATACTGCCCCTATGTACAAGAATATAACTACTATAATACTGCCTCCTATGTACAAGAATATAACTACTATAATAATGCCCCCTATGTACAAGAATATAACTACTATAATACTGCCCCTATACACAAGAATATAACTACTATAATACTGCCCCTATACACAAGAATATAACTACTATAATACTGCCCCTATGTACAAGAATATAACTACTATAATACTGCCCCTATACACAAGAATATAACTACTATAATACTGCCCCTATAAACAAGAATATAACTACTATAATACTGCTCCCTATGTACAAGAATATAACTACTATAATACTGCCCCTATGTACAAGAATATAACTACTATAATACTGCTCCTATGTACAAGAATATAGCTACTATAATACTGCTCCTATGTACAAGAATATAACTACTATAATACTGCTCCTATGTACAAGAATATAACTACTATAATACTGCTCCTATGTACAAGAATATATCTACTATAATATTGCCCCTATGTACAAGAATATAACTACTATAATACTGCTCCTATGTTCAGGAATATAACTACTATAATACTGCTCCTATGTACAAGAATATAACTACTATAATACTGCCCCCTATGTACAAGAATATAACTACTATAATACTGCCCCCTATGTACAAGAATATAACTACTATAATACTGCTCCTATGTACAAGAATATAACTACTATAATACTGCCCCCTATGTACAAGAATATAACTACTATAATACTGCTCCTATGTACAAGAATATAACTACTATAATACTGCTCCTATGTACAAGAATATAACTACTATAATACTGCTCCTATGTACAAGAATATAACTAATATAATACTGCTCCTATGTACAAGAATATAACTACTATAATACTGCTCCTATGTACAAGAATATAACTACTATAATAGTGCCCCTATGTACAAGAATATAACTACTATAATACTGCCCCTATGTACAAGAATATAACTACTATAATACTGCTCCTATGTATAAGAATATAACTACTATAATACTGCCCCTATACACAAGAATATAACTACTATAATACTGCCCCTATGTACAAGAATATAACTACTATAATACTGCTCCCTATATACAAGAATATAACTACTATAATACTGCCCCTATGTACAAGAATATAACTACTATAATACTGCTCCTATGTACAAGAATATAGCTACTATAATACTGCTCCTATGTACAAGAATATAACTACTATAATACTGCTCCTATGTACAAGAATATAACTACTATAATACTGCTCCTATGTACAAGAATATAGCTACTATAACACTACCCCTATGTACAAGAATATAACTACTATAATACTGCTCCTATGTACAAGAATATAACTACTATAATACTACCCCTATGTATAAGAATATAACTACTATAATACTGCCCCTATGTACAAGAATATAACTACTATAATACTGCTCCTATGTACAAGAATATAACTACTATAATACTGCTCCTATGTACAAGAATATATCTACTATAATATTGCCCCTATGTACAAGAATATAACTACTATAATACTGCTCCTATGTTCAGGAATATAACTACTATAATACTGCTCCTATGTACAAGAATATAACTCCTATAATACTGCCCCTATGTACAAGAATATAACTACTATAATACTGCTCCTATGTACAAGAATATAACTACTATAATACTGCCCCCTATGTACAAGAATATAACTACTATAATACTGCTCCTATGTACAAGAATATAACTACTATAATACTGCTCCTATGTACAAGAATATAACTACTATAATACTGCTCCTATGTACAAGAATATAACTAATATAATACTGCCCCTATGTACAAGAATATAACTACTATAATGCTGCCCCTATGTACAAGAATATAACTACTATAATACTGCTCCTATGTATAAGAATATAACTACTATAATACTGCCCCTATACACAAGAATATAACTACTATAATACTGCCCCTATGTACAAGAATATAACTACTATAATACTGCTCCCTATGTACAAGAATATAACTACTATAATACTGCCCCTATGTACAAGAATATAACTACTATAATACTGCTCCTATGTACAAGAATATAACTACTATAATACTGCCCCCTATGTACAAGAATATAACTACTATAATACTGCTCCTATGTACAAGAATATAGCTACTATAATACTGCTCCTATGTACAAGAATATAACTACTATAATACTGCTCCTATGTACAAGAATATAACTACTATAATACTGCCCCTATGTACAAGAATATAACTACTATAATACTGCTCCTATGTACAAGAATATAACTACTATAATACTGCCCCTATGTACAAGAATATAACTACTATAATACTGCTCCTATGTTCAGGAATATAACTACTATAATACTGCTCCTATGTACAAGAATATAGCTCCTATAATACTGCCCCTATGTACAAGAATATAACTACTATAATACTGCTCCTATGTACAAGAATATAACTACTATAATACTGCCCCCTATGTACAAGAATATAACTACTATAATACTGCTCCTATGTACAAGAATATAGCTACTATAATACTGCTCCTATGTACAAGAATATAACTACTATAATACTGCTCCTATGTACAAGAATATAACTACTATAATACAGCTCCTATGTACAAGAATATAACTACTATAATACTGCCCCTATGTACAAGAATATAACTATTATAATACTGCCCCTATGTACAAGAATATAACTACTATAATACTGCTCCTATGTACAAGAATATAACTACTATAATACTGTCCCTATGTACAAGAATATAACTGCTATAATACTGCCCCTATGTACAAGAATATAACTACTATAATACTGCCTCCTATGTACAAGAATATAACTACTATAATACTGCCCCCTATGTACAAGAATATAACTACTATAATACTGCCCCTATGTACAAGAATATAGCTACTATAATACTGCTCCTATGTATAAGAAAATAACTACTGTAATACTGCCCCTATACACAAGAATATAACTACTATAATACTGCCCCTATGTACAAGAATATAACTACTATAATACTACCCCTATGTACAAGAATATAACTACTATAATACTGCTCCTATGTACAAGAATATAACTACTATAATACTGCCCCTATGTACAAGAATATAACTATTATAATACTGCCCCTATGTACAAGAATATAACTACTATAATACTGCCCCTATGTACAAGAATATAACTACTATAGTACTGCTCCAATGTATAAGAATATAACTACTATAATACTGCGCCTATGTACAAGAATATAACTACTATAGTACTGCTCCTATGTATAAGAATATAACTACTATAATACTGCGCCTATGTAGAAGAATATAACTACTATAATACTGCTCCTATGTACAAGAATATAACTACTATAATACTGCCCCCCATGTACAAGAATATAACTACTATAATACTGCTCCTATGTACAGGAATATAACTACTATAGTACTGCTCCTATGTATAAGAATATAACTACTATAATACTACAAATGGGATTTGAGTTAATTCCTCAGATTTTGATCATACATTTTGCAGAAACAATTCATATATTTGAAATGTATTACTTTAATAATTTAAAAAATTACTTACTTGATTCAGAATATCCTGCTTCTGGGTGACATGTAAAGATAACAATAGAAACATATATTACCAAGTGTGGGAAGTGTAACATTTTGTTCATACATTTTCTGTGTATACATTATATAATGTTCTTGCTCATTATAATATTAGCAGTAATAAAAGCTGAATAATTCTTCTCTTGTGTCAGATGCACATTGTGTTTTTTTGATGATTTTTGCAACATGTTTTAATTCCTGCACTATGTTAGAAATATCTGTGCCTACTTCTGAAAAATATCAAAAATGTAAAAAACATCTACGGTATATATAAGTTGATAGGAAGTACGTTACTCAGCAGATAAAGATAAAGTTAATGTAAACAAATAAAATATAAAACAATAAAATTGAGAATGGAATTTAATAAAAAAAATAAAATTAAAAAGTGTAAAATTAGTCATTTTATTAACTTGATTTATTTAACTTTATTTTTTTACTCTAATTCCAAATATTGGTTAAAAAAAAGCAGTATTTTTAAACCCATATCTGGAACTACACTAAAAAAATAAAGTTAAATAAATCAAGATAAGTTGAAAGAAATGGCATTAGGAAGTAGAGTGTGCCATGAAAAACAAATAATAAATAATTCTCATGCTTGGGATTAGTTGAAGAATATAGACACCCTTGAGGGCATTTTATGATTTTTTTTTTTACTTAAATGCATGTATTTTTGAATAAAAATCTTCTCCTCTCAGCTGATTTATGACCACAAAGTTCAGTTCATCTTTTGCATGGTCATAGAACAGCTGAGAGGAGCCCAGAGGAAATATGTAAAAAGTTAAATACTCCTTCATCAAAACGATCTCACTCATTGACACTCTGTTAACTCATTCTGCAGTCAATAGCCAATTCAACATAGAGGTTTATTTTAAGTCAAACAAAGCAACTTTTAATGGAACTGAAAAAATGATTTTTAATAGTGTTGAGCGAGCACTAAAATGCTCGGGTGCTCGAAGCTCGGGCCGAGCTCACCGTGATACTCGGGTGCTCGACCCGAGCAACGAGCCCAATGTTAGTCTATGGGAGACCCGAGCATTTTTGCGGCGGCACCCCCGGCAGTCTGTAGAAATCCTAAACAGTGCCCAAAACGATAGTGACAGTGCTCAAAAGACATGGTGACAGCATGGGGATCGCCCCAGGAAGTATTTCTGACCCCCAGGTCACTGCTGTCAACAACGTGGTCGGAGATATTAAGCCACTTTTACAGGCTCACAATAAAACGTTCAAAAACGAAACTGAAACGGTTTTCCTGTGAAATATGTTAAGGAAGTTCCTTTCCAGGGTAAAGACTTATGTATAAGGTAAAATAAATAACCAAAAACAAAAATACTCCTCCACACCTTGGGCTATGTTCACAAGTAGCATTTTTTATGCATTTTTGCACTTTTGTATTGCTTTCAACCGTGACAAATGCATTCACCGAGAAATGTAATTTTAACATTTTACAACCTTATCTGGCCATGTGCTGTGTAACACATGCATATAGTGCTGAAAAGACATGGGGACAGCATGGGGAAGACCCCTGGAAGCATCTCTGACACCCAGGTCACTACCTTAAAGTGTGCCCATCAGAAGTGATCCTTGCCGCATCAGAAGATGCAGACTTGCAACTATCCCCGTGCAAGTCCTTGTCCCAGGGCAGGGTCCAATTGTACCTCCCCCATTCCTTGCAATGCAAGCGCAAGTATGCAGCCTGCCACCCACCCACCCCCAGGCTGCAATACCTTACTGCTTGCTTGCTTGCACTTGAAATTGGGCCTTTTAGGCATGTGGAGGCGGAATCTGGCCACCACGTCATGGCTGCGTCGGCGGCCTGGTATCCATACTCAGTCCCCAGCCGCCCGGCGACCTGTGTGTCCACGCTTGGTCCCCAGCTGCCAGGGGGCGGCAGGGTGTCCATACTCGGTCCCCAGCCGCCCCGCGGCCCGGGTGCCCACACACGGTCCCCAGCCGCCTGTGGGCGGCCGGGTGTCCATAAACGGTCCCCAGCCGCCCCTATTTGAAGGACAGCCTAACCACAAACACGTGGACAAGTGAATGTGGCCAGGAATGGTCCATCTGACTGACGCCTTCACACTTGGTTAATATTGTGGAAGCCGGGACACAGCTGGACACTGGGATGCAACACGTCCTCCAGACATAGAGGATTGCGGGTCCTGGGTCAATCAGACTTCAACACAAAGTTCAGAAGGTAGACAGCAGCAGTGGTCGGCCTCCTACACAACGAGTAAATTATTCATGATCATGAGGCCATCCTTCTCCTTAGCTTTCTGTTCCTTGGAATGCAAGCGCATGTATGTAGTAGCGGCTAGGCCTGAGGTGGTCAGCGTTTTGGCTCATATCCTACCTCCTCCGAGGATTGCTGGATGTTTTCCTGCTACTATCCCAGTTCAATGACTCTCGTTAAAACAAAGCTTCAGGTGATGAAAGATGGATTAAGTGGTGGCAAAGGAGAAAGAGCAGGAGGAACAGGGACCATTCACATCAATATCAGGCCAGTCAACCACACATGTCTTGTAGGATATGTTTCTGTATCAAAAGGAGCGGTTTGGCTACACAGTTATAGGGCATACAGTGAGTGCAATGCCTACCAAAAATTTAGAGGCACTCCAATGCCCCTTGGAAGTGACATGGAGGTCAGAGTGCCATAACTAAACTGTTTTTTCCATTTATAGCAACTGGGTCTCCTGTACACTGTTGGCCTAAGCAGTGAATAGCAGGCCTTCCAAAAATTATGAGGAACTGCAATGCCCCTTGAAACAGACGTGGATTACAGCGTACTAAAAACCTTCTACCCGTTATGGGGGAGTGGGTCTCCCTTAGTGTTCTCCTATGCATTGAAAAGCAAAAGCTGACTAAAATTAGGAGGAAATGCAATGCCCGTTGGAAGAGTCGTGAAGGTTAGAGTTAATTAAAAACAACATTTCAATGCCCCTTGGAAGAGTTGTGGAGTTCAGAGTGGTTTAACAAGACGCATTTAATGCCCTTTGGAAGAGACGTGGAGGTCAGAGTGGTTTAACAAGACGGTTTTAATGCCCCTTGGAAGAGTAGTGGAGGTCACAGTAGCTTAACAATACAGTTTTAATGCCATTTGGAAGAGACGTGGAGGTCAGAGTAATTTATCAAGACGGTTTTAATGCCCCTTGGAAGAGTGGTGGAGGTCACAGTAGCTTAACAAGACAGTTTTAATGCCCCTTGGAAGAGACGTGGAGGTCAGAGTGGTTTAACAAGACAGTTTTAATGCCCCTTGGAAGAGAGGTGGAGGTCAGAGTAGCTTAACAAGACGGTTTTAATTTCCCTTGGAAGAGTGGTGGAGGTCACAGTAGCTTAACAAGACAGTTTTAATGCCACTTGGAAGAGACGTGAAGGTCACAGTAGCTTAACAAATCGGTTTAAATGCCCCTTGGAAGAGTGGTGGAGGTCACAGTAGCTTAACAAGAAAGTTTAAATGCCCCTCGGAAGAGACATGGAGGTCACAGTAGCTTAACAAGACGGTTTTAATGCCCTTTGGAGGAGTGGTGGAGGTGACAGTAGCTTAACAAGATAGTTTTAATGCCCCTTGGAAGAGTGGTGGAGGTCAAAGTAGCTTAAGAAGACGGTTTTAATGGCCCTTGGAAGAGTGGTGGAGGTCACAGTAGCTTAACAAGATGCTTTTAATGCCCCTTGGAAGAGTGGTGGAGGTCACAGTAGCTTAACAAGACAGTTTTAATGCCCCTTGGAAGAGACGTGGAGGTCACAGTAGCTTAACAAGACGGTTTTAATGCCCATTGGAAGAGTGGTGGAGGTCACAGGAGCTTAACAAGACAGTTTTAATGCCCCTTGGAAGAGACGTGGAGGTCAGAGTGGTTTAAGAAGACGGTTTTAATGCCCCTTGGAAGAGACGTGGAGGTAGCAGTAGCTTAACAAGATGGTTTTAATGCCCCTTGGAAGAGTGGTGGAGGTCACAGTAGCTTAACAAGACAGTTTTAATGCCAATTGGAAGAGACGTGGAGGTCAGAGTGGTTTAACAAGACGGTTTTAATGCCCCTTGGAAGAGACGTGGAGGTCACAGTAGCTTAACAAGACGGTTTTAATGCCCCTTGGAAGAGTGGTGGAGGTCACAGAAACTTAACAAGACAGTTTAATTGCCCCTTGGAAGAGTGGTGGACGTCACAGTAGCTTAGCAAGATGGTTTTAATGCCCCTTGGAAGAGTGGTGGAGGTCACAGTAGCTTAACAAGACAGTTTTAATGCCCCTTGGAAGAGACGTGGAGGTCAGAGTGGTTTAACAAAATGGTTTTAATACCCCTTGGAAAAGTGGTGGAGGTCACAGTAGCTTAACAAGATGGTTTTAATGCCCCTTGGAAGAGTGGTGGAGGTCACAGTAGCTTAACAAGACAGTTTTAATGCCCATTGGAAGAGACGTTGAGGTCACAGTAGCTTAACAAGATGGTTTTAATGCCCCTTGGAAGAGTGGTGGAGGTCACAGTAACTTAACAAGATGGTTTTAATGCCCCTTGGAAGAGTGGTGGAGGTCACAATAGCTTAACAAGACAGTTTTAATGCCCCTTGGAAGAGACGTGGAGGTCACAGTAGCTTAACAAGACAGTTTTAATGCCCCTTGGAAGAGACGTGGAGGTCACAGTAGCTTAACAAGACGGTTTTAATGCCCCTTGGAAGAGTGGTGGAGGTCAGAGTGGTTTAACAAGACGGTTTTAATGCCTCTTGGAAGAGTGGTGGAGGTCACAGTAGCTTAACAAGACAGTTTTAATGCCACTTGGAAGAGACGTGGAGGTCACAGTAGCTTAACAAGACAGTTTTAATGCCCCTTGGAAGAGACGTGGAGGTCACAGAAGCTTAACAAGACGGTTTTAATGCCCCTTGGAAGAGTTGTGGAGGTCACAGTAACTTAACAAGACAGTTTTAATGCCCCTTAGAAGAGACGTGGAGGTCAGAGTGGTTTAACAAGACGGTTTTAATGCCCCTTGGAAGAGACGTGGAGGTCGCAGTAGCTTAACAAGATGGTTTTAATGCCCCTTGGAAGAGTGGTGGAGGTCACAGTAGCTTAACAAGACAGTTTTAATGCCCCTTGGAAGAGACGTGGAGGTCAGAGTGGTTTAACAAGACGGTTTTAATGCCCCTTGGAAGAGACGTGGAGGTCACAGTAGCTTAAAAAGACGGTTTTAATGCCCCTTGGAAGAGTGGTGGAGGTCACAGTAGCTTAACAAGACAGTTTTAATGCCCTTTGGAAGAGACGTTGAGGTCACAGTAGCTTAACAAGATGGTTTTAATGCCCCATGGAAGAGTGGTGGAGGTCACAGTAACTTAACAAGATGGTTTTACGCCCCTTGGAAGAGTGGTGGAGGTCACAATAGCTTAACAAGACAGTTTTAATGCCCCTTGGAAGAGACGTGGAGGTCAGAGTGGTTTAACAAGACGGTTTTAATGCCTATTGGAAGAGTGGTGGAGGTCACAGTAGCTTAACAAGACAGTTTTAATGCCCCTTGGAAGAGACGTGGAGGTCACAGTAGCTTAACAAGACAGTTTTAATGCCCCTTGGAAGAGACGTGGAGGTCACAGTAGCTTAACAAGACGGTTTTAATGCCCCTTGGAAGAGTGGTGGAGGTCACAGTAGCTTAACAAGACAGTTTTAATGCCCCTTAGAAGAGACGTGGAGGTCAGAGTGGTTTAACAAGACGGTTTTAATGCCCCTTGGAAGAGACGTGGAGGTCGCAGTAGCTTAACAAGATGGTTTTAATGCCCCTTGGAAGAGTGGTGGAGGTCACAGTAGCTTAACTAGACAGTTTTAATGCCCCTTGGAAGAGACGTGGAGGTCAGAGTGGTTTAACAAGACGGTTTTAATGCCCCTTGGAAGAGTGGTGGAGGTCACAGAAACTTAACAAGATGGTTTAATTGCCCCTTGGAAGAGTGGTGGACGTCACAGTAGCTTAACAAGATGGTTTTAATGCCCCTTGGAAGAGTGGTGGAGGTCACAGTAGCTTAACAAGACAGTTTTAATGCCCCTTGGAAGAGACGTGGAGGTCAGAGTGGTTTAACAAGATGGTTTTATTACCCCTTGGAAAAGTGGTGGAGGTCACAGTAGCTTAACAAGACGGTTTTAATTCCCCTTGGAAGAGTGGTGGAGGTCACAGTAGCTTAACAAGACAGTTTTAATGCCCCCTGGAAGAGACGTTGAGGTCACAGTAGCTTAACAAGATGGTTTAATGCCCATTGGAAGAGTGGTCGAGGTCTCAGTAACTTGACAACATGGTTTTAATGCCCCTTGGATGAGTGGTGGAGGTCACAATAGCTTAACAAGACAGTTTTAATGTCTCTTGGAAGAGTGGTGGAGGTCAGAGTGGTTTAACAAGACGGTTTTAATGCCCCTTGGAAGAGACGTGGAGGTCCCAGTAGCTTAACAAGACGGTTTTAATGCCCCTTGGAAGAGTGGTGGAGGTCACAGTAGCTTAACAAGACAGTTTTAATGCCCCTTGGAAGAGTGGTGGAGGTCACAGTAGCTTAACAAGACTGTTTTAATGCCCCTTGGAAGAGACGTGGAGGTCACAGTAGCTTAACAAGATGGTTTTAATGCCCCTTGGAAGAGTGGTGGAGGTCGCAGTAGCTTAACAAGATGGTTTAAATGCCCTTTGGAAGAGTGGTGGACGTCACAGTAGCTTAACAAGATGGTTTTATTGCTCCTTGGAAGAGTGGTGGAGGTCACAGTAGCTTAACAAGACAGTTTTAATGCCCCTTGGAAGAGACGTGGAGGTCAGAGTGGTTTAACAAGATGGTTTTAATACCCCTTGGAAAAGTGGTGGAGGTCACAGTAACTTAACAAGACAGTTTTAATGCCCCTTGGAAGAGTGGTGGAGGTCACAGTAGCTTAACAAGACAGTTTTAATGCCCCTTGGAAGAGACGTGGAGGTCAGAGTGGTTTAACAAGATGGTTTTAATGCCCCTTGGAACAGTGGTGGAGGTCACAGTAGCTTAACAAGACAGTTTTAATGCCCCTTGGAAGAGACGTGGAGGTCACAGTAGCTTAACAAGACTGTTTTAATGCCCCTTGGAAGAGTGGTGGAGGTCACAGTAGCTTAACAAGACAGTTTTAATGCCCCTTGGAAGAGACGTGGAGGTCAGAGTGGTTTAACAAGATGGTTTTAATACCCCTTGGAAAAGTGGTGGAGGTCACAGTAACTTAACAAGATGGTTTTAATGCCCCTTGGAAGAGTGGTGGAGGTCACAGTAGCTTAACAATACAGTTTTAATGCCCCTTGGAAGAGACGTGGAGGTTAGATTGGCTTAACAAGACGGTTTTAATGCCCCTTGGAAGAGTGGTGGAGGTCACAGTAGCTTAACAAGACAGTTTTAATGCCCCTTGGAAGAGACGTGGAGGTCAGAGTGTTTTAACAAGACGGTTTTAATGCCCCTTGGAAGAGACGTGGAGGTCACAGTAGCTTAACAAGACGGTTTTAATGCCCCTTGGAAGAGTGGTGGAGGTCACAGTAGCGTAACCAGACTGTTTTAATGCCCCTTGGAAGAGACGTGGAAGTCACAGTAGCTTAACAAGACGGTTTTAATGCCCCTTGGAAGAGTGGTGGAGGTCACAGTAGCTTAACAAACAGTTTAAATGCCCCTTGGAAGAGACATGGAGGTCACAGTGGTTTAACAAGATGGTTTTAATGCCCCTTTGAAGAGTGGTGGAGGTCACAGTAGCTTAACAAGGCAGTTTTAATATCCCTTGGAAGAGACGTGGAGGTCAGAGTGGTTTAACAAGACGGTTTTAATGCCCCTTGGAAGAGACGTGGAGGTCACAGTAGCTTAACAAGATGGTATTAATGCCTCTTGGAAGAGTGGTGGAGGTCACAGTAGCTTAAATGCCCCTTGGAAGAAACGTGGAGGTCACAGTAGCTTAACAAGACTGTTTTAATGCCCCTTGGAAGAGTGGTGGAGATCACAGTAACTTAACAAGATGGTTTTAATGCCCCTTGGAAGAGTGGTGGAGGTCACAGTAGCTTAACAAGACGGTTTGAATGCCCTTTGGAAGAGTGGTGGAGATCACAGTATCTTAACAAGACAGTTTTAATGCCCCTTGGAAGAGACGTGGAGGTCACAGTAGCTTAACAAGATGCTTTTAATGCCCCTTGGAAGAGTGGTGGAGGTCACAGTAGCTTAACAAGACGGTTTTAATGCCCCTTGGAAGAGTGGTGGAGGTCACAGTAGCTTAATAAGACAGTTTTAATGCCCATTGGAAGAGACGTTGAGGTCAGAGTGGATTAACAAGACAGTTTTAATGCCCCTTGGAAGAGTGGTGGAGGTCACAGTAGCTTAACAAGATGGTTTTAATGCTCCTTGGAAGAGTAGTGGAGGTCATAGTAGCTTAACAAGACGGTTTTAATGCCGCTTGAAAGAGTGGTGGAGGTCACAGTAGCTTAATAAGACGGTTTTAATGCTCCTTGGAAGGGTGGTTGAGGTCACAGTATCTTAACAAGACAGTTTTAATGCCCCTTGGAAGAGACGTGGAGGTCACAGTAGCTTAACAAGATGGTTTTAATGCCCCTTGGAAGAGTGGTGGAGGTCACAGTATCTTAACAAGATGGTTTTAATGCCCCTTGGAAGAGTCGTGGTGGCCACAGTAGCTTAACAAGACAGTTTTAATGCCCCTTGGAAGAGACGTGGAGGTCAGAGTGGTTTAACAAGATGGTTTTAATGCCCCTTGGAAGAGTGGTGGAGGTCACAGTAGCTTAACAAGACAGTTTTAATGCCCCTTGGAAGAAACGTGGAGGTCACAGTAGCTTAACAAGACTGTTTTAATGCCCCTTGGAAGAGTGGTGGAGATCACAGTAACTTAACAAGATGGTTTTAATGCCCCTTGGAAGAGTGGTGGAGGTCACAGTAGCTTAACAAGACAGTTTTAATGCCCTTTGGAAGAGTGGTGGAGGTCACCGTATCTTAACAAGACAGTTTTAATGCCCCTTGGAAGAGACGTGGAGGTCACAGTAGCTTAACAAGATGGTTTTAATGCCCCTTGGAAGAGTGGTGGAGGTCACAGTAGCTTAACAAGACGGTTTTAATGCCCCTTGGAAGAGTGGTGGAGGTCACAGTAGCTTAATAAGACAGTTTTAATGCCCCTTGGAAGAGACGTTGAGGTCAGAGTGGATTAACAAGACGGTTTTAATGCCCCTTGGAAGAGTGGTGGAGGTCACAGTAGCTTAACAAGACGGTTTTAATGCTCCTTGGAAGAGTAGTGGAGGTCACAGTAGCTTAACAAGACGGTTTTAATGCCCCTTGAAAGAGTGGTGGAGGTCACAGTAGCTTAATAAGACGGTTTTAATGCTCCTTGGAAAAGTGGTGGAGGTCACAATAGCTTAACAAGACAGTTTTAATGCCCCTTGGAAGAGACGTGGAGGTCAGAGTGGTTTAACAAGATGGTTTTAATGCTCATTGGAAGAGTAGTGGAGGTCACAGTAGCTTAACAAGATGGTTTTAATGCCCCCTGGAAGAGTGGTGGAGGTCACAGTATCTTAACAAGATGGCTTTAATGCCCCTTGGAAGAGACGTGGAGGTCACAGTAGCTTAACAAGACAGTTTTAATGCCCCTTAGAAGAGACGTGGAGGTCACAGTAGCTTAACCATACGGTTTTAATGCCCCTTGGAAGGGTGGTGGCGGTCACAGTAGCTTAACAAGACGGTTTTAATGCCCCTTGGAAGAGTGGTGGAAGTCACAGTAGCTTAATGACGCGCCCCTTGGGCCGCGTGAGGAACCCGGAACCGGGCCTTTTTGTAGATGCTGGGGGTTGTAGTCACCGTGGCGGTGACCCGGCCCCGTGGCTCAGGGTGGTTAAACTAAATGGCAGTCTATATACTAATGTCCAACTATGCCACCCGTGGATTGCGGTCAGGATGAACCGCCGCTGCAGGGCAGACCGCCGAGGCTGGTGTTATGGGTGCAGCAGAGTGTAGTATAACTCCCCACGAGAGAAGTATAGCCTCGGGGCAGTGAGTGCAGATGATGGGGGATGTTAGTGGTGATGGTGCGCGGGAGCAGCAGTAACCACACGGAGTCTGTCATGCAATTCAGGGTCTTTACTGTTGGTGGTATTAAAGGACCCGTCCGGAATACAGGTTAACAATGGAGGCCTGGTCAGTCTGATAGCAACTGGGAAATCCTGCTGGTCAGGGGGAGATTGTAGGGCTACCGTGCTGACTTCACTCTTTCTTGGCTATCCTGCTGTAGTGTAGTGGTAGCCCACGTCCCTGAGTGTACCGTGTTGTTCTCACCCGTATGACTGGCGACTCGGGCCTTCCGTGCTTCACACCCCTCCAGGGCGGTAGTGGTCCCTCTCGTGTGGCTGAGCCTCCGGGCTTCCTTGGGCCAGAGGACTTGAAGTCCCCTGCGTGGAGGTTTTCTGCTGCTGGGCTTATTACCCTAACAGCCTCGGACTCCAGTGTCCGGCTTTCCAAGTCTCTAGTCAGGATGAGCTCTTTTAGCTCCCCTCCTGGCCTCATATTCCTCCTCTGCCTACAGGGACTCCTCAGCCTGCTGCTGACCTGTCCCTATCTCTGGAACTAGACTGGAACTTGTCTCTGGCTTCACTGGACTGGACTGGACCCTCTAACCCCGCCCCAGATCCAGTATATAAAGGGCAGGTTTCTCCCCTCCCTGGACTGAGACAGGAAGTGCTGCATGCTAATTGTCCCCAACCAGGGAACCTCCCACCTGCTCTCAGACATGACATTGCTGCCACTGTGGCAACCAGACCTTGGGGTGCCACATTAACAAGATGGTTTTAATGCCCCTTACAAGAGCCATGCAGTACAGCATATTAAAAACATTATTCCCATTATTGGGGAGTGGGTCTCCCATAGTCTTTGCCTATGCCTTCCAAGCAAAAGCTGCCAAAAATTAGGATGGAGGAACTTGCAATGCTGGCAACACAGACCACAGTCACCCTGGTGCTATAGTGGTGATGGAGGCTGAGGATAAGGAGAAGAGTAAAAAACAGCCAAAATGAGGAAGCTTATACCCATGTGTGGGTGTGAAGCGGTGCATGGGAATACACCTCCTGAAATAACACAGTGGATATGACTGTATGTTACACTGCTGTCATTTGGTGGTGATGAGAAGTCTGGCTTAATCCAGCCCTTGTTCATTTTGATAAGGGTCAGCTTGTCAGCATTGTCAGTTGACAGGCGAGTGCGCTTATCAGTTATAATTCCCCCAGCGGCACTAAAAACACGCTCTGATAACACGCTAGCGGCAGGGCAGGCCAGGACCTCCAAGGCGTACAGAGCGAGTTCATTCCAAGTGTCCAGCTTGGATACCCAATAATTAAAAGGCACAGAGGAATCACGGAGGACGCTGGTACGGTCGGCAAGGTACTCCCTCACCATCTTTTGAAACTTTCCACTCCTTGTGAGAGTACCCCGCGCCTCAGGGCCTGTAAGCTGGGCGGGTCTCAGAAAACTGTCCCAGAATGTTGACAGTCTTCCCCTGCCTCTGCTGGATTGGAGTTGAGTCTCTCTCACCTGTACGCCTTGGTTGGTCAACGAACTGTGATCTCTGCTGCTAGCGTGTTCAGATGGGAATTTTTTTAACAGCTCGGCAGCAAGGCCCTTCTGGTACTGCCCCATTTTTGTAGACCTCTCCACCTCAGGAATAAGAGAGTGAAAGTTCTCCTTGTAGCGGGGGTCTAAAAGTGTCACCAACCAGTAATGACTGTCACCCAACATTTTGACAACGTGAGGGTCACGGTTAAGGCAGTGTAACATAAAGTCAGCCATGCGTGCCAGACAGGTAACGGGCAAGACTTCCGTGTCCTCACCAAGATGATGACTGACCATGCTCTCCTCCTCCTCCCCCCTGTCCTCAGGCCACCCACGCTGAACCGACGGTATGACAGTTGTACAGGTACTACCCTCTACAGCGCATGATACCAGCTCCTGTTCTTCCTCCTCCTCCTCCTAATCCTCTCCCTCATTGTCCCCCAATGCACGTTGGGATGAGATGAGGCTGGGCTGTGTGTAATCGCCCATTACGGCTTCTTGATCCATCTCATCATACTCTGGCTGCAGTGCCTCCTCTTTAATTCTCTGCAGAGAGCGTTGAAAAAGACAGACAAGTGAGATGCTGACGCTAATGATGGTGTCATCGCCACTCATCATCATGGTGGACTCCTCAAAGTTTGTCAGGATGGTACATATGTCAGACATCCAATTCCACTCCTGAGGTCATATGTGTGGAGTCTGAGCTGAATATCGATGGTCTTGTTGCAGCTGGTACTCCACATCTGCTCTCTTCTGCTCACAAATCCTTTGCAACATGTGGAGGGTAGAGTTCCAATGTGTGGGGACATCACACACCAGTCGGTGTGCCGGAAGCGGCAAACGCTGCTGCAAAACAGCAAGGGCGGCGGAAGCTGTAGCCAACTTCTGAAAATGAGCTGACATGTGGCGTACTTTGACGAGCAGATCTGGCAACTCGGGGTATGATTTAAGAAACCGCTGAACCACGAGGTTAAGCACATGAGCCAGGCATGGTACATGTGTGATCTCGCCTCGCCTCAGAGCCGCCACCAGGTTACGGCCATTGTCACACACGACCATGCTTGGATGTAGGTTTAGCGGTCTCAGCCACAGATCTGCCTGCTCTTTCACAGCTGTCCACAACTCACAAGCAGTGTGAGGTTTATCACCTAAGCTTATGAGTTTCAGCACAGCCTGTTGCCGCTTGGCTGAGGCAGTACTGCAGTGCTTCCAGGTTGTAACTGATGTGGTGATATCTGAGATGGAGGCTGAACATGAGGAGGAGGATGAGGATGATGCGCAGGAGCTGTACACTGTGGAGGCAACTCTGACTGACATAGGGCCCGCAATCCTCGGTGTGGGGAGGATGTGTTCCGTCCCAAGGTCCGACTGGGTCCCGGCTTCCACTATGTTTACTCAGTGTGCCGTCAGAGAGATGTACCGTCCCTGGCCACAAGCACTTGTCCATGTGTCCGTTGTCAGGTGGACTCTCCCAGTAACTGCATCGTTGAGGGCACGACAGATGTTTTGGGACACGTGCTTGCGTAGTGCTGGGATGGCACACCAGGCAAAATAGTGTCGGCTGGGGACCGAGTACCGAGGGACGGCCACCGCCATAAGGTTGCGGAAGGATTCCGTCTCCACCAGCCTAAAAGGCAGCATTTCCAACGCAAGCAGTCGTGAAATGTGCGAATTTAGGACTGTGGCCTGTGGGGCGTTGGCTGCGAATTTGCGATTTCATTCAAAGCTCTGGGATATGGACAATTGAACGCTGCGGTGGGATGTGGACGTGGACGTTGATGCTGCTTCTTGAGAAACTGCCATAACAAGTGAAGACTGAGAGGAGGGGGCATCTTTGCATGCAGTATGGACAGGGGATTGCCTTGCACGCACAACATGGGGTTCTATTACACGCACAACAGTGGAAGAAGCAGTGGTGACACCCGCTGACACTGGTCGTGGACCCTGGAGTTTGCCCCACAAAGTCGGGTGCTTTGCTGACATGTGCCTGATCATGCTGATGGTGGTCAGGCTGGTAGTTTTGTCACCCCTGCTGATGCTGGCATGGCAGGTGGTACAAATGGCCTTTTTGGGGTTATCAGCAGAGTCTTTAAAAAAATTCCAGACTCTGGAAGATCTACCGGTTGTGCTGGCAACGTCCCTCGTGTTGGTGTTACGGGGAACTGTTGCCCGCCTTCTGTGTGCGGCCACCACACTGCTTCTTCCTGCCTGTTGGGGTACTCTGCCTCCCTCCCCCTGTGAGCTGCTGGCCTCGCACTGCTTGTCCTCCTGCCACGTTGGGTCAGTTACTAGATCACCACCTCCTCCTCTTCCACTTGCGCACCACGATCCTCCTCCTCACTTAGTGGCAATTGTGTCTTGTCATCGTCCACCTCTTGTGACAAATTGTCAGCGTCGACTTCCTCCGGCCGTGGCTGTTCAAATATTTGGGCATCGCTACATGGGATCTCCTCTTCCACCACTTCAAGAAGAACAGGCGAGGGGCGTAAATATGGAAATGGACCAGTGAACAGCTCTTCAGAGTGTCCAAGTGTGGGATCAGTTGCTGTCTGACGACACTGCATGGTGGGAGGAAGGAGCATCAGGGTGAGGAGGAGTATGCGGTCGAGACTCACGGCTACTAAAACTTGACCGTGTGGAAGACAGACCGGAGGTGGTGGTGCCCAGGTAACTGGAAGTGTTATCTGATATCCAATTAATAACCTGTTCACACTGATCAGTTCGCAATACTGGTGTTCTGTGCTTCCCTAGTAATTCTGTCAAGAAGTGGGAGTGAGAAGATGTGGCTGTTGGTTGTGGCACATTTTCACCTAGGCCACGGCCCCGTCCTCTACACGCACCATCACCAGAACGTCCAGTTCCACGTCCCTTGCCACACGCCTTGCCCATTGTAAATGAAGTAAAATAGCTTACACTCTCACTATCAATGGAAAAAGGGTAATAAAAAGGAGATTAGAACCGTGGAAGAGGAAAACCACAGTTCTATTTCTCTGGCCTACACCAGACTCTTTTAAACAGATATATTTGTGTCTGAACAGTCAGGGAGACACTATTACTGTTTTTTTTTTCGGAAAAAATGCCAAAAGCAGGATAATACAGAGATTTGAACCGTGGAACTGCAAAACCACAGTTCTAGTTATCTGGTCTGCACCAGACTCTTTTAAACAGATATATTGGTGTCTGAACAGTCAGGGAGACACTATTACTGGGTTTTTTTACGGAAAAAAAAGCCAAAAGCAGGATAATACAGAGATTTGAACCGTGGAACTGCAAAACCACAGTTCTAGTTATCTGGTCTGCACCAGACTCTTTTAAACAGATATATTTGTGCCTGAACAGTCAAGGAGACACTATTACTGCTTTTTTTACGGAAAAAATGCCAAAAGCAGGATAATACAGAGATTTGAACCGTGGAACTGCAAAACCACAGTTCTAGTTATCTGGCCTACACCAGACTCTTTTAAACAGATATATTTGTGTCTGAACAGTCAGGGAGACACTATTACTGTTTTTTTTTACGGAAAAAATGCCAAAAGCAGGATAATAGAGAGATTTGAACCGTGGAACTGCAAAACCAAAGTTCTAGTTATCTGGCCTATACCAGACTCTTTTAAACAGATATATTGGTGTCTGAACAGTCACAGACGCACTCAATTTTTTTTTTTTTGGGGGGGAATATCAAAAGGTTAATAAGACGCGCATTTGTACAGTCTGACTAAGGAAAAAAAAAAACAGGATACAGATGAAAAAAAGGATTTTTCCTGGTCCCTGAGACCGGGGAATAAGTCTAGCAATTTGACCAGCAGGAGCACACAGGACTGTAATGCAGTGTTTGTTTGTATAACCACTGCGTCTCCTATACAGCCTGCCTGATATTTGTCCTGAGAAGGACTGTTTGTTTGATTTTGCAGGCTTTAGAGACCCTACACTTACTATTTCAGAGTATAAATCTGTCCCTAGCTCAGCAGCACTCTCCCTACACTGTCTGATCTGGAGCAACTGTGTCCAAGATGGCAGCACCCAGTTTTAAATACTTGAGGTGATGCTGTGCAGCCAGCCAGTCTGTTAGGTGTTGGTCTGGTGCTGGATTTGAAATGGGTCCAGGACCTTCTGTGGTTTCCCATTTTGGTCCAGCCAGGGCTGATGCTGCTCAGCATTGCCATCAGCCTCAATGCCTAGCTGGTCCGCGAGCGCTGTTTATCTCCTGCGTAGTTGTGCCTTGCAATGTTAAGCCTGGGTTGCAGAGGGAGACAGGGCTTGTGGAATCTAAGTCCAAGATTTGCCGCACTGAGCATGTCCGTGACCTGGCGGATCATAATTGGTGGTCTGGTACCCACCTGACCCGGTGACCTGGCACCGCCTGATTGGTTCACGGGTAACGTCACCAATGGCGCGTCGGAGGGCAGGGCTTAGTCTTTAAAAGGCCCGCCCACAAACATGGCGACGCGCTCAGATCATTTTAGCAAGTGTTGCTGTTGTGTGGAAGAGTGTATTCCACGTGCTACCTAGCTGCTCTCTCCGTGACCTGCCGATGCCAGAGTTCGCTCGGCTGATTAGCACAGGTCATTCAGGCAGGCTTAGATTTGCTTAGGCAGGTAGCTACGTCTTGCAGTCTAGCTCAGCCAAAGGGGTCGCCTAACACCTCGTGCAGCCTGCAGACGTCCTGTCCACGGCTATCGCCTGTCAGCCACGTGGAGTAGTACCCTTCAGTCCGGTGGCACGCCGGCTGGAGGCACGTGTACCCGTCGCGTAGTCACACACGCATCCTAGCGCCAACTCCTACTGCGTAGCGCCTGTATCGAAGACAGGGCTACTGCTTCTTCCCCGGTCGCACGTCTCCCTGCGGTTCTTGGAGATTGTGTGAACCGATGAAACCCGCTCCATGTGCTTTAACACGGAGTGGTTTATCAGTTCAGTAGGTGCTATCCCGGACGCTCTTCTCCCGTGCAGTTAACGGAGATAGAGCGTACCACTATACCCGTTCCTGTGTGAAGAAACACGGAAGGGTTTAATATTTAAGTTGTCGCTTTCCTTTCCACACGGAAAGTGTTCGGCAGCAGCCCACCAGGCTGCATTGCGGACCCCGGGGTCGGTTGCGTTCAACTAAATTAAAGTTGTTTGCAACCGCCCTCCTAACAGTATCTGAGCGCCAGGGTCTTGCCGCACATGGCCGACAACCAGCAATTGCAGCGGTATATTCAGCAACTGGAGGCCAGACTTAGAACTCTGGAACAAACTGCTCCGGTCGTTGATATCACTGCAGTAGCTTCCCAGGCGGCTTCTCGAGCAGCCAACATTATTAACTCGGCTGCGGTGAATACTGCAACCACTGCAAGTGCCCCATTACCCCGGTTTGCTCTCCCGGAGAAATTTTCTGGGGACAGTAAACTCTGTAGGGGTTTTATTAACGTATGCTCCATTCATTTGGAGATGATGGAGGCACGGTTCCCCTCGGAAAGAGCCAAAGTGGGATATATCATTTGTTTACTTTCTCACAGGGCTCTGGAGTGGGCTACTCCTCTATGGGAGCGGAACGACCCGGTTGTAGTAAACGCGGGTCTTTTTCTTAAGACCCTAAAAAATGTTTTCCTGGGTCCTCAGGTCACGCATGATACGGCTCTTAAGCTTCTTGCATTGGTCCAGGGTTCGGCCACCGCTAGCCACTATTCCGTCCAGTTCAGAACCCTAGCGGCTGAACTGGATTGGTCTGAGCGGTCGCTTATTCCGGTGTTCTGGAGGGGTGTGGCTGGGCATATTAAAGATGCTTTATCTACCAGAGAAATTCCAACCTCTCTGGAGGAGTTAATATCTCTCGCTGACCGTATTGACTTGCGTCATGCGGAACATAAGTTAGAGCTTGAGGTTGCTAGACCTCAGCATCTGTTGGCACCAGGCGCCTTTAGACCCAAACCTAAGACTCTCGACCCAGAGCCTGAGGCTATGGATATATCCCGGACTGAGTCTAGTCCCTCTCGTTCCCGACCCGCACATTTCTTGGAGCACCCCGTAAATAAGGGTTCCAAGCAGTCGGTAAAACGAGTAGGTCTTACCACCGTTGGAGGAGGTGTATTAAAGTCCGGGACTTCTTCCTCCAAATTATCATATAATGTGACCTTGTCCTTTGGTAAATCTACAGTTACTGCCAAGGCGTGGGTGAACTCTGGTGCTGATGGCAATTTTTTATCATCTACATTTGCCCAGAGGCATGCCATCCCTATTGAGTTACTCTCCAGACCAATAAACATTTGTGTCGCCAATGGTTCACTCCTGGATGTGCAAATCACCCATCAGTCGATCCCTCTCACCATGTCATTCTCTCAGGGCCACCGGGAGGTTATCTCATTTCTTATTATTCCCGGTGGATTAGACGATGTGTTACTTGGTCTCCCCTGGTTACGTTGTCATACTCCACACATTGACTGGAAGACGGGGAGAATTTCTTCCTGGAGTGAGAATTGTGCATCTCAGTGTTTGGTCAAAGTCACCCGGAGGGTAGTCTCTGATCCTCCTATCATTGCGACATCCGGTATAGATTCCTGGTCTGTTTACAGGACCCGGGCCTTGTCAGATTTTGTCGCAAAAAATTCTCAGGAGGAGAGGGTGGCTGCAGTGTTCCCCAACCCGGTTCCGTCGGGGAGGTCGTTTGTTTCCCCTAATCTGCGGAGTATGGTGCTCTCCTGGGCTCATGCCCCTAAGACCGGAGCTCACCTGGGGGTCAAACGTACCACTAAGTTCCTTCAACGGTCCTATTGGTGGCCCCGGTGGCGCCAGGACGTCAAGGACTTTGTTATCGCGTGTCCGGTCTGTGCAAGAGATAAATCTTTCCGCAAGAGACCGGCGGGTCCTTTCCCTCTGTCACCTGTGAAGGATCCCACACATAGAGAACCTGCTGTCACTTTTTGCCATCCTGTTTCCCGCCCTAAAAAAAGGTATCCTGTACACCGGAGGGGTCACAGTTTCGTGAATCCTCTCTGTGACCTGATGGACCACATCCTTGCCCCCCCGACTCATGGAGGAAAAAGAGCATCAAGTGGAGGGGGATGATGTTAGGCATCAGTCTAGTGCTGGATTTGAAATGGGTCCAGGACCTTCTGTGGTCTCCCATTTCAGTCCAGCCAGGGCTGATGCTGCTCAGCATCACCATCAGCCTCAACGCCTAGCTGGTCCGCGAGCGCTGTTTATCTGCCAGGTAGTTGTGCCTAGCAATGTTAAGCCTGGGTTGCAGAGGGAGACGGGGCTTGTGGAATCTAAGTCCAGGATTTGCCGCACTGAGCATGTCCGTGACCTGGCGGATCATGATTGGTGGTCTGGTACCCACCTGACCCGGTGACCTGGCACCGCCTGATTGGTTCACGGGTAACGTCACCAATGGCGCGTCGGTGGGCAGGGCTTAGTCTTTAAAAGGCCCGCCCACAAACATGGCGACGCGCTCAGATCATTTTAGCAAGTGTTGCAGTTGTGTGGACGAGTGTATTCCACGTGCTACCTAGCTGCTCTCTCCATGACCTGCCGATGCCAGAATTCGCTTGGCTGATTAGCACAGGTCACTCAGGCAGGCTTAGATTTGCTTAGACAGGTAGCTACGTCTTGCAGCCTGGCTCAGCCAAAGGGGTCGCCTAACACCTCGTGCAGCCTGCAGACGTCCTGTCCACGGCTATCGCCTGTCAGCCAAGTGAAGTAGTACCCTTCAGTCCGGTGGCACGCCGGAAGGAGGCACGTGTACCCGTCGGCGTAGTCGCACACGCATCCTAGCGCCAACTCCTACTGCGTAGCGCCTGTATCGAAGACAGGGCTACTGCTTCTTCCCCGGTCGCACGTCTCCCTGCGGTTCTTGGAGATTGTGTGAACCGCTGAAACCCGCTCCGTGTGCTTTAACACGGAGTGGTTTATCAGTTCAGTAGGTGCTATCCCGGACGCTCTTCTCCCGTGCAGTTAACGGAGATAGAGCGTACCACTATACCCGTTCCTGTGTGAAGAAACACGGAAGGGTTTAATATTTAAGTTGTCGCTTTCCTTTCCACCCGGAAAGTGTTTGGCAGCAGCCCACCAGGCTGCATTGCGGACCCCAGGGTCGGTTGCGTTCCATTAAATTAAAGTTGTTTGCAACCGCCCTCCTAACACAATCACTGTAATGCCCACAAACAACATGGCTGCGGCGTTACAGTGACTGGCTGGCAATCCCTGCATGTTCACTGGCTCTGTAAAAAGCGCCAAACATGCAGGGCAGAGACCCGAGCTCCCGCCCGAGTAACCCGGAAATGCTCGGTGCTCGCCGAACATCCCGAGTAGTGAGATGCTCGGGCGAGTACCGAGCAGTGTCGAGCATGTGTAGCACCCTGAGGATTCGGCTGCTACAGGGGTATTGCACCTCAACCCAGAGGTGTGATATTCCACTCCCGGGTAAGGATGGAGTGTGGACCTGAGCTCGGTAGGCTGCATGCACTACACACATCCCATTTCCGAGGGGCAGACCGACGGTACTCCCACTTAGAAATGTGCAGGTACGACCGAGTCTGTTCCTGGCTGGAGTGGGAGGGGGGTGGTACATCCCAAGTAGTGTAGGGGCAGATAGGGGGAGCAGCCTGGGTAAAGATAGGAGCTCATTGGGTGCTGGTCACCTGAGCTCACACATAGAGGGAGTATATAAGGTGGGCACCATCAAAGATCAGGGTCAGTCTGTCAGAGTCAGTAAGAAGCAGAGGTCCAGATGAGCCTGCAGAGAGAGAGTGGAGCAGAGAAGGAAAGACCCAGAGAGGGAAAAAGCAAGGACTCTGAGAACCCAAATTCAATCCCCGGGTGAAGAGTCGGCAATAGGGTACCGGATCCCAAACTGGTGGGGGCAAAAGCACACCCTAGCCAGAGACCGGAGGCCGTGGGCAGCGTCTGCCACGGCCACCCACCACATCCACCCCGAAGGCAAACCACGTGGAGGGTCAGGGAACCCAAGGCCAAGGGTCTCCCTACAGAAGGCCCGAGGGAGCTGGACCTAGGTGGATCACTAGTGGGGACGGCCAGAGGAAAGGACAGAAGGAGAGCTCAGGGTCACGCTCCGGACTTGTTTGGGGGTTTGCTGAATCCAGGACCTGGTGGACGCAGCACGGCTCGGGTGGTCACTTGAAGCTGGAGTGACCGGAACATCAGCAGTGAGTAAATACCCTAAACTGCACAACCCGACTCTGTCTTCACTTAACATCTATGCTGCACCACCACAACCCCTATCCTCTGCACCTGACCCCCTGAGGCTATACCCCACCCGTTGGGGGTTATACTACCAAAAGCTGCACCAATACCATCAGCCTCAGCGGACCCTGCTGCAGCGGCGGCCATAGTGACCGCAATACAACGGGTGGCGTAGTCGACATTAAGAACTTTATAACATCTGTAGGACTGCCACATACTCTGAGCTTGACACCCTGGGCACGGACCGGGTCACAGCCACTCGGAAGACTACAACCCCCATCTGATCCGGCTCCGGGTATTCCCCTAAAGAATATGGCCCAGGGGGCGCGTCACATGCTCGCTCAACACTAATTTTTAACCAAAATTACATGCATTTAAGTAAAAAAAACAAAAACCAGAAAACATCTATATTTTATAGCTTTGCATAAAATTGCAAAAAGACGTCCATGTAAAAGGCTATGTTCACATTTTCATCAAAGAATATTGGACTCGCAACCCGCGGAACCATTGCCACACTCCAAATGCTGGTGTTTTTGGATCAGGTAGTGAGCGTTTGTGCAGCTCATGTAAATTTTCTGCTTAACCAGGAACTCTGTGCCTGCCACACCCGGTTAGATGGAACCAAACATGATGCCAATGGCAATACACCTAATGCTTCTAACTCTTGCACTGCTGCTATGGGGCCCGTGAGCTGGTGGCCCCCGCAAGTTAAACTGTATTGGCATCTGACGATACAGTTGAAATTGATGGAGGAGGGAACTGAAGTTTCCTCTCCAGTCATTCTTCCTCAGCGTCTGACATCTCAGCGCAATGACGTCACTACAGGCGTCCTCTATGCTGAGATGTACGACGCTTAGAACACCAGCTGCGGCAACCAGAGCAGTGGGGAAAGAGGAGGAAAGGTGAGTACTGTATTTTATTTATTTATTTTTTTAGAACACTGTGGTGGCCCTAAACCTGTATTGAGGACTATGAGGGTGCATTATACTGTATGGGGGTGCATTATACTGTATGGACTATGGAGGTGCATTATTCTGTATGGACTACAGGGGTGCATGATATTATATGGGGGCGTGTGAAGACACGGGGTCTCCCGTGGGCATAATATTACTCAGACAACACAGTAAAACAGTGTGGCAATACGTTATTGAACCATTAAATAGACAATAAACACATAGAATAGTCCCATCAAATACCCAAGATGGTGAAAAATTACACAGCCTTCTGCTGACCCACTGAGAATAGAGCAGCTGCGACTTTGGGACTTCCCAGGGCCAGCTACCTCAACCAGTGGCACCCCACTTTGGGTGGACACCCACAGAGAGGAGGTATCGGCAAGCATAAGAATCTGACAGTCCATTGAGGTATGTGGCCAGGAGACCTGAGAGTCTCACCCTGGCTTCTCTGAACATATTCATTGAACCAGATGACCAGATGGTCCCAACTTGGCTTCCCCAAATGTATCCATGGGTTCTGTGATAGTCAATGGCACAGATCTGTATCCCTAAGCTGACATCCTGTAGAGTCACATCTGTTTCCCTCCTGATGGAGCCATATGTCCTGGTTGCTGTTCTAAATAGTCTCTCTGATTCTTTTTCCAGCACGATCGAAAACCCTTTTCATATTTACATTTGTGGCTAAGGTTATCATTCACAGGTCAGGAGGGGAAGGTGGCAGGGGCTCATGTCTCATTGTGTGATCATTTAATCAATTTGCATAGTTGGTATCCCATTTCTCTGCAGCTCAACAAACTAGCAGGCCTAGTACAATATGTAATTAGCGTATTAGCAAAATTACCAGACAATACATTGTAGGAGTTGATATAAGATGTAAATAACAGCCATTCATCAGTTAACAATTATCAACTCAAGTGATCAACATCCAGGTTTATTCAAACAATAGTCTGTGTTGATTAACCAAAGAAGAGCACAAATTCAAAAGTCAACATAAAGATAAAGGTGTATGGCTCCTGGCATACTGAATTTACATGTCTGGATAATTAAGATTAAAAGCTGTGTCATCACAGAGTGCATTATACTGTATGGACTATGTGGGTGCATTATACTATATGGGGGTGCATTATACTGTATGGACTATGGGGGCGCATTATACTATATGGGGGTGCATTATACTGTATGGACTACTGGTTTGCATTATACTATATGGGGGTGCATTATACTTTATGGACTATGGGGGTGCATTATACTGTATGGACTATGGGGGTGCATTATACTGTATGGACTATGGGGTGCATTATTCTGTATGGGCTATGGGGGTGCATTATACTGTATGGACTATGGGGGTGCATTATATTATATGGGGGTGCATTAAACTGTATGGGCTATGGGGGTTAATTATACTGTATGGGTTATGGGGCTGCATTATACTCTATGGGCTATGGGGGTGCCTTATGCTGTACGGGGGTGCATTATTCTGTATGGGCTATGGGGGTGCATTATACTGTATGGCTATGAGGGTGCATTATGCTGTATGTGGGTGCATTATTCTGTATGAGCTATGGGGGTGCATTGTACTGTATGGGGGTACATTATACTGTATGGGCTAGGGGGGTGCACTATGCTGTATGGAGGACTATGTGGGGGCCTTTAAACTATATGCCAGCAATTATACAGTGTGAAGGTTTGCGTGGGGTCCATCATGCTGTGTGGAGGCCATTATAAAGTGTGGAGAGGTGTGGGGCCATTATATTGTATGTAGATACATTATACTGCATGGAGGGCTGTGTGGGGGTCACAGTTTGGGGATCATATTGTGTTGGGGTCACAATACTTTTCTGGGGCAGTTCAGGGGTGGGGTTCAGTAGGGTCATCATACTTTACGAATGTAATGAAAGAGGAACCTAGGGCTCAAGTAGGCGGAAAATTAGAGGGCACACAGTACCACACAGTAGGTGCAGTAATAGGGACAGATATGGCAGCAGCGGATCAGTATTAGAGTATCAGCAGGATGAGGAGTTTGTGCAGGTTGGGGATAAATGGAGACGGCGCTGTAAATGTGAGAAGTCATATGTGTCTTTGATGTAATTTCTGCAGACGAGACCTGGCTGGAGAAGTCGTCATGTCGGTCTGGGCCAGATGGAAAAGACGGGAAAAGTGAACAACTCCACCAGAAAGAACGTCAGCTGTAAGTCACTTTCTATAACTGTACTGTAATCTATTACATGTTCTGTAGGTCTGGTATCTACCATTATATGGTCATCATATGGCGGTAATATCAGTGTTGGTCTTTATATAGAGATTTTTATTAGTAACAGAGCGGTCATCGACTGAGGTTCTCCTGCATCCACTACTAGGGTGCGCCACCATAGGCGTAATCAGGGTTACCTGGTTAGGGGCCCACTCAGAAGTTTCGTCCCCCTGAACCAAACCCCTAGCTACGCCTCTAGGCTTCTCATAATCCTCTCCTGGACGTCTACAACAATGATTTGCACCTTCGCACCTCGCCGTGTATATCGCTTTATACTGGGCAGGATCGATTTAGTGACACATTCAGAAGACATATTATTATTATTATTAATTTTAAGACATGAAAAGTATTATTTTATTCTGATCTCTATCTCATAACACTTAAATACCATAATCCGCTCTCTGAGGCTAATATCAGTATTATAAATGATGAGGGATAGAATATTCCCTTTCGTAGATCTGCAGCGAGGGAACATTTATTCAAGTGTCTAATGAGATTTCTTCAGTCACATTGTACAAGTCGCCCCTCGACTTCGCTCTTATTATGTCAGCAGTTCAAATAGCCAAAGGACATCTCAATCCCGAAATAAAAATGCTGATAAAGGCGGCACGTCGGCATTACACCGAGGATATACAGTGCGCTGTCGTGTCATTCCGTCTGTGACACAATACCACAATATTCCTACTAGATCATTAAATGGGCTCAATATTCTTATCTAATTAATTTAATAATCAGGGTGGAAAGCGACAGTAAACGGCCGCTGTGCAGAAGGTGCGTCCTTTACTGCGCTGACATGTGGTTATTAGAGATGAGCGAACCCGAACTGCAAAGTTCGGGGTTCGTACTGAATACCTAGTCCTGGAAGTCTGTTTTACAGTTCAAAAGTCCGAGGAAGAGAAAGAGAGAGTGAGTAAGAGAGAGAGAAAGAGAAACAGAGGGATTTTCCAGCTCCAAACTTCGATTCACAATTGATATCTATGGGATTCGAGTTCAGGTTCAAGTTCCGGTGCAGTTCTGGTACCCGGACCAAACTTTGAATTACTTTGTAAGCTCTTATGGTAAGCGGGGTCCTCTCTCTCCTGTAGACTGTAAGCTCTTATGGTCAGTGGGGTCCTCTCTCTCCTGTAGAGTGTAAGCTCTTATGGTCAGCAGGGTCCTCTCCTGTAGAGTGTAAGCTCTTATGGTCAGCGGGGTCCTCTCTCTCCTGTAGAGTGTAAGCTCTTATGGTCAGCAGGGTCCTCTCTCTCCTGTAGAGTGTAAGCTCTTATGGTCAGTGGGGTCCTCTCTCTCCTGTAGAGTGTAAGCTCTTATGGTCAGTGGGGTCCTTTCTCTCCTGTAGAGTGTAAGCTCTTATGGTCAGCGGAGTCCTCTCTCTCTCCTGTGGAGTGTAAGCTCTTATGATCAGCGGGGTCCTCTATCTCCTGTACAGTGTAAGCTCTTATGATCAGCGGGGTCCTCTCTCTCCTGTAGAGTGTAAGCTCTTATGATCAGCGGGGTCCTCTCTCTCCAACTAATTACAAGCTTTCTAGTATTCAGATTCGCTCAATTTTATTTGCCGAAAATCACATTTCTGTTGAATATTCTGCAATTTGAATTTCAAGAAATCCACTCATCTCTCCTATTTACTAATCACCATAAATAATATGTTCATTGTATTATAGGTGTTGTTATGATTACAGGGATGCCAAATATGTTCGTTAATGACTGGTCTTAGATGTTTAAAAAAAAGTATTACTCAAATGTTACTTATATATTTGTTTTTGCACTGCTATTTTTACTAACTTTACGGAAAGAATCTGTTGCTTTTACTTTTCACCTTTTTTTATTTAATGGACATATACCTTTATATACTATTACAATGTGCCTGAGAAAAAAGAAAGGCTTTGACCTTTTTCAGCAGAGAAAATTCTCTCATACACAACAGTACAGCCTGTGGCTCACTGTTAGAGTTTCTGCCTTCCATACCATATACCCTAAACTTAAATGCTTTAAATATATGAAGTCATCCACAGGTGCCCCTTCCCTAATGTCCTGCCCCGGAGAAGGGAGACACGGAGTAACATGCTATACAGCAAAAAAGGAGATAGGCAATGCCAGAAAGCATTTTCTGACCAGTCTTTTCTCTCCCCATCTGTAAAAACAACTCAAATCCATTTTGTAAGAACAAGACTGACTATGGGATCACTGTCCATTATTCTCTATCTGTGGAGGGAGGAGAAGGAGAGAAAAACATAGAGAGGAAACAAGCAGAGTGAGAGATGCAGAAAGATTGTGCTGAGCTTTCTAACAAGTCTTCTACCTCACCCCAGAATTGGAGTCATATCTACAGTGCTCACTATTGCTGTGTAATGTCCTCCATGCTGCTGCTGATTGTCTTTGTGTGCTAAAAAAAAAAAAGAAATGAAGAGGAAGAAACAACTCATGTTTCTGTGTTCTGTGTTTGGAGGTGATCATACCAGCTTGTTTCCTCCCACCAGCTCAGAGTAGATTGCAAATTAGAGGTAAAGCCTCCAGAAGGGAAATATGGTGAAAATGCAGGATACCAGTCATATAGTTTCCAGAAATAGTGTTATCCCTCATGTATTCACACAGGACAGTTTATTCTGAAAAGTTACATTTATGTATGGTTCCAAAAAACAGCCAAGACAACTCTATCAATTACTATACTTTTATGATATCCTAAGAAAATGACTTTGGAGGAGCACCCCCTTTAAGGTATTGGAAGTTGAAGAGTGATAGATAATATCAGGCAGATAATTCCAAAGAAGAGAGGGAATACTGAAAGAAGAGGTGATTAATGTAGGGGAGCAGAGAAGGAATTGTGCAGATTAGAGACTACATATAGGCTGCTACTTGGAGATCAGTAAAGAAATATGGGCAGATGCTGAATTATACAAGATTAAAGAGATATTCATTTCTTCTAAAGTGATGACTTAATTGGAGGGCAGAGTCCTTCACTTACCCCTCATTGTCCTTCCACCCGGAATCCCTAGGTTATATCCATGGAGTAGCTTCTTGGAGCAGCTACTCAGCTCCGCTGTCTGGTTCTGATTCGGCTGCACACATGATCTCCGCACTCACAGCAACAACTCTACACACACACTTCCTAGCCATGTGCAATTACACTTCTGTGCACCTGAAGTATATGGCAGAATGATGTTACTGTTTGTGTTAATGACGCAGAAATCTGACGGCCATGGTTGGCACAGTTCATACAACACGATAAGACCTTTACAAGTCAGAACAAACAGTGATCTGAAGACTAAGTAAAAAAATAGGGTTAAACCCACATATAGTTAAGAATAAAGGAATTTTGTTGCCCAGGAATAAGCTGAAAATGAATCAGAAAAATGTCCTGTTCCTTTAAAATGTCAGTTTGTGAACGACTATGGAAATCCTGGAAGTAGCCGCCATGGGATAATGACAATGATTAAACTGGTATGTTGTATCACTGAGATAACATGGTCACCACCCGTCCTCAATTTCCTGGGATCTCACTAGGTTTTAAGAATTTCTTCCTGGAAAATGTTTTCCCGTGTAATTGTACTTGTTTTACTGATTCCTCCAAGAAATAAGAGCACATGCTGCGACCATCAATCATGTGCGGAGAAAAGCACAAATACTGCACATGATTAGACTCTCTTGTTCGAGTCGGTGCCACAGGATTGGAGGATGGTTGACATAATACCGATGTTTTAGAAAGGTAAGAATGTGCAAACATCAGTCCTGTGCAAAATTTAAGAGCATTATAAGAGATGACCTGCAAATGTATATTGCCGAGAACAATAAAATAACTAACAACCAGCATGGAGTCATGAAAGATAAGTCGTGTCTCACCAACACGTTGGGATTCTACGAGGAGGTAAGTACAAATCTGGAAGTTGGTCATGTGGCACCACACCAATCTAATCAACCGGGCCATTCACATGTCCATGAAAATCATGAAGACATATTAGATTTTGATCCAAGAGTTGGACCGAAATTGCCAATGAAAGTCTTTTTCTCCATGTACGAAAAAAAATTGGTGACACTCTGATCAAACTCTCATCAAAATAATCGGTCTGTTTTTGTTGTACATGTCTGAATGAGGCTAAGACTTTCAGAAGCAGCGCAGGATGGGGTAGGGTAAAACATCCCCAAAGGTACCTCTATCATTGCCCTGCAGTGCTGCATCGCACCGAAATTCGTCTTTTATTTATTTGCAAATTATCTTCGCAAATGCAGCGGGTGGGTGAATCAGGGCAAGTGCATTCTATGGCTCCTCTTCTCTTCTCCTCGCCGGTGCTGTCCCTTGCTTCTTTATTGACAGCGAAGAGCAGAGGTGAAGTCGTGCAGCAGAACGTCTGTCTCCACTGTCAATCATGAAGCGTGGGCAGCGCCGTCATTCCAAATAAGATATTGGAAAGCTAAAGTCAGTTCAAAGGCAAAAACTAGTTAATTACACCAGGTCTCTCTTATAGGTTAGAAAAGTTGGGCTTGTTTAGCTCACAATAAATACAGAAACCTACAAGGGTTTAACATCGCAAAAGATGACGAGAGTAGAGATGATCAAATACATTCGAGGGGAATTGAATTCTTCTCGAATTTTCCAAAAATCTGCATTCCCGGATCCAAAGAAATGGCGACCAGTTCTGCGCTCACGCGAGTAAGGTCGCAGTGCACATCATGACGTTGTGGTATTGCGCAGAACCCTCTCAAGTCTCATCAGAGATGGAAGTCCCGGCTCAGTGTGAGAGCTTTCAGCACTCATGGTGGGAATCAGAATATGAAACAAGGATCGGACAGGTGATGGTGAGAAGCAAAGAGGTCGAAAAGGAGAGTATAAGTGTTTTTTTTTTTTACATATACGAGAATAACTTCTCCGCTATTCAAATTTCCCAGGAGAAAACTTTGGAAAGAAGCAAATTTGAATTTTCATTGGATCTGCTGAAAACGCTCTATTCATTACATGTGGAAGGAAGGTGATTCCGGCAGCTAAAGAGAGAAGGGTTCTTTACAGTTAGAGTAGACAGACTATGGAATGACCGACTGCAAGGAGTAGTAATGGCAGATACTACATTCCTTCAACATTGAAACTGCAACAAGAAAAAATGAGAAGTTAAGGAATTCTGGAAATCTCCGGATCGATACTTTAGTGATCTGCAAATGATCAAAATACGGAAACAGAATTTTCGAATCGATTTATAAAACATGAATTATGAGCGCCATGTGCAGATTCTCTGCCAGCCGTTTAAGTGATTATCTTGCACTTACATCCAGAGACTCGGAGGTGACGTCTTCTCTGATTTGAGTCTTTCATTTTCTTCTCCACCCGGCCCAGACCACTATAAAAACTTCTTCAAGCAATGACATCTATTATATGAATTTTCCAGTATCCTCCTTACCCATTCCTAACCTACACAAACTCCCCATTGTGTCGAGAACCCCAATTCCATGGCAGATACTGCACCGTTCGCTCCTCTTCATGTACCATCTGTGAAGCACAGGGTCCCTCATCAGAACTTTAATTGCCCCTTGAAAAATTACGTCACACAGATGGTGGTTTACAATGTAATACTGGCACTTTTACTACCCAACACAGTAATAATGCCCATTTTTATGTCTCCTACACAGTAATTATTCCAGTTTTGTGTGTCCCCGTTGCATTAATACCCACAGTTATACCCCCTACAATGTAATTATGCCATTGTTCTCCCAAACAATAATATTGTGGCTTTTATAGTAATAATGCTCCCTCAGTGCTTCAATACAGTAATAATACAACCATTGTGTGATTGACACCTGAACTAATCACACTGCCTCATAATTAATTAATTGAAAACTCCAGAAGTGGATAACTAAGGGTTGGTATAGATGGCAGTGACTGACCTTTAGAAGTGCAGAGCAAAGCATGTGGAAGGTAGGCAGACTACCGAAATCGTAGGAAGACTACCGAAATCGTGGCTTCAACTCTCAGCAATGGCACACACCAATGATCTGTGTGCCACATCCATGACTACATGCTGGGTAAAAAAAAATGGAATTAAGTGAACTGGGGGTCAATTTGACTATGGCGGTTCTGGGAAAATGGGAAAATGCCCATTCCTCCACCCTAAACCTAGTCCTGATTTGGTCACTGTATGACCCTACTTTTTGTAAACTATGGTACTCTGGTTTGCAACATTATGATGCACACTCATGTTTGAAACATGCCATGTGCACATTAAGCACTAGGTCAAATATTTCACTCTCTTCCCACGTAACGTAAAGGGAGCAGGGGAAACATAATAGTCAGCAAGTGAAAAGTGAATTTTTGGAGTTGATGTGTTGGTAGCAGGAAAATGGTCAAGTGTATAGGTCCGAGGAACTTGTGATGGGTAGACGATTGGGTCAGGACTAGTGATGAGCAAGCATACTCGCAAGTACTCGGTACTCGCCCGAGCATCTCAGTACTCGAGATGCTCGGAGCTCGCCGAGTACTTGCGAGATGCTCGGGCGGATGCTCGGGTCCCCTCCCTGCATGTTTGGCGCTCTTTAGAGCACCAATCAACATGCATGGATTGCCTGCCACTCACTGTAATGCAGCAGCCATGTTGGTTGTGGCATTATAGTGATTGGCTGGCCGCACAGCGTCATCAGGTGTATATCAGACCTGGCGCCGCCATGCTCGTCAGTCTACTCCACAATCAGGCAGTGTCGGGAGAGGTGCTGCTGAGATAGGGAGAGATTTAGTTGTGTATTAGGTAGTGTAGGGAGAAAACAAGTACATTACACATATCCATCTCAACAAACAGTCCTTCTGAGGACTAATCCATCTGCAGAGATATCAGGCAGGCAGGGTATGTAGGCAGGCAGTGTATATAGGCAGGCAGTGTATATAGCAGACTGCAGTGCATCTAACTGCTGTTAGATATTTCTAGACAAAGGCCCAGGTCTCAGGGGCCAGGAATAATTTTTTTTGGATCTTAATCCTCATTATTTGCTTAAAAAGCAATCCAGAGAACACCGTTTTTCTGCGCCATTTGCTTGTTGGCACTGCAGAATACAGTCAGGTCCTTTCCATATTACAGCGCTAGAAATCCAGCTATTGAAAACCGTGGTTTGTCCGACACACGGATCACATATACGTTTTCTGAATACTCTGCCATTTCTGGCCTCCATTCTAATTTTTTTTCAGTGTGTCAGAAAAGTTTTCGACACCGGTTTGCTGTTCGAAATAGTTACCTACAGGCCAGGTATTTAAAACTGTGGTTTCTCCATCACACGGATTACATATAACTTCGCTCCAAATTCAGCCATTTGTAGTGGTGGTGGAAGATACTGTCCTGCATGTGATGGTGATGGTGCATGCAGAGGCCGAGGCCGTGGGCAAGCTGAAAGTGTGCCACAAGACATACCCACATCTTCTCACCCGACCTTCCCGTCCCAATTCCTTGGGGACCGCAACACACCATTATTGAACCCAGAGGAGTGTGAAAAGGTTGTTGGTTGGATATTGGATAATGCTTCCAGTCACTTAGCCACCACCACCACCATCACCCTGTTTTCCACACGGTCAAGTCTCAGTAGACATAAGTTTGGACCGCATATTCCTCACCCTGATCCTCCTTCCTCCCACCAGGCTTAGTGCCCGGAGACAACTGATCCCACACTTGGACACTCTGAAGAGCTGCTCACTTTTCCATTTATAGATTCGGGCCTCTCGCCCGGTCCACTTGAAGCGGGGCAAGAGGAGATCGCATGTAGTGATGCCCAAATATTTGAGCAGCCACGGTCACACGAAGGATACGGTGGGAAAGTGTCACAAGAGGTGGACGATGATGAGACACAATTGTCAGAAACTCAGGAGGAGGACCAGGGTGCGGAAGTGGAAGACTAGGTGGTGGATGATATAGTAACTGACCCAACCTGGCAGGAGGACATGCAGAGCGAGGACAGCAGCACATAGGGAGAGGGAGGCAGAGAATCCCAACAGGCAGGAAGAAGCAGTATGGCGGCTCAGACAGAAGGCAGGCAACTGTTCCCTGTAACACCAACAAGAAGGAAGTTGCTAGTACAACTGTTAGGTCTTCCCGAGTCTGGTTGTTTTTTAAAGACTCTGCCGATAACCCCAAAAAGGCCATTTGCACCATCTGCCAGGCCAGCATCATCAGGGGTGGCAAAATGACCAGCCTGACCACCACCAGCATGATCAGGCACATGGCAGCAAAGCACTCGACTTTATGGGCCGAATCCCAGGGTCCAGGAACAGTGTCTGCGGGTGGCACCACTGCTTCTTCCGCTGTTGTGCATGCAAGTCAATCCCCTGTCCATGGTGCATGTGAAGATACCTCCTGCCCTGCACCTGTCATTGCATACTCTCAAGTAGCAGCATCAGGAAGCACGTCCACGTCCTTGTCCCAGCGCAGAATTCAGTTGTCCATACCCCAGTATTTGAAAAGCAAGCGCAAATATGCAGCCAACGTCCCACAGGCCACACTACTAAATTCCCACATTTCACGACTGCTTGCGCTCGAAACGTTGCCTTTTAGGCTCGTGAAGACGGAAGCATTCCGTAACTTGATTCCGGCGGCCATCCCTCGGTACTCAGTCCCCAGCCGCCACTATTTCTCCCGGTGTGCCGTCCTCGCATTACACAAGCACGTGTCCCAAAACATTAGCCATGACCTCAACAACGCAGTTACAGGGAAAGTCCTCCTAAACACGGACACGTGGACAAGTGCTTGTGGGCAGGGACGGTACATCTCGCTGATGGCACACTGGGTTAACTTAGTGGAAGCCGAGACCCAGTCGGACCTGGGATGGAACATGTACTCCTGACGCCAAGGATTGCAGGCCCTAGGTCAATCAGGATTGCTCCCACAGTCTACAGCTCCTGCACCCGATCCTCCTCAGCCTCCCCCTCCCCTTCAGCCTCCATCTCCGAAATGAGCACATCAGTCACAAGCTGGAAGCACTGCAGCCCTGCCTCGGCCAAGCGACAACAAGCTGTGCTGAAGCTAATATGCATAGGTGACAAACTGCACAATGCTGAAGAGTTGTGGACAGCTCTGAAAGAGCAGACAGATCTGTGGCTCATGCCGCTGAACCTACAGCCAGGCATGGTCGTGTGTGTGAAAATGGCCGGAACCTGGTAGCGGCTCTGAGGCAAGGCGACCTCACACATGCACCTTGCCTTGTCCATGTGCTTAACCTTGTGGTTCAGCAGTTTCTCAAATCCTACCCGGAGCTGCCGGATTTGCTTGTTAAAGTCCGCCGCCTGTGTGCCCATTTTAGAAAGTCACCTACAGCTTCTGCCGCCCTTGCCGTGTTTCAGCAGCGTTTGCAGCTGCCGGCTCACAGACTGATATATGATGTCCCCACTAGTGATGATCGAGCATGCTCGTAAATCTCGAGATTTACGAGCATGCTCGGCCGAGCACCTATTATCTTCAGCGTGCTTGGGAGTTAAGTTTTCGTCGCTCTGTGAACATGATTTGCGTCTGTTTGACAGCTTTAATACTTGTGAGGAATGCTGGAAAAACAGGCATTCCTCACATGAATCAAAGCTGTCAAACATTCGCAAATCATGTTCACGGAGCAACGAACACTGAAGATAATAGGTGCTCGCCGAGAATGCTCGTAAATCTCGAGCAACGAGCATGCTCAATCATCACTAGTCCCCACGCGTTGGAGCTCTACACTGCAGAAGTTAGGAAGGATTTGTGAGCAGAAGAGGGCAGTTGTTGAGTACCAGCATCAACAAGGCCGTCGGTGTTCAGTTCAGACTCCACACATAAGACCTCAGGAGTGGACATGGATGTCAGACATATGTACCATCCTCCAAAACTTTGAGGACTCCACCAAGATGGTGAGCAGCGATTACGCCATAATTAGCGTCACCATCCCGCTTCTCTGTCTTCTGAAATGCTCTCGCTTACAATCAAAGAGGATGCATTGCAGGCGGAGCACGATGAGATGGAGCAAGGAACCATACAGAGTGATTACACACAGCCAAGCCTCATCTCATCCCAACGTGGATTGGGTGACAATGAGGAAGAGGAGGAAGAACAGGAGATAGTTTCATGCGCTATAGATGGTACTACCTGCACAACTGTCATACAGTCTGTTCAGTGTGGATGGCCAGAGGACAGAGAGGAGGAGGAGGAGAGCATGGTCAGTCATCCTCTTTGTGAGGACACAGGAGTCTTGCCTGTTAGCAGTCTGGCACGCATGGCTGAGTTTATGTTACGCTGCCTTTCCCATGACATTCACGTTCTCAAAATTTTGGGTGACAGTCATTACTGGTTGGTGACACTTCTAGACCCACGCTACAAGGAGAACTTTATATCTCTTATTCCTAAGGCGGATAGGTCTACAAAAATGGGGCAGTACCAGATGGCCCTTGTTGCGGAACTATTAAAAAATTCCCATCTGAAAACGTTGGCGGTAGAGGTTACAGTTCGTTGGACAACCAAGGAGTGCAGGCGAGAGAGACACAACTTCAATCCAGCAGAGGCAGGGGAACACTGTCAAAGTTCTGGGAGAATTTCCTCAGCCCCTCCCATTGCACAGGTCCTGAGGCGCGGGGCACTCTCACAAGAACTGCAAAGTTTGGGAAGATGCTGAGGGAGTACCTTGCCAACGGTATCAACGTCCTCCGTGATTTCTCCGTGCCTTATAATTATTGGGTATCTAAGCTGGATACATGGAATGAACTGGCTCTCTACGCCTTGGAGGTCCTGGCCTGCCCTGCCGCCAGCGTTTTATCAGAGCGGGTTTTTAGTGCCGCTGGTGGAATTACAACTGATAAGCGCATCCGCCTGTCAGCTGAAAATGCTGACAGGCTGATTCTTATAAAAATGAACAAGGGCTGGATTGGGCCAGACTTCTCAATACCACCGAATGATATCAGCGTAGTATAAACTCAAATCCAGTGTCTTTTTTTGGGAGGTGTATTCCCATGCACGTCTTAACACCCACACATGGGTATACGCTTCCTGATTATGGCTATTTGCTCTTGTCATCCTTTTTCTCCTCATTCTCATCTTCCACCACCATGTCACCAGGGTGACCGTGGTCAGTGATGCAACACCCACATAATTTTTTTAAAGGGTGTTTATGATGCCCGTAAAAAAAATTTTTTATACAGTATGTTCATGTATACCCCCCAGGGCTAAATGTTTGTCAGCCCATACACTTAGTGCATGGTCATTACAAGTATAGGAGACCCGCTCCTTTCTAATGGGAACATTTTTTTATGAGGCCCTCCTCCACGTCTCTTCCAAGGGGCATTGGAGTGTCTCCCAATTTTCGGCAGCCCTTGCATTTACTGCATAGGCAAACACAATGGGAGACCCACTTCCTAATAATGGGAACATTTTTTTTTCAGGAGGCCCTCCTCTATGTCTCTTCCAAGGGGCTTTGGAGTACCTCCAAATTTTTGGCAACCCTTGCATTCACTGCATAGGCAAACATAATGGGAGACCCACTTCCTAATAATGGGAACATTGTTTTCAGGAGGCCCTCTGACCTCCACGTCTCTTCCAAGGGGCATTGGAGTGCCTCCAAATTTTTGGCAACCCTCGCATTCACTGCATAAGCAAACACAATGGGAGACCCACTTCCTAATAATGGGAACATTGTTTTCAAGATGTCCTCTGACCTCCACGTCTCTTCCAAGGGGCATTGGAGTGCCTCCAAATTTTTGGCAACCCTTGCATTCACTGCATAGGCAAACACAATGGGAGACCTACTTCCTAATAATGGGAACATTGTTTACAGGAGGCCCTCCTCTAACTCTCTTCAAAAGGGTATTGGGGTGCGTCCAAATTTTCAAAGTGGTATTGGGGTGCGTCCCAATTTTGGGTATCCTTGCCACTCACTGCATATACAATAACAGAATAGGAGACCCACTCTTTAGTAATGGTAACAATAAAACATAGCCGGCTGATGGCTCTCTAAGAATAGTGAGGGCCGACTGCTGGCCCTTTAAGAATAGTAAAGGCCGCCGGATGGCCCTATAAAAATAGGCTTTGTGACTTTCAGAGTCCCTCCTTCATAAATGAAACATAATGTGTCTGATGGTATCTCACACATCACATGGCTAGATAAGGTTGTAAAATATTAAAATTACATTTACCGGTGAATGTATTTGTCACAGTTGAAAGCAATGCAAAAGTGCAAAAATGCATCAAAAATGCTAAGTGTGAACATAGCCCAAGGTGGGGAGGAGTATTTTTGTTTTTGGTTATTTATTTTGCTTTATATACAAGTCATTACCCTGGAAAGGATGTTCCTTAACATATTTCCCAGGAAAATCCATTTTGGTTTTGTTTTTGTATGTTTTATTGTAAAAATTGCTTAATACCTCTGTCAGAAATGCTTCCAGGGGTCTTCCCCATGCTGTTCCCATGTCATTTGAGCACTGTTCCCATCGATTTTGGCAATTTTTAGGCACTCTGCAGACCGCTGGGGGCAGCCATCTGAAAAATGCTTGAGTTTCCCTTAGACTTACATTGAGCTCCTTGCTCAGGTCAAGCACCCGAGTATTCCAATGTGCTCGATCGAAAATCGAGCACCCGAGCATTTTAGTGCTCGCCCATCACTAGTCAGGACATCTCTGGATGGAAGGTCTTGTGAAATGTGCCCAGTAAAAAGTGGTTACTACAAAAATGGTACATGGAAAGAACAGGACTTGTCGAGCATCTCAGCCTGCTGTGCATGGGGCAGTCTAGCAACAGAAACTCCAGAGTGTCCATGCTGACTCCTGTCCACCACCAAAAGCATCCAGAATGGCCATGTGAGCACCAGAACTGGACCATGGACAAAGGAAGACCTGGTCGGATGAATCACATTTTCTATCATGTGTTGAACCAACATTTACTTGGAGAAGAGATGGTCCTGGGATTTATAAAGCAAAGAAGACAATCGTGATGGGACAATGTTCTGCTGGAAACCAGTTATTTACCTAAACATTGACAGAGCAAGCACCATACTTCATGGCAGTAGCATTTCCTTAAGACAGTCCTTCTCTCAGCAGAAAAATGACTTTGCTCCACTGCAAAAATTATTCAGGAATAGTTTGAGGAACTTGACAAAGCGTTAGTGGCGAAGAATCATCTCTGAATTGTAAAATTGTGGTGTTTTTACTGCGTGGCAAAAAGATGCAGTGTATTCACATTGTGCGAACATAGTCTAAAGGATCTGCTTCTAAAGTCCTGTTCTTATTAAGTCCTATTTTGGCAGCACAAAAGGAGATTAGTGGTTAGGACCCCGGTTGAACTCTTGGTAGTCCTTTCACTTCACAGTCAAATCCTTGTGCCCAAGACATTAGAGTAGAAAGAGTATGAAACCTTGAAGTTGCTGGATAATTCCACAGCTCCAGATTAATATTGTGGATGTGACACTATATTTCCTGACTGCAGAGCAGGATGAACCTCATTGCTCCATATCGAGGATACTTCTTTACGAGACTTTTTTACACTCAGGTTTGCAGCTTTTGATGTTACGGCTGGTGTAAAAAATCTTGCTAAAAGTACAGATGTAGATCAGCCAACATCCAAAAATCACAGTACATTGTAAGTCCCATCCATGTTCTAAAACAGGTTAGAAAATTGGATAAGCTCATCTTATCTCGTGGTTCAAGTCACAAAGCTGTAATGCCCTCCAGCTGGTTTCTATGTGTGACATGTAGAAGTAGTGCTGTTGCTTCAAAAGCATCCAGCAACTATAAGAGTTAACACAGTCACGAGAGACAGGAAGTGTTGTGCTTCAGAAGCATCCAGCAACTAGAGGGGTTAACACAGTCACAGGAGACAGGGAGTGGTTAGCAGAGCCCCAGGGGGATTGTGGAGAACTTGTTTACTATTCTGGCTGCAGACAAAGGGAGAAGTGGTGTGTGTGATCTGTATCTCTCAGAAGTGCAGGAAAGAGAACAGGATACAAGTCCAGGGTGAAGCTCAACACAGGTCAGATACTCTGCACTGTTAGTTCAGGAAGTCTATCATTGGGCAGGAAGATAAGGACTGGAAGTAATTGTGCCACAGGGATCATCTCCCTCATAAAACCCTCCCCCCTCCATCTCAATGCATGATAAAGAATGTTGTGTACTACTGTGCCTTTGTGAAGGAAATGCCTGTTGTTGTGGATAGAAGTAAGCTGCTAAGAGACTTGATCTGTGCTGTACTGTGCTACCAAGAAACTGTTTATTAATGTCCCTTTGCAAGAAGAAGCTATTACTGTTATTGAAGCTTGTTGCTTTAAGAGAATAATGTTTTGGACTGTCCATGCTGTTGCATTAAATTCTACTGTTCAACTGTGATGAGGACTCTGTCAAGTGTGTCTGGTCAGCAATTGAATCCATCCTGTGCCTGAGAGAAGCTGCAGCCTATGGTTGCCCTAAGTAATGGTTCCTCCAGGATTCCAAAGAATTCACGAAACCTGTCTCGCCCCTATTTGAAACCTAGTGGAGTGCACGTAACATTGGTGGCCCGTACGAGGATCCTGAGCGAGAATTAGCGTGTAGTGGGAGAAGAGGAGAAGAGGCAAAGTGACTGAAAAATACAGGAGCACAGCACCTCAAATCAACTTTGCTGCGCCAGTTAAAGGGGACCAGCCCTAAAGAAAACACACTAGCAGCAATGGATGTGGAAATACAAATGGACAGAATTAGTGAGCTGCTTCTTCAGTTAACCTGTGAAGAATTGAGAGCAGTAGCAGAACATATAATGATGTCAGAAGAACAGATCACTAAAGCACACAACCGCAGACAACTGTTAGCTGCCATTAATACACAGATGGATGAGCTGGAGAAGGAAGGAGCTGAAGACATCATGGGAACGTTCCTCCAGGAGCTAACACAGTTTCTAACCGGGTTCTAGTTGGAAGATGGAGGTGCCTGAGAGAAGCTGCAGCCTATGGTCGCCCTGGTTAACAGTTAACCCAGGATTCCAAAGAATTCATGAAACCCGTCTCGCCCTTATCTGAAGCTAGCGGCGTCACGTAACATATGTGTGCACCTAAAGTGCTATCGGAGTGTATGGAAGTGTAGGGGCTTACTGCTACATAAATGTATAACATTTAAGGATTAATATTAGAAATGAATGAATTGATTCAAAACGTATCAAATAGTTTAAAATTTCAGTGGTAGAAGGAGATGTTGGGTGGTACAGCACTGTAGCTGGGACGGGTAGGGTGGTAGACTGTGATATAGGAGCAGATTTAGGGTGGTGCAGCACTGTGGAGAGCTTTGTGTGTGAGTGTGATACATTTATGTTGTATTCTAAGGCGGATGGGCAACCAGTGCAATGGTTGGCACAGGGTGGAGGCATCAGTATAGCAGCTAGACAGAAAGATGAACCTTGTGACTGCTTTCAGGGTCGATTTTTTTAGTAGTTACCATGGTAAGAAATGGGCAGATTCTGGAGATGTTTTTAAGGTACAGGTGACATGATATAAGGAGTGATGGAAAAATTCTCGTGAAACATATCTACAAAACTGTAAAATTCTGCTCAAACAAAATAGTCTCAAAGAGGTTGAAAGTAAATTCAGCACTGCCACAGATGTAGTGTATGTTTAAACTATGGCCCAGATTTATCAAGCAATTTTTGCCTGTTATATAGCATAAAACTGTTTGAAATGTTTCTAAATTTTTGTGCAACTCATAGTTGGCGACTTTTGGTAATTTTTATGCCAATCCCTGCCAATTCCATCAACTTTTAAAAAAGTAGGCAGCGCTCAGGAAATAGCAGATGTAGCTAAGCGCCCCTGAAAAATACATCATAGTTTACAAAAGAAATGTACTTCACTCCCTGAGTATAGTATGTTTTTGGAAGTGGCAGCTGAAAGATGCACCAAGGAGGTGAACATATCTTGAAGAATTTGGCGTATCTTACTCAAGTGTACACTTCATCGAGACAATACAGCCTATTCATCAACCAGTTCTTTCCACAATTCTGCCATAAAATTGTTCAAAATGTAGCAAAATATTTCTGCAACTAAAAGTTGTGCAAAATTGTTATGACTTGGCATTTTTGTATCGGTCCTGGCCAGTTCCAACAACTTCTTGAAAATTGAGTGGGGGTCAAGCGGGACATGGTTTGACCAAGCGGGACAGGGTGTGACCAAGCGGGACATGGTGTGACCAAGCGGGACATGGTGTGAGCAAATGGGACAGGGTGTGACCAAGCGGGACATGGTGTGACAAAGCGGGACATGGTGTGACAAAGCGGGACATGGTGTGACCAAGCGGGACATGGTGTGAGCCAGCGGGACATGGGGTGACCAAGCGGGACATGGTGTGACCAAGCGGGACATGGTGTGACCAAGCGGGACAGGGTGTGAGCCAGCGGGACATGGTGTGACCAAGCGGGACATGGTGTGACCAAGCGGGACATGGTGTGACCAAGCGGGACAGGGTGTGAGCCAGCGGGACATGGTGTGACCAAGCGGGACATGGTGTGACCAAGCGGGACAGGGTGTGAGCAAGCGGGACAGGGTGTGACCAAGCGGGACATGGTGTGACCAAGCGGGGCAGGGTGTGACCAAGCGGGACATGGTGTGACCAAGCGGGACAGGGTGTGAGCAAGCGGGACAGGGTGTGACCAAGTAGGACATGGTGTGACCAAGCGGGGCAGGGTGTGACCAAGCGGGACAGGGTGTGAGCAAGCGGGACAGGGTGTGAGCAAGCGGGACAGGGTGTGAGCAAGCGGGACATGGTATGACCATGCGGGACAGGGTGTGAGCAAGCGGGACAGGGTGTAACCAAGGAAGCCTGACAAATGTATCCAAAGTGGCGTAAATTACTAACGAAATGTGCACCAGCTCAATACTAGCTGTTGAGCATGGCGCTCAAAAGACAAGCCAAACTATTTAAAGAAAAGCACGTCTTGTATTCAAAACTAGTGCATCTTACTCCAGCGCTGCCTGCAGGTCAGGTTTGGTACTACTATACGCATTACTTATAGAGTTAACATAAGGCTGATTTACGCAAAGTGACAGAGTGACTGTTTTTATTGTATCTGTCTCCCGGTTGGCAGAACGCTGCTCATTTGTTGCCAGATAGCAAATACATCTGTTCACCACAACACACAACACCGAGCTCTTCAGTAAGAATATTACTATCTACATGGGAAAACGCAGAACAGAATAATATGGAGTTTGTGTTTCCCGATGGGTAAGAGGGACAGAAGCCGCCATAATGCCGGTCAGTGCCATTTTAAAGCATCATACCAATCATTGTCCAAGAGCAGCGCTGGGTGCCAGTTCCCAGCTGGGTGGCCGCAGCAGGTATGCGGACGACATGTTTTCCGGATAGGGACGTAGAATAAAATAGTCAATAATTTTGGAAGCAGCTTGGCAGTAAGGCAAAAGTACGTTGACAGTGGTTTAGCCAAAAACTCATCTCATCGGTTCTGAGCAACTTGTGCCGTCAACACGAGCAGAACCGCCGAGCTTAGTGATTGGCTGCAGCGCTCATGTCATGTCGACAAATAGAGACACCGGGAGAAGCAATGGAGACTCAGCTTTGGACCCAGCGAGTGTGAGTAAAGCGCAGATATTTTTTTTTAAAACAAATTGAAGCCGGGGACGAGGATTTTCCAAAACTAGAAAACTCCTTTAACTTTATGCTACAGGTCAGTTTGTCTATGGTAATAAATGTAACTTTTTATGCTTTAATACTTAAAAATAAAAAAACTGTTTTAAAAAATAGTTTTGTTGCTGCCATATTCTTAGTCTCATCTTTTTCTAACAATGGGGCTGTATGAAGACTGGCTTTGTGGGAAGAGCTGTAATTTTTGTGGGTAAAATTCAGCGCTCTGAGCACTTTATGAACGTTATTTTTGTGGATGTGAAATATTGAAAAAAAAAACCTTTTGGATTTTTTTTTTCTTCTTACGGCATGATACAGCATGGGCAGCGCAGATATGACGAGACTAAATAGCTTTGCTTTTTTCTTGCTTTTTTTTTTTTACCAGATGAATAATAACAAGGGGGTCCAAAAACTGTCTTAACTTAGTTTTTTTTTTTCCTTATTTATTTCCTTCATAATATGGAAACACTAATTCATTTTCATCACATAAAAAGCCCAAACATATTAAAAGGGTTTAATTTTTTAATCTTGTATTTCCCTGTTTTTTTTTCTTTCAAAGTCCCTATAGGGAACTTGAATCTGCTTAATCGTAGACACAATACCTTACAATACTCCGGTAGTGCAGTGTACTATCTGGTCAAGGCTCTCCTTTGAAGTGCTGCCTGTGACAAGGCTTAATAGTAGTACAAAGATGGCAGAAGTAAGACCATCAGTTGCCTATAAAGTCACCAAAACTGCCCTTTGGCATCCTGTAACTGCATTTTGGGGGGAAGGCATCAATACCGGAAGAGTTGTCAAGTCCATCACTTTCATGACGGAAGCAGCCAATCACTGGCCTTAATCCTGCTGACTGCAAGGCTAGCACATGACCATTGAAGCCAGTATTTTGCTTTTGTGGAGAACTCCCTTTAAGCATGTGACAATTTTTTTTTTTTACTTAAATGCAAGTTTTAGGGGCTAAAATTTATTTTTGCACTAGAGTTTCATTAAAAAAAATTGCCTTTTATTGCCGCTGTTTTACATTGTCAATAACGGGCTGCACAATGAGTTAACTAAGAATTCATCAGTGAGCTCTGATAGAAAGTTTGCACATTTCAGATAGAAAGTTTGCAAATTTGTTATGTGACATTTTCTGAGCTCCTCTCAGCTGATTTATGACCACATGAAAGTTCAGCGCTCCTTGTGGTCTGTGGTCATAAACCAGTTCAAACTACAAAATTATTAGACAGAAGAAGAGATTCAAAAACGACATATTAGGGCCCGTTCACACGACTGTATTTTCAGTCCGTAAAAAATCAGGCCGCGATTTCTTTCGTTGACCAAATCTGTGAAAAAAAATGCAGCATGCACGAGTTTCTTCCGGAAATTGGATGAGACTCAGCAATTCAATTCTTTGGCTGCACAAAACATCGGAAGTCACACACAGTATAACATCAGTGTTTTACGGACACATTGCGTACGTACATTGGACAAAGGAAACTGTAAATGGTCTTGTACATGATTAATATCTGCTGCTGTAAAAAATTGTATAAGGATTGTACATGGATTGTATACAGATTGCACAATGATTGTATTCAGATTGTATACAAATTGCACATTAATTGTATACAGATTGTATATCGATAGAACACGGATTGTACGCAGATTGCACACAGATTGTATATGGATTGGACACGGATTGGACACAGATTGCACACAGACTGTATATGGATTGGACACAGATTGTATAGAGATTGTATATGGATTGAATAGAGATTGTATATGGATTGGACACCGATTGTACACAGATTGTATACAGATTACATGCATGTAAATAGTCTGAGTTTTCTAGCTGAATCTCTAAGGCTTTGTGGGAACCTACCCTCAAAAGGTGCTTTCTGATCGATTCTCAGTTAACTCATTCTGCAGCCAGCAGTGTTCAGAAAATCGAAAAATCTTAAAAGTCGAATGGTGCAAAATTTTTTAAGAAACTCAATTGTAAAAAATGATTTTAATTCCAAAATAAATATACTTAAGTAAAAATAAATATGTGTTTAACTTTTTGGAATACAATCATAGGATTGTCACAGGGCAGAGGTCTACTGTACCCTCTGCTTTTTACCATCGCAAGGAGGTATGGACTTTACTGGTCATATACCCAAGAGACAGAGGCGGAATATATATGTATACAATGGATACCACCCACCCCAGATGGACCCCATTTACCTCTAGGTTTCCCACATTTTTGCTGTCTTCATGCTGCTTTAATGTAAATGTGAATTCAACCTTAAACATATATAGAAAAATTACAATTCAGATAAATAAGTGAATTACCTCCTCCGGATTATATTTGGACAGTACTCCATTACCATGAAACTCCTCCAAGACGTCCTTTAGTTTCTTGGTCGAATCTAAAAGAAAAGGAAAAACATATCCAGGGATTAAAATATTGAACCTGATGATATTGTCCCTGCCCACTGGGCAGAAGAATAGGGACAGGTGCTGGATAGAACCATCTCCTTATCTCCTCCACACTTCAGGGTGAAAGGCTCTTCAGGCTGTGGGTCACATTCTGAGTTTGCTCTGCAGACCTTTCTTTCCCACCCACTAACCACAACATCTACCTCAACTTAATCCAAGTTCATATCAGTTTCTTGGGAAGGATTGTCATAAAAATTGCCTCAAAAACAGAACTTCCCTCAAAACCTTACTGTTGTCACATTATACAGTCAGGTTCAGAAATATTTGGGCAGTGACCGAATGTTCGCTATTTCAGCTCTGCAGGCCACTATTTTGGATCAAACATGAAACAACTGAGATGTAATTGAAGTGGAGGCTTTCAGGTTTAATTAAAATGGTTGAGCAAAAATATCCTGTAAAACGTTTAGGAATTGCAGCCATTTTTCTACAAAATCTCATTTCAGGGGCTCAAAAGTAATTGGACAAATTAAGTTTCCCATAAATAAAATGTTCATTTTTAATGCTTTGTAGAGAATCCTTTGCAGCAATGAAAGCCTGAAGTCTGGAGGCCATGGAAGTCCCTATCTCTGGTTTCCTCCGGTGTGAGGCTTTGCAGCAATGACGACCAAAAGTCTGGGAGTATGGACATCACCATCACTGGTCTCCTCCAGTGTGAGGCTTTGCAGCAATGCTGGCCTGAAGTCTGGAGGCCATGGACGTCACCATCGCTGGTCTCCTCTGGTGTGAGGCTTTGCAGCAGTGACGGCCTGAGGTCTGGAGGCCATGGACGTCACCATCGCTGATTTCCTCCTGGGTGAGGCTTTGCAGCAATGCTGGCCTGAAGTCTGGAGGCCATGGACGTCACCATCGCTGGTTTCCTCTGGTGTGAAGCTTTGCAGCAATGACAGCCTGAAGTCTGGTGCTATGGACGTCACCATCACTAGTTTCCTCTGGTGTGAGGCTTCACAGCAATGCTGGCCTGAAGTCTGGAGGCCATGGACGTCACCATCGCTGGTTTCCTCCGGTGTGAGGCTTTGCAGCAATGTCGACCAAAAGTCTGAGAGTATGGACATCACCATCACTGGTCTCCTCCGGTGTGAGGCTTTGCAGCAATGCTGGCCTGAAGTCTGGAGGCCATGGATGTCACCATCGCTGGTTTCCTCCGGTGTGAAGCTTTGCAGCAATGACAGCCTGAAGTCTGGTGCTATGGACGTCACCATCACTAGTTTCCTCTGGTGTGAGGCTTCACAGCAATGCTGGCCTGAAGTCTGGAGGCCATGGACGTCACCATTGCTGGTTTCCTCCGGTGTGAATCTTTGCAGCAATGACAGCCTGAAGTCTGGGGCTATGGACGTCACCATCACTAGTTTCCTCTGGTTTGAGGCTTCACAGCAATGATGGCCTGAAGTCTGGAGGCCATGGACGTCAGCATCAGTTTCCTTTGCCGCCTTAACTGGAGTGACTTCAGTTTCTGCTTCTTTGTGGCTCTTTCTCCCTTCAGTTTTGTCTGAAATTAGCGTAAAATGTGGCTCGGTGGAGCTGAGATCTGGTGATGACTCGGCCATTGCAGAATATTCCACTTCTTTGCTTTCGCAGGATGTTTTCGGTCATTGTCCATCTGTCCTGGGAAGCACAGTCCAATCATCCTTGCTGCATTTGGTGGAATCTGAGCAGAAAATATCTCACCGTACACAAGATTCATCCGGCTGCTTCTGTCTTCTGTCACATCATCAATAAACACTAGTGACTCGCTGCCATTGGAAGCCATGCATGCCCGCGCCATCACACCACCTCCACCATGTGTTATAGAGGATGTACCGAGGATCAGGAGCTGTTCCAAGCCTTCTTCAGACTTTCTTCTTCCCATCATTCTGGTACAGGTTGATCTTAGTTTTGCTTTTCCAGACCTGGGCGGCGTTTTTAGATGATTTTTGGCAAAGTCTAATCTGGCCTTTCTATTTTCAGGCTGATTGATGATTTGCACCTTGTGATGAACCCTCTGGATTTGCTCTCACGACGTCTTCTCTTTATGGCAGACTTAGATACTCAGACACCGACTTCTTAGAGAGTGTTCTTCACTTGGGTTGATGTTGTGGAGGTTTTTTTTTTTACCATGGAAAGGATTCTGAAATCATCCACCACTGTTGTCTTCTGTGGACTTTCAGGCCTTTTTGAGTTCCCGAGCAGTGCACTCTTTTTTTTGCAGAATTTACCAAACTGTTGATTTGGCCGCTCCTAATATTTCTGATATCTCTTTGATGGATTCTTTCTTTTTTTCAGCCCATTGATGGTCTATTTTTCTTCCATTGAGAGCTACTTTCACCGCGTGTTGTGGGTTCACAGCAACAGCTTAGAAAATGCAAATGCCACACCAGGAATAAGTTCCAGACCTTTTACCTGCTTAAACGATGGATTACTGAAAGCAAACCCTATGCAGCCCTTTAAAGAGCTTTTGAGATAATTGTCCAATTACTTTTGGTCCCTTGCAAAAGAGGCAGATGCATATTAAAGAGCCGTAATTCCTCAACCCTCCAATTAGGATGTGAAATCCCTCATATTAAAGCTGAAAGTCAGCACTATAAGCCCAGATTCATTATATAACTGGATCTTGAACATGTTTTGGTAAAAAGCTACAGTGGGTACGGAAAGTATTCAGACCCCTTTAAATTTTCACTCTTTGTTTCATTGCAGCCATTTGGTAAATTCTAAAAAGTTCATTTTTTTTCTCATTAAAGTCCACTCTGCACCCCATCTTGACTGAAAAAAAAACAGAAATGGAGAAATTTTTGCAAATTTATTAAAAAAGAAAAACAGAAATATCACATGGTCATAAGTATTCAGACCCTTTGCTCAGACACTCATATTTAAGTCACATGCTGTCCATTTCCTTGTGATCCTCCTTGAGATGGTTCTACTCCTTCAATGGAGTCCAGCTGTGTTTAATTAAACTGATAGGACTTGATTTGGAAAGGCACACACCTGTCTATATAAGACCTCACGGCTCACAGTGCATGTCAGACCAAATGAGAATCATGAGCTCAAAGGAACTGCCCAAGGAGCTCAGAGACAGAATTGTGGCAAGGCACAGATCTGGCCAAGGTTACAAAAGCATGTCTGCATTACTCAAGGTTCCTAAGAGCACAGTGGCCTCCATAATCCTTAAATGGAAGAAGTTTGGGACCACCAGAAGTCTTCCTAGACATGGCTGTTCAGCCAAACTGAGCAATCGTGGGAGAAGAGCCTTCATAGAATCATAGAATCATAGAATCATAGAATGGTAGAGTTGGAAGGGACCTCCTGGGTCATCTGGTCCAACCCCCTGCTCAAAGCAGGATTCACTAAATCATCTCAGACAGATGTCTGTCCAGCCTCTGTTTGAAGACGTCCATTGAAGGGGAACTCACCACCTCTCGTGGCAGCCTGTTCCACTCATTAATCACCCTAACTGTCAAAAAGTTTTTTCTAATATCTAATCTGTGTCTCCTCCCATTTAGTTTCATCCCATTGCTTCTAGTCTTTCCTTGTGCAAATGAGAATAAAGATGATCCTTCTACAATGTGACAGCCCTTGACATATTTGTAGACAGCTATTAAGTCTCCTCTCAGTCTTCTTTTTTGCAAGCTAAACATTCCCAAATCCTGCAACCGTTCCTCATAGGACATGGTTTGCAGACCAGTCACCATTCTGGTCGCTCTTCTCTGAACTTGCTCCAGTTTGTCTATGTCTTTTTTAAAATATGGTGGCCAAAACTGTACACAGTATTCCAGATGAGGTCTGACCAAAGAGGAGTAAAGACCAATAATGACTTCACGTGATCTAGACTGTATGCTTCTGTTAATACATCCCAGAATTGTATTTGCCTTTTTTGCTGCTGCATCACACTGTTGACTCATGTTCAGTCTATGATCTATTAGTATACCTAAGTCTTTTTCACATGTACTGTTGCTTAGCTCTATTCCTCCCATTCTGTATATGCTTTTTTCATTTTTATTGCCCAGATGTAGTACTTTGCATTTTTCCCTGTTAAAAACCATTCTGTTAGTTGCTGCCCACTGCTCCAGTTTATTTAGGTCTTTTTGAATCCTTTCTCTCTCTTCTCTAGTATTAGCTATCCCTCCTAGCTTTGTGTCATCAGCAAATTTAATCAGTTTACCCTCAATTCCTTCATCTAAATCATTGATAAAGATGTTGAACAATACAGGTCCCAGGACGGAGCCCTGTGGTACCCCACTTGAGACATTCATCCAGCTGGATGTGAAGCCATTTACAACCACCCTTTGAGTCCGATCACTAAGCCAGTTATGAATCCACCTAACAGTTGCCTGGTCCATTGCATACTTGGTCATTTTTTCAATAAGGATGGTGTGAGATACTTTGTCAAATGCTTTGCTGCAGTCAAGATATACTATATCTACAGCATTTCCCTGATCCACCCAGTCAGTGATTCTGTCATAGAAGGAAATTAAGTTAGTCTGACATGACTTGTTAGTTATAAACCCATGCTGACTCTGGTTAATCACTTCATTCTTATCCAGGTACTTACATACATGTTGTTTAATAATTTGTTCAAAGATCTTTCCTGGTATAGAAGTCAGACTCACCGGCCTATAGTTCCCTGGGTCCACCTTCTTCCCCTTTTTGAAGATAGGAACAACATTTGCTCTTCTCCAGTCTTCTGGGACTTCTCCTGTTCTCCAAGAATTTTCAAAGATTATGGAGAGTGGTTCTAAAATTTCTTCTACGATCTCCTTCAGTACTCTGGGGTGTAATTCATCTGGACCTGGAGACTTGAACTCATTTATGTTAGCTAAATATTCCCTCACAATCTTTCTGTTTACAGATAACTTGGATTCTTCTATTCCTTTAAAAGGACAGTGAAGATCAGTTGATGTTACATTTTCTTTCTGAGAGAAAACAGATGCAAAATAGGAATTAAAAAGTTTGGCCTTCTCAACATCCTCTCTTACCATTTCTCCATTTTCATCCTGTAAAAATCCTATAGCATCTTTGACTTTTCTTTTACTTTTGACATACCCCCAAAATCCTTTTTTATTGCTTTTGACATCTCTTGCAAGCCTTAATTCATTGTCAGCTTTAGCTAACCTGATACATGCCCTGCAGGATCTGCAGACTGCATTATAATCTTCTTTAGATATGCCTCCCTCTTTCCATTTAATAAACATTTCTTTCTTTCTTTTTAGCATGTGTTTAAGTTCTGTGTTCATCCATCCTGGTTTCCTTAAATGCTTCCCATTCTTCCTACTTTTCGGGATTGTTAACGATTGTGCTTTGAGAATCTCATTTTTAAAAATTTCCCATCCTTCCTGGACATTTTTGTCCTTAAGGACATCCAGCCATTGGATCCCTCCTATTCTCTTTCTGAGTCTCTTAAAATCTGCCTTTCTAAAATCTAACCTTGAAGTTTGAGTCTTCACATGTTTTCCTCATCTAGTTATCCAAAATTCTATAATAGCATGATCGCTGCCTCCTAGGGTCCCAGCCACTTTTACCTCCTCAACCATTTCCTCCTTGTTTATAAGGATTAGATCCAAAGTAGCAGATCCCCTTGTTTTCTCCCCTACCTTTTGGAAGATAAAGTTGTCAGCAAGAGAGGATAAGAATTTGCTTGACCTGTTAGTTTTACTTGAGAGAGATTCCCAACAAATGTCTGGATAGTTGAAATCTCCCATGACCACTACATCATATTTTTTTGAGAACTTGGTCATTTGATACATAAAGAGTTCATCCATATCTTCAGCGTGCCCAGGTGGCCTGTAGTAAATGCCTACAATGGTGTCCTTTCCGTTGTTCTCTCCTTGTATTCTTACCCAAACAGTTTCCACAGAACTCCCAGTCTCTGAAGCTTCAATCTCTGTGCAGATATACGCTTTTCTAACATACAATGCGACACCTCCTCCTCGTTTATCAAGTCTGTTTCTTGCAAATAAGTTATATCCTTTTAGCCTTTTATTCCAATCATGTGTATCGTCCCACCAAGTTTCAGTGATTCCAATGACATCATATTTCTTTTCCTGCGTTAGTAGTTCTAATTCTCCTTGCTTGTTGCCCATGCTTTGTGCATTTGTATAAAAACATTTTAGTTTGTGATTGGTTTCTCTTCCTCCCATATTTTTATTATTTAAATTGTTTTGTCTTTGTTCTTCCTTTCCACTTCCAGTAGCAGAGATCTCAATAGTATTTGTCAGCTGTATGGCTTTTTCTGGCCTTTTGCTTCCCTTCCCACATTGTTCTAGTTTAAAGCTCTCCTGATGAGTGCAGCAAGGCAATTTCCAAATACATGTTTTCCAGTCTTCGTAAGGTGCACTCCATCTCTAGCAAGTAGTCCATCGTATAGGTAATTCATTCCGTGATCCAGAAATCCAAATCCTTGTTGACGGCACCATCGACGTAGCCAGTTGTTCACCTGTAGAATCTTATTCCACCTCATTGTTCCATGGCCATCCACTGGGAGGGTGGATGAGAAGACCACCTGCGCTCCCAATTCTTTCACTTTCTTGCCCAAGTCTTCAAAGTCACTGCAGATGGTTTCCAGGTCCTTTCTTGCGGTGTCATTTGTCCCCACATGTATTAGCAGGAATGGGTAGTGATCTGTATGTCTGAAGAGTCTTGATATCCTGTCAGACACATCTTTAATTTTTGCTCCTGGAAGACAGCACATTTCTCTTGAGGTTATGTCTGGTCTGCAGATAGCGGCCTCTGTTCCTCTTAACAGGGAATCCCCCATGACCACCACTCTCCGTTTTTTCTTCACAACATTCTTCTTTCTCCATCCAGGAGGATTCTGAGGGCTTACAAGGTTATTCATTGCTGGCAAAGTCTTATTTTGCTGTATTTCTTCATGGTTCTCCTGCGAGAGAGCCTGGTACTGGTTCCTGAGCAGTATGGGTGCTGACTGCCTCTCGATCCTCCTGCTTCTCTGGGTCACATGCTTCCATTCCTCTGTTTCCTCAGGTGCAGTTCGAATTTCTTCTCTTTCTGAATCATGAAGAGATAATTCTGCTCTGTCTAAGAACTCTTCACCTTCCTTAATGATTTTCAAGGTAGTTAACCTCTCTTCTAGATTTCGCAACTTTTCCTCCAACAGGGACACAAGCTTGCATTTCTGGCATGTGAAGTTTGGCTTTTCCACTGGCAAGTCTGTGAACATGTAGCAGGATATGCAGCTCACCAAATGGCTCCTGGACTCTTCCATGTTCTTATTGTTAATGTTCTGAAAACAGTGAAAAAAGCTTACCGATGTCCTCTTTTCAGCTCCAACAGCCGAAATCCAGTGTTCTTTGAGCTCGCGGAGACTCTTCACTTACCCCAAAATGCAGTGGGAATATGCAAATTATCTCCTCAGGACTCCTCCCCTGGTTTACCGATGTCCTCTTTTCAGCTCCAACAGCCAAAATCCAGTGTTCTTTGAGCTCGCGGAGACTCTTCACTTACCCCAAAATGCAGTGGGAATATGCAAATTATCTCCTCAGGACTCCTCCCCTGGTTTACCGATGTCCTCTTTTCAGCTCCAACAGCCAAAATCCAGTGTTCTTTGCGCTCACGGAGACTCTTCACTTACCCCAAAATGCAGTGGGAATATGCAAATTATCTCCTCAGGACTCCTCCCCTGGTTTAGTGAGAGAGGTAAAGAAGAACCCCAAGATCACTGTGGCTGAGCTCCAGAGATGCAGTAGGGAGATGGGAGAAAGTTCCACAAAGTCAACTATCACTGCAGCCCTCCACCAGTCGGGCCTTTATGGCAGAGTGGCCCGACGGAAGCCTCTCCTCAGTGCAAGACATGTGAAAGCCCGCATAGAGTTTGCTCAAAAACACATGAAGGACTCCCAGACTATGAGAAATAAGATTCTCTGGTCTGATGAGACGAAGATAGAACTTTTTGGTGATAATTCTAAGCGGTATGTGTGGAGAAAACCAGGCACTGCTCATCACCTGCCCAATACAATCCCAACAGTGAAACATGATGGAGGCAGCATCATGCTATGGGGGTGTTTTTCAGCTGCAGGGACAGGACGACTGTTTGCAATTGAAGGAAATATGAATGCGGCCAAGTACAGAGATATCCTGGATGAAAACCTCTTCCAGAGTGCTCTGGACCTCAGACTTGGCCGAAGGTTCACCTTCCAACAAGACAATGACCCTAAGCAGACAGCTAAAATAACAAAGGAGTGGCTTCAGAACAACTCTGTGACCATTCTTGACTGGCCCAGCCAGAGCCCTGACCTAAACCCAATTGAGCATCTCTGGAGAGACCTGAAAATGGTTGTCCACCAACGTTCACCATCCAACCTGACGGAACTGGAGAGGATCTGCAAGGAAGAATGGCAGAGGATGCCCAAATCCAGGTGTGAAAAACTTGTTGCATCATTCCCAAGAAGACTCATGGCTGTACTAGCTCAAAAGGGGCTTCTACTCAATACTGAGCAAAGGGTCTGAATACTTATGACCATGTGATATTTCAGGTTTTCTTTTTTAATAAATGTGCAAAAATTTCTACATTTCTGGGGGGGTTTTCAGTCAAGATGGGGTGCAGAGTGTACTTTAATGAGAAAAAAATGAACTTTTTAGAATGTAACAAATGGCAGCAATGAAACAAAGAGTGAACAATATAAAGGGGTCTGAATACTTTCCGTACCCACTGTAAATGTCAAAACTTGTGTCACTGTCCAAATATTTCTGGACTTAACTGTATATAGTTATGGGCTCAAATACCCAGCATTACCAGTGTGATTAGTGTCATTTCATGAATAAAAAATGATCTGCCCCCTCCCTACATTACAGGACTTTAAGGGTGTATCTGATAACATACTTGTTAACTTTTTCAGTTGACAACCTGCAGAATTCTGATTGCAGCTCTGGAGTATATGATAATGTAACTCAGGATCAGTATAGGATCAGTAATATAATGTGACTGCACCAGCAGAATAGTGAGTGCAGCTCTGGAGGATAATACAGGATGTAACTAAGGATCAGTACAGGATCAGTAATGTAATGTATGTACATAGTGACTGCACCAGAAGAATACTGAGTGCAGCTCTGGGGTATAATGCAGGATGTAACTCAGGATCAGTACAGGATCAGTAATATAATGTATGTACACAGTGACTGCACCAGCAGAATAGTGAGTGCAGCTCTGGAGTATAAAACAGGATGTAACTCAGGATCAGTACAGGATCAGTAATGTAATGTATGTACACAGTCACTGCACCAGCAGAATAGTGAGTGCAGCTCTGGAGTATAATACAGGATGTAACTCAGGATCAGTAATGTAATGTATGTACAAAGTGACTCCACCATCAGAATAGTGAGTGCAGCTCTGGAGTATAATACAGGATGTAAATCAGGATCAGTAATGTATGTACACAGTGACTGCACCAGCAGAATAGTGAGTGCAGCTCTGGAATATAATACATAATGTAACTCAGGATCAGTACAGGATCAGTAATGTAATGTATGTACACAGTAACTGCACCAGCAGAATAGTGAGTGCAGCTCCGGAGTATAATACAGGATGTTACTCAGGATCAGTACAGGATAAGTAATGTAATGTATGTACACAGTAACTACACCAGCAGAATAGTGAGTGCAGCTCCGGAGTATAATACAGGATTTAACTCAGGATCAGTACAGGATAAGTAATGTAATGTATGTACACAGTGACTCCACCAGCAGAATAGTGAGTGCAGCTGTGGAGGATAATACAGGATGTAACTCAGGATCAGTACAGGATAAGTAATGTAATGTATGTACACAGTGACTCCACCAGCAGAATAGTGAGTGCAGATCTGGAGTATAATACAGGATGTAACTCAGGATCAGTACAGGATCAGTAATGTAATGTATGTACACAGGGACTCCGCCAGCAGAATAATGAGTGCAGCTCTGGAGTATAATACAGGATGTAACTCAGGATCAGTAATGTAATGTATGTACACAGTGACTGCACCAGCAGAATAGTGAGTGCAGCTCTGGAGTATAATGCAGGATGTAACTGTAACATACCTGGCGGCGTCCTTGCATAGTGGTCCATCTCCCACTGTGCAAGAGAGCGCACTTGATCTCCAGTCCAGTCTGCTAGCCTGGCTTCCCTCCATGCTGTCTGCTTGCCTCTGTTTCTGCTGCTTAAGGGCGGCGCCCGTTCACTTCCTGTTTCTTGTACCTGCTGCGGGCACACCCCTTGTGCGTCCTCAGCCTATTGCTGTCTGTCACCTGGTATTTAACTCACCTGCTCCAATGAATCCCTGCCTGAGCATTGTGTTTCATTCAGTGTGCTCTTTCACTCTGAATGTGCCAGGTCCCTTTCTGTGTTTGCTTGCCTGCCTTTCCTGGAGGCTGTATTTCCAGTCCTGTCTGAACACGCTACTAGCCTGTTCCTCCTAGGGGCTGCATACCTAGACCCGCTCCTGTATCTTGCTACTGTGTCTGTTCTTGTCTGTATACTCTTCTAGCCTGTTTTCTGTTTTTTTCTCTTTGTCCGTACCTTTCCTTTTTCTGCAGAGTCTGAACTCGTACCTACTCCTGTTCCTTGTCACTGTACTTCTGTTTGTGAGTTTGTGGTCCACTCGCTACTTCACTGCAAGTACCCTGTGGGTATCTGGTTCTGCCTTTCCCTTCCAGTCTGTTCCGTGTGAACAGAGCCCTGTCCACCGCGTCTGCGGTTTCGCTTTGCTCAGTCCTGTCCACCGCGTCTGCGGTTTCGCTCTGCTCAGCCTTGTCTACCGCGTCTGTGGTTTCGCTCTGCTCAGCCTTGTCTACCGCGTCTGCGGTTTCGCTCTGCTCAGCCTTGTCTACTGCGTCTGCGGTTTCGCTTTGCTCTGCCTTGTCTACCGCACCTGCGGTTCTGCTCTGCTCAGCCTTGTCTACCGCACCTGCGGTTTCGCTTTACTCTGTTTGTTGACCGCATCTGCGGCTCTGAATTTTGCCTCCCAGTCTGTACTGGACCCTACCCAGCCTGCCTGTTCCTGTATTCCCCGGTGTGGGTCAACAGCCGTGTCCGGAGTCTGACCTGGAGTAGACCCTGGTCCCTCTGCTCGGTTCCTCCCTGGTGCACTGGCGTCGTATGCCGTCGTGCGACCTTGGTCGGATCGGGCAGATACTTAGTTACGCCCCTCCAGGCACTCTCCGGTTCATGGCACAGTGGAACCACTAAACACGCCCACGCCAGTCAGTCCGGGCGTGTGCATTACAGCATGCTCAGGCCATGGTTCCCGTTGAGCCCCACTGCCTTCGCTCTCTGAGACGTTTTTCAGTGAATACATGCATTAAAAATAAATAAAAACAAAACAAAAATAAATATATATATATTTTTTTCTTTAGCTGAGTTCCAGGCGAATTACACACACATCCAGATGGATCTTTCTGCACTCGTTCCTGCGGATCCGCCACGGTACTATGGGGATCCAAGACAGAGTCGTGCTTTTGTGGAGCAATGCTTGCTACACTTCAAGTTCTACCCTCTTTGTTTTCCCACCGATCGGGTTAAGGTGGGATTCATGATGTCTAACCTAGCGGGTGATGCCTTGGAATGGATCAACCCCCTATGGGAAACACAGGATCCTATCCTCCTGGACCTTCAGGCCTTCCTGGTGGCCTTTCTAATGGTCTTCGATGACCCTAACCCGGAGGCTCCTGCTGAAGCTTCATTTCCCAATATCCCGGAGCAGCCCCGATGGGTAATGTGTGTGGGTAGCGCACTAGTCCTCCTGCCCGAAGATACTCCTGCCCATCCAGAATCCACACAGGATGACTAAGCTCTCCGGAATACTTCTCCCAACCTCAAGAGGCAGTCCAGACGTGCTAGGCGTAGAGGCAAGCCGTCACGCCTGGGTCTGTCCTCCCAAAGACCTCCTGATCCCAACCTTGAAGTCCCTGCTGAAGCTTCATTTCCCTGTATCCCGAAGCAGCCCCAACGGGTAATATGCGTGGGTAGCGCACCAGTTCTCCTGCCCGAAGAGACTTCTGCCCACCTAGAATCCTCCGGGATACCACCTGATGACAAATGGAGAGAGACTTCCCTACACCCGGTACCCGATACTTCGTTCGCTCCGTCCTGTGAGCCTGACAATGGGTACCTCAAAGTGGTAGTTAACCCCGAGTCTCTACACCCCTCCGACCAGGTGGAGGACCTCCTGTTGTCTCCAGAACCCTTCGGGGTGCTACCTGGTAGCGAATGGACAGAGTCTTCCCTATACTCTGTACCTGATACCTCGCCCGCTTCGTCCAGTGAGTCCGACCTAGTGTACTCCGAAGCAGAGGTTATCCCCGAGTCTCTACACCCCTCCGACCAGGCAGAGGACCTCCAGTTGTCTCCTGAACCCTTCGGGGTGCTACCTGATAGCGAATGGACAGAGACTCTCCTATACTTGGTACCTGATACCTCGCCCGCTTCTTTCAGTGAGTCCGACCTAGTGTACTCCGAAGCAGAGGTTATCCCCGAGTCTCTACACCCCTCCGACCAGGCGAAGGACCTCGAGTTGTCTCCTGAACCCTTCGGGGTGCTACCTGATAGCGAATGGACAGAGACTCTCCTATACTCGGTACCTGATACCTCACCCGCTTCTTCCAGCGAGTTCGACCTAGTATACTCCGAAGCAGAGGTTACCCCCAAGTCTCTGCACTCTTCTGACCCAGCGGAGGACCCCCAGTTGTTTCCTGAATCCTCCGGGGTACCACCTGATAACAAAGAGACAGTGACTTTTCTACACCTTGTACCTGATACCTTGCCCATTTCATCCTGTGAGCTTGACAAGATGTACCCTGAAGCAGAGGTTACCCCCGAGTCTCTGCACCCCTCCAACCCGGCGGAGGACTTCCAGTTGTCTCCTGAACCCTCTGGGGTGCTACCTGATAATAAGTGGAGAGAGACTTCCTTTTGTGCTGTTCCTGGTACTCCACCCGTTTCGTCTGTTGCTGAGGATGGCTGGATAGGAGGTAGCATCCTAACTACTCAGATGAGACCAGTTTTTCCTGTGGACAGTGGAAGCGATCCCCTTGAAGTGAAGGATTGGCCCTCGAATTCCCTGCGGAACATTCTGGCAGGCCTGAAGAAGAGGGGGCGTAAGAGGGGGGGGGTACTGTAACATACCTGGCAACATCCTTGCATAGTGGTCCATCTCCCACTGTGCAAGAGCGTGCACTTGATCTCCAGTCCAGTCTGCTAGCCTGGCTTCCCTCCATGCTACCTGCTTGCCTCTGTTTCTGCTGCTTAAGGGCGGCACCCGATCACTTCTTGTTTCTTGTACCTGCTGCGGGCACACCCCTTGTGTGTCCTCAGCCTATTGCTGTCTGTCACCTGGTATTTAACTCAGCTGCTCCAATGAATCCCTGCCTGAGCATTGTGTTTCATTCAGTGTGCTCTTTCACTCTGAATGTGCCAGGTCCCTTTCTGTGTTTGCTTGCCTGCCTTTCCTGGAGGCTGTATTTCCAGTCCTGTCTGAACACGCTCCTAGCCTGTTCCTCCCGCCTTCTAGGGGCTGCATACCTAGACCCGCTCCTGTATCTTGCTACTGTGTCTGTTCTTGTCTGTATACTCTTCTAGCCTGTTTCCTGTTTTTTTCTCTTTGTCCGTACCTTTCCATTTTCTGCAGAGTCTGAACTCGTACCTACTCCTGCTCGTTGTCACTGTACTTCTGTTTGTGAGTTTGTGGTCCACTCGCTACTTCACTGCAAGTACCCTGTGGGTATCTGGTTCTGCCTTTCCCTTCCAGTCTGTTCCGTGTGAACAGAGCCCTGTCCACCGCGTCTGCGGTTTTGCTTTGCTCAGCCCTGTCCACCGCGTCTGCGGTTTCGCTTTGCTCAGCCCTGTCCATGGCGTCTGCGGTTTCGCTTTGCTCAGCCCTGTCCACCGCGTCTGTGGTTTCGCTTTGCTCAGCCATGTCCACCGCGTCTGTGGTTTCGCTTTGCTCAGCCCTGTCCACCGCGTCTGCGGTTTCGCTTTGCTCAGCCCTGACCACCGCGTCTGCTGTTTCGCTTTGTTCAGCCCTGTCCACCGCGTCTGCGGTTTCGCTTTGCTCAGCCCTGTCCACCGCGTCTGCGGTTTCGCTTTGCTCAGCCCTGTCCACCGAGTCTGCGGTTTCGCTTTGCTCAGCCCTGTCCACCGCGTCTGCGGTTTCTCTTTGCTCAGCCCTGTCCACCGCGTCTGCGGTTTCGCTTTGCTCAGCCCTGTCCACCGCGTCTGCGGTTTCGCTTTGTTCAGCCCTGTCCAACGTGTCTGCGGTTTCGCTTTGCTCAGCCCTGTCCACCGCGTCTGCTGTTTCGCTTTGCTCAGCCCTGTCCACCGCGTCTGCGGTTTCGCTTTGCTCAGCCCTGTCCACCGCATCTGCGGTTTCGCTTTGCTCAGCCTTGTCTACCACGTCTGCGGTTTCGCTCTGCTCAGCCTTGTCTACCGCGTCTGCGGTTTCGCTCTGCTCAGCCTTGTCTACCGCGTCTGCGGTTTCGCTCTGCTCAGCCTTGTCTACCGCGTCTGCGGTTTCGCTCTGCTCAGCCTTGTCTACCGCGTCTGTGGTTTCGCTCTGCTCAGCCTTGTCTACCGGGTCTGCGGTTTCGCTTTGCTCTGCCTTGTCTACCGCACCTGCGGTTCTGCTCTGCTCGGCCTTGTCTACCGCACCTGCGGTTTCGCTTTACTCTGTTTGTTGACCGCATATGCGGCTCTGAATTTTGCCTCCCAGTCTGTACTGGACCCTACCCAGCCTGCCTGTTCCTGTATTCCCCGGTGTGGGTCAACAGCCGTGTCCGGAGTCTGACCTGGAGTAGACCCTGGTCCCTCTGCTCGGTTCCTCCCTGGTGCACTGGCGTCGTATGCCGTCGTGCGACCTTGGTCGGATCGGGCAGATACTTAGTTACGCCCCTCCAGGCACTCTCCGGTTCATGGCACAGTGGAACCACTAAACACGCACACGCCAGACAGTCCGGGCGTGTGCATTACAGTAACTCATGATCAGTCATGTAATGTATGTACACAGTGACTGCACCAGCAGAATAATGAGTGCAGCTCTGGAGTATAATACAGGATGTAACTCAGGATCAGCAATGTAATGTATGTACACAGTGACTGCACCAGCAGAAGAGTGAGTGCAGCTCTGGAGTTTAATACAGGATGTAACTCAGGATCAGTTTAGTAATGTATGTACACAGTGACTGCACCAGCAGAATAGTGAGTGCAGCTCTGGAGTATAATGCAGGATGTAATTAATGATCAGTAATGTAATGTATATGCACAGTGACTCCACCAGGAGGATAGTGAGTGCAGCTCTGGAGTATAATGCAGGATGTAACTCATGATCAGTCATGTAATGTAGGTACACAGTGACTGCACCAGCAGATTAGTGAGTGCAGCTCTGGAGTATAATACAGGATGTAACTCAGGATCAGTAACGTAATGTATGTACACAGTGACGGAACCAGCAGAATAGTGAGTGCAGCTCTGGAGTATAATGCAGGATGTAACTCAGGATCAGTAATGTAATGTATATACACAGTGACTCCACCTGTAGGATAGTGAGTGCAGCTCTGGAGTATAATGCAGGATGTAACTCATGATCAGTCATGTAATGTATGTACACAGTGACTGCCCCAGCAGATTAGTGAGTGCAGCTCTGGAGTATACTACAGGATGTAACTCAGGATCAGTAATGTAATGTATGTACACAGTGACTGCACCAGCAGAATAGTGAGTGCAGCTCTGGAGTATAATATAGGATGTAACTCAGGATCAGTAATGTAATGTATGTACACAGTGACTGCACCAGCAGAATAGTGAGTGCAGCTCTGGAGTATAATACAGGAGGTAACTCAGGATCAGTAATGTAATGTATGTACATAGTGACTGTGTGTCACCCTACCTGGATGCCACAAGTGTAATAAAGCTGTGTCTGAGAGCAAGGGGGAGGTTCTCTGGTCAGGGGAACATTAGCATGCAATGCCTCCTGTCTCAGGCCAGTAGGGGGAGCAGGCTGCCCCTATAAAAGCTGGTACTGGGGACAGGGTTAGAGAGAACTGGATTGCCTGTCTCAGCTTTGAGACGTGTCCCAGAGTGGAGCAGGGACAGAAAGTTGATTGCACCTAAGAGGAAGTGTGGCAGTAGGAGAGAGCCACCAGCCAGAGACAAGAGGCGAAGAGAGCCTGTCTTGGCAGAGAAAGACTTAGCTTTACCAGACTTTGGTGTCTGAGGCTGGAAGGATTCTACATCCCCCAGCAGAGAACCAGTCTGCAAGGGACTATACATTCCTTGGCCTAAGAAGTCTGGAGGCCCAGCCACAACCAAAGGGACCAGTGAAGCCGTACAAGGCTGGGAGCAGAAAGGAACCCACGTCGCAGGCCATACAGGCGAGAAAGCACGGAAAGCTCGGAAACGTGGGCTGTTATCCTATCAGGAGGAGATAGCCAGAAGGAGCGCAGAAAGCACGGTAGGCTTACACCCTCACCCTGACCAGGGCCAATTTCCCCGTTGCTCTCAGACATCCAGGTCCCCTCCTAGCCGGGACTGTTTGTGGGTCAGTTTACCTGTTCAGTAAAGACCCTGGACTGCAACCTGTTGTCTGTGTGCTCCTTGCTCCTCCAGCACTATCAGCACTGGGACTCTCACTACCATCACTCCCACCATCCACTATACTGCCCTGGGGCCGCACTCTTCCCGTGGGGAGTCACACTACCCTAGCTGCACACCTCATCAGCCCCAGCGGTCTGCATGCAGCGGCGGTTCCTAATAACCGCAATCCACGGGTGGTGTAGTCGGACATAAACATCAGTACATAACGGACTACCACTGGCCTGACCACCCTGAGCCACGGAACCGGGTTGCCACTACTACTCCCATCGTTCCCCTTATTGCCCGGATCCGAGTGCCCCACGGCCCAGGGGGCGAGTCAACTGCACCAGCAGAATAGTGAGTGCAGCTCTGGAGTATAATGCAGGATGTAACTCATGATCAGTAATGTAATGTATGTACACAGTGACTGCACCAGCAGAATAGTGAGTGCAGCTCTGGAGTATACTACAGGATGTAACTCAGGATCAGTAATGTATGTACACAATGACTGCACCAGCAGAATAGTGAGTGCAGCTCTGGAGTATGATGCAGGATGTAACTCATGATCAGTAATGTAATGTATGTACATAGTGAGTGCAGCTCATTATTGTAGGTGTAGATGAGGCTACAATTTAAAATATGTTTTGTGTTTTTTCCTTTATTCAATGTATTTTTGTGCCGATTTGAAGCTTTGTTTTTAATGTATTATTTTGTACAGTAAAGCTTTGATTCTGCACTTCCCTTTTTACATGTGTTTTTTTCAGGCTATCCACGGGATCTTCCATGGGTGTAACGCTACTCAGACAACACAGGGTGAGGGTAAAACAGCGTAGCAATACTTTACTGAACCACAAAGCGGATAATAAACACATAGAACAGTCCCAGCAAATACCCAAGATGGTACAATATTATACAGTCTCAACCTTATAATAATAATAATATTTGTGTTTATATAGCGCTAACATATTCCGCAGTGCTTTACATACATTATCATCACTGTCCCCATTGGGGCTCACATTCCCTATCATTATGTCTTTGGAGTGTGGGAAGAAACCGGAAAACCTGCAGGAAACCCACGCAAACACGGGGAGAACATACAAACTCCTTGCAGATGTTGTCCTTGGTGGGATTTGAACCCAGGACCCCAGCGCTGCAAGGCTGCAGTGCTAACCACTGAGCCACTGTGCTGCCCTGCTCCTTCTCCATCCACCTGGGATAGAACAGCTGCAACTTTAGAGACTTCCAGGACCGACTACCTCAACAAGTGGCCCCCCGATTCTGGTAAGCCCCCACAGAAAGGAGGCAGCGGCAAGCTTAGGAAGCTATCAGTCCATCAAAGTACAAGGCCAGGAGACCCAACGGTCTCACCCTGGCCTCTTCAAGAGTATCCATGGGGCCAGGTGACCGATGGGTCCGTCCTGTCAACTCTAAATGTTTCCATGGGTTCTAGGCGACCGGTGGGTCCCTCCTAGCAACCCCAAAGCAACATATCCATGGGGCCAGGTGACTTCTTCGTCCTCTCCTGGACTCCCCAAAATGTATCCATGTCTCTCTGATTGTTAATGGAGTAGATCTGAATCTTTCCAGTCAGGGTCGGTACCCTTAGACTAGAATCATGTAGAATACAAATCTGTGTCTCTTTGGATGCCATGCAATCCATCTATTTTCCTGAAGGATGTCTCTCATACTCCTTCCAATGTCTTTCTGCTGTTCTTTGATTCTCTGTCCAAGTCTCATTCTCTCTCCAGCACTACAGAAGCACATCTTCTCCTTTTTAAGTACACCTCCACAGGTTAAAAATGAGGGATGATATTATTCCACAGGGCTTGAGTATCCACAGCTCATCCCCCAAGATTGACTGTCAAACACCTTACAACACCCTACCTTTAGCATATCTAGCAAACATTCATTGTTCTAGCTAATCTATTTACATAGTTTGTATCACAGGGGCTCTTGTAAATACACATCACTGTTTCAGAATCAAAGAGCAGACAACATTCAGGGTTATACAAATTATAGTCTGTGTTAATCAACTAAAGAAGAACACAGATTAAAGAGTCAATATAAAATTAAAGGTATGCTGCTCTTGCCATCAGAAAGTATGTCTGGCATAATGAAGATTTTACGCTGTATCGTCACACCATAGAAATCTATAATTAAAAAATGCACCAATAAGATCACAGTATTTACGCTGCATGAGAACACGGGCTAAAGGCATTATAGGAGATTATAAAATATTCTTGTTGTTTTCTTCGAGAAGCAACTATTATCAACAGACTGTTATCAGCTCCCTCTCATTAATGCTGCAGACCCAGCAATAACCCAGGATTGGATATGACCGACGTTGTCTTTCGTCTTGCCGTAGTTTGTGATCCCTTGGATTCCAGCACTGCAAATGCCTATAATCAGTACAGCACAATGCTCCAAAGCACCCATATAAACGCTGCTGCTTTCTGTGGACATGAACTGTTATTTTACAGCTTGAAATGACCTTCAATAATCTTTACTTCTGCTGCCAACGCTGAGAACAAACAGATCATATATTTATAATGTGTCTAAGACCCTGACAATACCGGATTGCTGCAGGGGATGGAGGGATAACATCGTTGATAAATATTCATATACAGGCAGCATCGAGAATATTTACTATGCTCTATGCTGCAACATTCATTCACCAAGTTACAGCACAATCTGCCTCTGCTTCCGATTACTAACAATCTCATTACTACTATTTTGGCAATTGCAAGCACAGAGCACAATAAATGGCGGCAGAGCTCTATTTTTATACTTTTGACCAATATGATAAATTTTAATTAAAAACAGTAAAAATAAATAAATAAATGAGATATGTTCTTCTTGAATCCAATGCAATAGTGCCTCTAGTGGTCAAGAGTATAAATGCAACCTACACGGAAAGCAGAAGTAAATTCACTAAAACAGGGAGCGCGTCATTGATCCTGCCCATTGGCGCACCAGTCACGTGATCACTGGTCGCCGATGTGTTGTCATGACAGCGCGGGAATCTGCTGAATATCCCCGTGTCTGTCATTATAATCCTCCTGTGAACGTCAGCTTGTGGCCGGCGTTCATAGGAGATCGTGATTTTTGCTATACATAGCAGTGCAGAAGCCCTGCTGTGTGTAGCACAGGCATCGCAGCTTCAAGTCTCTTAAGGGGGACTATTAAATGCAATAAAAAGCAAAAATAAAAAGTTTTAAAAAATACAAAAAAACAGAGTTCAAATTCCCCCTTTTGCCCAATAAAAAATAAAACAATTAAAAAAGAAATACATATATGGTTTCAGAAATATCTGATCTATCAAAATATGAAATAAATTAATCCGATCGGTAAACGTGGTAATGAGAAAAAAAAATCAAAAAGCCAGAATTATGTTTTTTTGCAATAAAATGCAATAAAAGGCGATCAAAACATTGTATCTACCTCAAAATGGTATCAATAAAAACAGCTCAGGGCGCAAAAAAGAAGCCCTCACCCGGCCCTAGATTCCGAAAAATGAAAATGCTTTAGGTCTTGGAAAATGGTGACAAAAGCAAAATATTTTTTGTGATGAATTTCAGCATTTTTTTTCACCACTTAAATGAAAAAAAAACTTTACATGGTTAGTATCTCCATAATCGTACTGACCTGGAGAATCATATGACCAGGTCAGTTTTACCATATAATGAGCATGGTAAATAAAGAATCCAAAAAACAATTGTGGAATTGCACTTTTTTTTGCAATTTCACGTTACTTAAATTTTTTTTCCCATTTTCCAGTACACTATATGGTAAAAGCAATAGTGTAATTCAAAAGTACAACTCGTCCGGCAAAAAACAAGCTGTCACACGGCCATATGGCTGGAAAAATAAAAAAGTTATGGCTACTAGAAGAAGAGGCGCAAAAAACGAAAACGACACATGGAAAATCGCCCTGGGGTGAAGGTGTTAACCGGTTCAGAACCGCCCACTGTACATAAACGTCGGCGCTGCCTGGGCTCTGTGCAGCGCCGACGTTTAAAAACGGTGGGTGGTCCCGCAGCGCTCAGGACCCCCAGGCTCCTGCTAGCGCTGCGGTACCGGTTCAGAGCGATAGCTCTGACATGTGGCATCATGGGGACCTGATTGGATCAGGTCCCCATGATGTTAACCTGTTCCTATCTTCTAGATGCCGCGATCCATAGCGATCGCGGCATTTAAAAGATAGGGACAGCCGGTGGTCGGCGATCGAGACCCCCCACATACCTGTCAGCGGCGGGGATCCCGGTGATTGGCTCAGGTCTCGATGATGTCAGCGTCACACCAGCCAATCAGAGAGATCACCAGGGAAGTTTGTTTTAGCAACAAACTTTCCCGGGCGATCTGCCTGATAAATGCAGTTTCTCCTCCGATCTCAGTGAGAGAGCAGAGGAGAAACAGTGTGACAAGAGCTGTGTCAGCCTTGCCACTGTGAAAGTAAAAAAAAATAAAAATAAAAAAGAAAGTAAGAGTTAGGGTTAGTGAGTCTGTCAGATCAGTCAGTCCTGTCAGATCAGTCCAGTCAGATCTGTCAGTCCTGTCAGATCTGTCAGTCAGATCTGTCAGTCCTGTCAGATCTGTCAGTCAGTCAGTCCTGTCAGATCTGTCAGTCAGTCCTGTCAGATCTGTCAGTCAGTCCTGTCAGTCCTGTCAGATCTGTCAGTCAGTCAGTCCTGTCAGATCTGTCAGTCAGTCAGTCCTGTCAGATCTGTCAGTCAGTCAGATCTGTCAGTCAGTCAGTCCTGTCAGATCTGTCAGTCCTGTCAGATCTGTCAGTCAGTCAGATCTGTCAGTCAGTCAGTCCTGTCAGATCTGTCAGTCAGTCAGATCTGTCAGTCAGTCAGTCCTGTCAGATCTGTCAGTAAGTCAGTCCTGTCAGATCAGTCAGTCAGTCCTGTCACATCAGTCAGTCAGTCCTGTCAGATCAGTCCGGTCAGTCCAGTCCGGTCCCGTCCTTTCAGTCCGGTCCGTTCAGTCCAGTCAAAAAATATAAAAATAAAATGGCCCGTCAGACTTATACCGCAGAGGAGGTGTATGCCCTGCTGTGTTCTGACACTGATGACAGCGCAATCTCAGATGGAGATGTGGATTTTGAGGGCTTTAGTAGCGGCGACACTGAGAGCCCAGAAATGAGCAGTGATTCTGTTCCATCCTCAAGCCCAAGGACCAGTACAGCAATAGGGGCAAATAGCGCTACTGGAGAAACGTCTCCAAATCAGGGAACACTGCCCAGTACAAGCGCTGTCCCTGCTACTAGTGAATTGGCGCACGCCAGTGTACAAGGGGCTTTGCCACATGATCTAGCATTTCCCAGATGGGAGGCTTCGGATTCGGCTGCTCCATTCAGCCCTGATTTCAACGCCATTCCTGGTATAAATGTGGAGGTGGAAGATTTTGGACCAATTCATTTTTTTAATTTGTTTTTTACAGACAGCTTGCTAGAGCATATTGTCGTGCAAACAAATTTATATGCATCCCAATTCATAAGCCAGAATCCCCGATCTTACTATGCTAGGGCAAAGTTATGGACACCAACTAATGTCCCGGAAATTAAAAAATTTTTAGGACTTACATTTGCCATGGGGCTTGTTAAAAAACCGAGCATTCGATCCTACTGGTCCAACCACCCTGTTCAAGCCTCCCCTATGTTTTCAGTCGTTCTGCCTAGGACCCGTTATGAAATGCTCATGCGGTTTTGGCATTTTAACGACAATAGTCAATGCCTGCCCAGAAATGCCCCAGAACATGACAGGTTATATAAAATTAGACCCATCATTGAAAATTTGTCAGAAAAATTCTTAAGCCTCTACACCCCAACACAAAATATTTCTATAGACGAGTCCCTTGTAAAATTCAAAGGAAGACTGCACCTCAAGCAATTTATCCCATCTAAAAGGGCAAGGTTTGGAATAAAGCTCTATAAAATGTGCGAAAGTTCAACCGGATACACATCCGCTTTTCGCATATATGAGGGGAAAGATAGCCAACTAAACCCACCAGGATGCCCTACTTATCTGGGGACATCTGGAAAAATTGTTTGGGAGCTGATAAGTCCATTTTTTCAAAAAGGCTACAATCTATATGTGGACAATTATTACACCAGCATACCCCTATTTAAAAGTCTGGTTGAACACAACATCGGGGCTTGTGGGACCATCCGTAAAAACCGTCAGGGGTTTCCACAACCATTGGTCAACCAAAAGTTTCAAAAGGGGCAGTCAGGGGCTGTACGCAACGGAGAGCTGCTTGCCCTGAAATATAGGGATAAGAGGGATATTTTTGTCCTCAGCTTGATCCACACAGATGCCACAAGGGCCACTGTAGAACTAGGATCCACCACTCCGAAGCAAAAACCTGTGTCAGTCATTGACTACAACAAACACATGGGGGGTGTGGACCTTGTAGACCAGGTTCTACAGCCATACCAGGTATCAAGAAAGTCCTATACCTGGTATAAAAAGTTGGTTATTTATTTGTTTCAGGTGGCCACATACAATTCTTTTGTGTTGTACAAAAAAGCAGGAAATTCAGATCCTTTTCTTGATTATCAAGAAAAGGTAATTGAAAATCTTGTCTTTCAAAGTGTTAGCCCCGCTCATCCATTAGAATCTGAGGATGTGAAAAGACTCACTGAGCGACATTTTATTGCACTTATTCCAGCAACGGAAACAAGAAGGAACCCCCAGAAAAGATGTCGTGTATGTACTAAGAGAGGAATGAGGCGTGATACCCGCTACTATTGCCCACAATGCCCATCATTGCCAGCCTTATGCGTCACTGACTGCTTTAAAATCTTCCACACAGAACCACGTTTTTAAACTGTAAAAATGTATCCCAATTTGTCATTCAAACATTTGGTTCATTTAGTGAATGACACATTCGAGTAGAGCTCACTTAATTTCCAGGGGGGGTTCTCCAGAATCTAAACCTTCCATTGCGTGCTTGTTTCTGGAAATCATCCATTGAGTTAAAATGGTCACTAAACCCATAGATGAATTCCCAGAGGGGTTTCATTTCCAAAATGGGGTCACTTCAGGGGGGATTCTTTAGCTCTGGTACTCTGAAAAGTGCCAGAACAGCATAATCCCCCCTGAAGTGACCCCATTATAGAAATGACACCTCTGTGGGAATTCATCTATGGGTTTAGTGACCATTTACCTATCTACTTATTTTCCCACCACTAGATTAATTTATGCAGAGGAGTAGATTGTAAAATTCGGTCACTTGTTGTGGGTTTCCTCTGTTTAGGCACCTCAGGGGCTCTCCAAATGCAACATGGCGTCCGCTATCCATTCCAGTCAAATTTCCATTCCAAAAGTCAAATGGCGCTCCTTACCTTCCAAGCCATGCCGTGCGCCCAAACAGTGGCTTTGCACCACATATGGGGTATCAGCGTGCTCAGGAGAAATTGCACAACACATTTTGGGGTCCATTTTTTCTGGCTGCCCTTGTGAAAATTAAAAATTTGAGGCTAAAGTAGCAGTTTTGTGTTAAAAATGTGTTTTTTTATTTTCACACTTCAACATTATAAAATTCTGTGAAGCCCCTGGGGGTTCAAGGTGCTCACCACACATCTAGATAAGTTCCTTGAGGGGTCTAGTTTCCAAAATGGGGTCACTTGTTGGGGGTTTCCTCTGTTTAGGCACCTCAGGGGCTCTCCAAATGCAACATGGCGTCCGCTATCCATTCCAGTCAAATTTCCATTCCAAAAGTCAAATGGCGCTCCTTACCTTCCAAGCCATGCCGTGCGCCCAAACAGTGGCTTTGCACCACATATGGGGTATCAGCGTGCTCAGGAGAAATTGCACAACACATTTTGGGGTCCATTTTTTCTGGCTGCCCTTGTGAAAATTAAAAATTTGAGGCTAAAGTAGCAGTTTTGTGTTAAAAATGTGTTTTTTAATTTTCACACTTCAACATTATAAAATTCTGTGAAGCCCCTGGGGGTTCAAGGTGCTCACCACACATCTAGATAAGTTCCTTGAGGGGTCTAGTTTCCAAAATGGGGTCAATTGTTGGGGGTTTCCTCTGTTTAGACACCTCTGGGGCTCTGCAAATGCAACATGGCGTCTGCTATCCATTCCAGTCAAATTTCCATTCCAAAAGTCAAATGGCGCTCCTTACCTTCCAAGCCATGCCGTGCACCCAAACAGTGGCTTTGCACCACATATGGGGTATCAGCGTGCTCAGGAGAAATTACACAACACATTTTGGGGTCCATTTTTTCTGGCTGCCCTTGTGAAAATTAAAAATTTGAGGTTAAAGTAGCAGTTTTGTGAAAAAAAGTTAAATGTTCATTGTTTTCTTCCACATTCCAAAAATTCCTGTGAAGCACCTGAAGGGTTAATAAACTTCTTGAATGTGGTTTTGAACACCTTGAGGGGTGCAGTTTTTAGAATGGTATCACTTTTGGGTATTTTCTGTCATAAAGGCTCCTCAAAGTCACTTCAAATAAGATATGGTCCCTAAAAAAAATGTTTTTGTAAATTTTGTTGTAAAAATGAGAAATCGCTGGTCAACTTTTAACCCTTATAGCTTCCTAACAAAAAAAAATTTTGGTTCCAAAATTGTGCTGATGTGAAGTAGACATGTGGGAAATGTTATTTATTAACTATTTTGTGTGACATATCTCTCTGATTTAAGGGCATGAAAATTCAAAGTTTGAAAATTGCAAAATTTTCAAAATTTTCGCCAAATTTCCGATTTTTTCACAATCAAACGCAAGTGATATCCAAAGAAATTTTACCACTATCATGAAGTACAATATGTCACAAAAAAACAATCTCAGAATCAGGGGGATCCGTTGAAGCGTTCCAGAGTAATTACCTCATAAAGTGACAGTGGTCAGAATTGAAAAAATTGGCCCGGTCACGAAGGCAAAAACAGGCTCTGGCGCGAAGTGGTTAAAGGGGTTATCTTAGATTATTAAAATTACTTTGTTTATGGAAACAGTGCCATCCTTGGCCAAAGGTTTTGTTTGGTATTGCACCTCATTTCCATTAATTTTAAAGGCATGTTTAAATGCCTCTTTTAAGGAGTACTGGGAGTGTTTTTTTTTTTTTTGCCTTTAGTATATATACACTGCTCAAAAAAATAAAGGGAACACTGAAATAACGCATCCTAGATGTGAATGAATGAAATATTCTCAATGAATACTTTGTTCTGTACAAAGTTGAATGTGCTGACAACAAAATCACACAAAAATCAATGGAAATCAAATTTATTAACCAATGGAGGCCTGGATTTGGAGTCACCCCCAAAATTAAAGTGGAAAAAACACACTACAGTCTGATAAAACTTTGATGTAATGTCCTTAAAACAGGTCAAAATGAGGCTCAGTATTGTGTGTGGCCTCCACGTGCCTGTATGACCTCCCTACAGCGCCTGGGCATGCTCCTGATGAGGCTGAGTATTGTATGTGGCCTCCACGTGCCTGTATGACCTCCCTACAACGCCTGGGCATGCTCCTGATGAGGCTGAGTATTGTGTGCGGCCTCCACGTGCCTGTATGACCTCCCTACAACGCCTGGGAATGCTCCTGATAAGGTTGCGGATGGTCTCCTGTGGGATCTCCTCCCAGACCTGGACTAAAGCATCTGCCAACTCCTGGACAGTCTGTGGTGCAACGTGACGTTGGTGGATGGAGCGAGACATGATGTCCCAGATGTGCTCAATCGGATTCAGGTCTGGGGAACGGGCGGGCCAGTCCATAGCTTCAATGCCTTCATCTTGCAGGAACTGCTGACACACTCCAGCCACATGAGGTCTGGCATTGTCCTGCATTAGGAGGAACCCAGGGCCAACCGCACCAGCATATGGTCTCACAAGGGGTCTGAGGATCTCATCTCGGTACCTAATGGCAGTCAGGCTACCTCTGGCGAGCACATGGAGGGCTGTGCTGTACACCAAAGAAATGCCACCCCACACCATTACTGACCCACTGCCAAACCGGTCATACTGAAGGATGTTGCAGGCAGCAGATCGCTCTCCACGGCGTCTCCAGACTCTGTCACGTCTGTCACATGTGCTCAGTGTGAACCTGCTTTCATCTGTGAAGAGCACAGGGCGCCAGTGGCGACTTTGCCAATCCAGTTCTGTGGCAAATGCCAAACGTCCTGCACGGTGTTGGGCTGTGAGCACAACCCCCATCTGTGGACGTCGGGCCCTCATACCACCCTCATGGAGTCAGTTTCTAACCATTTGTGCAGACACATGCACATCTGTGGCCTGCTGGAGGTCATTTTGCAGGGCTCTGGCAGTGCTCCTCCTGTTCCTGCTTGCACAAAGGCGGAGGTAGTGGTCCTGCTGCTGGGTTGTTGCCCTTCTACGACTCCCTCCACATCTCTTGGTGTACTGGCCTGTCTCCTGGTAGCACCTCCAGCCTCTGGACACTACGCTGACAGACACAGCAAACCTTCTTACCACAGCTCGCATTGATGTGCCATCCTGGATGAGCAGCACTACCTGAGCAACTTCTGTGGGTTGTAGAGTCCGTCTCATGCTACCACGAGTGTGAAAGCACAACCAACATTCAAAAGTGACCAAAACATCAGCCAGAAAGCATTGGTACTGAGATGTGGTCTGTGGTCCCCACCTGCAGAACCACTCCTTTACTGAGGGTGTCTTGATTAGAGATGAGCGTTGTTCGACTCGAACTGTTCGCCAATCTCAAATTCGAGCTGTTTTGGGCGGTGTTCGAGCTGTTCGGCGAACACGAACGATTTGAAAAAAATTCGGCTGTTCGTAACTGGATTTTTTCTCAGTAATGATGAAAATTAATGTTAATACGCAGTTTGAGTGTACAGCGGGGCGGGGGGAGGGGCAGGGGATGGATCTCTGCAGGAATAATGAAGATCTCCATTTTTTTTTCTCTTTCCCGCATTTACAGTGGGGAGGTGCAATCTGTCAGCCTATCAGCAGCGCACACACGGAGCGAAGTGCTTTTTTTCACACAAGCAAGGGCATGTGTCATTGGCAGTGTATGTCACATGTCCTCGCCCTATAAGACCCAGCCATTTTCCCCGTCGCCACCATTTTCTCACTGCTGCAGCTGCATGTTAGACGGTCCTTTTAAGGACTAGGTTACAGCATTTCCTACGACTTTTATCAGGCAGGTCTGTGCTCTTAAATAGATAGATTGTGGGAGTAAAGACTAATTGTAATTGCAGTCCTTTTCAGGACTAAGTTACATCAGTTCCTATCAGTTTTTGCCAGGCAGGTCTGTGCCAGTGCTGTGCAAGTTTTTTGGCTAAATCTAGCAAAGCTAATCCTTTTTGGCCTATTGCAGAGTGTGTTAGTCAGTGAAGTAGCCTATCTGTGTTGCAAGCTACACCACCTGTGTGTGGGACTTGGTCTATTTGTCCATCTATACTGACCTCCATCAGGTTGCAAATTGAATATAATTTTTTCTGCATCTAGCTCTGAAAAAATATTTGGGCTTCTAGCAGTGTGTGGGACTTGGTCTATTAGTCCATCTATACTGACCTCCATCAGGTTGCAAATTGAATATAATTTTTTTCTGCATCTAACCCAGCCAATAGTTTTGGCCTAATACCACAGTTTGGCCACTCAGCTCTGCTCGGTTCCCATCCATTGCTTTTTTGTGCAAACAACTCCAGAGTTGTGAATTAGTTAACCACCAAAATGAGTGGAAAAAGGCCTGCTGCTGGTGGAAAGGGGAATAGGCGTGTTGGGAAGGGGAAAAAAGGTTGTGTCCGTGGAGTAGGTGTTAAAGCAACAGTAACATCTGCAGAAGAAAGACCATCTTCCAGCCAAACTAAAATGTCTACTTCTTTTAGCGGACAATGTGATAAGATCCCTTTCTTACAGCCACGCCAATTGCTACAAATTCCAGATGAGGCACAAAAACAGCAGGTGCTTCAACGGATATCAAGTGCTCCTTTAAGTGGGCTCTCCTCCACATCAACTTCAACATCACAAATACTCCAGTCCTCAGAGGTGTCACCCCAATCGCACTTGCTTCCTCACAGCTCCCAAGTCTCCAGCTGCCCGTCTGAGTATGAGGTAGAACAGATGGTTGAGTCTGCAGAGCTGTTTACTCATACTATAGCCTGGGAATCAGAGGTCGACTCCAGCGCTTCTGTGAATCCAGACGAGGAAATGATCTGCACTGATGCCCAGAATCTTTATGAGTCGGATCCAGGACCAGACGCTGAAGGTTCTGACCATAATGTAGACCCTCATTCCCAAACTGTAACTCCTGTTGGTGGAGACAATGAGGAAGACGATGATGAGACTCAAATACCTGATTGGAGCGACCACTTTAGTTTTTTGTCAGGGCAGGAACAGGTTGGCTCTGAGGACGAGGGGTGTGATAACGCACAGGGTGATGATGATGAGGTCGGAGATCCCACTTACTGTCAACCCACAGTCAGCCAAGAGATGAGGTCAGCAGAGGAGGTGGAGGAGGATGCTAGTGACGACGAGGTCAGGTTGCGCCTTCCTGGACAGAGACGTAGTACTGGAAGCACGTCAACAACTGCATCCTCAAACACAACTCTGCCTCTCACCACAAGTCGTGGTGGCTCTTCAGGTCGCATGGGTGCTAAGCCTTGCATAGCCTGGGCATTTTTTCAGATCGATAAAGATGACCCAACTCGTGTTATCTGTAACATTTGTCAGCAAAAGCTAAGTAGAGGCCAAAAAATACATAGTTTGAGTACTTCATGCATGAACCGGCACATGGACATGAAGCATAAGTTGCAGTGGGAAGCTCACTGTGCTACAATGCGGCCTAGCCGGCCGGGCCAACCACCGTCTGCCACATCTTGTGCATCCGCGGCCTCTTCATCCTCTGTGACTGGGGGGACAGCAGTCACACCTGTTTTGGGACGCAGACCTGCCACCTCTTTACCCGCAACAGCCAGCGTGATTGGCAGGTCATCATTTTCTTTGGAGGTGGTAACACCAGCTGGTGTTGAGCGCTGTCCGACATCGATAGCACCACGTTTGGATCAAGGCAACCTAACATGTCCGCCTGCATCTTCCTCACAGACCGGCAGTTTGCCGGGGACACCCTTCTCAACCCCGTCTAAGCACAATAGCCAGCCCTCGGTCCCTCAGATGTGGACAAGTAAAAGACCATTTCCTCCTAGCCATGAGAAAGCTAAGAGGTTGAATTTCACCATCTGCAAGCTCTTGGCTACAGAAATGCTGCCTTTCCACCTGGTGGACACAGAGGATTTTCGAGACCTTATGTCCGTCGCAGTGCCCCAGTACCAGATGCCCAGTCGGCACTACTTCTCAAAGAAAGGTGTGCCTGCGCTCCACCAGCATGTCGCACACAACATCACCACTTCTTTGAGAAACTCTGTGTGTGACAGGGTGCATTTCACCACAGACACTTGGACGAGTAGGCATGGACTGGGCACTGGGTAACTATGGTGACAGCAGGACAAGGGGCTGCTGTCCAAGTCTTGCCGTCCCCACGAGTTGTGCGTCAATCCTCTTTATCTCAAAGTTCCTCCACTGCTTCTGCCTCCTCAACCTCCTCTCGGTCCTCCACCTGCACCCAAAGCCTGTCTGGTCATGCCACAAGCTTTCTAACTGCGCAGAAGGGATCCTGCACACCTCCTTACTATGCTGGCAGTAGGGCTCAACGTCATCAGGCGGTTTTTACATTGAAATGTCTGGGAAATGTGAGTCACACAGCTGAGGAGTTGTGGTCAGCTCTGGAGAACCAATTTCATGAATGGTTGTCTCCACTGGACCTGAAACCAGGGAAGGCCGTGTGCGACAATGCTGCAAACCTGGGAGCGGCCCTTCGCCGGGGCAATGTCACACACGTGCCTTGTATGGCTCACATGTTGAATCTGGTTGTCCAGCAATTTTTAGCCCACTATCCCGGACTAGATGGCCTTCTGCAGAGGGCACGGTCGCTGTGTGCTCACTTCCGCCGTTCGCATCCGGCAGCTCAGCGACTTACATCTCTACAGAAGTCGTTGGGCCTGCCACTTCACCGGCTAAAATGCGATGTGCCTACCCGGTGGAATTCAACTCTGCACATGTTGCAGCGACTGTGGCAGCACCGACAAGCCCTGGTGCAATACGTTCTGACGTATAGCCTGGGCCAACGAGATCCAGAGGTGGGGCAAATCACGCTGGAGGAGTGGTCTCAGATCAGGGACCTATGCACCCTTCTGCACAGTTTTGAAATGGCGACGAAGATGTTTAGTGCTGACGATGCCATTATCAGCATGACTATTCCGGTGATTTACATGCTGGAGCACATGTTAAACAGAATTCGGAGTCAGGTGGAGGCACAAGAGGAGGTGGAGGAAGTAGAGGAGGAGGAGTTGTATGCGGAAGGGCTAACATTTGCAAGGTCCAGACGGTCGGCAGCACCAAGGCGGCAGGCATGTGAGGGTGGGGGAGATGGTTTTACCAGGGCACATGGTAGCAGCCAAACTAGTGAGGAAGATGCAGGAGCCCAGGAAGAAGTGGAGGACGAACTGATGGAAGACTCATCAGATGAGGGAGACCTTGATCACATTTCTGTTGTGCGAAGTTGGGGGGAGAGGACAGAGGAAGGAAGCATGATTGTTACCTCGCCACCAACACAACAGGGACTTGGTGCTCCTGGATGCGCAAGACACATGAGTGCCTTCTTGCTGCACTACCTGCAACATGACCCTCGAATTGTGAGAATTAGAAATAATCCTGACTACTGGGTTGTCACACTGTTAGATCCCCGGTACAAAAGTAAATTTGCAGAAATTATTCCTGCCATAGAAAGGGATGCACGCATGCAGGAGTATCAGCAGAGACTGTTGCAGAATCTTACATGTGCTTTTCCACAAAACACCAGTGGTGCACGTAGTGAATCTCACAGTTCCAACTTGCCAACCCTGGGACCATCGAGTGTTCTGCACTCAAACCGTAACAGAACCACAGTATCTGCTGGTAACATCAATTTTGCGGAATCATTTCACCACTTTTTTAGCCCATCCTTTACAAGGCCACAGGAGACAAGAAGTCTGACACATAGTCAACGCCTAGAGACGATGGTACAGGAGTATCTCCAAGTAAACATTGAAGCCATGACTGTGTCACTGGACCCTTGCTCTTTTTGGGCTTCCAATCTGGATAAATGGCCGGAGCTCGCCACTTACACCTTGGAGATCTTGTCATGCCCCGCAGCCAGCGTTCTGTCTGAACGTGTGTTCAGCGCTGCTGGTGGTGTGCTGACAGATAAGCGCACGCGGCTCTCCACTGATAATGTAGACAGACTCACGTTCATAAAGATGAACAAATCATGGATCCGAAACGACTTTTCTACCCCTGTGTCATCCTGGGGAGAGTAAAAGCTTGATGATTGGTTAAAATCACCTCACCAACCGTTTTAAGCTTTCAAATTCCTAATCATGTTTATCTGTATCTTGGCTGGAAAATAATTTGGGCCTTGTAGCAGTGTGCAGTACTGATTCTATTAGGCCATCTATACTAAGCTCCACCAGATTTAAAATTAATAATAATTTTTAGCTGCATCTAGCCCGGAAAATAGTTTTGGGGCTCCGAGATGCGCAAGACACATAAGTGCCTTCTTGCTGCACTACCTGCAACATGACCCTCAGATTGTCAGAATTCGAAGTAATCCTGACTACTGGGTTGCCACACTCTTAGATCCCCCACACTCTTCGATCAACCTTTTCATTTTAATAAAGACCAAAAAAATGGTCATTTTTGAAATTATAAGCATTAGCAGGTTATTAGAAACTGAAATCAAACAGTTTTCAACTCAAAACTTTATTCTAGGTGATATTACATTTGCACATAGGACCCCTTGTTCGAAAGGAGCTTCTGAACTCTCTCGTCCATTGAATTTGTCAGGTTTTGGATTGTTTCTGCTTCAATTGTTTTGCATGAGGACAGAATACCCTCCCAGAGCTGTTGCTTAGATGTGAACTGCCTCCCGCCATCATAGACACTCCTTTTGATGATGCTCCAGAGGTTCTGAATGGGGTAGAGGTCAGGGGAGCATGGGGGTCACATCATAAGTTTGTCCCCTTTTATGCCCATATCAGCCAGAGATGCAGATGTGTTATGTGCAGCATGAGACGGTGCATTATCATGCATGAAAATGATCTTGCTGTGGAATACACGGTTCTTCTTCTTGAACCATGGCAGGAAGTGCTGTTTGAGAAACTCCACATACATTATGGAGTTAATCTTTACTCCTTCAGGGATCCTAAAGGGGCCGACAATCTCTCTCCCCATGATTCCAGCCCAAAACATTACTCCACCTCCTCCTTGTTGGCGCTGTAGCCGTGTTTGCGTGGGGTGTCCATCAACCAGCCATCCTCCACTCCATCCATCTGGACCATCGAGCGTTGCACGGCACTCATCCGTAAACAAAACAGTTTTGAAGTCAGTCTTCATGTATTGTTTGGCCCACTGGAGCAGTTTCTGCTTGTGTGCAGTGGATAGAGGAGGTCGACAGGATGGCATACGCACAGCTGCAAACCTCTGAAGGACTCTGCATCTTGTTGTTCGGGGGACGTTGGAGGCACCAGCAGCTTCAAAAACTTGTCTGCTGCTATGACAAGGCTTTTTTGCCGCTGCTCTTTTAACCTGACGTAATTGCCTGTAGGAAAGAGTCCTCAATTTCCCCTTATCAGCACGCACACGTGTGTACTGTGAATCAGCTACATAATTCTTGATTGCCAAGACACTTCATCCTGATCATCGCACAATGTTGATTGTAGTCATGCCTTGACCTAAACACTCCACAATTTGTTGCTTCTCAGCAGCCGACACATCCTTTTCTTTCCCATTTTGGCACAAAATGTAGGCTGCTTAATAATGTGGGACAGCCTTCTTAAGTAGTCTTGCCTTTCATTGGACACACCTGCCAAACTAATTAGCACAGGTGTCTGCAATTGCTTACAGTGATATAAAGAGCCCTGACACACATCACCATCAATGAGTTTAACTGACAAACAAACAAATTCTTCCCTTATCACTCCTAAACACTTTTTGCATAATAATTTGGAACACAGTGTACATGTGCTTTTCCACAAAACACCAGTGGTTCACGTAGTGAATCTTACAGTTCTAACTTGCCAACCGTGGTCTGTATGGAGTTGTTCAATAAAGGGCCCAAAATTAAGATAACACAGATGGGAGAGGTCTCTATGAATAGGAATTCCTAAGTATTTGATACCCTGTGAGGGCCAGGCAAAGGGAAAGTTGGACAGGATGGAATCCTGTATGGATTTGGGGAGGGAGACATCGAGGGCCTCAGACTTCGCTGCATTGATTTTAAAATTTGACCTTGTAACAAAGTGATCTATTTCAGCCATAACAGCATGGATGGATATATGTGATTGAGTGATATATACTAGGACATCATCAGCAAATAGAGAGCACTTGTACTCGGTGCCTCCCACCTCAATCCACCTAATATTGGGGTTATGGCGAATTGATGAGAGCAGGTGCTCCGTCACTAGGATGTATAAGAGAGGGGACAGAGGACATCCCTGCCTTGTCCCATTGGTGATTATGAAAGGTGATGAAAATGTTCTAACGCGCCCCCTGGGCCTTGGGACACCCGGAGCCGGACCCTTTTTGGTGGATGCTGGTGGTTGTAGTCTCTGTGGTGGCGACCCGGTTCCGTGGCTCAGGGCGGTCAAACCAGTGGCGGAACTATTTTTGTGGTTTTGATGTTTAAATGTCCGACTATGCCACCCGTGGATTGCGGTCAGAGTGAACCGCCGCTGCAGGGCAGACCGCTGAGGCTGGTGTTGTGGGTGCAGCAGAGCGTAGCATAAATCCCCACGGGAGGAGTATAGCCTCAGGGCAGTGTATGCGGAGGATGGTGGTGATGGTGCAGGGCAGCAGCAGTAACGACACGGAGTCAGTGATGCAGTCCAGGGCCTTTACTCACAGTTCTTATTATCCAGACCACTTCTGCAGGTAACGGCTGCCCACGTCGTACTGTGCTCACCATGTGAGGGGCTCAGACAACTCCCAGATAACTTTGGAGCACTTCACAGGACCCCCTTTGTGTGTCCATTGTCTGGCCTTTCTTACCAACCCTTCTGTCCGGCTGCCTCGGGCCTCCTCTTGGTAAACTTGGCGCCAGTTTCCCTGACCCTATGTGGTGCCTTCCTAGTGGGTGTAGCGAGGGGCTGCGCCACATAAAATGTCACAGCCACCGGTTTCTAGCTAACCCCTCCACGCAGGTTGATTCGGGCGTGCGGTGGCGACTCGCCCGTCCGCACCCCTGGGATCCCTTCATTCCTCGTTCCTGGAGCCTTCTCCGCTCCTCTTCCTTCCTTCTCCCTCTTCCAGGCCTGGGCCTCTGTTACTAGGCCCGCCTCCGGAGCAGAGCTCATGCAGAGCCCCTGCTCCCTGTCACTTCTGCTCAGACTTCTCTGCACTGAACTAAGATGGTGCCTACCTTTTATACTCCCTTCTCAATGCACCCAGGAACTGCTTCCTCCCTGCTCCTGCACTACAGGGTTCCCCTTCCTGAGTGTTCCCTCCCCCCACTCCAGCCAGGGACAGGGACTGTGGTGCCCATCTCAGGGGCATATTGGTCGCCCTGCCCCACGGCAATGTGGTGTAATGCATGCAGGTGTCGGGTCCTGATCCACACTCCATCCTTACCTGAGAGTGAGATATCACACCTCTGGGTGAGGTGCAATACCTCTGTAGCAACCGAGCCCTCAGGGTGCTACAGTTCCATTCATCTTCAGCCTAGGTGACATATTGCGATACAGGGCCGTGATTTTGGCTATAAAAGGGTCCCCTAGACCCCTACCCCAAGCTTTTTAAGAGAATCATATATGGCGTGCCAGGAGACTCTATGGAATGCTTTCTCAGCATCCAACGAGAGTATCTAATTACAAATTTTTAACTGCATCTAGCCCAGGAAATACTTTGTGCCTAGTAGCAGTGTCTGCTAGTCAGCGGATTATCCCAGCTGTTAAGCAAGCTACACCACCTGTAGTTTGGACACTTAATTTTTTCAAAGGAAATGCTTCGGGACCACGGGATACTCAGTGAAGAGCATCAGGAGCCACCCCAAGGCACAGGGGCTGGGACTGGCGGTAGGACGCCTTGCGGTGGACCGCCGTGCTCGATCCTTATAAAAGCTTTTTAACTGCAGCAGCTTTAGTGGACGCTACTGGAGCTGGAATTACGCGGCTGCTGGCATGAGACTTGCCCTTCAATAGATCCTTGTAAAAGGATTTAAAGTGCATTCATTCAAATTAGAGAGACAATTTAAATTAAAAAGCTTAGAGCTGCCTCCACCACAGGGGGGCTCTCTCGACCCACCAGTGGACAGGCACCAGTATTGGGAGAGGGGGGCTGGCCGTCAGGGTCCACCGCGGCTCTGGCACAAACCCGGCGACACGGAGGTCGCACGGGCAGGAACGGACTGGCCGTGTCTCCCCTTCCTTTTACTCCTCCACCTCTTTTCTTTTCGCATGACTATATGTACTTGTCACTTTTCCATGTGTTAGTTGTGTCTTCTGAGCAGTTTGTCAGCTTTTGGACACCTTTGAAGGTGTTTTCTATGTGTTTCTATGTGTTTTTGTTTGCCTGCCATTGATTTTAACGGTGTTCGAAGGTGTTCGACGAACAGTTCGACGAACAGTTCGGCGAACACACGGGTGTTCGACGAACCGAACCGAACTCGAACACTACGGGGGTGGCTCAACACTAGTCTTGATAATTGCCAATAATTTCCATCTATTGTCTATTCCATTTGCATAACAGCATGTGAAATTGATTGTCAATCAGTGTTGCTTCCTAAGTGGACAGTTTGATTTCACAGAAGTTTGATTTACTTGGGGTTATATTCTGTTGTTTAAGTGTTCCCTTTATTTTTTTGAGCAGTGTATATATATATATATATATATATATATGTATTTCAACAAGTCTTTGCCTGCAGTAATGGAGTTCTGATCCAGTCTTTGCCTTGTGGTGATTTTTTCTTAAAATTGGGCTGTGAGTAGTTTTATTTGGTTTGGTCTATGAACAAGACATTCAGTTTTTGTTTATTTGTATGCACAAAAACTATTTATACTGTAAACTTTTAAATAGTCACAAGATATTATTTCAGGCCATCAGCTTATTATTAACCCCCCACCACTTTTACTTTTTTCACTGTAAAATCACCCATGGTCTTACAACCCTTCCTCCTACCATTACCCCCCCCCCCCCCAGGTACAAGCCATATGCCATCACTCTCACTACTGAATAACCCTGGCAACATAACACATATTTAGAAGGATCCTTAAAGGTTTGGGGGCCTGTAATTTCTGATTCAGTGATTGAATGAAAAATAAGTAAATTTTTGCACATTTCATATCTTTTCCATTCATTTATTTTGGATCTGTGCCAGTTATAAATTTAGCACCACATGCATATTTCATTACGGTATTTTGAAAGCACTGGTGCCCTTAAAAACATGAAAGTTTTTACTACAAAATTTTACGTTTTTGTAGCTATTTTAGTTATTGTCAGAATAAAACAATTTTTTACATACAAATTGTAGCATAGCTGGGAAGGACAGGGATAAATTCTAGCTCTGCAGTGTTTGATCAAAAGCACCTGCAGTGTGTCTCTAAGAGTCAGGAAGTAGATTTATTGTGTAACAGTCTCCTGAGGGAGGGTAAGACTGCTGGATGAAGCAGGATTGAGTTTGCTGCTGGTGAGTGACCAGCCAAGATGTGAACTGTAGCAGAGAGATAGATATGTTGGGGTTTCTGTCTGAATTAAGTGTCTGAGGAGTCAGTCAGTCTGCTGGATGTGGCAGAGGCAAGAATCCCTCCCTGAGAAGAGTCTGCAAAGGCCGTGTGCAGAGAACCCCAAGTATCACTGGCTGCTATGAACAATAGATATTTTGTTTGGCCAGGCTGGGGCTAGCTAAGCCATTTATGAGTAGCCAAGGTCTGTTCGGATTACTTACTGCCTGGACAAAGTCGGGATTTATGTTTATGACTTTGTTTTGGTGCTGTACCACCTATGGAAAGCCATAAAAACTGCACCTGTTTGGACCAAATCTGCATTGCCTGTGTGAATGCTACCTAAGACCTAAGGCCTAATGCCTACCAGATATATATACAGTACAGACCAAAAGTTTGGACACACCTACTCATTTAAAGATGTTTCTGTATTTTCATGACTATGAAAATTGTACATTAACACTGAAGGCATCAAAACTATGAATTTACACATGAGGAATTATATACTTAACAAAAAAGTGTGAAACAATTGAAAATATGTCTTATATTCTAGGTTCTTCAAAGTAGCCACCTTTTGCTTTAATGACTGCTTTGCACACTCTTGGCATTCTCTTGATGAGCTTCAAGAGGTAGTCACTGGAAATGGTTTTCACTTCACAGGTGTGCCCTGTCAGGTTTCATAAGTGGGATTTCTTGCCTTATAAATGGGGGTTGGGACCATCAGTTGTGTTGTGCAGAAGTCTGGTGGATACACAGCTGATAGTCCTACTGAATAGACTGTTAGAATTTGTATTATGGCAAGAAAAAATCACCCTGTAAAGTTTCATTTCCAAAACTATCACCTGCATCAAATTAGATCTGCTCGTTAGTCTGCATCTAAAAAGGAGTGATCACACCTGGGAGAGCTGTTGCACAAAGTGGACTGACATGAATCATGGCTCCAACACGAGAGATGTCACTTGAAACCAAGGAGAGGATTATGAAACTCTTAAAAGAAGGTAAATCATCATGCAATGTTGCAAAAGAGGTTGGTTGTTCACAGTCAGCTGTGTCTAAAATCTGGACCAAATACAAACAACATGGGAAGGTTGTTAAAGGCAAACATACTGGTAGACCAAGGAAGACATCAAAGCATCAAGACCGGAAACTTAATATGTCTCCAAACCAGGAAATACACAACAAAACAAATGAGGAACGAATGGGAGGAAACTGGAGTCAATGTCTGTGACCAAACTGTAAGAAACCGCCTAAAGGAAATGGGATTTACATTCAGAAAAGCTAAACATAAGCCATCATTAACACCTAAACAGAAAAAAAACAAGGTTACAATGGGCTAAAGAAAAGCAATCGTGGACTGTGGATGACTGGATGAAAGTCATGTTCAGCGATGAATCGCGAATCTGCATTGGGCAAGGTGATGATGCCGGAACTTTTGTTTGGTGCCGTTCCAATGAGATTTATAAAGATGACTGCATGAAGAGAACATGCAAATTTCCACAGTCATTGATGATATGGGGCTGAATGTCAGGTAAAGGCACTGGGGAGATGGCTGCTATTACATCTTCAATAAATTCCCAAGTTTACATTGATATTTTGGACAGTTTTCTTATCCCATCAATTGAAAGGATGTTTGGGGATGATGACATCATTTTTCAAGATGATAATGCATCCTGCCATAGAGCAAAAACTGTGAAAACATTCCTTGAAAGAAGACACATAAGGTCAATGTCATGGCCTGCAAATAATCCGGATCTCAATTCAATTGAAAATCTTTGGTGGAAGTTGAAGAAAATGGTCCATGACAAGGCTCCAACCTGCAAAGCTGATCTGGCAACATCAATCAGAGAAAGTTGGAGCCAGATTGATGAAGAGTACTGTTTGCCACTCATTAAGTCCATGCCTCAGAGACTGCAAGCTGTTATTAAAGCCAGAGGTGGTGCAATAAAATACTAGTGATGTATTGGAGTGTTCTTTTGTTTGTTTTTTTTGTTTTTTATGATTCCCTAATTTTTTCCTCAGAATTGAAGGATTCCATAATTTTTTCCCTCTGCTTGGTCTGAAAAAAATTACCCTTACTGAGTACCACATTTTTAATCTTGATTTCTTTTAGTGTTTCTTAAAGCCCTAAAGTTGCCATTTGAAATGACTTTAGTTTTGTGCCATGTCCGTGATCTGCTTTTTTTCAACAACATTAAACAACTGAATGAACATCCTCCGAGACCGGTGATTCCATAATTTTTGCCAGGGGTTGTAGCAAACCGGTGGTATACAGTGGTGTGAAAAAGTGTTCGTCCCTTTCTTGATTTCTTATTCTTTTGCATGTTTGTCACACTTAAATGTTTCTGATCACAAAACAAATGTAAATATTAGACAAAGATAACACAAGTAAACCCAAAATGCAGTTTTTAAACTAAGGTCTTTATTAAGGGAAAAAGAAATCCAAACCTGCAGGGCCCTGTGTGAAAAAGTGATTGCCGCCTAAACCTAATAACTGGTTGAGCCAACCTTAGCAGCAACAGCTGCAATCAAGCATTTGTGATAACTGGCAATGAGTCTTTACAACGCTCTATAGGAATTTTGGCCCCTCATCTTTGCAGAATTGTTGCAATTCAGCCATATTGGAGGGTTTCCGAGCATGAACCGCCTTCTTAAGGTCATGCCACAGCATCTCAATTGGATTAAGGTCAGGACTTTGACTAGGCCACTCCAAAGTCTTCATTTTGTTTTTCTTAAGCCATTCAGAGGTGGACTTGCTGGTGTGTTTTGAATCATTGTCCTGCTGCATAACCCAAGTGTGATTCAGCTTGAGGTCACGAACAGATGTCCGGACATTCTCCTTCAGGATTTTTTGGTAGACAGCAGAATTCATGGTTCCATTTACCACAGCAGTCTCCAGGTTCTGAAGCAGGAAAACAGCTCAAGACCTTCAGACTACCACCACAATATTTTACTGTTGGTATGATGTTCATTTTCTGAAATGCTGTGTTACTTCTACACCGGATGTAATGGGACATACACCTTCCAAAAAGTTCAATTTTTGTCTCGTGAGTCTACAGAGTATTCTCCCAAAAGTCTTGGCGATCATCAAGATGTTTTCTTACAAAACTGAGGCGAGCCTTTATGTACTTTTTGCTCAGCAGTGCTTTTCATCTTGGAACTCTGCCATGCATACCATTTTTGCCCAGTCTCTTTCTTATGGTGAAGTCTTGAACACTGACCTTAACTGAGGCAAGTGAGGCCTGCAGTTCTTTGGATGTTGTTGTGGGGTCATTTGTGAACTCTTGGATGAGTCGTCGCTGAGCTCTTGGGGTAATTTTGATCGGCTGGCCACTCCTGGGAAGGTTCACCACTGTTCCATGTTTTTGCCATTTGTGGATAATGTAATTTACTGTGATTTGCTGGAGTCCCAAAGCTTTAGAAATGGCTTCATAACCTTTACTAGACTAATCGATCTCAATCACTTTGTTTCTCATTTGTTCCTGAATTTCTTTGGATCTTTTGGTCTACTTCACTTTGTCAGGCAAGTCCTATTTAAGTGATTTCTTGATTGAGAACAGGTGTGGAAGTAATCAGGCCTGTGTGTGGCTAGGGAAATTGAACTCAGCTTCCCAAAGATATGATAAACCACGGTTAAATTATGTGTTAAGGGGGGGGGGATCACTTTTTCACACAGGGCCCTGTAGGTTTGGATTTTTTCCCCCTTAATTATAAAGACCTTCTTTTAAAAACTGCATTTTGTGGTTACTTGTGTTATCTTTGTCTAATATTTAAATTTGTTTTGTGATCTGAAACATTTAAGTGTGAGAAACATGCAAAAGAATAAGAAATCAGGAAGGGGGCAAGCACTTTTTCACACTACTGTAAATGGAACTAAAACTAAATTAAACACAATAAAACTTAGCCTACTTGTTGATGGTTTCAATAGCAATTAGCCTACTTGTTGATGCTTTCCACATTGTGAATGTTTTTTGTTATAGTGCACACACTAAACAGAAACTAAAAAAAAAAAAATAATGAACCGAACAAATTAGAATTGATATAAGATGACAGGATAAGATTTTGCATGTTCTGTCTATAACTATAATAGTAATCACAGGTGGATCATTGCTAAATATTTTTGGACTATTGAAGGAAATTTTTATGGACTTTAAAATATTGGATCAAAAATGAAAAAAAAAATTTACAAAAAAATAAAAAAAAAACTTTTTTTTCAAACAATGAAAAAAAAACCATACAATTTAATTTACAGGTTCTGCTTCGACTGTTTGCGTCCAGTCTTGCACATCTCGTAAAAGCTAATGTTGTTCTACTGAACTCAGGTGACTGCAGCTGCAAGTTGACCTCCATGGTCACTGCAGTCCCCTGGTGTATTGTCACAATAGATATCACTGATAGATGTATATAGAGAGATCAGTGTAACAATTGGGATGCACAACAGCCCTAGAAAAAGTTACCACAGTGCTAAAATATTCAGAATTGTTTTATATCTGCAGAGTGTGAAGAATGTGTTTTCTAGAGCAGCACAAACTTTGCGGCATAATATCTCCAGTAACTACCTGCTATTATCCATTTCCAGTTGCTATGACAATTCATATACCGCAATGCTAAATGCAAATGGTAATCTTTTCATGAGTTGTGTCATACAGAAGAAGGGCCATGGATGCAATGCGGACGTGCGTGGGTTTTCACAAACAGCTCTGACTGTAATAACAAATAATATAATCTGTGAAAAACAATTCAAGGTCTAGGATTCAGAATAATGGTCCTGCAGCGCTCCAATGTCTCCATAATGCGTCATTTCCAACTACCTGGCTATCAGTAAGAGTGCAGCAACAGAAACAGAAGTTTTTATACAGATTTATAAGACAAAATAAGAGCAAGAAGTATTCTGCAGTGTGAGATGAGTTACAGTGTAATAGTATGTGTTCATTAAACTATTTAAAAAAAATATAACCAAAATACAGCTCTTATGTACAAGAATATAACTACTATAATACTGCTCCCTATGTACAAGAATATAACTACTATAATACTGCCCCTATGTACAAGAATATAACTACTATAATACTGCTCCTATGTAAAAGATTATAACTACTATAATACTCCTCCTATGTACAAGAATATAACTACTATAATACTGCTCCTATGTACAAGAATATAACTACTATAATACTGCTCCTATGTACAAGAATATAACTACTATAATACTGCCCCTATGTACAAGAATATAACTACTATAATACTACTCCTATGTACAAGAATATAACTACTATAATACTGCCCCCTATGTACAAGAATATAACTACTATAATACTGCCCCCTATGTACAAGATTATAACTACTATAATACTCCTCCTATGTACAAGAATATAACTACTATAATACTGCTCCTATGTAAAAGATTATAACTACTATAATACTCCTCCTATGTACAAGAATATAACTACTATAATACTGCTCCTATGTAGAAGAATATAACTACTATAATACTGCTCCTATGTAGAAGAATATAACTACTATAATACTGCTCCTATGTACAAGAATATAACTACTATAATACTGCCCCCTATGTACAAGAATATAACTACTATAATACTGCCCCTTATGTACAAGAATATAACTACTATAATACTGCCCCTTATGTACAAGAATATAACTACTATAATACTGCCCCTATGTACATGAACATAACTACTATAATACTGTCCCCTATGTACAAGACTATAGCTACTATAATACTGCTCCCATGTACAAGAATATAACTACTACAATACTGCTCCTGTAGCATCGGCGTCTCTGCCCCGTGCTAGGCAGAGACGCCGTCCCTCTCACCTCCCCACTCCTGGCGCGGCGTCCTCCAGCGCTTCTCTCCCCGCTGCTTCCGGCACGCGCTCCTTCCCCGGCAGTGTGCTTAGGGCACGCGCGCGCGCACTCCCCCGCTCTTAAAGGGACCGCGCGCGCCGTCCTAAGGAGTCCCCGGCCAATTGCCGGAGGACCTCCCATTTATAAGGCACCTCCTCCAAAATGGAGGTGCCCGAGCTATGTTGTTTGCACTGTGTCTCACCTGTGCTTCAGCCCTCAGGTTCCGCTGCTAGCCTGACTTCCCGTCCTGCATGCCAGCCTGTTACTTGCCTAGTCCATCAGACCGCTCACCTGGGAGCATCTTCTACTTACCTGCCTTGTCTGCCAGTCCGCTCACCTGGGAGCGTCCTTCAGTTACCTGCCTGTCTCCTGCCTCGTCTGTCAGACTGCTCACCTGGGAGCGTCCACCAGTTACCTGACTGTTTCCTGCTGTCTCAGTCTGCCCACTCACCTGGGAGCGCCCGCCAGCTACCTGTCAGGTACCCGCCTCGCCTGTCTACCCAGAGACTGCCCCGGTCACTTGCCGTGACCACCTGCCTATCTACCCAGAGACTGCCCCGGTCACTTGCCGTGGCCACCTGCCTATCTACCCAGAGACTGCCCCGGTCACTTGCCGTGACCTCCTGCCTATCTACCCAGAGACTGCCCCGGTCACTTGCCGTGACCTCCTGCCTATCTACCCAGAGACTGCCCCCATCACTTGCCATGACCACCTGCCTGTCTACCCAGAGACTGTCCCCGTCACTTGCTGTGACTACCTGCTTGCCCTCCCTGGGAGTCACCCGCTTCCTTACAAGGACTTCCCCCTTGTATTGCAGCTCAGAGGTTCCACTTCCCGGACCCGTAACAGCTCCAATGTACAGGAATATAACTTCTATAATACTGCCCCCTATGTACAAGAATATAACTACTATAATACTGCCCCTTATGTACAAGAATATAACTACTATAATACTGCCCCTATGTACAAGAATATAACTACTATAATACTGCCCCCTATGTACAAGAATAGAACTACTATAATACTGCTCCTATGTCCAAGATTATAACTACTATAATACTGCAACTATGTACAAGAATATAACTACTATAATACTGCCCCAATGTACAAGAATATAACTACTATAATACTGCTCGTAGGTACAAGAATATAACTACTATAATACTGCTCCTATGTACAAGAATATAACTACTCTAATACTGCTCCTATATACAAGAATATAACTACTATAATACTGCGCCCTATGTACAAGAATATAACTACTATAATACTGCCCCTATGTACAAGAATATAACTTGTATAATACTGCTCGTAGGTACAAGAATATAACTACTATAATACTGCCCCCATGTACAAGAATATAACTGCTATAATACTGCTCCTATGTACAAGAATATAACTACTATAATACTGCTCCCTATGTACAAGAATATAACTACTATAATACTGCCCCTATGTACAGGAATATAACTACTATAATACTGCCCCCTATGTACAAGAATATAACTACTATAATACTGCTCCTATGTACAAGAATATAACTACTATAACACTGCGCCCTACGTACAAGAATATAAGTACTATAATACTGCTCCTATGTGCAAGAATATAACTACTATAATACTGCCTTTTATGCACAAGGATATACAGTAACTACTATAAAACTACACACACATTTATTCAGGAATTGCTACAATTTATCCAGTAGTATACATAATCATTTTTATTCTATAGATATTGAGTTACCTGGATAGCACTGATCCCTTATCGCATAACATACTGTATATATATATATATATATATATATATATATATATATATATATATATATGCAGTACAGACCAAAAGTTTGGACACACCTTCTCATTTAAAGATTTTTCTGTATTTTCATGACTATGAAAATTGTACATTCACACTGAAGGCATCAAAACTATGAATTAACACATGTGGAATTATATACTTAACAAAAAAGTGTGAAACAACTGAAAATATGTCTTATATTCTAGGTTCTTCAAAGTAGCCACCTTTTGCTTTGATGACTGCTTTGCACACTCTTGGCATTCTCTTGATGAGCTTCAAGAGGTAGTCACCGGAAATGGTGTTCCAACAATCTTGAAGGAGTTCCCAGAGATGCTTAGCCCTTGTTGGCCCTTTTGCCTTCACTCTGCGGTCCAGCTCACCCCAAACCATCATGATTTAGTTCAGGTCTGGTGTCTGTGGAGTCCAGGTCATCTGGCGTAGCCCCCCATCACTCTCCCTCTTGGTCAAATAGCCCTTACACAGCCTGGAGGTGTGTTTGGGATCATTGTCCTGTTGAAAAATAAATGATGGTCCAACTAAACGCAAACCGGATGGAATAGCATGCCTCTGCAAGATGCTGTGGTAGCCATGCTGGTTCAGTATGCCTTCAATTTTGAATAAATCCCCAACAGTGTCACCAGCAAAGCACCCACACACCATCACACCTCCTCCTCCATGCTTCACGGTGGGAACCGGGCATGTAGAGTCCATCCGTTCACCTTTTCTGCATCGCACAAAGACACGGTGGTTGGAACCAAAGATCTCAAATTTGGACTCATCAGACCAAAGCACAGATTTCCACTGGTCTAATGTCCATTCCTTGTGTTCTGCTTGTTGCCTGTCCTTAGCAGTGGTTTCCTAGCAGCTATTTTACCATGAAGGCCTGCTGCACAAAGTCTCCTCTTAACAGTTGTTGTAGAGATGTGTCTGCTGCTAGAACTCTGTGTGGCATTGACCTGGTCTCTAATCTGAGCTGCTGTTAACCTGCGATTTCTGAGGCTGGTGACTCGGATAAACTTATCCTCAGAAGCAGAGGTGACTCTTGGTCTTCCTTTCCTGGGGCGGTCCTCATGTGAGCCAGTTTCTTTGTAGCGCTTGATGGTTTTTGCAACTGCACTTGAGGACACTTTCAAAGTTTTCCCAATTTTTCGGACTGACTGACCTTCATTTCTTAAACCAATGATGGGCACTCGTTTTTCTTTACTTAGCTGCTTTTTTCTTGCCATAATACAAATTCTAACAGTCTATTCAGTAGGACTATCAGCTGTGTATCCACCAGACTTCTGCACAACACAACTGATGGTCCCAACCCCATTTATAAGGCAAGAGATCCCACTTATTAAACCTGACCGGGCACACCTGTGAAGTGAAAACCATTTCCGGTGACTACCTCTTGAAGCTCATCAAGAGAATGCCAAGAGTGTGCAAAGCAGTCATCAAAGCAAAAGGTGGCTACTTTGAAGAACCTAGAATATAAGACATATTTTCAGTTGTTTCACACTTTTTTGTTAAGTATATAATTCCACATGTGGTAATTCATAGTTTTGATGCCTTCAGTGTGAATGTACAATTTTCACAGTCATGAAAATACAGAAAAATCTTTAAATGAGAAGATGTGTCCAAATTTTTGGTCTGTACTGTATATACATATATATATATGTAAATTGGACTGACAGGTAACCTTTGCAGCTGGGACCATCCATTTATAACTATCTATCACTGACCCTTATAACTACAAGATAGGATTATAAAGATATACACACTAGACTGATTTGCCCCCGAGGAAGAGCTTGGTCGCGGCATACATTCACTCCAGCACATTTGTGCTTTTCGACAGAAATTAACTGTGAAGATTAAAATATTCAAAGTAAATCATACTTACATTCTGCATACTTTTGAAGTTGAGAAAATTCTGCAGGGCTGAGATTGACCCACTTTTCTTGATTAGTCATTATGGTCATAGAGATTCCAGTTGCAAAAAAAGGACAAATGTGACAGTCTAAAGGCAGAAATAATTGATAGAATTTTTTTCTGATCCCCAACAGTCTTTAGTCCGAGGTGAAGTGATAAGTACAGAGATGAAATTCTCTATGAAGTCATTTTGCGCTTAAAACTCTGAAAAAAAAAAAAAGTACAATTTAATATTTTTATAAAAAAAAAATTATAAAATCAATTGTGTTATAGTTTTTATTCCTTAAAGGATTCAATATATTAATTTCATGCGGCTCATTCAAAAATATTTAACCTGTTTATTTCCTATTTTTTAGGAAAATGTAAAGCTCTCATTGCAAATAGGTAGGAGCAGTTGCTAGAGGTAATGAGTGGGATGAAAACTTGTATTTGGTTCTGTATCTGTGTAGAGGAATGAGGAAGGAAGAGCTGAAAGTGAGAACAGGAAGAAAAAGCTCCAACAGAGTTGAGCAAAATGATTATATGCAAATCAAATTTGCATTGAATGTTTAGGAATTCCCTGAATTTGGCAAACTTGAACAATTTTTGTTTAGTGTGAAAAGTCTAGGATGATGGCTGCCATTTTATACATTGCAAAATATTGCATCAATTAGGGAAGACTCATATGACTTCAGGTGTGACAGGTTGGGCTTCCTATTAATGCTTTGCAGCTATCACATCACATAGTATAGGACAATCAATCTGGAGGGACTATTGTAGGCAGTATAAAAGCAGAAACTGGAAATGCAGCAGCTATTTTGTGGTGAATCTGGATAGTGAAAGATCGTCACAGCTGACAGCTTCACCACAGAGCCCGGGAATGAAAGCAATAAAATACTGAATAAACCATACATATAATGTATGACAGCACAACAGTGACAAACAGCTGCCATCCATTTACTCAGATATGTTGAAGTCACTTTGACATTACTGAGGCTTTGTATGTATTAAAAAGCTTAGAATGGGGTTGACCTTTCATCTTTTCAAGGCAGTTGGAGACTTCGCTGTACATTTGCATTTCACGGCAAATCGATTTTCTGTGAATCAAAACAATCCATGAAGCTGATTACACCATCTCTAGTATCTAATCTCTAATGATCTCAGAAGAAGCCACGCAGGCTTCCCCATAATGCGTTGCAGCTATCACATGGTATATCAGAGTAAATCAGGAGAGATTATCATAGCCTGGCAGGTAATGCAGCAGTCCCTAGAACCAACCGTCCAGCAAGGTTCCAATTGTCCTACATTGCCCCTCCGAAATGTATTAAAGAGAAGGCAGAGGTGGAATTAATGGAATATACAGTGGGTACGGAAAGTATTCAGACCCCTTTAAATATTTCACTCTTTGTTTCATTGCATTCTTTTAAAAAGTAACTTCTGGTAACTTCTAAAAAGTTCATATTTTTTTCTCATTAAAGTACACTCTGCACCCCATTTTGACTGAAAAAAAAAACAGAAATGTAGAAAAACTGAAATATCACATGGTCATAAGTATTCAGACCCTTTGTTCTGACACTCATATTTAAGTCACATGCTGTCCATTTCCTTGTGATCCTCCTTGAGATGGTTCTACTCCTTCATTTGGAGTCCAGCTGTGTTTAATTAAACTGATAGGACTTGATTTGGAAAGGCACACACCTGTCTATATAAGACCTCACAGCTCACAGTGCATGTCAGACCAAATGAGAATCATGAGCTCAAAGGAACTGCCCAAGGAGCTCAGAGACAGAATTGTTGCAAGGCACAGATCTGGCCAAGGTTACAAAAGAATTTCTGCATTACTCAAGGTTCCTAAGAGCACAGTGGCCTCTATAATCCTTATATGGAAGAATTTTGGGACCACCAGAAGTTTTCCTAGACCTGGCCATCTAGCCAAACTGAGCAATCGTGGGAGAAGAGCCTTGGTGAGAGAGGTAAAGAAGAACCCCAAGATCACTGTGGCTGAGCTCCAGAGATGCAGTAGGGAGATGGGAGAAAGTTCCACAAAGTCACCTATCACTGCAGCCCTCCACCAGTCAGACCTTTATGGCAGAGTGGCCTGATGGAAGCATCTCCTCAGTGCAAGACATATGAAAGCCCGCATAGAGTTTGCTCAAAAACACATTAAAGACTCCCAGACTATGAGAAATAAGATTCTCTGGTCTGTTGAACTTTTTGGTGATAATTCTAAGCGGCATGTGTGGAGAAAACCAGGCACTGCTCATCACTTGCCCAATACAATCCCGACAGTGAAAAATGGTTGTGGCAGCATCATGCTATGGGGGTGTTTTTCAGCAGGATGACTGGTTGCAATTGAAGGAAACATGAATGCGGCCAAGTACAGAGATATCCTGGATGAAAACCTCTTCCAGAGTGCTCTGGACCTCAGACTTGGCCGAAGGTTCACCTTCCAACAAGACAATGACCCTAAGCACACAGCTAAAATAACAATGGAGTGGCTTCAGAACAACTTTGTGGCCATTCTTGACTGGCCCAGCCAGAACCCTGACCAAAACCCAATTGAGCATCTCTGGAGAGACCTGAAAATGGCTGTCCACCAACGTTCACCATCCAACCTGACGGAACTGGAGAGGATCTGCAAGGAAGAATGGCAGAGGATCACCAAATCCAAGTGTGAAAAACATAATTCCCAAGAAGACTCATGGCTGTACTAGCTCAAAAGGGGGCTTCTACTGAATACTGAACAAAGGGTCTGAATACTTATGACCATGTGATATTTCAGTTTTTCTTTTTTTAATAAATTTGCAAAAATTTCTACATTTCTGGGTTTTTTTTCAGTCAAGATGGGGTGCAGAGTGTACTTTAATGAGAAAAAAAATGAACTTTTTAGAATTTACCAAATGGCTGCAATGAAACAAAGAGTGAAAAATTTAAAGGGGTCTGAATACTTTCCGTACCCACTGTATGTCACATCCCTCATCCCAATCAGAACAGGATGATGTTATCTCTTTCAGCAACACTGTCAGCTTGAGTCAGTGCTCTGCATGGTCCACCTCCTCCACAGCTGTAACAGGTTATCTTTTACATTGCAGACTTTTGATTCTGCTAACGAGATCTCTGTTCTGCCCTCTTCTGCAACTACTGTTGGAGGAGGCTCAACAGCACTTGAAAGTTCTAGTTGTGGTGGCTGTGACAAGTTCTATGGCAATTATTTTCTATTCTGCTAGTTGATGAATCTTTTCCAGTGTGCATGCTCTGCAGGAGGAAGATAACCTATGGATGTCCCAGCCCAAATGGTCAGGGAAATACGGCTCTCCATCAGCACATGAATCAACAGCATGTGCTCATTTGGGAAAATAAAGCTGGCCAGCCATTTAAACAAGGCTCAAGCTGTCCTCCTACTCCTTGTTCTCTAGTTTGTCTTTCTAGTAGCCAGACCACATCTTCAAGTAGACCCTGATTGGAGTCATCATGAACATAATCATCCACAGGCAGGGGCAAAACTAAGAGAGAGGGCAGGTGGGAGTGTGACTCAGCCGTTCTGAATCAGTTGTTAAACTGATAGCTGACTCGAAGAACAGGTAAATGGTTGCTTACGGGGAAAAAGTGACATGTAGCAGCATGATGAGGTCACCTAATCACACCACTGATGTCACTCCTGTTCTGCAGAGGTGTTGATGTCGGCAGTAAGGTAAGCACTGAAATGGGACCAAAGAAATAGAGGAGTTTTATGGAGGGAGGAGTGTGAGGGGGCACTGTATAGAGACTGGCCAGTGTGGGGGGACAGTATAAAGATGGGGTAGCATGAGGGGACAGTGTGGGAGGATAGTATGGTAGGAAAAATTTGAGTCAGGGGCACAGTAGTAAGTCTAGGCAATGTGGAGAGGACACAGTAGGAGGAGACAGTATGGTGTTGTGTTGTACTGCAGAAGACCAGAGAAGAGCGAAGTCTGTAGAGATGAGCTGTATATGTCAAAAGTCGTCATGATGTCTAGACAAGATGGAGACAAAAAGCATGAGAATGGCTCAAATCAGAGAAGAATTCACCTATAAGGTACCTATTTGTGATACTGCCTTCATCTCATCAGTACTGTGGTTCCATGTATGGTACACAGTTCGATGATTTCTAGTAACAGCTACTCTCAGTAACTCCTTACAATTATTAAGGACATACTGGGAATTGTAGTTTCATGTGAACTAACGTGGGGCCAACGTGACAATACAATTGACTAAGCTTGATGCTGTATTCATGTACTGATTGTGGTTCTGTTGCTGTATTCATGTACTGATGGTGGATCTGGTGCTGTATTTGTAAACAGTTGTGGGTTCTGGTTCTGTATTCCTGTACTATTATTGGTTCTGATCGTGTATACATATAGCAATCTATAACTTGTCAGATATCGTGATACACGGCTGTCAATAGAGTATTTTGACATTGAATAAGTTAAGGTTTGTTACATTTGAATTTATGTTAGGAGCATTTATTATAAAATTCACCACTGTAGCACATCCAATCTTAACAGAGAGTGATATATTCACTATTAGGATTGGCTCTACTTGCTAATCACAACAGTCATCACATGTCCACACATATCTAATTTTCATACATAGGGTATGTGAAAATCATGTCTTTTACAGGCTAAAAAACTGTCACATAGAATTAATATAATGCGCAACCATGTGAAATTGACCTGACATGCATATGTTCAGTCTATTGTCACTTCATTTAACTTGTTCAGGCTTAGATAGCCGGGAAGCAGTTAAAAGAAGTAGCATGTTCATTCGTTGGGCCGCTTCCCCTTGGAATCCGCTCGCTATATAAAATTTATGTAAAAAAGTTGGCCCCAATACTATGTAAAAAAAAAACAACGAAAACACTTCAGAAAATATACTGTTAGCATTTTCCTAAAGTGTCTTTAGTACCTAAGAAAACTGCTTTTTTTTCACTGAACATTCAGAAAATTAGGAAGTGTAACTCGTTGGCATGTAAGTTTGCAAATCACTTAAACAATCTATAGGTATGGGCACTAAACTGAATTTTTGTCCCGCTGCAGGAAACTCTAGATTAACCTATTTCCAGTTACTTATCATACTCTGACTTTTTCGCCTATTCTTTCTCAATCTGACATCAAATATCCATTGTGTGTTGAGGAATCAAGTGTACACTTCCAGTCAACGACTTATTTGCCAACTCAACTCCCAATCTGGTCAAATTGCTGGTGTTGAAGTCGCTTCTGTACCACTTAGTAGAGTCTGCTGCCTTTTAAGAGATGATGGTGTGCACTCAGCCTCAGTGAAAGATACCCCGTCATTACAATTAGGAGAATTTGGGTCACTCTCGCAACCTAGCATTGAGTTCAAAAGTTCATTGCACCATAGGCACCACAAAGAAGCAGCAATTATGGACAGTGGACAGGGACAGTGTATATTGTTCACGGTCTACAGGGTGAATGATTTGAGTAGAAATGAGATGCACCAATGCAACCAGGAAAGATGGTAAAGCCACCGAGACTGGAGGCTACAGATGGTTCCACCACCAGGAGGCAGTTATCAATCTTCTCCTTAATGAATTTGACCCCACCCCCAACAGCAGCAGGGCATATCGTTGCATCTACTACCCATCCTCAGGCCCTTGTAAGTACATTGGCAACAAAAGCTATAAAGCCAACAAGTTACTCCTCTGCAAAAAGCAGCAAATCTCATACTCGATAGCTTCAGCTGCAACTGGACAATATCATAACTGACAATGTCTGGAATCTTCTGGCTGCCTTACTTTGTGCAAAGTAACTCATGCACCATGCATGGTGCATATCCGAAATTTAATCATGCAAAATTTCTTAAAGGGATGCACCGCCTGAAGAAGATGGTCTCTATTGCCTTTAGAGTGTCTGGGCATTTCAACCATTCTTACATGGAAAAGTAGGCCTTCCAGACTTTGCTAAAACAGAATGATCTTTATAATCATCACCTGTTTTGCAACGTTGCAACACTAAGGAATTAAAATCTATTAGTGTTGGAGTGACTGTATGAGCAGTGTAAAGTGGTGACTGATGCAGCAGGTAAACTGGAGCTTTTGTTATTTTAAAACCTTCCACTGGCAGGAGAAAATGGAAAAGCGAGTTGCCTACCAAAGCTTCTCCAAGAAGATACTAAAATTGTCAGTAAGGAGAAATGTGCATTCAACAATGTCATCCCCCTCGTATTTATATTGGAAAAAAAAACACAAGGATGCAACAGGGGAAGAATAGCAACTTCTACATGTAAAAGCCTTAAAGATTTAAAGACCTTTAAACCTTTTCAAAGTCAATATTCCAGATGCTAAACTTTTTTTCCCGGGGTTCTTCTAGATTATCTCATACCCTAGATAAGAAACTACTGAAGATTCTTCAATATTTAACAACTTTCCTTTAGGAAAATAAAACATTATGTAGCATTCACAGTGAAAAAACGCCTCCTTGTTTCCTAAAGACCATCTTTAACATTTGTGAAGTCACAACATCAAATCTAGACTTGCCGCGGGGTTTCTATATATCCAAAACAACCAATAAGCGACAATTCTCCGAGCTGCTTGCCACCATAATACGCAGCTAAGAACGGAGATGTAAAAAAAAAGGCCAACAGCAATCATAAATATTCCGCCTTTCACGGTTTTAGAAAATTCAGCTTTATTCTCCATTCCGTTTTATGTGTTGCATTTTCTTCACTTGGCCAATTTTTCAATCCACAAGAAAGTAATTTCGAAAGTTGTCGATGTCTTACAAGTCAAGGACATTGAGAAGGCAGTAAGGGTGTTTACTAGTGATGAGCGAGCACTAAAATGCTTGGGTACTCGTTGTTCGAGTCGAGCACATTGGAATACTCGGGGGCTCGACCCGAGTAACGAGCTCAATGTAAGTCTATGGGAAACTCAAGCATTTTTGCGGTGCCCTCCAACACCTTGCGGTCGGCAGAGGGCCTAAAAATTGCCCAAATCGATGGGAACAGTGCTCAAATGACATGGGAACAGCATGGGGAAGACCCCTGGAAGGATTTCTGACTCCCAGATCACTGCTGTCAACAACGTGGTCAGAGGTATTACGCCACTTTTACGAACTCACAATAAAACATGCTGAAATAAAATGGATTTTCATGTGAAATATGTTAAGGAACATCCTTTCCAGGGTAATGACTTGTATATAAGACAAAATAAATAACCAAAAACCCAAATCCTCCTCCACACCTTGGGCTATGTTCACACATAGCGTTTTTGATTCGTATTTGCATTTTTGCATTGCTTTCAACCAAGACAAATGCATTCACCTGAAAATGTCATTTTAACATTTTACTACCTTATCTGGCCATGTGGTGTGTGACACATCATCAGACACATCCTGTTTCATTTATAATGGATGGAGTGTGAAAGTCACAAAGACTATTTTTATAGGGTCATCAGGCGGCCTTTACTATTCTTAAAGGGCCAGCAGTTGGCTATGCTTTGTTGGTCCCATTATTAACGAGTGGGTCTCCTATACTGTTATTGCGTATGCAGTGACTGCAATGGCTTCCAAAAACTTGGAGGAACTCCAATGACCCTTGCAAGATGCGTAGAGGTCAGAGGGCCTCCGGCAAAAAATGCTCCCATTATTAAGAAGTGTGTCTCCCATACTGTTTGCCTATGCAGTGAAGCAACGGCTGCCAAAAATTTGGAGGAACTCCGATGCCACTTGCAAGAGACGTGGAGGTCGGAGGGACTTTTGCAAAAATTGCTCCCATTATTAGGAAATGGGTCACCCATAATGTTTGCCTATGCAGTGAAGCAACGGCTCCCAAAAATTTGGAGGAAATCCAATGTCCCTTGCAAAAGACGTAGATATGCTGATATGGTACATATGGTGGTGATATGGTGATGGAAGATGAGGATGTGGAGAAGAAGGAGGACAAGAGCAAATAGAGAAAATCAGGAAGCATAAACCCATGTCTGGCTGTGAAGACAGAGGTGCATGGGAATAGAGTTAGACCTCACAAAAAATAGACAGTGGATTTGAGTTTATGTTACGCTGCTATCATTCGGTGGTGTTGAGAAGTCTGGCCCAATCCAGCCCTTGTTCGTTTTTATAAGAGTTAGCCTGTCAGCATTTTCAGTTAACAGGCGGATGCGCCTATCGGTTATAATTTCACCAACGGCACTAAAAATCCGCTGACAAAACGCCAGCAGCAGGGCAGGCCAGGACCTCCAAGGCGTAGAGAGCCAGTTCATGCCACGTGTCCAGCTTGGATACCCAATAATTATAAGGCACAGAGGAATCACGGAGGATGTTGGTACAGTCGGCAAGGTATTTTCTCAGCATCTTCCATAACTTTTCCCTCCTTGAGAGAGTATCACGCGCATCAGGGCTTGTGTGATGGGAGGGTCTGAGAAAACTGTCCCAGAACTTTGACATTGTTCCTTTGCCTCTGACACAAGTATTTTCAGATGGAAATTTTTTTAATAATTCTGCAACAAGGGCCTTCTTGTACTTCACCATTTTATTAGGCCTGTCCTGCAAGGGAATATGAGACAAAAAGTTCTCCTTGTAGCGTGGGTCTAGAAGTGTCACCAACCAATAATAACTCACCCAAAATTTGGACAACGAGAGGTCACGGGAAAGGCAGCGTAACATGAACTCAGCCATGTGTGCTAGTCTGCAAAGAGGCAAGACTTCCGTGTCCTCACCAAGTGGACGACTGACCATGCTCTCTTCCTCATCCCCCTCCTCTTCCTCCTCCTCCCTGTCCTCAGGCCATCCACGCTGGACAGATGGTATGACAGTTGTGCAGGTAGTACCGTCTTTAGCGTAGGAAACTAGCTCCTGTTCTTACTCCTCCTCCTCTTCCTCATTGTCACCCAATCCACGTTGGGATGAGATGAGGCCGGGCTGTGCGGAATCACCCTGTGTGGTTCCTTGCTCCATCTCATCATGCCCCACCTGCAATGCATCCTCTTTAATTGTGAGCAGAGATCGTTTCAGAAGACAGAGAAGTGGGATGGTGATGCTAATTATGGCGTCATCGCCGCTCACCATCTTGGTGGAGTCCTGAAAGTTTAGGAGTATGGTACAAATGTCTAACATCCATGTTCACTCCTGAGGTCTTATGTGTGTAGTCTGACCTGAATACCGATGACCTTGTTGATGCTGGTATTCAACAACTGCCCTCTAGTGTTGAGCGAGCATGCTCGACACTGCTCGGTACTCGTCCGAGCATCTCACTACTTGGGATGTTCGGCGAGCACCGAGCATTTTCGGGTTACTCGGGCGGGAGCTCGGGTCTCCGCCCTGCATGTTTGGCGCTCTTTACAGAGCCAATGAACATGCAGGGATTGCCAGCCAGTCACTGTAATGCCGCAGCCATGTTGGTTGTGGGCATTACAGTGATAGGCTGGCCGCACAGCGTCACCTCGAGTATTTAAAACCGGGCGCTGCCATCTTGGACACAGTCGCTCCGGATCAGACAGTGTAGGGAGAGTGCTGCTGAGCTAGGGAGAGATTTCTACTGCAAAATAGTTAGCGTAGGGTCTCTAAAGCCAGCAAAATCAAACAAACAGTCCTTCTCAGGACTAATATCCATCCCAGATATCAGGCAGGCAGGCAGGCTGTATAGGAGACGCAGTGGTTATACCAACAAACACTGCATTACAGTCCTGTGTGCTCCTGATGCTCAAATTGCTGGACTTAGCCCCAGGTCTCAGGTGCCAGGAAAAATCCTTTTTTTTCATCTAAATACTCTTTTTTTTTCCCTCAGTCAGACTGTACAAATACCCATCTTATTAACCTTTTGGTATTCCCCCCTCCCCAAAAAAAAATTGAGTGTGTCTGTGATTGTTCAGACACAAATATATCTGTTTAAAAGAGTCTGGTTTCGGCCAGATAACTAGAACTGTGGTTTTGCAGTTCCACGGTTCAAATCTCTGTATTATCCACAATAAAATGTTAAAATGACATTTCCCGGTGAATGCATTTGTCACGGTTGAAAGCAATACAAAAGTGCAAAAACGCATAAAAAATGCTACTTGTGAACATAGCCCAAGGTGTGGAGCAGTATTTTTGTTTTTGGTTATTTATTTTACCTTATACACAAGTCTTTACCCTGGAAAGGATGTCCCTTAACATATTTCACAGGAAAACAGTTTCACTTTCGTTTTTGAACGTTTTATTGTGAGCCCGTAAAAGTGGCTTAATATCTCCGACCACGTTGTTGACAGCAGTGACCTGGGGGTCAGAAATGCTTCCTGGGGCGATCCCCATGCTGTCCCCATGTCATTTGAGCAATGTCACTATCGTTTTGGTCACTTTTTAGGCTTTCTACAGACTGCCGGGGGTGCCGCCGCAAAAATGCTTGGGTCTCCCGTAGACTAACATTGGGCTCGTTGCTCGAGTTGAGCAACCGAGTATCACGGTGAGCTTGGCCCGAGCTTCGAGCACCCGAGCATTTTAGTGCTCGCTCAACACTACTGCCCTCTTCTGCTGACAAATCCTTCCAAACATCTGCAATGTAGAGTTGCAATGCATGGGGACATCGCCGATCAGTCGGTGAGCTGGAAGCTGCAAATGCTTTAGCTGACTTTCTAAAATGGGCAGACAAGCGGCGTACTTTGACAAGCAGATCTGACAGATCCAGGTAGGTTTTGAGAAACTGCTGAACCATGAGGTTAAGCATATGGGCCAGGCATGGTATGTGTGTGAGCTTGCCTCACCTCAGAGCTGCCACTAGGTTCCGGCCATTGTCACACATGACCATGCCTAGCTGTAGGTTTAGCCGTGTGAGCCACTGATCTGCCTGCTCTTTCAGAGCAGTCCATAACTCTTCAGCATTGTGCCGTTTGTCACCTAAGCATATTAGCATCAGCACAGCCTGTTGCCGCTTGGCCGAGGCAGTGCTTCCAGCTTGTGACTGATGTGGTCATTTTGGAGATGGAGGCTGAAGAGGAGGAGAGGAGGAGGGGGTGCAGGAGCTGTAGAATGTGGGGGCAACCCTGATTGACCCAGGGCCCGCAATCCTCGGAGTCGGGAGGACATGTTCCGTCCCAAGGTTCGACTGGGTGTCGGCTTCCACTCTATAAAACCATTGTGCCATCAGCAAACTGTACCGTCCCTGCCCACAAGCACTTGTCCACGTGTACGTGCTTAGGTGGACTTTCCTAGTAACTGCGTTGTTGAAGGCACATCTAAGGTTGTGGGAAACGTGCTCGTGTAATGCAGGAACGGAACACCAGGAGAAATAGTGGAGGCTGGGGACCGAGTACTGAGGGAAGGCCGCCGCCATAAGGTTGCGGAAAGCTTCCGTCGAAATGTGTGATTTTAGTAGTGTGGCCTGTGGGGCATTGGCTGCATATTGTGTTCCAAGGACTGGGGTAGGGACTATTGGACGCTGCGCTGGGACAAGGATGTGGACGTGCTTGCTGATGGTGCTAGTTGAGAGTGTGCAATGACACGTGCAGGGCGGGAGGCATTGTTAAGGGGACGGTTGCAAACAACTTTATTATAATGGAACGCAACCGAACCCGGGGTCTGCGATGCAGCCTGGTGGACTGCGGCCGAACACCTTCCGGTTGAGAAGGAAACAACCAACTTAAATAGCTATCCCCTCCGTGTTACAACACACCGGAACGGGAATAGGGATTCACACTATCTCTGTTAACTTCACGAGAGATGTGTGATAAATAATATATCTGTAGTCCTGTTGCAGCACAGGGACTACACTGTTGGCACTAGGATGCGTGTGTGACTCACGCCGGCGAATACGAGCCCCCAGCTGGCGTGCTGAGGAGTATCTCACCACATGGCTTACAGGGGGTACCGGGAATAGGGCGTCTGCAGGTTGCTCGGGGTGTAAGGCGACCCCTTTGTCAGAGCCAGACTGTCAGACGAAGCTACCTGCCTATTTCAACTAGCCTGCCTATTTCCACTACACCTGCCTGCCAGAAACTAAAGCACATGTGGAGACCAAGCGTCCACACAACACCATTACAGCTCAAAGATCAGAGCGCGCCGCCATGTTTGTGGGCGGGCTATTTAAAGATTAAGCCCTACCCACCATCGTACTATTGGAGACGTCACCCATGACCAATCAAGCGGTGCCAGGTCACCGGTTCAGCTGACTCCCAAACCACCAATCACGGTCCGCCATGTCACGGGCATGCTCAGTGCGGTGCACCTGGACTTAGGCTGCAGTAGCCATGCCTCCCTCTGCAACCTATGCTTCATGTTGCTAGGCACAAATACCCGAGAGACAACTTGTACATCTCGTGCACCAGCTAGGCGTTGGGACCGACGACGACGATGCTGAGCAGCATCAGCCCTGGCTGGACCAGAATAGAAGACCACAGAATCCACTGATGATTCTGAACCCATTTCAGATCCAGCAAATGCCCGACGCCTAACATTATCCCCCTCCACTTGACGCTCATATTCCTCAATGAGCAGGGGAGCATGAATGTGGTCCACTGGTTCCCAGGAACGATCCTCAGATCCATGGTCCCTCCAGTGTATGAGGTAATATTTTTTCCCACGAACCATCTTAGACCCCACAATCGCCTGTACCTCAAAATCATCCCCCCTGGTGTCTGGAGCAGGTTGGGGTTCCAAAAATTTTGTCAGGCGAACCGGTTTAAGGAGCGACACATGAAAAGTGTCGTGAATCCTCATGTGTTGTGGTAACAGTAACCAGTACACTACGGGGTTTATTTGGGCCAAAATTCTGAAAGGACCAATAAAACGGGGGGCAAGCTTAGCGGATTCCCTGCGTACTCTGATATTGCGAGCCGCGAGCCATACCCTGTCGCCCGGGGAGAATACGGGGGCTGGACGGCGATGAGTGTCAGCCGACTCTCTCATCAAATTCTTGGAGGCCATTATAGCATCCTGGGTATGATCCCAAAACTCCCGCGCCTCCAGAGCCCAATCTCTGACCCCAGGTTCCACAGAGGAAACTGGCATAGGAACCGGGACTCGCGGATGTTGCCCATTATTTAGGAGAAACAGAGTCTGACCTGTGGAATCAGCCACTGCATTATTTAGGGCAAACTCTGCCCATGGGAGCAATATCACCCAGTCATTCTGGTTGGCCGAGATGAAATGGTGCAATTTTGTCACAAGCGTCTGGTTAGTACGTTCCACCAGACCATTGGTCTCCGGGTGATAGGCAGTAGAAAGATTCAGTTCAATACTGAGCAAATTACACAATTCTTTCCAGAACCGAGAGGAAAACTGTGGACCCCAGTCACAGACAATCCTATCAGGCATTCCGTGGAGACAGAAAACGTGGCGAATGAACAGTGATGCCAGAACCCGGGAAGAGGGAACCCTAGGCAGAGGAACCAGGTGAACCATTTTAGAAAAATGGTCAGACACCACCCATATTGTCGTGTTTCCCCGGGACTTAGGTAACTCGACAATAAAATCCATCCTAACCAGCGCCCAAGGTCTATCCGCCACGAGTAACGGATGAAGAAGACCAGCCGGCCTCTGACGGGACGATTTGTTTCTCGCACAGGAGACACACGCTTGGACATATTCTTTAACGTCCTGGGATAACCGAGGCCACCAATACGACCGTTAGAGAAACTCCGTGGTACGTTTGACCCCAAAATGACCTCCGATCTTAGAGGCATGTGCCCAGGAGAGTACCTCATTCTGCAAAATAAGGAGGAACGAATGTTTTCCCGAGAGGAACCTGGTTTAGGGACACTGGAGCCACCGTCCGCATACACTCTGGAGGAACAATAAGCCTGGGCTCGTCCTCATCCTCAGCCGTATCCATAGACCGGGACAAAGCGTCCGCCCGGGGGTTCTTTTCCCCTTATAAAAAGTGAATAGAGAAATTGAACCGGGAAAAGAAAAGAGACCACCTGGTCTGCCTCGAGTTAAGACGCTGCGCCTTCTGTAGGTACGAAAGATTTTTATGATCGGAATATACCACGAAAGGATGTTTAGCTCCCTCCAAGAGGTACCTCCATTACGAAAAAGCCATCTTAATAGCAAGTAATTCTTTGTCACCAATCGTATAATTCTTCTCTGCTGGAGAGAAGGTCTTGGAGAAGAAAAAACATGGTCTTGTCCGACCCTGTTCATTCTTTTGAGAGAGAACCGCTCCTGCTCCCACAGAGGAGGCATCAACCTCCAGGAAGAATGGCTTGTCCACATCCGGGCGATGGAGAATGGGAGCTCTAGAAAAATAGGATTTAATCTCCCAGAACACCTCGGATGTCTCTTTAGACCAATTCTTGGGATTGGCACCCTTCCTGGTTAAAGCGGCTAAAGGGGCCACGAATGTGGAAAAATGTGGCATGAACTGCCGGTAGTAGTTGATAAAGCCCATGAAGCGTTGTATCGCTTTAAGGGAGTGGGGCTCCTGCCAGTTCTGTACCGCCACCAACTTTTATGGGTCCATAGCCAATCCCTTACTGGATATGATGTAGCCCAGGAACGGTAGAGACTCTCGTTCAAACTGACACTTCTCCAGTTTACAATACAAAGAATTTGCTCGCAATTGTTCAAAAACTCTGTCAACGTCCTCTCTGTGTGTGGAGAGGTCCGGGGAAAAAATAAGGATTTCATCTAGATAGACTACCACAGAAGATAGCAGCAAATCCCGAAAGATATCGTTGACAAAATCTTGAAAAACCGCAGGGGCATTGCATAACCCGAAAGGCATGACGAGATACTCGTAATGACCATCACGAGTGTTAAAGGCTGTTTTCCACTCATCACCTTCACGGATTCGCACAAGATTATAGGCCCCCCGCAGGTCCAATTTAGTGAAGATGTTAGCCCCTCGCAACCTGTCAAATAGTTCAGAAATAAGGGGCAGAGGGTATTTATTTTTGATGGTGATGGCATTTAGTCCTCTGTAATCAATGTAGGGACGTAAATCACCCTCTTTCTTCTGGACGAAGAAAAACCCCGCTCCAGCAGGAGAGACCGATTTTCTGATAAACCCCCGGGCCAGGTTCTCTTTGATATAGAGTGACATGTCCTGGGTCTCGGGTACTGACAGGGGATAAACCCTACCGCGAGGGGGCTCCATGCCGGGGACCAAATCAATAGGACAGTCATACGGTCGGAGGGGGAGGTAGAGTCTCTGCACCCTTTTTGGAAAAGACGTCCGCAAAACTCCGATATTGTACAGGCAGAGAGGACAAGTCGGGAGAAGCCTCTGAGACTACCCTCCGTGCAGCAGTAACCATACATTGAGGCACACAATTCTTACCCCAGGAAGATATTCTCCCTGTACTCTAATCAATGTGTGGAGTGTGACAACGTAGCCAAGGGAGATCCAATAGCACCTCATCTAATCCCCCGGGGATAATAAGGAAGGAGGTAACCTCCCGGTGACCCTGAGGAAACGACATGGTGAGGGGGGCTGACTGGTGAGTGATTTGTGTGTCCAGCAGAGAACCGTTGGCCACCCTGATGTTCATTGGCTTTGGCAGTAACTCCATAGGGATGGCATGCCTCTGGGCAAATGTTGATGACATAAAATTGCCATCGGCTCCAGAATCCACCCACGCCCTGGCAGCAACCATGGTTGTTCCGAAGGACAACGTCACCACATACAATAATTTGGAGGAGGAAACCCCTTAATTTAACACACCTCCTCCAACGGTGGTTAGACACCCTCGTTTCCTGACCGCTTGGAACCCTTATTAACGGGGTACTCCAAGAGATGTGCAGGTTGGGAACGAGGGGGTTTAGACTTAGTCCGGGATATATCCATAGCCTCAGGCTCCGGGTCGGGAGCCGCGGGTTTGGAGATAGGTCTAGAGAAAGAGGGTGCCAACCGAAACCGAGGTCTGGAAACCTCCAGCTCTAACTTACGTTCTGCATGATGCAGATCTATTCGGTTAGCGAGAGTGATTAACTCTTTCAGAGAGGTTGGGATCTCCCTGGTAGCTAAAGCATTTTTAATATGCCCAGCCAACCCCCTCCAAAACACCGGGATTAGCGACCGCTCAGACCAATCCAGTTCAGCCGCTAAGGTTCTGAACTGGATGGCATAGTGGCTGGCGGAGGGGAACCGTGCCTCCATCATCTCCAAATGAATGGAGCATAAATTAATAAAACCCCTGCAGGATTTACTGTCCCCAGAAAATTTATCCAGGAGAGCAAAACGGGGTAATGGGGCAGTTGCAGCTGTCGCAGCATTCACCGCAGCTGTGTTAACCAGATTGGCAGCTTGAGAAGCCACCTGGGTAGCTACTGCAGTGATATCAGCGACCGGGGCAGTTTGTTCCAGAGTCATAAGTCTGGCCTCAAGTTGCTGTATATAGCACTGCAGTTGCTGGTTGTCAGCCATGTTCGGCAAGACCCTGGCGCTCTGATACTGTTAAGGGGACGGTTGCAAACAACTTTATTATAATGGAACGCAACCGAACCCGGGGTCCGCGATGCAGCCTGGTGGACTGCGGGCGAACACCTTCCGGGTGAGAAGGAAACAACCAACTTAAAAAGCTATCCCCTCCGTGTTACAGCACACCGGAACGGGAATAGGGATTCGCACTATCTCCATTAACTTCACAAGAGATGTGTGATAAATAATATATCTGTAGTCCTGTTGCAGCACAGGGACTACACTGTTGGCGCTAGGATGCGTGTGTGACTCACGCCGGCGAATACGAGCCCCCAGCCGGCGTGCTACCGGACTGAGGAGTATCTCACCACGTGGCCTACAGGTAGTACCGGGAATAGGGCGTCTGCAGGCTGCTCGGGGTGTAAGGCGACCCCTTTGTCAGAGCCAGATTGTCAGATAAAGCTACCTGCCTATTTCAACTAGCCTGCCTATTTCCACTATACCTGCCTGCCAGAAACTAAAGCACACGTGGAGCCCAAGAGACCAAGCATCCACACAACACCATTACAGCTCAAAGATCAGAGCGTGCCGCCATGTTTGTGGGCGGGCTATTTAAAGATTAAGCCCTGCCCACCATCGCACTATTGGAGACGTCATCCATGACCAATCAGGCGGTGTCAGGTCACCGGATCAGCTGACTCCCAAACCACCAATCACGGTCCGCCATGTCACGGGCATGCTCAGTGCGGTGCATCCTGGACTTAGGCTGCAGTAGCCCTGTCTCCCTCCGCAACCTATGCTTCATGTTGCTAGGCACAAATACCCAAGAGGCAACTTGTACATCTCGTGCACCAGCTAGGCATTGGGACCAACGACAATGCTGAGCAGCATCAGCCCTGGCTGGACCAGAATGGGAAACCACAGAATCCACTGATTATTCTGAACCCATTTCATATCCAGCAAATGTCCAACACCTAACAGGCATCTTCTCATGTGCCATGGACAGGGGATTGGCATGCACACACAACAGCAGAACAAGCAGTGGTGTCACCAGCACACACTGCCTCTGGACCCTGGGGTTCAGCCCACCTAGTTGGGTGCTTTGCTGCCATGTGTCTGATCATGCTGGTGGTGGTCAAGCTGCTAGTTTTGCTACCCCTGCTGATGCTGGCCTGGCAGGTGGTGCAAATGGCCTTTTTGGGGTTATCTGCAGAGTTTTTAAAAAATAACCAGAATCGGAAAGACCTAACAGTTGTACTGGCAACTTCCGTCGTGTTGGCGTTATGGGGAACACTTTCCCGCCTTGTGTCTGCGGCCACCACACTGCTTCTTCTTGCCTATTGTGGTGCTATGCCTCCCTCCCCCTGTGTGCTGCTGTCCTCGCTCTGCATGTCCCCCTGCCAGGTTGGGTCAGTTACTATATCATCTACCACCTCGTCTTTCACTTCCGCACCCTGGTCCTCCTCCTGACTTTCTGGCAATTGTGCCTCATTATCATCATCCACTTCTTGAGACAGTAATTTCACTTTCCCACTGTTGCCTTTGTGTTAACATGGCTGCTCAAATATTTGCTTGTAGCATCGCTACACTTGCCGTTCTCTTCTTGACTCGCTTGAAGCTGGCCGGGCGAGAGGCCCGAATGTACAAATGGAAAAGTGAACAGCTCTTCGGACTGTCCAAGTGTGGGATCAGTTGTCTCCGGGCACTCGGCATGGTGGGAGGAAGGAGGATTAGGGTGAGGAATATGCGGTCCAGACACACGGTTACTGAGACTTGACAGTGTAAAAGACAGGGTGGTGGTGGTGGTGGCTACGTGACTAGAAGCATTATCTGCTATCCAACAAACAACCTTTTGACACTGCTCTGGGTTCAATAGTGGTGTGCTGTGGTCCCCTAGTAATTGGGACAGAAAGGTCGAGCGAGAAGATGTGGGTGTTTGTTGTGACACAATTTCAGCTTGCCCACGGCCACGTCCTCGGCCTCTGCATGCACCATCACCATCACCTCACTTCCCCGTCCCTTGCCACGCACCTTGCCCATTTTAATTGGAGGACAATATTTTCCACGTTTACTAGAAATGGCTGATTTTGGAACGCAGTTATATGTGATACATCTGACAGAGAACCACAGTTTTAAATATCGGGACTGTAGTTTACTAATACTATTCTTCACAGAGACCTAGTGTGAATAGCTTGACCGACACACTGCAACAAAATGGAAATGGAATGAAGAAATGGCTGGTTTTGGAATGCATTTATATGTGATACGTCTGACAGAGAACAACGGTTTTAAATAGCAGGCCTGTAGTTTATTAATACTATTCTTCACAGAGACCTAGTGTGAATAGCTTGAGCGACACACTGCAATGAAATGGAAGGCAGAAATGGCTGATTTTGGAATGCTGTTATATATGAGATACATCTGACAGACAACCACAGTTTTAAATAGCAGGCCAGTAGTTTACTAATACTATGCTTCATAGAGACCTAGTGTGAATAGCTTGAGCGACACACTGCAACGAAATGGAAGGCAGAAATGGCTGATTTTTGAATGCTGTTATATGTGAGATACATCTAACAGAGGACCATGATTTTAAATATCAGGCCTGTAGTTTACTAATACTATTCTTCACAGAGACCTAGTGTGAATAGCTTGACCAACACACTGCAACAAAATGGAAAAGGAGATCAATATTTTCCACGTTCAGTTAAAATTTCTGGATTTTTATCGCTGTAATATGGAACAGATTCTGCAGTGCTAGAATCATAGAATCATAGAATCATAGAATGGTAGAGTTGGAAGGGACCTCCTGGGTCATCTGGTCCAACCCCCTGCTCAAAGCAGGATTCACTAGATCATCTCAGACAGATGTCTGTCCAGCCTCTGTTTGAAGACGTCCATTGAAGGGGAACTCACCACCTCTCGTGGCAGCCTGTTCCACTCATTAATCACCCTAACTGTCAAAAAGTTTTTTCTAATATCTAATCTGTGTCTCCTCCCATTTAGTTTCATCCCATTGCTTCTAGTCTTTCCTTGTGCAAATGAGAATAAAGATGATCCTTCTACAATGTGACAGCCCTTGACATATTTGTAGATAGCTATTAAGTCTCCTCTCAGTCTTCTTTATTGCAAGCTAAACATTCCCAAATCCTGCAACCGTTCCTCATAGGACATGGTTTGCAGACCAGTCACCATTCTGGTCGCTCTTCTCTGAACTTGCTCCAGTTTGTCTATGTCTTTTTTAAAATGTGGTGCCCAAAACTGTACACAGTATTCCAGATGAGGTCTGACCAAAGAGGAGTAAAGACCGATAATGACTTCACGTGATCTAGACTGTATGCTTCTGTTAATACATCCCAGAATTGTATTTGCCTTTTTTGCTGCTGCATCACACTGTTGACTCATGTTCAGTCTATGATCTATTAGTATACCTAAGTCTTTTTCACATGTACTGTTGCTTAGCTCTATTCCTCCCATTCTGTATATGCTTTTTTCATTTTTATTGCCCAGATGTAGTACTTTGCATTTTTCCCTGTTAAAAACCATTCTGTTGGTTGCTGCCCACTGCTCCAGTTTATTTAGGTCTTTTTGAATCCTCTCTCTCTCTTCTCTAGTATTAGCTATCCCTCCTAGCTTTGTGTCATCAGCAAATTTAATCAGTTTACCCTCAATTCCTTCATCTAAATCATTGATAAAGATGTTGAACAATACAGGTCCCAGGACGGAGCCCTGTGGTACCCCACTTGAGACATTCATCCAGCTGGATGTGAAGCCATTTACAACCACCCTTTGAGTCCGATCACTAAGCCAGTTATGAATCCACCTAACAGTTGCCTGGTCCATTGCATACTTGGTCATTTTTTCAATAAGGATGGTGTGAGATACTTTGTCAAATGCTTTGCTGAAGTCAAGATATACTATATCTACAGCATTTCCCTGATCCACCCAGTCAGTGATTCTGTCATAGAAGGAAATTAAGTTAGTCTGACATGACTTGTTAGTTACAAACCCATACTGACTCTGGTTAATCACTTCATTCTTATCCATGTACTTACATACATGTTGTTTAATAATTTGTTCAAAGATCTTTCCTGGTATAGAAGTCAGACTCACCGGCCTATAGTTCCCTGGGTCCACCTTCTTCCCCTTTTTGAAGATAGGAACAACATTTGCTCTTCTCCAGTCTTCTGGGACTTCTCCTGTTCTCCAAGAATTTTCAAAGATTATGGAGAGTGGTTCTAAAATTTCTTCTACGATCTCCTTCAGTACTCTGGGGTGTAATTCATCTGGACCTGGAGACTTGAACTCATTTATGTTAGCTAAATATTCCCTCACAATCTTTCTGTTTACAGATAACTTGGATTCCTCTATTCCTTTAAAAGGACAGTGAAGATCAGTTGATGTTACATTTTCTTTCTGAGAGAAAACAGATGCAAAATAGGAATTAAAAAGTTCGGCCTTCTCAACATCCTCTCTTACCATTTCTCCATTTTCATCCTGTAAAAATCCTATAGCATCTTTGACTTTTCTTTTACTTTTGACATACCCCCAAAATCCTTTTCTATTGCTTTTGACATCTCTTGCAAGCCTTAATTCATTGTCAGCTTTAGCTAACCTGATACGTGCCCTGCAGGATCTGCAGACTGCATTATAATCTTTTTTAGATATGCCTCCCTCTTTCCATTTAATAAACATTTCTTTCTTTCTTTTTAGCATGTGTTTAAGTTCTGTGTTCATCCATCCTGGTTTCCTTAAATGCTTCCCATTCTTTCTACTTTTCGGGATTGTTAACGATTGTGCTTTGAGAATCTCATTTTTAAAAATTTCCCATCCTTCCTGGACATTTTTGTCCTTAAGGACATCCAGCCATTGGATCCCTCCTATTCTCTTTCTGAGTCTCTTAAAATCTGCCTTTCTAAAATCTAACCTTGAAGTTTGAGTCTTCACATGTCTTCCTCCTCTAGTTATCCAAAATTCTATAATAGCATGGTCGCTGCCTCCTAGGGTCCCAGCCACTTTTACCTCCTCAACCATTTCCTCCCTGTTTATAAGGATTAGATCCAAAGTAGCAGATCCCCTTGTTTTCTCCCCTACCTTTTGGAAGATAAAGTTGTCAGCAAGAGAGGATAAGAATTTGCTTGACCTGTTAGTTTTACTTGAGAGAGATTCCCAACAAATGTCTGGATAGTTGAAATCTCCCATGACCACTACGTCATATTTTTTGGAGAACTTGGTCATTTGATACATAAAGAGTTCATCCATATCTTCAGCTTGCCCAGGTGGCCTGTAGTAAATGCCTACAATGGTGTCCTTTCCGTTGTTCTCTCCTTGTATTCTTACCCAAACAGTTTCCACAGAACTCCCAGTCTCTGAAGCTTCAATCTCTGTGCAGATATACGCTTTTCTAACATACAATGCAACACCTCCTCCTCGTTTATCAAGTCTGTTTCTTGCAAATAAGTTGTATCCTTTTAGCCTTTTATTCCAATCATGTGTATCGTCCCACCAAGTTTCAGTGATTCCAATTACATCATATTCCTTTTCCTGCATTAGTAGTTCCAATTCTCCTTGTTTGTTGCCCATGCTTTGTGCATTTGTATAAAAACATTTTAGTTTGTGATTGGTTTCTCTTCCTCCCATATTTTTATTATTTAAATTGTTTTGTCTTTGTTCTTCCTTTCCACTTCCAGTAGCAGAGATCTCAATAGTATTTGTCAGCTGTATGGCTTTTTCTGGCCTTTTGCTTCCCTTCCCACATTGTTCTGGTATAAAGCTCTCCTGATGAGTGTAGCAAGGCGACTTCCAAATACATGTTTTCCAGTCTTCGTAAGGTGCACCCCATCTCTAGCAAGTAGTCCATCGTATAGGTAATTCATTCCGTGATCCAGAAATCCAAATCCTTGTTGACGGCACCATCGACGTAGCCAGTTGTTCACCTGTAGAATCTTATTCCACCTCATTGTTCCATGGCCATCCACTGGGAGGATGGATGAGAAGACCACCTGCGCTCCCAATTCTTTCACTTTCTTGCCTAAGTCTTCAAAGTCACTGCAGATGGTTTCCAGGTCCTTTCTTGCGGTGTCATTTGTCCCCACATGTATTAGCAGGAATGGGTAGTGATCTGTAGGTCTGAAGAGTCTTGATATCCTGTCAGACACATCTTTAATTTTTGCTCCTGGAAGACAGCACATTTCTCTTGAGGTTATGTCTGGTCTGCAGATAGCGGCCTCTGTTCCTCTTAACAGGGAATCCCCCATGACCACCACTCTCCGTTTTTTCTTCACAACATTCTTCTTTCTCCATCCAGGAGGATTCTGAGGGCTTACAAGGTTATTCATTGCTGGCAAAGTCTTATTTTGCTGTATTTCTTCCTGGTTCTCCTGTGTGAGAGCCTGGTACTGGTTCCTGAGCAGTATGGGTGCTGACTGCCTCTCGATCCTCCTGCTTCTGTGGGTCACAGGCTTCCATTCCTCTGTTTCGTCAGGTGCAGTTCGAATTTCTTCTCTTTCTGAATCATGAAGAGATAATTCTGCTCTGTCTAAGAACTCTTCACCTTCCTTAATGATTTTCAAGGTAGTTAACCTCTCTTCTAGATTTCGCAACTTTTCCTCCAACAGGGACACAAGCTTGCATTTCTGGCATGTGAAGTTTGGCTTTTCCACTGGCAAGTCTGTGAACATGTAGCAGGATATGCAGCTCACCAAATGGCTCCTGGACTCTTCCATGTTCTTATTGTTAATGTTCTGAAAACAGTGAAAAAAGCTTAAAAAAAAAGCTTCACGGTTTACCGATGTCCTCTTTTCAGCTCCAACAGCCAAAATCCAGTGTTCTTTGAGCTCGCGGAGACTCTTCACTTACCCCAATATGCAGTGGGAATATGCAAATTATGTCCTCAGGACTCCTCCCCTGTTCCAAGCAACTGGAGCATAAAAATGGTGTACTTTGGATTGATTTTTAAGCAAATAACTAGGATTAAGAAAAAAAAAATTGCCCTGGCCCCTGATACCTGGGGCTATGTCTACAAATATTTGTCACAGCAGGATCACTCAGAAGTTAAACATGCAATGGAACCTCTTGTGCTGTATCATGCACGGAAGTCTGTCACATACCCTGCCTGCCTTGGTTTTTAATCAAATAACCAGGATGAAGATAAAAAAAATTGCCCTGGCCCCTGATATATGGTGCTATGTCTACAAATATATGTAAGAACAGCAGCAGTAGAAACGTGCTATGGACCCTCTTGCACATACACTGCCTGCCTGTCTAACCCCTGCTATCACCACTGAATATGTGCAGCTGCAGCTGGAATAGTCCTCAGAAGGACAGTTAGTTCAGATGTATATATATATATATATATATATATATATATATATATATATATATATACAGTACAGACTAAAAGTTTAGACACACCTTATCATTTAAAGATTTTTCTGTATTTTCATGACTTTGAAAATTGTACATTCACATTGAAGGCATCAAAACTATGAATTAACACATGTGGAATTATATACTTAACAAAAAAGTGTGAAACAACTGAAAATATGTCTTATATTCTAGGTTCTTCAAAGTAGCCACCTTTTGCTTTGATGACTGCTTTGCACACTCTTGGCATTCTCTTGATGAGCTTCAAGAGGTAGTCACTGGAAATGGTTTTCACTTCACAGGTGTGCCATGTCAGGTTTAATAAGTGGGATTTCTTGACTTATAAATGGTGTTGGGACCATCAGTTGTGTTGTGCAGAAGTCAGGTGGATACACAGTTGATAGTCCTACTGAATAGACTGTTAGAATTTGTATTATGGCAAGAAAAAAGCAGCTAAGTAAAGAAAAACGAGTGGCCATCATTGCTTTAAGAAGTGAAGGTGAGTCAGTCCGAAAAATTGGGCAAACTTTGAAAGTGTCCTCAAGTGCAGTTGCAAAAACCATCAAGCGCTACAAAGAAACTGGCTCACATGAGGACCGTCCCAGGAAAGGAAGACCAAGAGTCACCTCTGCTTCTGAGGATAAGTTTATCCGAGTCACCAGGATCAGAAATCGCAGGTTAACAGCAGCTCAGATTAGAGACCAGGTCAATGCCACACAGAGTTCTAGCAGCAGACACATCTCTACAACAGCTGTTGAAAGGAGACTTTGTGCAGCAGGCCTTCATGGTAAAATAGCTGCTAGGAAACCACTGCTAAGGACAGGCAACAAGCAGAAGAGACTTGTTTGGGCTAAAAAACACAAGGCATGAACATTAGACCAGTGGAAATCTGTGCTTTGGTCGGATGAGTCCAAATTTGAGATCTTTGGTTCCAACCACCGTGACTTTGTGCGACACAGAAAAGGTGAACGGATGGACTCTACATGCCTGGTTCCCACCGTGAAGCATGGAGGAGGAGGTGTGATGGTGAGGGGGTACTTTGCTGGTGACACTGTTGGGGATTTATTCAAAATTGAAGGCATACTGAACCAGCATGGCTACCACAGCATCTTGCAGCGGCATGCTATTCCATCTGGTTTGCGTTTAGTTGGACCATCATTTATTTTTCAACAGGACAATGACCCCAAACACACCTCCAGGCTGTGTAAGGGCTATTTGACCAAGAAGGAGAGTGATGGGGTGCTACGCCAGATGTCCTGGCGTCCACAGTCACCAGACCTGAACCCAATCGAGATGGTTTGGGGTGAGCTGGACCGCAGAGTGAAGGCAAAAGGCCCAACAAGTGCTAAGCATCTCTGGGAACTCCTTCAAGATTGTTGGAAGACCATTTCCCGTGACTACCTCTAGAAGCTCATCAAGAGAATGCCAAGAGTGTGCAAAGCAGTCATCAAAGCAAAAGGTGGCTACTTTGAAGAACCTAGAATATAAGACATATTTTCAGTTGTTTCACACTTTTTTGTTAAGTATATAATTCCACATGTGTTAATTCATAGTTTTGATGCCTTCAGTGTGAATGTACAATTTTCATAGTCATGAAAATACAGAAAAATCTTTAAATGAGAAGGTGTGTCCAAACTTTTGGTCTGTACTGTATATATATATATATATATATATATATATGTTGTGGAATACCTATACTAACTATAAACAAGAAAATCTCTCCCTGACTCAGCAGCACCTCTCCCTACTCTGTCTGGTGCTTGTAGGTAGGGACGGTACATCTCACTGACGGCACACTGGGTTAATAGAGTGGAAGCCGGGACCCAGTCGGACCGTGCTACGGAACATGTCCTCGCGACGCCGAGGATTGTGGGCCCTGGGTCAATCAAGGTTAACCCCACATTCTACAGCTCCTGAACCTCCACCTCCTCCTCTTCCTCTTCAGCCTCCATCTCCAAAATGAACACATCAGTCACAAGTTGGAAACACTGCAGCACTGCCTTGGAAAGCGGCAACAGGCTGTGCTGAAACTAATATGCTTAGGTGACATACCGCACAACGCTGAAGAGTTGTGGACAGTTTTGAAACAGCAGGCAGATCTATGGCTGACACCGCTGACCTTACAGCCAGGCATGGTCATTAGTGACAATGGCCGGAACCTGGTGGCAGCTCTGAGTCGAGGCGAGCTCACACATGTACCATGCCTGGCCCATGTGCTTAACCTCGTGGTTCAATGGTTTCTCAAAACCTACTCGGATCTGCCGGATCTGCTTGTCAAAGTACGCCGCGTGTGTGCCCATTTTAGAAAGTCAGCTACAGCTTCAGCAGCCCGTGTCGTTCTTCAGCAGCATTTGTAGCTTCCAGCTCACCGACTGGTGTGCGATGTCCCCACACATTGGAACACTACATTGCAGATGTTGGGAAGGATTTGTGAGCAGAAGAGGGAAGTTGTTGAATACCAGCATCAACAAGGCCATCAGTATTCAGGTCAGACTCCACACATAAGACCTCAGGAGAGGACATGGATGTCAGACATCTGTACCATCTTCCAAAACTTTGAGGACTCCACTAAGATGGTGAGCGGCGATGATGCCATAATTAGTGTCACCATCCCGCTTCTCTGTCTTCTGAAATGCTCTCTGTTCAATATCAAAGAGGATGCATTGCAGGAGGAGCACGATGAGATGGAGCAAGGAACTATACAGGGTGATTCCACACAGCCCAGCCTCATCTCATCCCAACGTGGATTGGGTGACAATGAGGAAGAGGAGGAAGAACAGGAGCTAGTTTCCTGCGCTATAGTAGGTACTACCTGCACAACTGTCATACTGTCTGTTCAGTGTGGATGGCCTGAGGACAGGGTGGAGGAGGAGGAAGAGGAGAGCATGGTCAGTCATCCTCTTGGTGAGGACACGGAAGTCTTGCCTATTAGCAGTTGGCACACATGGCCGTGACCCTCGCGTTGTCCAAATTTTGGGTGACAGTCATTACTGGTTGATGACACTTCTAGACCCACGCTACAAGGAGAACTTTATGTCTCTTATTCCCACGCTGGACAGGCCTAACAAAATGGGGCAGTACCAGAATGCCCCTGTTGGGGAATTTTTAAAAAAATTCCCATCTGAAAACTCTGGTGGTCACAGTTAGTTCGATAACCAAGGAGTATAGGCGAGAGAGACACAAATGCAATCCATGAGAGGCAAGGGAACACTGTCAAAGTTCTGGGACAATTTTCTCAGACCCTCCCATCGCACAGGCCCTGAGGTGCAGGGTACTCTCCCAAGGAGGGAAGTTTCGGAAGGTGGTGAAGGAGTACCTTGCTGACCATATCAATGTCCTCCGTGATTCCTCTGTGCCTTATAATTATTGTCTATCCAAGCTGGACATATGGCATTAACTGGCTCTCTATGCCTTGGAGGTCCTGGCTTGCCCTGCTGCTAGCGTTTTGTCACAGCGGGATTTTAGTGCCACTGGTGGAATTATAACTAATAGGCGCATCCGCATGTCAACTGAAAATGCTGACAGACTGACTCTTATATAAATAAACAAGGGATGGATTGGGCCAGGCTTCTCAACACCATCAAATGATAGTAGCGTAACATAAATTCAAATACAGTGTCTTTTTTTTGGGAGGTCTAACTCTATTCGCATGCACCTCTGTCTTCACACCCAGACATGGGTATACGCTTCCTGATTGTGTATATTTGCTCTTGTCCTTCTCCTTCTCTTCATCCTCATCCTCCACCACCATATCACCATCATATCTACCATATCACTATATCTATGTTTCTTGCAAGGGACATTGGAGTTCCTCCAAATTTTTGGCAGCCATTGCATTCACTGCATAGGCAAACAGTATGGGATACTCACTTCCTAATAATGGTAACATTGTTTTCAGGAGGCCCTCTGACCTCTACGTCTCTTGCAAGGGACATTGGAGTTCCTCCAAATTTTCGGCAGCCGTTGCATTCACTGCATAGTCAAACAGTATGGGAGACCCACTCCTTTTTAATGGCAACATGATGTTACTGTGGCCCAGCTCCATGTGTCTTTAAATTGTTAGTGGGGCTTTTCCTAAATTTTGGCAGCTGTTGGACTCATTGCATACCCTATAACTGTATAACAGACCCTCTCCTTTCTAATGGGAATACGTAGTTACTATGGACCAGCTCTATGTGTCTTTAAATTGTTAGTGGGTTTTCTCATAAATTTTGGCAGACCTACTCCTTTATAATGGGAAATTTTTTTTTACTGATACCCTCCTCTATGTCTCTTCAAAGGGGTACTGTGGTGCATCCAAATTTTTGGCAGCCCTTGCAGTCATTGTATACGTAATAACAGTATAGGAGACACACTCTTTAATAATGGGAACAACAAAGCATAGCCAACTGCTGGCCCTTTCAGAATAGTAAGGGCCGCGTGATGGCCCTATAAAATAGTGTTTGTGACTTTCAGAGTCCCTCCTTCATAAATTAAACAGGATGTGTCTGATCATGTCTCACACACCACATGGCCAGATAAGGTAGTAAAATGTTAAAATGACATTTACTGTTGAATATATTTTTCAGCGTTGAAAGCAATGCAAATGTGCAAAAACGCATCAAAAATGCTACGTGTGAACATAGCCCAAGGTGTGGAGGAGCATTTTTGTTTTTGCATATTTATTTTGTCTTATATACAAGTCATTACCCTGGAAAGGATGTTCCTTAACATTTTTCCCAGGAAAATCCATTTTGGTTTCATTTTTGCCTTTTGTATGTTTTATTGTGAGTCCATAAAAGTGGCATAATACTTTGACAACGTTGTTGACAGCAGTAACCTGGGAGTCAGAGATGGTTCCAGGGGTCTTCCCCATTCTGTTCCCATGTCATTTGAGCACTGCTCCCATCGATTTGGGCAATCCTCCTCTGCAGATTGCCAGGGAGGGAGTGGGGGGCGCGCCGGAAAAATGCTCGAGTTTCCCAAAGACTTACATTGGGCTCGTTGCTCGAACCGAGCACCCGAGCATTTCAGTGCTCGCTCATCACTAAATGTAATGTATATACACAGTGACTGCACCCGCAGAACAGTAAGTGCAGCTCTGGAGTATAATACAGGAGGCAACTCAGGATCAGTAATGTAATGTATGTACACAGTGACTGCACCAGCAGAATAGTGAGTGCTGCTCTGGAGTATAATACAGAATGTAACTCAGGATCAGTAATGTAATGTATGTACACAGTGACTGCACCAGCAGAACAGTAAGTGCAGCTCTGGAGTATAATACAGGAGGCAACTCAGGATCAGTAATGTAATGTATGTACACAGTGACTGCACCCGCAGAACAGTGAGTGCAGCTCTGGAGTATAATACAGAATGTAACTCAGGATCAGTACAGGATAAGTAACGTGATATATTTACAAAGTGATTTAACATTTTGATTAAATCTATTTGTAAATTTCTAAGTAGTTTTTAAAAGTAGATACATGCTTTAGACGCACGTTTGTTTGTTTTCCCTCCTGATATATACAGCATCTTCGGCATTTACCATACATTGAAAAAAAATGTATAATTGCCACGATGACTAACTGAGCAGGAAACATAAAGCACTAGCATTAAGTACAGAAAACGACACAGCTCCTCATGGTACACAATGTCTCGTTGAAAGACTTTAGCACATTATCCATTTAGATTCCATAGAGTGCACTGAGCTCGGTTCACGACTTCTCCCTTTGTCTGAGCTGAATGCCTGATTGCAATTCTCCTTGAATCTGAACTTCAATACATAACATTTAAAAAGCTCTGCTGGAAAAGTCGTGTTTACAGCATAGCGACCATATACTTAAAATCGCACAAATAGACCCCACTGGAAAGATTTACGCCCCCTTATTGACAGAGATGTCTTATGTATTCATTAGAAGGAAAACAAAAAACTTCCGCTGTTTTTACATGACTCATTCATACACAGGGGGTTGAAAAAACAAGGTACACCGCAAGTGTAAGTGCTGTGACATCCAAATATGTGACCCATAGTATCATAGAAAACATGAAGATCCATAGACCTCTCCAGAAAGGGGGCATTTCCCCACCCCCAACCCCTTCCTCTATCACACAGAATTTCCAGTAAGAAAAAAAACTGACATTCTAAACCTCTTTTTTATGTAAAATTACACATTTAACATATGGTGTATTGAGGAATCCTAATTAAAATGCAGGAAGCTCCAGCTTCAAACGTCTTTTGAAGCAGAGGACCCCTGCAGTGATAAAGAGATTGTCTATTGTGAAGGAGACTGAGATTTATAGATTGAACAGGTGATTAAACCAGGAAACCTATTGTGCTCTCCAGAATGAACTATTGTTCCTCCAGGATAAGCTACTATGATAAAAAAAGTCCCCAGGCTTTGTGTCTCCGATGGAAAGTTATGAATATTGGGGTTTGTATAGATTCAATATTGATGGGTCATACATTTTCAACTTTAGGACTAATCGTGGAGAATATGCACAATTGTTTCATAACTGAAACTCCTGCCTATAATCCCCAAATAAGGTAAAATCCCAATAAAAAAACGATGGTGATCTCGAACTTCTGCGATCATCAGGAGTGAAGATATTGTTAATGTTGGGATTTTCACAAAAACCTGAAGGGCTGAGAACATCCCACAACTCAGCCCACGTGAGATCATGGGTATGTAAGGGTGTAACTTAGGTGCTGTTAAAAGGTGAAGGCGAATTATGATCTGTGTTCAATGCAAAGAAAGATACATCTCGGTGTAGGCTTGATCCACGTTAACCAGACGTTTTCAATCAGATAGCTTCCATCTGATAAGCTGAGCCATCTCTGTGATCAGCGTAGTAAGTTTCTTTATTAATCCTATTTATTTTTTGTAACTGAATATGCTGTATTCTTTTGTCCCCTTTGTAAAATCTTTTGTATATTTTTATAAACACTGCCTATTGTTCTGGATTAAATATAAAATGTAATAGTTCTGTTCCTTTTGTTCTGTAAATCACAAGCCGAAGCCGTATGCTACCAGAAATCAGGCATCCAGTCTGCCTGTATAAAATCGACTGGTGGTGGTACGAGTAATCTAAGGTTATCGTGGAGTTAGCAGCTATCTTATCGGGGTGTATACACATATTCCATGCATTGGAACCTGAGGTGTATATACCATATGCTCACTGTTAGTTTCCCGATAACCGGCCTATTAGTACAAACAGCCTGTGGCCTCCTCCGTTAAACATTGGTCAATCGCGTAATTGATCGGTGATAGGGGGCAGCAGGGAGTTGTTCGCGATAAAAAGATAATAGCGGGTGGATCTGCGTGACCTCCCAGGCTGTGATCTTTGACACAGAGATACAAATAAGACCTTCATGACACCACCACAATCATAGCCACTAGGGTCAAAAAGTCCGGCAGCACATTTTAGTGTCCACTTTCTGCAGCGGTCACAAATGGCTCTATTAAATGTATGTCTTTTTGGTACAGAAATATTTCCAGCCCAAACCAAAATGTATCTAATAAGTATAAAAATACAATTGTGTACCAATCGTCACTGACTTGGACAAAGTACTTCGATACAATGCTGGACCAACCTCTGTTGTGGCTACATGTAGTTATGGACAATATTTCAAGTTGGCACCATCTACATAAAACATTGAGTCACTTGTAACTTGCATTTAATATCTTGTTGCTGACCTGAGACCTAAGTGATCGGTAACAGTTTTATTTTACAGAATTGCAAAAGATTAGAAAGAGCAATTGTTTTTTCTTTCCTTTTAACAGAAATTCCATAAATCTTTCCCATGGATTGCACCTGGATTTGCAGGTAGATTCCATTCTCTTTGTTGACAGCGAATTAAAGAGGTTGTCCACTACTATACAGAATTCCCCCATCAATGTAAACAGAGTAAATAAGATTTTTTGTAAGTACCTTACACTGTTAATCTTGCATGTGAGTGGCGCTATTACTGACCGCTCACTAGGCATCATGTGACCTGGCTAAAGCCTCTTCCGACATCCACTGATGTCACATGAAATTCCGGCTGCAGCCAGGCGTGACCCAGTGACGCGCTCCCCCCCTGATATATGGCTGTGGGCGGGGTTTCCCCCGCAATACCACCACTCGCAGGCAAGATTGACAGTGCAAGGTACTTACAAAAAATCTTATTTCCATTGTTTACATCGATTGTGGCATTCTGCATAGTAGTGGACAATCGCTTTAATCCCTTTATTTATTCAGGAACAAAGAAACCAAGATAACACAGCTTACAACTGGTATCTCGTATAGCTTAGGATCTTTGCATCTTGCCAGCTTGCAAAGTGAAAGTAAAATTGTGCTTCAATCAAGCACACAGGGAGCAGGAACTTCCTGGGTGTTTTTTTTTTTTAACAATGTATTATTAACAATACAACACTACTGCTGAAGACAGAAACTCATGCACTCTTAAACAGTAGTAAATAGTAGCTGATGCAATATATACAATAATAAGCATTATACCAACACCCCCACTCAACAACTACTTATCCTGTTAGTCCCATAGTGGTTCAGAATTCTTCAAATTTGGCTATTGGAAGTGGCTTTGTCATTACATCAGCTATCATCTGGTCAGTCTCGCAATAAACTTAATTATGCCACACACAGGTGATGATGTTTAACGTCAATGTGTTTGGTTCTCGCATTGATCTTTTCAATGCATGCAAGTTTAATGCATCCTTGGTTGTCTTCATAAATTACCGTCGGTTGAATTGATGGCTTATCAAGATTGCCTAACAATTGATTTAACCAAATGACCTCTTGACTTGCGTGGGCTGCAGACATATACTCTGCTTCTATATATGATAAGGCTACAGACACATGTTTTCTGCTAGACCAAGAAATTGAACTTTCTCCAAGCTTGAAAAAATAGCCGCCTGTCAATTTACAATCGCTTAAGTCACCAGCCCAGTCTACATCCACATAGCTTGTGAGTTTTACATCTCCTGTTGCAGACATCCTTAAATATATGTCTTGAGTCTCTTTCAAATATCGAAAAACTCAACGGCATTCCAGTATTTTTGGTGTGGTTTTTCCACATGTCTGCAGAAAATTCCAATTGTTGCTTCAATGTGCAGTCGAGTCATAGTTGCTATGTATAGAAGTGTCCCCACTACCTGTCCATATTTCTCATTGTTAGGTAACAGATCATCTTTTCTTTCCAACTTTAAGTAGGATGGTTTCATTGGGGTTGATATATGACATTTACAATATTCCAAACTGATTCAGAATTTGGTTGATTTTTGCAATTTCTGTTTCCTCTTGATGAACCATAATCAAATCGTCCACATATAAGAGAATATACATCCACTTTCCGTCTGTACATGTTGTGTATAAACACTGATCTGCTTGACCTCTTTTAAATCCTTCTTCCAATAAGACTTTGTTCATGTTGGTGTTCCATGCTCTTACCGATTGCTTAAGACCATAGAGAGATTTTTGTAGTTTACATACGAGATTCTCTTCACCCTCTTTGATATAACCCACAGGTTGAGTCATGTACAAGTCCCCTTCAATGCCACCATTTAAAAAGGCAGTTTTGATGTCCAAATATCTGACAAACATCCTTTGTACAGCAGCTACTGTATAGCTATTACAGTCCTGAATGGCCATCTTTGCTTCTTCTTCTCTGGGCTGTTCTCTCTGTCTTTGGGTTTCTAGGTCCCTGGGTCTCTGGGCCCACAACCTGTTGGCAATGGATAAATCTCTATGCTGTCCAGCTGTTAAACAGTGAATATATATTTATTCAGGAACAAAGATAACACAGGTTACAACTGGTATTTCTTATAGCTTAAGATCTTAGCATCTTGTCTGTCAGCTTGCAAAGTGAAAGTAAAATGTGCTCCAGCTACACACACAGTGAACAGGAACTTCCTGTTTGTTTTTTTTAACAATGTATTATTGGCAATACAACACTATTCCTGGAGACAGAAAACCATGCACTATTAAACAGTAATAAATAATATTTGTTTCAATATGTACAATAATAAACATTATTCCAACACTCTTTTACAGAAGTCAGCCAAACACAGTCCAGGGACAGAGAAGGGAATGTTTCTTGACAACCCCCTTAAGGAAGATGTCATATTATATGGATAGTTATATGCATTGATATTCAGCACTGACGCCTTCGGTGCTTATTGTTATTGCTTGTGAATTATCATAATAATAAGAAATCAAGTTTTTAATAATTTATCTTGCTTTCAAACTGAAGATGACAGGACAGGGGCTTCCAGTGCCCATAATTTACTGATTTATATGCAAAGTTCTGTATCTTAACTCTCTTCCATGTGGTGAAGCAATTAGCATACGATAATCAGAGGAGCGAGTTTGTCGATGACATCTCAATACGGTCAACGAATTTTAATTCAGCAATTTGTCAAACGATCGCTCTCTTTGACCGTATTCAAGATAGATTCAATGTGAAACACTTTGATGTGTTTTTGAAAAATGTAATTTTATTAGAGGCCCGGCGCGTGACTTGTTTCCTAATACATTTTAATTACAACTTTCAAACAAGATTTTATATATATATATATATATATATATATATATATATATATATATATATATATATATATATAGTATGTATGTGTATATATACAGGTGCATCTCACTAAATTAGAATATCATCAAAAAGTTAATTTATTTCAGTTCTTCAATACAAAAAGTGAAACTCCTATAATTATATAGAGTGATTACAAACTTGATCTATTCCAAGTGTTTATTTCTGTTAATGTTGATGATTATGGTTACAGACAATGAAAACACAAAAGTCATTATCTCAGTAACTTACAATTAATTAACAAAAAACACCTGCAAAGGCTTCCAAAGCGTTTAAAAAGGTCCCTTAGTCTGTTTCAGTAGGCTCCACAATCATGGGGAAGACTGTTGACTTGACAGATGTCCAGAAGGCAGTCATTGACACACTCCACAAGGTCCCAGAGTCTGGAGGAAGAGTGGAGAGGCCACAATCCAAGCTGCTGGAGGTCTAGTGTGAAGTTTCCACAATCAGTGATGGTTTGGGGAGCCATGTCCTCTGCTGGTGGAGGTCTACTGTGTTTTGTCAAGACCAAAGTCAACGCAGCCGTCTACCAGGACATTTTACAGCACTTCATGCTTCCCTCTGCTGACAAGCTTTTTGGAGATGGAAATGTCATTCTCCAGCAGGACTTGGCCTCTGTCCACACGGCCAAAAGTACCAATACCTGGTTCACACACAACAGTATCACTGTGCTTGATTGGCAGCAAACTCGCCTGACCTTAACCCCATAGAGGATCTATTATAGAGAATCTATGTGGTATTGTCAAGAGGAAGATGAGAGACCCCAGACCCAACAATGCAGACGAGCTGAAGGCGGCTATCAAAGCCACCTGGGCTTCCATAACACCTCAGCAGTGCCACAGGCTAATCGCCTCCATGCCACATTGCCACATTGATGCAGTAATTGATGCAAAAGGAGCCGACCAAGTATTGAGGGCATTTACTGAACATACATTTCAGTAGGACATTTCAGATTTGAAAAACATTTTTCAAGCTGTTGTTATAAAGTATTCTAATTTACTGAGATAATGACTTTTGTGTTTTCATTGGCTGTAAGCCATAATCATCAACATTAACAGAAATAATCACTTTAAATAGGTCACTCTGTTTGTAATGACTCTATATAATATAGGAGTGTCACTTTTTGTATTGAAGAACTGAAATAAATTAACATTTTGATGATATTATAATGTAGTGAGATGCACCTGTATATATATATGTAAGTATATATATATATATATATATATATATATATATATATATACATACATACATACATATATGTATATATATATAGTGACAAAGTCACTGGCAAACTACTAGGGGGAGATATGTTTCAGTGATGCTATCAGATTCAGTGATTTGAAACCTTGAAGTTTTCTTCAGTATATTATGTCCCAAGAGGGTTAATCAGCCATTTTAAAAGGCCATGGTTTTTGTGAATGACCAGAGTGCAGGTGGGAGGCTGTTCACCATATCTCCACCCCAGGGTGTGGTCTGGGATATAAATAGCCAGCATTTTTAAGCATGTGATGTTCAGTATCTGGAGAGGAGCTTTTGTTTTTGTGCTAACCTGAACAGTGTGTGTTGTTAACCCTGAGTGGCCAGACCCTGGCAGAGTAAGGACTGTGCTGAATATTTTTATTTTGCTTTGCTGTTATGCCGGAAGGGCCGTGTTTATTTTTATGAACTCTACATTAGTTCATGACAATTTTTTAATAAACCAATCAGAAACTTAAAGAGACAGCGTTCCGTGTCTATCTATGCGTGCAGGAGAGGGAGCCAATCTACCACAATATATATACACAATATGAAGGAAAGTATTGGGCATCTGGCCCTATTGCCCCAGTGTATAACATCTGGCCCCATTGCCCCCGATGTATAACATCTGGACCCATAGCCCCCGTGTATAATATCCACCCCATTGCCTCCGGTGTATAACATCTAGCCCCCAGGCATTTTGCCTTTACTGACATGCAACAGAATGGCTAGTGGCAAAGAGCTTATTGATACCAGCGCGGTCCTGAAATTTCCATAGCTGAGCAGCTGCATGAAGCCGTACATCACAAAGCACAATGCCGGGTGGAGTGGTGTAAAGTCGCCACCACTAAACTCTGGTGGAAACATGTTCTGTGCATCTGATGGCATCTGATGGATGACTCTGGGTTTTGTGAAGGCTAAGAGAACATTACCCGCTTGACTGCATTGTGACAGCTGTAAAGATTGGTGAACAACTGCTGATTTACTTCTAATCATTTGAATAAAATGAATTAAAATGGGGGAACCTTTAAAGAATGACAAGGGGTCCCCCCTATTTTTAATAACCAGCTAAGGCAAAGCAGGCAGCTGGGGGCTGATATTAATAGGCTGGAAAGGGCCATGAATATTGGCCCCTTCCCAGCCTAATAAGACCAGCCCTCAGCCACCCCAGGAATGGCGCATCCATTAGATGCGCCAATTCTGGTGCTTAGCTTCAGCACTTCCCGATTGCCCTGGTGCATTGGCAATCGGGATAATGGGTTTGTGGGATTGATGTCAGCAGCTGTCGCTCACATCAAACCCACAGGTTAGTAATGGAGAGTTGCCTGTCAGACACCTGCATTACTAACCACACAGTGCAAAAAAATAAACACAAACACACAGAAGTCCTTAATTTGAAAAAAATCACTCCCTGACAATTTCTCTCTCTTACCCATTTATAAAAAAATGATAATAATCCACATTGGTCTGTTGTAATCCAAATGAAAGTCCAACGACGATCCCCATTGTCAAAGATCACAGCCTGGGAGGTCGCACAGATACACACTGCTGTTTCCAGTAAGGCCGGTTATTGGGAAACTAACAATGAGCGTATAGTATATTCCCTCTCAAAAAAATAAAGGCAACACTCAAATAACACATCCTAGATCTGAATGAATGAAATATTCTCATTGAATACTTTGTTCTGTACAAAGCTGAATGTGCTGACAACAAAATCACACAAAAATAATGAATGGAAATTAAATTTATTAACCAATGGAGGCCTGGATTTGGAGTCACCCCCAAAATTAAAATGGAAAAACACACTACAGGCTGATCCAACTTTGATGTAATGTCCTTAAAACAAGTCAAAATGAGGCTCAGTATTGTGTGTGGCCTCCACGTGCCTGTATGACCTCCCTACAATGCCTGGGCATGCTCCTGATGAGGCTGAGTATTGTGTGTGGCCTCCACGTGCCTGTATGACCTCCCTACAACGACTGGGCATGCTCCTGATGAGGTTGCGGATGGTCTCCTGTGGGATCTCCTCCCAGACCTGGACTAAAGCATCCAACAACTGCTGGACAGTCTGTGGTGCAACGTGACGTTGGTGGATGGAGCGAGACATGATGTCCCAGATGTGCTCAATCGGATTCAGGTCTGGGGAACGGGCGGCCAGTCCACAGCTTCAATGCCTTCATCTTGCAGGAACTGCTGACACACTCCAGCCACATGAGGTCTGGCATTGTCCTGCATTAGGAGGAACCCAGGGCCAACCGCACCAGCATATGGTCTCACAAGGGAGCTGAGGATCTCATCTCGGTACCTAATGGCAGTCGGGCTACCTCTGCCGAGCACATGGAGGGCTGTGCGGCCCTCCAAAGAAATGCCACCCCACACCATTACTGACCCACTGCCAAACCGGTCATGCTGAAAGATGTTCCAGGCAGCAGATCGCTCTCCACGGCGTCTCCAGACTCTGTCACGTCTGTCACATGTGCTCAGTGTGAACCTGCTTTCATCTGTGAAGAGCACAGGCCGCCAGTGGCGACTTTGCTAATCCTGGTGTTCTGTGGCAAATGCAAAGCATTCTGCACGATGTTGGGCTGTGAGCACAACCCCCATGTGTGGACGTCGGGCCCTTGTACCACCCTCATGGAGTCGGTTTCTAACAGTGTGTGCAGACACATGCACATTTGTGGCCTGCTGGAGGTCATTTTGCAGGGCTCTGGCAGTGCTCCTTCTGTTCCTCCTTGCACAAAGGCGGAGGTAGCAGTCCTGCTGATAGGTTGTTGCCCTCCTACGGCCCCCTCCACGTCTCCTGGTGTACTGGCCTGTCTCCTGGTAGCGCCTCCAGCCTCTGGACACTACACTGACAGACACAGCAAACCTTCTTGCTGCAGCTCGCATTGATGTGCCATCCTGGATGAGCAGCACTACCTGAGAAACTTCTGTGGGTTGTAGAGTCCGTCTTATGCTAAAACGAGTGTGAAAGCACAGCCAACATTCAAAAGTGACCAAAATATCAGCCAGAAAGCATTGGTACTGAGATGTGGTCTGTGGTCCCCACCTGCAGAAACACTCCTTTATTGAGGGTGTCTTGATAATTGCCAATAATTTCCATCTATTGTCTGTTCCATTTGCACAACAGCAGGTGAAATTGATTGTCAATCAGCGTTGCTTCCTAAGTGGACAGTTTAATTTCACAGAAGTTTGATCCACTTGGAGTTATATTCTGTTGTTTAAGTGTTCCCTTTATTTTTTTGAGCAGTGTATATATCTCCTGTTCCAACAAATGGAATATGTGTATATACCCCCGGTACGGTCACTGCATGATAACTCCATGATAACCCAAGAACTTCTCACTGCCACCAATTGTCAAAGATCAAAGCCTGGGAGGTTGTGCAGATCCACCTACTGTTATCTTTTTGCCACTGCAACCCCGCACGATAACCCAAGAACTACTCACTGCCACAACCAGTCGTTTTTATACAGGTTGACTGGACGTCTGATTTCCGTTAGAGTATGGCTTTGGGGTGCGGTTTACAGAACTATTACATTTTATATTTAATCAAGAACGATAGGCAGTGTTTATAAATAAATACAAAAGATTTTACAAAGGGGACAAAACAATACAGCATATACAATTGCATAAAATAAAGAGGATTAACAAAAGAAACCTACTACGCTGATCATGGAGATGATTCAGCTTAGCGAAGGAAAGTACTTTGATTGGAGACGTCCAGTAAACGGGATCTTGCGTACACTGATATGTATCTCTCTGCATTAACACAGATCATAATCACCCTGACTTTTTATCAGCACCTAAGTTACACCCACACACCTCCCCTTGATGACCTCACATGGCCCAGGTTGTGGGATTTTCTCAGCACTTCAGGATTTTATGAAATTCCCAACTTATGAGATAGCTTCGCCTCTGAAGATTACAGACATTCGATATTGCCATCATATTTTTTATCAAGATTTTACCTTTCCATAGATAGGAAATATGACGTGGCTGGTGTCAAAGATCTGATAACTATTGATTTGGGGCTTATAGGTAGGTGTCAGAGTAATGAAATAATAAGCATGTTCTTCCCCGATTAGTCCTGAGGTCGAAAATGTATGTCCCATCAATATCGGATCTATACAAACCTCAATATTCCTAACTTCCCATCAGTACCGAATAGACTGGCTGCAGATGTAAGGTTTCCACTGAGGTAAGAATAGTTATCTCTAAAGGTGTTAGATATTCACTTCCCTTCCTTTTAAATCTTATACTTTATGGCTATTTTCCCACAATAGATATCCTCTTTCAGTTACCTGGGCACTGCAGGGAGTCTGGGCTTCAAAGGGAATTTTAATTGGATTTGTCACTTCTCAGCTATAGGTAATTTCCTCACTTCCCTGCATCCACTGTGCAATTCTACATCATGGAGGCTTAGATTGCAAGCTCTGTCTCTTTGAGAGATTCTGTGTGAGAGAGGAGGGGAGCGAATGTCCCCTTTTTTTTGGAGATGTATTATGTTTTCTATGACTTCCATCTTCTTCATCCAGTGTATGGAGCCCTGTTCAGAGAACGAAGCTACATAGACTGGAGCAGGAGCCAGTGTCGGGTCTCACGCTGCACTCCACGAGACCTGACCGCTGTGAACTGAAGTGACGTCATTAAGGTTAACTCACTTCACAGCTACCAGTTGTCGCACAGTACAACGCAAGAGATGGAATGATGAACCTTGACATCACAGTTCATTATTTTGGCTCTCGTGCTGCCCTCATGAGACCTGGCATCTGTGAAGTGAGGTAACCTTGCTGACGTCACCTCAGCTCACAGCAGCCAGGTATTACAGAGTGCAGCTCTTATTAGGCTGGGAAGGGGCCAATATCCACAGCAGCTTCTTCAGTGTTTCAGCAGGCATTTCATATAGTCTGAAAAGGGTAAGTCAGTTGGTGAGGTCTGGACGAGGATCAGGCTTCAGCCAGTGGTATAACGCTAATAGCTGTGGACCACTCAACTGCTCTAAGGTCTGTGAATTAGGGGGGCCAGTTCCATTATACTTTTAATGGTATCTGCATCCTGGATGAAGATACAGTTGAAAGCAATGATGTTCTATCATTCTCCTTGGCATTTGAGCTCTAATATATCAGCATAGCAGGTGTAATGACTCCACTACATCTTGCCCGCTTTACGAGGCTTCAGAGTACACGCTGCAGAAACTAGAGCTGCAGGGAAATAGGAAGAGGTGAGTTATTGCTTTTTATTTCATCAATGATTTGGGGGCCATCAACAGTATGTGGGTATAATAAAATTGTGTGGAGGGCTGTGTGGTGGCCATTATACTGTGCAGAGAGGTCATGTAGTCCATTATACTGCGTGGAGAGTTAAATTTGGGCCATTATAATGTGTGGAGAGCTATATAAGGGCCATTATAGAGTGTGGAGGGCTGTGTGGGGAACATTATACTGTATAGAAAGCTATGTGAGTGCCATTATAGTGCATAGAGGGCTGTGTGGGGGTCATTATACTGTGCAGGAGAGTGTGTCGGGCAATTATACTATTTAGAGGGCTGTGTGGGGGCGATTATGTTGTGTGAAGGCCTACAAGAGGGTCATTATATAATACGAAGGACTGTGTGGGGGCCTTCAAACTGTGAGGAAGGCTGTCTGGGAGCCATTATACTGTTTGGAAAGATGTTGGGGGAAATATAGTGTTTGGAGGGATGTGTAATGCCATTATACTGCATGGAGTGCTGTGTGGGGGTCATTATACTGTGGGGGGCATTAAACTGTGTGTAGGGCTGTATGGGGGCAATTATACTGTATGGGGAAATTATATTGTGTGGAGGGCTATGTGAGGGCTATTGTACAGTGTGAAGGGATATGTAGGGGCCATTATACTGTTTGGAGGGCTGTGTGGGCCATCATACTATGTTGTAAGAGTGTGGGAGCTGTCATACTGTGTTGTGTGACTGTGGAGGCCATCATACTGTGTTATGGGACTATGGAGGCCATCATACTGTGTTATGGGACTGTGGAGGCCATCATACTGTGTTGTGTGATTGTGGAGGCCATCATACTGTGTTATGGGACTGTGGAGGCCATCATACTGTGTTGGTGTCACTGATGGACTAATAATATGTGTGGGCAAAAAAAAGAATATCACTGTGTTGGGGGCACTCTGGGGCCTTCATACTTTGTGGGGATGGGGTTTTGTGGAAGATATCCCTGTGGGGTTATCATACTGTGCGGGGATTTTTTGTTGGCAGCATACTTTATGGGGGCCATGAAAGGTTTATTGTAGTGGGTGAGAACACTAAGGGGTTTCATTGGGGAAAAATATTTATTGTCACAATAAATGTTCCGCTCTTTGATTTTAAAAGTTGGGAGATATGACCTTCTGTGACCATGCTTATGACTCTGCCTACACTTCAATATATATATATGACGCGCCCCCTGGGCCTGTGCTGCTGCTGCTGTGCAGGGGGAATACCCGGAGCCGGATCTGATAGGGGTAGTAGTCCTCGTGGCGGTGACCCGGTCCGTGCCCAGGGTGTCAAACCAAGTGGCAGAACTTAGAATAAGATGTTATATTGTTCGACTATGCCACCCGTTGATTGCGGCTATGAAGCCGCCGCTGCAGGGCAGACCGCTGAGGCCGGTGGTACGAGTGTGCAGCGTGGATAGTATAACCCCCAACGGGAGGGGTATGGCCTCAGGGCAGCGGACGTGGATGATGGGGATAGCAGAATTGCACGCAGGCACTAGGAACCACTCAGAGACGGTGCGGTGTAGTTCAGGGTCTTTACTGGTGGCAAAGGTAGACCCTCCCAGGAGTACTGGCTAGCGATCGGGGCCTGGTCAGTCTGTGAGCAGATAGGATCTCCCCCGGCCAGGTGGAGTTGTAGGCCTCCCCAACTTATTGTACTCTCCCTGGCTACCTTGCTAGAAGCGGGTAAAAGTAGCCCACGTCCCTGAGTGTACCGTGTGGTGCTCACCCGTATGGCCGGTGACTCGGGGCCTTCTGGTAGCCTCCGCTCCACAACGGCGGTGCTGGTCCCTTGCGTGTGACCGTGCCTTCGGGTTTCTTGGCCAGAGGACCTGAAATCCCCTGCCGGTCGGTTTTTGCTGCTGGGTATGGATCAGTCCCCACTGCCTCGGACTCCGTGTCCGGTGAGATCTCTTCAGTCAGGACGAGCTCTACAGCTTCCAGTCGCTGACCCCTTTTATCACTGCTCCCACAGAGCTCCTGATCTTGCTCTCCCTGTATCTGCTCCACTCCAGACCAGACTGTGTCTCTGTCTGGGACTCCTCTTCTTCTCCTCTAACCCCGCCTCAGCCCCAGTTTATATAGGGGAAGTTTTTCCCCTCCCAGGACTGGGCAGGAAGTGTTGCATGCTTAGGGTTCCTGACCAGGAGACCTCCCACCTGCTCTCAGACGTAATATTGCTATTACTGTGGTAACCAGACCCCTGGGGTGCCACATATACACTGCTCAAAAAAATAAAAGGAACACTTAAACAACAGAATATAACTCCAAGTAAATCAAACTTCTGTGAAATCAAACTGTCCACTTAGGAAGCAACACTGATTGACAATCAATTTCACATGCTGTTGTGCAAATGGAATAGACAATAGATTGAAATTATTGGCAATTATCGAGACACCCTCAATAAAGGAGTGGTTCTGCAGGTGGGGACCACAGACCACATCTCAGCACCAATGCTTTCTGGCTGATGTTTTGGTTACTTTTGAAGGTTGGTTGTGCTTTCACACTCGTGGTAGCATGAGACGGACTCTACAACCTACAGAAGTTGCTCAGGTAGTGCAGCTCATCCAGGATGGCACATCAATGCGAGCTGTGGCAAGAAGGTTTGCTATGTCTGTCAGCGTAGTGTCCAGAGGCTGGAGGGGCTACCAGGAGACAAGCCAGTACACCAGGAGACGTGGACGGGGCTGTAGGAGGGCAACAACCCAGCAGCAGAACCGCTACCTCCGCCCTTGTGAAGGAGGAACAGGAGAAGCACTGCCAGAGCCCTGCAAAATGACCTCCAGCAGGCCACAAATGTGCATGTGTCTGCACAAATGGTTAGAAACCGACTCCATGAGGGCCCAACGTCTACAGATGGGGGTTGTGCTCACCGCCTAACACCGTGCAAGACGCTTGGCATTGGCCATGGAACACCAGGATAGGCAAAGTCGCCACTGGTGCCCTGTGCTCTTCACAGATGAAAGCAGGTTCACACTGAGCATATGTGACAGACGTGACAGACGTGACAGAGTCTGGAGACGCCGTGGAGAGCGATATGCTGCCTGCAACATCCTTCAGCATGACCGGTTTGGCAGTGGGTCAGTAATGGTGTGGGGTGGCATTTCTTTGGAGGGCCGCACAGCCCTCCATGTGCTTGCAAGAGGTAGCCTGACTGCCATTAGGTACCGAGATGAGATCCTCAGACCCCTTGTGAGACCATATACTGGTGCGGTTGGCCCTGGGCTCCTCCTAATGCAGGGCAATGCCAGACCTCATGTGGCTGGAGTTTGTCACCAGTTCATGCAAGATGAAGGCATTGAAGCTATGGACTGGCCCGCCCGTTCCCCAGACCTGAATCTGATTGAGCACATCTGGGACATCATGTCTCGTTCCATCCACCAACGTCACGTTGCACCACAGACTGTCCAGGAGTTGGCGGATACTTTAATCCAGGTCTGGGAGGAGATCCCACAGAAGACCATCCGCAACCTCATCAGGAGCATGCCCAGGCGTTGTAGGGAGGTCATACAGGCACGTGGAGGCCACACACAATACTGAGCCTCATTTTGACTTGTTTTAAGGACATTACATCAAAGTTGGATCAGCCTGTAGTGTGTTTTTCCACTTTAATTTTGGGGGTGACTCCAAATCCAGGCCTCCATTGGTTAATAAATTTGATTTCCATTGAAGATTTTTGTGTGATTTTGTTGTCAGCACATTCAACTTTGTACAGAACAAAGTATTCAATGAGAATATTTCATTCAATCAGATCTAGGATGTGATATTTGAGTGTTCCCTTTATTTTTTGGAGCTGTATATATATATATATATATATATATATATATATATATATATATATATACAGTGCAGACCAAAAGTTTGGACACACCTTCTCATTTAAAGATTCTTCCGCATTTTCATGACTATGAAAATTGTACATTCACACTGAAGGCATCAAAACTATGAATTAACACATGTGGAATTATATACTTAACAAAAAAGTGTGAAACAACTGAAATTATGTCTTATATTCTAGGCTCTTCAAAGTAGCCACCTTTTGCTTTGATGACTGCTTTGAACACTCTTGGCATTCTCTTGATGAGCTTCAAGAGGTAGTCACCGGAAATGGTCTTCCAAAAATCTTGAAGGAGTTCCCAGAGATGCTTAGCACTTGTTGGCCCTTTTGCCATTACATTTGTTTGTTCTATGAAACTCTCAAGATGGCCAGAAAAAGAGAATTTTCATATGAAACTCAACAGTCTATTCTTGTTCTTAGAAATGAAGGCTATTCCATGCGAGAAATTGGCAAGAAATTGAAGATTTCCTACAACGGTGTGTATTATTCCCTTCAGAGGAGAGCACAAACAGGCTCTAACCAGAGTAGAAAGAGAAGTGGGAGGCCGCGCTGCACAACTGAGCAACAAGACAAGGACATTAGAGTCTCTAGTCTGAGAAATCGATGCCTCACAGCTCCTCAACTGGCAGCTTCATTAAATAGTACACGCAAAACGCCAGTGTCAACATCTACAGGGAAGAGGCGACTCCGGGATGCTGGCCTTCAGGGCAAAGTGGCAAAGAAAAAGCCATATCTGAGACTGGCTAATAAAAGGAAAAGATTAATATGGGCAAAAGAACACAGACATTGGACAGAGGAAGATTGGAAAAAAGTTTTATGGACAGAAGAATCAAAGTTTGAGGTGCTTGGATCACACAGAAGAACATTTGTGAGACGCAGAACAACTGAAAAGATGCTGGAATAGTGCCTGACGCCATCTGTCAAGCATGGTGGAGGTAATGTGATGGTCTGGGGTTGCTTTGGTGCTGGTAAAGTGGGAGATTTGTACAAGGTAAATGGGATTTTGAATAAGGAAGGCTATCACTCCATTTTGCAACGCCATGCCATACCCTGTGGACAGCGCTTGATTGGAGCCAATTTAATCCTACAACAGGACAATGACCAAAAGCACACCTCCAAATTATGCATGTACTATTTAGGGAAGAAGCAGGCAGCTGGTATTCTATCTGTAATGGAGTGGCCAGCGCAGTCACCAGATCTCAACCCCATTGAGCTGTTGTGGGAGCAGCTTGACCGTATGGTATGCAAAAAGTGCCCATCGAGCCAATCCAACTTGTGGAGGGGCTTCAGGAAGCATGAGGGGAAATTTCTCAAGATTACCTCAGCAAATTAACAGCTGTAATGCCAAAGGTCTGCAATGCTGTAATTGCTGCAAAGAAGCATTCTGAGACCAAAGCAAAGTGTGAAGGAGAAAATTATTCTTTCAAATAAAAATCATTATTTCTAACCTTGTCAATGTCTGGACTATATTTTCTAATCATTTTGCAACTCATTTGATTAATAAAAGTATGAGTTTTCATGGAAAATACAAAATTGTCTGGGTGACCCCAAACTTTTGAACGGTAGTGTATGTATATATATACAGTTATATGAAAAAGTTTTGGCACCCCTATTAATCTTAAGCTTAATGTTTTATAAAAAAAATTGGTGTTTTTGCAACAGCTATTTCAGTTTGATATATGTAATAACTGTTGGACACAGTAATGTTTCTGCCTTGAAATGAGGTTTATTGTACTAACAGAAAATGTGCAATCTGCATTAAAACAAAATTTGATAGGTGCATAAGTATGGGCACCCTTATCATTTTCTTTTTTTAAATACTCCTACCTACTTTTTACTGACTTACTAAAGCACTTTTTTGGTGTTGTAACCTCATTGAGCTTTGAACTTCATAGCCAGGTGTATGCAATCATGAGAAAAGCTACTTAAAGTGGCCACTTGCAAGTTGCTCTCCTGTTTGAATCTCCTCTGAAGAGTGGCATCATGGGATCCTCAAAACAACTGTCCAATGATCTGAAAACAAAGATTATTCAACATAGTTGTTCAGGGGAAGCATACAAAAAGCTGTCTCAGAGATTTAACCTGTCAGTTTCCACTGTGGGGAACATAGTAAGGAAATGGAAGAACACAGGGACACTTCTTGTTAAGGCCAGAAGTGGCAGGCCAAGAAAAACATCAGAAAGGCAGAGAAGAAGAATGATGAGATTAGTCAAGGACAATCCTCAGACCACCTCCAGAGAGCTGCAGCATCAACTTGCTGCAGATGGTGTCACTGTGCATCGGTCAACTATACAACGCACTTTGCACAAGGAGAAGCTGCATGGGAGAGTGATGCGAAAGAAGCCGTTTCTGCAAGCACGCCACAAACAGAGTCGGCTGAGGTATGCAAAAGCACATTTGGAGAAGCCAATTTCTTTTTGGAAGAAGGTCCTGTGGACTGATGAAACCAAGATTGAGTTGTTTGGTCATACAAAAAGGCGTTATGCATGGCGGCAAAAAAACACAGCATTCCAAGAAAAACACTTACTACCCACAGTAAAATTTGGTGGAGGTTCCATCATGCTTTGGGGCAGTGTGGCCAATGCCGGCACCGGGAATCTTGTTAAAGTTGAGGGACACACGGATTCCACTCAGTATCAGTAGATTCTTGACAATAATGTTCAAGAATCAGTGACAAAGTTGAAGTTACGCAGGGGATGGATCTTTCAGCAAGACAATGATCCAAAACACCACTCCAAATCTACTCAGGCATTCATGCAGAGGAACAATTACAATGTTCTGGAATGGCCATCCCAGTCCCCAGACCTGAATATCATTGAACATCTGTGGGATCATTTGAAGAGGGCTGTCCATGCTCGGCGACCATCAAACTTAACTGAACTGGAATTGTTTTGTAAAGAGGAATGGTCAAAAATACCTTCATCCAGGATCCAGGAAATCATTAAAAGCTACAGGAAGCGACTAGAGGCTGTTATTATCGCAAAAGGAGGATCTATTAAATATTAATGTCACTTTTCTGGTGAGGTGCCCATACTTATGCACCTGTCAAATTTTGTTTGAATGCAGATTGCACATTTTCTGTTAGTACAATAAACCTCATTTCAAGGCAGAAACATTACTGTGTCCAACAGTTATTACATATATCAAACTGAAATAGCTGTTGCAAAAACACCAATTTTTATAAAACAATAAGCTTAAGATTAATAGGGGTGCCCAAACTTTTTCATATAACTATATATATATATTTTTTTTTTGGTAGGGAGATCGAATTAGGAGTTCTGTTATGGGACCCCATGTTGGCTATGTCCGCCCCAGGCTACAGCTTTAATATATCTGTGGTATGGCAGGCAAAGGTAACTGTCAGTGACTTAGATGTTTCACAACGTTGGGCACCATTGATACAACACATTATCGCCATCCTTTATTGAATTGACAGTTTATGACTAAGCTGTTACCACCGTTCCAGACTTTGCTGCGGTATAATTGGAAACATCACTGGACATTAATAAACACATCCACATTTCAACATTTGCTGTGGGTGAAAGTTGAGCTGTTCAATGTGCAGCTCACACTGTCAGAGATTTACGGGTCTCGCTGGTCGGCTTTCAGATCCTTTTATCTCAACAAGATGATTCTGCCCAAAAAAGCTATTGATTTACAGTGTTTACATGGAAATAGAGCTGGAATAGCTACATAATGCATGTCCCCAAGAACAGGTCACAGGTGTCCGAAAATCATGATTAATAATAAATAGACCCTGATTCATCAAGACCGGCAAGAAGAAGAGGTTGGCATCAGAAGCGTCTGATTCTTCAAGAGACACACGTCTGAAAAGTGGCTCGTGCCTCCGTGCGCCTTACCACTACCTAACTTCATTCAAGGACTATGCTAAGATTTCTGGTACAACGTAGTCACAGCTTGTCACAAATTTGATCACTTGTGGCTTCATGCTTCTGAGGTGGCCCGGCTGTACCCATTTTGGCAGGACTGGGCAAAACTGGTGTGACGATGTCAAAAGTCACAACATTTTTTGCACAACCACGGGATAATGAAAAAATGTTGCAACTTATCAAAGTGTTTTACAGCAACTCTTTGATAAATCAGGATCATAAGGTTTACACTTTGTGTATAAGCAGAGTAAACATAAACAGTATTATAGCAATAATATTCTTGTATATAAGGTGCAGTATTATAGTAGTTATATTCTTGTACATAGGAGCAGTATTATAGTAGTTATATTCTTGTGCATAGGGGGTAGTATTATAGTAGTTATATTCTTGTACATAGGAGCAGTATTATAGTAGTTATATTCTTGTACATAGGAGCAGTATTATAGTAGTTATATTCTTGTACATAGGGGCAGTAGTATAGTAGTTATATTCTTGTACATAGGAGCAGTATTATAGTAGTTATATTCTTGTACATAGGGAGCAGTATTATAGTAGTTATATTCTTGTATATAGGAGCAGTATTATAGTACTTATATTCTTGTACATAGGGGGTAGTATTATAGTAGTTATATTCTTGTACATAGGAGCAGTATTATAGTAGTTATATTCTTGTACATAGGGAGCAGTATTATAGTAGTTATATTCTTGTATATAGGAGCAGTATTATAGTAGTTATATTCTTGTACATAGGGGCAGTAGTATAGTAGTTATATTCTTGTACATAGGAGCAGTATTATAGTAGTTATATTCTTGTACATAGGAGCAGTATTATAATAGTTATATTCTTGTACATAGGGGCAGTATTATAGTAGTTATATTCTTGTACATAGGAGCAGTATTATAGTAGTTATATTCTTGTACATAGGGGCAGTAGTATAGTAGTTATATTCTTGTACATAGGAGCAGTATTATAGCAATAATATTCTTGTATATAAGGTGCAGTATTATAGTAGTTATATTCTTGTACATAGGAGCAGTATTATAGCAATAATATTCTTGTATATAAGGTGCAGTATTATAGTAGTTATATTCTTGTACATAGGGGCAGTAGTATAGTAGTTATATTCTTGTACATAGGAGCAGTATTATAGCAATAATATTTTTGTATATAAGGTGCAGTATTATAGTAGTTATATTCTTGTACATAGGAGCAGTATTATAGTAGTTATATTCTTGTACATAGGGAGCAGTATTATAGTAGTTATTTTCTTGTATATAGGAGCAGTATTATAGTAGTTATATTCTTGTACATAGGGGGTAGTATTATAGTAGTTATATTCTTGTACATAGGAGCAGTATTATAGTAGTTATATTCTTGTACATAGGGAGCAGTATTATAGTAGTTATATTCTTGTATATAGGAGCAGTATTATAGCAGTTATATTCTTGTACATAGGTGCAGTATTATAGTAGTTATATTCTTGTACATAGGAGCAGTATTATAGCAATAATATTCTTGTATATAAGGTGCAGTATTATAGTAGTTATATTCTTGTACATAGAAGCAGTATTATAGTAGTTATATTCTTGTACATAGGGGCAGTATTATAGTAGTTATATTCTTGTACATAGGAGCAGTATTATAGTAGTTATATTCTTGTACATGGGAGCAGTATTATAGTAATTATATTCTTGTACATAGGAGCAGTATTATAGTAGTTATATTCTTGTATATAAGGTGCAGTATTATAGTAGTTATATTCTTGTACATGGGAGCAGTATTATAGTAATTATATTCTTGTACATGGGCAGTATTATAGTAGTTATATTCTTGTACATAGGGGCAGTATTATAGTAGTTATATTCTTGTACATGGGAGCAGTATTATAGTAATTATATTCTTGTACATAGGAGCAGTATTATAGTAGTTATATTCTTGTATATAAGGTGCAGTATTATAGTAGTTATATTCTTGTACGTAGGAGCAGTATTATAGTAGTTATATTCTTGTACATAGGGGCAGTATTATAGAAGTTATATTCTTGTACATAGGAGCAGTATTATAGTAGTTATATTCTTGTTCATAGGAGCAGTATTAGAGTAGTTATATTCTTGTACATAGGGGCAGTATTATAGTAGTTATATTCTTGTACACAGGAGCAGTATTATAGTAGTTATATTCTTGTATATAGGTACAGTATTATTGTAGTTATATTCTTGTACATAGGAGCAGTATTATAGTAGTTATATTCTTGTACATAGGGGCAGTATTATAGTAGTTATATTCTTGTACATAGGGGCAGTATTATAGTAGTTATATTCTTGTACATAGGGGCAGTATTATAGTAGTTATATTCTTGTACATGGGAGCAGTATTATAGTAATTATATTCTTGTACATAGGAGCAGTATTATAGTAGTTATATTCTTGTATATAAGGTGCAGTATTATAGTAGTTATATTCTTGTACATGGGAGCAGTATTATAGTAATTATATTCTTGTACATGGGCAGTATTATAGCAGTTATATTCTTGTACATAGGGGCAGTATTATAGTAGTTATATTCTTGTACATGGGAGCAGTATTATAGTAATTATATTCTTGTACATAGGAGCAGTATTATAGTAGTTATATTCTTGTATATAAGGTGCAGTATTATAGTAGTTATATTCTTGTACGTAGGAGCAGTATTATAGTAGTCATATTCTTGTACTTAGGGGCAGTATTATAGAAGTTATATTCTTGTACATAGGAGCAGTATTATAGTAGCTATATTCTTGTACACAGGAGCAGTATTGTAATAGTTATATTCTTGTATATAGGGACAGTATTATTGTAGTTATATTCTTGTACATAGGAACAGTATTATAGTAGTTATATTCTTGTACATAGGGGCTGTATTATAGTAGTTATATTCTTGTACATAGGGGGCAGTATTATAGTAGTTATATTCTTGTACATAGGGGCAGTATTATAGTAGTTATATTCTTGTACATAGGAGCAGTATTATAGCAGTTATATTCTTGTACATAGGAGCAGTATTATAGTAGTTATATTCTTGTACATAGGAGCAGTATTATAGCAGTTATATTCTTGTACATAGGGGCAGTATTATAGTAGTTATATTCTTGTACATGGGAGCAGTATTATAGTAATTATATTCTTGTACATAGGAGCAGTATTATAGTAGTTATATTCTTGTATATAAGGTGCAGTATTATAGTAGTTATATTCTTGTACGTAGGAGCAGTATTATAGTAGTCATATTCTTGTACTTAGGGGCAGTATTATAGAAGTTATATTCTTGTACATAGGAGCAGTATTATAGTAGCTATATTCTTGTACACAGGAGCAGTATTGTAATAGTTATATTCTTGTATATAGGGACAGTATTATTGTAGTTATATTCTTGTACATAGGAACAGTATTATAGTAGTTATATTCTTGTACATAGGGGCTGTATTATAGTAGTTATATTCTTGTACATAGGGGGCAGTATTATAGTAGTTATATTCTTGTACATAGGGGCAGTATTATAGTAGTTATATTCTTGTACATAGGAGCAGTATTATAGCAGTTATATTCTTGTACATAGGAGCAGTATTATAGTAGTTATATTCTTGTACATAGGAGCAGTATTATAGTAGTTATATTCTTGTACATAGGAGCAGTATTATAGCAGTTATATTCTTGTACATAGGAGCAGTATTATAGTAGTTATATTCTTGTACATAGGAGCAGTATTAGAGTAGTTATATTCTTGCACATAGGAGTCAGTATTATAGTAGTTATATTCTTGTACATAGGAGCAGTATTATAGTAGTTATATTCTTGTACATAGGGGGCAGTATTATAGTAGTTATATTCTTGTACATAGGGGCTGTATTATAGTAGTTATATTCTTGTACATAGGGGGCAGTATTATAGTAGTTATATTCTTGTACACAGGGGCAGTATTATAGTAGTTATATTCTTGTACATAGGAGCAGTATTATAGCAGTTATATTCTTGTACTATAGTACTTACAATATATTAGTTTTATTCTGTGTCACAGAGGCCGTTCTGTTATTATGTAGTTAGTGATGACATTTAACTTCAAAATTAGCCTCAGGATTCTCTTTTTTGTCATTTTTCTATACTATTCTCTTTCATTTACTGTCAGGAGGTCTTTTAACTGATGAAAAGTTTTGTTCTTTGATCTCAGGTTGTAGCTGATCTGATATTACGTTTTCAAAAGAAAAAGAGAAAAATATGAGATCTGGAGTTTATAGTTGTTCGCTGCTGTCAGCCGTATGAATCATTTTTGGTTCTGTGTTGGAGAGACTGCTGGAAGCTACTTGTCTGCCTCTAGGATTGCACTTTGTCAGTGTTAAACAGTAAGGAGTAGTCAATTCAAAGACTATGACATCCAGAGCCCATACAGATAGTGCTGTGGCTTTATTTAAGACTGCGGCTTTATCTAAACGTTGACTTCTTATATTCAGCACGGTCCACCTCCTATGATTCTACATCTGATCTTAAGGAGCTTACCCTTTTAGCTTAGACTGTATGGTAATTTCACTAGGATGATCAGAAGAACAAAAACTCCCTTCTACCAATTACTGTATGCCACATAAGGTGATGATCCGGTGGGACAATCTTGGGAGGTCTACTCATATTCCGCTGGGTGTCGGCACCCTTCTTGTCTCTATGCCTATCCATGACAAAAATCATCAGTCATGTAGCCCACCCTTCCATAGGCTGGTCTTAGAACTCTCTTGTCCCTGTATGTAAATGGATAGATTCCAATAGGGGCGACACAGGTTACATGAATTCTTTGGAATCCTGGGGGAACTGTTACTCAGGGCGACCATAGACCATGTGCTGCAGCTTCTCTCAGGCACACAGGGGCATTGACCCTCAGGCACAGACAAGTAGGTTGTTTCACTTGCTAACCAGACACACTTGACAAGAGTCCTCATAAACGGTAGAACAGTAGCATTTAATAAGAAGCCGCACAGCCAATGCAAGTTAAGTTTTATGAGCAACAGGCTCCAGTGACAAACAGTACAGTTTCCTTAGCAGCACAGCAGTTCACAGTCTCCCCAGTAGTACAGAACAGCACAGTTCTAATGCAAAGGCACATTAATGAACACAGCATTCTTTACAGCACAGTGAGATGAAGGAGAGGGGTAGGGTTAGCAGAGGGGGATGATCTCTGTGACACCATTTCTTCCAGTCCTTATCTTTCTGCCTGACAATACTCTACACTGCTAGTTCAAGAACTCTACCTGACCTGTGCTTAGCTTCACTCCTGACTTGAATCCTTTTCACTTGCAGAGCAGCTTCTGTGAGATACAGAACACAAACACACCACCTTTCTCTTCGGCTCCAGCCAGACAGTAAACAACTTCCCCACAATCCCCCTGGGGCTCTGCTAAAAGACTCCCCTTCTCCTGTGACTGTGTTAACCCCTCTAGTTGCTGAATGCTTCTGGAGCACAACACTTTCTGTCTCATGTGCTTGTGTTACTTCTGCATGTCACACTCTTCCCTCCTTTTTGAATGTCATCCTCGACATTCGTCTTAATTGGTCAATCTGACCAATTCTGAGACAGTGATGAAAGTTGGATAACTTTATATACAAATTGGCATTGTGAAATTGGTATAACGTTCATAAACATTGATAACAACCTAATCTTACGACCTTTTTCTTGTAGGATGCCTGTAAGAAATAAACAATTAACACAATTAAAACAATCAGCATCTCTTCAGCTGGAGCTTTTCGTACGTCTTCAACCAGCTCTCTTTCTCTATGCTTTAACAGTTCTTTGTTTCTACAAAGTCTTTTAAGGAAAATCAAAGCATGAAAACAAGTCTTTCCACCAGGCAACATCTTCCATACTGCCTCTCGGTGGTGAATATCACTCAAGTGGGCTTACGTGGTCCACAGGCACTTGACTCAGTTCACCAAGTGTCTCATATGTCAGCATCATGGGCCTTCTCACTTCTCGAGTCAACATCATCCTGGTGGACTGTTACTCAGAGACCACGGGTTCTTCGGTCACAGAAGTTTCTTCTGCCGCACTCATCTCCAGTGCTTCCTCAGATGCTCTTGAAGCTGGCTCTGTAAGTTCCTGTACTTCTCCTGAGTCGCTTGTTTTCGCACGGTCTGGTAATTCCGCTCCTCCTGAGTGTCGATCGGTCTCTTCAGGGGCTGATGTTCGATCATCAGATCTGAACTGGACTTCATCTGTACTCCTTGCACTTGCTCTGTCCTTGCGTAACCACTTTGGACATTATGTTGTATGCCTCTGCCATACGTTCCTTCCATTTTTGAACGTACTCCGGATACGTTCTGTAAGTCTCTGACACCGGAGTATCGAACATGATGTCTATTTGCAGTCTTGGCGATCGTCCATACAATAGGAAAAAGGGTGAGTAACCTGTTGTATCGCTCTTTGTACAGTTATAGGCATGTATCACTTTTGACAGAGAACTTTTCCAGTCTTTCTTCTCATCAGCTGTTAAAGTGCGCAACATCGACAATAATGTCTGGTTAAAATGATCTACTTGTCCATTACCCTCTGAGTGATAAGGCGTTGTGTGGGATTTCTGAATTCTACAGTACTTTCCTAGCTTGGCAAAGAGCTGGTTCGTAAATTCTCTTCCTTGGTCATGGTGTAGCCTCGTAGGGAACCCAAACGTCAAAGCAAAATCATTGAAGATCTTCTCTGCTGCTGTTCGTCCTGGTTTATTGGTGGTGGCATATGCTTGAGCAAATCAAGTGAAATGGTCCATCACCACCAAGATGTATACGTAACCACCCTTGCACGTCTCGAGATGATGTAGAAATTTTCCCTAGAAATCGGACTTGTCTTTTGAACAGTTCACACTTCTTTGGGGTCAACTTAACTCTGTGTTGTTGATACCGTTGTAATACGGTCCTCACATGCCCAACATGCTCCCGGAAGGTTTTGCTGTGTACCACATTGACATCCAAGTACAGCTGGCAGATATAGTCCCTCAATCCTTCTAAACATGTCTCCATGCTCCTCTGGAATTCTGCTGGAGCTGAATTGAGCGAAACGGTATGCGGATCCACTCATATAATCCCCACGGTGTGATGAATGCTGTCAAGGGTCTACTGGACTCTTCGACAAACCCTTGGTGTTATGCCTTACCCTGATCGAGGACTGAGAACCAGGTGCTTCCTGATAGGCTATCCAGCATATCCTGGATCTTTGGTATCGTGTGTTGATCAGGTACTGAATTTCGGTTTAGTTCCCGGTAATCACAACAGAGTCTCAACGCACCGTCCTTCTTCCTAACACAAACAATAGGAGAGGAATAAGACGACTTCGACTTTTGGACCCAACCTCTGTTTCTGAGATCTTGTAAATATTCTTTCACTTTACAATGTAATGGTTTTGGCACAGACATGTAACTTCTGGTTACTGGGGTTGTGTCTTTCAAATTGATTTTCAAATGCAAAGATGCGATACAGCCTATATCAGAGTCATCTTTGGAGAATGCATGACACTCTTCTCTCAGCATCTGTTTTGCTACCGCTAAATCCTGAGCCCACAAGTGTTCCAGGGGTACAGGGGGATCTCAGGACCCCGAGATGGGTTGCACAATTTCCTCACCTGGGCAACTCCTGTTCCTTGGTGGGGAGACTGAATTCACAGTAGACCCCTGGGCTGGTCTCAAACTGCCTGGATATACCGTTTTAACGGTTTCGATGTGACCTAACACAGTCTTTGGATCCAGTCTAATTTTGTGTTTCGTAGTATTCATCACCGGCACTGTCACTCGAGCAAATCGACTAGTAGGAATCGTAAGCACAGTCTCACCTTGAACTAGGCCTTCTGGAAGTTCTGAAGAGTCTTTTGGCACAAACAGTCTTTTCTGGACTTTCTTCCCGGTTCTGCCCGGACTCCACACCTCACCCCCACTATTTGGTTTGCAGGGATGATGGTTGGGCGCAAGCCTACCTTGACTTCTTTTAGGTCCATTGTATTCTGTGCATTCTTTATTCTATGAATCACGTTTTCCACCATGGCATTGGGTATGGGGATCGATGTGGCGATTGCATCCACCACCAGCGCCCCGGCCTTGTGTTTCGTAATGACCTCACTGATTACATTTGATTAGATTTGGATTTTCTTCGGGAGCCTCCTCCATGTCGCGGTTACCAGTCACCCCGCATTGGTAACCTCTTGTCTTTTAACCCAAATGACCGTGACCATTGGCATTCCTTGGCATAATGTCTTTCCTCACCACATCTTAGACAGTGGACACACACCGTACTCTGATTTGATGAACGTCACGCTTCACAAGCCGGGTATCTTCTGTTTTGAAACCCACTCCTGGGTCTGAGGGAAACCGGTTCTGGCCTGGAACGAATCAACTTTTTCACCTCAATCAACTCGGCTCACAGTTCTCCTATTACTTCCTCCCAGTCAGCGCTGGCAGACCTCTCTTTTGTAGGGGATTTAAGGTTCCCTCTCAGAGGTGGCACTGGAGGGTCTCTATGATGATCTTCAGACTGGCCACTGGGGGTCTCCAACTTCAGGTGACTCATTTTGGTGATTTTAGGAGCAGAGCCTTTCTTTAACTTCTGTTCGCTCTATGACTCCAAACTAGCGGCCTAATTCATTTTTTCATTTAGGACTTCATCCAAAATGCCAGGTTCTTCTAGGTACTGTTTCAGCTGCAACTTGATATATTTGCTGATTAATCCCATTCCCAATGATCTCAAGAACTTCTTCTGGACTAGTCCAGCATCAAGCTTATCTTCCGCTTCTACATCTCTGGATGCAAACAACAGTCTATCCTTCAGTTCAATTGCTCTGAAAAAGAAACTTTGGGTTGATACATTATTTTTCTGTGAGAGGTTAATGAGTCGATGGAACAATTCTGAAGTACTCTCTTTTTTATAGTGCCTTTTTAAAATCATCTTCAGCTGTTGCAAGGTCAATTGACTCTTCATTTCTAGCATACTACGGAGGTTCAGTCCTAGGCTGATCGCTTTCACCACCCCCTCAACGATCTGAATAAGCAGCTCACTAATTCTGTCCATTTGTATTTCCACATCCATTGCTGCTGGTGAGTTTTTCTTTAGGGCTGGTCCCCTTTAACTGGTGTAGCAGAGTTGAGTTGAGGTGCTGTGCTGCTGTGTTTTTCCAGACACTTTTCCTCTTCTCCCTCTACATGCTAATTCCCGCTCAGGATTCCCTGTATGGGCCACCAATGTTACACGCACACTAGGTTCAGATAAGGGCGAGACAGGTTACATGAATTCTTTGGAATCCTGGGGGAACCGTTATTCAGGGCGACCATAGACCATGTGCTGCAGATTCTCTCAGGCACACAGGGGTATTGACCCTCAGGCACAGACACGTAGGTTGTTTCACTTGCTGACCAGACACACTTGACAAGAGTGCTCATAAACGGTATAACAGTAGCATTTAATAAGAAGCCACACTGCCAGTGCAAGTTAAGTCTTATGAGCAACAGGCTCCAGTGACAAACAGTACAGTTTCCTTAGCAGCACAGCAGCTCATAGTCTTCCCAGCAGTACAGGACAGCATAGTTCTAATGCAAAGACACATTAATGAACAGCAGCATTCTTTACAGCACAGTGAGATGGAAGAGGAGGGGTGGGTTTGCTGAGGGAGATGATCCCTGTGACACCATTTCTTCCAGTCCTTATCTTTCTGCCTGACAATACTCTGCACTGCTAGTTCATGAACTCTACCTGACCTGTGCTTAGCTTCACTCCTGACTTGAATCCTTTTTACTTGCAGGGGCACTTCTATGAGATACAGAACACACACCACCTTTCTCTTCGGCTCCAGCCAGACAGTAAACAACTTCCCCACAATCCCCCTGGGGCTCTGCTAAAACCCTCCCTGTCTACTGTGACTGTGTTAACCCCTCTAGTTGCTGGATGCTTCTGGAGCACAACATTTCCTGTCTCATGTGCTTGTGTTACTTCTGCATGTCACATGGACTTACACCAGCTGTTATCTTTTTCCTGTTTCCATTGGTTTTGTCAGCTGGAGGTCATTTAAGAGAACACGAAATGTTACAATGTTTCAGATGAATTAACCCCTGTGCTGGCACAGCAACCCAGGTGCAAGCAGTTTCATGGTTGTGTGACACATGAGCATCATTTATATAGGGAAAAACAGCCAAAATGGATGAGACCATCAAATTTGGAATGGAGTTTATGCAAACCCTGCTCTTTTCAACCTGGCAAATTTGGGACTGTTAGCAAATATGGTTCCCTGTGTCATCCTCTCCCACTTCGTCCGAGATAACAACACCCATTGATTACTAATTGATTACCCCTCTCTTTTAACTTTTTCCTCTTAATTGCCTATCCATTAATCTGATTGATGCCCTTAGACAACGTTCACACGTTCAGTATTTGGTCAGTATTTCACATCAGTATTTGTAAGCCAAAACCAGGAGTGGGTGAGAAATTCAGAAGTGGTGACGTATTTCTACTCTACTTTTCCTCTTATTTTGGCTTACAAATACTGATGTAAAATACTGACCTAATACTGAATGTGTGAACGTGGCCTTAAAGTAAGCATCAGCCCTATATTCAGAAAAAGAAAAAAAAAGAAACAAAAAGGGCAAAAAAAAGTACATTGTTGAATAAAAATTTACTTTATTGAGTCTTCCTGTAAAATGAGAAAAAAAAACAGTTAAGTAGTAAGTTTGCACATTTTGTATGAAGACTCAATAAAGTAAGTTTTTATTCACCAATATATTTTTTTGTCTCTTTTGTTTTTCTTTCTTGAATATTTTCGCGGAGCTAGTGATGAGACTGATTTCAAACAACAGAATGTCATTATTTTCCATCACTAGGGATGAGCGGACCTGTGGAAGTTTGAGTTCTGGTACCCGACTCAAACTTTATTTCAAAGTTTCGTTCGGGTATCATAACTGTATCTAAAATCGAACCTGAACCCTATTGAAAACAATGAGGGCCTGAACTTTGGAGCTGGAAAAAAAATTCTCTCTCTTCTCCTGCAACTCCAAACATTAAAATGGTCTGGTACAAACCCTGAACTTTTAATCCATGTCTATCCATGAGGTCTCCTAACCTAACCTCTGATCAGCGCTGATTAGTTCTTCTAAAGAAAACCTGTGCACTATCATTATTTAATAGGTTAATTAAAGGAAAAAGTCACAAACTTCTACTATATATGACTGCTGATGTCATTATTCTGATAAAAGTCTTTTAGGTTCCTTACTAATTACATTTTTTTTTAAATAAAAATAACTGGTGTACTATTTTTTTTTCATAAATCAATAATATTTGTAAAAATAAGAAACTTTGTAATATATCTTGTTCTTTATGTATTTTACTCAGTTATATAGTGACATTTATTCCACAGCGCTTTACAGACATTATCATTGCTGTCCCCATTGGGGCTCACAATCTACATTCCCTATCAGTATGTCTTTGGAGTGTGGGAGGAAACTAGAGAACCCGGAGGAAACCCACGCGAACACGGGGAGAACATATAAACTCCTTGCAGATGTTGTCCTTGGTGGGATTTGAGCCCAGGACCCCAGTGCTTGCAAGGCTATAATGCTAACCACTGAGCCCCCATGCTGCCCCTTCTTGTTTCTTGTTGGAGAAATCTGCTTCTTTCTTCTACAGGACTGATGATTCATTCTCAAAATTCTCAGTTCATGGATAAAATCTGTATTCAGTGAATACAGGTTTTCCCATTGCTAAGATAGGATATGACAGTTGGTTCTCATAAAGTTCTACGGAGAAGTGTAACTATCGTTTGCAGTAAAATATCAGCGTGTCTCTAGCTCCTCCATAGATATTTATGAGCACCAACTGGCATCTTCAATCTCAAAAAGGGTATGTGCACACGATGCAGAAATGAAGCAGAAAATTTCTGCATCATTTCTGCATCTCCCTGGCAGAAAAAACGCATGCAGATTGTGCATGCGTTTTTCCTGCAGAATACATGCGGATCCACATGCAGATTCACATGCGTTTCCGCATGCAGATTGACAAGCGCTTTCCAGGCGATGTTAGCATCACCTGGAAAGTGCTTGATAACTAGGTCACACTATATAAATCCATGCAAACAGCATGGATTTATACAGTGTGAACCGAGAGAGTGTATATACTTACCTCCGATGGCCCGCGCTGTCCTGCTCAATCTGTTCTCCCTCGCCGGCAACTTTGAATTGAAAGACCTGCCGATGTCAGCGTCACGTGACCCGTCACATGACTCTGACGTCACCGCAGGTCCTACAACTCACTGCAAGTGCCGGGAACCAAGCGGGAGCGCTGCGCGGGCCGACAGATGGTAAGTATATATATATTTTTTATTTTATTCTTGTTTTTACAGCTTTTTTAATGGTACCTGGGTGTGGATGAGACTCTCCTCTCCTCCACACCCGGGTACCATCCGCACATTAGAACGCACCAATTATGCAAGTACAGATGCAGTCTTGCGGAATTGGCGCGTTCTAATGCAAGTCAATGGCGGCGAAATCGCCGCGTTTCCGCAAAATTAATTGACATGCTGCGGATTTTTGACCGCAGCGTTAACGCTGCGGAAAAATCCGCATCATGGGCACAGCACATGCGGATTTCCATTGGGGAACATTGCTTCCCTTCTACCATGCGTTTTTCATGCGTTTCCGCGGCGTTTACGCAACTGCAAAAACGCCGCGGAAACGCATGAAATACGCATCGTGTGAACTCAGCCTAAAGGGAAAATCTGTCTTAACACATTTTACCCATAAATTGAGAGTGAAAGATCAGTCCAGAAAATAAGCAGATTTCCCATATAAGATGTCCTATAAAGTTGCTTAATTTATGACATAAAAGTTAATTACTTTTAGTCCACAGCTCGACTTATGCTAATTAGTTAGGGCCAGTCCGTTGGGGTGTCTATTTTCCCTAAACAGTCCAGCCTTGGAGCATCTAGGCTATGTTCCCACAATGAGTTTTTGACGCTTCATATTTTTGCTGCGTCCGAAATGCAGTGTCTTAGTCTACATTCCCACGATGAGTTTTTGGTGAGTTTTTGATGTTGCAGATTTTTGCACCCTTTCTGAACCTAATAAGTAAATTAGAGTACAGAAATAATGCAGGAAATCTGCAACATCAAAAACTCACCAAATACTCATCGTGGGAACGTAGCACTAATCGTACATCCCTGAATGTGACTGACAGCCTCCTTACAATCCCCATATTAATTAGACTGCTAGACATCGTGCACATGCACTTGATGTGTCGTCAGACGCACCATAAAGGGGATGGCATGAAGGCTGTCAATCACACCCAGAAAGTCATAATCCAAGACAGGACTAGTCTGGGGGAAGAAATGACTCCCTCGACTAGTTCTACCTCATTAGCATATGCCGAATAATTAAATCAGTATGCATACAACTAGCGGTTTTGGACAATCTGACATGTTTGGCTTAAACCTTTTTTTATTCTATGACACCAGTGCTCAAGAATTGGTCAATTTTTTTTTTTTAGTGAGTGCTTTTAAATTTAATGATGGACCCATTGAATCCTAGAAGGTCCATGCATGCTCCATTGGGTACCAGCAGTACTCCCAAAAGTCTGATGACTGTATATCGGTGATTTCCAACAACTTAACAGGTGGATGATGGAAAAGCTTATTGTTTACCACTTTTTGGGGGGATCAATACTAAAATACAAATGTCGCCATGTTTTGTGCGTTGCCTCTTGGAAATATAGATATAGCGTGACGCTAGTCGGTACTCAGGGACAAGCCGTGAGGCTGGGTAATCAAGAGATCCGAGGTCAAAAACCAGGAAGGTACATCATAGACAGAGGGGTGAGACAAAGACGTAGTCGGGTCACAGTCTGGGATCAGAATTCCAAGAAGGTAGTAGATTACAATAAGGACTAGGCAAATTGATGGTGAAGGCAAATTCGAGGTCTAGCAGCAAAGATCAGGTCTTGTAGTCAATACAAGACTAGGAGAACAGAGCAAACACACACTTTTAGAGCAGAGCTACAACTGGCAGCAACCTAAGGCAGAGAGCCGGCTAAATAGCCAGGTAATTATCCGAACAGGAGACATATGGACGAAGCCCCGACACACCCTGGTCCTGTTTAGATGGCAGAACTGTCATTCACTGCGTCCAGACACAATGATAGAAGGAATCGTCACAAATAGGATGTTTTGCACTAGAATAATACAACAGAGATCTTTTATCGTTTAGTAGAAAAAGAAAAACAAGGTGGAGCGAAATGTTGCATTTGACAATGTTTCCATTCACTCGCCACTGACTGATGGAGGCTTTACGCTTTAGAGAAACATGGTGGAAAGGAGAACTGTGGCTTTACACACAGAAGCTTCTAAGCCGGGTCATAACTCGTCAGTTAAATTGAATCTTGAATTTCCGACATGAAGAAGCTGCGAGGATTCTCAGTCCTGGAGAATGACGGCTCACTGTTATCAGAACGTACCTGACACATTGACAGCCAGAAAGAAGGCAGCAAGAAATCACTCCCCGCTTCACTGCTGCACATTAAAATAGACTTATCAACAAAGGAGTTTTGTGGGGAGGAGAGCTCATGGAGAATGATTTGCCTGCAGGTGGCTGACGAGTTCAGTGCACAATATATAACAACCCGGAGGAAGGAAATCAGGAGGTGGACCAAATATTGCAAGCACCTGAATCAGCAGCATTGAATAATTCATGCATTACTGGTCCTACTGCAGCACTAAAGTCACAACTTCATAATTTTCTTAATTATTTAAAGGGACTCCGTCAGTACAGAATGAACTGATCTAACCAAGCACAGGCGCTCGGTTCACCATGGTGTGGCCAAAAATTTAACTGCAGTTTTCCATCTATTTCCACTCTCTCCTCTTCTTTGATTGACAGCTCTGGCTTCAGATAGTCAGAGAAGGGTGGAGAAAGATGGTCAACAAGCAGGTGAGAAGGTGCACTTAAATATATGGCCCTGTCATGGTGAACAGTCATTCTGTGCTGACAGAGTCCCTTTAAAGAAGAATTGTGGTCTTGTATCCAGTAATAGGAAAAAAATAACAATGATGATAACTTAGCTACTGTTTGGAAGGCCTACAAGCTGCAAAGGAAATAACGTTCACGTTAGACACCCCCCTCCCCGCCATTTCCCAGCTACAAGAACACCCGAGGGTTCAGCCTCTGGAGACAATATCACCTTACTTGGTACACCTAAGTACAATTTTTTTATCCATCATTTGCTTCCTAAATGCAAAAAGTTATGCAACTTTCTATATAGTCTTTATTAAAAAATGTTCTACCATTTTGCTGTTGCAGAATGTCTGTAAGTCCTTTACCTAGCTGAGTGATCTGCAAAACTGTTTAAAATTGATCAGAGCTCCCGCTCCTGGCTCTGAAGGCTCTCACTGCATTCCTACTCCCTCTCCCCACTTCCTTCAGTGTTAGAGAGAACAGCAGGGAAAGGGGATTGCATTCAGATCTGCAGTGGAGAGAGGAGAAAGTATCTTCAGGAAGGCAGAAAAAAACAGGCTGTATACAAAGAGAAAAGCAAATGGAGAGGATATAGATACAGGATGTCAGCTGTGCTGATACAACTACTTAATACAGCTACATCCTGGATACACCCAGACCTCACGTCCAACCTTTATTACTGTGAGAGACAAGAGAACAATCTGAAAATTAGAACAGGCTGAAAACTGCATATAAGAGGGACTGAAAAAATAAATAAAGGGATAATATTTAAACTGAAACTTATTGCAGTTTTATTTACTAAAGCTAACCGCTGACATATTGTATAGAAAATTTAGTTTTGTCCAATGTCAAAGGTGACCATAGTCTTTAAGGACATAAGGGGATTCTGTCTCCCCCTTGGACATACCTACCCTATTAATATGGGCATACAGGTTCTAGAATACTTAAACTAGTCATACCTGTATGCCTCATATCTGTGGTCTTGTTGTGGAGAAATCATCTTTTAATCCTTTATGTTAAGGCGTTCATCCAGGCTCTGGGGCGCGCGGTGCCCGGAAGAAATCTCTGCCTCCGGTGTTCATTTGTGTAAAGTGACCGGTGACCTCTAGTGGTTGTCCCGCACCTGCGCCCTGCAACTTGCGATAGTCCACATTACTTTTCTGCCCTTCTATGGGCTTTGGCTTCTTGTTTCTTCTGGCACCGGGACCTACAATTCTGACATTGATTTTTAAGAATTATTTTTACAGCATACATTTTCTGATAAAAAATGACCTGGCAATATAATTCTCTTCATCAGTACGATTATGACGATACAAACCTGTCCACTTTTTAAATAATTTTAGTGGTGAAAAAAAAAAAATTCAGAAATTTAAAAAAATATTTTTTTCTTCGAGTGTGTCGCCATTTTTCAAGAGCCGTAACATGTTAATTTTTTGGTCGATGGAGCTGTGTGAGGGCTTATTTTTTTTGCAGAGCAAGACATTTTTATTGATACCATTTTGGGATAGATATAACATTTTGTTCGTTTCTTACAGCATTTTTTCCAGTATTGTAGCAATCAAAAAAAAAACAACAATTTTGGTGTTTTTAATTTTTTTCTGTTTATGGTGTTTACCGATCGGATTAATTATTTTTATATTTTGATAGATCTGACTTTTCTGAACGCGGTGAGACCACATAGGTGCTTTTTTTATTTTATTCTTATTTTTTTTTACATTTTCCTTTTATTTTTTGGAAAAAAGATGGTGATTTTAATTTTTTTTTAAGTTTTCAGGTTTTTATGAACTTTTTTAAACTTTTTGTTTATTTGTTTACTGTATTTTTACTGTATTTTCCCCTTAGAGAAGTTGATCCTGCAATCGTTTGATCGTTTGTGCTATATACAGTAATGCCACAGAATTGATGCAATATAGTAAAAATCATGGTCTCCTTGCAAGTCCGACCACAGGCTATGTTTCATAGGATTTCCTTGATGACAGGTACAGAGGTCTTCAACAGACCCCTAGCAGTCATAGGAACCTATCGATGTCCAGCAAATGCATCACAGGAGCTCCGATGGGCGATGTGAGGATCTGGCCTTGTTCTAAGACTATTGGACCAATGGACGTAGAGCGAAGTCCACAGCTCCCCGTCACAGGGGCATACAATGACGCCATGCTGGGGCTTGTTAATTTAATAGATTGACAGTTGAGAATAGAGCGCCGCTCCACTCGCAGCTGTTAGAGGCAAGTCCTGGCTGCAACACACAGCTATTACCTGCAGGGTATGGAGAAAACTCACCCCGCTACATATATGACTGTCATAGAAAACATTAAGATCCATAGACCTCTCCAGGAAGGGGGCATCCCCCTCCTCTCTCACACAGAATTTCCAGTAGGAAAAAGAGCTGGAAATGTAAACCTCTTTTGATGTAGAATTACATATTTAACATATGGTGTAGTTAGTAATCCTAATTAAAATGCAGGAAGCTCCAGCTTCAAACTTCTTTTGAAGCAGAGGACCCCTGCAGTGCCAAAGAGGATGTCTATTGTGAGGAAGACTGAGATTTATAGATTGTACAGGTGATTAAACCAGGATACCTATTGTGCTCTCCAAGATGAACTATTGTTCCTCCAGGATAAGCTACTATGATGAAAGAACTTCCCCAGGGTTTGTGTCTCTGATGGAAAGTTATGAATATTGGGATTCGCATAGATCTGATATTGATGAGACATAAATTTTCAACTTCAAGACTATTTGGGGAAGAATATCCATATTTTTTCATACCTTTGGCCCCTGTCTATCAGTCCCAAATCAATAGTGTCACTTAATAAATGGTAAGGTTTTAAATATTAGGGTTAGGACTGTCCCATAAGGGTCGCCGTGACGAGGCGGGATGGCTTTTGGATTATTTTGATTAAAATCATGTTAACTATGTACCCTTTATTATTTTCATTCAATATTGCGATTTATTTATTTTCTGCAGGATATTTGTGTATTGTATTTCTGTCTTTTTTTTTTCAAAATCAATAGTGCAAGATAACTGACAATAGCCATGATATCTACTATCTATGGAAAGGTAAAATAAAGATAAAAAAATATAGCGGTGAACTCGAACTTCTGCGATCGTCAGGAGTGAAGATATAGTTAATGTTGGGAATTTCATAAAACCCTGAAGAACTGAGAACATCCCACAACCCGGCCCATGTGAGGTCATCAAGGGGTGTGTGTGGGTGTAACGTAGGTGCTGATACAAATTCAAGGCAAATTATCATCTGTGTTCCTGTAGAACATTTCGGGTGTATGTATGATTCCCGTTCACTAGACATTTCTAATCTAAGTGCTCTCCTTTGTTAAGCTGAATCATTTCTGTGATCAGCGTAGTAAGTTTCTTTCGTTATTCCTTTTTATTTTATGTAATTGTATATTCTGTATTGTTTTGCCCCCTTTGCAAAATCTTTTGTACGTTTTTTATAAACACTGCCTATCGTCCTGGATTAAATTTAAAGTTTAATAGTTCTGTACCTTTTCTTCTGTAAACATCACTCTGAAGCCATCTGCTACCGGAAGTCAGGCGTCCAGTCAGCCAGTATAAAAATGACTGGTAGTGGCAGCGGGTAGTCTTGGGCTATCGTGGAGTTAGAAGTGACCGTACCAGGGGTATATACACATATTTCATGCATTGGAATCGGAGGTGTATATACCATATGCTCACTGTTACTTTCCCAATAACCAGCCTTAGTGGAAACAGCCTGCTGCCTCCTCTGTTAATCGTCGGTCAATCGCGTAATTGTCCAGACGATAGGGGGCAGCAGAGAGCTGTTTGGTTCTAAAGGATAACAGCGGGTGGATCTGCGATCTTTGAAAATGACAGATGTTAGTAAGGGATTAATGCTGATATATGTACTTACTTTAATCATGTGCCTATAAATCACTCTGTTGTTACATCATTTTTCATAAACTTTTATCAAATCTATCTGTAACATATTAAATCCTAATCATTCTATTGCCATAATAATTATTCCCCTTTCTTGTAATTTTACTTGCTAACCTCTTATTATTTTAATTAAGATTTTTGAATTATATATCAATAAAATCACTCCGAGTTATCTGATGGGTGGATCTTTTATTATTCCATGCTGTTGCTCTTTGCAGGTGGTATATTAATATAGGAATGTCCTACCCAGTTATTTTTAATACATATTGATGGAGACATTTGTTAAATAGAGTTATGTTCCTAGCCAGGAAATATGAGTGGTGCTATTTATATTAAGTTACAACATGGCGTATACATCAGAATTTCTGTTTGGGCATGGCCGCATTTTGATTGGCCAGCATCACAAGAGGAAAAAAAGCAAACCTCCACAGAGAAGTCCTTTAGTATACATCCAGTTGATTTAAGGGAAAATTTGCACCAGTATTACCGGGGGACATAACTTTGCAACGGAAGTGCGCATAGGAAAATGAAAAACTGTACCAGGATCAGTGGAGCAGGGGCAATTGCAAGAGGAACTTGGTTTAAATAAAAAAAAAAATCAAGTGAAAGTGTTACACAGCTTTCTCCGGTAGCCCAGGCTCTGCTTCCTTCCCCTAAGTCTGCTGCCCTCTGTTGTGCTCCACGTTGGGTTTTGCAAGTTGCCCAGCATGGACTTGTGACATAATTTGCCTAGACCTATTTAAACACACACCTGTGTCTTGGGATTGAGTCTCTAGACCTCTATGTTTGGTGTGCTCCAACTTCTATGTTTACTGTGCTTTATGAACTTCCATCCCTCCTGGGTTCCACTTCATCCATCCTGCTGATCCGGATATTCCTGAGTATCCCAGTTCTCGTTACCCACGTGCCTTTCGGCTTGCTGCATCAACGTCTGGAGTCTGTTTGGCCTCCCGGACCTGAGGTTTAGAGGATCCACCTCACCTGGTAAGCCTAACAGAAAGGTCCACTACAAAAATTTTGTGCAAACTAGTTTCGTGACCATGTTTTTTTTTGGCCAGGTCACACCTCATCCGTGCCCTTTTTCCACCACCTGAATATGCTTCATACTATATCATCAGTGCTCGGCAACACTGCAAAAAATTTGGGGTGGGGGGCAATGCTTTTCATGAGGTTTCTACATTATCCAGGGGATTTGCCAACTGTTTTGGAAGTCCCAGGAGGGGTCGTCCCTCTTTTTAGGAGCCTACAAGATGTTCTGGGAGAGGTGGCACATATGATTTTACCATTTTACTAAGATAATTAACTTTTTCACACCAAACCTTGTGCACTGGGAACCTGACGCATGTGGTATCCATGGTTTTGAAGATCTTGCTGTGTACAGTTTATTATCTTATAGTTATATTATCTTACCTTCCAGGGGCGTTTCATCAGTTTACAATGCTGTTTCTCTTGAAGCTTTGTGCGCATATAGAGAAAATGTAATGCATTTACTCCTACACTAATAAGTCTGGTGGCGTATAATAGGTGTCGTTATGACAATCTAACAGAGCTGAATCGCGTTGACATTGTCCGTTTAGCCGCAGGGTGTTATACAGAGGTTGTCGCTTCTCCGCTGTTTATCGAGTGCCAAAATAGTAACAGCTCTGACTACGTAATGCCGTAGCTACAAAATATTATAAATGTATGGATCGTAATACAAAAGATTGTAAAAAAAATACATGAGAGCCGGATATGTCATCTAATTGTTCCTTTGGTGCAAAGTGATACCCAACAAGTTAAAATTGGTTCAACTGCAGAACTACAAGATGGAAAACCACAGAAAACCACACAAGCTGTGCCAAAACGTAATACCGCTACATGCAGGGCCCAGCTCCGGGTTTATGTGGACCCTTACGAGACAGAGTCCTATTGGTCTCTTTGCTTTCCCTTTTTCGTCTTTGCCTTCGAATGGCTATTATTTTTTGATTCATTTTGTCGATAGAGTTGTATCAGGACTCGTTTTTGCCTTTGTGGTAGGAGCTATAGTTTTTATTGTCACCATTTAGGAGTATGGGTCGATTTTCTGATCTACATTTTATTTTTTTCATTCACAATATGTGAACCCTCGCAGGCAGGGTCCTCGCTCCTCCTGTACCAGTCAGTGACTTGTATTGTTTAAGATTATTGTAATTGTTTGCTATGTATACCCCTTTCTCACATGTAAAGCGCCATGGAATAAATGGCCCTGTAATAATAATAAATAATAATAATAATAATATGGGACAAATCTGATAATATTTTATTTGTTCTGAAAGTTACGTAAGCGGTGATTCCAAATATATATATATTTTTTTAAACTTTAGTAATGTTCCAGGAAAAGGGGGGATGAAGAAAACTTTTTTATTACTTATATTTTATAGTTTCACTGTTGCATTTTTTTTATTTTTTATCTGTCTTGAACCTGTGATCTCTTGTACAATATGTTGAAGTATGGCACTGTATATTTAGTTATTTTACTCACTTATATAGCGCCATTAATTCCGTAGCATTTTACAGACATTATCTATATATATGTAAATTGTGAGGCAGTGAGAGGGATCATATGTGAGGGATGGTATGAGTCTCCTAAGATGTACATAGAAGCATATTGAACCCGCTGGAGTGCATTGCAGATACAGCTGTGATTCCAGTGCAGAATAAAAGTAAAGTTTGAACTTGGTCAAGCTATTTGGCTAAGTTGGATTTAAGAAAACCAGGCATGGGCTTTTATTTTGGGAGTGAACTACAGGATGGCAGTGGGGTGGTTCACTCCCTCCAGCCAGGTCTTACAAGTGGCTCATGGCCACAGATTTGTTTTAAAAGAAACGTGCAGCAAAGGTCTTGGTGTGTCAGTGTTTTGTCTGCAAGCTGCAGAGCAGGTGGCTCTGTAACACAGGTCTATGTGAAGCAAACACAGAGCCAAGGAAAGCAAAACTCTTGGCGCACCTCAGCGCGACATGGCGATGTAGTCGCCCACAGTAGCGGGTTTGTTGATGGACTGTGTTACGACACGGCTGCGATCCAGAGGATACTGTTTACCTTTACCTTGTGAGATTATGGAAAATAAAGGCATTTAAGTTGAACTTTACTGGGCCACTGCCTCATTACTAGAGATGAGCGTTGTTCTACTCGAACTGTTCGCCAATCTCAAATTCGAGCTGTTTTGGGCGGTGTTCGAGCCGGTCGGCGAACACGAACAATTTGAGAAAAATTCGGCTGTTCAAGGTTATGTTCGATAACTGTTCGTGCACCAAAATCATAACTGGATTTTTTCTCAGTAATGATGAAAATTAATGTTAATACGCAGTTTGAGTGTACAGCGGGGCGGGGGGAGGGGCAGGGGATGGATCTCTGCAGGAACAATGAAGATCTCCATTTTTTTTTCTCTTTCCCGCATTTGCAGTGGGGAGGTGCAATCTGTCAGCCTATCAGCAGCGCACACACGGAGCGAAGTGCTTTTTTTCACACAAGCAAGGGCATGTGTGATTGGCAGTGTATGTCACATGTCCTTGCCCTATAAGACCAAGCCATTTTCCCCGTCGCCACCATTTTCTCACTGCTGCAGCTGCGTGTTAGACGGCACCGCTGTTGCTGTGTGCGCTATACCTTGTTAATTTCAAGCCAATTTTCGCACAAATATACAGATAGCTTGGGAGTAGGGAATAGTTGTGATTGCAGTCCTTTTAAGGACTAGGTTACAGCATTTCCTACGACTTTTATCAGGCAGGTCTGTGCTCTTAAATAGATAGATTGTGGGAGTAAAGACTAATTGTAATTGGAGTCCTTTTCAGGACTAGGTTACATCAGTTCCTATCAGTTTTTGCCAGGCAGGTCTGTGCCAGTGCTGTGCAAGTTTTTTTCACAGCATTTGGCTGAATCTAGCAAAGCTAATCCTTTTTGGCCTATTGCAGAGTGTGTTAGTCAGTGGAGTAGCCTATCTGTGTTGCAAGATATACCACCTGTGTATAGAATACCAATTTTTTTACTGCACCTAGTGAAGTAAAATCTTTTGGGCATAGCATCATTCTATTAGTCCATCTATACTGACCTCCATCAGGTTGCAAACTGAATATAATTTTTTTCTGCATCTAGCTCTGAAAAAATATTTGGGCTTCTAGCGGTGTGTGGGACTTGGTCTATTAGTCCATCTATACTGACCTCCATCAGGTTGCAAATTAAAAATAATTTTTTTCTTCATTTATCTCTGAAAAAATATTTGGGCTTCTAGCAGCGTGTGGGACTTGTTCTATTAGTCCATCTATACTGACCTCCATCAGGTTGCAAATTAAAAATAATTTTTTTCTGCATCTAGCTCTGAAAAAATATTTGGGCTTCTAGCAGTGTGTGGGACTTGGTCTATTAGTCCATCTATACTGACCTCCATCAGGTTGCAAATTAAAAATAATTTTTTTCTGCATCTAGCTCTGAAAAAATATTTGGGCTTCTAGCAGTGTGTGGGACTTGGTCTATTAGTCCATCTATACTGACCTCCATCAGGTTGCAAATTGAATAAAAAAATTTTCTGCATCTAGCTCTGAAAAAATATTTGGGCTTCTAGCAGTGTGTGGGACTTGGTCTATTAGTCCATCTATACTGACCTCCATCAGGTTGCAAATTGAATAAAAAAAATTTCTGCATCTAGCTCTGAAAAAATATTTGGGCTTCTAGCGGTGTGTGGGACTTGGTCTATTAGTCCATCTATACTGACCTCCATCAGGTTGCAAATTAAAAATAATTTTTTTCTGCATCTAGCTCTGAAAAAATATTTGGGCTTCTAGCAGTGTGTGGGACTTGGTCTATTAGTCCATCTATACTGACCTCCATCAGGTTGCAAATTAAAAATAATTTTTTTCTGCATCTAGCTCTGAAAAAATATTTGGGCTTCTAGCAGTGTGTGGGACTTGGTCTATTAGTCCATCTATACTGACCTCCATCAGGTTGCAAATTAAAAATAATTTTTTTCTGCATCTAGCTCTGAAAAAATATTTGGGCTTCTAGCGGTGTGTGGGACTTGGTCTATTAGTCCATCTATACTGACCTCCATCAGGTTGCAAATTAAAAATAATTTTTTTCTGCATCTAGCTCTGAAAAAAAATTTGGGCTTCTAGCAGTGTGTGGGACTTGGTCTATTAGTCCATCTATACTGACCTCCATCAGGTTGCAAATTAAAAATAATTTTTTTCTGCATCTAGCTCTGAAAAAATATTTGGGCTTCTAGCAGTGTGTGGGACTTGGTCTATTAGTCCATCTATACTGACCTCCATCAGGTTGCAAATTAAAAATAATTTTTTTCTGCATCTAGCCCAGCCAATAGTTTTGGCCTAATACCACAGTTTGGCCACTCAGCTCTGCTCGGTTACCATCCATTGTTTTTTTGTGCAAACAACTCCAGAGTTGTGAATTAGTTAACCACCAAAATGAGTGGAAAAAGGCCTGCTGCTGGTGGAAAGGGGAATAGGCGTGTTGGGAAGGGGAAAAAAGGTTGTGTCCGTGGGGTAGGTGCAGAAGAAAGACCATCTTCCAGCCAAACTAAAATGTCTACTTCTTTTAGCGGACAATGTGATAAGATCCCTTTCTTACGGCCACGCCAATCGCTACAAATTCCAGATGAGGCACAAAAACAGCAGGTGCTTCAACGGATATCAAGTGCTCCTTTAAGTGGGCTCTCCTCCACATCAACTTCAACATCACAAATACTCCAGTCCTCAAAGGTGTCACCCAAATCGCACTTGCTTCCTCACAGCTCCCAAATCTCCAGCTGCCCGTCTGAGTATGAGGTAGAACAGATGGTTGAGTCTGCAGAGCTGTTTACTCATACTATAGCCTGGGAATCAGAGGTCGACTCCAGCGCTTCTGTGAATCCAGACGAGGAAATGATCTGCACTGATGCCCAGAATCTTTATGAGTCGGATCCAGGACCAGACGCAGAAGGTTCTGACCATAATGTAGACCCTCATTCCCAAACTGTAACTCCTGTTGGTGGAGACAATGAGGAAGACGATGATAAGACTCAAATACCTGATTGGAGCGACAACTTTAGTTTTTTGTCAGGGCAGGAACAGGTTGGCTCTGAGGACGACGGGTGTGATAACGCACAGGGTGATGATGATGAGGTCGGAGATCCCACTTACTGTCAACCCACAGTCAGCCAAGAGATGAGGTCAGCAGAGGAGGTGGAGGAAGATGCTAGTGACGACGAGGTCAGGTTGCGCCTTCCTGGACAGAGACGTAGTACTGGAAGCACGTCAACAACTGCATCCTCAAACACAACTCTGCCTCTCACCACAAGTCGTGGTGGCTCTTCAGGTCGCATGGGTGCTAAGCCTTGCATAGCCTGGGCATTTTTTCAGATCGATAAAGATGACCCAACTCGTGTTATCTGTAACATTTGTCAGCAAAAGCTAAGTAGAGGCCAAAAAATACATAGTTTGAGTACTTCATGCATGAACCGGCACATGGACATGAAGCATAAGTTGCAGTGGGAAGCTCAGTGTGCTACAATGCAGCCTAGCCGGCCGGGCCAATCACCGTCTGCCATATCTTGTGCATCCGCGGCCTCTTCATCCTCTGTGACTGGGGGGACAGCAGTCACACCTGTTTTGGGGCGCAGACCTGCCACCTCTTTACCCGCAACAGCCAGCGTGATTGGCAGGTCATCATTTTCTTTGGAGGTGGTAACACCAGCTGGTGTTGAGCGCTGTCCGACATCGATAGCACCACCTTTGGATCAAGGCAACCTAACATGTCCGCCTGCATCTTCCTCACAGACCGGCAGTTTGCCGGGGACACCCTTATCAACCCCGTCTAAGCACAATAGCCAGCCCTCGGTCCCTCAGATGTGGACAAGTAAAAGACCATTTCCTCCTAGCCATGAGAAAGCTAAGAGGTTGAATTTCACCATCTGCAAGCTCTTGGCTACAGAAATGCTGCCTTTCCGCCTGGTGGACACAGAGGATTTTCGAGACCTTATGTCCGTCGCAGTGCCCCAGTACCAGATGCCCAGTCGGCACTACTTCTCAAAGAAAGGTGTGCCTGCGCTCCACCAGCATGTCGCACACAACATCACCGCTTCTTTGAGAAACTCTGTGTGTGACAGGGTGCATTTCACCACAGACACTTGGACGAGTAGGCATGGACAGGGGCGTTACATGTCGCTGACTGGGCACTGGGTAACTATGGTGACAGCAGGACAAGGGGCTGCTGTCCAAGTCTTGCCGTCCCCACGAGTTGTGCGTCAATCCTCTTTATGTCAAAGTTCCTCCACTGCTTCTGCCTCCTCAACCTCCTCTCGGTCTTCCACCTGCACCCAAAGCCTGTCTGGTCATGCCACAAGCTTTCTAACTGCGCAGAAGGGATCCTGCACACCTCCTTACTATGCTGGCAGTAGGGCTCAACGTCATCAGGCGGTTTTTACATTGAAATGTCTGGGAAATGTGAGTCACACAGCTGAGGAGTTGTGGTCAGCTCTGGAGAACCAATTTCATGAATGGTTGTCTCCACTGGACCTGAAACCAGGGAAGGCCGTGTGCGACAATGCTGCAAACCTGGGTGCGGCCCTTCGCCGGGGCAATGTCACACACGTGCCTTGTATGGCTCACGTGTTGAACCTGGTTGTCCAGCAATTTTTAGCCCACTATCCCAGACTAGATGGCCTTCTGCAGAGGGCACGGTCGCTGTGTGCTCACTTCCGCCGTTCGCATCCCGCAGCTCAGCGACTTACATCTCTACAGAAGTCGTTGGGCCTGCCACTTCACCGGCTAAAATGCGATGTGCCTACCCGGTGGAATTCAACTCTGCACATGTTGCAGCGACTGTGGCAGCACCGACAAGCCCTGGTGCAATACGTTCTGACGTATAGCCTGGGCCAACGAGATTCAGAGGTGGGGCAAATCACGCTGGAGGAGTGGTCTCAGATCAGGAACCTATGCACCCTTCTGCACAGTTTTGAAATGGCGACGAAGATGTTTAGTGCTGACGATGCCATTATCAGCATGACTATTCCGGTGATTTACATGCTGGAGCACATGTTAAACAGAATTCGGAGTCAGGTGGTGGCACAAGAGGAGGTGGAGGAAGTAGAGGAGGAGGAGTTGTATGCGGAAGGGCTAACATCTGCAAGGTCCAGACGGTCGGCAGCACCAAGGCGGCAGGCATGTGAGGGTGGGGGAGATGGTTTTACCAGGGCGCATGGTAGCAGCCAAACTAGTGAGGAAGGTGCAGGAGCCCAGGAAGAAGTGGAGGACGAACTGATGGAAGACTCATCAGATGAGGGAGACCTTGATCACATTTCTGTTGTGCGAGGTTGGGGGGAGAGGACAGAGGAAGGAAGCATGATTGTTACCTCGCCACCAACACAACAGGGACTTGGTGCTCCTGGATGCGCAACACACATGAATGCCTTCTTGCTGCACTACCTGCAACATGACCCTCGAATTGTGAGAATTAGAAATAATCCTGACTACTGGGTTGCCACACTGTTAGATCCCCGGTACAAAAGTAAATTTGCAGAAATTATTCCTGCCATAGAAAGGGATGCACGCATGCAGGAGTATCAGCAGAGACTGTTGCAGAATCTTACATGTGCTTTTCCACAAAATACCAGTGGTGCACGTAGTGAATCTCACAGTTCCAACTTGCCAACCGTGGGACCGTCAAGTGTTCAGCACTCAAAACGTAACAGAAACACAGTATCTGCTGGTAACATCAATTTTGCGGAATCATTTCACCACTTTTTTAGCCCATCCTTTGCAAGGCCACAGGAGACAAGAAGTCTGACACATAGTCAACGCCTAGAGACGATGGTACAGGAGTATCTCCAAGTAAACATTGAAGCCACGACTGTGTCACTGGACCCTTGCTCTTTTTGGGCTTCCAATCTGGATAAATGGCCGGAGCTAGCCACTTACGCCTTGGAGATCTTGTCATGCCCCGCAGCCAGCGTTCTGTCTGAACGTGTGTTCAGCGCTGCTGGTGGTGTGCTGACAGATAAGCGCACGCGGATCTCCACTGATAATGTAGACAGACTCACGTTCATAAAGATGAACAAATCATGGATCCGAAACGACTTTTCTACCCCTGTGTCATCCTGGGGAGAGTAAAAGCTTGATGATTGGTTAAAATCACCCTACCAACCGTTTTAAGCTTTCAAATTACTAATCATGTTTATCTGTATCTTGACTGGAAAATAATTTGGGCTTTGTAGCAGTGTGCAGCACTGATCCTATTAGGCCATCTATAATAAGCTTCACCAGATTTAAAATTAAAAATAATTTTTAGCTGCATCTAGCCCGGAAAATAATTTTGGGGCTCCGAGATGCGCAAGACACATAAGTGCCTTCTTGCTGCACTACCTGCAGCATGACCCTCATATTGTCAGAATTCGAAGTAATCATGACTACTGGGTTGCCACACTCTTAGATCCCCCAAACTTTTCGATCAACCTTTTCATTTTAATAAAGACCAAAAAAATGGTCATTTTTGAAATTATAAGCATTAGCAGGTTGTTAGAAACTGAAATCAAACAGTTTTCAACTCAAAACTTTATTCTAGGTGATGTTACATTTTCACATAGGACCCCTTGTTCGAAAGGAGCTTCTGAACTCTCTCGTCCATTGAATTTGTCAGGTTTTGGATGGTTTCTGCTTCAATTGTTTTGCATGAGGACAGAATACCCTCCCAGAGCTGTTGCTTAGATGTGAACTGCCTCCCGCCATCATAGACACTCCTTTTAATGATGCTCCAAAGGTTCTGAATGGGGTAGAGGTCAGGGGAGCATGGGGGTCACACCATAAGTTTGTCCCCTTTTATGCCCATATCAGCCAGAGATGCAGATGTTTTATGTGCAGCATGAGATGGTGCATTATCATGCAGAAAAATGATCTTGCTGTGAAATACACGGTTCTTCTTCTTGAACCATGGCAGGAAGTGCTGTTTGAGAAAATCCACATACATTATGGAGTTCATCTTTAGCGCCTTCAGGGATCCTAAAGGGGCCGACAATCTCTCTCCCCATGATTCCAGCCCAAAACATTACTCCACCTCCTCCTTGTTGGCGCTGTAGCCGTGTTTGCGTGGGGTGTCCATCAACCAGCCATCCTCCACTCCATTCATCTGGACCATCGAGCGCTGCACGGCACTCATCCGTGAACAAAACAGTTTTGAAATCAGTCTTCATGTAATGTTTGGCCCACTGGAGCCGTTTCTGCTTGTGTGAAGTGGATAGAGGAGGTCGACAGGATGGCATATGCACAGCTGCAAACCTCTGAAGGACCCTGCATCTTGTTGTTCGGGGGACGTTGGAGGCACAAGCAGCTTCAAAAACTTGTCTGCTGCTATGACAAGGCTTTTTTGCCGCTGCTGTTTCAACCTGACGTAATTGCCTGTAGGAAAGAGTCCTCAATTTGCCCTTATCAGCACGCACACGTGTGTACTGTGAATCAGCTACATACCTCTTGATTGCCAAGACACTTCATCCTGATCATCGCACAATGTTGATTGTAGTCATGCCTTGACCTAAACACTCCACAATTTGTTGCTTCTCAGCAGCCGACACATCCTTTTTCTTTCCCATTTTGGCAGAAAATGTAGGCTGCTTAATAATGTGAGAGAGCCTTCTTAAGTAGTCTTGCCTTTCATTGGACACACCTGCCAAACTAATTAGCACAGGTGTCTGCAATTGCTTACAGTGATATAAAGAGCCCTGACACACATCACCATCAATGAGTTTAACTGACAAACAAACAAATTCTTCCCTTATCACTCCTAAACACTTTTTGCATAATAATTTGGAACGCAGTGTACATGTGCTTTTCCACAAAACACCAGTGGTTCACGTAGTGAATCTTACAGTTCTAACTTGCCAACCGTGGTCTGTATGGAGTTGTTCAATAAAGGGCCCAAAATTAAGATAACATAGATGGGAGAGGTCTCTATGAATAGGAATTCCTAAGTATTTGATACCCTGTGAGGGCCAGGCAAAGGGAAAGTTGGACTGGATGGAATCCTATATGGATTTGGGGAGGGAGACATCGAGGGCCTCAGACTTCGCTGCATTGATTTTAAAATTTTACCATGTAACAAAGTGATCTATTTCAGCCATAACAGCAGGGATGGATATATGTGATTGAGTGATATATACTAGGACATCATCAGCAAATAGAGAGCACTTGTACTCGGTGCCTCCCACCTCAATCCACCTAATATTGGGGTTATGGCGAATTGATGAGAGCAGGTGCTCCGTCACTAGGATGTATAAGAGAGGGGACAGAGGACATCCCTGCCTTGTCCCATTGGTGATTGTGAAAGGTGATGAAAATGTTCTGACGCACCCCCTGGGCCTTGGGACACCCGGAGCCGGACACTTTTTGGTGGATGCTGGTGGTTGTAGTCTTCGTGGCGGCGATCCGGTTCCGTGGCTCAGGGCGGTCAAACCAGTGGCGGAACTATTTATGTGGTTTTGATGTTTAAATGTCCGACTACGCCACCCGTGGATTGCGGTCAGAGTGAACCGCCGCTACAGGGCAGACCGCTAAGGCTGGTGTTGTGGGTGCAGCAGAGCGTAGCATAACTCCCCACGGGAGGAGTATAGCCTCAGGGCAGTGTATGCGGAGGATGGGGGTGATGGTGCAGGGCAGCAGCAGTAACGACACGGAGTCAGTGATGCAGTTCAGGGCCTTTACTCACAGTTCTTATTATCCAGACCACGTCTGCAGGTAACGGCTGCCCACGTCGTACTGTGCTCACCAGGTGAGGGGCTCAGACAACTCCCAGATAACTTTGGAGCGCTTCACAGGACCCCCTTTGTGTGTCCTTTGTCTGGCCTTTCTTACCAACACTTCTGTCCGGCTGCCTCGGGCCTCCTCTTGGTAAACTTGGCGCCAGTTTCCCTGACCCTATGTGGTGCCTTCCTAGCGGGTGGAGCAAGGGGCTGCGCCACATAAAATGTCAGAGCCTCCGGTTTCTAGCTGAGTGTCGTTTCCTGCCTCCACTAGTTCGGGGACCGGTCTCCCCCTTTGGCCTGACCCCTTCACGCAGGTGGATTCGGGCGTGCGGTGGCGACTCGCCCGTCCGCACCCCTGGGATCCCTTCATTCCTCGTTCCTGGAGCCTTCTCCGCTCCTCTTCCTTCCTTCTCCCTCTTGCAGGCCTGGGCCTCTGTTACTAGGCCCGCCTCCGGAGCAGAGCTCATGCAGAGCCCCTGCTCCCTGCCACTTCTGCTCAGACTTCTCTGCACTGAACTAAGATGGTGCCCACCTTTTATACTCCCTTCTCAATGCACCCAGGAACTGCTTCCTCCCTGCTCCTGCACTGCAGGGTTCCCCTTCCTCAGTGTTCCCTCCCCCCACTCCAGCCAGGGACAGGGACTGTCGTGCCCATCTCAGGGGCATATTGGTCGCCCTGCCCCACGGCAATGTGGTGTAATGCATGCAGGTGTCGGGTCCTGATCCACACTCCATCCTTATCTGAGAGTGAGATATCACACCTCTGGGTGAGGTGCAATACGTCTGTAGCAACCGAGCCCTCGGTGCTACAGTTCCATTTATCTTCAGCCTAGGTGACGTATTGTGATACAGGGCCGTGATTTTGGCTATAAAAGGGTCCCCTAGACCCCTACCCCAAGCTTTTTAAGAGAATCATATATGGCGTGCCAGGAGACTCTATGGAATGCTTTCTCAGCATCCAACGAGAGTATCTACTTACAAATTTTTAACTGCATCTAGCCCAGGAAATACTTTGTGCCTAGTAGCAGTGTCTGCTAGTCAGCGGATTATCCCGGCTGTTAAGCAAGCTACACCACCTGTAGTTTGGACACTTAATTTTTTCAAAGGAAATGCTTCGGGACCACGGGATACTCAGTGAAGAGCATCAGGAGGCACCCCAAGGCATAGGGGCTGGGACTGGCACTAGGATGCCTTGCGGTGGACAGCCGAGCTCGATCCTTATAAAAGCTTTTTAACTGCAGCAGCTTTAGTGGACGCTACTGGAGCTGGAATTACGCGGCTGCTGGCATGAGACTTGCCCTCCAATAGATCCTTGTAAATGGATTTAAAGTGTATTCATTCAAATTAGAGAGACAATTTAAATTAAAAAGCTTAGAGCTGCCTCCACCACAGGGGGGCTCTCTCGACCCACCAGCGGACAGGCACCAGTATTGGGAGAGGGGGGCTGGCCGTCAGGGTTCACCGCGGCTCTGGCACAAACCCGGCGACACGGAGGTGGCACGGGCAGGAGCGGACTGGCCGTCTCGGCTTCTCACTTTTTGGATTTTAGAAGGGCATGACATGCCTATATCTGTGTCTCCCCCTCCTTTTACTCCTCCACCTCTTTTCTTTTCGCATGACTATATGTACTTGTCACTTTTCCATGTGTTAGTTGTGTCTTCTGAGCAGTTTGTCAGCTTTTGGACACCTTTGAAGGTGTTTTCTATGTGTTTCTATGTGTTTTTGTTTGCCTGCCATTGGTTTTAACGGTGTTCGAAGGTGTTCGACGAACAGTTCGACGAACAGTTCGGCGAACACACGGGTGTTCGACGAACCGAACCGAACTCGAACACTACGGGGGTGGCTCAACACTACTCATTACCGCACAGTGTGAACACTGCGGCACTACAAAATGTATATATATATATATATATGTATATATATATATATATATACAGTATATACTGTATACAATGTATTATAAATGATAAAGTTGCAAGTTGCATATTTAGATCAAAAGGTGAAGAACAACATCGCCTAGGTGCCGTGGATCACCTAAAAGGACCAACTCCGACAAATACATATGATAAATAGGAGGAAACAGAGTTAATAATGGTTTAAAATGAATAATGTTTATTAGACACCATTAAATGAAGTATATGACAAGACAAATAAACGGTAAGTCAACCACAAGCAATCAACACCACGTGAAATTGATAAAATCCAATATATCTAGCAAGTGCCAATACGGCAGGCGGCCGCCCTGAGGGAGCCCATAATAAATATATTGTAAAATTCCCAAAGGCCAGAAATCTAAGCAAAAGTTGCCTAATGAAATATGAGAAAGGAGTAAACCATATCAGTGTGGGGCTGAGAGCTCACGTAGACTGGAAGGGAGGATGAACCGATGCGCGTTTCACGTTTTTCTGGTGATGCTTTCTCAAGAGCAAGATGTCTGTGGTGTCCAGCAGGAACCTTTTAAATATCCCAGGTGTGGAGTCATGTGTCCGACAGCGTGACCGGAAGTCCGTCACACAGTTGCTCACGTGACCTAAGGGGAGTGTACCAAGGTTGCATGCGCAGCGCGATCGCCGCTTCACAAGCTCGTGCCCGAGCCGTCAGGCCAACCGCGCGTACAGTCTATATATATTGTAAATTTACCTTTCCCCTATGAAGCCCAGGCATGGGCTGAGCTTCGTAAGTGTGTACAAACAAGGCAGACATGGTGACCTTCCTGACAATGCCATGAGAATGCAATCAGCAGTTAGTCTGAGCTGTACAACACAGCTACTGGGTCAGCTCCATCCATGTAGTGCACAAAGGGCCAATGGTTCCCCCTACTCCCTGGGCGCTGGGTTCACCAGGTGCTGGCGCCTGACATGGTTCCTCATACTAAAGTTGAGGATAAGGTTTCCCTGTGCATTGGTTCTCCTAGACACTATTTGTGAACAACTCATTCACTTAATTACCCTGCTTTTATAACCAACACATATTCGACCCTATGGGCAACATAGATATATGTCTGTATAGTGTCATACGTCTGAATCTTCTTTTGTAAATAATTCCCAATGTTCTACGTATACCCGAAGGAAGTCGGCAATGCAATAGGAGTCCATAAAAGAACGTAGAGGCATGGACCCAAATGCCAGTTGGGCAGATGCCTGTAACAGCCAGAAGTCCCCTGCTGTGCAACATGTCGGAGACAGAAACTTAGGAGGACTGCTGGATCGGCCAGTCATGGAGAGGGTCTTTGATGTAGCTGGCTGGAGTGCAGAGAGAGTAGGGATAGAAAGCTGGAAGGATATTAAGCGCAATAGACTCTTATCCGGGTAAAATGGGGAGATAGTGGGCCATGGTGCTCACTTGGAAAGGTTGTGTCATCACAACCATAAAAAAGTCTCAACGCTGCTGCAGACCCATGGCTTGGAGAACATCAGAGAATGGAATAAAATGGTTAAATCTGTTCTGCCGGTGAATAATGATGGAAAAGGAGTCAGAAATCCAAGAATGCGGTTTATTGGTCAACACGTTTCGAAGTGCCTCACTTCTTCATCAGGACTGACCACCCTTTTTATTCCATTCTCTGATTGAGGGCAAAGAGAGACTGTGACGTAGTTCATTTTGAATGAATTACTCTTCGTAATGTCTTAAACCTCCCATCTGAAACATTTCTGGCAAATCTGGGGCCCCCGTTGCAAACAGTCCAAAATAGAGAGCCATCCTTGGCTTTCTTCATTCATTTGTATGTATTTTTGGTATATATACAAATAGCCTCTTTGCAATTAAGAGAGGAGGAACTTCCGGTGCCACCTTTAGGAAGTAGCATTCCAAAATGTCAATATCGACCCTTTAAAGGGAGTTTTGCAAATTGCAGAGAAGCTGAACAGAGTGGATGTGCTTGTACATAGGGGGCATTATAAAGAAGTATGTGAATAAGGAGAACAAAATCTCAACCACACGCCTTTTCTAATATCCACGTGGAAACAAAATGGCATGTCAATTTAGAAGAAATGTGATACAATGTGCCATCATAATCCTAATTATCTTGCCTCGTTAACTCATTACAAAGCAAAGTAATTAGATGACATATTAACTAGAGAAGAGCGAAGTCTCCAGAATTCCAGAAAGTTTGTGAATTGTCAATTTTCATTTAGCGCTGGCTTTCTGGTGCTGAGTAAGATTCTTTGATGCTGATTTATTGGAGAAGGTGCAAAAGGAGGCGCGGAGGACCAGCTGGCGGGTGGAGGTGGTGGACATGTAGCGGGTCAGTTTTGCGGCAGGTGAGTATTTTTTTTTTACACTATGTTTATTAGGCTTTGGAAACCTCACAGAAAAATTAGAAACATTTGATTCGCACTGAATAACTTCGATCAAAATTCCATGACAAATTTGAACGATTTTCTGAATTTGAATCTCAGCAGATTCTGTCATCTCTAATATTCGCCTGTTCCACATCTACATCTTTACTCCTTAATATTCAGGAGGATTTGAATATCTCATCTCACACGTGCCTCTATCAAGTAATTTATGATGCCGGGACTCAGCACTGGGGATGTGTACGAAATGTATGTTAGGAAAGTCACCACGTAAGAGTTGCGCAGCTACAAATGTCAGCACAAGCCTTTTCCACTCAGGTTGTCTGTTTTGCCTCAACACAATGAGTCACAATGGAATCCTCACAAAGCGCAACGACTTACAGATTATTCCTCAATGTGTTCCGGAAAGGTGATATATTATCGTCTTCAAGTGCCAACAGACGACCTTACTGGAATATAGTAATATGGTGAAACTCACTCCCATACACTGAACTCATCATAACACTTCACAATATTCACAATATAAAAACATAAATACATTAAGTCACAACAATATTATTTTATTTTGGAAATATATATATATATATATATATATATATATATATATATATATATACGATATATATATCCCGCAATGTATACTATTGTAAATAGTTGACAGTTCCTGTTAAATAATAGACTCTATATGAGCTATTAAAAGTTGAGGGGAGTGACAGCAGCCCTGGTTACTGTACAAAAATATAACTACTATAATACTGTCCCCTATGTACAAGAATATAACTACTATAATACTGCTCCTATGTACAAAAATATAACTACTATAACACTGCCCCCTATGTACAAGAACATAACTACTATAATACTGCCTCATATGTACAAGAATATAACTACTATAATACTGCCCCTATGTACAAGAATATAACTACTATAATACTGCTCCTATGTACAAGAATATACCTACTATAATACTGCCCCCTATATACAAGAATATAACTACAATAATACTGCACCTTATATACAAGAATATAACTACTATAATACTGCTCCTATGTGCAAGAATATAACTACTATAATAATGCTCCTTATGTACAAGAATATAACTACTATAATACTGCCTCTATGTACAAGAATATAACTACTATAATAATGCTCCTTATGTACAAGAATATAACTACTGTAATACTGCCGCTATGTATAAGAATATAACTACTATAATACTGTCCCCTATGTACAAGAATATAACTACTATAATACTGCTCCTATGTATAAGAATATAACTACTATAATACTGCTCCTATGTACAAGAATATAACTACTATAATACTGCCCCTATGTACAAGAATATAACTACTATAATACTGCCCCCTATGTACAAGAATATAACTACTATAATACTGCCCCTATGTACAAGAATATAACTACTATAAAACTGCTCCTATGTATAAGAATATAACTACTATAAAACTGCTCCTATGTACAAGAATATAACTACTATAATACTGTCCCTTTGTACAAGAATATAACTACTATAATACTGCCCCTATGTACAAGAATATAACTACTATAAAACTGCTCCTATGTATAAGAATATAACTACTATAAAACTGCTCCTATGTACAAGAATATAACTACTATAAAACTGCCCCCTATGTACAAGAATATAACTACTATAATACCGCCCCTATGTACAAGAATATAACTACTATAATACTGCTCCTATGTACAAGAATATAACTACTATAAAACTGCTCCTATGTATAAGAATATAACTACTATAATACTGCTCCTATGTATAAGAATATAACTACTATAATACTGCTCCTATGTACAAGAATATAACTACTATAATACTGCCCCCTATGTACAAGAATACAACTACTATAATACTGCTCCTATGTACAAGAATATAACTACTGTAATACTGCTCCTATGTATAAGAATATAACTACTATAATACTGCTCCTATGTACAAGAATATAACTACTATAATACTGCCCCCTATGTACAAGAATATAACTACTATAATACTGCTTCTATGTATAAGAATATAACTACTATAATACTGCCCCCTATGTACAAGAATATAACTACTATAATACTGCCCCCTATGTACAAGAATATAACTACTATAATACTGCTTCTATGTATAAGAATATAACTACTATAATACTGCTCCTATGTACAAGAATATAACTACTATAATACTGCTCCTATGTACAAGAATATAACTACTATAATACTGCCCCCTATGTACAAGAATACAACTACTATAATACTGCTCCTATGTACAAGAATATAACTACTATAATACTGCCCCCTATGTACAAGAATATAACTACTATAATACTGCTTCTATGTATAAGAATATAACTACTATAATACTGCCCCCTATGTACAAGAATATAACTACTATAATACTGCTCCTATGTATAAGATTATAACTACTATAATACTGCTCCTATGTACAAGAATATAACTACTATAATACTGCTCCTATGTACAAGAATATAGCTACTATAATACTGCCCCTATGTACAAGAATATAACTACTATAATACTGCCCCCTATGTACAAGAATATAACTACTAAAATACTGCTCCTATGTTTAAGAATATAACTACTATAATACTGCTCCTATGTACAAGAATATAACTACTATAATACTGCTCCTATGTACAAGAATATAACTACTATAATACTGCCCCCTATGTACAGGAATATAACTACTATAATACTGCCTCCTATGTACAAGAATATAACTACTATAATACTGCTCCTATGTAACTAGCTCTACCAGCCCATACATTGTAGGTTTAAAGCCCAAGCAGAGACATATTGTCCATACAGGCTTACAGCCCAAGAGTGGCATATCCAGTGGTAGCGTAGCGTAGTTACCCATCATACGAAGGTGTCCTTGTCGTGGTTGATGGGCACACATAAATTGGCCAAATTATGCGCAAAAAACCTTCATTTTTCAAAGTGACATCAGTCTAGATACAATATTTCTTATATATTCATGTATGGAGTGCCGAAGTTCTTTTTGCAATTTAGATTACTTTTTTCTTCAGAGCACCCGAATAAATCTCCCCTAGCAATGACCGGTCCGGCTACCGAGTACCCCACGGCCCAGAGGGGGTCAAACTCAATTCAAAAATGCAAAAACACATCAAAAACTCTACATGTGAACACAGCCCAAGTTGTGGAGGAGTATTTTTGTTTTTGGTAATTTATTTTGCTTTATATACAAGTCATTACCCTGGAAAGGATGTTCCTTAACATATTTCCCAGGAAAATCCATTTTGGTTTCGTTTTTGCATGTTTTATTGTGAGTCTGTAAAAGTGGGGTAATACTCTGACAACGTTGTTGACAGCAGTGACCTGGGGGTCAGAAATGCTTCCAGGGGTCTTCCCCATGCTGTTCCCATATCATTTGAGCACTGTTCCCATCGATTTGGGCAATTTTTAGGTCCTCTGCAGACTGCCGGGGGGAGCCGCCTGAAAAATGCTCGAGTTTCCCATAGACTTACATTGGGCTCGTTGCTCGGGTCAAGCACCCGAGTATTCCAATGTGCTCAACCCGAGTATCGAGCACCCGAGCATTTTAGTGCTCGCTCATCACTAGTTATCAGCTCTCCTTGGCTCTGTGTCTGCACATAGTATACTGTACATCACATACGCTGCTCATAAATTCCCGATCTGTTCCTTGATTATAAATTCTCCGTAAGACGCTGCAGCAGAGAATCAGCCCGGGAGGTTGCCTGAAAAACGAATCTCATAGCAACTAGAGGTTTATTGTTTTTTTTTTTTCTCTGAACATTAGTCATTTGAAGTTCTATAGAGACAAGTTAGAAAGTTAGATAACCTCTGTGGTTGCAACTTTTTACATTTATTTTTATTGCTCAGTTTAACTTCTTTTTTTTAATACAGAAAATTAATTGGCTAACTAGAAACTCAAATGGTTCAAAGATGAAAAAGAGTGAAAGAAAAACTTCTTATGACGAATGCTTCTAAGGAGATGTAGAAAGGCTGAATTGAATGGTAAATTTCCATCAAAATGTTTTTTTTAAACTTTGCATTTACTGAAAACAAGAGGAATCTCAGTTTACCATTGCTGCAAAGTAATACGATAAAAAAAAGAAGGTGGAGGATTGGATTGACAGAATGACAGCTTTATTGTTGTTATGAGCTAGACTAAATAAATATCACAAACATGAGCAGTGAAATATGGAGAAAAGTTAACAGACGTCTCAGAAAGTATCATCACTGACCTGTAACCCAGCTTTCCCATTGTCTGCAGCAGTTTTAGAAAGTATAATTGTTAAACCACAATCCAGTTTTCCAAGTGTTAGCAGTCTCTAAAAGTATCATTACTGATTTGCAAACCAGCTTTCCTAACATCAACAGCTGTGAAAAAAAAATAAATGAAAAACACGCCAAAAATTTCACTTTTTCATACTGACTCACAAAAATACATGAATAAAAGCGATAAAAAAAGCTATATGTGAAAAAAAAAAATGGTATGAATGAGAACGCCAAATCGTCCCGCAAAAAACAAGCCCTTATATGGCTCATTCGGCAAAAAAAGTAAGAAAGTTACAGCTCTCAGAATATGACGGTGCAAAAACAAATTAATTTTTGTAAAATATTGTTTTTAGTGTGTAAAAACAGTAAATCATAAATATATATATATATATATGGTATTGCTATAATCGTACCAACCCGACGAACAATTTCGGTCTTATCACTTTTACCGCACAGTGAACAATACAAAACAACCCCAGAAAACTGAATTGCTGGTTTTTGTTCATTCTATGTCTGAAAAATCTGAATAAAAAGCGATTAAAAAAAATGATGTGCCCCAAAATGGTGCCAAAAAAAATCTACAACTCGTCCCGTAAACAATAAGCCATCATACAGATCTGTTCGTCAAAAAGTATAAAAAGCTACAGCTCTCAGAATATGGTGATGAAAAAATTACTTTTTATTAAAAAGCATTTTTAGTGTGTGATAGCTGCAAAACCTAAAAAAAAAACATATAAATCTGGTATCGCAGTAATCACACCGACATGAAGAATAAATCCACTTTATCACTTTTACCGCACAGTGAACCGCACAAAAATAAAAATAAGGACTATTTTTGTACTGCTGTCTATATGTTCATTCTACCTCCTAAAAATCGGAACAAGGCTCGGCTCACATTTATCCTGCACTCTCCGCTGAGCGCTTACGTCGGGTTTTCCATGTAAATTCTCCAAAACCGCGATTCAGACAAAACACTTGACGGAACCACTCACTTATGAGGCCGCGATTCAGACGGAACCACTCACTTATGAGGCTGATGGAGTCACTTTGGACTGGTCTGTGTTCCAGCAGTGTACCATAATTTTAGGCGTCTTTTTAGAGCACAAGTGTGGGCGATCACAGATATGTGTGTGCCTAAAAAGATGGAGACCACCGACGCAGACGTCAAATGGGCTCCAAAGTGTCTCCATCAGCCTCATTATGGTGGGTGGTTCTGTCGGGGGTTTCGTCTGAATCGCATTTTTATGGGATTTACACGGAAACCCCAATATAAGCGCTCAGTGTAAAACACAAGAAGGTGATCCTGCCTTACTCTGCAAGCAATCGAAAAATATTATGTACCCAAAAATGTTACCAATAACACCCTAATTTATCCCACATAAAACCAGCCCCCACTCAGGTCTGTCATCTGTCACTGGAACTATAGAGGGTCCCACGTTACTGTTAGAATAAAGACTGGAAAAGTGCAATGTCTCTCGCTCCCTCAAATAAAATCCAGTGAATTCTGCGCTCCCAAATCCAAATGCCCCCCTCCTTCTGAGCCCCACTGTGCATAAACCACAGTAAGTGGTCACCTTTGACATTATTGTAGTGGGGAGAGAGCCGTTAACAATTTACTGGGTGCGTATCGCCAGAAGCACAAGCTGGGTGCAACGTATGGGGGCGCTACACTGTATGGCGGCACAATGTATGAACACTAAACTGGCAAATTTGCAATTCCTCAAAATAAAGCCTGGCGTGGATCTTACAAAATAATTACTGCAGCCATAGATGAATTCACTAAGAGGTGCAATTTCTACAATGGGGTCACTTTTGGGGTTTTTCTGCTGTTTTGGCACCTCTGGGGCTCCGCAAATCTCGCCTGCAAACAATTCCAGCAAAATCTGTGCTCCAAAAGCCAAATAGTGCTCCTTCCTACTCAGCCCTGACATGTGGCCTAACAGTAATTGCTGATGACATATGGGGCATCACTGCGGTCGGGAGAAATTGCGCAAAAAATTGTAGGGTCTAATTTCACCTATTAACCCTTGTGTACCTGCAAAATTTGCAGCAAATACAATAATTACATTTTTACCACTAAAATGCCATATTTCCATTTCTCAATGTTAGAAAATTCTGTGAGGCACCTATGGGTTCAAAATACTCACTACACCCCCAGATGAATTCCTTAGGCAGTGGAGTTTCCAATATGGGGTCACCTGGGGGGGGTTCTGCTGTTCTGGCACCTCAGGGGCGCGGCTAATGGAGCTCATAATTGATTCTAATGGAATCTGCGTTCTAAAAGACAAGTAACTCCTTCCCTTCTTGTACATCCACATATGGGTTACTGCCATATTTGGGAGAAATTGCATTACAAATTCTGGGGTTCAATTTCTCCCATTACTCCTCATGTAAATTATAAATTTGGTGCTTAAACAGTATTTTAGTGGGAAAAAAAAATTTTTGTTCTCACATCTAGATGTTATAAAGTTTCGTAAATCACCTGTAGGTTACAAATGCTCAGTACACTCCTAGATGAATTCCTTGAGGGGTCTTGTTTTCCAAAATGGTGTCACTTGTAGGGGGTTTCTGCTGTTTTCGTAAGTCAGGGGCGCTCCAAATACAACATGGCATTCACAACAACCTATTCCAGAAAAATAGCTCTCTTTCCTTTCCTAGCCCTTCCATGTGCCCAAACTGTTTTTGACCTCATATATGGTATCATTGCGTTCGGGAGAAATTGCAATACAAATTATGGGGTCCATTTTCACCTATTATCTATTATGAAAATTACAAATTTGGGGCTAAAACAACATTTTCGTGAAAAGAATGAAAATTTTCCATATGACAACCTGTTATCAAATTATGTGTTGTACCTGTGGGTTCAAAATGCTTACTATAGCCCTGGATAAAATCCTTGAGGGATGTAGTTTCCAAAATTGGTTCAAATGTGGGGGGGTTTCAACTGTTTAGGCACATCAGGGGCTCTCCAAATGCGACATGGTGTCTGCTCTCAATTCCAGCCTTTTTTATGCTCAAAAAGTCAAACGGTGCTCCTTCCCTTCCAAGCCCTGCCATGCACCCAAAAAATAGTTTTCCCCTACATATGGGGTATCAGCGTACTCAAGAGAAATTGAACAACAAATTTTGGGGGCCATTTTCTCCTGTTAACTTTGTGAAAATAAAAATTTGGGGCTAAAAGTACATTTTTGTGGGAAAAATGTGATTTTCTTATTTTCACGGCTCTACGTTATAAACTTATATGAAGCACCTGGGGTTTCAAGGTTCTCACCACACGTCTAGATACATTCCTTGAGAGTTACAGTTTCCAAAATAGGGTCACTTGTGGGGGATTTACGCTGTTTAGGTACATCAAAGTATGTGACAAAGTATCTCACACCATCCTTATTGAAAAAATGACCCAGTATGCAATGGACCAGGCAACTGTTAGGTGGATTCATAACTGGCTTAGTGATCGGACTCAAAGGGTGGTTGTAAATGGCTTCACATCCAGCTGGATGAATGTCTCAAGTGGGGTACCACAGGGCTCCGTCCTGGGACCTGTATTGTTCAACATCTTTATCAATGATTTAGATGAAGGAATTGAGGGTAAACTGATTAAATTTGCTGATGACACAAAGCTAGGAGGGATAGCTAATACTAGAGAAGAGAGAGAGAGGATTCAAAAAGACCTAAATAAACTGGAGCAGTGGGCAGCAACCAACAGAATGGTTTTTAACAGGGAAAAATGCAACGTACTACATCTGGGCAATAAAAATGAAAAAAGCATATACAGAATGGGAGGAATAGAGCTAAGCAACAGTACATGTGAAAAAGACTTAGGTATACTAATAGATCATAGACTGAACATGAGTCAACAGTGTGATGCAGCAGCAAAAAAGGCAAATACAATTCTGGGATGTATTAACAGAAGCATACAGTCTAGATCACGTGAAGTCATTATCGGTCTTTACTCCTCTTTGGTCAGACCTCATCTGGAATACTGTGTACAGTTTTGGGCACCACATTTTAAAAAAGACATAGACAAACTGGAGCAAGTTCAGAGAAGAGCGACCAGAATGGTGACTGGTCTGCAAACCATGTCCTATGAGGAACGGTTACAGGATCTGGGAATGTTTAGCTTGCAAAAAAGAAGACTGAGAGGAGACTTAATAGCTGTCTACAAATATGTCAAGGGCTGTCACATTGTAGAAGGATCATCTTTATTCTCATTTGCACAAGGAAAGACTAGAAGCAATGGGATGAAACTAAATGGGAGGAGACACAGATTAGATTTTAGAAAAAACTTTTTGACAGTTAGGGTGATTAATGAGTGGAACAGGCTGCCACGAGAGGTGGTGAGTTCCCCTTCAATGGACGTCTTCAAACAGAGGCTGGACAGACATCTGTCTGAGATGATCTAGTGAATCCTGCTTTGAGCAGGGGGTTGGACCAGATGACCCAGGAGGTCCCTTCCAACTCTACCATTCTATGATTCTATGATTCTATGATCAGGGGCTCCCCAAAAACAACATGGCACCCGCTGTCGATTCCAGACATTTTTGCGTTCAAAACAGTGCTCTTTCCATTTCGAGCCCTGCCATGTGCCCAAACAATAGTTTTCCCCACATATGGGGTATCAGCATGCTCAGGAAAAATTGCACAACAAATTTTGTAGTCTATTTTATAATATTACCCTTGTGAAAAGAAAAAAATTGGGGCTAAAGTAAAAAAATTAAAAAAAAAGTGAAATGTTAATTTTTTCCTTCCACATTGCTATAGTTCCTGTGAAGCACCTGAAGGGTTAATAAACTTATTGAATGTGGTTATGAGGACTTTGAGGGGTGCAGTTTTTAGAATGGTGTCACTTTCTGGTATTTTCTGTTATATAGCCCCCCCTAAAAGTCACTTCAAATGTGATGTGGTCTCTAAAAAAAATGTTTTTTGTAAATTTTGTTGGAAAAATGAGAAATCGCTGGTCAACTTTTAACCCTTCTAACTTCCTAACAAAAATAATTATGTTTCAAAAATTGCGCTGATGTAAAATAGACATGTGGGAAATGTTATTTATTAACTATTTTGTGTGACATAACTGTCTGGTTTTATGGCATAAGAATTAAAAGTTTGAAAATTACAAAAATTTTGAAAATTTATGTCAAATTTCCGATATTTTCACAAATAAACGCAAGTCGTATTAAACGAATTTTACTACTATCACGAAGTACAATATGTCACGAAGAAACAGACTCAGAATCACCGGGATCCGTTGAAGCGTTCCAGAGTTATTAACACATGAAGTGACAGTGGTCAGAATTCAAAAATTTTGCCTGGTCATTAATTGGCTCAGTCACTAAGGGATTAATTGCAATCCTGTCTGTGATGACAATGAGACTTCTAAAAAGTCATCTGTACTGAACAAGAAGTATGAATTTAGTAATTAGTAGGCTTAGTAACCAGTTTGAAGATTATTTTTTAATACAGATAATAAATAGAACATTCTAAAAAAAATTTGTTTAACATAAAAACTTACTTTAAACAATAGGCAGATTCCCTTTAACTCTTCTCTGATACTTTTAAGGTAATCTGGGTGATGGCCTCTTGCCCAGGCTGCAGATATTATGTATGTATTATCTGTGTAGGGGGTCTGTGTATTTCCCGCCCGGTAACTATGAGCCGTCCGCGTGCTTTCATCCCTCTATTTATCTTGTACTCGTTGATTAATTGCCAGAATGTTATGAAATTATTATTAGCGCAGAACGTTGCAGTATACGGTATAATGGAAGCGCCTTGTGACACCCGTCCACCCGGAGCTATGCATTCACATTAAACACGTGTCACGCTCCACAACAAGAACGGACTAATTACAGAATCTACTAATCCTTTTCCTGGAAGTCGTTGTGCAATTTTATATTCATATTAATGACTGTTGATAGCGGATCTGACACAAGTGCGGCGCGCGGCTGATTTGTTGTTCGGATGGTAGCTAGGTATTCCTTTATGGATACATTGAAAAAGGCCAAAGATTACAGAGCTCGAGGAACCCCGACTAATAAATATGAGTAATCCGTTCTTTAACCTCTTCATGACTGCTGGGTATAATGCCATAAACTTCAGAATATGCAATTTATTGCATCACCAGGTTGTGGTTAAAGGGGTTTTCCGCAACTTTTATTTTTTTTTACTTTGGGTGTAAGAGCTCGCAAGCAGGTAGCTGACCGTTCTACCCGCTGTCGCTCAGAATACTCCTGCCAGAGATTCTGAGGCTTCCTCTGATGTCACATCAACATAGTATCTACTTGAAAGAAAATAAATCAACTAGTCCTGGATAACCCCTTTAAATGTCCATGCAACCTGTATGGCACATTTGGCCCATTCACTTCATTACTGTAAAGTTACAAAAAATTCTTATTGCTCGGTTTCCTTGAGGAAAGAGTAGGGAGTCAACTCTTTATGGGAGTCAGGGGTGTTTAAAGGGTTTATATAGAACTTAGATATTGATGATCCACCCATCCTTGGTTCGGTATCCTGAGAAAGTTTAGTGTATAGATCCAAAGTACCACGTGTCCCCAAATACTACAGCTCAGATTTCATTCCCTTTAATAGGGAAAAAGTCCTCTTCCTCTCCGATGAGACAATTTACATATTTAATTTTCCAGAAGAGCATTGCATGGCGAATAAGTCTCCTTACGCTGGTATGCCAGGGTCGATACGTCACTCTCCACAAGGTTAAACGTTACCCCTTAGACCTCAGTCCAGAGCCTCTCACCTAGCCAAATCAGTTCTCATACTTTGCACTGATGAGGGGCAATACCCCGAAACACTGTGTCTGCAAATGGAGATTCTGATTTGGCTTTTTTCCTACGTCATATTGCAAGGCTCGTTAAAGCGTCGATGGTGAATTGTAGGATCGCTGCTTCCAACAGGTGCTGGCGCTATGAACCTCTGAAGAGGCAATTTGCATATTCCCTTTTATAGGAACTGAGCAGTACCTGGGAACAGCCATTATACATTGTATGGCGCTGTGGTGCACTAGCATTATACATAGTGTCCTTCCGCAGGAACTTCAAACTTCTGATACCATGCAGATGCCATGTCGCATTTGCTACGTCCCAGAGATGCCACAAAAAGTAGAAACCACCGACAAGTGACACCATTTTGGAAACTACACCCATCAAAGGATTCAAAAAGGTGTATGGCGACCTTCTTGACCCCACAGGTGCTTTACAGAATTTTTTAACAAATGGATGTGAAAATGAAAAATATTTTTTTTTTACACAAAAATGTTGCTTTAGAGAAATTAGACCACACAATTTGCAGTCAAATTTCTCCAGAGTACGATGGTACCCCATATGTGGTTGAAAAAGAATGGACATATGGAAGGACTCGGAAGAGAAGGAGCAGTATTTGAATTTTGGAGCACTATTTTGGCTTGAATAATATTATGGACAATTACGCAATTGACTGACAATTGATGGACGAGGACTCAGTTGCTTTCGCTACTAGGCAGGTTATTTTGTGTTATCCAGTGAACGTACAGTGTATATACATCGAATTCCAACGCATGGAATATATATATATACTTTGGTTCTGTAACCGTTAAGCTCCGCGATAACCCAATAATCCGAGAAAAACTAGCTGCCACCACCAATCATTTATACAGGCCAATTGGACGCTCGTGACTGGTAACATATGGCCTCACAAGGCTTCAGGGCTGCGATTTATAGAGCAAGAGGAACAAAGCTATTACATTTTATAAATTTAATCTGAAAAGTAGGCAAGGTTTAAAAAATATACAAAAAATAATATTACAAAAGGGAACAAAACAATAAAGTATATACAATCACATAAAATAAAAGGGGATAACAAAAGAAATGTACTAGACCAGATGTCACAGAAATGGTGCAGATATTAGCGGAGGGGAGCGCTCCAATTGGAAAATGGCGCTGTCCTACAGCAAGCTGTATCTCCCAGCAGTAAAAATTAGTGATGAGCGAGCATGCTCGCTACTGCTCGGTGCTCACCCCAGCATCTCACTGCTCGAGATGCTCGGAGCTCGCCGAGTATTTCCGGTTGCTCGGCGGGAGTTCAAGTCCCCTCCCTGCATGTTTGGCGCTCTTTACAGAGCCAGTGAACATGCAGGGATTGCTTGCCATGCACTGTAATGCCGTAGCCATGTAGGTTGTGGGCATTACAGTGATTGGCTGGCCGCACAGCGTCATCAGGTGTATATCAGACCTGGCGCCGCCATGTTCGTCACAGTCACTCCGGAATCAGACAGTGTAGGGAGAGCTGCTGCTGAGCTAGGGAGAGATTTGCTTGTGTATTAGGTAGTGTAGAGAGAAAAACCGTACATTACACATATCAATCCTAACAAACAGTCCTTCTGAGGACTAATCCATCTGCAGAGATATCAGGCAGGCAGGGTATATAGGCAGGCAGTGTATATAGGCAGGCAGGCAGGATATATAGCAGACTGCAGTGCATATAGTACAAGAGGCTCCATTCCAGTTCTGCCTTCTGCTGCTGTTTGATATTTCTATACAAAGGCCCAGGTCTCAGGGGCCAGGGATACTTTTCTTTGGATCTTAATCCTCATTATTTGCTTTAAAAGCAATCCAGAGAACACCGTTTTTCTGCACCATTTGCTTGTTGGCACTGCAGAATACAGCCAGGTCCTTTCCATATTACAGCGCTAGAAATCGAGCTATTTAAAACTCTGTTTTCTCCATCACACAGATCACATATACGTTGTCAGAAAACACTGCCATTTCTGGCCTCCATTAAAAATATCTTTCAGTGTGTCAGTGAAGCAATTCACAGCAGTTTGCAGTTCGAACTACTTACCTACAGGCCAGGTATTAAAAACTCTATTTTCTCCGTCACACGGATCACATATAAGTTTGCTCCAAACTCAGTCATTTGTAGTGAGCGTGGAAGATACTGTCCTCCATTTAAATTGGTCAAGGCACGTGGCAAGGGATGTGGAACTGGACGTGATGGTGATGATGGTGCATGCAGAGGCCGAGGACAAGGCCGTGGGCAAGCTGAAATTGTGCCACAACAAACACCCACATCTTCTCGCCTGACCTTCCTGTCCCAATTTCTAGGGGACCGCAGCACCCCACTATTGAACCCAGAGCAGTGTCAAAAGGTTGTTGGTTGGATAGCGGATAATGCTTCCAGTCACTTAGCCACCACCACCACCACCACCTTGTCTTTCACACGGTCAAGTCTCAGTAGCCGTGAGTCTGGACCGCATATTCCTCACCCTGATCCTCCTTCCTCCCACCATGCCGAGTACCCAGAGACAACTGATCCCACACTTGGACACTCTGAAGAGCTGTTCACTTTTCCATTTATAAATTTGGGCCTCTCGCCCGGTCCACTTGAAGCGCGGCAAGAGGAGATCGCATGTAGCAATGCCCAAATATTTGAGCAGCCACGGTCACACGAAGGCGGCGGTGGGAAAGTGTCACAAGAGGTGGACGATGATGAGACACAATTGCCAGAAAGTCAGGAATAGGACCAGGGTGCGGAAGTGTAAGACGAGGTGGTGGATGATATAGTAACTGACCCAACCTGGCAGGAGGAAATGCAGAGCGAGGACAGCAGCACACAGGGGGAGGGAGGCAGAACACCCCAACAGGCAGGAAGAAGCAGTGTGGTGGCCGCAGACAGAAGGCAGGCAACCGTTACCCGTAACACCAATATGAAGGAAGTTGCCAGTACAACTGTTAGGTCTTCCAAAGGTTTGGTTATTTTTTAAAGACTTTGCCGATAACCCCAAAAAGGCCATTTGCACCACCTGCCAGGCCAGCATCAGCAGGGGTGGCAAAACTACCAGCTTGACCACCACCAGCATGATAAGGCACATGGCAGCAAAGCACCCGAATTTGTGGGCCGAACCCCAGGGTCCAGGAACAGTGTCTGCAGGTGGCACCATTGCTTCTTACGCTGCTGTGCATGCAAGCCAATCCCCTGTCCATGGTGCATGCGAAGATGCCTCCTGTCCTGCACCTGTCATTGCGCACTCTCAAGTAGCAGCATCAGGAAGCACATCCATGTTCTTGTCCCAGCGCAGCGTTCAGTTGTTCATACCAGTCTTTGGAACGCAAGCGCAAATATGAGGCCAACACCGCACAGGCCACACTACTAAATGCTCACATTTCACGACTGCTTGCGCTCGAAATGTTGCCTTTTAGGCTTGTGGAGACGGAAGTATTCCGCAACCTGATGGTGGCGGCCGACCCTCGGTACTCGGTCCCCAGCAGCCACTATTTCTCCCGGTGTGCTTTCCCCGCATAAGATAAGCACGTGTCCCAAAACCATGGCCGGCGTCAGCACCCGGCGCACCCGGGCAAGTGCCGGGGCCCTGAGCAGGCGGGGGGACCCACTTCCAGTCTGGCACACCGCCGAGCTATGGGCGGAGGAGAGCGGTGCCAGCGCTCGCCCTTCTCCCCCGCTTGCTCAGGGCCCCGGCAGCCGGATACTTACTTTTCCCTGTGCCTCTGCAGATCCGATGTCTTCCTGCAACGCGCTCCCTATGACATCTCAGGTCAGAGGGTGCAGTGACATCTTTCCACCGCGCCCTCCCCTGAGCCATTACAGGCAGCGCAGAGCGGGATGACGCCGGCGACGCTGGAGTCCGGACCTGAGCAGCAGCAGCAGGTGAGGAGAAGTGAGGTGAGTATTTGATTTTTTTTTTAATGTATGGAGGCATGGGGCATTATATGGTGGGGTAACATCCTGCATGGGGCATTATATGGGGGTGTGACATCCTGCATGGGGCATTATATGGGGGGTGACATCCTGCATGAGGCATTATATGGGGGGTGACATCCTGCATGGGGCATTATATGGGGGGTGACATCCTGCATGGGGCATTATATAAGGGGGGAGTGACATCGGCATGGGGCATTATATGGGGGGTGACATTCTGCATGGGGCATTATATGGGGGGAGACATCCTACATGGGGCATTATAAGAGGGGGAACAGCCTGCATGGGGAATTATAAGGGGGGCCAGTATCCTGTATGGAGAGTTATAAGGGGGGCCAGTATCCTGTACAGAGCGTTATCTGGGGGCCAGTACCCTGTAAGGAGCGCTTTATGGGGGACAGTATTCTGTATGGAGCATTATAGATATCACTCATGTAATGTAAGAAGTGAAATCTTTGCATTGTAGAATACCTATATTTCTCTGCGGTATTTGTGAATCGTGGTATGTGTTAAAGGGGCCCGCTGAGACTCTTTCGTCCAGGACCCAGAAAAACCTGAAGCCAGCCCTGCCCAAAACATTAGATGTGCCCTCAACAACGCAGTTACTGGGAAAGTTCACCTAACCACGGACACGTGGACAAATGCTTGTGGGCAGAGACGATACATCTCGCTGATGGCACACTGGGTTAACATAGTGGAAGCCAGGACCCAGTCGGACCTTGGGACGGAACACGTCCTCCCGACGCCAAGGATTGCGGGCCCTAGGTCAATCAGAGTTGCCCCCACGGTCTACAGCTCCTGCACCTCATCCTCCTCAGCCTCCTCCTCCTCTTCAGCCTCCATCTCCGAAATGACCACATCAATCACAAGCTGGAAGTACTGCAGCACTGCCTCGGCCAAGCGGCAATAGGCTGTGCTGAAGCTAATATGCTTAGGAGACAAACCGCACAATGCTGAAAAGTTGTAGACAGCTCTGAAAGAGCAGGCAGATCTGTGGCTCACACCGCTGAACCTCCAGCCAGGCATGGTCGTGTGTGACAATGGCCGGAACCTGGTGGCGGCTCTGAGGCGAGGCAAGCTCATACACGTACCATGCCTGGCCCATGTGCTAAACCTCGTGGTTCAGCGGTTTCTAAAATCCTACCCGGAGCTTTCGGATCTGCTTGTTAAAGTATGCCGCCTATGTGCCCATTTTAGAAAGTCAGCTACAGCTTCCGCCGCCCTTGCCATGTTTCAGCAGCGTTTGCAGCTTCCGGTTCACAGACTGGTGTGTCATGTCCCCACACGTTGGAACTCTACACTGCAGATGTTGGGAAGGATTTCTAAGCAGAAGAGGGGAGTGGTTGAGTACCAGCATCAACAAGGCCGTCAGTATTCAGTTCAGACTCCACACATAAGACCTCAGGAGTGGACATGGATGTCAGACATATGTACCATCCTCCAAAACTTTGAGGACTCCACCAAGATGGTGAGCGGCGATGACGACATAATTAGCGTCACCATCCCACTTCTCTGTCTTCTGAAATGCTCTCTGCTCACAATCAAAGAGGATGCATTGCAGGCGGAGCACGATGAGATAGAGCAAGGAACCATACACACAGTCAAGCCTCATCTCATCCCAACGTGGATTGGGTGACAATGAGGAAGAGGAGGAGGAGGAAGGACAGGAACTAGTTTCATGCACTATAGACGATACTACCTGCACAGCTGTCATACCGTCTGTTCAGCATGGATGGCCAGAGGACAGAGAGGAGGAGGAGGATGAGGAGGAGGAGAGCATGGTCAGTCATCCTCTTGGTGAGGACACGGAAGTCTTGCCTGTTAGTAGTCTGGCACGCATGGCTGAGTTTAAGTTATGCAGCCTTTCCCATGACCCTCGCGTTCTCAAAATTTTGGGTGACAGTCATTACTGGTTGGTGACACTTCTAGACTCACGCTACAAGGAGAACTTTATATCTCTTATTGCTGAGGCGGACAGGTCTACAAAAATGGGGCAGTACCAGAAGGCCCTTGTTGCGGAACTATTAAAACAATTCCCATCTGAAAACGCTGGCGGCAGAGGGCACACTTCGTTGGACAACCAAAGAGTACAGGCGAGAGAGACACAACTTCAATCCAGCAGAGGCAGGGGAACACTGTCAAAGTTCTCGGAGAGTTTTCTCAGACCCTCCCATCGCACAGGCCCTGAGGCGTGGGGTACTCTCACAAGGAGTGCAAAGTTTGGGAAGATGCTGAAGGAGTACCTTGCCGACCGTACCAACCTCCTCCATGATTCCGCTGTGCCTTATAATTATTGGGTATCCAAGCTGGATACGTGGAATGAACTGGCTCTCTATGCCTTGGAGGTCCTGGCCTGCCCTGCCGCCAGCGTTTTATCAGAGCGGGTTTTTAGTGCCTCTGGTGGAATTATAACTGATAAGCGCATCCGCCTGTCAACTGAAAATGCTGACAGGCTGACTCTTATAAAAATGAACAAGGGCTGGATTGGGCCAGACTTCTCAACACCGCCGAATGATAGCAGCGTAACATAAACTCAAATCCAGTGTCTTTTCTTGGGAGGTGTATTCCCATGCACCTTTTCACACCGACACATGGTTATACGCTTCCTGATTTTGGCTATTTGCTCTTGTCCTCCTCCTTCTCTTCATCCTCCACCACCATATCACCAGGGTGACGGTGACCGTTGTCCGTGAGGCAACATTCACATAATTTTTTTAAAGGGTGTTTATGATGCCCGTAAAAAAAAATTTTTTATACAGTATGTTCATGTATACCCCCCAGGGGAAAATGTTTGTCAGCCCATACACTTAGTGCATGGGCATTATAAGTATAGGAGGCCCGCTCCTTTCTAATGGGAACATTTTTTTATGAGGCCCTCCTTCACGTCTCTTCCAAGGGGCACTGAAGTGCCTCCAAATTTTTGGCAGCCCTTGCATTCACTGCATAGGCCAACACTATGGAGACTCTCTCCTTTCTAATGGGAATTTGTCGTTACTGTGGCCCTGCTCTGTGTGTCTTTAAATTTTTAGTGGGGTTTTTCCTAAAATTGGTCAGCCGTTGGACGCACTGCATACCCTATAACTGTATAGCAGACCTTCTCCTTTCTAAATGGAATTTGTCATTACTGTGGCCCTGCTCTATGTGTCTTTAAATTCTTAGTGGGGTTTTTCCTAAAATTGGTCAGCCGCTGGACTAACTGCATACCCTATAACTGTATAGCAGACCCTCTCCTTTCTAACAGGAACATGTCGCACTTGTTACTGTGGCCCTGCTCTGTGTGTCTTTAAATTCTTAGTGGGGTTTTTCCTAAAATTGGTCAGCCGTTGGACTCACTGCATACCCTATAACTGTATAGCAGACCCTCTCCTTTCTAATGGGAACACGTCGCACTTGTTACTGTGGCCCTGCTCCGTGTTTATTTAAATTCTTAGTGGGGTTTTTCCTAAAATTGGTCAGCCGTTGGACTCACTGTATACCCTATAACTGTATAGCAGACCCTCTCCATTCTAATGGGAACATGTCGTACCTTGTTACTGTGGCCCTGCTCTATGTGTGGTTAAATTTTTAGTGGGGTTTTTCCCAAATTTTGGCAGCCCTTGCAGTCACAGCATGGGCATTACCACTATAGGAGACCCGCTCCTTTATAATGGGAACATTTTTTTTACTGAGACCCTCCTCTATGTCTTTTCAAAGGGATATTGGGTTGCATCCAAATTTTTGGCAGCCCTTGCAGTCACTGGATACGCAATAACAGTATAGGAGACCCACTTGTTAATAATGGGAACAACAAAGCATAGCCGGCTGATGGCTCTCTAACAATAGCGAGGGCCGACTGCTGGCCTTTTAAGAAAAGTAAGGACCGTCTGATGTCCCTATAAAAATAGGCTTTATGACTTTCAGAGTCCCATCAGATGTGTCTGATGATGTGTCACACACCACATTGCCAGATAAGGTTGTAAAATGTTAAAATGACATTTCCCGTTGAATGCATTTGTCTTAAAGAATAACATAAAAAAAAAAAAAAACAATAGGATCTTTCTTTAGTATAAAAAAGAGCGTCACCAATTGAACCTCAATTCAATCACATTGTTCAGCTCCTGCACCTCCTCCTCCATCTCCGAAATGACCACATCAGTCACAAGCTGACAGCACTGCAGCACTGCCTTGGCCAAGCGGCAACAGGCTGTGCTGAAGATAACATGCTTAATGCTTAATTGACAAACCGCCCAGCGCTGCAGAGTTGTTGAAAGCTGTAACACAGCAGCCTGATCTGTGGCTCTCACCGCTGAACATACAGCCTGGCATGGTCGTGTGTGACAATGGGCGGAACCTGGTGACGGAGAAATGACAGCCGGAGTAGATACGGTTTCCCTCTATGCCAGTCCTTTCACCGAGCTAAATACAATTCTCACAAAAAAAGCTGTGGACTGGCTCTGTACCGTCCCTGGCCACATTGACGTGTCCACGTGTTTGTGGTTAGGCGGTCCTTCCCAGTAAATGCACTGGGGAGGGCACGGGTAATGTTGTGGGACCCGTGCCTGTGGAAGGCGGAGACGATACTGGGAGAAATAGTGGCGGCTGGGGACTGAGTATGGACAGCCGGCCGCCACTGGCATGAGGTTGTGAAAAGCTTCTGCCTCCATGAGCCTAAAAGGCCATATTTCAAGTGCAAGCAGCTGCCCAGAAATCTGGCAGTTTAGTGTTGCGGCCTGTGGGTGGGTGGTTGGCTGGCTGCATACTTGCTCTTGCATTCCAAGTAACAGAAAACTAAGCAGATGGTGGACTCTATCATCATCATGTCCTCACCTCAGCACTATGAATTCTTCTGAAGGAGAAGCCAGCGCCCACTGGAGGAGTCTCCGGTTCTCTGGTGGGCCTGTCCAACCTTGCCGAGAAGCAGCCCTGGCTAAGAAAAGTGTGGGGGAATGTTTCCGGACACTCTATGGCTGCTTTTTTAATGTGGATCGGACATGCTTATGCATCTTATTTCTTAAACCGCATTACAGATCAGGCCATTGTCCAACTCTGTATTCATGAAATTAAATGCGCAAAGAAAGATGTTTGTGTGTCAAAGCACCACCAACAAGTGCGAGTTGATGTTGGATGGGCTGCCATTGCTTTGACAACAAGTTGCATTAAAGGACTTCCTGGGAGAAATGACACCCAGGGTAGATACGGTTTTCCTCTATGCCAGTCTTTTCACCGAGCTAGATACAACTCTCAGCAGAAAAAGCTGTGGACTGGCTCCATACCGTCCCTTGCCACATTCACCTGTCCACGTGTTTGTGGTTAGGCGGTCCTTCCCAGTGAGTGCACTGGGGAGGGCATAAGTAATGTTGTGGGACCCGTGCTTGTGGAAGGCGGAGACAATACCGCGAGAAATAATGGCGGCTGGGAACCGAGCATGGACACCGGGCCACCGCCGGCATGAGGTTATGAAAAGCTTCCGCCTCCACGAGCCTAAAAGGCCACATTTCAAGTGCAAGCAGCTTTAGAGGACTTCCTGGGAGAAATGACAGCTGGGTAGATATGGTTTCCCAAGTCCTTTCACCAAGCTAAAGAATATGGCTGTGGTGAAATACAACTCAGCAAAAAAACCTGCGGACTGGCTCAGTACCATCCCTGGCCACATTCACTTGTCCACGTGTTTGTGATTAGGCGGTCCTTGCCAGTAAGTGCACTGGGGAGGGCACGGGTAATGTTGTGGGACCCGTGCTTGTGGAAGTCGGAGACGACACCGGGAGAAACAGTGGCGGCTGGGGACCGAGTATGGACCCCCGGCCGCCGCCGGCATGAGGTTATGAAAAGCTTCCACCTCCACGAGCCTAAAAGGCCACATTTCAAGTGTAAGCAGCTGTCAAAAATTTGGCAGTATTGTTGAAAGCAATGCAAAAGTGCAAAAACGCATGAAAAACGCTACGTGTGAACATAGCCCAAGGTGTGGAGGAGTATTTTTCGTTTTGGTTATTTATTTTGCCTTATATACAAGTCATTACCCTGGAAAGGATGTTCCTTAATATACAGTATAGACCAAAAGTTTGGACACACCTTCTCATTTAAAGATTTTTCTGTATTTTCATGACTATGAAAATTGTACATTCACACTGAAGGCATCAAAACTATGAATTAACACATGTGGAATTATATACTTAACAAAAAAGTGTGAAACAACTGAAAATATGTCTTATATTCTAGGTTCTTCAAAGTAGCCACCTTTTGCTTTGATGACTGCTTTGCACACTCTTGGCATTCTCTTGATGAGCTTCAAGAGGTAGTAAATGGAAATGGTCTTCCAACAATCTTGAAGGAGTTCCCAGAGATGCTTAGCACTTGTTGGCCCTTTTGCCTTCACTCTGCGGTCCAGCTCACCCCAAACCATCTCGATTGGGTTCAGGTCTGGTGACTGTGGAGGCCAGGTCATCTGGCGTAGCACCCCATCACTCTTCTTCTTGGTCAAATAGCCCTTACACAGCCTGGAGGTGTGTTTGGGGTCATTGTCCTGTTGAAAAATAAATGATGGTCCAACTAAACGCAAACCGGATGGAATAGCATGCCTCTGCAAGATGCTGTGGTAGCCATGCTGGTTCAGTATGCCTTCAATTTTGAATAAATCCCCAACAGTGTCACCAGCAAAGCACCCCCACACCATCACACCTCCTCCTCCATGCTTCACGGTGGGAACCAAGCATGTAGAGTCCATCCGTTCACCTTTTCTGCGTCGCACAAAGACACGGTGGTTGGAACCAAAGATCTCAAATTTGGACTCATTACACCAAAGCACAGATTTCCACTGGTCTAATGTCCATTCCTTGTGTTCTTTAGCCCAAACAAGTCTCTTCTGCTTGTTGTTGTTGCCTGTCCTTAGCAGTGGTTTCCTAGCAGCTATTTTACCATGAAGGACTGCTGCACAAAGTCTCCTCTTAACAGTTGTTGTAGAGATGTGTCTGCTGCTAGAACTCTGTGTGGCATTGACCTGGTCTCTAATCTGAGCTGCTGTTAACCTGCGATTTCTGAGGCTGGTGACTCGGATAAACTTATCCTCAGAAGCAGAGGTGACTCTTGGTCTTCCTTTTCTGGGGCGGTCCTCATGTGAGCCAGTTTCTTTGTAGCGCTTGATGGTTTTTGCAACTGCACTTGGGGACACTTTCAAAGTTTGCCCAATTTTTCGCACTGACTGACCTTCATTTCTTAAAGTAATGATGGCCACTCATTTTTCTTTACTTAGCTGCTTTTTTCTTGCCATAATACAAATTCTAACATTCTATTCAGTAGGACTCTCAGCTGTGTATCCACCTGACTTCTGCACAACACAACTGATGGTCCCAACCCCATTTATAAGGCAAGAAATCCCACTTATTAAACCTAACAGGGCACACCTCTGAAGTGAAAACCATTTCCGGTGACTACCTCTTGAAGCTCATCAAGAGAATGCCGAGTGTGCAAAGCAGTCATCAAAGCAAAATATGGCTACTTTGAAGAACCTAGAATATAAGACATATTTTCAGTTGCTTCACACTTTTTTGTTAAGTATATAATTCCACATGTGTTAATTCATAGTTTTGATGCCTTCAGTGTGAATGTACAATTTTCAAAGTCATGAAAATACAGAAAAATCTTTAAATGAGAAGGTGTGTCCAAACTTTTGGTCTGCACTGTATTTCCCAGGAAAATCCATTTTGGTTTTGTTTTTGTATGTTTTATTGTGAATCCGTAAAAGTGGCATAATACTCTGACGACATTGTTGACAGCAGTGACCTGGGAGTCAGAAATGCTTCCAGGGGTCTTGCCCATGCTGTCCCCATGTCATTTGAGCACTGTTCCCATCGTTTTGGGCAATTTTTAGGCCCTCTGCAGACCGCCGGGGAGAGCCGCCTGAAAAATGCTCAAGTTTCCCTTAGACTTACATTGGGCTCGTATTCCAATTTGCTCGACCCGAGTAACGTGTACCCGAGCATTTTAGTGCTCGCTCATCACTAGTAACCATGATTATAATTGAGAATCTGATTTTATTAGATAAACATTACTCCCACATACCTCCTCTTGGTGACCTCAGAGGGAGCTGCTCAATGGTATGTGGCTCTAGTCCAAAAAAAATAAGAGATCCCCAAATTTAAGGATATCTACCCACCTGGAGGTCACAGGTGGGAGATATTACTGTCATATTTACCTTCCTGAGTTTAGCTTTCTATTTATAGGAAACATGGCATATCCAACTTTTTCCATCTGTCTGATATTAATTTGGGGCTGATGCGCTGGCCGCAGAGTGATGTAAGTAAATGCATTCTGTTTGTCACTTCATCACGATGCTAAAAATATGCCTCCCATAACTATAGGACCTACATCTGTTGACACAAAACCCCCAATATTCATAACTGGACTTCAGCTCCAAAGAGTCTGCTTATAAGGCTTTTGAACATAGGAAGTTTTATCTTCACAGGCACAAAGTGTCATAGAATCATAGAATGTTAGAGTTGGAAGGGACCTCCAGGGTCATCGTGTCCAGCCCCCTGCTCTTTGCAGGATTTACTAAACCATCTCAAACAGATATCTGTTCAGCCTCTGTTTGAAGACTTCCATTGAAGAAAAACTTATCACCTCTCAAGGCAGCCTGTTCCACTCATTGATCACCCTCACTGTCAAAAAGTTTTTTCTAATATCAGATTTGTATCTTCTCCCACTCAGTTTCATCCCATTGCTTCTTGTCTTTCTTTGTGCAAATGAGACTAAAGCTGATCCCTCTACAGTGTGACATCCTTTCAGATATTTTTAGACAGCTATCTAAGTCTCTTGTATACATTGAGTCCAGACTTTGTGTCTGCTCTCCAGCAGATAACCCACTTAAATACCTGTTCACAGCAGGGGGTTATAGCTGAACAAGGGGTTGGAATGAAGTGCTTGCTCATTTTCTCTTCCCAAGTTAGAATTAAGCCATGCTTCAATGTTCAATATGAGGGTGACACATCCCCTCTCAAGAGATGGCTTTAAAGATTGGTAACATTTTATCATTATATCTATGACACCGCCACCTTTTAGAGATGGCAATTTACAGATCGTCTCCCAAGCTTATCTCCTAGCACAACCTACTTGGGATCCCACAATACCCTCAATGCCTCTAGATTGGCATCTGCATGTAGTACCATCTGAAACTCCTGGCTAGTGGTAGGCACCCAACCTCATAGTAACCCTCTGGGACCTATTATGCGTCAGTAACTTGTTCTGTTATCCCTCAGAATCCCTCAATTATCCCTCATCATCCCTCAGGATGATGAGGGACCTGAATAGAGTGTTACCTGCATTTTGGGCACCCTGACTGTGGGTGACAGCGTCTATGTAGGCTGTCTCCTTGAGGGATAACAACACTTACCCATAATCCTGACAGGCTGGGGTTAAGACTTTCCCATCATCATGACAGGGTGGGGATAAGACTTTCCCACCATACAGATAGGCTGGGTATACCACTTTTCCACCACACTGAAAGGTTAGGGAGAACACTTTTCAACTATCCTGAGAGGATGTGGAAAACACTTTCCCATCACTCCAATAGGCTGTAGGTACCACTTTCCCACAATCCTGACAGGCAGTGGGTAACACTTTTTTGCATCATCCGTGACAGTGTCACGGCACTGTTTCAGGATATCCTGGGGCTAGGGGCTCCTTCCCTATCCCTCAAGCTAGGGGCACTCTAGTCTATCAGTGGTCCCCGGATTACTTCTGATGGTGAAGCGGCCAGGGCCACATGCCTTGCTGAGCTCCAAAATAAGCCCTTATCTGTTCCCTCCACCACTCAGGGAAGTGGTCAGTTGCAGTGTATAAGAATACAAAAACCAGCCTAACAAGGGAAGACATACAGGGATAAATGAAAGTACCAATCATACAAATAAGCACTCACAAACAACAGAGTGGAACACCGGGAAGTATAGGAAGAAAAAATCAAAAAGGAGAGGATGAGGATATGCACACAGACAAATCACCAAGCAACAGTCTTCTGAACAATACTCGAAATGCCTCCAAAAACAACCAACACCTCCAACTCCAGAACCAGGCAGTATGAACTAACACAAAATGGAGGAATTAGAATTAACTTTGTTGGAAAATAATTATGACATGGTAGGGATATCTGAGACGTGGCTGGACGAGAGCCATGACTGGACAGTTAATTTACAGGGCTATAGTCTGTTCAGAAATGACCGTACAAACAAGCGAGGGGGGGGGTGTTTATATGTAAAATCATCCTTAAAACCTGTCTTGCGGGAGGATATATGTGAATCTAATGAAAATGTAGAGTCCCTGTGGGTGGAGATAAGGGGAGGGGGAAAAAATAATAAATTACTGATAGGGGTTTGTTATGAGTCTCCAAAAATAATGGAAGTAGCGGAGAATATCCTCCTAAAGCAAATAGATGAAGCAGCGACTCAAGGAGAAGTCATTATTATGGGAGACTTCAACTACCCTGACATACATTGAGGGACAGAAACATGTTGTTCAAGCAAAGGTAATATGTTTTTGACAACTATGAGAGACAATTACCTTTCACAACTGGTTCAGGACCCAACAAGAAGGGGGGCACTGCTAGACCTAATATTAACCAATAGGCCAGACCGCATATCAAATATACGAGTTGGGGGTCACTTGGGTAATAGTGATCACAAAATAATACGTTTTCATGTAACCTTTAATAAGATGTGTAGTAGAGGGGTTACAAGGACACTAAACTTCAGGAAGGCTAATTTCCAACGGTTGAGAGATGATCTAAGTGCAATAAACTGGGACGATATCCTGAGACATAAAGCTACACAAAGCAAATGGGAGACATTTATTAACATCCTGAATAGTACCTGTGCACAATATATACCCTTTGGGAATAAACATGCTAGAAATAGGAGGAAACCACTATGGCTAAATAGAGCTGTAAGGGGCGCAATAAGTGACAAAAAGAAAGCATTTAGAGAACTAAAGCAAGTAGGTAGTGATGAGGCATTAAATAAATATAGAAAATTAAATAAATTATGTAAAAAACAAATCAAGGCAGCAAAGATTGAGACAGAGAGACTCATTGCCAGAGAAAGTAAAAATAACCCCAAAATATTCTTTAACTACATAAATAGTAAAAAACTAAAAAATGATAGTGTTGGCCCCCTTAAAAATAGTCTAGGTGAAATGGTGGATGAGGATGAGGAAAAATCCAATATGCTAAATGATTTTTTTTTAACCGTATTTACACAAGAAAATCGCATGACAGAAAACATGATTAATGATAACAAAAATTCTCCAGTAAATGTCACTTGCTTAACCCAGCAGGAAGTACGGCGGCGTCTAAAAATCACTAAAGTTGACAAATCCCCGGGCCCGGATGGGATACACCCGCGAGTACTGCAGGAATTAAGTAACGTCATAGATAGACCATTATTTTTAATCTTTAAAGATTCCACAATAACAGGGTCTGTACCACACGACTGGCGTATAGCAAATGTGGTGCCAATATTCAAAAAGGGGACAAAAACTGAACTTGGAAATTATAGGCCGGTAAGCTTAACCTCTACTGTGGGTAAAATCCTGGAGGGTTTCCTAAGAGATGCTATACTAGAGTATCTGAAGAAGAATAACCTCATGACTAGTGTTGAGCATTCCGATACTGAAATATCGGGTATCGGCCGATATTCGCGGTATCGGAATTCCGATACTTAATTCCGATACTTTTACAATATCGAATACCGGAATCGGAAGTTCCCATAATGCCTGCGCTCTGCAGTGTCTCTGAAGGATGACAAGCTGGATGGCAGCGCTCAGCTGCGATCCATCCTGTCATCAGAATGCCATCCCAGCGTGGGAGAATTCTCCTGATTGTTTAAAAGCCGGCGGGCGCTCCCCTCGCCACCTCCCATCCCGATCGTAAGTTAGGACCGGGCGGGGAGCGCAGCACCAAGGAGCGGGGAGCGAAGGACCCGGGCGGGGAAGCCGGCAGTGAAAAGACTTCACCGCCGGCTTTCCCGTTCTGTGCTGCGCTTTCCCGCCGGTTATTTCAAATGAACAGCTGAGGTATCAGGTGATGCCGATCAGCTGTTCATTTGAAGTCGCCGCGGTGCCCTCGGAGGGTTCATGTGAGTTCATGCTTCACTGCATTGCATGAACTCACATGAACTTTCCCACGGCCGCACAGGTCAGCCTCACCTCCCAGACCGGTCATGATTGGTGTGTGTGGGTGTCTGTGCGGGTGTGCGCGGTGTGTGGGGTGTCTGTGCGGTGTCTGCGGGTGTGTGCGGTGTGTGTGCGGTGTCTGTGCGATGTCTGCGAGTGTGTGCGGTGTCTGTGCGATGTCTGCGGGTGTGTGCGTGCAGGCAGACATAGGCCGATGTGACACTACTACTCCCATCGGCCTATGTCTTTCCCCCGTCCACTCGTGCCAGCAGGATCAGCTCGATGGGAGCAGTAGTTCCCATCCGCCTGATCCTGTTATTTAAATTGCCCTACTGTGTCCCCAATAAATTTTAAATACATGTCATTGGTGGCCAGTGGTTACCTACAATAAATTAGTTCATACATTACCTGTCCCCGCCGATCGCCACCTAAAATAAAGTAAAAAATAAAAAACTACACCTATACTCACCTAGACACCTAATTCCCCGAAGCCATCGATCTCCTGTAATAAAATATAAAATAATAAACCACAACCTTATCCTTACCCCTCCGTAGTAGTCCACGAGTGTCCCACGATGATCTCCAGTTTAGAGCAGCCACATAGAATGTGATCGCTCTGAACCGCTGCCGCCGCTAGAGTGACGGGGCCGTAAAGCAGCCCCGTCATTGCATAAGCGGGTTCGCCGGAGTTCAGGCAGCTCCTTTACGGCCCTGCTGTATCGTCAGAAATTCCCACGGTACAGCAGTGCCGTAAAGGAGGTCTCCGGAGCTGCGCTGACTGAATGCACTCCGGTGACCTCAGTCAGTGGCTCCCGCTGCCGGGAGCGGACGTGTTCCCGGCAGTTTGAGCTTACAGCAGCCATGCACAGCTGTCACCATCTCCAGATGTGACAGCTGTGCAAGGGAGATCAGCGCAGGAACGTGGACAGGTAACTATTTTTTTTTAGTAAACTAAGAATTAAATAAAATGGTGTGTTTTATTTCAAATAAATTATTTTTTTCTGGGTGTAGTGTGTGTTTTTTATTTTTAACACTTTGTAGGTTAGTAATGGGGGGTGTCTTATAGACGCCCATCATTACTAACCTGGGCTTCATGGCAGCTGGCGCTGACATGAACCCCAGCCCCATTACCCCCTGCCACCGCACCAGGGCAGCGTGGAAGAGCGAGGCTAAGTGCCAGAATTGGCACATCCTATGGATGCGCCATTTCTGGGGCGGCTGACGGCTGGTGTTTCTAGCCTGGGAGGGGGCCAATATTCATGGCACCCTTCCTGGGCTATTAATATCAGCCCCCAGCTGTCTGCCTAGCCTTTGCTAGCTATTAAATAGGGGGGACCCCACGTCATTTTTTTTGGGGGGTCCCCCATTTTAATAGCTAGTAAAGGCTAGGTATTCAGCTGGGGGCTGATATTAGTAGTCTGGGAAGCTCCGTGGGTATTACCCCCTTCCCAGGCTTCAAACATCTGCCCCAGCCGTCTGCTTAACCTCCGCTAGAGACTAAAATTATGGGGCATCCCACGCCAATTTTTTTTTTAAATAAATCCTTTATTTTAACACTAAATGACATTTGAGGAGTTAATAAAGATGCAGTCCCTAAATTATTATTTATTTTTTAATTAATTTTTCCCAAAAATTTTGACGTGGGCTTTGCCATATTTTTGTATGCCAGCCAGGTACAGCATCCAACTTCTATGAACGCGCCATTTTCCGGGGTGGCTGCGGGCTGCAATTTGCAGTGGGGGGGAGGCCCAGAAAGCTTGGGTCTCCCTGCGCTGCAGATTCCATCCCCCAGCTGCCTAGTTGTACCTGGCTGGACACAAAAATAGGGAGAAGCCCCACGTATTTTTTTTTTAAATTATTTCATGAAATATTTTTTTTAAAAAAGGGCTTCCCGATATTGTTGTGTCCGGCCAGGTACAAATAGGCAGCTGGTGGTTGGGGGCAGCCCGTTCCTGCCTGCTGTACCTGGCTGGACACAAATATAGTGCGAAGCCCCACGTCAATTTTTTTTAAATCATTTCAGGAAATTCATGAAATAATTAAAAAAAAATTGACGTGGGGCTTCGCACTATATTTGTGTCCAGCCAGGTACAGCTGGCAGGAACGGGCTGCCCCCAACCACCAGCTGCCTATTTGTACCTGGCCGGACACAACAATATAGGGAAGCCCTTTTTTTCTTAATTATTTCATGAATTTCATGAAATAATTAAAAAAAAAAATACGTGGAGCTTCGCCCTATTTTTGTGTCCAGCCAGGTACAACAAGGCAGCTGGGGGCTGGAATCCGCAGCGCAGGGAGGCCCAAGCTTTCTGGGCCCCCCCCCGCTACAAATTGCAGTCCGCAGCCGCCCCGGAAAATGGCGCGTTCATAGAAGCGCCATCTTCTGGCGCTGTACCCAACTCATCCAGGGCCCTGGTGCGGTGGCTCACTGGGTAATAAAGGGGTTAGGGCCAGCTTGGCATTATCAGCTGGCCCTAAGCCCGAAATTCATGGGGTCACGCCAATATTAGACATGACCACCATGAATTTCTAGTAAAGTATGTAAAAAAAACACAACACCCAGAATAAAGTCCTTTAATTGAAATAAACACACAATTCTTTATTGTTCTAAATTAAACTCTACTTACCATCACGCCCATTCCAGCTGAAGCCAACGATCTCCTGCAATAAAAGAAAAATAATAAAGCAACCTCATCCTTACCTTCCCATGGATCCCAGGACAGCTTCAGCTCTGCTACATCGAGATGACAGGCTGGACCGCAGCAGAACGTTGCCATCCAGCCTGTCATCCCGCAGACACTGAGAAGCGCAGGCATGCTTGTGCTCCTCAGTGTCTCTCTGTGACGGCATCCAGATGAGCCGAGTTCATGTCCAATGAACTCAGCTCACCTCATGCACGTCACTGACAGCGTGGGAAAATTCTCCTGCACTCAGCGCTTCAGCGTGAGAATTCTCCCACGCTGTCAGTGACGTGCATGAGGTGAGCTGAGTTCATTGGACATGACCTCACCTCATGCACGTCACTGACAGCGTGGGAAAATTCTCACGCTGAAGCGCTGAGTGCAGGAGAATTCTCCCACGCTGTCAGTGACGTGCATGAGGTGAGCTGAGTTCATTGTCGGCTCATCTGGATGCCGCCACAGAGAGACACTGAGGAGCGCAAGCATGCCTGCGCTTCTCAGTGTCTGCGGGATGACAGGCTGGATGGCAGCTTTCTGCTGCGGTCCAGCCTGTCATCTCGATGTAGCAGAGCTGAAGCTGTCCTGGGAACCATGGAAAGGTAAGGATGAGGTTGCTTTATTATTTTTCTTTTATTGCAGGAGATCATTGGCTTCAGCTGGAATGGGCGTGACGGTAAGTATGGTTTAATTTAGAACAATAAAGAATTGTGTGTTTATTTCAATTAAAGGACTTTATTCTGGGTGTTTGTGTTTTTTTTTTAAACTTTGACTATGGGGTTAGTAATGGGGGTGTCTTATAGACGCCTCTCCATTACTAACCTGGGCTTGATGTCAGCTGGCATTATAAGCTGACATCAACCCCAACCCTATTACCCCACTGCCACCGCTACAGGGCAGTGGGAAGAGCGAGGCTAAGTGCCAGAATTGGCACATCCTATGGATGCGCCATTTCTGGGGCGGCTGACGGCTGGTGTTTCTAGCCTGGGAGGGGGCCAATATTCATGGCACACTTCCTGGGCTATTAATATCAGCCCCCAGCTGACTGCCTAGCCTTTGCTAGCTATTAAATAGGGGGGACCCCACGTCATTTTTTGGGGGGGTCCCCCATTTTAATAGCTAGTAAAGGCTAAGTATTCCGCTGGGGGCTGATATTAGCAGCCTGGGAAGCTCCGTGGGTATTACCCCCTTCCCAGGCTTCAAACATCTGCCCCAGCCGTCTGCTTAACCTCCGCTAGAGACTAAAATTAAGGGGAACCCCACGCCAATTTTTTTTTTAATAAATCCTTTATTTTAACACTAAATGACAAGTACAGTAAGCAACACTGTCACTGTACTTCATATATATGTGACTGACATGTTTCTATCTATCTAATCTATGTATGATTCTCTATTCCTTCTATTCTAAATTGTCGGGTACCGATGCTGAATTGCCGGCCGGCTTTCTTAAAGAGACGGTGCATTAAAACACTATTATTTTTTTAAATAAATCCTTTACACTAAATGACAAGTACAGTAAGCAACACTGTCACTGTACTTCATATATATGTGACTGACATGTTTCTATCTATCTAATCTATGTGTGAAGCTCTATTCTGTCTGTTATAAATTGTCGGGTACCGGTGTATGCGCTGATGAATTGCCGGCTTTTCGCATAATACATTCTACATTATTCTTAGTTGTTTTACTTCATGTAGAATTAACCTACAAGGAAAGAAAGGGTTTATTTTCATTCCGATATTTCTGTCCCATTGACTTGCATTGGTTTCCGGTATCGGAATCGGCGATATCCGATACTTTTTGAGTATCGGTCCGATCCAATCCGATACGATATTTCCTGATATCGGAAGGTATCGCTTAACACTACTCATGACTCAATATCAACATGGGTTTATGAGGGACCGTTCCTGTCAAACTAATCTGATGAGTTTTTATGAGGAGGCAAATTCTGGACTGGACCAAGGAAATGCAGTGGATGTTGTGTATATGGACTTTTCAAAAGCTTTTGATATGGTTCCACACAAAGGGTTGATACATAAAATGAGAACAATGGGGATAGGGGAAAATATATGTATGTGGGTTAAGAATTGGCTCAGTGATAGGAAACAAAGGGTGGTTATTAATGGAAAACACTCAGATTGGGTCTCGGATAACAGTGGGGTACCACAGGGGTCAGTATTGGGCCCCCTTCTTTTTAACATATTTATTAATGACCTTGTAGGGGGAATACAGAGTAATATTATAATATTTGCAGATGACACTAAACCCTGCAGGGTAATCAATACAGAGGAGGACAATTTTATATTACAGGAGGATCTATGTAAACTAGAAGCTTGGGCTGATAAATGGCAAATGAGCTTTAATGGGGATAAATGTAAGGTAATGCACTTGGGCAGAGGAAATAAAATGTATAATTATATGCTTAATTGTAAAAGACTGGGCAAAACTGTAACTGAAAAAGACCTGGGTGTATTGGTGGACGACAAGCTCACGTTTAGTGGCCAGTGTCAGGCAGCTGCTGCAAAGGCAAATAAAATAACGGGATGCATTAAAAGAGGCATAGATGCTCATGAGGAGAAGATAATTTTACCTCTATACAAGTCACTAGTGCGACCACACTTAGAATACTGTGTACAGTTCTGGTCTCCGGTGTATAAGAAAGATATAGCTGAACTAGAGCGGGTGCAGAGAAGAGCGACCAAGGTTATTAGAGGACTGGGGGGTCTGCAATACCAAGACAGGTTATTACACTTGGGGTTATTTACTGTGGAAAAAAGAAGGCTTAGGGGTGATCTTATTACTATGTACAAGTATATGAGGGGACAGTACAAAGACCTTTCTACTGATCTTTTTACTCTGAGGCCTGAGACGGGGACAAGGGGGCATCTTCTACGTCTGGAGGAAAGAAGGTTTAATCATAATCACAGACGCGGATTCTTTACTGTAAGAGCAGTGAGACTATGGAGCTCTCTGCCGCATGATGTTGTAATGAGTGATTCACTGTTAAAATGTAAGAAGGGCATGGATGCCTTTCTTGAAAAGTATAACATTACAGGTTATACTGTATATACTAGATTCCTTGATAGGGCGTTGATCCAGGGAACTAGTCTGATTGTCTTATGGAGTCGGGAAGGAATTTTTTTCCCCAATGTGGAGCTTAGTGTTTGCCACATGTTTTTTTTTTGCCTTCCTTTGGATCAACATGTTAGGCTATGGGTTGACCTAGATGGACTTAGTCTTCCTTCAACCTTAAAAACTATGTTACTGGCAATCTGCCAAAGTTGAGTATATATAGCAGACGAAAGTGGCCAACATTAAACATCTGAGATCAACAAAGCAGGAAAGCTTCAGTAGCTCTCAACTGAACAGATTACCACTGCACAACCAGCAAGAAGAAAACCTGCATTGTTTAATATGATGGTGAAGTGCTTCTAACCAGTGCAGGAGTACATGAAACAAGACACCGAGTTTTTTTGGACCCTCTCTGTCGCAGTATACCTTGACAGACAGGCTGTGAATGCTACTTTCCCATCATCTTGACAAGCTGTGGATACAACTTTGGAATGAAGTATTAGCTCTTTTTCCCTTACAGGTTAAATTAAGACATGCTTCAATGTTCAATAAGAGGGTGCACGTCCCCTCTCAAGACAAGGCATTGCAAATTGGTCACATTTTTACCTCTATGACATACAGGATGAGCTTTTGGAATCCACAGACGCAAATCCGCAACAAACTCTGCAATAAAATCCACACAATTTATTTTAGTTATGACATTTCCTGTTAATTCATGGTGGGAGTTTCTGTGGAATTGTCGACTGAAAATTCCAATTGTGTGGATCCTAATGCCTTAAAGCACTGCAGGTACTGAAACTTTATTTTCCTTATTTACCAGCATGCATTATTCTTGCCATCGTCCAATTACTTGCTGTCCTGAACTGAAAGCCCACCTCCCTGTTATGCCTATATGGAGAGTCACAGAAAGGAGAGCAGGAGCAGTGAGACAAAGACCAGACTCTACTTATTGTAGAGAAAAAAAGATCCACCTCCACTCCTTTTAGAGAAAGAAAGACGCACCTCCACTTACTGTAGAAAAACTAAAACCCACCACCACTTCCAGTAGAAAGACAAAGTCCCACCTCAACTTCCTGTAGAAAAAGTCCCACCTCCACGTCCAGTAGAAAGACAAAGTCCCACCTCCACTTCCTGTAGAAAAAGTCCCACCTCCACTTCCTATAGAAAGACAAAGTCCCACCTCCACTTCCTGTAGAAAAACTCCCACCTCCACTTCCTATAGAAAGACAAAGTCCCACCTCCACTTCCTGTAGAAAAAGTCCCACCTCCACTTCCTGTAGAAAGTAAAAGTCCCACCTCCACTTCCTGTAGAAAGACTAAAACCCACCCCTACTTAGTGTAGCGCGACAAGGACCTTGTGGCACTTAGAAGTGAATTTTTTAAGGGGAAAACACAAAAACAATATGAAAAAAAAAACAGTGATGTGAAGTCTGTTTATTCATCCCATCCTGTATTCCTTTAAGAACATAGCCAGCCATCAGCATTCAAGTTTTTAAAGAAAGTAAAATCTTGTTTATTTTGTTAAAAATATATCTCAAGACTTTCCAGCTAATATATAAACATCTAGAAGGTCAATGCACAGAATCCACTGGGGCAATTTCATGAAGAAAGATAAGGAGTACACAAGGTCATCCTTCATAATTAGAGAGGAGAAAGTTTCATCTTTAGCTTCTACCAGACCTGATAAACAGCCTGGAAAATGCAGAAAAACGGCATCTCTACACGTGTGGGAATAAAGCAAAGAGCTAATGTTATAACCTTTGAAAGTTACCTATGCATGTGGTATACAGCATTATTTTCATTTATGATCTATTATATATCAGGCTGTAGTATAGTAGTTATATTCTTGTACATAGGGGGCAGTATTATAGTAGTTATATTCTTGTATATTGGAGCAGTATTATAGTAGTTATATTCTTGTACATAGGGGCAGTATTATAGTAGTTATATTCTTGTATATAGGAGCAGTATTATAGTAGTGATATTCTTGTACATAGGAGCAGTATTATTCTAGTTATATTCTTGTGTATAGGGGGCAGTATTATAGTAGTTAAATTCTTGTATATAGGAGCACTATTATAATAGTTATATTCTTGTACATAGGAGCAGTATTATAGTACTTATATTCTTGTACATAGGGGCAGTATTATAGTAGTTATATTCTTGTACATAGGAGCAGTATTATAGTAGTCATATTCTTGCACATAGGAGCGGTATTATAGTAGTTATATTCTTGTACATAGGGGGCAGTATTATAGTAGTTATATTCTTGTACATAGGGGCAGTATTATAGTAGTTATATTCTTGTACATAGGAGCAGTATTATAGTAGTTATATTCTTGTACATAGGGGGCAGTATTATAGTAGTTATATTCTTGTACATAGGGGCAGTATTATAGTAGTTATATTCTTGTACATAGGAGCAGTATTATAGTAGTTATATTCTTGTACATAGGAGCAGTATTATAGTAGTTATATTCTTGTACATAGGGGCAGTATTATAGTAGTTATATTCTTGTACATAGGAGCAGTATTATAGTAGTTATATTCTTGTACATAGGAGCAGTATTATAGTAGTTATATTCTTGTACATAGGAGCAGTATTATAGTAGTTATATTCTTATACATAGGAGCAGTGTTATAGTAGTTATATTCTTGTACATAGGGGCAGTATTATAGTAGTTATATTCTTGTACATAGGAGCAGTATTATAGTAGTTATATTCTTGTACATAGGAGCAGTATTATAGTAGCTATATTCTTGTACATAGGAGCAGTATTATAGTAGTTATATTCTTGTACATAGGAGCAGTATTAGAGTAGTTATATTCTTGTACATAGGAGCAGTATTATAGTAGTTATATTCTTGTATATAGGAGCAGTATTATAGTAGTTATATTCTTGTATATAGGGGTAGTATTATAGTAGTTGTATTCTTGTACATAGGGAAGTATTATAGTAGTTATATTCTTGCACATAGAAGCAGTATTATAGTAGTTATATTCTTGTACATAGGGGCAGTATTATAGTAGTTATATTCTTGTACATAGGAGCAGTATTATAGTAGTTATATTCTTGTACATAGGAGCAGTATTATAGTAGTTATATTTTTGTACATAGTAGCAGTATTATGGTAGTTATATTCTTGCACATAGGAGCAGTATTATAGTAGTTATATTCTTGTACATAGGAGCAGTATTATAGTAGTTATATTTTTGTACATAGTAGCAGTATTATGGTAGTTATATTCTTGCACATAGGAGCAGTATTATAGTAGTTATAATCTTGTACATAGGAGCAGTATTATAGTAGTTATATTCTTGTACATAGGAGCAGTATTATAGTAGTTATATTCTTGTATATTGGAGCAGTATTATAGTAGTTATATTCTTGTATATAGGAGCAGTATTATAGTAGTGATATTCTTGTACATAGGAGCAGTATTATTCTAGTTATATTCTTGTGTATAGGGGGCAGTATTATAGTAGTTATATTCTTGTACATAGGAGCACTATTATAATAGTTATATTCTTGTACATAGGAGCAGTATTATAGTACTTATATTCTTGTACATATTGGCAGTATTATAGTAGTTATATTCTTGTACATAGGAGCAGTATTATAGTAGTCATATTCTTGCACATAGGAGCAGTATTATAGTAGTTGTATTCTTGTATATAGGGGTAGTATTATAGTAGTTATATTCTTGTACATAGGGGCAGTATTATAGTAGTTATATTCTTGTACATAGGAGCAGTATTATAGTAGTTAAATTCTTGTACATAGGGGGCAGTATTATAGTAGTTATATTCTTGTACATAGGGGGCAGTATTATAGTAGTTATATTCTTGTACATAGGAGCAGTATTATAGTAGTTATATTCTTGTACATAGGAGCAGTATTATAGTAGTTATATTCTTGTACATAGGAGCAGTATTATAGTAGTTATATTCTTGTACATAGGAGCAGTATTATAGTAGCTATATTCTTGTACATAGGGAGCAGTATTATAGTAGTTATATTCTTGTACATAGGAGCAGTATTAGAGTAGTTATATTCTTGTACATAGGAGCAGTATTATAGTAGTTATATTCTTGTATATAGGAGCAGTATTATAGTAGTTATATTCTTGTATATAGGGGTAGTATTATAGTAGTTGTATTCTTGTACATAGGGAAGTATTATAGTAGTTATATTCTTGCACATAGAAGCAGTATTATAGTAGTTATATTCTTGTACATAGGGGCAGTATTATAGTAGTTATATTCTTGTACATAGGAGCAGTATTATAGTAGTTATATTCTTGTACATAGGAGCAGTATTATAGTAGTTATATTTTTGTACATAGTAGCAGTATTATGGTAGTTATATTCTTGCACATAGGAGCAGTATTATAGTAGTTATATTCTTGTACATAGGAGCAGTATTATAGTAGTTATATTTTTGTACATAGTAGCAGTATTATGGTAGTTATATTCTTGCACATAGGAGCAGTATTATAGTAGTTATAATCTTGTACATAGGAGCAGTATTATAGTAGTTATATTCTTGTACATAGGAGCAGTATTATAGTAGTTATATTCTTGTACATAGGGGGCAGTATTATAGTAGTTATATTCTTGTACATAGGGGGCAGTATTATAGTAGTTATATTCTTGTACATAGGGGGCAGTATTATAGTAGTTATATTCTTGTACATAGGAGCAGTATTATAGTAGTTATATTCTTGTACATAGGGGGCAGTATTATAGTAGTTATATTCTTGTACATAGGGGCAGTATTATAGTAGTTATATTCTTGTACATAGGAGCACTATTATAGTAGTTAAATTCTAGTACATAGGGGGCAGTATTATAGTAGTTATATTCTTGTAGATAGGGGGCAGTATTATAGTAGTTATATTCTTGTACATAGGAGCAGTATTATAGTAGTTACAGTGCCTACAAGTAGTATTCAACCCCCTGCAGATTTAGCTGGTTGACACATGCGGAATTAACTTGGCATTGTGACATTTGTACTGTAGATCAGCCTGGAAGTGGGAAATGCACTGCAGCAAACTTTGTTTTTTTTTTTTTTTTTTTTTTTAAACGTTAAAAGTTAATTCAGAGTGTCATTTATTATTCAACCCCTCAAACCACAAGAATTCTGTTTGGTCCCCCTAAAGTATTAAGAAGTAGTTCAGGCACCAAGAATAATGAGCTTCACATGTGTGGATTAAAGATCTCTTTTGCCAGCCTTTTCTGACTATTTAAGACCCTCCGCAAACTTGTGAACAGCACTCAGACATGGTCAACATGGGAAAGACAAAGGAGCATTCCAAGGCCATCAGAGACAAGATCGTGGAGGGCCACAAGGCTGGCAAGGGGTACAAAACCCTTTACAAGGAGTTGGGCCTACCTGTCTCCACTGTTGGGAGCATCATCCATAAGTGGAAGGCTTATGGAACTACTGTTAGCCTTCCACGGCCAGGACAGCCTTTGAAAGTGTCCTCCCGTGCCGAGGCCAGGCTTGTCCGAAGAATCAAGGCTAACCCAAGGACAACAAGGAAGGAGCTCTGGGAAGATCTCATGGCAGTGGGGACATTGGTTTCAGTCAATACCATAAGTTACGTACTCCACCGCAATGGTCTCCGTTCCAGACGAGCCCGTAAGGTACCTTTACTTTCAAAGCGTCATGTCAAGGCTCGTCTACAGTTTGCTGATGATCACTTGGAGGACTCTGAGACAGACTGGTTCAAGGTTCTATGGTCTGATGAGACCAAGATCGAGATCTTTGGTGCCAACCACACACGTGACGTTTGGAGACTGGATGGCACTGCATACGACCCCAAGAATACCATCCCTACAGTCAAGCATGGTGGTGGCAACATCATGCTGTGGGGCTGTTTCTCTGCCAAGGGGCCTGGCCATCTGGTCCGCATCCATGGGAAGATGGATAGCCCAGCCTACCTGGAGATTTTGGCCAAGAACCTCCGCTCCTCCATCAAGGATCTTAAGATGGGTCGTAATTTCATCTTCCAACAAGACAACGACCCAAAGCACACAGCCAAGAAAACCAAGGCCTGGTTCAATAGGGAAAAAGTCAAGGTGTTGGAGTGGCCTAGTCAGTCTCCTGACCTTAACCCAATTGAAAACTTGTGGAAGGAGCTCAAGAATAAAGTCCACATGAGACACCCAAAGAACCTAGATAACTTGGAGAAGATCTGCATGGAGGAGTGGGCCAAGATAACTCCACTGACCTGTGCCGGCCTGATCAGGTCTTATAAAAGACGATTATTAGCTGTAATTGCAAACAAGGGTTATTCCACAAAATATTAAACATAGGGGTTGAATAATAATTGACCCACACTTTTATGTTTAAAATGTAATAAAATTCAACTGAGCAACATAACTTTTTGGTTTGTAAGATTTATGCTTCTGTTCATAAAACCTACTCTCGTTTGCAGTTTGAAGGCTCTAACTTATTTGCATCTTATCAAACCAGCTAAATCTGCAGGGGGTTGAATACTACTTGTAGGCACTGTATATTCTTGTACATAGGAGCAGTATTATAGTAGTTATATTCTTGTACATAGGGAGCAGTATTATAGTAGTTATATTCTTGTACATAGGAGCAGTATTATAGTAGTTATATTCTTGTACATAGGAGCAGTATTAGAGTAGTTATATTCTTGTACATAGGAGCAGTATTATAGTAGTTATATTCTTGTATATAGGAGCAGTATTATAGTAGTTATATTCTTGTATATAGGGGTAGTATTATAGTAGTTGTATTCTTGTACATAGGGAAGTATTATAGTAGTTATATTCTTGTACATAGAAGCAGTATTATAGTAGTTATATTCTTGTACATAGGGGCAGTATTATAGTAGTTATATTCTTGTACATAGGAGCAGTATTATAGTAGTTATATTCTTGTACATAGGAGCAGCATTATAGTAGTTATATTTTTGTACATAGTAGCAGTATTATGGTAGTTATATTCTTGCACATAGGAGCAGTATTATAGTAGTTATATTCTTGTACATAGGAGCAGTATTATAGTAGTTATATTCTTGTACATAGGAGCAGTATTATAGTAGTTATATTCTTGTACATAGGGGGCAGTATTATAGTAGTTATATTCTTGTACATAGGGGGCAGTATTATAGTAGTTATATTCTTGTACATAGGAGCAGTATTATAGTAGTTATATTCTTGTACATAGGGGGCAGTATTATAGTAGTTATATTCTTGTACATAGGGGCAGTATTATAGTAGTTATATTCTTGTACATAGGACCAATATTATAGTAGTTAAATTCTAGTACATAGGGGGCAGTATTATAGTAGTTATATTCTTGTACATAGGGGGCAGTATTATAGTAGTTATATTCTTGTACATAGGAGCAGTATTATAGTAGTTATATTCTTGTACATAGGAGCAGTATTATAGTAGTTATATTCTTGTACATAGGGAGCAGTATTATAGTAGTTATATTCTTGTACATAGGAGCAGTATTATAGTAGTTATATTCTTGTACATAGGAGCAGTATTATAGTAGTTATATTCTTGTACATAGGAGAAGCATTATAGTAGTTATATTCTTGTATATAGGAGCAGTATTATAGTAGTTATATTCTTGTATATAGGGGTAGTATTATAGTAGTTGTATTCTTGTACATAGGGAAGTATTATAGTAGTTATATTCTTGTACATAGGGGCAGTATTATAGTAGTTATATTCTTGTCCATAGGAGCAATATTATAGTAGTTGTATTCTTGTACATAGGGAAGTATTATAGTAGTTATATTCTTGTACATAGGGGCAGTATTATAGTAGTTATATTCTTGTACATAGGAGGCAGTATTATAGTAGTTATATTCTTGTACATAGGGGCAGTATTATAGTAGATATATTCTTGTACATAGGGAGCAGTATTATAGTAGTTATATTCTTGTACATAGGAGCAGTATTATAGTAGTTATATTCTTGTATATAGGAGCAGTATTATAGTAGTTATATTCTAGTACATAGGGGGCAGTATTATAGTAGTTATATTCTTGTACATAGGGGGCAGTATTATAGTAGTTATATTATTGTACATAGGAGCAGTATTATAGTAGCTATATTCTTGTACATAGGAGCAGTATTATAGTAGTTATATTCTTGTACATAGGAGCAGTATTATAGTAGCTATATTCTTGTACATAGGGAGCAGTATTATAGTAGTTATATTCTTGTACATAGGAGCAGTATTATAGTAGTTATATTCTTGTACATAGGAGCAGTATTATAGTAGCTATATTCTTGTACATAGGGAGCAGTATTATAGTAGTTATATTCTTGTACATAGGAGCAGTATTATAGTAGTTATATTCTTGTACATAGGAGCAGTATTATAGTAGTTATATTCTTGTATATAGGAGCAGTATTATAGTAGTTATATTCTTGTATATAGGGGTAGTATTATAGTAGTTGTATTCTTGTACATAGGGAAGTATTATAGTAGTTATATTCTTGTACATAGAAGCAGTATTATAGTAGTTATATTCTTGTACATAGGAGCAATATTATAGTAGTTGTATTCTTGTACATAGGGAAGTATTATAGTAGTTATATTCTTGTACATAGGGGCAGTATTATAGTAGTTATATTCTTGTACATAGGAGCAGTATTATAGTAGTTATATTCTTGTACATAGGGGCAGTATTATAGTAGATATATTCTTGTACTTAGGGAGCAGTATTATAGTAGTTATATTCTTGTATATAGGAGCAGTATTATAGTAGTTATATTCTTGTACATAGGGGCAGTATTACAGTAGTTATATTCTTGTACATAGGAGCAGTATTATAGTAGTTATATTCTTGTATATAGGAGCAGTATTATAGTAGTTATATTCTTGTACATAGGAGCAGTATTATAGTAGTTATATTCTTGTACATAGGAGCAGTATTATAGTAGTTATATTCTTGTACATAGGGGCAGTATTATAGTAGTTATATTCTTGTACATAGGGAGCAGTATTATAGTAGTTATTTTCTTGTACATAGGAGCAGTATTATAGTAGCTATATTCTTGTACATAGGGAGCAGTATTATAGTAGTTATATTCTTGTACATAGGGGGCAGTATTATAGTAGTTATATTCTTGTGCATAGGGAGCAGTATTATAGTAGTTATTTTCTTGTACATAGGAGCAGTATTATAGTAGTTATATTCTTGTACATAGGAGCAGTATTATAGTAGTTATATTCTTGTACATAGGGGGCAGTATTATAGTAGTTATATTCTTGTGCATAGGGAGCAGTATTATAGTAGTTATTTTCTTGTACATAGGAGCAGTATTATAGTAGCTATATTCTTGTACATAGGGAGCAGTATTATAGTAGCTATATTCTTGTACATAGGAGCAGTATTATAGTAGTTATATTCTTGTATATAGGAGCAGTATTATAGTAGTTATATTCTTGTACATAGGAGCAGTATTATAGTAGTTATATTCTAGTACATAGGGGGTAGTATTATAGTAGTTATATTCTTGTACATAGGGGGCAGTATTATAGTAGTTATATTCTTGTACATAGGAGCAGTATTATAGTAGTTATATTCTTGTACATAGGAGCAGTATTATAGTAGTTATATTCTTGTACATAGGAAGCAGTATTATAGTAGTTATATTCTTGTACATAGAAGCAGTATTATAGTAGTTATATTCTTGTACATAGGAGCAGTATTATAGTAGTTATATTCTGGTATATAGGAGCAGTATTATAGTAGTTATATTCTTGTATATAGGGGTAGTATTATAGTAGTTGTATTCTTGTACATAGGGAAGTATTATAGTAGTTATATTCTTGTACATAGAAGCAGTATTATAGTAGTTATATTCTTGTACATAGGGGCAGTATTATAGTAGTTATATTCTTGTACATAGGAGCAATATTATAGTAGTTGTATTCTTGTACATAGGGAAGTATTATAGTAGTTATATTCTTGTACATAGGGGCAGTATTATAGTAGTTATATTCTTGTACATAGGAGGCAGTATTATAGTAGTTATATTCTTGTACATAGGGGCAGTATTATAGTAGTTATATTCTTGTACATAGGAGGCAGTGTTATAGTAGTTATATTCTTGTATATAGGGCAGTATTATAGTAGTTATATTCTTGTACATAGGGGCAGTATTATAGTAGTTATATTCTTGTACATAGGAGGCAGTATTATAGTAGTTATATTCTTGTATATAGGGGCAGTATTATAGTAGATATATTCTTGTACATAGGGAGCAGTATTATAGTAGTTATATTCTTGTACATAGGAGCAGTATTATAGTAGTTATATTCTTGTGTATAGGAGCAGTATTATAGTAGTTATATTCTTGTACATAGGAGCAGTATTATAGTAGTTATATTCTTGTACATAGGAGCAGTATTATAGTAGTTATATTCTTGTACATAGGGGGCAGTATTATAGTAGTTATATTCTTGTACATAGGAGCAGTATTATAGTAGTTATATTCTTGTACATAGGGGCAGTATTATAGTAGTTATATTTTTGTACAGAGGGGCAGTATTATAGTAGTTATTTTCTTGTACATATGGGCAGTATTATAGTAGTTATATTCTTGTACATAGGAGCAGTATTATAGTAGTTATATTCTTGTACATAGGAGCAGTATTATAGTAGTTATATTCTTGTACATAGGAGCAGTATTATAGTAGTTATATTCTTGTACATAGGGGGCAGTATTATAGTAGTTATATTCTTGTACATAGGAGCAGTATTATAGTAGTTATATTCTTGTACATAGGGGCAGTATTATAGTAGTTATATTCTTGTACATAGGGAGCAGTATTATAGTAGTTATATTCATGTACATAGGGGGCAGTATTATAGTAGTTATATTCTTGTGTATAGGAGCAGTATTATAGTAGTTATATTCTTGTACATAGGAGCAGTATTATAGTAGTTATATTCTTGTACATAGGGGCAGTATTATAGTAGTTATATTCTTGTACATAGGGAGCAGTATTATAGTAGTTATATTCTTGTGTATAGGAGCAGTATTATAGTAGTTATATTCTTGTACATAGGAGCAGTATTATAGTAGTTATATTCTTGTACATAGGAGCAGTATTATAGTAGTTATATTCTTGTACATAGGAGCAGTATTATAGTAGTTATATTCTTGTACATAGGGGGCAGTATTATAGTAGTTATATTCTTGTACATAGGAGCAGTATTATAGTAGTTATATTCTTGTACATAGGGGCAGTATTATAGTAGTTATATTCTTGTACATAGGAGCAGTATTATAGTAGTTATATTCATATACATAGGGGCAGTATTATAGTACTTATAATTTTAATTGCGTTCCTGTAGTATATATTTGAAATGTATTAAACCAGATAGGTACAGTAATATGTCAGAGCAAAAAGTTCTAAATACAAAGCGTAGTGATTATATATGAGCACATGAGAACATTTTCACCAGGTCACAGAATAATAAAAAAAAAAACCTGTTCACTATGATGTATCTCAGGAATGTGAATAAAACATCTCTCCCTTTATGTTATGCATGACTGGATAACATTTGTCCTGTTCCTCATCTAATTTTTCCTCCAGCGTCAACGTTATCTCAACGCACAGAATTTTTGTATTAGTAAATCCTATAAATGAGAGGCTCTTCGGTGTAACGCGGATATACTTTCCTTTTATTTATTTTGCACCATAAGCTGCGACTGCTTTTCGTGTTTCCCTTCATTTACACTTTTGGGATGTGAACAATATCAACGGGCGAAATAAGTGTGAAGTAAAACACGGAGACAGTTTTTAAAACACTCGTGTGCCACCCTCTAATGCTCCTAATTAAATGAAGTAAAACATATACTTTTTGATGACTAATTAACGAAAGAGTGGAGTGGAAAACATAATTTAACATGTATATCAGCACAGCGAGGAACCTCTACCAAATTATAGCAGTCGCCAGCTGGTGACCTTCTTCTATACATGCCGGCAGTGCGCCAGTGATGCCACGTGCTGTAGATGGCACTGTATTTAATAAGTGCAGCGCCATCTGGTGCTTGTAATGTAAAAAAATATATATCTGCACTTTGATTGGTTACTTTCGGTAAATAGGTACAGTGGGGAAAATAAGTATTTGATCCGCGGCCGATTTTGCAAGTTTTCCCGCCTACAAAGAATGGAGAGGTCTGTAAGTTTTATCGTAGGTCACTTCAACTGTGAGAGACAGAATCTTAAAAAAAATCCAGAAAATCACATTGTATAATTTTTAAGTAATTAATTTGTATTTTCTTGTATTCAGTATTTGATCACCTTCCAACCTGCAAGAATTCTGCCTCCCACAGACCTGTTAGTTTTTCTTTAAGAAGCCTCCTACTCTGCACTCATTACCAGTATTAACTGCACCTGTTTGAACTCGTTACCTGTATAAAAGACACCTGTCCACACACTCAATCACACTACAACCTCTCCACCATGGCCAAGACCAAAGAGCTGTCTAAGCACATCAGGGACAAAATTGTAGACCTGCGCAAGGCTGGGATGGGCTACAGGACAATAGGCAAGCAGCTTGGTGAGAAGGCAACAACTGTTGGCGCAATTATTCAATTATTAGAAAATGGAAAATGGAAGAAACACAAGATGACGGTCAATCTTCCTTGGTCTGAGGCTCCATGCAAGATCCTGCCTCGTGTAGTAAGGAGGATTCTGAGAAAGGTCAGGAATCAGCTCAGAACTACACAGGAGCACCTGATCAATGATCTGAAGAGAGCTGGGACCACAGTCTCAAACATTACAATTAGTAACACACTACGCCGTCAAGGATTAAAATCCTGCAGGGCATGCAAGGTCCCCCTGCTCATGCCAGCACGTGTCCAGGCCCCTTTGCCAATGACCATCTGGATGATCCAGAGGAGGCATGGGAGAAGGTCATGTGGTCAGATGAGACCAAAATAGAACTTTTTGGTATCAACTCCACTCGTCGTGTTTGGAGGAAGAAGAAGGATGAGTACAACCCCAAGGAAACCGTCCCAACCATGAAGAATGGTGGGGGAAACATCATACTTTGGGGGCGCTTTTCTGCAAAGGGGACAAGACGACTGCACCGTATTGAAGGGAGGATGGATGGGGTCATGTATCGCGAGATTTTGGTCAACAACCTCCTTCCCTCAGTAAGAGCATTGAAGATGGGTCATGGCTGGGTCTTCCAGCATGACAATGACCCGAAACACACAGCCAGGGCAACTAAGGAGTGGCTCCATAAGAAGTATTTCAAATTCCTGGAGTGGCCTAGCCAGTCTCCAGACCTGAACCCAATAGAAAATCTTTGGAGGGAGCTGAAACTCAATGTTGCCCAGCGACAGCCCCGAAACCTGAAAGATCTGGAGAAGATCTGTATGGAGGAGGGGGCCAAAACCTGGTCAAGAATAGTGTTGAGCCACCCCCGTAGTGTTCGAGTTCGGTTCGTCGAACACCCGTGTGTTCGCCGAACTGTTCGTCGAACTGTTCGTCGAACACCTTCGAACACCGTTAAAACCAATGGCAGGCAAACAAAAACACATAGAAACACATAGAAAACACCTTCAAAGGTGTCCAAAAGCTGACAAACTGCTCAGAAGACATAACTAACACATGGAAAAGTGACAAGTACATATAGTCATGCGAAAATAAAAGAGGTGGAGGAGTAAAAGGAGGGGGAGACACAGATATAGGCATGTCATGCCCTTCTAAATCCAAAAAGTCAGAAGCCGACACGGCCAGTCCGCTCCTGCCCGTGCCACCTCCGTGTCGCCGGGTTTGTGCCAGAGCCGCGGTGAACCCTGGCGGCCAGCCCCCCTCTCCCAATACTGGTGCCTGTCCGCTGGTGGGTCGAGCGAGCCCCCCTGTGGTGGAGGCAGCTCTAAGCTTTTTAATTTAAATTGTCTCTCTAATTTGAATGAATACACTTTAAATCCATTTACAAGGATCTATTGGAGGGCAAGTCTCATGCCAGCAGCCGCGGTAATTCCAGCTCCAGTAGCGTCCACTAAAGCTGCTGAAGTTAAAAAGCTTTTATAAGGATCGAGCTCGGCTGTCCACCGCAAGGCATCCTACTGCCAGTCCCAGCCCCTATGCCTTGGGGTGCCTCCTGATGCTCTTCACTAAGTATCCCATGGTCCCGAAGCATTTCCTTTGAAAAAATTAAGTGTCTAAACTACAGGTGGTGCAGCTTGCTTAACAGCCGGGATAATCCGCTTACTAGCAGACACTGCTACTAGGCACAAAGTATTTCCTGGGCTAGATGCAGTTAAAAATTTGTAATTAGATACTCTCGTTGGATGCTGAGAAAGCATTCCATAGAGTCTCCTGGCACGCCATATATGATTCTCTTAAAAAGCTTGGGGTAGGGGTCTAGGGGACCCTTTTATAGCCAAAATCACGGCCCTGTATCGCAATACGTCACCTAGGCTGAAGATAAATGGAACTGTAGCACCCTGAGGGCTCGGTTGCTAAAGACGTATTGCACCTCACCCAGAGGTGTGATATCTCACTCTCAGGTAAGGATGGAGTGTGGATCAGGACCCGACACCTGCATGCATTACACCACATTGCCGTGGGGCAGGGCGACCAATATGCCCCTGAGATGGGCACGACAGTCCCTGTCCCTGGCTGGAGTGGGGGGAGGGATCACTGAGGAAGGGGAACCCTGTAGTGCAGGAGCAGGGAGGAAGCAGTTCCTGGGTGCATTGAGAAGGGAGTATAAAAGGTGGGCACCATCTTAGTTCAGTGCAGAGAAGTCTGAGCAGAAGTGGCAGGGAGCAGGGGCTCTGCATGAGCTCTGCTCCGGAGGCGGGCCTAGTAACAGAGGCCCAGGCCTGGAAGAGGGAGAAGGAAGGAAGAGGAGCGGAGAAGGCTCCAGGAACGAGGAATGAAGGGATCCCAGGGGTGCGGACGGGCGAGTCGCCACCGCATGCCCGAATCCACCTGCGTGGAGGGGTCAGGCCAAAGGGGGAGACCGGTCCCCGAACTAGTGGAGGCAGGAAACGACCCTCAGCTAGAAACCGGAGGCTCTGACATTTTATGTGGCGCAGCCCCTCGCTACACCCGCTAGGAAGGCACCACATAGGGTCAGGGAAACTGGCGCCAAGTTTACCAAGAGGAGGCCCGAGGCAGCCGGACAGAAGTGTTGGTAAGAAAGGCCAGACAAAGGACACAAAAAGGGGGTCCTGTGAAGTGCTCCAAAGTTATCTGGGAGTTGTCTGAGCCCCTCACCTGGTGAGCACAGTACGACGTGGGCAGCCGTTACCTGCAGACGTGGTCTGGATAATAAGAACTGTGAGTAAAGGCCCTGAACTGCATCACTGACTCCGTGTCGTTACTGCTGCTGCCCTGCACCATCACCCCCATCCTCCGCATACACTGCCCTGAGGCTATACTCCTCCCGTGGGGAGTTATGCTACGCTCTGCTGCACCCACAACACCAGCCTCAGCGGTCTGCCCTGTAGCGGCGGTTCACTCTGACCGCAATCCACGGGTGGCGTAGTCGGACATTTAAACATGAAAACCACATAAATAGTTCCGCCACTGGTTTGACGCCCTGAGCCACGGAACTGGGTCGCCGCCACGAAGACTACAACCACCAGCATCCACCAAAAAGGGTCCGGCTCCGGGTGTCCCAAGGCCCAGGGGGTGCGTCAGAACATTTTCATCACCTTTCACAATCACCAATGGGACAAGGCAGTGATGTCCTCTGTCCCCTCTCTTATACATCCTAGTGACGGAGCACCTGCTCTCATCAATTCGCCATAACCCCAATATTAGGTGGATTGAGGTGGGAGGCACCGAGTACAAGTGCTCTCTATTTGCTGATGATGTCCTAGTATATATCACTCAATCACATATATCCATCCATGCTGTTATGGCTGAAATAGATCACTTTGTTACATGGTCAAATTTTAAAATCAATGCAGCGAAGTCTGAGGCCCTCGATGTCTCCCTCCCCAAATCCATATAGGATTCCATCCAGTCCAACTTTCCCTTTGCCTGGCCCTCACAGGGTATCAAATACTTAGGAATTCCTATTCATAGAGACCTCTCCCATCTATGTTATCTTAATTTTGGGCCCTTTATTGAACAACTCCATACAGACCACGGTTGGCAAGTTAGAACTGTAAGATTCACTACGTGAACCACTGGTGTTTTGTGGAAAAGCACATGTACACTGCGTTCCAAATTATTATACAAAAAGTGTTTAGGAGTGATAAGGGAAGAATTTGTTTGTTTGTCAGTTAAACTCATTGATGGTGATGTGTGTCAGGGCTCTTTATATCACTGTAAGCAATTGCAGACAACTGTGCTAATTAGTTTGGCAGGTGTGTCCAATGAAAGGCAAGACTACTTAAGAACGCTGTCCCACATTATTAAGCAGCCTACATTTTCTGCCAAAATGGGAAAGAAAAAGGATGTGTCGGCTGCTGAGAAGCAACAAATTGTGGAGTGTTTAGGTCAAGGCATGACTACAATCAACATTGTGCGATGATCAGGATGAAGTGTCCTGGCAATCAAGAAGTATGTAGCTGATTCACAGTACACACGTGTGCGTGCTGATAAGGGCAAATTGAGGACTCTTTCCTACAGGCAATTACGTCAGGTTGAAAGAGCAGCGGCAAAAAAGCCTTGTCATAGCAGCAGACAAGTTTTTGAAGCTGCTTGTGCCTCCAACGTCCCCCGAACAACAAGATGCAGGGTCCTTCAGAGGTTTGCAGCTGTGCATGCGCCATCCTGTCGACCTCCTCTATCCACTTCACACAAGCAGAAACGGCTCCAGTGGGCCAAACATTACATGAAGACTGATTTCAAAACTGTTTTGTTCACGGATGAGTGCCGTGCAGCGCTCGATGGTCCAGATGGATGGAGTGGAGGATGGCTGGTTGATGGACACCCCACGCAAACACGGCTACAGCGCCAACAAGGAGGAGGTGGAGTAATGTTTTGGGCTGGAATCATGGGGAGAGAGATTGTCGGCCCCTTTAGGATCCCTGAAGGCGCTAAAGATGAACTCCATAATGTATGTGGATTTTCTCAAACAGCACTTCCTGCCATGGTTCAAGAAGAAGAACCGTGTATTTCACAGCAAGATCATTTTTCTGCATGATAATGCACCATCTCATGCTGCACATAAAACATCTGCATCTCTGGCTGATATGGGCATAAAAGGGGACAAACTTATGGTGTGACCCCCATGCTCCCCTGACCTCTACCCCATTCAGAACCTTTGGAGCATCATTAAAAGGAGTGTCTATGATGGCGGGAGGCAGTTCACATCTAAGCAACAGCTCTGGGAGGGTATTCTGTCCTCATGCAAAACAATTGAAGCAGAAACCATCCAAAACCTGACAAATTCAATGGACGAGAGAGTTCAGAAGCTCCTTTCGAACAAGGGGTCCTATGTGAAAATGTAACATCACCTAGAATAAAGTTTTGAGTTGAAAACTGTTTGATTTCAGTTTCTAACAACCTGCTAATGCTTATAATTTCAAAAATGACCATTTTTTTGGTCTTTATTAAAATGAAAAGGTTGATCGAAAAGTTTGGGGGATCTAAGAGTGTGGCAACCCAGTAGTCATGATTACTTCGAATTCTGACAATATGAGGGTCATGCTGCAGGTAGTGCAGCAAGAAGGCACTTATGTGCCTTGCGCATCTCGGAGCCCCGAAATTATTTTCCGGGCTAGATGCAGCTAAAAATTATTTTTAATTTTAAATCTGGTGGAGCTTATTATAGATGGCCTAATAGGATCAGTGCTGCACACTGCTACAAAGCCCAAATTATTTTCCAGTCAAGATACAGATAAACATGATTAGTAATTTGAAAGCTTAAAACGTTTGGTAGGGTGATTTTAACCAATCATCAAGCTTTTACTCTCCCCAGGATGAAACAGGGGTAGAAAAGTCGTTTCGGATCCATGATTTGTTCATCTTTATGAACGTGAGTCTGTCTACATTATCAGTGGAGAGCCGCGTGCGCTTATCTGTCAGCACACCACCAGCAGCGCTGAACACACGTTCAGACAGAACGCTGGCTGCGGGGCATGACAAGATCTCCAAGGCGTAAGTGGCTAGCTCCGGCCATTTATCCAGATTGGAAGCCCAAAAAGAGCAAGGGTCCAGTGACACAGTCGTGGCTTCAATGTTTACTTGGAGATACTCCTGTACCATCGTCTCTAGGCGTTGACTATGTGTCAGACTTCTTGTCTCCTGTGGCCTTGCAAAGGATGGGCTAAAAAAGTGGTGAAATGATTCCGCAAAATTGATGTTACCAGCAGATACTGTGGTTCTGTTACGGTTTGAGTGCTGAACACTTGACGGTCCCACGGTTGGCAAGTTGGAACTGTGAGATTCACTACGTGCACCACTGGTATTTTGTGGAAAAGCACATGTAAGATTCTGCAACAGTCTCTGCTGATACTCCTGCATGCGTGCATCCCTTTCTATGGCAGGAATAATTTCTGCAAATTTACTTTTGTACCGGGGATCTAACAGTGTGGCAACCCAGTAGTCAGGATTATTTCTAATTCTCACAATTCGAGGGTCATGTTGCAGGTAGTGCAGCAAGAAGGCACTAATGTGTGTTGCGCATCCAGGAGCACCAAGTCCCTGTTGTGTTGGTGGCAAGGTAACAATCATGCTTCCTTCCTCTGTCCTCTCCCCCCAACCTCGCACAACAGAAATGTGATCAAGGTCTCCCTCATCTGATGAGTCTTCCATCAGTTCGTCCTCCACTTCTTCCTGGGCTCCTGCACCTTCCTCACTAGTTTGGCTGCTACCATGCGCCCTGGAAAAACCATCTCCCCCACCCTCACATGCCTGCCGCCTTGGTGCTGCCGACCGTCTGGACCTTGCAGATGTTAGCCCTTCCGCATACAACTCCTCCTCCTCTACTTCCTCCACCTCCTCTTGTGCCACCACCTGACTCCGAATTCTGTTTAACATGTGCTCCAGCATGTAAATCACCGGAATAGTCATGCTGATAATGGCATCGTCAGCACTAAACATCTTCGTCGCCATTTCAAAACTGTGCAGAAGGGTGCATAGGTCCCTGATCTGAGACCACTCCTCCAGCGTGATTTGCCCCACCTCTGAATCTCGTTGGCCCAGGCTATACGTCAGAACGTATTGCACCAGGGCTTGTCGGTGCTGCCACAGTCGCTGCAACATGTGCAGAGTTGAATTCCACCGGGTAGGCACATCGCATTTTAGCCGGTGAAGTGGCAGGCCCAACGACTTCTGTAGAGATGTAAGTCGCTGAGCTGCGGGATGCGAACGGCGGAAGTGAGCACACAGCGACCGTGCCCTCTGCAGAAGGCCATCTAGTCTGGGATAGTGGGCTAAAAATTGCTGGACAACCAGGTTCAACACGTGAGCCATACAAGGCACGTGTGTGACATTGCCCCGGCGAAGGGCCGCACCCAGGTTTGCAGCATTGTCGCACACGGCCTTCCCTGGTTTCAGGTCCAGTGGAGACAACCATTCATGAAATTGGTTCTCCAGAGCTGACCACAACTCCTCAGCTGTGTGACTCACATTTCCCAGACATTTCAATGTAAAAACCGCCTGATGACGTTGAGCCCTACTGCCAGCATAGTAAGGAGGTGTGCAGGATCCCTTCTGCGCAGTTAGAAAGCTTGTGGCATGACCAGACAGGCTTTGGGTGCAGGTGGAAGACCGAGAGGAGGTTGAGGAGGCAGAAGCAGTGGAGGAACTTTGACATAAAGAGGATTGACGCACAACTCGTGGGGACGGCAAGACTTGGACAGCAGCCCCTTGTCCTGCTGTCACCATAGTTACCCAGTGCCCAGTCAGCGACATGTAACGCCCCTGTCCATGCCTACTCGTCCAAGTGTCTGTGGTGAAATGCACCCTGTCACACACAGAGTTTCTCAAAGAAGCGGTGATGTTGTGTGCGACATGCTGGTGGAGCGCAGGCACACCTTTCTTTGAGAAGTAGTGCCGACTGGGCATCTGGTACTGGGGCACTGCGACGGACATAAGGTCTCGAAAATCCTCTGTGTCCACCAGGCGGAAAGGCAGCATTTCTGTAGCCAAGAGCTTGCAGATGGTGAAATTCAACCTCTTAGCTTTCTCATGGCTAGGAGGAAATGGTCTTTTACTTGTCCACATCTGAGGGACCGAGGGCTGGCTATTGTGCTTAGACGGGGTTGATAAGGGTGTCCCCGGCAAACTGCCGGTCTGTGAGGAAGATGCAGGCGGACATGTTAGGTTGCCTTGATCCAAAGGTGGTGCTATCGATGTCGGACAGCGCTCAACACCAGCTGGTGTTACCACCTCCAAAGAAAATGATGACCTGCCAATCACGCTGGCTGTTGCGGGTAAAGAGGTGGCAGGTCTGCGCCCCAAAACAGGTGTGACTGCTGTCCCCCCAGTCACAGAGGATGAAGAGGCCGCGGATGCACAAGATATGGCAGACGGTGATTGGCCCGGCCGGCTAGGCCGCATTGTAGCACACTGAGCTTCCCACTGCAACTTATGCTTCATGTCCATGTGCCGGTTCATGCATGAAGTACTCAAACTATGTATTTTTTGGCCTCTACTTAGCTTTTGCTGACAAATGTTACAGATAACACGAGTTGGGTCATCTTTATCGATCTGAAAAAATGCCCAGGCTATGCAAGGCTTAGCACCCATGCGACCTGAAGAGCCACCACGACTTGTGGTGAGAGGCAGAGTTGTGTTTGAGGATGCAGTTGTTGACGTGCTTCCAGTACTACGTCTCTGTCCAGGAAGGCGCAACCTGACCTCGTCGTCACTAGCATCTTCCTCCACCTCCTCTGCTGACCTCATCTCTTGGCTGACTGTGGGTTGACAGTAAGTGGGATCTCCGACCTCATCATCATCACCCTGTGCGTTATCACACCCGTCGTCCTCAGAGCCAACCTGTTCCTGCCCTGACAAAAAACTAAAGTTGTCGCTCCAATCAGGTATTTGAGTCTTATCATCGTCTTCCTCATTGTCTCCACCAACAGGAGTTACAGTTTGGGAATGAGGGTCTACATTATGGTCAGAACCTTCTGCGTCTGGTCCTGGATCCGACTCATAAAGATTCTGGGCATCAGTGCAGATCATTTCCTCGTCTGGATTCACAGAAGCGCTGGAGTCGACCTCTGATTCCCAGGCTATAGTATGAGTAAACAGCTCTGCAGACTCAACCATCTGTTCTACCTCACACTCAGACGGGCAGCTGGAGATTTGGGAGCTGTGAGGAAGCAAGTGCGATTTGGGTGACACCTTTGAGGACTGGAGTATTTGTGATGTTGAAGTTGATGTGGAGGAGAGCCCACTTAAAGGAGCACTTGATATCCGTTGAAGCACCTGCTGTTTTTGTGCCTCATCTGGAATTTGTAGCGATTGGCATGGCCGTAAGAAAGGGATCTTATCACATTGTCCGCTAAAAGAAGTAGACATTTTAGTTTGGCTGGAAGATGGTCTTTCTTCTGCACCTACCCCACGGACACAACCTTTTTTCCCCTTCCCAACACGCCTATTCCCCTTTCCACCAGCAGCAGGCCTTTTTCCACTCATTTTGGTGGTTAACTAATTCACAACTCTGGAGTTGTTTGCACAAAAAAACAATGGATGGTAACCGAGCAGAGCTGAGTGGCCAAACTGTGGTATTAGGCCAAAACTATTGGCTGGGTTAGATGCAGAAAAAAATTATTTTTAATTTGCAACCTGATGGAGGTCAGTATAGATGGACTAATAGACCAAGTCCCACACACCGCTAGAAGCCCAAATATTTTTTCAGAGCTAGATGCAGAAAATTTTTTTATTCAATTTGCAACCTGATGGAGGTCAGTATAGATGGACTAATAGACCAAGTCCCACACACTGCTAGAAGCCCAAATATTTTTTCAGAGCTAGATGCAGAAAAAAATTATTTTTAATTTGCAACCTGATGGAGGTCAGTATAGATGGACTAATAGACCAAGTCCCACACGCTGCTAGAAGCCCAAATATTTTTTCAGAGATAAATGAAGAAAAAAATTATTTTTAATTTGCAACCTGATGGAGGTCAGTATAGATGGACTAATAGACCAAGTCCCACACACTGCTAGAAGCCCAAATATTTTTTCAGAGCTAGATGCAGAAAAAAATTAGTTTTAATTTGCAACCTGATGGAGGTCAGTATAGATGGACTAATAGACCAAGTCCCACACACCGCTAGAAGCCCAAATATTTTTTCAGAGCTAGATGCAGAAAAAAATTATTTTTAATTTGCAACCTGATGGAGGTCAGTATAGATGGACTAATAGACCAAGTCCCACACACCGCTAGAAGCCCAAATATTTTTTCAGAGCTAGATGCAGAAAAAAATTATTTTTAATTTGCAACCTGATGGAGGTCAGTATAGATGGACTAATAGACCAAGTCCCACACACCGCTAGAAGCCCAAATATTTTTTCAGAGCTAGATGCAGAAAAAAATTATTTTTAATTTGCAACCTGATGTAGGTCAGTATAGATGGACTAATAGACCAAGTCCCACACACTGCTAGAAGCCCAAATATTTTTTCAGAGCTAGATGCAGAAAAAAATTATTTTTAATTTGCAACCTGATGGAGGTCAGTATAGATGGACTAATAGACCAAGTCCCACACACTGCTAGAAGCCCAAATATTTTTTCAGAGCTAGATGCAGAAAAAAATTATTTTTAATTTGCAACCTGATGGAGGTCAGTATAGATGGACTAATAGACCAAGTCCCACACACCGCTAGAAGCCCAAATATTTTTTCAGAGCTAGATGCAGAAAAAAATTATTTTTAATTTGCAACCTGATGGAGGTCAGTATAGATGGACTAATAGACCAAGTCCCACACACCGCTAGAAGCCCAAATATTTTTTCAGAGCTAGATGCAGAAAAAAATTATTTTTAATTTGCAACCTGATGTAGGTCAGTATAGATGGACTAATAGACCAAGTCCCACACACTGCTAGAAGCCCAAATATTTTTTCAGAGCTAGATGCAGAAAAAAATTATTTTTAATTTGCAACCTGATGGAGGTCAGTATAGATGGACTAATAGACCAAGTCCCACACACCGCTAGAAGCCCAAATATTTTTTCAGAGCTAGATGCAGAAAAAAATTATATTCAGTTTGCAACCTGCTGGAGGTCAGTATAGATGGACTAATAGAATGATGCTATGCCCAAAAGATTTTACTTCACTAGGTGCAGTAAAAAAATTGGTATTCTATACACAGGTGTTATATCTTGCAACACAGATAGGCTACTCCACTGACTAACACACTCTGCAATAGGCCAAAAAGGATTAGCTTTGCTAGATTCAGCCAAATGCTGTGAAAAAAACTTGCACAGCACTGGCACAGACCTGCCTGGCAAAAACTGATAGGAACTGATGTAACCTAGTCCTGAAAAGGACTCCAATTACAATTAGTCTTTACTCCCACAACCTATCTATTTAAGAGCACAGACCTCTCTGATAAAAGTCGTAGGAAATGCTGTAACCTAGTCCTTAAAAGGACTGCAATCACAACTATTCCCTACTCCCAAGCTATCTGTATATTTGTGCGAAAATTGGCTTGAAATTAACAAGGTATAGCGCACACAGCAACAGCGGTGCCGTCTAACACGCAGCTGCAGCAGTGAGAAAATGGTGGCGACGGGGAAAATGGCTTGGTCTTATAGGGCAAGGACATGTGACATACACTGCCAATCACACATGCCCTTGCTTGTGTGAAAAAAAGCACTTCGCTCCGTGTGTGCGCTGCTGATAGGCTGACAGATTGCACCTCCCCACTGCAAATGCGGGAAAGAGAAAAAAAAATGGAGATCTTCATTGTTCCTGCAGAGATCCATCCCCTGCCCCTCCCCCCGCCCCGCTGTACACTCAAACTGCGTATTAACATTAATTTTCATCATTACTGAGAAAAAATCCAGTTATGATTTTGGTGCACGAACAGTTATCGAACATAACCTCGAACAGCCGAATTTTTCTCAAATTGTTCGTGTTCGCCGACCGGCTCGAACACCGCCCAAAACAGCTCGAATTTGAGATTGGCGAACAGTTCGAGTAGAACAACGCTCATCTCTAGTCAAGAACTACAGGAAACGTCTGACCTCTGTAATTGTAACAAAGGTTTCTGCAACAAATATTAATTTCTGTTTTTCTATTGTATCAAATACTTATTTCAAGCAATAAAATGCAAATCAATTATGTAAAAATCCTACAATGTGATTTTCTGGATTATTCTTAGATTCTGTCTCTCACAGGTGAAGTGACCTACGATAAAAATTACAGACCTCTCCATTCTTTGTAGGTGGAAAAACTTGCAAAATTAGCAGAAAATCAAGTACTTATTTTCTCCACTGTTCCAAGATCAGTTTTGATAATTGAATTCAAATGTATTTCCCCAGAAAACATACAGGAACTCATCTATGCACATGTAAAGTTAAAATCAGATGTGTACTTTGGTATGGGCAGCTCTTCAGCAAATTTTTGACCTAGTTTCTAAATGTGGCCTAATGTATTTTAATTACTGTGCTCTCTTCTTTAATCGCAAACATCCTCAATATTTCACTTATTTGAGCATCAGTTCTGCCTCCAGAGTATCATTTCCTACTTAACCCCTTGGCGACATCTGCCATTCAACTGTGAAGCAGGATCAGGAGCTACAACCACTGCGGGTGCTGGCTGTGTTAGACAAATATATGTTTATATAAAAAAAGTGAGAACAAAAAGCAAAAAATGATTTCGCCTCAAAAAAGTTAAACTGGAGATAGGAAATAGCAATAATAGATCATGTGGACACCTGTGTTCGGTCACGCATTCATGCACATGTCACAACCTACATATAACCTTTTCTCTACTATTTTCTGGATGATGATGGTATGCCCATTTAGATATAAGATAGGATGTTACAGCCCCTCTATGGTAGACTGGTTCTTCACTCGGGGATGACAGAATTATACACACAGATGTCACTGCGAGCATTTTACTTACAGGGAGGCAACAAGCTTGATGGTTTTAACCATCTCATGAGAGGCAACAGTGTAACTTAACCAAAGGTAGACAATTAATAGTTATATCAAAAGCCAGACTCTGCAGACACTTAACTGATACTTGTAACTCTGACACTAATAACAGTCCGCTTGCAGTCTCTTCACCGGCTCCTCCTTCTCTCTGTTACTGTCTGTTACTAATGGCAGTCTGCTTGCAGTCTCTTCACCAACTCCTCCTTCTCCCTGTTACTGTCTGTTACTAATGACAGTCTGCTTGCAATCTCTTCAACAGCTCCTCCTTCTCTCTGTTACTGTCTGTTACTAATGGCAGTCTGCTTGCAGTCTCTTCACCAACTCCTCCTTCTCTCTGTTACTGTCTGTTACTAATGACAGTCTGCTTGCAATCTCTTCAACAGCTCCTCATTCTCTCTGTTACTGCCACTGTTTTTCTTAATATGCAGTGCGGCTCACACACTGACAGTTTTGGTCACAAACTCTCCCACTGTCACCCCTTTTGCACACTCTTGCGTCTTTCTCACATAGACCTCAGTCTCCCTAACGTTTCTAATGTGAGCACACACTCCTGCATATCATCTCTGATTCTCACTGGTGCAGATACTCCTCACCACTCTTTGGTGTCTAATCACTTAATTCTTTGGCAGATGCACGCTTCACAGTTAGGAATAAGTCTCGGTGCATTAGTCTATGGTGGTATTTAGAGATGAGCGAATAAATTAGAGTGGAATTGAATTCTACTCAAATTTTACAAAAATCTGTATTTGCCAAAATGGGGAATTTTTGCAAGGTGCTTCCACTCAGATTTAGCAAAATGTTGACCGCTGACCACTATTTTTCAAAACCATAAAAGACCATTAAAGCGTTAAAATAAAACAACCTTATATATGCCCCTCCGGACCCCTCCACTTTTCACTGCTACCCATCCAGACGAGAAGTATGACATCATCACATGCGCTGCGACGTTTGCATGTGCATGTACAGAACCCTCCAGAGACTAGCGACCAAGGTCGAGGATTTCACTGCAGCTGACGCCTATCCGAAGATGAAAGGAGGATCAGATGGGTGGCGGTGAAGAGCGGAGGGGCCGGAGAGGTGAGCAGTGAGGGGAATATAAGGATTTTTATTATTTTTTTACATATTACATTTATTATGCTCTGGGATCTAAAGAAACCCTAAAGCATTAATAAGGGATATTTAATTAGTGGAGAATTTCTTCATGATGAATCAAATTTCCTGGGAAAAATTGCACGAATAGGAAAATTCGAATTTATCCTGATCGGCTCATCTCTTATGTCATTCCTAGCCCTTCTTCTAATGGTGGTACGTTCATACAGATGGGTTGGCCTTCATCATTTTAGAAAAACGTCACCATTTGCAGTTCAGTCTGGATGCACCTCTATAGCCCTCACTATGCCCTGGGGTTTCACACCTTAATATTGAGTGCTACTCACTCCCACTTGCTAGACAGTCGTGGTGCAGGTGATTCTCTGCAGAACAGCTTCTCCTCTTCTGCCTTTCTGATTTTCCTCAGTGGAAAAGCAAGATTTTCTGCTCTCAAGAATGCTACCATACTGCCCTCTGAGCCAGCCATGTCATCAGAAACTTACAACACGATATTTTAAAGGACACAGTGCAAAATCCTTGCTTTTACTCGCAGTACAGCTAAACTGCTACCCAATGACAACCTACATTAGGCATTTCTTGCCTTAGACCTTATCTTACATATATTGCACTCTTTTTGCTCTGAAATCACTACTCACTCTTAACATAAGGTATGCCATACAAATTTATAGTACGTTGTTCAGAGCTACGTCTCAACGTATACTGTACATACTAAAATGCCATTAACTTTTCGCATGGCAAAACTGAACATACCTAGATATACTATCCAGCTATACTATACTGCTGAAGGTACACAGGAGGTACAGCACAACATAAATCAGCACTGCACATAAGAAGATACATATAGCAAAATAATGACTTTAGCATAATAATACGAGTGACTTAAACTGCATTTGCGCTGAAAAATTATTGTGAATGAGCGTTCTTAAGAACAGGCTGACAATCGCCTGATGAGAGAGCAGAACGCTAGTTCATCGGGTGAAATGAACTTTGTGCAAAGCAAAAGATCATAATTCTCTGCGGTAAATGTTTACCGATCGGAAGTCGTTTAGTGCCGCCGGTCGGTCCATGTAAAGAGACCCTTAGTGAAGTAGGTGGTAGCTGCAGTGCACATGGTCAGTGCTAACACTTGCCTTGCCCTGGCTCTGATATCACGTCCTTTCCACCAGTGTCTATCCCAGGAGTCAAGACTTTGGTCAGTGCTAACACTTGCCTTGCCTAGGCTCTCATATCACGTCCTTTCCACCAGTGTCTATCCCAGGAGTCAAGACTTTGGTCAGTGCTAACACTTGCCTTGCCTTGGCTCTGATATCACGTCCTTTCCAACAGTGTCTATCCCAGGAGTCAAGACTTTGGTCAGTGCTAACACTTGCCTTGCCCTGGCTCTGATATCATGTCCTTTCCACCAGTGTCTATCCCAGGAGTCAAGACTTTGGTCAGTGCTAACACTTGCCTTGCCCTGGCTCTGATATCATGTCCTTTCCACCAGTATCTATGACAGGAGTCAAGACTTTGGTCAGTGCTAACACTTGCCTTGCCTTGGCTCTGACATCACGTCCTTTCCACCAGTATCTATCCCAGAAGTCAAGACTTACCAGTGTTTTTGGATTTTTGAAAAACACAATTGGACAAATGGTGCTCGCCAAGCAGCATCTACCTCCACTGCGTTCTCCCAGTAACATCCACAGGTTTCAATGAAGTAGCACCAGCAGTCTCGAGTTATAAAAGTGCATGCACTGGTTTATACTAAATAGTAACTAAGAGCAAATATTACGTGCACCTCGGAGTTTACTGGGCAGCTGCAAAATCCAACATAAATACATCCCTGCTATCGGCATTCTCATCAACCTGCCGGCTATGCTCAAATGTGCACGGAAATATCTCAAGTGTCTCTGCTTCATGTCACCATTGTGAACGCTCTCCATTTCTCCAGTGTAAAACAATCAATGTGAGCGCGGGTTGAGGATCCCAAGTACCACCTCTTGGCAGGGACAAATATTTGGATGTTTGCAGCGTTGTAAGACATTGGAAAGAACATGTGTGTTTATGAGTCCTGTCACACATTGTAATCACAGCGCCAAGAGCCACAACGCAGTTCGCCAGAAAGAAGACATATCACCTGTGTGGTCACCCGAGGTCGCTACGGGTGGTGGGGGGATCCTGATGAAGTCACATATGTCAATGCCCTACAGGAAAGTCTGGCGGGTTGGGTGGGTTCGCTACGGGTGGTGGGGGGATCCTGATGAAGTCACATATGTCAATGGCCTACAGGAAGGTCTGGCGGGTTGGATGGGTTCGCTACGGGTGGTGGGGGGATCCTGATGAAGTCACATATGTCAATGCCCTACAGGAAGGTCTGGCAGGGTGGGTGGGTTCGCTACGGGTGGTGGGGGGCTCCTGATGAAGTCACATATGTCAATGCCCTACAGGAAGGTCTGGCGGGTTGGGTGGGTTCATAAACATACCCAGCTGTGCTCCAGTGTAGCATGTCTCTGTCTGCTCTGGTCTTCTTGGTGGCAGTGGAAGAGATACGATATGGCATAGCGTGCTAAGCCATTCTGATTGATGGATAGACCTTAAGGACAATCTGGGGTACTGGTCGGTGGACCAACGTTGGAGAAGTTCGCTGGTCAATAACTTGATTTTGCAGATTATTTAAAGAGGTTGTCCACTACTTTTAGATTGATGCCCTGTCTTCAGCATAGGGCATCAATGTCTGATCAGCCACGGTCCGAAACCTGGCACACCCACCAATCAGCTGTTATCTATGCCGGTGGCGGCCGCCGGCCGGAAGGACCTACTTGCGGAGCTTGGCCGTCTACTTATAGTGGCTGGGGCTTTTTACTGAACATCTACCTCCTATTCAATTCAATAGGAGGCGGATGTGCAGTACCCTGCGGCGGCCACTATCAGTAAATGGAACAGCTCCACAAATAAGCACTTCCGCTGCTGATCAGACATTGATGACCTATCCTAAGGATAGGACATCAATGTAAAAGTAGTGGACAACCTCTTGAAGGGATACCAACATCTTTGGGGCTATTTTTAGTGCTTCTTTAAAATGTGTTTCATTAAAAATTTTGCACCATTTGCTTTCTGTAGCTTTTGTGTTGCATTAGATGCCAAATGAATTAACTGAGAATTAGTCATTCAGATCGTTCTGCGTTTTAAGCGCCTCGAAAATGATTTATGAAGAAAAAAGTTCAGTTCAACATTCATGTGGTCTGTGCTCATCAATCAGAAAAGATGTTTCTAAAATAAAAACATATACAGTGTATTACTAAATTCCGAACAGAATGAGCTCACTGTTCGATTCTCAGTTAATTCATTCTGCAGCCAGTAATATGCAAGGAAACAAAGAGCTTGTATAAGACAAACAGTGCAAAACTTAAAAACAAACTCAAATGCAAAAAAATGATTTTTAAGCCAAAATACACGCATTTAAGAAAAAGAGAAATTGTCCACCAAAAGTGTGCAAGTCCTTTAACGTATGCATTTTTTTTGTTAAAATAATTTCTGCAACATGGGTTGTCAAGGATACACAGCTGGGAGGGGGGTCACGCAGATCCCACCTCTGCCACCAATTGTCAAGGGAGCGCAACTTCGCTGCCTCCAATCGTCAAGGACAATTACACAACTGTCAGACAAGTGATGGACGAGGCCGCGGCTGTTACCATTACTGGTCCGGTTATTGGGGAACTAACAGTGAGCGTATGGTACATACACCTCCGATTCTAACGCATAATATGTATGTATACGTATATTACATAATATATACAGTACAGACCAAAAGTTTGGACACACCTTCTCATTTAAAGATCTTTCTGTATTTTCATGACTAGGAAAATTGTACATTCACACTGAAGGCATCAAAACTATGAATTAACACATGTGGAAGTGTGGACCAGAGCGAGGATCCTGGAAGATGAGGATTCTGCTATAAAGATCAATGATGCTGTAAATTTGTTTTTTTTATCTCTGTCGGGAGATGTCCATGCTCTATGTGTTTTCATATGACCACCTAGTGGCTACAATAGGAATTGCAGCCTGTGGAGGGATTTACTACATCGTTAAAGTATTAAATTTGTATGGTGTATAATTGGAGTCCATAACAAAGCTTGCAAAATGGTAAAATGAACCAATCTGTATCATAGGGACAGCTTTCAGTGCCCCCAGCTCTCTCACTTGAACAGGGATGTGGTGCTGCATTGCACAGTAAAACACTATCGAATTTTCCCATCGCCTCCGGTCCCTGTTCTTCAGTTCTGCCCCTTGTCTGCACCCAGTATCTGCAGCTCAGGTTGTATTAACCACCAGCAGAAACTCAGTTTTCCCTTAACAAGGTGAGGATGGGGGAGGAGGGGTACGCAGCTGCAGCTGAGAATAATCTGTATAGTGATAGAAGCCAGCTCTGCTCACATCAGCACCGCAGTCGGTTCGCCAACATGACAACATGGGATGTAGATTTTCTTTTCACTCAATAACAAGCACAAAATGTGAAACTGTCGGCCATCACTAATTAATCGGCTCGAGGCATCTAACTGTCCAGCTTCACGAGTCAGTAATTAACTGGAAAAGGCCGTATGCCGGCGAAACGTGTGCCAGACCCGAAGTGGGATTATTTATATCCATACAAAACATAGAAATGAGGAGCTCTGTGATATGTCAGGAAATACAGGATCCTTCCACAGCACAGAAAATGTGATAGATAGATAGATAATAGATAGATAATAGATAGATGATAGATAATAGATAGATGATAGATAGATAGATAATAGATAGATGATAGATAATAGATAGATAATAGATAGAGAATAGATAGATGATAGATAATAGATAGATAATAGATAGATGATAGATAATAGATAGATGATAGATAATAGATAATAGATAGATAGATAATAGATAGATAGATAATAGATAATAGATAGATAATAGATAGATGATAGATAATAGATATATATAATATAGAAAATAGATAGATGATAGATAGATAATAGATAGATAGATGATAAATAGATAATAGATAGATGATAGATAGATAATAGATGATAGATAGATAATAGATACATAATATATAGATAATAGATAGATAATAGATGATAAATAGATAATAGATAGATAATAGATAGATAATAGATAGATAATAGATAATAGATAGATAATAGATAGATAATAGATAGATGATAGATAGATAATAGATAGATGATAGATACATAATAGATAATAGATAGATAGATAGATAGATAATAGATTAATAGATAATAGATAGATAATAGATAGACAATAGATGATAGATAATAGACAATAGATAGATGAAAGATAATAGATAGATATATAGATAGATGATAGATAGATATGTGGCGCCCCTGCGGGTTCAGTCGCCACAGAGGTGTGGTGTCTCCTTCTCTCAGGTAAGGATGGAGTGCTGCCCGGGATCCTAACACCTTCATCCAACACTACATTACTCCAGACCAGCAGGAGGGGCAAAATGCGTTGCTTCCCTGCTGAGCCCTGTCCCTAGCTGGAGTGGGGGGAACCAAGAGAGGGGGAACCAAGTAGTGGGTGTGGGTGGAGGAAGGAGATCAGGGGAGAACTTCAGCAAGTGTAAAAAAGGGATGGAAACATCTAGAAGGGTTCCAGACAGAGGAGGACAGTGAGTGGGAGCAGGAGCTCTGCTCAGGCGGAGCGGGCCTAGTGAGAGAGGCCCAGGAGTGAGACTGACTGAAGAGAGGAGAGGAGCAGGAAGGAAGGCTCCAGAAGGAAAGAGGGGATCCTAGGGGTATGGGAAGTGCTGGAGGCCACCCGTATGCCCGAATCTACCAGGATGTGGAGGGATCAGCCCGCAGAGGGGACCGACCTCTAACTAGTGAGAATTGCAACGTTCAACTAGGTAACCGGAGGGTGCAGCATTTCAGGTGCTATGTCACTGAAAAGGTGGCCATAGAGGACCCAGGGGACAGAGAAGAAGTCGCCCGACAAGGTCCGCAGTCACTGGCTTGGGACACTGGGTGTGAGGTGCAGGGAGACGGCCAGAAGGAACACACAGAAGGGGGTCCCGTTACGTACTCCGGAGGTACCTGAGGGTTTGCTGAACCCCTCCCTGAGTAAGCACAGGATGACGTGGGCGGTTATAATCAGGAAAGTGTAACCTCAGGAACTTCACAACTGTGAGTAAACCCTGAAGACTGCGCCCCACTGTCTCTGTGAATTATTGCTGCGCCATCATCCACCTGCACCTTACTGCACCGCAACGTCTACCTCATTCAACATCTATACTGCCCTGGAGCTAAGCTCTACCTGTGGAGAGCTGAACCAACTCTGCAGCATTCACACCAGCTTCAGAGGACTGCTCCGCAGCGGCGGCCCCATATAGCCGCATACCACAGGTGGCGTCACCAACATTAAAAGAACTTTAAATCCCCTTTATTAAATCATTCCCCTTTTCATTGACTGCCCTGGGTCACGGAGCGGGTCACTGCCACTGTGACATCCCCAGCCCCAACGACCGGCCCGACTACCGAGTACCCCACAGCCCCAGGGGGCGAGTCAGATAGATAGAGAGATATCCTCGAAAAAATGAAGGCAGCACACAAATAGAAAAAAAATATATCAAATTTATTAGCCCATGTGGCTGTGGCGACGTTTCGGTCCAATATTGTGGACCTTTCTCAAGCCATTTTTTCGTGGATATTCATAGGTCTGGTATGTACCTGGGTGGCTGAGCACCTTCTGCTACAATTTATGTGCTGCTTTTGTTTTTTGTTTTTTAGATAGATAATAGATAGAATTGGCAAATTAATGCGCTAAGAACCTTTGTATTTTTTGTAAGTAAAGCTTACTCAGTAATAACACAGTTTAGAACAAATGTTTCCATTGTTTTAATGTATCTTGGCCATAATGGAGTGCCGCTGCGCTTTCTTTATATAATAGATAGGTAGATTTTGTAAATACGCACGAAAGCAGAACGCTTCTATGTATTTCTTTACAAATTAGGTTGAATCTATGTCATATGTAATCTTTGAGACATATTATTCAGATTTGCTGTACCTCACCGAGAATTAGGGCCTAGCTCTACAGAAATACAGGGTTTTAGATTCCCGTGCGGCAATTGGTGAGGAACCAAGATAGGGAAGATAGGGGAGACAGGGTGATATCAGATCAACCTAGGAGGTCTCAACAATTCCCCCTTTCCCTAGTGTCTGGGCTCCCTTCCCCTAATTCCTTTGAGTCACAGTTAGTCTTTCCTACACAGTGTGTGACAACAGGATCTTATCAGCTATCCCCCTAGTGGTGGCTGCAGACAGAATCTTATCATGTATCTCTGTATACAGGGAGCTCCCCCTAGTGGTGACTGCAGACAGAATCTTATCATGTATTTCTGTATACAGGGAGCTCCCCCTAGTGGTGACTGCAGACAGAATCTTATCATGTATCTCTGTATACAGGGAGCTCCCCCTAGTGGTGGCTGCAGACAGATCTTATCATGTATCTCTGTATACAGGGAGCTCCCCCTATTGGTGGCTGCAGACAGAATCTTATCCTGTATCCCTGTATACAGGGAGCTCCCCCTAGTGGTGGCTGCAGACAGAATCTTATCATGTATCTCTGTATACAGGGAGCTCCCCCTAGTGGTGGCTGCAGACAGATCTTATCCTGTATCTCTGTATACAGGGAGCTCCCCCTAGTGGTGGCTGCAGACAGGATCTTATCATGTATCTCTGTATACAGGGAACTCCCCTAGTGGTGGCTGCAGACAGAATCCTATCATGTATCTCTGTATACAGTTAGCTCCCCCTAGTGGTGAGTGCAGACAGGATCTTATCATGTACCTCTGTATACAGGGAGCTCCCCCTAGTGGTGGCTGCAGACAGATCTTATCATGTATCTCTGTATACAGGGAGCTCCCCCTAGTGGTAGCTGCAGACAGATCTTATCATGTATCTCTGTAAACAGGGAGCTCCCCCTAGTGGTGGCTGCAGACAGAATCTTATCATGTATCTCTGTATACAGGGAGCTCCCCCTAGTGGTGGCTGCAGACAGATCTTATCCTGTATCTCTGTATACAGGGAGCTCCCCCTAGTGGTGGCTGCAGACAGGATCTTATCATGTATCTCTGTATACAGGGAGCTCCCCCTAGTGGTTGCTGCAGACAGATCTTATCATGTATCTCTGTATACAGGGAGCTCCCACTAGTGGTGGCTGCAGACAGAATCTTATCATGTATCTCTGTATACAGGGAGCTCCCCCTAGTGGTGGCTGCAGACATGATCTTATCATGTATCTCTGTATACAGGGAGCTCCCCCTAGTGGTGGCTGCAGACAGAATCTTGTCATGCATCTCTGTATACAGGGAGCTCCCCCTAGTGGTGGCTGCAGACAGAATCTTATCATGTATCTCTGTATACAGGGAGCTCCCCCTAGTGGTGGCTGCAGACATGATCTTATCATGTATCTCTGTATACAGGGAGCTCCCCCTAGTGGTGGCTGCAGACAGAATCTTGTCATGCATCTCTGTATACAGGGAGCTCCCCCTAGTGATGGCTGCAGACAGAATCTTATCCTGTATCTCTGTATACAGGGATCTCCCCCTAGTGGTGGCTGCAGACAGAATCTTATCCTGTATCTCTGTATACAGGGAGCTCCCCCTAGTGGTGGCTGCAGACAGAATCTTATCATGTATCTCTGTATACAGGGAGCTCCCCCTAGTGGTGGCTGCAGACAGAATCTTATCATGTATCTCTGTATACAGGGAGCTCCCCCTAGTGGTGGCTGCAGACAGAATCTTATCCTGTGTCTCTGTATACAGGGAGCTCCCCCTAGTGGTGGCTGCAGACAGAATCTTATCCTGTATCTCTGTATACAGGGAGCTCCCCCTAGCGGTGGCTGCAGACAGATCTTATCATGTATCTCTGTATACAGGGAGCGCCCCTAGTGGTGGCTGCAGACAGAATCTTATCCTGTATCTCTGTATACATTGAGCTCCCACTAGTGGTGGCTGCAGACAGGATTTTATCATGTATCTCTGTATACAGGGAGCTCCCCCTAGTGGTGGCTGCAGACAGGATCTTATCATGTATCTCTGTATACAGGGAGGTCCCCCTAGTGGTGGCTGCAGACAGAATCTTATCCTCTATCTCTGCATACAGGGAGCTCCCCCTAGTGGTTGCTGCAGACAGGATCTTATCATGTATCTCTGTATACAGTGAGCTTCCCCCTAGTGGTGGCTGCAGACAGAATCTTATCCTATATCTCTGTATACAGGGAGCTACCCCTAGTGGTGGCTGCAGACAGAATCTTATCCTCTATCTCTGTATACAGGGAGCTCCCCCTAGTGGTGGCTGCAGACAGAATCTTATCCTATATCTCTGTATACAGGGAGCTACCCCTAGTGGTGGCTGCAGACAGAATCTTATCCTCTATCTCTGTATACAGGGAGCTCCCCCTAGGGGTGGCTGCAGACAGACTCTTATCATGCATCTCTGTATACAGGGAGCTCCCCCTAGTGGTGGCTGCAGACAGAATCTTATCCTGTATCTCTGTATACAGGGAGGTCCCCCTAGTGGTGGCTGCAGACAGAATCTTATCCTGTATGTCTGTATACAGGGAGCTCACACTAGTGGTGGCTGCAGACAGATTCTTATCATGTATCTCTGTATACAGGGAGCTCCCCCTAGTGGTGGCTGCAGACAGAATCTTATCATATATCTCTGTATACAGGGAGCTCCCCCTAGTGGTGGCTGCAGACAGGATCTTATCACTTATCTCTGTATACATGGAGCTCCCCCTAGTGGTGGCTGCAGACAGAATCTTATCATGTATCTCTGTATACAGGGAGCTCCCCTTAGTGGTGGCTGCAGACAGAATCTTATCATGTATCTCTGTATACAGGGAGCTCACCCTAGTGGTGGCTGCAGACAGAATCTTATCATGTATCTCTGTATACAGGGAGCTCCCCTAGTGGTGGCTGCAGACAGAATCTTATCATGTATCTCTGTATACAGGGAGCTCCCCCTAGTGGTGGCTGCAGACAGAATCTTATCATGTATCTCTGTATACAGGGAGCTCCCCTTAGTGGTGGCTGCAGACAGAATCTTATCATGTATCTCTGTATACAGGGAGCTCACCCTAGTGGTGGCTGCAGACAGAATCTTATCATGTATCTCTGTATACAGGGAGCTCCCCTAGTGGTGGCTGCAGACAGAATCTTATCATATACAGTACAGACCAAAAGTTTGGACACACCTTCTCATTTAAAGATTTTTCTGTATTTTCATGACTATGAAAATTGTACATTCACACTGAAGGCATCAAAACTATGAATTAACACATGTGGAATTATATACTTAACAAAAAAGTGTGAAACAACTGAAAATATGTCTTATATTCTAGGTTCCTCAAAGTAGCCACCTTTTGCTTTGATGACTGCTTTGCACACTCTTGGCATTCTCTTGATGAGCTTCAAGAGGTAGTCACCGGAAATGGTCTTCCAACAATCTTCAAGGAGTTCCCAGAGATGCTTAGCACTTGTTGGCCCTTTTGCCTTCACTCTGCGGTCCAGCTCACCCCAAACCATCTCGATTGGGTTCAGGTCTGGTGACTGTGGAGGCCAGGTCATCTGGCGTAGCCCCCCATCACTCTCCTTCTTGGTCAAATAGCCCTTACACAGCCTGGAGGTGTGTTTGGGGTCATTGTCCTGTTGAAAAATAAATGATGGTCCAACTAAACGCAAACCGGATGGAATAGCATGCTGCTGCAAGATGCTGTGGTAGCCATGCTGGTTCAGTATGCCTTCAATTTTGAATAAATCCCCAACAGTGTCACCAGCAAAGCACCCCCACACCATCACACCTCCTCCTCCATGCTTCACGGTGGGAACCAGGCATGTAGAGTCCATCCATTCACCTTTTCTGCGTCGCACAAAGACACGGTGGTTGGAACCAAAGATCTCAAATTTGGACTCATCAGACCAAAGCACAGATTTCCACTGGTCTAATGTCCATTCCTTGTGTTCTTTAGCCCAAACAAGTCTCTTCTGCTTGTTGCCTGTCCTTAGCAGTGGTTTCCTAGCAGCTATTTTACCATGAAGGCCTGCTGCACAAAGTCTCCTCTTAACAGTTGTTGAAGAGATGTGTCTGCTGCTAGAACTCTGTGTGGCATTGACCTGGTCTCTAATCTGAGCTGCTGTTAACCTGCGATTTCTGAGGCAGGTGACTCGGATAAACTTATCCTCAGAAGCAGAAGTGATTCTTGGTCTTCCTTTCCTGGGGCGGTCCTCATGTGAGCCAGTTTCTTTGTAGCACTTGATGGTTTTTGCAACTGCACTTGGGGACACTTTCAAAGTTTTCCCAATTTTTCGGACTGACTGACCTTCATTTCTTAAAGTAATGATGGCCACTCGTTTTTCTTTACTTAGCTGCTTTTTTCTTGCCATAATACAAATTCTAACAGTCTATTTAGTAGGACTATCAGCTGTGTATCCACCAGACTTCTGCACAACACAACTGATGGTCCCAACCCCATTTATAAGGCAAGAAATCCCATTTATTAAACCTGACAGGGCACACCTGTGAAGTGAAAACCATTTCCGGTGACTACCTCTTGAAGCTCATCAAGAGAATACCAAGAGTGTGCAAAGCAGTCATCAAAGCAAAAGGTGGCTACTTTGAAGAACCTAGAATATAAGACATATTTTCAGCTGTTTCACACTTTTTTGTTAAGTATATAATTCCATATGTGTTAATTCATAGTTTTGATGCCTTCAGTGTGAATGTACAATTTTCATAGTCATGAAAATACAGAAAAATCTTTAAATGAGAAGGTGTGTCCAAACTTTTGGTCTGTACTGTATCTCTGTATACAGGGAGCTCCCCTAGTGGTGGCTGCAGACAGAATCTTATCATGTATCTCTGTATACATGGAGCTCCCCCTAGTGGTGGCTGCAGACAGAATCTTATCATGTATCTCTGTATACATGGAGCTCCCCCTAGTGGTGGCTGCAGACAGAATCTTATCATGTATCTCTGCATACAGGGAGCTCACCCTAGTGGCGACTGCAGACAGAATCGTATCATGTATCTCTGTATACAGGGAGCTCCCCCTAGTGGTGGTTGCAGACAGAATCTTATCATGTATCTCTGTATACAGGGAGCTCCCCCTAGTGGTGGTTGCAGACAGAATCTTATCATGTATCTCTATACAGGGAGCTCCCCCTAGTGGTGGCTTCAGACAGAATCTTATCATGTATCTCTGTATACAGGGAGCTCCCCCTAGTGGTGGCTGCAGACAGAATCTTATCATGTATCTCTGTATACAGGGAGCTCCCCCTAGTGGTGACTGCAGACAGAATCTTATCATGTATCTCTGTGTACAGGGAGCTCCCCCTAGTGGTTGCTGCAGACAGAATCTTATCATGTATCTCTGTATACAGGGAGCTCCCCCTAGTGGTGGCTGCAAACAGAATCTTATCATGTATCTCTGTATACAGTGAGCTCCCCCTTGTGGTGACTGCAGACAGAATCTTATCATGTATCTCTGTGAACAGGGAGCTCCCCCTAGTGGTTGCTGCAGACAGAATCTTATCATGTATCTCTGTATACAGGGAGCTCCCCCTAGTGGTTGCTGCAGACAGAATCTTATCATGTATCTCTGTATACAGGGAGCTCCCCCTAGTGGTGGCTGCAAACAGAATCTTATCATGTATCTCTGTATACAGGGAGCTCCCCCTTGTGGTGACTGCAGACAGAATCTTATCATGTATCTCTGTGTACAGGGAGCTCCCCCTAGTGGTTGCTGCAGACAGAATCTTATCATTTATCTCTGTATACAGGGAGCTCCCCCTAGTGGTGACTGCAGACAGGATCTTATCATGAATCTCTGTATACAGGGCGCTCCTTCTAGTAGTGGCTGCAGACAGAATCTTATCATGTATCTCTGTATACAGGGAGCTCCCCCTAGTGGTGGCTGCAGACAAAATCTTATCATGTATCTCTGTATACAGGGAGCTCCCCCTAGTGGTGGCTGCAGACAGAATCTTATCATGTATCTCTGTATACAGGGAGCTCCCCTAAGTGGCGGCTGCAGACAGAATCTTATCATGTATCTTTGTATACAGGGAGCTCCCCCTAGTGGTGGCTGCAGACAGAATCTTATGATGTATCTCTGTACACAGGGAGCTCCCCCTAGTGGTGGCTGCACACCAACAGATTTATATCATTTAGCACTCTGTGACTTGAAACCGAGCATTTAATAACTATCTCCCTCTGCCTCCTCTTCTGCAGCCTATAGGTTACCAAGTACTCATTTATTTTACTGTCACTATTCTGTACTAATCAATATTTTACAGATAAGTCATTGACTTGTTTTTCTGATACCATAATTCCCTTCATAGACGTAGTGTTAAAGGGTATTTATATCTTTATTTTTTTTAGCCTACATACTGTGTGTATATTAATTTCAATAACAACACAGTATGCAGTGAACTCCCCCTAGTGGTGGCTGCTGGTAGCCAGAATTCTGAAAGTAATCAGGAACTTTGTATCAGGAAAATATAACATTGTAAAGCCTTATAGCAATGTGCACATTCCCTTCAAGGGGGTTTTACATTATTATTTATCACATTCAACTGACATAATGTAGATGTCGTATTGGTGGAGGTCTGAAGACTGGAACTCAGATCTGAGACAGGGTCCATTATCAGACAATCCCAATAAATGACTGCATGGAATGAACAGCAATTCCCTTTGAAAGACCTAGTTAATTGCTCAAATACTAATTCCTTACATCCTTTTTCTTCTACCAGAGGATACAAGCTTGCTTTCTCAATAGCTAAGGTAACGCTGAATGTTTCTCTGCAGCGACATCTATGCTTTGTGGCAGATGACAAACTCAGCTCTGCTGAATCTCCAGGATAAAAGAGATGAATATGTGAAATATAACAATGTACCAATGCATCTTAGGACTCGGTCCAGAAAAATATGTTCAGGCTGACGTGTCCCTTTAACATTCATTTACTGATGTAGCAGAGCCGAGTTTGTCATTTCGCCCATCCTATAAGAACAAAAGCATGTTTTACAATTCCACAGGACTGAAGGTAATCCTAGAACATCTCTCAATGTGTTACCAGGACGTTTGATTGATGAAGCTGCAAAAGGACTTCACGACAAATCCAACTCTGCTACATCTGTAGTCACTTCTTTCAGAGATACTCCAGCAGTTGCCGCTCCGGGTTACTCATTTCCGACAGGTTTTTATCAATTGTAAAACTATTAGCTTATTTCTTTTCTGTAGTTGAGCTAAAGACGTCATATTTAGAAAATCTGAGATTTGCGAGGAAAAAGTAGGTAAGATGTAGCAGAGCTCAGCGTGCCAGATTTGGTTGGATTCGATGTAGCTGTGTTTGTTAGATGCAGCAGAGCTGCGTTTGTTAGGTTCGTTAAATGGTTACAGGGCTAAGTTTGACAAAGACAGCAGAGCAAGGTTTGTCTTATGTAGCAATAAAAAGATTTGTCAGATGTTTTAAGGCCGGATCTATTAGATGTTGTAAAGCTGAATTTGTCACATGTAGCAGAGCTGAGTTTGTTAGACCTGCCAGAGCTAAGCTAGTAGAGATGCACAGTAGTAGAGCTACTCTCAAACTCTCACCCAGCATCTATGTGTCAGATGCAGCAGAGCTGTGTTTGTCAGATTCAGCAAAGCTAAGCTTTTTCAGGTTTCCTGGACCAGTTTGGGTCAGATGGAGCTGAATTGAGTTTCTTAGATGCTGAAGGGTTAAAAGTATCAGATGTAGCAAAACTCTGCTTGACAAATGTGGCAGTAGTGTGTTTGTCAGGTGCAGTCAGGACAGATTTTAGGCAGATCTAGCTTTGCAAAATAAAGAAGAGCTAAGTATGTCACGGGTAGCAAAGCTAAATGTATCATGTAGCAGAGCGACGTTTTGGTCAGATGTAGCAGAGTTTGGTTTCTTAGATTTGCCAGGGCTAAATCCATCAGATGTAGTAACACTGCTGCCAAATGTGACAGATCTGTTTGTCAGGTGAAGCCAAGACAGGTTTGACAGATGTAGTAGATCTGGTTTTGTAAAAAATAAAAAAAGAGCTAAGTTTGACATGTATAAGAGAGCTAAATTTGTCATCTGCGGAGCAAAGTTTGTTGCGTGCAGAGCTATGTTTGTAATGTGCAGTGCTGTGTTTATCGTGTGCAGAGCTATGTTTATCGTGTGCAGTGCTATGGTTGTCGTGTGCACAGCTTTGTTTGTCGTGTGCAGAGATATGTTGTCATGGGCACAGCTATGTTTGTTATGCGTAGAGCTATGTTTGTCGTGTACAGAGCTATGTTGTCATGTGCAGGGCTATGTTTGTCATGTGCAGGGCTATTGTTGTCATGTGCAGAGCTATGTTTGTCATGTGCAGAGCTATGTTGTCATGGGCACAGCTATGTTTGTTATGCGTAGAGCTATGTTTGTCGTGTACAGAGCTATGTTGTGATGTGCAGGGCTATGTTTGTCATGTGCAGGGCTATTGTTGTCATGTGCAGAGCTATGTTTGTCATGTGCAGAGCTATGTTGTCATGGGCACAGCTATGTTTGTTATGTGTAGAGCTATGTTTGTCGTGTACAGAGCTATGTCGTGATGTGCAGGGCTATGTTTGTCATGTGCAGAGCTATGTTTGTTGTGTGCAGGGCTATGTTTGTCATGTGCAGGGCTATGTTTGTCATGTGCAGGGCTATGTTTGTCATGTGCAGAGCTATGTTTGTCATGTGCAGAGCTATGTTTATTGTGTGCAGAGCTATGTTTGTTGTGTGCACAGCTAAGTTTGTAAAATGGAACAAAGCTTGATTTGTAAGACGAAGCAGAGTCAAATTCGTCATATTGCCCCCTGGACAAATTCACCTCTGCTACATCTGTAGCCAACACAATTCCAGTAAAATTAAAATGGCAGCTGATTACTGACTCTTCTTTCTATCTTTGACTGATAACTACAAAAATGACCATTTTTACTGAATGACAACACATTTGCCCGAATACAGATAACACAAGTCCACCAGTTTGTGGCTGCCCCCCTAAATAATGCTTGTGTTGTGATCCCCCATGGTGAAAGTCCTGCTCCATCCTGCAGAATCACTCCGGTCCCTATAAAAAAAAAACCTAAAAAACCTGAAAATTCTAGAATAGACGTGAAACCCAAATCCCCAGTCAATAGACCCCCGACCTCCACCTGCTGACAACTTCCATGGATATCATTACCTTCATTGACTGATATTACATTCTCCTTAAAAAAAAAAAATGCAGCTTTAACCCTTTCCGAGCCCGTATGCACACTCTACCGCCACTGTCTTCCACCTACCTGACCTGCAGATCTTCCCAGCTGCAAAATCCACAGCTCCAGCTGCAAACAACAGACACAAGAAATCCGGTGTCTATGGAAGGAGATGCTCCAACACCCCCACATATCCTGTATCCACCACCTGTAATTCATGGCACCCCCCCACATACCCCCACCAGCACCTCCAGCCAACCAGGGATTGCACAGCCTTACCTGCAACTGGTCCTAATGCTGCCATTGAGGGCTCCAGACACCACCAGCCCTGGGGCTCCAAGGATGCTGCTGCGGCTGCTGTTGTTTTCCTGGCCCCCTCCTCAGATGACAACTTGCATGGAGTGGATGTCAGGCAGCAGCTGGGGGGGCTTGTTGCAGAGGACAGTTATTTCTCCCCCTTCTTGCTTATTCCTTTCCTTTTTGCTAATTGCACAATTCAGATGATCTGATCCCTTTCCTACCTTGCTGCACTAATATAATCCAGCAGAATGTCACCAGGCTCCATCTAGTGGATTTAATGAAGGATTCATTTGCAATTGATTTTCTTGTTTATGTTCCCCCCCATCCTCCACCTCTTTCTCTCTCTCTCTTCTCTCTCTTCTCTCTCTTCTCTCTCTTCTCTCTCTCTAGCATGTCTCTGTTTTCTGTATAAAACGGTGGTCCAGGAGGGGAAGGAGGAGGAGGAGGAGGAAGCTCTCCCCCCCCCCCAACTACTCCATCCCCATCCCTCCCTCAGATCCTGCAGTCTTTCTCAGCTTCAGTGATGTCACGGGCACTGTTCTGTACAATCCTCTAAGCCCCCCTGGGATTCCCCCTATGGTGGAGATGACTGACGCCGACAAGGACTTTTTTTTGTTGTTTATTTATTTATTCTATCATGTGTTACATTGTTGCTCTTTTTTAATATGTTGCAGTGGTGATGGTGGATCACGGGGGGGTGGGATCGGAGCATGTTACCACCCGGCTCTTTTGGTTATATAATCACCGCACATCCCAGGGGACAGCTTAGTGTTATGTCCCAGCTGCACGTCCCTTAGAGACGGAAGTAAAAAAAAAATGTGACGTTTGTGATAACGCAGCCTACGCTTAATGAAATAATGGAGTTTAATATTAATTTCACACTTAACGCCAGATTTAGGGGAATGCATTAAAGTATGAGGACCAAAAAAGGACTTGGGGGACAGCGGAGTACCTGAAGTCGGTGCAGGGGTTGTGGTTGCACCACATGAGAAGGTCAATATTATTAAAGGGTTATTCTACCGCCAAAAAAAGTTATCCCCTATAATTATGATAGCTAATGTCTGATCGCTGGGGGGGGGAATCTCAGCAATCCTAAGAACGGGGCTCTGCAGTGAAGGTGTGCATGATTGATCTCCGCTCCATTCATTGTCTATGGGACTAATAAAAATTTTTCGTACTCTTTAGGTCCATAGGCAATGAATGAAGCGGAGGCCGAGCTCACGCAGTTCTGGTCCATTCAGGACTATTCGATCACACATCGGGGTGCTCGGGTGCGCATCGAGTACCGTTTGTTTCGCAGCTGACAGACAGCCAATAAACATGCGGGGATTGCCTGTGTATGGCAGTAAATCCCCGCATGCACGCTCTCTCATCACTATTTGCTTCTGTAGGGATTGTACTCACTCAGGTGTGGTGTGAGGCAAACAGGAGGCATGTTCCTTTAAGTGTTCATAGCGGTTTATTGGCTTCATAAACCGGTCAGAAAGTAAAATGCAAACAAACAGCCTTTAGGGCAGGCAAAAACAAAGAAAACAGTCGTTTAAGCGAAGTCTCTGGTAAACCGGACCTGTGGTCACACAGGCTGGTACATATCCAGCACACAGCTCAGTCTGGAGACAACACACACAGGAGACCTTCTCCCTCCAAACAAAGACCATGTGCTAAACAGCCTCCATTAAATAGGCCGTTAACCACACACAGAGGAGAGATATGTGGGTAGCAAGACGCGCCCACCTCTCAAACTACCTGTAACCCGGTCCCAGGTGCACCAATAAGTCCTTTTAGTGCGTGCGTACACTAGAGAAAATACTCCGGGTTACATTCCAGGGACCAGCCATCTCTGGGATACATACAGTGCAGACCAAAAGTTTGGACCAAAAATTTTTGTATTTTCATGACTATGAAAATTGTACATTCACACTGAAGGCATCAAAACTATGAATTAACACATGTGGAATTATATACTTAACAAAAAAGTGTGAAACAACTGAAAATATGTCTTATATTCTAGGTTCTTCAAAGTAGCCACCTTTTGCTTTGATGACTGCTTTGCACACTCTTGGCATTCTCTTGATGAGCTTCAAGAGGTAGTCACCGGAAATGGTTTTCACTTCACAGGTGTGCCTTGTCAGGTTTAATAAGTGGGATTTCTTGCCTTATAAATGGGGTTGGGACCATCAGTTGTGTTGTGCAGAAGTCAGGTGGATACACAGCTGATAGTCCTACTGAATAGACTGTTAGAATTTGTATTATGGCAAGAAAAAAGCAGCTAAGTAAAGAAAAACGAGTGGCTATCATTACTTTAAGAAATGAAGGTCAGTCAGTGCGAAAAATTGGGAAAACTTTGAAAGTGTCCCCAAGTGCAGTTGCAAAAACCATCAAGCGCTACAAAGAAACTGGCTCACATGAGGACCACCCCAGGAAAGGAAGACCAAGAGTCACCTCTGCTTCTGAGGATAAGTTTATCCGAGTCACCAGCCTCAGAAATCGCAGGTTAACAGCAGCTCAGATTAGAGACCAGGTCAATGCCACACAGAGTTCTAGCAGCAGACACATCTCTACAGCAACTGTTAAGAGGAGACTTTGTGCAGCAGGCCTTCATGGTAAAATAGCTGCAAGGAAACCACTGCTAAGGACAGGCAACAAGCAGAAGAGACTTGTTTGGGCTAAAGAACACAAGGAATGGACATTAGACCAGTGGAAATCTGTGCTTTGGTCTGATGAATCCAAATTTGAGATCTTTGGTTCCAACCACCGTGTCTTTGTGCGACGCAGAAAAGGTGAACGGGTGGACTCTACATGCCTGGTTCCCACCGTGAAGCATGGAGGAGGAGGTGTGATGGTGTGGGGGGGCTTTGCTGGTGACACTGTTGGTGATTTATTCAAAATTGAAGGCATACTGAACCAGCATGGCTACCACAGCATCTTGCAGCGGCATGCTATTGACGCACCCCTGGGCCTGTGTCGCGCAGCGTTGCGCACGCGGGAGCTTACCCGGAACCGGATCTGTTGAGGGTTGTAGTCTCGTGGCGGTGACCCGGTCCGTGCCCAGGGAGTCAGACTAAGTGGCGCTGTATTAGCGGTAGATGTTGTACGACTACGCCACCCGTTGAATGCAGCGAAGGAGCTGCCGCTGCAGGGCAGACCGCTGAGGCCGGTGGTAGGATTGTGCAGCGCGATAGTATCACCCCCAACGGGAGGGGTATGGCCTCAGGGCAGCCGACGTGGATGATGGGGGTAGCAGGAACCACTCGGAGACGGTACGGTGTAGTTCAGGGTCTTTACTGGTGACAAAGATACCCTCCCGGAGTACTGCTAGCGATTGGGGCCTGGTCAGTCCTTGAGCAGATGGGATCTCCCCTGGCCAGGCGGAGTTGTAGGCCTCCCAACTAACTGTACTCTTCTGGCTACCTTGCTAGAGGCGGGTATAAGTAGCCCACGTCCCTGAGTGTACCGTGTGGTGCTCACCCGTATGGCCGGTGACTCGGGGCCTTCTAGTAGCTTCCGCTCCACGACGGCGGTGCTGGTCCCACGCGTGTGACCGTGCCTTCAGGTTTCTTGGCCAGAGGACCTGAAATCCCCTGCCAGTCGGTTTCTGCTGCTGGATAGGAGTTAGTCCCCACAGCCTCGGACTCCGGGTCCGGTGATAGCTTCTCAGTCAGGGCGAGCTCTGCAGCTGCCAGCCCCTGACTCCTGGTAGCACTGCGCCCACAGAGCTCCTGATGTTCTTTTCCTATATCTGCTTCTCTTCTCTGTCTCTACTTCTTCTCTACTCACTAACCCTGCCTCAGCCCTAGGTTTATATAGGGGAAGTCCTTCCCCTCCCAGGACTGGGCAGGAGGTGTGGCATGCATAGGATTCCTGACCAAGAGACCTCCCACCTGCTCTCAGACATAACATTGCTGTTACTGTGGAAACCAGACCCCTGGGGTGCCACATTCCCCCCTAGTGAAATTTAGTACTCCGGGACTAAACATATTTTTAAACATAACAAGGTATAAACAATAATAGTACAATAAGAAAAACATATAAAGATGGTCACGGCGTGTCCGCAACCGGGTGCAGTTTTTGAAGAAAAGCAAGGTGTCCATTTCACCAAAACAGGGAGACGTAACCAGGTAGGGGTCTGTCCTGCCCCGAGTCCTTAACAGTCTTTAGTCCATTCCTAGGTTACGCTCCAACCATGTACAAGGATTCCCGGTAAATCCACCAAGGACTCCTATAAATAACTAGAAACACATAATTATACACAAGCAACAAGAAAAACAGGTAACCACAAATAAAACAATTTATACACTTCAAATCCTCCAACGTGCGGGTAACTGGCCTCTAGTGGCCCTAGTGGACCTACGGAGCTGACTGTCTAGCCCTGAACTACAGGGTGTAGGAGCTGTCAAGGGTAAACTGGGCAGCTGTCTACCGGCTCTTTGGCTCACTAGGGGTACGGCAGGCTCACTATAAGCAGAGGGTTGATCCTCCTGTTCTGCTTGTGTGGAGTCTTCTGCCTCCTGGACCGGCTGCTCTTCCAGCTCTACCTGTTGTTCCATAGGCACTTGGGATGCTGGTTGGAGGAACGTGAGGACGGGTACCACAACTGCACCATTGACTTGAGTCCAGGACCGAGGGAAGTCTCCGAGCACAGTACTAACCATATCTTCCCTTTCCTCTACGGGTCGATGGTCTTCTTGTTCCTCTTCAGGGTTCCGTAGCTGTTCAGGACACTTCTTCAGGTGATCCCGGGATACAATGGCTATGGTCTCCCCTCCGTCTTTACTGATGGTACAGACTTTCGGGTTCTCGTGGCTTGAGGGCAGTACGGTGTACGGGTCCTTCTCCCACTGGTCGTCCAACTTGTGGAGCCGTCTTTTCCTCTTCAAGACCTGCTCTCCGGGTACCAGGGGAACAGCGGGAGCATACTGGTTGTAAGTTTTCTCTTGTCTTTCCCTAGCCTGACAGAGACTTCGCTCCACGCTCTCCTGTACTTTCCGGTACTGCTGCTGCCTCTCTGTGTCCCAGTCTGCTTCTGGTGAAGTGTCCTCGGGTGTCAGGACTCCCATTTCCAGGTCAACAGGTAACTTACCAGGTCTCGCCCTCATTAGGTAAGCCGGGGTACAGTTGGTGGAACCTACCGGGATGTGGTTGTATAGGTCCACCAGATCGGGCAGCTTCTCAGGCCACAGACTGCGTTCTTCCAGGGGCAACGTTTTCAGGAGATCCATTACCACCTGGTTCATTTTCTCACAAAGTCCATTAGTTTGCGGATGATAGGGTGTCGTCCTTATCTTCCGGCAGCCATACAGATTGCAGAATTCCTGGAAGACCTCCGCTTCAAAGGCAGGTCCCTGGTCCGTCAGCACTTGGTCCGGGTACCCGTGTGGACGGCAGAAGTGCTGCTGGAAGGCTCTAGCTGCTGTTTGAGCCGTTAAGTCCTTAACGGGGACGACAACCAAGAACCGGGAGTAATGATCCACAATGGTTAACGCGTAGACGTAGCCACTTCTGCTTGGGGTCAGTTTTACATGATCCAAGGCTACCAGTTCCAACGGCTGCCGGGTGACGATGGACTGCAGGGGAGTCTTCTGGCTGGCACGGTCCTTCCTTCTTAGGTTGCACGGGCCACAATCTCTGCACCACCTCTCGATGGTTCCCCTCATGCCTACCCAGTGGAACCGCCCACGCAGCAGGAACTCCAGCTTCTTCCATCCGAAGTGTCCAGCCCCATCGTGGTATGCCTCCATCACCATGGCTGCGTCTCTCCGTGGCACCACTACTTGCCAGATTAGTTCATGCGTCCGGGAGTTAACCATTCTGCGGCACAACTTCCCCTTGTAAAGGAACAGTCGACTCTTCTCAGCCCACAGTTGCTTGGCTTCCTCCGGAGCGTCTGGGTCAAGGCGAGCCTCTGGCCGAGTCAGCATCTCCTTTACCAGCCGGACGGCAGGGTCACTGTCTTGCGTTTCCTCCCAGTTGTAGTGAAGCAAGGGGTTAAACGTAGCGGCTTGCTTACTCCTTACCCGATGGGAATACTGGATAGTCCCATGACGGTGGAACGCGGGGAGTTCGACTTCTTCCAGTCCCTCTGGATCTTCTCCTACGTCCGGTAGGTTTGGCATCCTGGACAGGGCGTCCGCGTTGGTATTGGAGCGTCCTGCCCGGTATTTGATTGTGAACTCGTAGTTGGACAGACGGGCCATCCATCTCTGCTCTAGGGCACCGAGTCTTGCCGTGTCCAGGTGTGTCAACGGGTTGTTATCCGTGTACACGGTGAACCGGGAAGAAGCGAGGTAGTGCTTAAAGCGTTCGGTGACTGCCCACACCACTGCCAGGAACTCCAGCTTAAATGAGCTGTAATTCTCAGGGTTTCTTTCGGTGGGTCGCAGTTTTCGGCTAGCGTAAGCGATTACTCGTTCTTTCCCCTGCTGGATCTGGGACAGTACGGCTCCTAGCCCGATGTTACTTGCGTCGGTGTAGAGGATAAAGGGCTGGCTGTAATCAGGGTACGCCAGGATTTCATCCCCCGTGAGGGCCATCTTCAGCTGGCGGAAGGACTCTTCTTCTAACTTCTCCCATTTGAAGGGCGGCTTCTGGTTCTTGGCCTTCCGGGACTGGCCTATCAGGAGGTCCTGCACAGGAGCTGCCTTTTTGGTGAAACCGGGGATGAATCTGCGGTAATAGCCTACCAACCTGAGGAACTGCCGCACTTCCTTTACACTGGAGGGACTTGGCCATTCCTTAATTGCGGTGATCTTATCAGGGTCGGGAGCCACTCCGTCAGCGCTCACCACGTGTCCCAGGTACTGCACCTTTGGTTTCAAGAGGTGACACTTGGAGGGTTTTACCTTTAAGCCGTAGCTTGCCAGAGCTTCGAACACTTCCGCCAGGTGTTTCAGGTGGTCCTCATAAGTCTTGGAATATACGATGACATCGTCCAGGTACAACAGGACCGTCTCGAAGTTTCTGTGGCCCAGACAGCACTCCATTAATCGTTGGAAGGTTCCCGGTGCGTTGCAGAGTCCGAACGGCATGCAGGTAAACTCGCTAAGTCCCATCGGGGTGGTGAATGCGGTCTTCTCCCGGTCCGCCTCTGCTACAGGAACCTGCCAGTACCCGCTAGTGAGATCCAAGGTAGAGAAGAAGTTAGCAGATCTTAAAGCAGCCAAAGACTCCTCTATCCTTGGTAAGGGGTACGCATCCTTGTGTGTGATACGGTTAATTTTCCGGTAATCTACACACATCCTCATGGTGTTGTCTTTCTTTTTGACTAAGACTAGTGGAGCTGCCCAGGGGCTACAGCTATCCCTGATCACCCCAGCCTCCTTCATGTCCCTAAGCATCCCCTTGGCGTGTTGGTAGTGTGCAGGGGGTACGGGTCGATACCTCTCTTTTATGGGAAGATGGTCTCCCGTGGGGATGTGGTGTTCTACCCCTTTGACTCGCCCGAAGTCTAACGGGTGTTTACTAAACACTCTCTCGTACTCTTGAACCACCCGATAGACTCCCTGTTTCTGGTGTGAGGGAGTGGAGTCAGTACCCAAATGTAGTTGCTGACACCAGTCCTCCATTGTTTCCTTAGAGCCGTTACCTTCCTCCGGGGAAGATGGAGGCAAGGGTTCTACGGACTGTATGGAATTTTGATTGATGGTATACAATTTGGCTAGCGTGGCATACCGGGGCAGGTACACTTCCCTCTTCCCGATATTTATTATGCGAACGGGCACCCTCCCATGGCGTACATTGACCACCCCCCGTGCTGTCAAAATGGTGGGCCTACTGTCTGAGTAAACTGGTTCTACCATTGCCTGGTAATCTCTACCTCTCAGACCAATAGCTGCCCGGCACCAAATCATCATTTCACTTTTTGGGGGCATGGCAATAGGGAAAGGGTCACACATTCTTACGCTACCAATCTCACCACCGGAGAGTTCTATCTGTTGCCGTCGCATCAGTGCCCGGATCTCTTTCTGGAGCACTCGCTGCTGGCCGGAGCTGGCGTTCTTGGCAACCTGTTGTAAAAGGAAAATCACCTCTGCAAGACAATTTTCAATTACATTAGTTCCTAGAGTTATCTTTGGGTGACTCTCGTGTTTGTCAATGTCTACAATGATCAGTCCCTGTGCTGCCAGTTCGACTCTACCGATTTTAATGGTCACCTCTTTAAATCCAATCTGTGGCACGGGCTGACCATTGCTGGTGATGATACTCAAGTCGTCGTCAGGGTAGCGGGTGATATCCGAGTCATTCCAGTACTGCTTGAAGAGCACGTACGGGATAGTGGTGACCTGTGACCCGGTGTCCAATAGGGCACTCATAGGGATGCCATCCAGTACCACAGGCAAGACTGGACGTCCTCCCACATATCTGTCGCGCCAGTTCGATGGGCCTGATGATCTTTTTCCTGGGGGTTGGCCCTCTACCCCAGGTTGTGCCAGTTTAAAGGACAGTACCTTGCCATATGTCCGGGTTGATTGCAGCGGCGGCAGATGGGTTGTCCGTCCTCGTTGTATCGGTCGCTGGGTCTTCCTCTGGCCGGTGGGGTCCTCCTTGGTCGACGCCACGGGATGTCCTCCGGTCCGGATGCCAGCTGGATCTTCCCTGGAGTGGAAACCTGTAAAGACTGCACAGTTCGGGTTAGCGCAGCAACGCTTTTAGCTAGCTCTTGGACCTGATGGTGCAGGTCTGGAGCCGGGTCATTGTTCAAAGCCTGCGCATCAGCTCCCACAGGCCTTGCCGACAAGGGCGCCGCCTCCTGGTGGTAAGTGGTAGTTGGGCGTCTGTGGGTCACAACGCCACCTGGTGCTGGTTCTCGGAGCACCCGGATGGCTCTGTCCTTGAACTGTGCAAATCCCAGATGAGGGTCCTGTAAGGCCATTGCCCGCAACTGGGTTCGGTGGGCATTGCAATATAAACCCTCTATAAATTGTTCAGTCAACAGCCTGTCCTCGTCTCCCACGCCGTCAGGGTCGGTCTGCTTAATGGCTCTCAGGGCCTCTTGTAGGTTCAGGGCATAGTCCCTTATACTCTCATGTGCCCGCTGTTTGCACCCGTAGAATCTAAGCTTGATCTCGGCTGAGGTGCGGGTATCAAAGGTGTCCCTCAGCCGGGTTAGTATCTCTGCGACAGTCCTCCTCCCAGGTGGCCAGGACTTTACCTCCCTTTGGGCTGCCCCGGTTAATTGGGCCACCAGGATGCTCACTTTTTGCTCCTCTGTGAGGGGATACACCTGGAAGAGGCTATCCAGCTTTTCTCTAAAGTCATGCAGGGTATGTGACTCCCCTGAGTACTGGGGTAGCCAGGCTGCCCCCGGGATATAGGGCATGGTGAAAGGCATGACCGCAACAGCGGTGGCGCTGGCGGGGGTTGAAGCGGTGAAGCTCTCCTCCGTATCCGACATCCTTCTCCCCCCTAGTGGACCGTGGCCTACCTTGCGATGATCCTCTTCCGTAGGCCGCGGCTCCGCAGTGGATCGTCAGGGTTGAGGACCTTCCGTCGCGCTCCTGTGACGTCGGCGTCTGCTGGGCTCCTTCCAGGACCTTACGCAACGTCCGGACGTGAGGCGGGGCTTCAGTTCTCGCGCGCTTTCGGAGTCCACGCCCCTCTTCTTCCCGCGCGGCGTCCTCAAGATGGCGTCCAATGGCGGGAAAACTCCACGGCTGGCGGGAAGAAGGCCGAAGATGGCGCCGAATGGCGGGAAAACTCCACCGATGGCGGGAAGGAAGCGGAAGATGGCGCCGGATGGCGGGAATCTTAACCACAGGTAAGTTTGAACAGTCTTTTTCAGGCACGCAGTACCCGGTGGTTGCGGGCACGAAATCCTGCCGACTACGCCAAAAGTTGACGCACCCCTGGGCCTGTGTCGCGCAGCGTTGCGCACGCGGGAGCTTACCCGGAGCCGGATCTGTTGAGGGTTGTAGTCTCGTGGCGGTGACCCGGTCCGTGCCCAGGGAGTCAGACTAAGTGGCGCTGTATTAGCGGTAGATGTTGTACGACTACGCCACCCGTTGAATGCAGCGAAGGAGCTGCCGCTGCAGGGCAGACCGCTGAGGCCGGTGGTAGGATTGTGCAGCGCGATAGTATCACCCCCAACGGGAGGGGTATGGCCTCAGGGCAGCCGACGTGGATGATGGGGGTAGCAGGAACCACTCGGAGACGGTACGGTGTAGTTCAGGGTCTTTACTGGTGACAAAGATAGACCCTCCCGGAGTACTGCTAGCGATTGGGGCCTGGTCAGTCCTTGAGCAGATGGGATCTCCCCTGGCCAGGCGGAGTTGTAGGCCTCCCAACTAACTGTACTCTTCTGGCTACCTTGCTAGAGGCGGGTATAAGTAGCCCACGTCCCTGAGTGTACCGTGTGGTGCTCACCCGTATGGCCGGTGACTCGGGGCCTTCTAGTAGCTTCCGCTCCACGACGGCGGTGCTGGTCCCACGCGTGTGACCGTGCCTTCGGGTTTCTTGGCCAGAGGACCTGAAATCCCCTGCCGGTCGGTTTCTGCTGCTGGATAGGAGTTAGTCCCCACAGCCTCGGACTCCGGGTCTGGTGATAGCTTCTCAGTCAGGGCGAGCTCTGCAGATGCCAGCCCCTGACTCCTGGTAGCACTGCGCCCACAGAGCTCCTGATGTTCTTTTCCTATATCTGCTTCTCTTCTCTGTCTCTACTTCTTCTCTACTCACTAACCCTGCCTCAGCCCTAGGTTTATATAGGGGAAGTCCTTCCCCTCCCAGGACTGGGCAGGAGGTGTGGCATGCATAGGATTCCTGACCAAGAGACCTCCCACCTGCTCTCAGACATAACATTGCTGTTACTGTGGAAACCAGACCCCTGGGGTGCCACACTATTCCATCCGGTTTGCGTTTAGTTGGATCATCATTTATTGTGTTTGGGGTCAACAGGACAATGACCCCAAACACACCTCCAGGCTGTGTAAGGGCTATTTGACCAAGAAGGAGAGTGATGCCTCCACAGTCACCAGACCTGAACCCAATCGAGATGGTTTGGGGTGAGCTGGACCGCAGAGTGAAGGCAAAAGGGCCAACAAGTGCTAAGCATCTCTGGGAACTCCTTCAAGATTGTTGGAAGACCATTTCTGGTGACTACCTCTTGAAGCTCATCAAGAGAATGCCAAGAGTGTGCAAAGCAGCCATCAAAGCAAAAGGTGGCTACTTTAAAGAACCTAGAATATAAGACATATTTTCAGTTGTTTCACACTTTTTTGTTAAGTATATAATTCCACATGTGTCAATTCATAGTTTTGATGCCTTCAGTGTGAATGTACAATTTTCATAGTCATGAAAATACAGAAAAATCTTTAAATGAGAAGGTGTGTCCAAACTTTTGGTCTGTACTGTACATCCCATCGACTACATGACCAATAGCCACCTTACACTTCCATCAATGATGAGTGGTAATCACTCTACAATGACGGGACACCACACTCTATTATATTCATGGAGGAATCATGGCTAATGTTCCAAGGTGCCAGGAAAGTCAGAACTATGAGATTACTGCAACAGCTCCACAAAGGCTAAATTTGAGGGAACATGAGTGCTGTGTGCATAATTTACAGCTGGTATCAAGGAAGCAGTACTGTCTCTGCCTACAACATTTACAGTTACTATCAGGGAAGCAGCACTATCTGTGCTTACATAATTTACAGCTGGTATGAGGAAAGCAGTACTATCTGTGCCAACATAATTTAAAGCTAGTATCAGGCAAGCAGTACTTTATGTGCCTACCTAATTTATTGCTGGTATCAGGGAAGCAGTACTATCTGTGCCCACATGATTTACAGCTAGCATCAGGGAAGCAGTACTATCTGTGCCTACATGATTTACAGCTAGTATCAGGGAAGCAGTACTATCTGTGCCTACATGATTTACAGCTAGTATCAGGGAAGCAGTACTATCTGTGCCTACATGATTTACAGCTAGTATCAAGGAAGCAGTACTATCTGTGCCTACACGATTTACAGCTAGTATCAGGGAAGCAGTACTCTCTGTGCCTACACGATTTACAGCTAGTATCAGGGAAGAAGTACTATCTGTGCCTATATGATTTACAGTTAGTATCAGTGAAGCAGTACTATCTGTGCCTACATAATTTACTGCTAGTATCAGGGAAGAAGTACTATCTGTACCTACATGATTTACAGCTAGTATCAGGGAAGCAGTACTATCTGTGCCTACATGATTTTCAGCTAGTATCAGGGAAGAAGTACTATCTGATCCTATATGATTTTCAGCTAGTATCAGGGAAGAAGTACTATCTGTGCCTACATGATTTACAGTTAGTATCAGTGAAGCAGTACTATCTGTGCCTATATGATTTACAGCTGGTATCAGGAAAGCAGTACTATCTGTGCCAACATAATTTAAAGCTAGTATCAGGCAAGCAGTACTATCTGTGGTGCCTATATGATTTACAGCTGGTATCAGGGAAGCAGTACTATCTGTGCCTACACGATTTACAGCAAGTATCAGGGAAGCAGTACTATCTGAGCCTACATGATTTACAATTATTATCAGTGAAGCAGTACTATCTGCGCCTACACGATTTACTGCTAGTATCAGGGAAGCAGTACTATCTGTGCCTACATGATTTACAGCTAGTATCAGGGAAGTGACTCGCCCCCTGGGCCGTGGGGCACTCGGATCCGGGCAATAGGAAACGATGGGGGTAGTAGTGGCAACCCGGTTCCGTGGCTCAGGGTGGTCAGGCCAGTGGTAGTCTGCTATGCGCTATTGATGATGTCCGACTACGCCACCCGTGGATTGCGGTTATTAGGAACCGCCGCTGCAAGGCAGACCGCTGGGGCTGATGATATATGCAGCTGGGATGGTGTGACTCCCCACGGGAAGAGTGCGGCCCAGGGCAGTGTGGTGGATGGTGGGAGTGATGGTAGTGAGAGTCCCAGTGCTGATAGTGCTGGAGGAGCAAGGAGCACGCAGACAACAGGTTGCAGTCCAGGGTCTTTACTAGAACAGGTAAATTGACCCACAAACAGTCCCAGCTAGGAGGGGACCTGGATGTCTGAGAGCAACGGGGAAATTGGCCCTGGTCAGGGTGAGGGTGTAGGCCTACCGTGCTTTCTGCGCTCCTTCTGGCTATCTCCTCGTTATAGGGTAACAGCCCACGTTTCCGAGCTTTCCGTGTATTCTCGCCTGTATGGCCTGCGACGTGGGTTCCTTTCTGCTCCCAGCCTTGTACGGCTTTGCTGGTCCCTTCTGTTGTGGCAGGGCCTCCAGGCTTCTTAGGCCAAGGAATATACAGTCCCCTGCGGACTGGTTCTCTGCTGGAGAATGTGGAATCCTCCCAGCCTCAGACACCAAAGTCTGGTAAATTAAGTCCTTTGTCTGCCAAGACAGGCTCTCTTCGCCTCTTGTCTCTGGCTTGTGGCTCTCCTCCTGCCACACTTCCTCTTAGGTGCAGTGCAACTGTCTGTCCCTGCTCTGATCTGGGACAAGTCTCAGTGCTGAGACAGGCCATCAAGTTCTCTCTAACCCTGCCCTCAGTACCAGCTTTTATAGGGGCAGCCTGCTCCCCCTACTGGCCTGAGACAGGAGGCATTGCATGCTAATGTTCCCCTGACTAGAGAACCTCCCCCTTGCTCTCAGACACAGCTTTAATTACACTTGTGGCATCCAGGCCAGGGTGACACATTCCCCCCTAGTGAAATTTAGTACTCCGGGACTAAACAGTAAACAAAGACAATATGCATAACCATAAAACATTATCAGGAAAGTGACGCACAAATTGAGTTCTTAAGGTCACAGTGTGGCCTGTGACCGGGTGTCCATATCACCAGCACAACGGGGAGCCTTAACCAGGTGGGGGTCTGTCCTACCCCAAGTCCTTTACAGTCTTAGTTCATTCCTGGGTTAGGCTCCAAATGCAGTCCATACAAGGTCCCGGTTATAAAAAGTCCATAACCTGTGAGTCCTTACGGTAGCTGCAAGAAACTGAAACATAGAATTACCAAACATGCATATAACTTGGCAAACAATTCAACATTTGGCAACAAGGTTATTTACAATTTAGTGCATCCTATATTCTCCAGCGAGCGGGTATCTGCCCCTTTGTGCTCCTGGTTGACCTACGTAGCCCACTGTCTGGTGGTGGCCTGACCTGGCTTTCCCCACTAGCGTTAGGGGTACAGCTACCAGCTGGGTGTACAGGTAGGGCAGGCAGCTGTCTGCGGGTCCTTTGGCTTACCGCAGGCATGGCAGGCTCACTGGCAGCAGAGGGTTGACTCTCCTGGGCTGCTGGTACAGGCTCTTCTGCCTCCGGAACCGCTTGCTCCTCTTCACCTTCCGGCTCTGGTGTTGGTTGTTGCTGGGCCGGTTGCAGGAAATGCAGGACGGGTACCACTATGGCATCATTTATGCGAGTCCAGGACCGAGGGAACTCTCCGAGAACGGTGCTGATCATTTCTTCCTTGTTCTCTGCGGGTTCAAGGTCACTCTGATCCTCTTCTGCACTACGGAGTTGCTCGGGACATCTTTTGAGGTGGTCCCTGTAGACGACACTAGTGGTTTCTCCTCCGTCCTTGGTGATTACGCACACCTTTGGGTTGTCGTGGTCAGACTGCAGTACGGTGTAGGGTTCCCTTTCCCACTGGTCGTCCAACTTATGTAGCCTTCTCTTCCGCTTCAGGACCTGCTCACCAGGTTCTAGGGGACCAGCAGGGGCGTGTTGGTTGAAGAGTCTTTCTTGCTTCTCTCTCACCTGGGCCAGGCTCTTCTCCACACTCTCCTGTACCTTCTTGTACTGCAGTTGCCTTTCCGTATCCCAGTCCGCATCCGGGGAGGTGTCCTCAGGTATTTGGACTCCCATCTCCAGGTCTACAGGCAGCTTACCTGGTCTAGCTCGCATCAGGTAAGCCGGGGTGCAGTTTGTAGCATTCACCGGGATATTGTTGTATAGGTCTATCAGGTCCGGCAGTTTTTCTGGCCACAGGCTGCGTTCCTCCAGGGGCAACGTCTTCAGGAGATCAATGACTATATTGTTCATCTTCTCACACATCCCGTTAGTTTGGGGGTGGTAAGGCGTTGTACGAATCTTCTTACAGCCATAGAGGTTGCAGAACTCCTGGAAGATTTCAGCCTCGAACGCTGGGCCCTGGTCTGTCAGGACCTGTTCCGGATACCCGTGTGGACGGCAGAAGTATTGCTGGAAGGCTCTGGCCGCTGTTTGGGCTGTCAAGTCCTTTACCGGGACCACCACTAGAAAACGGGAATAGTGGTCCACGATTGTCAGGGCATAGATGTATCCAGACCGGCTTGGAGCCAATTTGACGTGGTCCAGAGCTACTGGCTCAAGAGGCTGCGTGGTGACGATGGGCCTCAAGGGTGTCTTCTGGCTGGCACGGTCCTTCCTCCTTAGGTGACAAGGGCCACAGTCTCTGCACCATTTTTCTACAGCTCCTCTCATGCCGACCCAAAAGAACCTTCCTCTTAGTAGGAACTCCAGTTTCTTCCAACCGAAGTGTCCCGCTCTGTCATGGTAAGCCCCCAGGACCATAGCTGCATCCCGCCTTGGGACCACGACTTGCCAGGTCAGCTCATGCGTCCGGTGGTTGACAATCCTTCTGCACAACTTGCCTTCGTAGAGGAACAACTTGCTCTTCTCCTTCCATAGCTGCTTGGCTTCCTCTGGGGCATCTGGATCTAGGCGGGCGTCTTCCCGGGTCAGCAGATCTTTCACCAGGCGGACTGCAGGGTCACTATCTTGGGTCTCGGCCCAGCTGTGGTGAGGTAGGGGATTGATCATCACAGTTGTTAGATCCTCCTCCTTCACGCGGTGAGAGTGTTGAGCGGCTCCATACCGGTGAAACGCGGGGAGTTCTACCTCCTCCAGCTCTTCTGGGTCTTCGTCACCCTCAGGTAAGTGAGGCATTCTTGATAGGGCGTCTGCGTTGGCATTGGTTTTGCCTGCCCAGTACTTGATCACAAAGTCATAGTTGGAGAGACGGGCCATCCACCGCTGCTCCAGGGCACCCAGTCTTGCATTGTCCAGGTGTGTCAACGGGTTGTTGTCCGTGTACACGGTGAACTTTGCGGAGGCCAGGTAATGCTTGAAGCGTTCTGTCACGGCCCACACCACTGCCAAGAATTCTAGCTTGAAGGAGCTGTAATTTTCCGGGTTCCTCTCGGTGGGTCTCAGCTTCCGGCTGGCGTACGCGATCACCCTTTCTCTGCCCTGTTGGTTTTGGGACAGTACGGCTCCCAGTCCCACATTACTGGCATCTGTGTGGAGAATGAAAGGCTGGCCATAATCAGGGTAGGCCAGGATCTCGTCCCCTGTGAGGGCCATCTTTAGCTGGCGGAAGGACTCCTCTTCCGGTTTATCCCACTTGAAGGGCGGCTTTTGGCTCCTGGACTTAGACTGTCCGATCAGGAGGTCCTGCATAGGAGCTGCCATCTTAGTGAACCCGGGGATGAACCTTCGGTAGTAGCCTACCAACCCGAGAAACTGTCTCACCTCTTTGATGTTCGAGGGGCTTGGCCAGCTCTTGATTGCCGTGACCTTGTCAGGGTCGGGGGCCACTCCTTCCGCGCTTACCACGTGCCCTAGGTACTGGACCTTTGGTTTCAGCAGGTGACACTTCGATGGTTTCACCTTCAGGCCGTAGCCTGCCAGGGCTTCGAACACCTCGGCCAGGTGCTTTAGATGGTCCTCGTAGGTTTTCGAATAGACGATCACGTCGTCCAGGTAAAGGAGGACCGTCTCGAAGTTTCGGTGCCCTAGACAGCATTCCATCAGCCGCTGGAAGGTCCCTGGTGCGTTGCAGAGCCCGAAAGGCATACAGTTGAACTCACTCAGTCCCATCGGGGTGGTGAAGGCGGTCTTCTGCTTGTCAGCCTCTGCTACAGGAACCTGCCAGTACCCGCTAGTAAGGTCCAAAGTAGAAAAGAAGTTAGCTGATTTTAGTGCGGCTAAAGACTCCTCTATTCTAGGCAGCGGATATGCGTCTTTGTGAGTGATACGGTTGATTTGTCTATAGTCGACGCACATTCACAGGGGCTACAGCTGTCTCTAATGACCCCAGCTTCTTTCATCTCTCTTAGCATACCCTTTGCGTTCTGATAATGTGCAGGGGGTACAGGCCTGTGTCTCTCTTTTATTGGTGGGTGGCTCCCTGTGGGGATGTGGTGTTCTATCCCCTTTACTCTGCCGAAGTCTAGCGGGTGCTTACTAAAGACTCTCTCGTACTCCTGTACCACCCGGTAGACTCCTTGTTTTTGGTGCAGGGGAGTGGAGTCAGCACCCACATGGAGTTTCTGGCACCAGTCCTCCTTTTGTTTCTGGGAGCCATTACCTGTACCTGTAAAAAACAAATAAAAATAGCAAAGGAGGAAACAGAGAGACGTATTGCTAGGGAAAGTAGATCAAATCCCAAACTGTTCTTTACGTATATAAATAGTAAAAGGATTAAATCGGATAATATTGGACCGATAAAAAGTGAGGAAGGCAAAATCATAGAGAAAGATGAGGATAAAGCTAATCTATTAAATAATTTTTTTTCAACAACTTTCACAAAGGAAATCGAACTAACAGGAGAAATGAGAAGTGACAAGCTTAATCCTCCACTAAGTATGACAAATCTAACCCAAGCTGGGGTACAGAAACGCCTCAGTAACATTAAAATAAACAAATCACCAGGACCTGATGGCATACACCCACGGGTACTAAGGGAGCTAAGTAATGTGATAGACAGACCGTTATATCTTATATTTAAGGACTCTGTTGAGACTGGGTCTGTGCCACTTGATTGGCGACAGGCGAATGTAGTGCCAATATTCAAAAAGGGAGCGAAAAGTGACGCCGGAAACTATCGGCCGGTGAGTCTGACGTCCGTTGTGGGCAAAATTTTTGAAAACTTCATTAAAGAGGCAATTACGGAGCATCTTGATGCTAATAATCTTTTAATCCCGAACCAACATGGATTCATGAGGAATCGCTCCTGCCAAACAAACCTGATTGACTTCTACGAGGAGGTTAGCTCTCGAGTAGATCAGGGGGAACCAGTGGATGTCGTGTATCTCGACTTCTCAAAAGCGTTCGATAGCGTGCCACATAATAGGTTGGTATACAAAATGAGAATGATGGGGCTGGGGGAAAATGTCTGCAAGTGGGTAGCTAACTGGCTAAAGGATAGAAGGCAGAGGGTGGTTATAAATGGAATATACTCAGATTGGGTAAGCGTCACTAGTGGGGTACCACAGGGGTCTGTACTAGGCCCAATGTTATTTAATATCTTTATTAACGACATAGTCAACGGGATAAATAGTAAAATATCAATATTTGCAGATGACACAAAGTTATGTAAAACAATTAATACAAAAGAGGACAGTGCAGACCTACAGAGGGATTTGGATAAGCTGGGTAGGTGAAGCATTAAATGGCAAATGAGGTTTAACGAGGAGAAATGTAAGGTCATACATATGGGAAGGAAAAATGGAAGTCACCAGTACTCACTGAATGGGAAATCATTGGGCAATTCAGAGATGGAGAAGGACTTGGGCATCTTGATTGATAGCAAACTAAATTGGAGTGCCCAAAGTCAGGCCGCTGCTGTAAGGGCAAACAGGGTAATGGGATGTGTCAGAAGAGGTATAGCTGCAAAGGATGAGAACATTGTTCTTCCACTGTACAAAGCACTGGTCAGACCACACTTGGAATACTGTGCTCAGTTATGGGCCCCAATATATAGAAAGGATATAAATGAGCTTGAAAAGGTACAAAGGAGGGCAACAAAATTAATAAAGGTAATGGAGGGACTGCAATACCAAGAGAGGTTGGCAAAACTAGGACTATTCAGCCTGGAAAAGAGAAGGTTGAGGGGGGACATAATAAATGTGTACAAATATGTTAGGAATTTGTTCAAAAGGAGGGATATTACGGTAACAAGAGGGCATTCACTAAGACTGGAAGAGAAAAGGTTTCAGCACCAGCATAGGAAGGGGTTCTTTACGGTAAGAGCAGTGAGAATATGGAATTCACTGAGTGAGGAGACGGTAATGTCGGATTCACTACACCAGTTCAAGCGGGGACTGGATGCATTTCTAGATACCAGGCAGATTTCAGCATATACTTAAAAATAAAATAAAATAGTAGGTTGATACAGGGATTTATTCTGACTGCTGGTTTCAGAGTCGGGAGGGAATTTTTCCTCAGGTGAAGATTGGCTAAATCATTTGGGGTTTTTGCCCTCCTCTGGATCAACTTTAGTAATTACAGAACTAACAGGTCGAACTTGATGGACGCAAGTCTTTATTCGGCTTTACAAACTATGTTATTATGTTACTATGTTACCCTCCGCCTGTGGAGATGGAGGCAAGGGTTCCACGGCCCTGATAGCTTGGTGTTCGACAACAAACAGTTTGGCGAGTGTAGCTTACCTGGGTAAGTGTACTTCCCTCTCCCCAATGTTGAGGATGCGGATGGGCACCCTCCCATGACGGACATCAACCACCCCCCTGGCTGTCAAAATGGTGGGCCTGCTGTCTGAGTACACGGGTTCTACCATGGCTTGGTAGTCTCTACCTCTCAACCCGATTGCAGTCCGACACCAGATCATCATTTCACTTTTGGGAGGCATGGAAATGGGGAATGGGTCACTCAGTCTTACGCTACCGATCTCACCACCAGACAGTTCTACCTGCTGCCGTCTCATCAGGGCTTTTATCTCCTTGTTGAGGACTCTCTGTTGGCTGGAACTAGCATTCACCGCCACCTGTTGTAAGATTACAATTACCTCTGAAAGACAATTTTAAATTACGTTAGTACCCACAGTTATTTTAGGGTGACTTTCACGACGGTCAATGTCCACAATAATCACTCCCTGTGCCGACAGTTCAACTTTACCAATTTTAATGGTCATCTCCTTGAACCCCATCTGCGGCACGGGTAAGCCATTACTGGCGATGATGCTCAAGTTACTGTCTGGATACCGTGTGATATCAGTGTAGCACCCTGAGGACTCGGCTGCTACAGGGGTATTGCACCTCACTCCAGAGGTGTGGTATTCCACTCCCGGGTAAGGATGGAGTGTGGGACTGAGCTCAGTAGGCTGCATGCACTACATACATCGCATTTCCGGGGGACAGAACTACGGTACTCCCACCAAGTAAATGTGCAGGTACGACAGCGTCTGTCCCTGGCTGGAGTGGGAAGGGGGGTGGAACATCCCAGTAGTGTAGGGGCAGATAGGGGAGGGGCTCTGGGCATAGAGATAGGAGCCCATTGGGTGCTGGTCACCTGGGCTCACACATAGAGGGAGTATATATGGTGGGCACCATCTTAGGATAGGGTCAGTCAGTCAGTCTGAGGAGAAGCTGAAGGAGAGTTCAGCCAGGAGGGCTGACTAGGAGCTGTGGCTCCGGCTGGGCCCAGCTCCAGGGCCAGGCTTGTAGTGGAGAGGAAGAAGGAAGGCCCAGAGACGCAGAAAAGAGGGAACCCTAAGATCCCAGAATTAAGCCAAAAGGGTGAAGGGTTGGCAGAAGAGGGCACCGGATCCCAAGCTGGCGGAGGCTAGAGTAACCCTTCACCAGGAACCGGAGGTCGTGGTCAAGTTTTGCCACGACCCTCACCACATCCACCAGGAAGGTACACCAAGAGTAGGGTCAGGAAAGCCAGAGAAGGTTTTACCGTAGAAGGCCCAAGGGAACCGGACAAAGGTGGATCCCTGGTGGGGACAGCCAGGAGAAAGAGAGTGAGAGGGAAGCTCAGGACCACGCTCCGGAACTGCCTGGGGGTTAGCCGAGTCCCGCACCTGGTGAATGCAGTACGGCTCGGGTGGTCACTCCCGGCCGAAGTGACTAAAGCAACATCAGTGAGTAAAAACCCTGAAACTGCATCTCACGTCTCTGACTCTCCTTTCTGCACTACCACTACCTCCATCATCCGCACCAGCTGCCCTGAGGCCATACCCCTCCCGTTGGGGGTTATACCACCATTGCTGCACACATACTACCGGCCTCAGCGGACTGTTCTGCAGCGGCGGCCTTGTGACCGCAAATCAACGGGTGGCGTAGTCGACACAGAAACAACATCTACCAAGACTGCCACACACTTAGTTTGACACCCTGGGCACGGACCGGGTCACCGCCACAAGGACTACTACCCCCATCCAGATCCGGCTCCGGGTATCCCTTGAACATGGCCCAGGGGGCGCGTCAACTTTGGCGTAGTCGGCAGGATCACATGCCCGCAACCACCGGGTACTGCGTGCCTGAAGAAAAGTTCACAGTTACCGTAAGAAGAAGTCTCCCGCCAATTCCGGAGGGTCCCCGCCAACGGACGCCATCTCGGATCGTTTCCCGCCGTTTTCCCGCCATCTGAGATGATTTCCCGCCCTGGCAGAGCGGACGCCATTATGGGCGTGCCAGAGGGTGGTAAGAGACGACCTCCCATCGTGGGCCTGGTCCCAGAAGAGCGCCAAAAGCAAGGACCGCCCCCACCAGCAGAGACTGCAATGATTGAGATGTCCGTCAGCGTGGGGGGTCTGCCCCTGGAACTGACAATCACCAAGTTGCCCCAGGACCGCCCTCAGTGTGGGCGGATACAGAACAAAAGAGTGAGGATGGGTGCAGCCTGGAGGAGTCTGGAGAGGTCGCACCCGGAGATGGAGGGAGAGTCAGGCAGCACCGACCCTGTGGTCAGGAGCCTGTTGCAAGTCACCACCCCACAAGACCTGGTGGAGATCCTAGCACAGCTCCCCCGAGACCGGGAGCGTGCACAGACCGCGCTGGAGGGCCTCGCACGGAGGATGGCCCAGGTGCAGCGAGAAGCGCTGACTGAGTGGAGTAGGGAGATGGCCCAGCAGGCTGGAACCCGCCAGCGGAGCACGCCACCCGAGACGAGAAGTCTGACCGCCTCTGAGGATGGTGCAGGAGGAATGAAGGCCGGAGACGACGCCGTGGAAGGAGCTGAAGAGACGGAGGCAGGTAAAGGGGACGTTACTACCCCAAGCCTAGAAACCGCGAGCCTGCCCCAGCTCCCCGTCGCAGAGCCCGAAATTCCCCCTACAGTGCCCGTCGCTGCACCGCCACCGCTACAGACTAGGCCTCAAGTAGGCGCCGCGGCCACGCCCCCTGTGACGTCACGCGCCTCAACCCCGAGCGCGGCCAAGCAGGAGACGCCACCGGCCTGGTCGCAGGGCCGAGTACCCCCGGGCGCCGCCGTCTCCACAGTGCCCTTTACCTTTAGAGCACCACCGGCCTGGTCGCAAGGCCTGGTGAATCCTGGAGCCGCTACTACCACCGCGCCCTCAACCCACAAAGTCCTACCCTTGGGTGAAGACCTGTTCGCCCAGCACACTTGCCCGGATGGGCAGCCCTTTGAGTGGCCACCGGAGTACCTCCATCCCCGACTCCGGAAGGAAAGGCCTCTGTGTGAGCCTCTGATTCCGGCTCCGGCGCCCGCCAAGATCACTCCGCTCCCGTTGGAGGAGGCCCAATTCGAATGGGACCCCACTGGAGAAAACCTCATCGGCTTCACCCAAGAGACCCGGGCGGCCGCAGCCCAGCGAGCAGAGTGTTGCCGGCAACAGCTGGAGGTCTTCGACCGGGAACGGCGAGAGAGGCGGGTCCGCGAGGAGCGGCTGCAAGTCCAGAGTGCAGAGCAGAAGAGCTGGACCAGACGAAACCCCCGTGCAGCCCACGGTCCCCGCGCCACCGGGACCGTAATCAAGTTTCAACTGCAGCACGGGTGGGGTTTTATCCGGGACCACAGAACCCCCGGCGACGTCTTTGTCACCCGCAGGGACGTCGAGAGCCATCTGCCGGAGGGACACAGAGGTCGTGACCTTTACCTGGGTGACGAGGTCACCTTCACCCGGCATCAGTGTGCCAAAGGTCCATATGCTCTTCATGTGCACCGATTGACCGAGGAAGAGCTACAGTGCAAAGAGGATCAAGAGGACCCGGACGGGTTTGAAGGTTACCTGCAGGAAGGAGCAGGAGGACGCCGTTACTAAAGTACGGTACAGTGAAACTGTAAATAGTTACCCGTAAGGGTACAAGAACTGTTACCTGTAAAGTATAGTCCCTGTTGGGACCAGCAAACTGTTACCCGTGTGTCCCTATCCCTTAACAGGCTGAGGACTGTGAGCAGCCATCCCTTGTCCCCACTGGCCGAGGACTGAGAGCGGCCATACCCTTGTATATAGTTGCGCTTCCTAAAGCGCCCCCTACTGGTTTTATAAGGAACTGTTTTTGTACTGTTGCGCTTTTACCTGGTCACAAGTGCACAGTGGCCAGAAGAACAAGAACATTTTATAAGAAGAGTATTATATCAAAAAGGTCTTATAATATAAGAAGTTACCCGTAATGTTATGTTGCTGATAATGTTTATAATGTTTTATATATTCGTGTATGTTTTGGAAAAAAATTTTTTGTATGTTTGCATGTTTTGCTCTTTTACAGCCCGAGGACGTGCTGTGATTTACCAGGGGGTAATGTAGCACCCTGAGGACTCGGCTGCTACAGGGGTATTGCACCTCACTCCAGAGGTGTGGTATTCCACTCCCGGGTAAGGATGGAGTGTGGGACTGAGCTCAGTAGGCTGCATGCACTACATACATCCCATTTCCGGGGGACAGAACTACGGTACTCCCACCAAGTAAATGTGCAGGTACGACAGCGTCTGTCCCTGGCTGGAGTGGGAAGGGGGGTGGAACATCCCAGTAGTGTAGGGGCAGATAGGGGAGGGGCTCTGGGCATAGAGATAGGAGCCCATTGGGTGCTGGTCACCTGGGCTCACACATAGAGGGAGTATATATGGTGGGCACCATCTTAGGATAGGGTCAGTCAGTCAGTCTGAGGAGAAGCTGAAGGAGAGTTCAGCCAGGAGGGCTGACTAGGAGCTGTGGCTCCGGCTGGGCCCAGCTCCAGGGCCAGGCTTGTAGTGGAGAGGAAGAAGGAAGGCCCAGAGACGCAGAAAAGAGGGAACCCTAAGATCCCAGAATTAAGCCAAAAGGGTGAAGGGTTGGCAGAAGAGGGCACCGGATCCCAAGCTGGCGGAGGCTAGAGTAACCCTTCACCAGGAACCGGAGGTCGTGGTCAAGTTTTGCCACGACCCTCACCACATCCACCAGGAAGGTACACCAAGAGTAGGGTCAGGAAAGCCAGAGAAGGTTTTACCGTAGAAGGCCCAAGGGAACCGGACAAAGGTGGATCCCTGGTGGGGACGGCCAGGAAAAAGAGAGTGAGAGGGAAGCTCAGGACCACGCTCCGGAACTGCCTGGGGGTTAGCCGAGTCCCGCACCTGGTGAATGCAGTACGGCTCGGGTGGTCACTCCCGGCCGAAGTGACTAAAGCAACATCAGTGAGTAAAAACCCCGAAACTGCATCTCACGTCTCTGACTCTCCTTTCTGCACTACCACTACCTCCATCATCCGCACCAGCTGCCCTGAGGCCATACCCCTCCCGTTGGGGGTTATACCACCATTGCTGCACACATACTACCGGCCTCAGCGGACTGTTCTGCAGCGGCGGCCTTGTGACCGCAAATCAACGGGTGGCGTAGTCGACACAGAAACAACATCTACCAAGACTGCCACACACTTAGTTTGACACCCTGGGCACGGACCGGGTCACCGCCACAAGGACTACTACCCCCATCCAGATCCGGCTCCGGGTATCCCTTGAACATGGCCCAGGGGGCGCGTCATCAGCATCAGTCCAATACTGCTTAAAAAGTACATAAGGGATAGTGGTTACTTGCGACCCAGTATCCAGCAAGGCGCTCATGGGGATACCGTCCAGCACCACGGGTAAAACCGGGCGCCCCCCAACGTACTTATCACGCCAATTGTAAGGGCCTGGTGATCTTATGCCTGGGGGTTGGCTCTCTGCCCCAGGTTGGACCCGTTTAAATTACAGTACCTGGAAATGTGTCCGGGCTGGTTGCATCGACGGCAAATGGGCTGTCCATCCTCTGCGTAGCGGTCTGTGGGCCTCCCTCGGAATGACGGGATCCTCCTCTGTCGACGCCACGGGACATCCTCTGGACTTGAAGCCAGCTCGATGGGTCTTGACGGGTCCACTTGCAATGCCTGGACGGTCCTGGTCAATGCCGCGACGCTCCTGGTCAGCTCCTGGACTTGGTGGTGCAGGTCTTTCGACGGGGCTTGGTTCAGGGCCTGTGCATCAGCCCCCACGGGATCCATAGAGGAGGGCGCCGCCTCCTGGTGGTAGGTGAGAGCAGGGCGCCGGGGGTTTATAGCGCCACTGGTTGCAGATTCACGGAGCACCCTGATGGCCCTGTCCTTAAATTGGGCAAAGGTCAGGTCGGGGTTCTGAAAGAACATGAGGCGCAGTTGGGTCCTGTGGGCGCTAGACAGCAGACCTTCTATAAACTGTTCTGTTAGTAGCTTATCCGTATCCTGCACGCTGCCAGGGTCAGTTTGTTGAATAGCCCTCAAGGCTTCCTGCAGATTTAGAGCATAGTCTCTGATGCTGTCCTGTGCCCGCTGCTTACATCCATAGAACCTCATTTTTATCTCAGCGGAGGTACGTGTGTCAAAGGTACCCCGCAGCCGGGCCAGAATACCCTTCACAGTCCTTTTCTCCTCAGTGGGCCATGATTTTACCTCCCTTTGGGCTGCGCCAGTTAACTGCCCTGTTAGTATGCTGACCTTCTGTTCCTCTGTCAGGGGGTAGACTTGGAACAAACTGTATAGCCTTTCCTTAAAGTCAGTTAGGGCATGGGGCTCCCCTGAGTATTTGGGCAGCCAGGCCGCTCCAGGGATGTAGGGCAGGGAAAAGGGCATCACCGCTGCTGCAGCTGCGTTGGTGGTAGTGGGCACCTCTGTGTCCGACATCTTCCTCCCCCCTAGTTAAGCGTGGCCTACCTTCCGACGATCCTCTTCTGTAGGCCGCGGCTCCGCTGCTGCTGCTCTGGACGAGGACCTTGCGTCTCGTCCTGATGACGTCAGCGTCGCTCTCTCTCCCTTCCAGGACCTTGCGCAGCGTCGGTGCGTGGGGCGGAGCTTCGGATCTCGCGCGGTTTTGACGTCCACGCCCCTCTTCTTCCCGCGAGGCGTCCTGAGGATGGCGTCCGATGGCGGGAAGCAGCTGCGGATGGCGGGAAGACGGCAGAAGATGGCGGGAAACGGTCCAAGATGGTGTCTGATGGCGGGAATCGGCTCCGGATGGCGGGAAACTTCGCCACAGGTAAGTTACCAAAGTCTTTTTCAGGCACGCAGTACCCGGTGGTTGCGGGCACGAAATCCTGCCGACTACGCCAAAGCTGACTCGCCCCCTGGGCCGTGGGGCACTTGGATCTGGGCAATAGGAAACGATGGGGGTGGTAGTGGCAACCCGGTTCCGTGGCTCAGGGTGGTCAGGCCAGTGGTAGTCTGCTATGCGCTATTGATAATGTCCGACTACGCCACCCGTGGATTGCGGTTATTAGGAACCGCCGCTGCAAGGCAGACCGCTGGGGCTGATGATATATGCAGCTGGGATGGTGTGACTCCCCACGGGAAGAGTGCGGCCCCAGGGCAGTGTGGTGGATGGTGGGAGTGATGGTAGTGAGAGTCCCAGTGCTGATAGTGCTGGAGGAGCAAGGAGCACGCAGACAACAGGTTGCAGTCCAGGGTCTTTACTAGGACAGGTAAATTGACCCACAAACAGTCCCAGCTAGGAGGGGACCTGGATGTCTGAGAGCAACGGGGAAATTGGCCCTGGTCAGGGTGAGGGTGTAGGCCTACCGTGCTTTCTGCGCTCCTTCTGGCTATCTCCTCGTTATAGGGTAACAGCCCACATTTCCGAGCTTTCCTTGTATTCTCGCCTGTATGGCCTGCGACGTGGGTTCCTTTCTGCTCCCAGCCTTGTACGGCTTTGCTGGTCCCTTCTGTTGTGGCAGGGCCTCCAGGCTTCTTAGGCCAAGGAATATACAGTCCCCTGCGGACTGGTTCTCTGCTGGAGAATGTGGAATCCTCCCAGCCTCAGACACCAAAGTCTGGTAAATTAAGTCCTTTCTCTGCCAAGACAGACTCTCTTCGCCTCTTGTCTCTGGCTTGTGGTTCTCCTCCTGCCACACTTCCTCTTAGGTGCAATACAACTGTCTGTCCCTGCTCTGCTCTGGGACAAGTCTCAGTGCTGAGACAGGCCATCAAGTTCTCTCTAACCCTGCCCTCAGTACCAGCTTTTATAGGGGCAGCCTGCTCCCCCTACTGGCCTGAGACAGGAGGCATTGCATGCTAATGTTCCCCTGACTAGAGAACCTCCCCCTTGCTCTCAGACACAGCTTTAATTACACTTGTGGCATCCAGGCCAGGGTGACACAGAAGCAGTACTATCTGTGCCTATATGATTTACAGCTAGTATCAGGGAAGCAGTACTATCTGTGCCTACACGATTTACAGCTAGTATCAGGGAAGCAGTACTATCTGTGCCTACATGATTTACAGCTAGTATCAGGGAAGCAGTACTATCTGTGCCTATATGATTTACAGCTAGTATCAGGAAAGAAGTACTATCTGTGCCTATATGATTTACAGCTAGTATCAGGGAAGCAGTACTATCTGTGCCTATATGATTTACAGCTAGTATCAGGGAAGCAGTACTATCTGTGCCTACACGATTTACAGCTAGTATCAGTGAAGCAGTACTATCTGTGCCTACACGATTTACAGCTAGTATCAGGGAAGCAGTACTATCTGTGCCTACATGATTTACAGCTAGTATCAGGGAAGCAGTACTATCTGTGCCTATATGATTTACGGCTAGTATCAGGAAAGAAGTACTATCTGTGCCTATATGATTTACAGCTAGTATTAGGGAAGCAGTACTATCTGTGCCTACACGATTTACAGCTAGTATCAGGGAAGCAGCACTATCTGTGCCTACATAATTTACAAGTAAACCAAAAAAACTCGCCACATGTAACCGAAGGCGTTAGCTTATAGTATTCAAGATATGTCTGTATAGGCACCAACCCGCCACATGGCATCTCCCCATACATGGCGCCTATATACATGAAGTGACGATTCTGGATGCTTCCATGTTCCTCAGTGTTACAGTGAAGCAATGAGGCTCATCCATATTTTATGCCTGTGTCTTGTATTATTAATCAGACACTCCAGAGATTTCCATTCACCCATGACTGGTGTGAGCTAACAAACTATTCACTGCTAATCTGGTCACAGATTCAGGATGGTGGTTTGCAGTTGCGCCTCAATGTAGCAGGTTTGGATTTCGGCAGACCCTTGCGCCGCTCGCTCGCTCGCTCACGACCACGTTCACTGTCATTAGTTACAATATAGCAGTGGACATTGTGTTCTGTTATCGCTTGGATACAATTCACCATGTGAAGTGTTAGAAGATTGTTAGCTCCGCTCCGCTAGCGATGATCATTGGCTCCGGCTTAGCTGCGGTGTCTGTTGGAGTGTACACTGTGTTCCAAATTATTATGCAAATAATATTTTCTCAGATTTTCCCAAATTACCTATATGAATTGCAGTCATTGTAATTTTCCAGTCAAATAACTATTAGGGTACAATTGAAAGTTTTTTGTACAAACTGCCTATGATAACAGTATATTTTAAAAAAAATAAAAAACTCAAACTGCACTCAAAATGCATGTTCCAAATTATTATGCACAGCAGAGTTTTCAACCTTTTCATTTTAATAAAGAACAAAAAAATGGTCATTTTTGAAATTATAAGCATTATCAGTTTATTACAAACTGAAATCAAACAGTTTTCAACTCAAAACTTTATTCTAGGTGATGTTACATTTGCACATAGGACCGCTTGTTCGAAAGGAGCTTCTGAACTCTCTCGTCCATTGAATTTGTCAGGTTTTGGATGGTTTCTGCTTTAATTGTTTTGCATGAGGACAGAATACCCTCCCAGAACTGTTGCTTAGATGTGAACTGCCTCCCGCCATCATAGACACTCCTTTTGATGATGCTCCAGAGGTTCTCAATGGGGTTGAGGTCAGGGGAGCATGGGGGCCACACCATAAGCTTGTCCCATTTTATGCCCACAGCAGCCAGAGATGCCGATGTGTTATGTGCAGCATGAGACGGGGCATTATCATGCATGAAAATGATCTTGCTGCGGAATGCACGGTTCTTCTTCTTGAACCATGGCAGGAAGTGCTGTTTGAGAAACTCAACATACATTATGGAGTTCATCTTTACCCCTTCAGGGATCCTAAAAGGGCCGACAATCTCTCTTCCCATGATTCCAGCCCAAAATATTATTCCACCTCCTCCTTGTTAGCGCCGTAGCCGTGTTTGCATGGGGTGTCCATCAACCAGCCATCCTCCACTCCATCCATCTGGACCATCGAGATCATTTCACGCATGATAATGCCCCATCTCATGCTGCACATAACACATCTGCATCTCTGGCTGATATGGGCATAAAAGGGGACAAACTTATGGTGTGGCCCCCATGCTCCCCTGACCTCAACCCCATTGAGAACCTCTGGAGCATCATCAAAAGGAGTGTCTATGATGGCGGGAGGCAGTTCACATCTAAGCAACAGCTCTGGGAGGGTATTCTGTCCTCATGCAAAACAATTAAAGCAGAAACCATCCAAAACCTGACAAATTCAATGGACGAGAGAGTTCAGAAGCTCCTTTCGAACAAGGGGTCCTATGTGCAAATGTAACATCACCTAGAATAAAGTTTTGAGGTGAAAACTGTTTGATTTCAGTTTCTAATAACCTGCTAATGCTTATAATTTCAAAAATGACCATTTTTTTGTTCTTTATTAAAATGAAAAGGCTGAAAACTCTGCTGTGCATAATAATTTGGAACATGCATTTTGAGTGCAGTTTGAGTTTTTTATTTTTTTAACAATATACTGTTATCATAGGCAGTTTGTACAAAAACCTTTCAATTGTACTCTAATAGTTATTTGACTGGAAAATTACAATGACTACAATTCATATAGGTAATTTGGGAAAATCTGAGAAAATATTATTTGCATAATAATTTGGAACACAGTGTATTATAGTGTGAAAGTTATCATCTTTCTCATTTTATTTTAAGGTAAGATTCATGTACCTCCCGCCACACTGCAGCTCTTCTTGTTCAAATTTTTCCAAACTACCGTAACATTTTGGACATTGAGCTTTTAAAACCATTAAAGATATATTACATCTCGAACGCTGCCGGCCTATCCACAAAATGTGCAAAAGATGTCTGATGGATGGGACCCGCAACTACAGTTGAAATCAGAAGTTTCCATCCACTATATAAAGACACATCTGCAGGTTTTTCTCAGTGTATGACATGAAATCAGAATAAACCTTTCCAGTTTTAGGTCAATTAGGATTACCATAATGTTTCATATTTGCCAAATGCCAGAGTAATTATTATTGTTTATTATTGGTATGCTAAGCAACTCGAGTTTCGCCAATTGCCACATCTTCTGGGGCTTCCCAGACATCTCACACCTGGTGAAGCTTCTGCTATTTCAGAAAGTGCAGGCTGATTACAGGGTTTTGGTCATTCTTTTGAGATTGGACATGTCTATTTAAAAACTGCATTTTCCTCTGGAGATAGTTTAAGACATTGGAGTAATAGGATAGAATTTAAGATGACGAGGATGAAGAGGATGGTGACTGGTGCAGTATATTGGAGATGAGTGATGTTGATTTAGGTTGATGATGGCTGTGATGAATATTGATCCTTGTAACGATGCTCGTGTTTAATGATGACGGAGATTGATGATGATGATGATGGTCACTTAGAGTGAGCACAGTGTTTAGTAGTTTTCATCAGTCAGAGTCCAGGTCGTGAGATGCCCACCCATCACTCAAAGGAAGAGGCAGGGGCACTAATCCTCTAGAGCGAGCAGAGTAATGTACAGTCTATGGGTCTGAGTACCACTCTGCTGATGCTATGAGGTTTTGTCCCTTCCCTCTAGTGATCATGTGGTTTCAGGACCTGAACCTCCACTTAACAACAGTGCTAAACAGGGTCTGTAATACATGGACGGAAAATATGTGCCCCCTGCAGATTCCCCTCCTGGAGCTTCTCTGACCTCCATCCTACATCCATAGACATAAATACGCAGTCGCCCTCTGCAGATATAACGGCTCCCGCTCTTCTGGGAAGGATTTCTACAAGATTTTGGAGACTTCTGTGGGAATTATTCTCCTTTCATCCAGAAGAGCATTTGTGGGGTCAGACCCTGATGTTGGGGGGTCCTGTCTTACAATCTCCGTTATAGGATGGGGCTGAGTTCCGGGCTCTGTGCGGCCGGTCATATTCCCCCCCATGTCTGTATGGAGCTTGTGCACAGGGCACATTCATGGGGGACAGATAAGGGTCTTCGCCAAAATGCTGAATCTACAATTGTCCACAATGTCTTGTGCTGAAGATGAAGATTTCCCATCACTGGAGCTGAGGGTCCGCGGCCGTCCCCTGATAACAGCCCACAGCATTATCCTCCTCCACCATCTGTACACCGACACAATGCTGTCAGGGGCGTAGCGTCCTCCTGGAGTCACCAAACCCAGACTCCTCCATCAGACGCAGATAGAGAAGTGCGATCCATCACTGCACAGAACACGTCTCCTCCAGAGTCCAGTGGTGGCGGCTTTACACTACTTCATCCGATGCTTGGCATTGTGCTTGGTGATGTATGGCTGCATGCAGCTCCTGGCGGAGGCGCAGTGTTTGTAATGATGTTATACCAAAGGAGGTCTGCACTCGGCAGAGTTAGCAGAGCGTTGGTGACTCTTCCGTCCTCAACATTTGGCCCCCTACTCTGTAACATTACAGGGTCTCCACTTCGTGGCAGAGTTGCTGCGGTTCCTTCCACTTAATAATAATATCACTCACAGGTGATGGGGGAAGATTCAGGAGGAGAAACGTCATGGACGGACTTGTTACCCCGGTGGCTCCGATTACAGGACCGCACTGATATCAGTGAGCTCTGCTCCACCGGCCGGTCTGTCACATGGTAGTAAAGACACACGGCGTGGGGATGGGGTGGGGGCAGAGGTTATACACCGGGTGTGAGGGGCAGAGTGTTATTGTCACGGGTGTGTCAGAAGTGACAGACAGTCGCCCTGTAGTTGGTTGCAGGAGATCTCTACGTTTGGCATTACAGACATCTTCTTAGAGGCTGTCTCTCTGGGACTCATCGGCTACCTTCCTCTGTCTAATTAACACCCTGGCCTGGGTATATAAATACCTGCTGTCTGCTAGAGGGAGGTGATGGCGATACTCACATTACCCCTTGTGAAGGCTCGGAGCAAGTGCATTACTTCTTCCTCTCTGGAGCTGTGAAGACTGGTGTTCATCTCTCTGAAGTCGACTTAAAGCTAAACTATCTTCCCTAGTTTGTCCCCCCTTGTTGTCTTTGGTTGTCAGTGGGGATTGACTAGCACTCATCCCCCTCCCTTCCATACTCAGGGCCTTACGCCAGAGAAAGACAGGACAAGGTTCTCGTGCGGCGATTGGTGAAGAACCAATATAGGGGTGATAGTGGAGACAGGGTGATATTAGATCAGCCTAGGAGGTCTCCACTCCCCCCCTTCCCTAGTGTCTGGGCTCCCTTTCCCTCTTCCCTTTGTGCTGCTCTAAGTGTTTCCCACACCTTGCTTGACAGTTATACATTGGAGGGGTGAAAAGGCTGGATGTTATTCACTGGGGCAAGGAGCCGAATGTTATACATGGGGGAGGGAGGGAGAGGGGTCAGAGGTTATAAACTGGGGGCAATGGTACTGAATGAGAAATCAGACTTAAATTATGAAGACATGTATCCTATACTTTTCTCTATGAATTGTATGCCCAAACTTTTTTTATGGTTTTGGTCCCTCGTAAGGTAATACTGATAATTAATGATGTCAATAAGGACTATGGTGATTAATTATGATGATGCATGATTGATTTTGATGTTATTAATGGTGTTGGGGTGTCATTCTCCTGGGTCTGAACCCTTGAGCCTGTGTTTTGTGGTTTGCTTTTCTGTCCACCGAGCCACAACAGACACCTTTTCTCCAGGTGTTTAGGTGTTGTTATTCTGTCTGCTGTCTGTCTAGCATAACACAGGTGTTTTCATTTGTCTGCCCTATCACCTTTTGGGTGCGGGTTTTTATTCTGTCCCCCTGCTGACATTTCCTGCTGGTGATAGTTTCTTGTGGATATTCAGCCACTCTGCTGTAGCTTAAAACCAATCAGTGAAATTCCAGCTAGGGTTTATCTCCTTGATGTTTATGTTCTTTACCCTGCACCTACCTTCTGTTTCTTTTTAGGAAGTAGTCGGCATATTTTCTAGCAGTACGTACTTTATACTTTATTTTGTATTTCGTGATTTATTTTACTCACTCTGGGATCTTTCCCCTTTTTTCAGCACACTTTCCCTTTTGTAGGTAATTTGCACTGTGCTCTGCCCTCCGGTTCTTTAGGAAAAATGTGATGCGCTAGATGGCCTTTTAGGCTGCATAGGTCCAAGTTGCCATCTTCTAGTGTAGCACCCCGAGGGTTCGGTTGCTACAGGGGTATTGCATCTCACCCAGATGTGCGATATCCAGGTAAGGATGGAGTGTGGATGGAGTGTGGCTCAGGACCCTAACACCCACATGCACTACACCACATTTCCGGGGGACAGCTCGACGGTGCTCCCATTAGTTATGCAGGCACGAGTGAGCATGTCCCTGGCTGGAGTGGGGGGAGGGAACACCTAGAGAAGGGAACCCGGTAGTGTGTGCGTGGGGGAAGTAGATCCGGGGTGCACTCTGTACAGGAGTATAAAGGGAGGCACCATCTTGGAAAGGGAGTGAGTTGAGAGAGGAGAAGACAGGGAGCAGAGCTGCTTTATGGGCTCTGCTCCACAGGCAGGCCCTGTCAGGAGGCCTGAGCCTGGAGGAGGGAAGAAGGAGGAAGAGGAGCAGACTGGGCTCCAGGAAGGACAGAGGGGACCCCAGGGGTGTGGACTGGCTGGTAGCCACCACACGCCCGCCGCTACCTGAGTAGGGGGGTCAGGTCAAGAAGATGGGAACCGGATCCCAAATTAGTGGAGGAGAGAAACTACCCTAAACTAAGAACCGGAGGCTGCGACATTACATGTGGAGTAGCCCCTCACCACACCCGCTAGAAAGGCACCACATAGGACCTGGGAAACGCAGGCCAACGTTTGCCCACCAAGAAGGTCCGAGGCAGCTGGACATAAGCGTGGTCACTAGTGGGGTTGAAGACCAGAGACAGGGGACATAAAGGGGGTCCTGCAAAGCACTCCAGAAAGACCTGGGAGTTAACCGAGCCCCTCACCTGGTGAGCACAGCGCGACACAGGCGGCCACCTCTGCAGCGGTGGCCTGGAGCAGTAACCGAGTAACCGTGAGTAAAGACCCTGAACTGCACCACCAAGACTCCGAGTTGTCTTTGTTGCGCTCGTGTACCACCATCACCCCCATCATCTATCCCTGCTGCCCTGAGGCCATACCCCTCCCGTTGGGGGTTATACCACCACGCTGCACATTCTCATACACCTGGCCTCAGTGGACTGTTCTGCAGCGGCGGCTTCAAAGCCGCACTCAACGGGTGGCATAGTCGATCAAGTTAACATCTACTGCCATAGACCGCCACTTAGTCTGACTCCCTGGGCACGGACCGGATCACCGCCACAAGACTACAACCCTAAAGAGATCCGGCTCCGGGTAAGCTCCCGCGTGCGCAACGCAGCGCGACACAGGCCCAGGGGCGCGTCAACTTTTGGCGTAGTCGGCAGGATTTCGTGCCCGCAACCACCGGGTACTGCGTGCCTGAAAAAGAGACTTTTAAAACTTACCATCCGTGAAGTTTTCCCGCCATCCGGCGCCATCTTCAGCCTTCTTCCTGCCATCCGTGAAGATTCCCGCCATCCGGCGCCATCTTCAGCCTTCTTCCCGCCATCTGTGGAGTTTTCCCGCCATTGGGCGCCATCTTGAGGACGCCGCGCGGGAAGAAGAGGGGCGTGGACTCCGAAAGCGCGCGAGAACTGAAGCCCCGCCTCACGTCCGGACGTTGCGTAAGGTCCTGGAAGGAGCCCAGCAGACGCCGACGTCACTGGAGCGCGACGGAAGGTCCTCGACCCTGATGATCAACTGCGGAGCCGCGGCCTACGGAAGAGGATCATCGCCAGGTAGGCCACGGTCCACCAGGGGGGAGGAGGACACCAGGAACGGACAGCAAGATGGCGGACCGGCAGCAGACTAAGCTGCCCAGCATCGGCAGCGCCCCAGCCGTCGCGGGTCCCGACCAGCACCAGGAGAAGACGCGTGACGCAGGAGCGGTCGCGGGAGCAGGTAAGAGGAGTCTCCCTGTCCCGGACGCTGCCAGCGTCAGCCTGCTCCCGGGCCACCCGGTGGAGCCGCCGATCCCGGGCGCTGCAGACGCAGACCTGCTCCAGACCCCGCAACAAGCCCTGCAGCCGAGCCCTCCAGACCTGGGCACTGCCACCACTAGCCCGCGCCCAGGCCCAAAGTCGCACCCCCTGACCCCGGGCGTCATTAATAGTACCACTCAGACCCCGAGTACCAAGAGGGCCCGGACGGGTCTGAACCTGAGAAAGAGAAAGGAGCGTGTGGAGCACACCGTTAATCGTAAACAGTAAAAGAGGAGATGTAAATAGTTACCCGACCGGGTATAAGGACTGTTGTGGGACTGTTTCCACTAAGAGTGTGGTCCCCGTTGGGACAGAAAGAGAACTGTTTCCCTTACCCCCTACCTGGCTGGGGACTGAGAACAGCCACCCCCTTTTTCCCTCTAACTGGCTGGGGACTGAGAACAGCCACCCCTACCTGGCCGAGGACTGAGAGCGGCCATATCCTGTAAATAATTATGTGTTTCTAGTAATGTATAGGAGTCCTTGGTGGATTTACCGGGAATCCTTTGTACAGTTAGTGGAGCGTAACCCAGGATGGACTAAAAGACTGTTAAGGACTCGGGGCAGGACAGACCCCTACCTGGTTACGTCTCCCTGTTTTAGGAAAATGGACACCTGGTTGCAGAATAAACTGTGACCTGTTATAAAGAGACTTCTTCGTGGATCTGCTGCTAGAAATGTTTTATATGAAAAATTTATATGCTAGAATGTGTTACTATGAAAAAGAGTTCCAGAACAGTACATATGCACTTATACCGTTTAAGAGAGAGCCGTTCCCATAAAGGGAAACTGAATGTTGATACCTGTTATACTTGTTGTTTATGAAAAATTTGCATGTTCTAATGTATACCCTGTCTTTTGCTCAGTTCCAGCCCGCGGACGTGCTGGGTTTTGCCAGGGGGGAATGTAGCACCCCGAGGGTTCGGTTGCTACAGGGGTATTGCATCTCACCCAGATGTGCGATATCTCACTTCCAGGTAAGGATGGAGTGTGGCTCAGGACCCTAACACCCACATGCACTACACCACATTTCCGGGGGACAGCTCGACGGTGCTCCCATTAGTTATGCAGGCACGAGTGAGCATATCCCTGGCTGGAGTGGGGGGAGGGAACACCTAGAGAAGGGAACGCGGTAGTGTGTGCGTGGGGGAAGTAGATCCGGGGTGCACTCTGTACAGGAGTATAAAGGGAGGCACCATCTTGGAAAGGGAGTGAGTTGAGAGAGGAGAAGACAGGGAGCAGAGCTGCTTTATGGGCTCTGCTCCACAGGCAGGCCCTGTCAGGAGGCCTGAGCCTGGAGGAGGGAAGAAGGAGGAAGAGGAGCAGACTGGGCTCCAGGAAGGACAGAGGGGACCCCAGGGGTGTGGACTGGCTGGTAGCCACCACACGCCCGCCGCTACCTGAGTAGGGGGGTCAGGTCAAGAAGATGGGAACCGGATCCCAAATTAGTGGAGGAGAGAAACTACCCTCAACTAAGAACCGGAGGCTGCGACATTACATGTGGAGCAGCCCCTCACCACACCCGCTAGAAAGGCACCACATAGGACCTGGGAAACGCAGGCCAACGTTTGCCCACCAAGAAGGTCCGAGGCAGCTGGACATAAGCGTGGTCACTAGTGGGGTTGAAGACCAGAGACAGGGGACATAAAGGGGGTCCTGCAAAGCACTCCAGAAAGACCTGGGAGTTAACCGAGCCCCTCACCTGGTGAGCACAGCGCGACACAGGCGGCCACCTCTGCAGCGGTGACCTGGAGCAGTAACCGAGTAACCGTGAGTAAAGACCCTGAACTGCACCACCAAGACTCCGAGTTGTCTTTGTTGCGCTCGTGTACCACCATCACCCCCATCATCTATCCCTGCTGCCCTGAGGCCATACCCCTCCCGTTGGGGGTTATACCACCACGCTGCACATTCTCATACACCTGGCCTCAGTGGACTGTTCTGCAGCGGCGGCTTCAAAGCCGCACTCAACGGGTGGCGTAGTCGATCAAGTTAACATCTACTGCCATAGACCGCCACTTAGTCTGACTCCCTGGGCACGGACCGGATCACTGCCACGAGACTACAACCCTAAAGAGATCCGGCTCCGGGTAAGCTCCCGCTTGCGCAACGCAGCGCGACACAGGCCCAGGGGCGCGTCACTAGTCTGTGGCTATGTCGATCTCTGCTCACGCAGGAACCACTAGGGACTGCGGGATCAGGATCTCTAGTCTGTACAGGAACCGGCAGGGTCAGTTGCAGTATTTAGCTTAATCTATTATCCCGAGTGAGTTGCTACACTAGTGCATAACATTATCACCAGCCCATTCCACTTTTTGTATGCTGAGAAGTCATCATCGATGCTGACCATGCAGTTGTGGTCCTTATCGTCGAAGGTGGCAAATATCAAGCCGCAACAACAGCCTATGTTAACCCCCGCTACAAAGGTTCTACTAAACCTAAAACAATCTTCTGAGCCTAAGGTAAATTTGCCTGATTGTTTAGACAGGGACCGAAGTAAGTTTCCATTTTTCTTTCCTCGTGTAAGCTGTTTTTTCGTCTCCACCGTGCCTCATCCGGAGGAGAGAGTCAACACTTGGATATTGTTATATCATTGCTCCATGGGGATCCTCAGGCTTGGTCATATTTTCTGCTTGAGGATTCTCCAGTGCTTTCCTCAGTTGACGCTTTCTTCTTTGTTCTTGGGCTCATTTATGATGACCCCGATAAAGTCCCTGTTGCTGAATCAATGATCCTCAGGTTGGTTCAGGGAAATCGTAGTGTGGAGGACTACTGCTCTCAGTTCAGATGCTGGGCAGTGGAAACCTCGTGGAATGACCCAGCTCTCTGCATTCAATTCTGCCACAGTCTTTCTAGCTGAATACCAGATATGATGGTTTATAGTCCCTCCTCATTGTTCCTGGATGAAATCATGTCACTGTCAGTGCATTTGGACAGACGTCTTAGGGATGAGAAAACATTTGAGGATGTTTTTGTGACTTCTCCCTCTCATCCTATTGAGGAAGGAGAACTGATGCAAATTGGGGCTTGAAAAACTTCCAAGGAGGTAATTAAACTTGAAGCACCTGCTCGTTTCTGTCTATACTGTGGTCGAACGGGTCATGTATTGATTCAGTGTTTCAGATACAATAATAAATTTCTTAAAGCTAAAGAAAGAAAGAAAAGATTCATTATTATGTAATGACACTGGTTCTAAAAGTTTGAGGTTATCTCACCTGCAGACTACTGGTTGTTTTTACAAATGTCTTTGGTTACCAAATCTGGAGTTATAGTTACCTCTATCACATAGATTTGTTCCTGAGTTGAGGGATGAAATTCCAGTCCAAATTCTTAGTGAAGGGGTGGTAGTGGGTGCTCTTGGGATTGATCCTAGACAGAGCATTGTGGAAGCTCATGTTGGTGCACCAGAGGGCTTGCCACTCGTCAAGCTTTTTGTGTCGTCCTCGCTTCGCACTGGTATTCTTTACGAAATGCATGACTCTGTGTTGGCTGGACATCCTGGTTCCTCTGCCACCTGGAGAGCTGTTTCCAGGTCCTTTTGGTGCAGAGTTTTCGAAAGGAAGTTGATGAGTATGTTCGTAAGTGCAGGGTTTGCACCAGGTCTAAAGCCTTTCACCATTCCTGGGTTGATTCTGAAGATTTGCTTGCGGGTCATCTAGTGAGGGTGCTCTGTTAGTGGCATCAGTGGTTGGGGATCTTTGTGGGTCCAGTGGCCCCTCATAAAAGGAGGGGGTACTGTCATGCTCCTGGGTTCAAATCCTTGAGCCTGTGTTTTGTTGTCGGCTTCTCTGTCCGCAGAGTCACAGCAGACATACCTTTTCTCCGGGTGTTTAGGGTCTGCTATTCTGGCTGCAGTCTGTTTAGCATAACATAGGTGTTTTAATTTATCTGCCCTATCACCTTTTGGGTGCGGCTTTATATTCTGTCCTCCTGCTGGCATTTTCTGCTGGTGATAGTTTCTTGTGGATGTTCAACCATTCTTTTGTAGCTTAAAGCCAGTCAGTGAAATTCCAGCTAGAGCTTTTCTCCTTTCTGTTTCTGTTATTTACTCTGCACCTACCTTCTGTTTCTTTATAGGAAGTAGGCGGCAAATAATCTAACAGTACTTACTTTATACTTTATTTAGAATTTTATGGTTTTCTTTATTCACTCTGGGATCTTTCCTTTTTTCAGTACACTTTCCCTTTTGTAGGTATTTCACACACTGCTCTGCCTTCAGGTTCTTTAGGAGGAACGTGAAGCACTTGACGGCCTTTTAGGCTACATAAGTCCGAGTTGCCATAATTTAGTCTGTGATTAAGGCTATCTCAGCTCATGCGGGAACCACTAGGGACTGCGGGTTCAGGATCTGTAGTCTGTACTGGAACCGGCAGAGTCAGTTGCAGTATTTAGATTTACCTATTATCCCTAGTGAGTAGCTACACTAGCGGTACATGGTGATTGTATTTTCTGTGATGGTGATAGCAATGATAATGATTGCTGCTGATTGACAGAGGTGATACTGATAGTCATGACTGAAAGTGATGAATGATAGTAAAAATTGATGCTGATGATATTGACAGAGTGATGATGTGGATGAATGATGTTCATGATGACAATGATAATGATGATTGATAATAGTGGAGGTAAGTGATGATGATGTAGATTGTAGATAAGACTATTAGTGATAATTGAAAGAGATGAATGATGGTTGATGTTGATGATATTGAGATTGATGATTGATGGTGATGCTAAAGATAATTGATAATGATTTAGAATGATGATTGATAGGTATTGATGAGTAAAATTGAGGTGATGACTGAGAGTTTTGGTTCATAGTAATGAGTGACGCTGATAATAATGATGAAGGTAATGCTACAGATGATAGTGATGATTGATATTGATGATTAATGGTGTTGCTATTGATTGAAATGAATGACAATGGTCAATGATTGTGATGAATGACGTTGATCGATGATGATAATTGATAATAATGCTAAAGATGATAGTGATGCTTAACAGTGTTGCTAATCATGGAGATTGATGGTGATGATAGTAATACAGATAGATGAAAGATGAATGATGATAGCTATGATTGATACTGATGATGACAATAAGAGTGACGACTGATAGTAACGATTGAGAGTGATAAGTAATTGTGATGATTGATGAAGATGGTTGATATTGATGATGATGATGATACTAAAGATCATAGTTTTGATTGCTGGAAATAAAATCAATGTTGATGTTCTTGCTGCTGCAGGTGGTAGACCTGATAATCACTCGCATGAACAATATATTGATGAGGGTTCTCTCCACAGACACAGCTATAATTGCCTGTTCCTCAGAGCCAAGAATCAATTTTATTGCATGCAGAAAATCTCCCGCTTGTGTCTTTTTAACAAACCTGATTATAATTTAATTTGCCAACATTGAATAGAAGCTGAAAGAACAATCGCAACACGAAGAACAACTAATGGATTCTCACTGACGCTCATGGCGATGTAATAGACTCAGAACCAAACGAATTCAGAATGTTCCCTATCACAACTCAAAAGCATAATAACACACACCGGTGATTGTGCTGCCAGGCCGCTCATTTTATACACTGGAATTAACAATTGCTCTCATGGAAAACACATCGTGATATTCGACACATTGTGACAAAGTCCAGTCCTCTTCATTTACCACTCAGATCTCATGAATGTGTCACAAAGTCAAATACAGATTGTTACATTGTATATTCTGGTCATAGAGTGGAAGTATATCGTTAGGCTGTGTGCCCACGTAGCGTTTTTCAAGCGTATATGCTGCGGAATTTCCGCAGCGTAAACGCTTGAAAAACGCATGTAGATCCGCACCCCATGGTCCCCAATGGCATTCCGCAATGTCAATGCCCATGCTGCGGATTTTTCCGCAGCGTATATGCTGCAGTCAAAAATCCGCAGCATGTTCATTAATTTTGCGGAAGCGCAGCGGAATCAATGTGCGGATGGTACCCAAGTCTGGAGGAGAGGAGACTCTCCTCCAGACCTGGGTACCAAAGAACCTGTAAAAAAAAGAATAAAATAAAGTTTATACTTATCTTATGATGTTTTCCCTCCGTCGCGCTGTTGTCTGAAGGACCTGCCACGTCATTGAGTCATGTGACCCACCACATGACTCAATGACGTCACCGCAGGTCCTGCACACAACAGCGTGAGCCGCTCAAGCCTCCGGACGGGGCAGAGAATGCATCAGAAGGTGAGTATAAAGTTTATTTTTTTATTTTTTACCATTCTGAACAAGTTGTCAAGCACTTTTCCAAGTGATGCTTGGAGAAGTGCTTGATAACCCGCATGCGGAAATGCATGCAAAGACGCCTCACAAACGCTTCTACCTGGCGGGAAAACCGCATGTAATATCCGCATGCGATTTTCCCGCCAGGGAGAAGCGTAAAAAATATGCTTCAGGTCCGCAACGTGGGCACATAGCCTAAATGTAATTCACAGCGAATATAATTGTGTCGGGTGACTCACTGGATTATATTGTGAGCTGAAGAAAAAGTATATATCAATGAGGCAAAACCTTATTTATGACGTCACAACATCTCTCTGCTAAAGATCTGAGCCGGCGTATTCAAGGGTAATATACTGAACCCGGCTGACCTGAACTACCGACACAATTAGTAATAAAATAATATCGCAAAAAGTAAACCAGAGATAGAAAGTGACACAAGTAAAATACGTAGGCAAAGATTTACCATGAGAAGATTTTTTTAAACTTTTGTTTATTTATTTTCTCAAAAATTACATTACTTCATCTTATGGGCCCCGTTGCAAAATTTGGACCTGGGCCCCCACCTGCATGTTTGTCACATTTATAGGCCCTAGTAGTGTTCTAGATCCTGTGAAGACATACGTGTTCACCCTCTCATGCAGCAATGTCCCACACCCTGAAATAATGTTCCCGATCCTGTGCCATTCCTGTAATAATGTCTCTTATCCTGGCCTGTTTCAGTAATTGTAATAATGTTCCCCATCCTGGCCCCTTCCGATAATAATGTCCCCATCCTGGTCCCTTCCTATAATAATGTTCCCAATCTGGGCCCTTTCCTATAATAATGTTCTCAATCCTGGCCCCTTCCTATAATAATGTCCCCATCCTGGCCCCTTCCTATAATAATGTTTCCAATCCTGGCCCCTTCCTATAATAATGTTCCCAATCCTGGCCCCTTCGAATAATAATGTCCCCATCCAGGCCCCTTCCTGTAATAATGTTCCCAATCCTTGCCCCTTCCTATAATAATGTTCCCAATGCTGGCCCCTTCCTATAATAATGTCCCCATCCTGGCCCCTTTCTGTAAATGTAATCCTTCCAGCTGTAATGTCATCCATCTTGGGCCTTTAACTGATATAATGCTCTCCATCATGGGCCCCTTTCTGGTCCTCCATCCTGGGCCCCATTCTGGTATAATGTCCCCCATCCTGGTATAATAGTATAATGCCAGCCATCCTGGGCCACTTCCAGTAATATATGTCCTCCAGCCTGGTATAATGTCCCCCATCCTGTTATCAGAACAGAGGGATATTTAATTTTAGAGGTTACAGCTTGTTGCCTATGTTACTGGCCACCTCTACAATCTATCGGAAGTGGTTGGCCTCATAGGAAAAGAGTGCAGCACTTACAAGTTGTTTGCTATACAGCTTGGAAGCACAACTCTATAGCTGAATGAGGCCAGTTTTGATGCCCCTGCGCTCCTTTGATGTTGCCTTTGCTTGCACCATAGAATACTGCAGTTTGGAGCAGCAGTGCATCCATGTCACTGGTCTGAACTGTCAATCTTCAGGTAAGCAGGAAGCCGTGAGGCAGAGGAATGGTGTGTGTCAAGATCTGCCATTCCCGAGGTCCTAGGGACGCACTGAATGATAGCTCAGCCATACTATAGAATGCAGGGGCGTGGTGGGCTGACAGTTTTGTGAATGACAGCCCAGCCGCCCAACAAATGGTTGGGGCTTGATGGGTTGTCAGTATTGTGAGTGACAGCCCTGCCGCCCATATAGGTCAAAATTGAATAAAATAAAAAAGCGGTCTATAGGGCGCTAAAAGAATGAACACTAGAGGTGAAAAATTTTTTAGGGCTAAAAAATAATTTTAATGAGCCCTTTCCACAACGCGTTTCGATAGTAAACTATCTTCCTCAGGTGGTACAAGGGTATGAGCACAAGCATAAAATATATATGGACAAAGATTCACAGTGATTGGTTGATACTAATTAGTTAACCTGGGTCCAAACAAAGGAAACCCTTCATGTGCTGGTGCGAAGTGTCCACATTAGTTTCACATAAGCCACCTTCACATGAATACAAAGTATCAAAAACACATTGGATAAGGTATAGAATAGGACAATACATGTTGATAAACAGTTATACAAAAATACATCTGTAGTGCCTACATCAATTTCATAGAAATCACCTACATATAAATACAAAAAAATCTAAACATATTAAGTGAAATATAGAATGAAGTAATACATGTTAAAAAACAGTTATTCAAAACTGCATCATAAAAAAGAGAAAAAAAACAAACAAAAAAAACCCACATTTAAAACATAGCAATAATAATTCCATTAGGAAGGAGAAGGAAATGACCTTAAGAGCTGGTTACATTTTCAAGGGCCAAATTCAGACCCTCAGGGGCCAATGTGCCCAACTTGAAGATTCAAAAACTTTCTTTATTAATCAAACTCACTAATCGGTCGGGGACAGTATCAGGTATGTGGTCTATAATAGTAAGCCTCATATCTCCTGGATCTTTTTGATGAACAATGCTAAAATGTTTGGATACGCTGTGTAATTGATAACCTATCCGAATGTTATGTCTATGTTTATTTAGACGTGCGTGCATAGTTTGTATCGTTCGACCCATGTACTGGAGGTTACAAGTGCACTCAAGTAGATAGATCACATGTGTCGACTGACAATTCACATTGTGTTTGATAGAGAATTTTTTTCCTGTGGTATATGATGAAAAATTCTTTTGATTACCATTTTGAATGACTCTACAACATAAACATTTAGGCATATTACATGGAAGACACCCCGAACACATGCCCTCTTGTGAGGGTTGTATTCTAGATTTCAGGGATGTATTACTTGGTGCTATTAAGTTTCGCAAATTTCTGTTCTTCCTATAAATAATGCTCAGCTTGTTAGGTATAAAGGGTCCTAAAATGGGGTCATCCTTCAAGATAAGCCAGAATTTATCCAAAATATTATGGATGGTAACCCTAGATTAACTAAATGTGGTGACCATGCTCAATCTAGTCAAATCTGAGGCTAATTTATTTTTACTCTTATTTTTATCGGTGAATGACTCAATCCTATCAAGACACATATCCTGTGTAAGGGTTTTAGTTCTGGAGAAAGCATCCATCAATAACTTCTTGGGGTAGCATTTCTGTAGAAATCGTTTTTTCAATATTTTAGATTCCACTAAAAATTCAGAATCTCTGGTGCAGTTTTTTCGGACCCTCCAATATTGCCCATAAGGGACATTGGTGATCCATTTCGGGAGATGTCCACTATCGAACCTTAAATAACTGTTAACATCCTCAGGTTTAAAAAAAGTTGATGTGAACAATCCTGTTAGATCAAACTGCACCATAAGATCCAAAAACTGTAAGGCAGTTTCAGAAAAGGTCGCTGTAAATGATAGACCCCATGGATTGGCGATGAGTTCGTCAACGAATTTCAATGCACTCTCGCTAGTTCCCCTCCACAGGAAAAATAAGTCGTTTATGAAGCGGCGATTAAACACCACATGGTTGGCCGCCAGGGGGGACTGCACGATGAAGACGGTCTCAGTGGGAGGCATCTTCGCATGTACCATGAACAGGGGTTTGGCATGCACACACTACAGTGGAATAGGCTCTCCTTCCCACTAAATGCACTGGGGAGGGCACAGGTAATGTTTTGGTATACGCGCTTAATCTTATGTATAAGGCACACCGGGACAAATAGGGGAGGCTGGGGACTGAGTATGGATACCTCGCTGCAGAAGCAGCCATGAGGTAGTGGCCAGCTTCGGCCTCCTCCAAACTAAAAGGCCCCATTTCAAGCGCAAGCTAGCAGTATGACATTGCAGCCTGGGGGTGGGTAGGTGGCAGGCTGCACACTTACGCTTGCATTCCAAAAAAACAAAGCAGATGCTAACTTGTATCATCATCATCATGCTCCTCACCTTGGCACTCTCAACTCCCCTGATGGAGAAGCCAGGGCCCACCGGAGGAGTCTGGTTCTCTGGTGGGCTCGTCCAATGCTGCCCTAAAGCAGGCCAGGCTAAGAAAAGTGTGTGGGGGAAGTTCCCAGGAGAAATAGGGGCGGCTGGGTACCGTTTATGGACACCCGGCCGCCCCCTGGCGGCTGGGGACTGAGCGTGGACACCCGGCCGCCGGGTGGCTGGGGACCGAGTATGGACACTCGGCCGCCCCCTGACAGCTGGAGACTAAGCGTGGACACCCGGCAGCTGGGCGGCTGGGGACTGAGTATGGATACCAGGCCGCCGACGCAGCCATGACATGGTGACCGGCTTCTGCCTCCACATGCCTAAAAGGCCCAATTTCAAGTGCAAGCAAGCTAGCAGTATGGTATTGCAGCCTGTTTCAGGCTGCATACTTGCGCTTGTATTGCAAGGAATGGGGGAGGTACAATTGAACACTGCCCTGGGACAAGGACTTGCACGGGGATAGTTGCAAGTCTGCATCTTCTGATGCAGCAAGGATCACTTCTGATGGGCACACTTTTAGGCAGTGACCTGGGTGTCAGAGATGCTTCCAGGGGTCTTCCCCATGCTGTCCCCATGTCTTTTCAGCACTGTATGCATGTGTCACACAGCACATGGCCAGATAAGATTGTAAAATGTTAAAATGACATTTCCTGGTGAATGCATTTGTCACGGTTGAAAGCAATACAAAAGTGCAAAAACGCATAAAAAATTCTACTTGTGAACATAGCCCAAGGTGTGGAGGAGTATTTTTGTTTTTGGTTATTTATTTTACCTTATACACAAGTCTTTACCATGGAAACGATGTCCCTTAACATATTTCACAGGAAAGCAGTTTGTTTAGCTTTTGAATGTTTTATTGTGAGCCCGTAAAAGTGGCTTAATACCTCTGACCACGTTGTTGACAGCAGTGACCTGGGGGTCAGAAATGCTTCCTGGGGCGATCCCCATGCTGTCCCCATGTCATTTGAGCACTGTCACTATCGTTTTGGGCACTTTTTAGGCTTTCTACAGACTACCGGGGGTGCCGCCGCAAAAATGCTCGGGTCTCCCATAGACTTACATTGGGCTCGTTGCTCGGGTCGAGCACCCGAATATCACAGTGAGCTCGGCCCGAGCTTCGAGCACCCGAGCATTTTAGTGCTCGCTCAACACTAGTTTGCTGTTCAAAACAGTTACCTACAGGCCAGGTATTTAAAACTGTGTTTTCTCCATCACATGGATTACATATTCGTTTTCAGAAAATACTGCCATTTCTGGCCTCCATTAAAAATATCTTTCAGTGTGTCAGTGAAGCAATTTACAGCAGTTTGCTGGTCAAACTACTTACCTACAGGCCAGGTATTTAAAACTCTGTTTTCACCGTCACACGGATCACATATAAATTCGCTCCAAACTCAGTCATTTGTAGTGAGCGTGGAAGATACTCTCCTCCATTTAACATGGGCAAGGCACGTGACAAGGGACGGGGAACTTGTCGTGATGGTGATGGTGCATGCAGAGGCCGAGGAGAAGGCCGTGGGCAAGCTGAAATTGTGCCACAACAAACACCCACATCTTCTCACCTGACCTTCCTGTCCCAATTTCTAGGGGACCGCAGCACACCAATATTGTACCCAGAGCAGTGTCAAAAGGTTGCTGGTTGGATAGCGGATAATGCTTCCAGTCACTTAGCCACCACCACAACCACCCTGTCTTCCACACAGTCAAGTCTCAGTAGCCGTGAGTCTGGACCGCATATTCCACAACCTGATCCTCCTTCCTCCCACCATGCCGAGTACCCAGAGACAACTGATCCCACACTTGGACACTCTGAAGAGCTGTTCATTTTTCCATTTATAGATTCGGGCCTCTCGCCTGGTCCACTTGAAGCGGGGCAAGAGGAGATCACGTGTAGCGATGCCCAAATATTTGATCAGCCACGGTCACACGAAGGCGACAGTGGGAAAGTGTCACAAGAGGTGGACGATGATGAGACACAATTGCCAGAAAGTCAGGAGGAGGACCAGGGTGCGGAAGTGGAAGACGAGGTGGTGGATAATATAGTAACTGACCCAACCTGGCAGGAGGACATGCAGAGCGAGGACAGCAGCACACAGGGGGAAGGAGGCAGAGCACCCCAACAGGCAGGAAGAAGCAGTGTGGTGGCCGCAGACAGAAGGCAGGAAACCGTTCCCCTTAACACCAACATGAAGGAAATTGTCAGTACAACTGTTAGGTCTTCCCGAGTCTGGTTGTTTTTTAAAGACTCTGCCGATAACCCCAAAAAGGCCATTTGCAACACCTGCCAGGTCAGCATCAGCAGGGGTGGCAAAACGACCAGCCTGACCACCACCAGCATGATCAGGCACCTGGCAGCAAAGCACCCGAATTTGTGGGCCGAACCCCAGGGTCCAGGAACAGTGTCTGCGGGTGGCACCATTGCTTCTTCCGCTGTTGTGCATGCAAGCCAATCCCCTGTCCATGGTGCATGCGAAGATGCCTCCTGCCCTGCGCCTGTCGTTGCACACTCTCAAGTAGCAGCATCAGGAAGCACGTCCATGTCCTTGTCCCAGCGCAGCGTTCAGTTGTCCATACCCCAGTCCTTGGAACGCAAGCACAAATATGCAGCCAACGCCCCACAGGCCACACTACTAAATGTTCATATTTCACGACTGCTTGCGCTTGAAATGTTGCCTTTTAGGCTCGTGGAGATGGAAGAATTCCACAACCTGATGGCGGCGGCCATCCCTCGGTACTCGGTCCCCAGCAGCCACTATTTCTCCCGGTGTGCTGTCCCCGCATTACACAAGCACGTGTCCCAAAACATTAGCCGTGCTCTCAACAACGCAGTTACCGGTAAAGTCCACCTAACCACGGACACATGGACAAGTGCTTGTGGGCAGGGACGGTACATCTCGCTGACGGCACACTGGGTTAACATAGTGGAAGCCGGGACCCAGTCGGACCTTGGGACGGAACACGTCCTCCCTACGCCAAGGATTGTGGGCCCTAGGTCAATCAGGGTTGCCCTCAAGGTCTACAGCTCCTGCGCCTCATCCTCCTCAGCCTCCTTCTCCTCTTCAGCCTCCATCTACGAAATGACCACATCAGTCACAAGCTGGAAGCACTGCAGCACTGCTTCGGCCAAGCGGCAACAGGCTGTGCTGAAGGTAATATGCTTAGGTGAAAAACCACACAATGCTGAAGAGTTGTGGACAGCTCTGAAAGAGCAGGCAGATCTGTGGCTCACAACGCTGAACCTACAGCCAGGTATGGTCGTGTGTGACAATGGCCGGAACCAGGTGGCGGCTCTGAGGCAAGGCGAGCTCACACGCGTACCATGCCTGGCCCATGTGCTTAACCTCGTGGTTCAGCGGTTTCTCAAATCCTACCCGGAGCTGCTGGATCTGCTTGTTAAAGTACGCCGCCTGTGTGCCCATTTTAGAAAGTCAGCTACAGCTTCCGCCGCCCTTGCAGTGTTTCAGCAGCGTTTGCAGCTTCCGGCTCACAGACTGGTGTGTGATGTCCCCACACGTTGGAACTCTACACTGCAGATGTTGGGAAGGATTTGTGAGCAGAAGAGGGCAATTGTTGAGTACCAGCATCAACAAGGTCGTCAGTATTCAGTTCAGACTCCTCACATAAGACCTCAGGAGTGGACATGGATGTCAGACATATGTACCATCCTCCAAAACTTTGAGGACTCCACCAAGATGGTGAGCGGTGATGACGCCATAATTAGCGTCACCATCCCGCTTCTCTGTCTTTTGAAACGCTCTCTGCTCACAATCAAAGAGGATGCATTGCAGGGGGGCATGATGAGATGGAGCAAGGAACCATACAGGGTGATTTCACACAGCCCAGCCTCATCTCATCCCAACGTGGATTGGGTGACAGTGAGGAAGAGGAGGAGGAGGAAGGACAGGAGCTAGTTTCATGCACTATAGACGGTACTACCTGCACAGCGGTCATACCGTCTGTTCAGCATGGATGGCCAGAGGACAGAGAGGAGGAGGAGGAGAGCATGGTCAGTCATCCTCTTGAGGACACGTAAGTCTTGCCTGTTAGTAGTCTGGCAAGCATGGCCGAGTTTATGTTACGCTGTCTTTCCCATGACCCTCGCGTTCTCAAAATTTTGGGTGACAGTCATTACTGGTTGGTGACACTTCTAGACCCACGCTACAAGGAGAACTTTATATCTCTTATTCCTGAGGCGGACAGGTCTACAAAAATGGGCAGTACCAGAAGGAACTTGTTGCGGAACTATTAAAATAATTCCCATCTGAAAACGCTGGCGGCAGAGGGCACACTTCGTTGGACAACCAAGGAGTACAGGCGAGAGAGACACAACTTCAATCCAGCAGAGGCAGGGGAACACTGTCAAAGTTATGGGAGAGTTTTCTCTGCCCCTCCCATCTCCTGAGGCGCGGGGTACTCTCACAAGGAGTGCAAAGTTTGGGAAGAAGCTGAGGGAGTACCTTGCTGACCGTATCAACGTCCTCCGTGATTCCGCTGTGCCTTATTATTATTGGGTATCCAAGCTGGATACGTGGAATGAACTGGCTCTCTATGCCTTGGAGGTCCTGGCCTGCCCTGCTGCCAGCATTTTATCAGAGCGGGGTTTTAGTGCCGCTGGTGGAATTATAACTGATAAGAGCATCCACCTGTCAGCTAAAAATGAACAAGGGCTGGATTGGGCCAGACTTCTCAACACCACCGAATGATAGCAGCGTAACATAAACTCAAATCCAGTATCTTTTCTTGGTAGGTGTATTCCCATACACCTTTTCACACCCACACATGGGTATACACTTCCTGATTTTGGCTATTTGCTCTTGTCCTCCTCCTTCTCCTCATCCTCCACCACCATATCACCAGGGTGACCGTGGTCCGTGATGCAACACCCACCTAATTTTTGTAAAGGGTGTTTATGATGCCCGTAAAAAAATTTTTTATACAGTGTGTTCTTGTATACCCCCCAGTGGTAAATGTTTATCAGCCCATACACTTAGTGCATGGGCATTACAAGTATAGGAGGCCCGTTCCTTTCTAACGGGAACATTTTTTTATGAGGTCCTCCTCCACATCTCTTCCAAGGGGCATTGAAGTGCCTCCAAATTTTTGGCAGCCCTTGCATTCACTGCATGGGCCAACAATATGGGAGACTCTCTCCTTTCTAATGGGAATTTGTCGTTACTGTGGCCCTGCTCCGTGTGTCTTTAAATTCTTAGTGGGGTTTTTCCTAAAATTGGTCAGCCGTTGGACTCACTGCATACCTTATAACTGTATAGCAGACTCTCTCCTTTCTAATGGGAACATGTCGTACCTTGTTACTGTGGCCCTGCTCTGTGTGTCTTTAAATTGTTAGTGGGATTTTCCTAAAATTGTCAGCCGTTGGACTCATTGCATACCCTATAACTGTATAGCAGATCCTCTCCTTTCTAATGGGAACATGTCGTACCTTGTAACTGTGGCCCTGCTCTATGTGTCTTTAAATTCTTAGTGGGGTTTTTCCTAAAATTGGTCAGCCGTTGGATTCACTGCATACCCTATAACTGTATAGCAGCCCCTCTCCTTTCTATTGGGAACATGTCGTACTTGTTACTGTGGCCCTGCTCTATGTGTCTTTAAATTCTTAGTGGGGTTTTTCTCAAATTTTGGCAGCCCTTGCAGTCACAGCATGGGCATTACCACTATAGGAGACCCGCTCCTTTATAATGGGAACATTTTTTTTACTGAGACCCTCCTCTATGTCTCTTCAAAGGGGTATTGGGTTGCGTCCAAATTTTTAGCAGCCCTTGCAATCACTGCATACGCAATAACAGTATAGGAGACCCACTTTTTAATAATGGGAACAACAAAGCATAGCCGGCTGATGGCTCTCTAACAATAGCTAGGGCCGACTGCTGGCCTTTTAAGAATAGTAAGGGCCATCTGATGTCCCTATAAAAATAGGCTTTATGACTTTCAGTGTCCCTCCATCATAAATAAAACAGAATGTGTCTGATGATGCGTCACACACTACATTGCCAGATAAGGTTGTAAAATGTTAAAATGATATTTCCTGGTGAATGCATTTGTCTTAAAAAATAACATAAAAAAAGCAAAACAATAGTATCTTTCTTTAGTATAAAAAACAGCGTCACCAATTGAACCTCAATTCAATCACATTGTTCAGCTCATTCACCTCCTCCTCCATCTCCGAAATGACCACATCAGTCACAAGCTGACAGCACTGCAGCACTGCCTTGGCCAAGCGGCAACAGTCTGTGCTGAAGATAACATGCTTAATGCTTAATTGACAAACCGCCCAGCGCTACAGAGTTGTTGAAAGCCGTAACACAGCAGCCTCATCTGTGGCTCTCACCGCTGAACATACAGCCAGGCATGGTCGTGTGTGACAATGGGCGGAACCTGGTGAAGGAGAAATGACAGCCGGGGTAGATACGGTTTCCCTCTATGCCAGTCCTTTCACCGAGCTAAAGAATATGGCTGTGGTGAAATACAACTCCCACTGAGAAGGTGTTTCAGATTGAAAAACATTGTGCCCACCAGACGATTTGATTCTGAGGGCTCACCTTTCTCCCCTGCTCAAGAGCCCCATAGCAGCTGCAAAGTTAGCGCTATCATGAACTCTCCTGAGGTAGAAGCCAAGGCACACCAGAGGATTCTCTGGTGGGACCGTCCAACCCTGCCAAGAAGCAGTCCTGGCTAAGAAAAGTGTGTGGGAAGGTTCCCGGACACTCTATGGCTGCTTTTTTACTGAGGAGGAAACACACGCAAACATGGGGAGAACATCCAAAGTCCTTGCAGATGTTGTCCTTGCTGGGATTTGAACCCAGGATCCCAGCGCTGCAAGTCTTCAGTGCTAACTAGTGTTGAGCCACCCCCGTAGTGTTCGAGTTCGGTTCGGTTCGTCGAACACCCGTGTGTTCGCTGAACTGTTCGTCGAACTGTTCGTCGAACACCTTCGAACACCGTTAAAACCAATGGCAGGCAAACAAAAACACATAGAAACACATAGAAAACACCTTCAAAGGTGTCCAAAAGCTGACAAACTGCTCAGAAGACACAACTAACACATGGAAAAGTGACAAGTACATATAGTCATGCGAAAAGAAAAGAGGTGGAGGAGTAAAAGGAGGGGGAGACACAGATATAGGCATGTCATGCCCTTCTAAAATCCAAAAAGTGAGAAGCCGAGACGGCCAGTCCGCTCCTGCCCGTGCCACCTCCGTGTCGCCGGGTTTGTGCCAGAGCCGCGGTGAACCCTGACGGCCAGCCCCCCTCTCCCAATACTGGTGCCTGTCCGCTGGTGGGTCGAGAGAGCCCCCCTGTGGTGGAGGCAGCTCTAAGCTTTTTAATTTAAATTGTCCCTCTAATTTGAATGAATACACTTTAAATCCATTTACAAGGATCTATTGGAGGGCAAGTCTCATGCCAGCAGCCGCGTAATTCCAGCTCCAGTAGCGTCCACTAAAGCTGCTGCAGTTAAAAAGCTTTTATAAGGATCGAGCTCGGCTGTCCACCGCAAGGCATCCTACTGCCAGTCCCAGCCCCTATGCCTTGGGGTGCCTCCTGATGCTCTTCACTGAGTATCCCGTGGTCCCGAAGCATTTCCTTTGAAAAAATTAAGTGTCCAAACTACAGGTGGTGTAGCTTGCTTAACAGCCGGGATAATCCGCTGACTAGCAGACACTGCTACTAGGCACAAAGTATTTCCTGGGCTAGATGCAGTTAAAAATTTGTAAGTAGATACTCTCGTTGGATGCTGAGAAAGCATTCCATAGAGTCTCCTGGCACGCCATATATGATTCTCTTAAAAAGCTTGGGGTAGGGGTCTAGGGGACCCTTTTATAGCCAAAATCACGGCCCTGTATCACAATACGTCACCTAGGCTGAAGATAAATGGAACTGTAGCACCGAGGGCTCGGTTGCTACAGACGTATTGCACCTCACCCAGAGGTGTGATATCTCACTCTCAGATAAGGATGGAGTGTGGATCAGGACCCGACACCTGCATGCATTACACCACATTGCCGTGGGGCAGGGCGACCAATATGCCCCTGAGATGGGCACGACAGTCCCTGTCCCTGGCTGGAGTGGGGGGAGGGAACACTGAGGAAGGGGAACCCTGCAGTGCAGGAGCAGGGAGGAAGCAGTTCCTGGGTGCATTGAGAAGGGAGTATAAAAGGTGGGCACCATCTTAGTTCAGTGCAGAGAAGTCTGAGCAGAAGTGGCAGGGAGCAGGGGCTCTGCATGAGCTCTGCTCCGGAGGCGGGCCTAGTAACAGAGGCCCAGGCCTGCAAGAGGGAGAAGGAAGGAAGAGGAGCGGAGAAGGCTCCAGGAATGAGGAATGAAGGGATCCCAGGGGTGCGGACGGGCGAGTCGCCACCGCACGCCCGAATCCACCTGCGTGGAGGGGTCAGGCCAAAGGGGGAGACCGGTCCCCGAACTAGTGGAGGCAGGAAACGACCCTCAGCTAGAAACCGGAGGCTCTGACATTTTATGTGGCGCAGCCCCTTGCTCCACCCGCTAGGAAGGCACCACATAGGGTCAGGGAAACTGGCGCCAAGTTTACCAAGAGGAGGCCCGAGGCAGCCGGACAGAAGTGTTGGTAAGAAAGGCCAGACAAAGGACACACAAAGGGGGTCCTGTGAAGCGCTCCAAAGTTATCTGGGAGTTGTCTGAGCCCCTCACCTGGTGAGCACAGTACGACGTGGGCAGCCGTTACCTGCAGACGTGGTCTGGATAATAAGAACTGTGAGTAAAGGCCCTGGACTGCATCACTGACTCCGTGTCGTTACTGCTGCTGCCCTGCACCATCACCCCCATCCTCCGCATACACTGCCCTGAGGCTATACTCCTCCCGTGGGGAGTTATGCTATGCTCTGATGCACCCACAACACCAGCCTTAGCGGTCTGCCCTGTAGCGGCGGTTCACTCTGACCGCAATCCACGGGTGGCGTAGTCGGACATTTAAACATCAAAACCACATAAATAGTTCCGCCACTGGTTTGACCGCCCTGAGCCACGGAACCGGATCGCCGCCACGAAGACTACAACCACCAGCATCCACCAAAAAGGGTCCGGCTCCGGGTGTCCCAAGGCCCAGGGGGTGCGTCAGAACATTTTCATCACCTTTCACAATCACCAATGGGACAAGGCAGGGATGTCCTCTGTCCCCTCTCTTATACATCCTAGTGACGGAGCACCTGCTCTCATCAATTCGCCATAACCCCAATATTAGGTGGATTGAGGTGGGAGGCACCGAGTACAAGTGCTCTCTATTTGCTGATGATGTCCTAGTATATATCACTCAATCACATATATCCATCCCTGCTGTTATGGCTGAAATAGATCACTTTGTTACATGGTAAAATTTTAAAATCAATGCAGCGAAGTCTGAGGCCCTCGATGTCTCCCTCCCTAAATCCATATAGGATTCCATCCAGTCCAACTTTCCCTTTGCCTGGCCCTCACAGGGTATCAAATACTTAGGAATTCCTATTCATAGAGACCTCTCCCATCTATGTTATCTTAATTTTGGGCCCTTTATTGAACAATTCCATACAGACCACGGTTGGCAAGTTAGAACTGTAAGATTCACTACGTGAACCACTGGTGTTTTGTGGAAAAGCACATGTACACCGCGTTCCAAATTATTATGCAAAAAGTGTTTAGGAGTGATAAGGGAAGAATTTGTTTGTTTGTCAGTTAAACTCATTGATGGTGATGTGTGTCAGGGCTCTTTATATCACTGTAAGCAATTGCAGACACCTGTGCTAATTAGTTTGGCAGGTGTGTCCAATGAAAGGCAAGACTACTTAAGAAGGCTCTCTCACATTATTAAGCAGCCTACATTTTCTGCCAAAATGGGAAAGAAAAAGGATGTGTCGGCTGCTGAGAAGCAACAAATTGTGGAGTGTTTAGGTCAAGGCATGACTACAATCAACATTGTGCGATGATCAGGATGAAGTGTCTTGGCAATCAAGAAGTATGTAGCTGATTCACAGTACACACGTGTGCGTGCTGATAAGGGCAAATTGAGGACTCTTTCCTACAGGCAATTACGTCAGGTTGAAAGAGCAGCGGCAAAAAAGCCTTGTCATAGCAGCAGACAAGTTTTTGAAGCTGCTTGTGCCTCCAACGTCCCCCGAACAACAAGATGCAGGGTCCTTCAGAGGTTTGCAGCTGTGCATACGCCATCCTGTCGACCTCCTCTATCCACTTCACACAAGCAGAAACGGCTCCAGTGGGCCAAACATTACATGAAGACTGATTTCAAAACTGTTTTGTTCACGGATGAGTGCCGTGCAGCGCTCGATGGTCCAGATGAATGGAGTGGAGGATGGCTGGTTGATGGACACCCCACGCAAACACGGCTACAGCGCCAACAAGGAGGAGGTGGAGTAATGTTTTGGGCTGGAATCATGGGGAGAGAGATTGTCGGCCCCTTTAGGATCCCTGAAGGCGCTAAAGATGAACTCCATAATGTATGTGGATTTTCTCAAACAGCACTTCCTGCCATGGTTCAAGAAGAAGAACCGTGTATTTCACAGCAAGATCATTTTTCTGCATGATAATGCACCATCTCATGCTGCACATAAAACATCTGCATCTCTGGCTGATATGGGCATAAAAGGGGACAAACTTATGGTGTGACCCCCATGCTCCCCTGACCTCTACCCCATTCAGAACCTTTGGAGCATCATTAAAAGGAGTGTCTATGATGGCGGGAGGCAGTTCACATCTAAGCAACAGCTGTGGGAGGGTATTCTGTCCTCATGCAAAACAATTGAAGCAGAAACCATCCAAAACCTGACAAATTCAATGGACGAGAGAGTTCAGAAGCTCCTTTCGAACAAGGGGTCCTATGTGAAAATGTAACATCACCTAGAATAAAGTTTTGAGTTGAAAACTGTTTGATTTCAGTTTCTAACAACCTGCTAATGCTTATAATTTCAAAAATGACCATTTTTTTGGTCTTTATTAAAATGAAAAGGTTGATCGAAAAGTTTGGGGGATCTAAGAGTGTGGCAACCCAGTAGTCATGATTACTTCGAATTCTGACAATATGAGGGTCATGCTGCAGGTAGTGCAGCAAGAAGGCACTTATGTGTCTTGCGCATCTCGGAGCCCCAAAATTATTTTCCGGGCTAGATGCAGCTAAAAATTATTTTTAATTTTAAATCTGGTGAAGCTTATTATAGATGGCCTAATAGGATCAGTGCTGCACACTGCTACAAAGCCCAAATTATTTTCCAGTCAAGATACAGATAAACATGATTAGTAATTTGAAAGCTTAAAACGGTTGGTAAGGTGATTTTAACCAATCATCAAGCTTTTACTCTCCCCAGGATGACACAGGGGTAGAAAAGTCGTTTCGGATCCATGATTTGTTCATCTTTATGAACGTGAGTCTGTCTACATTATCAGTGGAGAGCCGCGTGCGCTTATCTGTCAGCACACCACCAGCAGCGCTGAACACACGTTCAGACAGAACGCTGGCTGCGGGGCATGACAAGATCTCCAAGGCGTAAGTGGCTAGCTCCGGCCATTTATCCAGATTGGAAGCCCAAAAAGAGCAAGGGTCCAGTGACACAGTCGTGGCTTCAATGTTTACTTGGAGATACTCCTGTACCATCGTCTCTAGGCGTTGACTATGTGTCAGACTTCTTGTCTCCTGTGGCCTTGCAAAGGATGGGCTAAAAAAGTGGTGAAATGATTCCGCAAAATTGATGTTACCAGCAGATACTGTGGTTCTGTTACGGTTTGAGTGCTGAACACTTGACGGTCCCACGGTTGGCAAGTTGGAACTGTGAGATTCACTACGTGCACCACTGGTATTTTGTGGAAAAGCACATGTAAGATTCTGCAACAGTCTCTGCTGATACTCCTGCATGCGTGCATCCCTTTCTATGGCAGGAATAATTTCTGCAAATTTACTTTTGTACCGGGGATCTAACAGTGTGGCAACCCAGTAGTCAGGATTATTTCTAATTCTCACAATTCGAGGGTCATGTTGCAGGTAGTGCAGCAAGAAGGCACTCATGTGTGTTGCGCATCCAGGAGCACCAAGTCCCTGTTGTGTTGGTGGCGAGGTAACAATCATGCTTCCTTCCTCTGTCCTCTCCCCCCAACCTCGCACAACAGAAATGTGATCAAGGTCTCCCTCATCTGATGAGTCTTCCATCAGTTCGTCCTCCACTTCTTCCTGGGCTCCTGCACCTTCCTCACTAGTTTGGCTGCTACCATGCGCCCTGGTAAAATCATCTCCCCCACCCTCACATGCCTGCCGCCTTGGTGCTGCCGACCGTCTGGACCTTGCAGATGTTAGCCCTTCCGCATACAACTCCTCCTCCTCTACTTCCTCCACCTCCTCTTGTGCCACCACCTGACTCCGAATTCTGTTTAACATGTGCTCCAGCATGTAAATCACCGGAATAGTCATGCTGATAATGGCATCGTCAGCACTAAACATCTTCGTCGCCATTTCAAAACTGGGCAGAAGGGTGCATAGGTCCCTGATCTGAGACCACTCCTCCAGCGTGATTTGCCCCACCTCTGAATCTCGTTGGCCCAGGCTATACGTCAGAACGTATTGCACCAGGGCTTGTCGGTGCTGCCACAGTCGCTGCAACATGTGCAGAGTTGAATTCCACCGGGTAGGCACATCGCATTTTAGCCGGTGAAGTGTCAGGCCCAACGACTTCTGTAGAGATGTAAGTCGCTGAGCTGCGGGATGCGAACGGCGGAAGTGAGCACACAGCGACCGTGCCCTCTGCAGAAGGCCATCTAGTCTGGGATAGTGGGCTAAAAATTGCTGGACAACCAGGTTCAACACGTGAGCCATACAAGGCACGTGTGTGACATTGCCCTGGCGAAGGGCCGCACCCAGGTTTGCAGCATTGTCGCACACGGCCTTCCCTGGTTTCAGGTCCAGTGGAGACAACCATTGATGAAATTGGTTCTCCAGAGCTGACCACAACTCCTCAGCTGTGTGACTCACATTTCCCAGACATTTCAATGTAAAAACCGCCTGATGACGTTGAGCCCTACTGCCAGCATAGTAAGGAGGTGTGCAGGATCCTTTCTGCGCAGTTAGAAAGCTTGTGGCATGACCAGACAGGCTTTGGGTGCAGGTGGAAGACCGAGAGGAGGTTGAGGAGGCAGAAGCAGTGGAGGAACTTTGACATAAAGAGGATTGACGCACAACTCGTGGGGACGGCAAGACTTGGACAGCAGCCCCTTGTCCTGCTGTCACCATAGTTACCCAGTGCCCAGTCAGCGACATGTAACGCCCCTGTCCATGCCTACTCGTCCAAGTGTCTGTGGTGAAATGCACCCTGTCACACACAGAGTTTCTCAAAGAAGCGGTGATGTTGTGTGCGACATGCTGGTGGAGCGCAGGCACACCTTTCTTTGAGAAGTAGTGCCGACTGGGCATCTGGTACTGGGGCACTGCGACGGACATAAGGTCTCGAAAATCCTCTGTGTCCACCAGGCGGAAAGGCAGCATTTCTGTAGCCAAGAGCTTGCAGATGGTGAAATTCAACCTCTTAGCTTTCTCATGGCTAGGAGGAAATGGTCTTTTACTTGTCCACATCTGAGGGACCGAGGGCTGGCTATTGTGCTTAGACGGGGTTGATAAGGGTGTCCCCGGCAAACTGCCGGTCTGTGAGGAAGATGCAGGCGGACATGTTAGGTTGCCTTGATCCAAAGGTGGTGCTATCGATGTCGGACAGCGCTCAAGACCAGCTGGTGTTACCACCTCCAAAGAAAATGATGACCTGCCAATCACGCTGGCTGTTGCGGGTAAAGAGGTGGCAGGTCTGCGCCCCAAAACAGGTGTGACTGCTGTCCCCCCAGTCACAGAGGATGAAGAGGCCGCGGATGCACAAGATATGGCAGACGGTGGTTGGCCCAGCCGGCTAGGCCGCATTGTAGCACACTGAGCTTCCCACTGCAACTTATGCTTCATGTCCATGTGCCGGTTCATGCATGAAGTACTCAAACTATGTATTTTTTGGCCTCTACTTAGCTTTTGCTGACAAATGTTACAGATAACACGAGTTGGGTCATCTTTATCGATCTGAAAAAATGCCCAGGCTATGCAAGGCTTAGCACCCATGCGACCTGAAGAGCCACCACGACTTGTGGTGAGAGGCAGAGTTGTGTTTGAGGATGCAGTTGTTGACGTGCTTCCAGTACTACGTCTCTGTCCAGGAAGGCGCAACCTGACCTCGTCGTCACTAGCATCTTCCTCCACCTCCTCTGCTGACCTCATCTCTTGGCTGACTGTGGGTTGACAGTAAGTGGGATCTCCGACCTCATCATCATCACCCTGTGCGTTATCACACCCGTCGTCCTCAGAGCCAACCTGTTCCTGCCCTGACAAAAAACTAAAGTTGTCGCTCCAATCAGGTATTTGAGTCTTATCATCGTCTTCCTCATTGTCTCCACCAACAGGAGTTACAGTTTGGGAATGAGGGTCTACATTATGGTCAGAACCTTCTGCGTCTGGTCCTGGATCCGACTCATAAAGATTCTGGGCATCAGTGCAGATCATTTTCTCGTCTGGATTCACAGAAGCGCTGGAGTCGACCTCTGATTCCCAGGCTATAGTATGAGTAAACAGCTCTGCAGACTCAACCATCTGTTCTACCTCATACTCAGACGGGCAGCTGGAGATTTGGGAGCTGTGAGGAAGCAAGTGCGATTTGGGTGACACCTTTGAGGACTGGAGTATTTGTGATGTTGAAGTTGATGTGGAGGAGAGCCCACTTAAAGGAGCACTTGATATCCGTTGAAGCACCTGCTGTTTTTGTGCCTCATCTGGAATTTGTAGCGATTGGCGTGGCCGTAAGAAAGGGATCTTATCACATTGTCCGCTAAAAGAAGTAGACATTTTAGTTTGGCTGGAAGATGGTCTTTCTTCTGCACCTACCCCACGGACACAACCTTTTTTCCCCTTCACAACACGCCTATTCCCCTTTCCACCAGCAGCAGGCCTTTTTCCACTCATTTTGGTGGTTAACTAATTCACAATTCTGGAGCTGAGTGGCCAAACTGTGGTATTAGGCCAAAACTATTGGCTGGGTTAGATGCAGAAAAAAATTATTTTTAATTTGCAACCTGATGGAGGTCAGTATAGATGGACTAATAGACCAAGTCCCACACACCGCTAGAAGCCCAAATATTTTTTCAGAGCTAGATGCAGAAAATTTTTTTATTCAATTTGCAACCTGATGGAGGTCAGTATAGATGGACTAATAGACCAAGTCCCACACACTGCTAGAAGCCCAAATATTTTTTCAGAGCTAGATGCAGAAAAAAATTATTTTTAATTTGCAACCTGATGGAGGTCAGTATAGATGGACTAATAGAACAAGTCCCACACACTGCTAGAAGCCCAAATATTTTTTCAGAGCTAGATGCAGAAAAAAATTATTTTTAATTTGCAACCTGATGGAGGTCAGTATAGATGGACTAATAGACCAAGTCCCACACACTGCTAGAAGCCCAAATATTTTTTCAGAGCTAGATGCAGAAAAAAATTATTTTTAATTTGCAACCTGATGGAGGTCAGTATAGATGGACTAATAGACCAAGTCCCACACACTGCTAGAAGCCCAAATATTTTTTCAGAGCTAGATGCAGAAAAAAATTATTTTTAATTTGCAACCTGATGGAGGTCAGTATAGATGGACTAATAGACCAAGTCCCACACACCGCTAGAAGCCCAAATATTTTTTCAGAGCTAGATGCAGAAAAAAATTATTTTTAATTTGCAACCTGATGGAGGTCAGTATAGATGGACTAATAGACCAAGTCCCACACACCGCTAGAAGCCCAAATATTTTTTCAGAGCTAGATGCAGAAAAAAATTATATTCAATTTGCAACCTGCTGGAGGTCAGTATAGAAGGACTAATAGAACAAGTCCCACACACTGCTAGAAGCCCAAATATTTTTTCAGAGATAAATGAAGAAAAAAATTATTTTTAATTTGCAACCTGATGGAGGTCAGTATAGATGGACTAATAGACCAAGTCCCACACACCGCTAGAAGCCCAAATATTTTTTCAGAGCTAGATGCAGAAAAAAATTATTTTTAATTTGCAACCTGATGGAGGTCAGTATAGATGGATTAATAGAACAAGTCCCACACGCTGCTAGAAGCCCAAATATTTTTTCAGAGATAAATGAAGAAAAAAATTATTTTTAATTTGCAACCTGATGGAGGTCAGTATAGATGGACTAATAGACCAAGTCCCACACACTGCTAGAAGCCCAAATATTTTTTCAGAGCTAGATGCAGAAAAAAATTATTTTTAATTTGCAACCTGATGGAGGTCAGTATAGATGGACTAATAGAATGATGCTATGCCCAAAAGATTTTACTTCACTAGGTGCAGTAAAAAAATTGGTATTCTATACACAGGTGGTATATCTTGCAACACAGATAGGCTACTCCACTGACTAACACACTCTGCAATAGGCCAAAAAGAATTAGCTTTGCTAGATTCAGCCAAATGCTGTGAAAAAAACTTGCACAGCACTGGCACAGACCTGCCTGGCAAAAACTGATAGGAACTGATGTAACCTAGTCCTGAAAAGGACTCCAATTACAATTAGTCTTTACTCCCACAATCTATCTATTTAAGAGCACAGACCTGCTTGATAAAAGTCGTAGGAAATGCTGTAACCTAGTCCTTAAAAGGACTGCAATCACAACTATTCCCTACTCCCAAGCTATCTGTATATTTGTGCGAAAATTGGCTTGAAATTAACAAGGTATAGCGCACACAGCAACAGCGGTGCCGTCTAACATGCAGCTGCAGCAGTGAGAAAATGGTGGCGACGGGGAAAATGGCTTGGTCTTATAGGGCAAGGACATGTGACTTACACTGCCAATCACACATGCCCTTGCTTGTGTGAAAAAAAGCACTTCGCTCCGTGTGTGCGCTGCTGATAGGCTGACAGATTGCACCTCCCCACTGCAAATGCGGGAAAGAGAAAAAAAAATGGAGATCTTCATTGTTCCTGCAGAGATCCATCCCCTGCCCCTCCCCCCGCCCCGCTGTACACTCAAACTGCGTATTAACATTAATTTTCATCATTACTGAGAAAAAATCCAGTTATGATTTTGGTGCACGAACAGTTATCGAACATAACCTCGAACAGCCAAATTTTTCTCAAATTGTTCGTGTTCGCCGACCGGCTCGAACACCGCCCAAAACAGCTCGAATTTGAGATTGGCGAACAGTTCGAGTAGAACAACGCTCATCTCTAGTGCTAACCACTGATCCAATGTGCTGCCGTTCACCCTCTAATATCTAACAGGCTGGAGAAACTTGCACCTACTGCCAGTCTCTCTTCAGCTCCTTGGTGAGAAAATGTATTTGGGCAGCCACTCAGTCTACCAAATAAAATTCCTGAGAAGGAAATTGGGGATGGCTTCGCTACTGGTACTGGGGGCACTGGTAATACCATGGCATTGTACCATAGTTTGCTGGAAATATTCCAGGCTGGTAGGAGGAAAGCAAATTCCCACAGAAAAGTACCAGCAGTAATGTTCCGGGACCCGCGCTTGTAGAAGACGGAGACAACACCGGGAGAAATAGTGACGGCTGGGGACCAAGTATGGACACGAGGCATGAGGCATGTGGTTGTGAAAAGCTTCCACCTCCACGAGCCTAAAAGACCACATTTCAAGTGAAAGCAGCTTTACAGGATTTCCTGTGAGAAATGACACGCAGGGTAGATAGGGTTTCCCTCTATGCCAGTCCTACCATCCCTGGCCACATTCACCTGTCCACGTGTTTGTGGTTAGGCGGTCCTTTCCAGTAAGTGCACTGGGGAGGGCACGGGTAATGTTGTGGGACCCGTGCTTGTGGAAGGCGGAGGTGATACCGGGAAAAATAGTGGCGGCTGGGGACCGAGTATGGACACCCTGCTGCCTCCGGCATGAGGTTATACAAAGCTTACGCCTCCACGAGCCTAAAAGGCTACATATCAAGTGCAAGCAGCTGTCAAAAATTTGGCAGTATAGTATTGCAGCCTGTGGGAGGGTGGGTGGCTGGCTGCATACTTGCGCTTGCATTCCAAGGAATAGGGTAGGGACAAGTGAACGCTGCAGTGGGACAAGGACGTGGACGGTGATTGTTGCAAGTCTGCAATGACAGGTTCATGGCGTGAGGCATCTGCGCATGCGCCAAGGATCACTTATGATGGGCACACTTTTAGGCAGTGACCTGGGAGTCAGAGATGCTTCCAGAGGTCTTCCCAATGCTGTTCCCATGTCTTTTGAGCACTGTATGCATGTGTCTGATGATGTGTCACACAACACATGGCCAGATAAGGTTGTAAAATGTTAAAATGAAATTTCCTGGTGAATGAATTTGTCTTGGTTGAAAGCAATGCAAAAGTGCAAAAGCGCATCAAAAACGCTACGTGTGAACATAGCCCAAGATGTGGAGGAGTATTTTTGGTTTTGGTTATTTATTTTGCTTTATATACATTGTACATGTCATGGAAAGGATGTTCCTTAACATATTTCCCAAGAAAATCCATTTTGGGTTCGTTTTGGTATGTTTTATTGTGAGTCCGTAAAAGTGGCGTAATACCTCTGACAACGTTGTTGACAGAAGTGACCTGGGAGTCAGAAATGCTTCCAGGGGTCTTCCCCATGCTGTCCCCATGTCATTTGAGCACTGTTCTCATCGATTTGGGCAATTTTTAGGCCCTCTGCAGACCGCCGGGGGGAGCCGCCTGAAAAATGCTCGAATTTCCCATAGACTTACATTGGGCTCGTTGCTCGGGTCGAGCACCCGAGTATTCCAATTTGCTCGACCCGAGCAACGAGTACCCAAGCATTTTAGTGCTCGCTCATCATTAGCAGACTCATGTTTAACCACATCCTGATGCAACCCGGCCACCAAAAACGACGAGAAAAGAGGTCCGCAGTTGCCTTACCTCCTGGATGACCAGCAAGCACCGAGTTATAACGTTCCCTAATTACTTTAGGGCACAGATTAGATGGTACAAATAACCTCCCCGAAGGGTAGGAGGCCCAACACATCACCCTCCAGGTCAAGGTACAATGCTGAAATGACTACCTCCTTCTGCAAAATCGGGGCAGGGTCACCGCCACCAGTGAAGCTCCGGGACAAAGCATCAACGTTGATTTTTTGACACCTGAACAGAAAGTGACAACAAAATTGAACCTAATGAAAAACAGGGACCATCTGGCTTGCATAGGGTTGAGATGTTTAGCAGATTGAAGATATTACAGGTTCTTACGGTCCGTGATAACAGTAATAGGATGGACAGCCCCCTCCGATCAATGTCGCCATTCTTCAAACGCCAATTTAATCGCCAAAAGCTCCCTATTACCCACGTCATAATTTCTCTCAGCCGAAGATAATTTCTTGGTAAAGAAAGCACCTGGACGCCATTTACCAGGGGACGGCCCCTGAGACAACACAAGCCCAACCTCCACCTCCAACACATCAACTTCAACGATAAAAGATTGAGAAACATTGGGTTGACTGAGTATAGGTTCTGTGGCAAAACAACTCTTTAGGGAGGAAAAAGCCTGTTGGGCGGCATTCGACCATTTAGACAAATCAGACCCCTTCCTTGTCATGTCAGTGAGGGGTTTCACAATTACCGAATAATTTTGTATGAATTTCCGGTAAAAATTAGCTCTGGCACGTCAAGGTAAGGAGGCTTATTCGCCGTGCAATGCTCCTCTGGGAAATTTAATATGCAAATTGCCTCTTCAGAGAAAAAGAGGACTTGTACTCTATAGCGCCACCTATTGGAAGCAGCAATCCTACAAGTCACAATCAACCCTTTAACGAGTTGTGCAATATTACTTAGGATAAAAGCCAAATCAGAATCTCAATTTGCAGACACGGTGTTTTGGGCTGTTGGCCCTCGTCAGTATAAAGTATGAGAACTGATTTGGCAAGGTGAGAGGCTCTGGACTGAGGTCTAAGGGGTAACGTTTCTCCTTATGGAGAGTGACACACCAGCTCTGGCACGTCAAGGTAAGGAGGCTTATTCGCCATGCAATGCTCCTCTGGTAAAGCCCAGAAAACTCTGTAAAGCCTTCAGGTTCTCGGGACGGTCCCAATCAAGCACAGCACGGATCTTCTCCGGATCCATCCGAAAACTCGAAGATGACAACAACAACCAAAAACTGCACCCTCGTGAACAGAGAAAACACATTTCTCTAGTTTGGCATATGGTTTGTTATTCCTTAATATCTGAAGCACCGATTTAACATGCCCCCGATGTGTCTCAAAATCAGGTGAGTAAACCAAAATATCATCCAGATAGACCACCTAAAGGAAGAAGGATATCATTACACTACAGAGATGAGAGGATCAAGAAGGCGTCTGCAATGCCAAGCGCAGTGACCTTCTACAGCCGGATCCAGAGCTACTGTCTGTCACACTTTATACACCCGTGACAGTCTGCCTGATTACTGAGGGATCATATTGCAGCATCAATGTAAGTCTATGGAGAGGTGAGGAAGAGAAAGGAGGAGAAGGAGGGGCAGAAAAGAGAGAAAGAGGGAGGAAGAGAGAGAGAGATGTCTGGAGGGAAAAAGAGACAGAGAGTGATTCGCAGTTACACTGCTCATTACTGCTGAATAATATCATCCATGCTGCTTCTTTCTAATAGTTTTTTGTTTCACCCCAGAGCTGGATTCACAGCTACATTGTTCAGTATGGCTGTATGATGTCCTTCTTGCTGCTGCTGCTGCTTTTAAACATCTGCTACATAGAGGCAGGAGAACAGGAACCTCTCTTTTCTGTGTGTATGGGTAACATTATAGAAGCTAGTGTCCACCTGCCAGCTCAAAGATAATTGAAAATTGGAGCTAGAACCTGCAAGTGGGAAAACTGATGGAAATTCAGGATACAATACATATAATGGACAGAAGTGTGTTATTCTTCATGTACGCAGATATCAGTTTTTTTTAAAAACCACATTGATGCTTGATAGTAAATTAAAAAAATGATTAATTTATAGAAATAATAACAACAAAAGCAAATAAAAATGTCCTGGTAATAATAGAATGAGACCTGAACAAGGCTCCTTTCTAGTTATTGAGGGATGCAAGGAGAATATCAAGAACCTTTTACGTCTTGAAGAAGACTTCAGGGTTTGACAAGAGGCACAGCCTACTCGAGTATGTGTTTGGTTCACGTTTTCAAAAATACAGAAATGAATGTGGTAGAAAAAGCGTCTAGATAAATGTCAGAAAGGCGGATTTATTCACCAGAAGTGGTCTGGAAAATGTCCCCTTTATATACACTATGCTGATTGTTAATGCAACTGGCTCCAAAATAAATTTATTGACCTTTTGTTTGAAAGATTTGTAAGTGTTGCCGAGTCTATTAGTGGTGGACAATGAGAAGAATTCTCTGCTGATAGATTGTTTGTAATGACGAGAACTTATTTCTCTCGGTACTAATGAGGCTGCAAATAACCCTGTAATTTAAAGTGGCTTTAGCTATTCTACATACAGGATGTTCTCAGGACTTAATAGAATTGAAAAAGAAAATAGAATTGAAAGGGAATTAGACAAGGAAGTCGATGTTGATGACCTGGAATTTTTTAGTCCCCAGATTCAATAATTAATAAAAAAAAATACAGATTTAAAGAAGCACCCCTCCCATAAAAGTTTTTATCCTCTTAATGTATTGCAGTCATCATAGCACTGTGTACTCTACCCAGTTAATTATTTTCCTTTCCATCAGGTCTACGACATCACATGATGAAAAACAGACTAGATTAATCCTCATAAGCTTTATGTAGAAACAGGAAGTCTCTTTTCTCTGCGTGAGTCATCATTAGAACTACAATTCTACTCACTGCAAAAGTCCCTGGCAGGGGAAGAGGAGGAAGCAGCTGGGTCAGGAGTTGAAGAGGGAGTGATGCTGGGCTGCCAGGGACTATGCAGTGAGGCAGAATTGTAGTTCTGATGATGACTCATGCAAGGAAAAGAGACTTCCTGTTTTTACACAGAGTTTAGAAGGATTCAGCTAGTCATTTTCTAATCGTGTGATGTCATAGACCTAATGGAAAAGAGAATAATTAACTGGGTAGAAGGGCAAAATGAGAAGTTGTAAGTACACAGTTCTATATAATACCATGATTGCAATATATTAAGAGGACAAAAACTTTGATGGGAGGAGGAGCGTTTCTTTAAAGAATCAAAAATAAAGTGCTTTTAAAATAAATGCATAAATAAATAAAAAATGACAAGGAATTTTACAAAACAACAATGATAATGCTGATAATGCTGAAAAGATAATCAGATAAAGTAGAATGAGAATAGAAATTGTCAAACAAGTCTGATGATCATCTACGATGTGAACTTATGTACAATTATACAAAAATCAATAAAAAAAAATTGAATTTTTGTGAAATTTTCCCAACTCTAAAAGTGACCAACTCTTTTAAAAAAAGAATTAGACAAGTGGGTCTGATGATGCGCTATGATGAATATTTTTTTACTGAGATATTATTAATTAATAGTAAATAAAAAATATAGAAATGAAATGGAATGAGGTGAGGATGTTGTAGTGAATTTGTGTCCTGATATACAATAGTCATTATCCAAAACTAATGAAAACAATAAAGGGTGTTAGACAAGGAAGCCTGGAGATAATGACGAGCTATGGTGGGTATTTTTGCCCAGAGATACATTAATGAATTAGAAAAAAAAAAGCAAAAAGAAATTAAAAAGCGAAAGAGAGTTAGATGAGGAAGCCTAATGACAATGAGCTCTGCGGAGAATTTCTATCCCATGATACAAAAATTAGTTATGAAAATGAATAACATAAAAAGATCTAAGCAAATTAAGAAACAAAGTCTGAGCTGTAATGAGAGTTTATATCCCGAGATTCAATAACAAAAGAATATAAAGAAGTAAAGGAGATTAAACGCTGATTTTATAAGCATCATCTGACCATGTTCTATTCTGAGTACAGATAAGCAAATCAATCTGAAGCAAATCAAATTTATCAAAAATTAGCTTTCATGCAAATCCATATTTTTATGCCTCGCACTGACCTGTCACAGTGGCGGCCAGTCAACCTCCATTTTGCTAGATTCAAAAAAGATGGAAAAGGGTTAAAAAAAAAAATCATACTCGCCTCTCCCCGACCCTAATCTTGTCCATGTCTCCCTGCAGCTCCCTTTCTGTTCCTCACAATCCCAATGTGGTCATCAGTAACAACAGTCTTCTTCACAGGTCTCGTTTGGTCTTTGGCACGTCCAGCGTTGACTAGACCTCGCCACGTCATGATGGGTGTGACCAGACCGAAAACCTGTTATTACTGGAGATCGGACTGAGCGGTAAGCTGTGTGGAAAAGGTAAGGACTAGTGATGAGCGAACGTGCTCACCACTACTCGGTACTTGCCCGAGAATCACGGTGCTCGACAAGCTCGTTGAGTATTTCCAGGTTGCTCGGGCGGGAACTCGGGTCCCCCCCTGCATGTTTGGCACTCTTTAGAGCACCAATGAACATGCAGGGATTGCTTGCCATGCACTGTAATGCTGTAGCCATGTTGGGTGCGGGCATTACAGTGATTGGCTGGCCAAATAGTGTCATCGGGTCTATATAAGACCAGGTGCCGCCATGCTCGTCACAGTCTACCCCGGAATCAGTTTGTGTAGGGAGAGCTGCTGCTGTGTCAGGGAGCGATTTGCTTGTTTAGAGTTAATATAGGTATTCCACAACATATATCTATAATATCTGTCTGAACTAACAGTCCTTCTGAGGACTAATCCAGCTGCATATTTTCAGCAGTAAAGGTGATAGCAGGAGTTAGGAAGGCAGGCAGGGTATGTGACAGCCTGCTGTACATGATACAAGAGGGTCAATTGCATGTTCAACTTCTGACTGATCCTTATGTGACAAATATTTGTAGACATAGTCCCAGATATCAGGGGGCAATTTTTTTTATCTTAATACTGGTTATTTGCTTAAAAAGCAATCCAGAGTACACCATTTTTTCTGCGCCATTTGCTTGTTAGCACTGCAGAATACAGCCAGATCTTTTCCATATTACAGCAATAAAAATACAGAAATTTGAACTGAACGTGGAAAATATTGGCCACCATTTCCATTTTGCTGCAATGTGTTGGAGAAGCTATTCACACTAGGTCTCTGGGAAGAATAGTATTAGTAAACTACAGACCCGCTATTTAAAACCGTGGCTCTCTGTCAGACGTATCACATATAACTGCGTTCCAAAATCAGCCATTTCTGGCTTCCATTTTCATTTCATTGCAGTGTGTCGGTCAAACTACTCACACTAGGTTTCTGTGAAGAATAGTATTAGTAAACTACAGGCCTGCTATTTAAAACAATGGTTCTCTGTTAGATGTATCACATATAACTGCATTCTAAAATCAGCCATTTCTGGCTTCCATTTTAATTTTGTTGCAGTGTGTAGGTCAAGCTATTCACACTAGGTTTCTGTGAAGAATAGTATTAGTAAACTACAGGTCTGCTGTTTAAAACAAGGGTTCTCTGTTAGATGTATAACATATAACTGCATTCCAAAATCAGCCATTTATGGCTCCATTTTCATTTCATTGCAGTGTGTCGGTCAAGCTATTCACACTAGGTCTCTATGAAGAGTAGTATTAGTAAACTACAGGCCTGCTATTTAAAACCATGGTTCTCTGTCAGATGTATCACATATAACTGCATTCCAAAAACAGCCATTTCTGGCTTCCATTTTCATTTTGTTGCAGGCTATCTTCAGGCTGCTAAGCATAATCACCCTGTGAGCCATGCCCCCTAGTAAACACAATTTAAATTAGCACTAAATAAAATGGCCAATATCTTTGAAACCGTATGGGGGATTAAAAAAAAAAATAGATAACCACAGCATTCTCCGATGGGCAGCAAGAATAAAATAAGAGCAAAAAGGAGCCTCTCTTGATCTGCTTAACAACCAAGCAATTATTAAGCCTTTTTATTCCATCATTCCATTCTTCTAGTAGTTTAGTATACAGATGATAAAGGTGCCATTAATCACCGCGCTCCTTAATGGCACCTTTATCATCTGTATACTAAACTACTCGAAGATCCCAGGGGACCTGTGCCTCCTGCAGCACCTCAGCATACACTTTCTGATGAGTTGTGCATTACACAACCCACAAAGGTGAGCAATTTCCCTTTTATCTTTACTGTTGTCTATTGGATAACAGCGCTATTTGCGCTCCTTTCTTTACTTATTTCAATCATTCCATTCTGACATTCATGAAATTAGATTTTTTTTTATGTAATTGAGTATTTTTATGTTCAAGGTTTTTTTTCTTCAGATTGGGTTGAAGTTTTTATTAGTACTCTTGGGAGATTATATGAATTATTGATTAACCCTTTTGCGCCAGAGTCCGTTTTTGCCAATTTTTTCAATTCTGACCACTGTCAATTTATGTGGTAATAACTCTGGAATGCCTCAACAGATCCCACTGATTTTGAGAATGTTTTTTTCATGACATATTGTACTTCATGTTAGTGGTAAAATGTATTCGATATAACTTGTGTTTATTTCTGAAAATATCAGAAATTTAGCAAACATTTAGAATTTTTTTTTTTATATCCTTAAACCAGAGACTTATATCACACCAAATAGTTAATAAATAACATTTCCCACATGTCTACATTATATCAGCACAATTTTTGAAACTTATTTTTTTTTGTTAGGAAGTTAGAAGGGTTAAAAGTTGACCATCAATTTCTCATTTTTCCAACAAAATTAACTAAACCATTTTTTTAGGGACCACATCACATTTGAAGTGACTTTGATGGGCCTATATGGCAGAAAATGCACAAAAGTGACACCATTCTAAAAACTGCACCCCTCAAGGTGCTCAAAACCACATTCAATAAGTTTATTAACCCTTCAGGTGCTTTACAGGAGTTAATGGAATGTGGAAGGAAATAATAAACATTTAACTTTTTTTCACAAATATTTTACTTTACCCCCAAATTTTTCATTTTCACCAGGGTAGCAAGAAAAAATGGACCCCAAAATGTGTTGTGCAATTTCTCCCGAGTACACTGAAACCCAGAATGTGCTGGAAAACTACTGTCTGGGAGCACAGCAGGGCTTGGAAGGGAAGGAGCGCCATTTGACTTTTGGAATGCAAAATTGGCTGGAATCGATAGCGGATGCCATGTCACGTTTGGGAGCCCCTGATGTGCCTAAACAGTGGAAGCCCCCAACAAGTGACTCCATTTTGTAAACTAGACCCCTCAAGGAATTTATCTATATGTGTGGTGAGCACCTTGAACCCCCAATGGCTTCACAGAATTTTATAATGTTGAGCCGTGAAAATGAAACAACAAATTTTTCCCACAAAACTGCTATTTAACCTCAAATTTTTGCATTTTCGCCAGGGTAACAGCATGAAAAAATGGACCCCAAAATTTGTTGTGCAATTTCTCCTGAGTACGTCGATACCCCATATATGGCAGAAAACTGTCTGGGAGCACGGCAGGGCTAGGAAGAGAAGGAGCGCCATTTGACTTTTGGAATGCAAAATTGTCTGGAATCGATAGCAGACGCCATGTCACATTTGGAGAGCCCCTGAGGTGCCTAAACAGTGAAAACCTCCCACAAGTGACCCCATTTTGGAAAGCCCCTTGAGGTATCCATCTGCTGGTGTGATGACCATCCAGATACCAAAGGTGCCTTACAGAATTTTAAAATATTGGGACGTGAAAATTAAATATTAAGTTTTTTTCATGAAAAAGTTGATTTAGCCTCAATTTTTTCATTTTCACAAGGGTAAAAGGAGAAAATGGACCCCACAGTCGAATGTGAAATATCTCCTGAGTACTGTACGCCGATACCCAATATGTGGTCAGAAACTACATTTTAGCCATAGTGCAAAGCTCAGAAGGGAAGGAGCGCCATATTGGAGAGCAGATTTTGCTGGAATGGTTTGTTGGTGACATGTCGCATTGTCAGAGCCCCTGAGGTGCCAGAATAGCAGAACCCCCCAAAAGTGACTGCATTTTACAACCTACTCCTCTCAATGAATTCATCTAGCGGTGCAGTGAGCATAGTGACACCACAGCTGTTCTATAGAAATTTATACCATTGGGTGGTGAAGAAAAAATAATTATCACTTTTTTACCACTAAAATGTTGTTTTAACCTCAGATTTTACATGGAAAAATAGGTAGATAGGTAAATAGTCACTACACCCATAGATGAATTCCCAGAGGGGTGCCATTTCCAAATTGGGGTCATTTCAGGGGTGATTCTGCTGTTCTGGCAATTTTCAGAGCCGCTAAGTGCCAGAACAGCAGAATCTCCCCTAAAGTGGATCCATTTTGGAAATGATACCCCTCTGGGTTTAGTGACCATTTTAACGCCATGGATGATTTCCAGGAAAGAGCACGCAGTGGAAGTTATAGATTCTAGAGAAACTCCCCCCTCCCACCCCTGGAAATTGTTAAGTGAGCTCTACTCGACTGTGGCATTCACCAAATGCTTGAATGACAAAATGGGATACATTTTTCCAGTTTAAAAATGTGGTTGTGTGTGGAAGATTTTAAAGCTGTCAGTCAGGCATAAGGCTGGCAATGATGGGCATTGTGGGCAATAGTAGCGGGTATCACGCCTCATCCCTCTCTTAGAACATACACGACATCTTCTCTGGGGGTTCCTTCTTGTTTCTGTTGCTGGAATAAGTGCAATAAAATGTCGCTCTGAGTCTTTTCACATCTTCAGATTCTAATGGATGAGCGGGGCTAACACTTTCAAAAACAAGATTTTCAATGACCTTTTCCTGATAATAAAGGAAAGTATCTGAATTTTCTGCTTTTTTGTATAACACAAAAGAATTATATGTGGCCACCTGAAACAAATAAATAACTAACTTTTTATACCAGGTATATGATTTTCTTGATATTTGGTATTGCTGTAGAACCTGGTCTGCAAGGTCCACACCCCCCATGTGTTTGTTGTAGTCAATGACCGACATAGGTTTTTGCTTTGGAGTAGTGGATCCTAGTTCTACAGAGGCCACTTTGGCATCTGTGTGGATCAAGATGAGGATAAAAATATCTTTCTTATCCTTATACTTGTAGGCAAGCAGCTCTCCGTTGCGTACAGCCCCTGACTGCCCCTTTTGGAACTTTTCATTGACCAATGATTGTGGAAACCCCTGACGTTTTTTCCGAATGGTCGCTCAAGCCCCTATGTTGTGTTCAACCAGACTTTTAAATAGGGGTATGCTGGTGTAGTAAATGTCCACATACTGTACATATTGTAGCCTTTTTGTAAAAATTGATTTATCAGCTCCCTAATGATTTTTCCAAATGTCCCCAGATAAGTAGGGCATCCTGGTGGGTTTAGTTGGTTATCTTCTCCCTCATAAATGCAAAAAGCTGATGTGTATCCGGTTGAACTTTTGCACATTTTATAGAGTTTTATTCCGAACCTTTCCCTCTTAGATGGGATAAATTGCTTGAGGTGCAGTCTTCCTCTGAATTTTACAAGGGACTCATCAATAGAAATGTTTTGCGTTGGGGTGTAGAACCTTAAGAACTTTTCTGTCAAGTCTTCGATGTTGGGTCTGATTTTATACAATCTGTCATGTTCTGAGGCATTTCAGGGCAGGCATTGACTATTGTCGTTAAAATGCCAAAACCTCAGGAGTAGTTCCTTGGAAGAACGACAGAAAACATAGGGGTGTCTTGAACAGGGCGGCTGGACAAGTAGGAGCAAATGCTTGGCTTTTTTGGCAAATGTAAATCCTAAACAATTTTTAATTTCCAGAACATTAGTTGGCGTCCATAAATTTGACCTAGCATTATAGGTTCGTAGATCCTGGCTGATAAATTGAGACGCATATAAATTTGTTTGCATGACAATATGCTCTAGCAAGCTGTCTGTCAAAAGCAGATTAAAAAAATTAATTGGTCTTGTACTGGTCAATATGACGCGCCCCCTGGGCGGTGGGGTACTCGGTAGCCGGGACGGTCGGTGGTGGGGGATGTCACGGTGGCAGTGACTCGGTCATTTGACCCAGGGCGGTCAATTAAAGGGGAATAAAGTAAAAGGAATAAAGTTTTTATATATAATGTTCGTGACGCCACCTGTGGTATGCGGCTATATGGAGCCGCCGCTGCGGTGCAGATCCTCTGGAGCTGATGGTGACGCAGCAGAGTTGGTTCAGCTCTCCACAGGCAGAGCTAAGCTCCAGGGCAGGATAGTAATGTTATGAGGTAGAGGTTGTTGGTGCGGTGTAGTGCAGGGCTGGTGATGGCGCAGCAATAATTTCAGGAGACAGTGGGGTGCAGTCTTCAAGATTTACTCACAGTTGTTCAAGACTCCAGTTTACCAGCGTCAATGTGTAACCTCCAACGTCGTCCTGCGTTCACCAAGGAAGGGGTTCAGCAATCCCTCAGGTAATTCAGGAGTACTTAACGGGACCCCTTTCTGTGTGCCTTCCTCGGTCGTCTTCCTGCGCTTGCTTTCACCCTCCTGCCCTGCGCCTCACAATCAGTGTCCCAAGCCAGTAGCCTCGGATCTTAGCGGGCAATGTGCAGTCCCCTAAATCCTATGCAGCCACCTTTTCGGCTATATAATTGTGGTTTTGGGCAGCTGCACCTTGAAAGTATAGTAGCCTCCGGATTTGTAGCTGAACCTTGTAGTTCTCCACTAGTTAGGGGCTGGTCCCCTCTGCGGCCTGATCCCTCCACGTCCTGGTAGATTCGGGCGCACGGGTGGCTTCCACACTCGCCGTTCCCCTTGGATCCCCTCCGTTCCTCTTGGAGCCTTCCCTCTGCTCCCGTCCTCTCTCTCAGTCTGTTCTCCTGGGCCTCCCAGACTAGGCCCGCTCCTCCTGAGAAGAGCTCCTACAGAGCTCCTGCTCCCAACTCTCTCTCCAAAGACTGCTCTCCTCTGTCTGAACTGACTCCTTCAAGATGGTTCCCTTCTTATATTCCTACTGAAGGTGCTCCCCTTGTCTACTTCCTCCACCCACACCCACTACATGGTTCCCCCTCTCTGGGTTCCCCCCACTTCCAAACAGGGACAGGGCTCAGCATTGTACTCTTGCATATTGCCCCGCCTGCTGGTCTGGAATGGTGCAGTGTTGGATGCAGGTGGGTGGGTCCCAGGCAGCACTCTATCCTTACCTGAGAGTGGGGCACCACACCTCTGGGTGAGATGCAGTACCTCTGTGGCGACTGAACCCGCAGGGGCGCCACACTTGTGTTTCAGGATGGATAAGAATCACCACTTGTTACACTGTTTCTCCTCTGATCTCTCACTGACAGGAGATCAGAGGAGAAACAGCGTTTTTATGAGGCAGATCACCCAGAAAAATTTCCTACTACAACAAACTTTCCCAGTGATTTCTCTCATTGGCTGGCATGACGCTGACGTCATCAGGACCTGAAGCAATCAAGTCTCGATGAGGTCAGGGGTCACAGCCAGCATTCTGTACTGGAATCCCCTCGTTATAAGGGTCCCGATCAGTTCAAAACCAGCTGTTACTATCTTCTAAATGCCACGATTTCTATTGATCATGGCATCTAGAAAATAGGAATGGGTTAACATCATGGGAACCTGATCCAATCACCTGTCAGAGCTGTTGCTCTGCACTAGAATTGCAACGCTTGCAGGATCCTGGGGTTCCTGAGCGCTGCCAGACCACCGACCGTTGATAAACGTAGGCGCTTACTGGGCTCTGTGCAGTGCCGACATATATCTACAGTGGGCAACCGGGAAGCGGTTTAAGAAGCACTCCTCCTCCCATCCAAGTTTCTATCCTCTTAGTATATTGCAGTAATATTATACAGCACTGTGTATTTACAAATGCCCATTTTGCCTTTCTACCCAGTTGATTCGTCTCCTTGCTCTATGTAGAAACAGGAAGCCCCTTGTCCAGAAAATCAAATTGTATGATTTGTACACGATTAATTTGCATTTTAATGCATGAAATAAGTATTTGATATAATAGAAAAACAGAACTGAATATTTGGTTGCCATTACAGAGGTCAGATGTTTGTAATTACAGAGGTCAGATGTTTCCTGTAGTTCTTGACCAGGTTTGCGGACACTGCAGCAGGGATTTTGGCCCCCTCCTCCATACAGATCTTCTGCAGATCTTTCAGGTTTCGGGGCTGTCACTGGGCAACATTGAGTTTCATCTCCCCCAAAGATCATCTATAGGGGTTCAGATCTGAAGATTGGCTAGGCCACTCCAGGACCTTGAAATGTTTCTTACAGAGCCACTTCTTAGTTGCCCTGGCTGTGTGTTTCGGGTCATTGTCATGCTGGAAGACCCAGCCACCACCCATCTTCAATGCTCTTACTGAGGGAAGGAGGTTGTTGGCCAAAATCTCGCGATACATGACCCCATCCATCCTCCCTTCAGTGCAGTCATCCTGTCCCCTTTGCAGAAAAGCACTCCCAAAGTATGATGTCTTCTTGGGAAGGTGTTTATGGGGTTGTACTCATCCTTCTTCTTCCTCCAAACACAGTGAGTGGAGTTGATACCAAATTTTGTTTTATTTTCATAAATATCATAAAAAAGAAAAAAGTTTGAAAAAAAGGATTTAATTTTTAACTTATTTTTTATAGGAGAGAATTTTAAACAGTATTATTGAAGTTATACATGAGAAGAGTCACAACGACGATAATATCGGTTGGTTTTAATTTGCAGCAAATAGTGACAAAAAAACACTATTTGTGTTTAAAAGTGAATAAAAAAAAATATAAAAAAATACTATTTGCACTTTACTAAAACAATGTATGTTTTTATGTATTTTTTATACATTTTTTATGTATTTTTTTAATTATTGAAGTTCATTTATGATTATTTTCACCTAGAAAACTGAAGTTTACATGTCCTAATAGGCAGAAGCTCTTGTCAGCCTTTGAGTACGTTGGCATCCAGCGATCTCATTACCTGCCATGTTGAGCTGAGAGATGATTTTCCCTTTCTCTGTCAAACACCTTGGACACCGCAGTCTCTATTGACCTTGGCTTCTAAGGAGGTTAAACATCCGGGATCTGAAGTTTATCTGATCTTGATCTTAACAGCAAAAGCTCGTGTTACGGGTCCGGGTGGTGGAACCTCTGTGCTTCGGGACAAGGAGGGACCAGAGTGGCATAACTAAGTGCCTACTCGGACCGACCCAGGTCACACGGCAGCTTAGTCGAGTCCGTGAACCAGGGAGGGACCGGGCAGGTGAACCAGGTGCCACTCTGGGACTGACCCTGTGTGACAGCAGGTGACTCCCACGGGTCAGATGACAGGAGCTGATCGGTACAGCGGATGAGCACGGCAGGAAGGCTGGCGGGTGATCCGGGTAGATAAGCAGGCAGGTACGGCAGATAGCCAGACAGGCGCTCCGGGTAGGCAAGCAGGCGGGTACGGCGGTTAGCCAGACAGGTGCTCCGGGTAGGCAAGCTGGCAGGCACGGCAGGCAATTGGCAAGTGCTCCAGGTAGGCTGGCTGGCGGGCATGACAGGTAACTGGCAGGTGCTCCAGGTAGGCAGGCTGGGGGGCACGGCAGGTTTCTGGCAGGTGCTCCAGGTAGGCAGGCTGGGGGGCACGGCAGGTTTCTGGCAGGTGCTCCAGGTAGGTAGGCTGGTGGGCACGACAGGTAACTGGCAGGTGCTCCAGGTAGGCAGGCTGGCGGACACAGCTGTTAGACAGACTGGCGGGCAGGACTGTTAGACAGACTGGCGGGCTGGACTGACAGGCAGACTGGCGGGCAGGACTGACAGGCAGCGGGACCTGAGGGCTGAGGAAAGTGTTAGCACACAAAACAACAACCTAGCACAGACACTTCCATTTTGGAGGAGGTGCCTTATAAAGGGGAAGTCCTCCGGCCATTGGCCGGGGACTCTTTAGGAAGGCGCGCACGGCCCCTTTAAGAGGGAGGGAGCCCGCAAAGTGCCCAGGAAGCTGTGCGCGGTGCGCGCCACAGCAGCAGCAGGAGGGGAGCAAGAAGACGCCGGACTGGGACCGGGTGGTGAGGGGAACGGCGTCTCTGCCCGGCAGGAGGCAGAGACGCCGATGCTACAGTTTGCCTATCAGTTACCACCATGTTCGGTGACATAAATGTATGGCATGGTACCTTAACAAAAAACAATTAGATGTGGAGGCTTGATAAAGGTGCCCATGAGCTTTGATGATAATTTATCTCTATAGATATGATAATTAGTTAAAAAAATAAATGAAATTAATAAGTAATAGATTTGGGCATTTGAATCAAATAAAATAGATCATTAAAAATGTAAAATGTAGAAGATTTTGCATAATGACATTTTATCCCTGTAGGCAGATAAAAGATTTTTTTATTGTTTTTAATACATGAAACTTTTTATGAAAACATTGTTTCAAATGATGGAATTAGGGCTAACATTATTTATGAATCAAAGGCAAGGAAATTCCCATTGTATCTTTTCTTCTCCTATTTAGCATGAATTACTTTCTTTATATGACATGCCATATGTATTGTCTATTAACCCCTTTACCCCCGAAGGTGGTTTGCTCGTTAATGACCAGGCCAATTTTTTACAATTCTGACCACTATCAATTAATGAGGTAATTACTCTGGAACGCTTCAACGGATCCCCCTGATTCTGAGATTGTTTTTTCATGACATATACTTCATGATAGTGGTAAAATTTATTTCATATGATTTGCATTTATTTGTGAAAAAATCGGAAATTTGGCAAAAATGTAGCAATTTTCAAAATTTTAATTTTCATGCCCTTAAATCAGAGAGATATGTCACAGAAAATAGTTAATAAATAACATTTCCCACGTGTCTACTTTACATCAGCACAATTTTGGAAACAACATTTTTTTTTCTTAGAAAGTTATAAAGGTTAAAAGTTGACCAGCGATTTCTCATTTTTACAACAAAGTTTTCAAAACCATTTTTTTTAGGGACCACATCACATTTGAAGTCACTTTGAGGGGTCTTTATCATTATGACAGAAAATACCCAAAAGTGACACCATTCTAAAAACTGCACCCCTCAAGGTGCTCAAAACCACATTCAAGAAGTTTATTAACCCTTCACGTGCTTCACAGCAATTAATCGAATGTGAAAAGAAAAAAATAACATTGAACTTTTTTTCACTAAAATTTTACTTTAAACCCCAATCTTTTTATTTTCACAGGTAACAGGAAAAATTGGACCCGGTGAGCGCTTTGAACCCCCAAGTATTTTGCAAAAGTTTATAACGTAGAGCCGTGAAAAATAAAACACTTTTTTTCCACAAAAACGATGTTTTAGCCGCAAATTTTTTATTTTCATGAGGGTAACAGGAGAAATTAGACCCCAAAAGTTGTTGTACAATTTCTCCTGAGTATGCTGATACCCCATATGTGGGGGAAAGCCATTGTTTGGGTGCACGGCAGGGCTTGTAAGGGAAGGAGCACAGTTTGACGTTTTCAGCGCAAAACTCGCTGGAATTGAGAGCGGACGCCATGTTGTGTTTGGAGAGCCCCTGATGTGCCTAAACAGTGTAAACACCCCCACAAGTGACCCCATTTTGGAAACTAGACCCCTTAAGGAACTTATTTAGATGTGTGGTGAGCACATTGAAAACCCAAGTGTTTCACAAAAGTTTATAACATAGAGCCATGAAAAAAAAACACTTTTTTCCACAAAAATCTTTTTAGCCGCATTTTTTTTTATTTTCACGAGGGTAACTGGAGAAATTGGACCCCAAAAGCTGTTGTGCAATTTCTCCTGAGTACTCTGATATCTGATTTGTTTGAGAAAACTACTGTTTGGATGCATGTCAGGGCTTGGAACGGAAGGAGTGGCGTTATGAAAAGCAGACTTTGATGGAATGGTCTGTGGGCATCATGTCGCGTTTACAGATGTGCCTAAACAGTGAAAATGCCCAACAAGTGCCCCCTTTTTGGAAACTATATCCCCCAATGAATTTATTTAGATGTGTGGTGAGCACCTTGAACCTCCAGGTGCTTCACTGAAAATTATAAAGTTGACTTTTTAAAATAAAAAAAATCTAATTTTTTCCACAAAAATGTTATTTTATCCCAAATTAAATATTTTTCACAAGGGTAACAGGAGAAAGTGGTCCTCAAAATCTGTTGTGAAATTTCTCCTGAGTACGCTGATACCCCATGTGTGCTAGAAAACTACTGTTTGGGTGCACGTCAGGGCTCGGAAGGGAAGTAGTGACATTTTGGAATGTAGACTTCTGTTTTGACGACCTGTGTAGTGGAACCTTGTACAGTGCTGGGGGTGCTGCCATCACCATGTATGGTGGTCAAGAGAAGGACATCCCTCTTGTTCTTATACTTGATCATCAGCAGGTGGTCGCTACATTGGGCTCTGCTATGACCCCTTCTGAGCATCTGCCCAATTAGCGTCTTCGATAGCCCTCTCTGATTTTTGCGGACAGTACCGCAGGCTAAGGGACATGAACAGTGGGATGCTGGTATAAAAGTTATCCACATAGAGGTGATAACCTTTATCCAGCAGTGGGTGCACCAAATCCTACACAATTTTCCCACTCACTCCCAGGACAGGGGGGCATTTAGAGGTTTCAATCCGGGAGTCCTTCCCTTCATAAACCCTAAACTTATGGGTGTACCCTGAGGTACTCTCACAAAGTTTGTACAGCTTAATTCCATACCTGGCCCTCTTACTGGATGTCCCTTTGGGGCACTTCAGCAAACGTGTTGTTGAAGTGCTCGATGACCATCTTAACTTTGAAAACACAATCAAAGTTGGGGTCAGCTTATGTAGGACACCATGCATTATAATTGCAATGCAAGAAGTTGTGGATGGCTTCACAATGTGCTCGGGTCATGACCATTCAGAACACTGGAGTGTTATACCAAACGTCAACACTCCAGTATTACCAAACTTTTTTTTTTCAAGATCCCCATGTGAAGGACCAGGCCCCAAAACTTCATCATTTCTACTACGTCTACAGGAGACCAGTTAGAAAATGACGAAGAGCAGTTTTCTACCAAAAACTGTTGAGCGTACAAATTACTTTGGCCCACAATAAGGTTTAATAAATCCTCAGAGAAAAAGACTTTTAAAAGTCTATTTCTGTGAGGCTGGTGGTGTCAAACTTGATTCCTGATTCAACTACAAAATCAGGAATCAGTGGCTCATAATTTTTGGAGGACGAGGTCCATACGGGGTCAGTAATGGGGAGCGCTGGTTGATCTTCTGTCCTGGGGTGTCTTCGTGGCGGTTCAGCAGCACCTGAGGAGAAAGAAAGCGCCTGAGGAGCACCTGAGGAGGAGAAAGAGGAGGAGGACGATGACGAGGAGTCAGATAAAGAAAGATGAGATCCTCTCCCTTACTGTCAGTGTCGCAGGCAAGAAAAGCGTATGCCTCCTCCACTGAATAGTGGGTTTGGGACATGCGGGACATTTTTTTTTATGCATGTGGCGTGGGCACCACAAGGCCCAGCACGGTGCACGATCGGATCGCCTGACCACTAGTGATGAGCAAGCATGTTCGCTACTGCTCGGTGCTCAGCCCCAGCATATCACTGCTCGAGATGCTCGGCGCTCGCCTAGTATTTCCGGGGTTGCTCGGCGGGAGCTCGGGACTCCTCCCTGCATGTTTGGCGCTCTTTACAGAGTCCATGTGTGGTGCCCTGCTACGCACTGGTGCCACAGAACCCAGAAAGATGCATGGATGGACTTCTCCACAAGAGGCCCTCACACATTCACACACCTCCACCCTACCACCTCAGACCACCAGAGGGAGCCCTGATATGGATATATATAGGGAGGGTGGAGCTAGGCAGCTCAGTTTAGTTGGAGTTAGAGTTTAAAGACAGAGCTCAGAGTTGAGCAGAGAGCGTGCTGACGCTCAGAGAGCAGCGAAGAGGCAGCAAGCTGGCTACTGTGCTTAGGCGAGCCAAGGCCTACAGCACGTGTGAAGGCCTAGTGAGGGCCTTGAGTGGGCCGAAGGTGAGATGAGAAGGAAGAAGTAGCAAGGGGGCAGAGGAGCATACCAGGCTCACCCCGATATATATAACAGACACCGGGTCCGCGCCTACAGGGACCCTTTACACCCAGTAGGAACCACCGGAACCCCTAGAGGACTACAGGTCCCAGGTTCACCAAACACTGATTACAGTACCAGGGCTAGGAGTCACGGAGGCCCCAGCGTCCAGGGAGAGTGATCTCCAAGAGAAGTCCCTACCACCAGGTCAGCAGGTGCAGAGAGAGACAGTAACCAAGCTAGGCCTAGTTCCAGGCAGGCCAGAAGCTTAGCGAGTAAAGCCACGGATCAGGAGGCCCTATACCCGCTCACTGGGGAGAGTCCAAAAGTGCGCCCTTTGTCCGGAGTACCCTGGACCGTGCCTGCAACATCACCAGTAAAGGTACTGAAGCTTACCCCCATGTGAGTGTTCGTCTTTTCTCCGGGACCGTCCTGCCGTCTCTCCCCTGCACCACCATCCATTACACCCCACGCTGCCCTGGAGCTAGCTCTACCTGTGGAGAGCCACACCATCTCTGCTGCCGTAACACCAGCTCCAGAGGACTGCTCCGCATCGGCGGCACCCCTTAGCCGCATTCCACAGGTGGCATCACGAACACTTTAAATCCCTTATAAATACCCCCCTTTTTACTGACCGCCCTGGGTCATGGACCGGGCCAGCTACCGAGATATCCCCCAGCAACCAGAGGCCCGGCTGCCGAGTACCCCATGGCCCAGGGAGCGCGTCAGCCTTGGCGTCACGAACAGGATTCCGTGCCCATTGCCTCCAGGTACTGTGCACCTTAAAAGACTGTAATACTCACTGTGGTGAAGGTTTCCCACCATTCCCAAGATTTCCCGCCATTGTCCGCCATCTTCCTGTCGCTGCGTGGGAAGAAGAGGGGCGTATCCGTGGGAATCGGAGAGGCGTAACCACTGGAAGCGCGGGAAGCCCAGGACACGCCCCGCCCCTGATGTCGAACCAGGAAGTGTCAGGTCCTCGAGGGAGCCCAGAGGACGCTCTGACGTCTGAAGCGAGCGACGCAAGGTCCTAGAAGAAGACCGTCGCCCGCGGAGCTGCGGCCTACCTGAAAAAGAAAGTGAAGATGGTAGGCTCCGGTTCACTAGGGGGGTGCAACCATGGCCAATGACCAGCAAGCCGCCGAGCACCGGTTAATGCTCCTGATGCCCAACTTGCGCCCGGCGCTGCACAGACCAGAGCGGCCGCTCCACCAGCAGCGGTTGTGACTCCGTTGATACCCATGGCCCTGCCGTTTATCCCTGGCTTCCCCAGTATAATGGCAAACCAGACACCCTGTCCAGATTCAAGAGGAAAATATGCGGTGTGCAAGATATATATTCTATGACTGGTAAGCAGAGAGCCGCTGTCGTGCTGGGACAATTGACTGGTGCCGCAGAGCGGGAAGTTGAAACCGGGCCAGCCGCAGACCAGGAATCAGTATCCATCATCTTTAAGAGACTGCAAACTGTGTTTGAAAACTGCACTGAGACGGATCTCCGAATGAGGTTCTACCACTGTGTCCAGAAACCTGAGGACAGTGTCCGGGACTACGCCTGGCGCGTACAGGAAGCCCTGCGGGCCCTGAAGCAGGTTAGTCCAGCCATCATACAAAACAAAAATAAAATGCTGACAGAACAGTTCATCCGGGGGTTGAGGTCCCAGGAGGAGAGCAGGACTGTACGGTGGTGGGCCTTAGACCATCCAGATGCCACCTTTGACACCCTTAAGGACATGGCTATAAAGGGTCTGCAACCCCTGGAAACATCAGATACTGCTATCCAGCGTTACCAGGGTGGGGCCACCCCAGTGCCCGCAGCACCCAATGCTCCTTCACTAACGGCTGAAACAAAGATGCAAACAGTGCCCCCTAGCAAGATGGACAGCCTACGCTCTGAAGTGCGTCAGCTAAGTAAAACCCTGCCCACTGTCCTGAGCACCCTGCAGCTACAGGAGGAGCCCGAGCCGGAAGGAAGGATACTACTCGCCGACAGCCCTCAGGATGTCCCCTGTATGAGAAGAAGAAGGAGGACAACGCCACCCCATAGGAGGACAACGCCACCCCGGAGGAGGACAACGCCACCCCGTGGGAGGACCAACGACTAACGTTGCCCTCCAGGAGAATTTATCTGCTACCGCTGCCAGAAGGCAGGCCACACCGCGCGGAACTGTCCTTTAAACGAGCAAACCCTGAGGGCCGACACCCAGGAGTAAATCAAGCAGGCCCATCAAGCTGGTACCATCGGTTCGTGGGAGGAAGACCTTTCCTGTCCATTGTGCTGGATGGCATCGCGACACCTGCCCTGCTGGACACTGGATCTCAAGTAACCATCATACCTGATGTCCTCTACAAAAGGTACTGGCTCATAGATGAACTCCTGCCGCCAGCCCCGAACCTCTCCGTGTATGCCTCTAACGGCCTTCCTCTTAATCTAGTAGGGGTTAAGGATGTGACAGTGAATGTGGGGAGAGCGGAACTAAAGGACTAAGGACTGATTGTAGTGAAGTCTAATCCAGATTATACAGACTTGTATATGATACTTGGTACAAAAATTGTCGGTAACTGTTTGGGAGAAGTGTTGTTTTTGCTCCAACAGATGGCTGACACTGCCAGACCAGGGCAGAGGAGGGCGCTGCAGAAAGAGATCCGAGCCCTTATGTACCAGCAACAGGTAAAGCTAACAGGTGGTGAAATTGGTGATGTACGGGTGACAGACCCCATACTCATTGTGATTCCCCCGATGAGTGAAATGCTGATTTGGTGTAGGGCAGCAATATGTCTCAAAGGACAGAAGTACCAGGCGGTAGTGGAGCCCATTAGCTCAGAGCACAGACCTACACTCTTAACTACTAGAGGGGTAGTTGATGTACGCAATGGGAGGGTACCTGTACATCTCCTAAATTGTGGGGAGGATGAAGTTAAATTACCAAGATACGCCACTGTTGCCAGGTTGTATACTGTGAATGATGAGTCCATACACACAGTGGAATCCTTGACCCCACCAGATACAGTGGAGGACAATGACTCCGAAGCTCAGTTGGAGGATTGGTGTCAACAGCTCCATGTTGGGTCTGACGCCACTCCTGTCCATCAAAAACAAGGAGTATACAGGGTGGTCCAGGAATATGAACAGGTATTCATCAAACACCCACTTGATTTTGGGAGGATTAAAGGGGTACAACACCATATACCCACAGGTGACCATCCACCCATCAAAGAACGTTACAGGCCAATCCCACCAGCACACTACCAGAAACCGAAGGAAATGTTGCACGACATGAAGAAGGCAGGGGAAATAAGAGATAGCTGTAGCCCCTGGGCAGCTCCCCTGGTCCTGGTCAGGAAAAAGGATGGAAGCATGAGGATGTGTGTAGATTACTGGCAGGTAAACCGCATAACACATAAAGATGCCTACCCTTTGCCCCGTATAGAGGAATCCCTGGCTGCATTAAAGTCTGCAAATTACTTCTCTACCCTTGACCTCACTAGTGGGTACTGGCAAGTAGCAGTTGCGGAAGAGGACCGGGAGAAAACGGCCTTCACTACCCCGATGGGACTCTGCGAATTCAACAGTATGCCGTTCGGACTCTGCAACGCCCCTGGAACGTTCCAGAGATTGATGGAGTGCTGTTTGGGACATTGTAACTTCGAGACCGTGCTGCTATACCTGGATGACGTGATAGTGTACTCCAAGACGTATGAGGACCATTTGAAGCACCTGGCGGAGGTATTTGAAGCGTTGTCCCAGTATGGGATGAAATTGAAGCCTTCCCAGTGCCACCTGCTCAAACGGAAGGTTCAGTACCTGGGGCACATCGTCAGTCCAGAAGGCGTAGCACCAGACCCGAAGAAGGTCACTGCCATCCAGAAATGGCCGGAACCGAAGAATCTCAAGGAGGTACATCAGTTCCTGGGACTGGTCATGTATTACCGGAGATTTGTGAAGGACTACACCAAGAAGGTAGAGCCTTTGCAAGATCTCCTGGTAGGACAGTCCAACAGAGGCAAGAACCCCCCCTTCCTGTGGGGTAAAGAGCAGGCTGAGTCCTTTGCAGTGATGAAAGAGATTCTGACTGGTGAGGAAATCCTGGCCTACCCTGACTACAGCCAACCATTCCTGCTGTACATTGATGCCAGCAACGAGGGACTAGGAGCTGTGTTAAGCCAGAAGCAGTATGGCAAAGAGAAGGTGATTGCCTATGCCAGCAGGAAGCTCCGTCCTACCGAGAGGAATCCAGAAAATTATAGCTCCTTCAAGTTGGAGCTCCTGGCCATGGTCTGGGCCATCACTGAACGATTCAAGCACTACTTAGCCTCCAGTAAGTTCATGGTTTACACTGATAACAACCCCTTGACACATCTAGAGACAGCCAAGTTGGGAGCCATGGAACAGCGTTGGATGGCCCGTCTGTCAAACTATTAGTTCACCATCAAGTACCGGGCAGGCCACAAGAATGCCAACGCCGATGCCCTATCCAGAATGCCTCACCAGTTGGATACTGAAGAAGAAGTAGATGACCTGGAGGAGATTGAGCTACCTGCCTTCCATAGAAATGGGATGGTCCACGAGCAGCGCACCTCCAGGAGGTATCGTGGTAAGACACTAAACCCTTTACCTCACCACAGTTGGAAGGAGACCCAGGACAGCGACCCAGTTGTCAGCCGTATTAAAGAACTGATAACCCAGGAAGGTTCCTCCCTGGAGAAGGATGCTTCTCCACAAGCCAAGCTACTGTGGAATGAGAGAAGCCGGCTATTCATCTATAGAGAGAAACTGTGCCGAAGGTATGTCAACCCTAGGACCCATGAGATGGTATGGCAGATCGTAGTGCCCAGGACAGACATCCAGATGGTGTTGGAGGCCTACCATGATCAAGCAGGGCACTTTGGCTGGAAGAAGCTGGAAACCCTCCTGAAGAATCGGTTTTATTGGGTTGGAATGCAGAGTTCCATAGAGAGGTGGTGCCGGGATTGTGGACCCTGTAGCCTCAGAAGAAAAGACTACAGCAGCCAGAAGGCACCCCTGCAGTCCATCAAGACAACCCAGCCCCTGGAGTTCGTCGCTCTGGATCACGTCAAGCTGTCACCCAGCAGGTCAGGCTACTCGTATGCCCTGACCATGGTGGATCACTACTCACGGTTCCTGGTGGTAGCCCCCGTCAAGGATCTGATGGCAGAAACTGCAGCAAGGACTTTTCAAGCCTACTTCTGCAGCCCCATGGATACCCGGATAAGGTGCTGACGGATCAAGGCCCTGCCTTTGAAGCCAAGCTGTTCAAATAGTTTTGCCATCTGTACGGGTGTAAGAAGATCCGGACTACACCGTACCACCCCCAAACCAATGGGTTATGTGAAAAGATGAATAACATAGTCATCGACCTGTTGAAGACCTTACCCCTAGAAGAAAGAAACCAGTGGCCAGACAAACTACCTGACCTGGTAGATCTCTACAATCATATACCTGTGAGTTCCACCAATTGTACTCCAGCGTACCTCATGAGAGCAAGACCCGGAAAGTTGCCCATGGACCTGGAGCTTGGAGTGGTCGAGCCAGAAGCAGATATGTCCACTGAAGACTGGGATGCGACTCGACAGGAGCAGTACAAGAGAGTACAGGCCTGTGTCGAAGACAGTCTAAGTAATGTGAGAGATAAGCAGGAAGCACAGTACAATAAGAGTGCACCAGCCGAACCCTTGACACCTGGAGAAGTTGTGCTGAAATGAAAGAGAAGAAGCCACAAACTTGATGACCAGTGGGAAAGGGAACCTTACACTGTGTTGAATTCCAGATTCGACAATAGGAAAACCTGCCTAATTAGCAAAGACGGAGGAAGAACAACTGCAACGGTATCGAGAGACCATCTGAAGTTGTGCCCAAGTCCGCTGAAGCCCCAGGAGGAAGTGCCTTTCACCGTACCGGAGGAGCCTTAAGAAGAAGTACTCCATACTGTCTTAGGAGATTTCCCGGCAGATTGGCCTCAACTGGATGGAGCGGTAATAATACATGTGCTACACTTCTACCAACAGCCAGAAGACTCTCCACTGCAAGTAAGACCCCTGTAAGTGCCCCGGAAGAGCCTGCTCAGGAAGAATCCCCGGAAGAAGGATCACCGGTAGAAGCAGAGCCAGTAGGCCCAGTAACCAGTGTACTTGCCAGTCCCGTAGAGAAGTTAAGGCAGTCTTGCAGTCCACCAACATATAGAGCGAAAAATAGCACAAGCATCCACACTACACGCATTCCAGTACTACGTAGGTCATCATGGAGTAAAAAAGGCCAGACCCCTGTCAGGTATAAGGAGTAAGTTAAAAATACCTGTAGTATAAATAGTTACCCAGTAGGGTATTGCATAATATTTATTGTATAAACTGAAAGATATGTGTATATTTGGTTACTCGTAAGGGTATATATAAAGGACTCGGTGGCTGAGAACTGTGAGCAGCCCAAAAACTGTCATGTACATAGTTGCACTCCCTGGAGTGCCCCTTAAGTGACCATGGAACAAAAACCGGTTTGGCGTGGCCGAAGACGTGGTCCAGCACCTGGATCACCTACAGTGCTGGCCAAAAGTATTGGCACCCCTGCAATTCTGTCAGATAGTACTCAGTTTCTTCCTGAAAATGATTGCAATCACAAATTCTTTGGTATTATTCTCTTCATTTAATTTGTCTTCAATGAAAAAAACGCAAAAATAATTGTCCTAAAGCCAAATTGGATATAATTCCACACCAAACCTAAAAAAGGGGGTGGACAAAAGTATTGGCACCATTTGAAAAATCATGTGATACTTCTCTAATTCGTGTAATTAACAGCACCTGTAACTTACCTGTGGCACCTAACAGGTGTTGGCAATAACTAAATCACACTTGCAGCCAATTAACATGGATTAAAGTTGACTCAACCTCTGTCCTGTGTCCTTGTGTGTACCACATTGAGCATGGAGAAAAGAAAGACCAAAGAACTGTCTGAGGACTTGAGAAACCAAATTGTGAGGAAGCATGAGCAATCTCAAAGCTACAAATCCATCTCCAAAGACCTGAATGTTCCTGTGTCTTCCGTGCGCAGTGTCATCAAGAAGTTTAAAGCCCATGGCACTGTGGCTAACCTCCCTAGATGTGGACGGAAAAGAAAAATTGATGAGAGATTTCAACGCAAGATTGTGCGAATGGTGGATAAAGAACCTCGACTAACATCCAAACAAGTTCAAGCTGCCCTGCAGTTCGAGGGTACAACAGTGTCAACCCATACTATCCGTCGGCGTCTGAATGAAAAGGGACTGTATGGTAGGATACCCAGGAAGACCCCACTTCTTACCCCGAGACATAAAAAAGCCAGGCTGGAGTTTGCCAAAACTTACCTGAGAAAGCCTAAAACGTTTTGGAAGAATGTTCTCTGGTCAGATGAGACAAAAGTAGAGCTTTTTTGGAAAAAGCATCAACATAGAGTGTACAGGAAAAAAAAAGAGGCATTCAAAGAAAAGAACACGGTCCCTACAGTCAAACATGGCGGAGGTTCCCTGATGTTTTGGGGTTGCTTTGCTGCCTCTGGCATTGGACTGCTTGACCGCGTGCATGGCATTATGAAGTCTGAAGACTACCAACAAATTTTGCAGCATAGTGTAGGGCCCAGTGTGAGAAAGCTGGGTCTTCCTCAGAGGTCATGGGTCTTCCAGCAGGACAATGACCCAAAACACACTTCCAAAAGCACTATAAAATGGTTTGAGAGAAAGCACTGGAGACTTCTAAGGTGGCCAGCAATGAGTCCAGACCTGAATCCCATAGAACACCTGTGGAGAGATCTCAAAATGGCAGTTTGGAGAAGGCACCCTTCAAATATCAGGGACCTGGAGCAGTTTGCCAAAGATGAATGGTCTATAATTCCAGCAGAGCATTGTAAGAAACTCATTGATGGTTACCGGAAGCGGTTGTTCGCAGTTATTTTGGCTAAAGGTTGTGCAACCAAGTATTAGGCTGAGGGTGCCAATACTTTTGTCCGGCCCTTTTTTGGAGTTTTGTGTGAACCGGAACCCCTGGAGGACTACAGGTCCCAGGTTCACCAAATGCTGATTACAGTACCAGGGCTAGGAGTCACGGAGGCCCCATCCTCCAGGGAGAGTGATCTCCAAGAGAAGGCCCTACCACCAGGCCAGCAGATGGAGAGAGAAACAATAACCAAGCTAGGCCTAGTTCCAGGCAGGCCAGAAGCTTAGCGAGTAAAGCCACGGATCAGGAGGCCCTATACCCTCTCACTGGGGAGAGTCCAAAAGTGCGCTCTTCGTCCGGAGTACCCTGGACCGTGCCTGCAACATCACCAGTAAAGGTACTGAAGCTTACCCCCATGTGAGTATCCGTCTTTCCTCCGGGACCGTCCTGCCGTCTCTCCCCTGCACCACCATCCATTACACCCCACGCTGCCCTGGAGCTAGCTCTACTTGTGGAGAGCCACACCATCCCTGCTGCCATAACACCAGCTCCAGAGGACTGCTCCGCAGCGGCGGCACCCCTTAGCCGCATTCCAAAGGTGGCATCACGAACACTTTAAATCCCTTATAAATACCCCCCTTTTTACTGACCGCCCTGGGTCACGGACCGGGCCAGCTACCGTGATATCCCCCAGCAACCAGAGGCCCGGCTGCCGAGTACCCCACGGCCTAGGGGGCTCGTCAAATGACCATGCAGGGATTGCCTGCCACTCACTGTAATGCCATAGCCATGTTGGTTGTGGCATTACAGTGATTGGCTGGCCGCACAGCGTCATCAGGTCTATATCAGACCTGGCGCCACCATGCTCGTCACAGTCACTCCAGAATCAGACAGTGTAAGGAGAGGTGCTGCTGAGCTAGGGAGAGATTTGCTTGTTTTTAGTTAGTGTTGACATACCAAACTATATTAGAGACACATATCCATCTCAACAAACAGTCCTCCTGAGGACTAATCCATCTGCAGAGATATCAGGCAGGCAGTGTATATAGGCAGGCAGGTAGTGTATATAGGCAGGCAGTGTATATAGCAGACTGCAGTGCATATAGCACAAGAGGCACCATTCCAGTTCTGTCTGCTCCTGCTGCTGTTAGATATTTCTAGAAATAGGCCCAGGTCTCAGGTGCCAGGAATAATTTTTTTTGGATATTAATCCTCATTATTTGCTTCAAAAGCAATCCAGAGAACACAGTTTTTCTGCGCCATTTGCTTTTTGGCATTGCAGAATACAGCCAGGTCCTTTCCATATTACAGCGCTAAAAATCCAGCTATTTAAAACTGTGGTTTGTCCGTCACACGGATCACACATAATTTCGCTGAAAATACTGCCATTTCTGGCCTCCATTAAAAATGTTTTCAGTGTATCATTGAAGCAACTGACATCAGTTTGCTGTTCAAAATAGTTACCTACAGGCCAGGTATTTAAAACTGTGTTTTCTCTGTCACACAGATCACATATACGTTTTCAGAAAATACTGCCATTTCTGGCCTCCATTAAAAATTTGTTTCAGTGTGTCAGTGAAGCAATTGACTCCAGATTGCTGTTCAAAATAGTTACCTACAGGACAGGTATTTAAAACTGTGTTTTCTCCGTCACACGGATCACATATAAGTTTTCAGAAAATACTGCTATTTTTGACCTCCATTAAAATTTTGTTTCAGTGTGTCAGCAAAGTTTTTGACACCGGTTTGCTGTTCAAAATAGTTACCTACAGGCCAGGTATTTAAAACTGTGTTTTCTCCGTCACACAGATCACATATATGTTTTCAGAAAATACTGCCATTTCTGACCTCCATTAAAAAAATTTCAGTATGTCAATGAAGCAATTGACACCAGATTGCTGTTCAAAATAGTTACTTACAGACCAGGTATTTAAAACTGTGTTTACTCCATCACACAGATCACATATACTTTTTCAGAAAATACTGCCATTTGTGGCCTCCAGTAAAAAAAATTTCAGTGTGTCAGTGAAGCAATTCACAGCAGTTTGCTGTTCAAAATACTTACCTACAGGCCAGGTATTTAAAACTGTGATTTGTCCGTCACACGGATCACATATAAGTTCGGTCCAAATTCAGTCATTTGCAGTGAGCGTGGAAGATATTGTCCTCCATTTAAAATGGGCAAGGCGCGTAGCAAGAGATGGGGAACTGGACGTGATGGTGATGATGGTGCATGCAGATACCGAGGCCGTGGGCAAGCTGAAATTGTACCACAACAAACACCCACATCTTCTTGCTCGACCTTCCTGTCCCAATTAATAGGGGACTGCAGAACACCACTATTGAACACAGAGCAGTGTGAAAAGGTTATTGGTTGGATAGCAGATAATGCTTCAAGTCACTTAGCCACTACCACCACCACCACCCTTTTTTCCACACAGTCAAGTCTCAGTAGCTGTGAGTATGGACCACATATTCCTAACCCTGAACCTCCTTCCTCCCACCATGCCGAGTGCCCAGAGACAACTGATCTCGCACTTGGACACTCCATCTCGCCCGGTACACTTGAAGCGGGGCAAGAGGAGATTGCATGTAGCGATGCCCAAATATTTCAGCAGCCACGATCACACGAACGTGACGGTGGGAACATGTCACAAGAGGTGGATGATGATGAGACACAATTGCCAGAAAGTCAGGAGGAGGACCAGAGTGCGGAAGTGGAAGACGAGGTGGTGGATGATATAGTAACTGACCCAAGCTGGCAGGAGGACATGCAGACCGAGGACAGCAGCACACAGGGGGAGCGAGGCAAAGCACCCCAACAGGCAGGAAGAAGCAGTGTGGTGGCCGCAGAAAGAAGGCAGGCAACCGTTCCCCGTAACACCAGCAAGAAGGAAGTTGCCAGTACAACTGTTAGGTCTTCCCAAGTCTGGTTGTTTTTTAAAGACTCTGCCGATAACCCCAAAAAGGCTATTTGCACCACCCGCTAGGCCAGCATCAGCAGGGGTGGCAAAACGACCAGCCTGACCACCACCAGCATGATCAGGCACATGGCAGCAAAGCACCCGACTTTGTGGACCAAACCCCAGGGTCCAGGAAGAGTGTCTGCAGGTGGCAGCATTGCTTTTCCGCTGTTGTGCATGTCCATGGTGCAGGCGAAGATGCCTCCTGCCCTGCACCTGTCGATGCACACTCTCAAGTAGCAGCATCTGGAAGCAGGTCCACGTCCTTGCCCCAGCGCAGAGTTCAGTTGTCCTTACCCCAGTCCTTGAAATGCAAGCGCAAATACGCAGCCAATGCCCCACAGGCCACACTACTAAATTCCCACATTTCACGACTGCTTGCGCTCGAAATTTTGCCTTTTAGGCTCGTGGAGACGGAAGCATTCCGCAACCTGATGGCAGTGGCCGTCCCTTGGTACTCGGTCCCCAGCTGCCACTATTTCTTCCGGTGTGCCGTCCCCACATTACACAAGCACGTGTCCCAAAACATTAGCCGTGCCCTCAACAACGCAGTTACCGGGAGATTCCACCTAACCATGGACACGTGGACAAGTGCTTGTGGGCAGGGACGGTACATCTCGCTGACGGCACACTGGGTTAACATAGTGGAAGCCGGGACCCAGTCAGACCTTGGGACGAACACATCCTCCCGACACCAAGGATTGCGGGCCCTAGGTCAATCAGGGTTGCCCCGACAGTCTACAGCTCCTGCACCTCATCCTCCTCAGCCTCCTCCTCTTCAGCCTCCATCTTCAAAATGACCACATCAGTAACAAGCTAGAAGCACTGCAGCACTGCCTCGGCCAAGCGACAACAGGCTGTGCTGAAGCTAATATTCTTAGGTGAAAAACCACACAATGCTGAAGAGTTGTGGACAGCTCTGAAAGAGCAGGCAGATCTGTGGCTCACACCACTGAACCTACAGCCAGGCATGGTCGTGTGTGAAAATGGCCGGAACCTGGTGGCGGCTCTGAGGCAAGGTGAGCTCACACACGTACCATGCCTGGCCCATGTGCTTAACCTCGTGGTTCAGCGGTTTCTCAAATCCTACTCAGAGCTGCCGGATCTGCTTGTTAAAGTACGCCACCTGTGTGCCCATTTTAGAAAGTCACCTACAGCTTCCGCCGCCCTTGCCGTGTTTCTGCAGAGTTTGCAGCTTCCGACTCACAGACTGGTATGTGATGTCCCCACATGTTGGAACTCTACGCTCCAGATGTTGGGAAGGATTTGGGAGCAGAAGTTGGCAGTTGTTGAGTACCAGCATCAAGAAGGCCGTCGGTTTTCAGTTCAGACACCACACATAAGACCTCAGGAGTGGACATGAATGTCAGACATACAGTACAGACCAAAAGTTTGGACACACCTTCTCATTTAAAGATTTTTCTGTATTTTCATGACTATGAAAATTGTACATTCACACTGAAGGCATCAAACTATGAATTAACACATGTGGAATTATATACTTAACAAAAAAGTGTGAAACAACTGAAAATATGTCTTATATTCTAGGTTCTTCAAAGTAGCCACCTTTTGCTTTGATGACTGCTTTGCACACTCTTGGCATTCTCTTGATGAGCTTCAAGAGGTAGTCACCGGAAATGGTCTTCCAGCAATCTTCAAGGAGTTCCCAGAGATGCTTAGCACTTGTTGGCCCTTTTGCCTTCACTCTGCGGTCCAGCTCACCCCAAACCATCTCGATTGGGTTCAGGTCTGGTGACTGAGGAGGCCAGGTCATCTGGCGTAGCAGCCCATCACTCTCTTTCTTGGTCAAATAGCCCTTACACAGCCTGGAGGTGTGTTTGGGGTCATTGTGCTGTTGAAAAATAAATGATGGTCCAACTAAACGCAAACCGGATGGAATAGCATGCCGCTGCAAGATGCTGTGGTAGCCATGCTGGTTCAGTATGCCTTCAATTTTGAATAAATCCCCAACAGCGTCACCAGCAAAGCATCCCCACACCATCACACCTCCTCCTCCATGCTTCACGGTGGGAACCAGGCATGTAGAGTCCATCCGTTCACCTTTTCTGCGTCGCACAAAGACACGGTGGTTGGAACCAAAGATCTCAAATTTGGACTCATCAGACCAAAGTACAGATTTCCACTGGTCTAATGTCCATTCCTTGTGTTCTTTATCCCAAACAAGTCTCTTCTGCTTGTTGCCTGTCCTTAGCAGTGGTTTCCTAGCAGCTATTTTACCATGAAGGCCTGCTGCACAAAGTCTCCTCTTAACAGTTGTTGAAGAGATGTGTCTGCTGCTAGAACTCTGTGTGGCATTGACCTGGTCTCTAATCTGAGCTGCTGTTAACCTGCGATTTCTGAGGCTGATGACTCGGATAAACTTATCCTCAGAAGCAGAGGTGACTCTTGGTCTTCCTTTCCTGGGGCGGTCCTCATGTGAGCCAGTTTCTTTGTAGCACTTGATGGTTTTTGCAACTGCACTTGGGGACACTTTCAAAGTTTTCCCAATTTTTCGGACTGACTGACCTTCATTTCTTAAAGTAATGATGGCCACTCGTTTTTCTTTACTTAGCTGCTTTTTTCTTGCCATAATACAAATTCAAACAGTCTTTTCAGTAGGACTATCAGCTGTATCCGCCTGACTTCTGCACAACACAACTGATGGTCCCAACCCCATTTATAAGGCAAGAAATCCCACTTATTAAACCTGACAGGGCACACCTGTGAAGTGAAAACCATTTCCGGTGACTACCTCTTGAAGCTCATCAAGAAAATGCCAAGAGTGTGCAAAGCAGTCATCAAAGCAAAAGGTGGCTACTTTGAAGAACCACGAATATAAGATATATTTTCAGTTGTTTCACACATTTTTGTTAAGTATATAATTCCACATGTGATAATTCATAGTTTTGATGCCTTCAGTGTGAATGTACAATTTTCATAGTCATGAAAATACAGAAAAATATTTAAATGAGAAGGTGTGCCCAAACTTTTGGTCTGTACTGTATGTACCATCCTCCAAAACTTTGAGGACTCCACCAAGATGTTGTGCAGATATGACCCCATAATTAGCGTCACCATCACACTTCTCCATCTTCTGAAACGCTCTGCTCACAATCAAAGAGGAAGCATTGCAGGCAGAGCATGATGAGATGGAGCAAGGAACCATACAGGGTGATTACACACAGACCAGCTTCATCTCATCCCAACGTGGATTGGGTGACAATGAGGAAGAGGAGGAGGAGGAGGAAGGACAGGAGCTAGTTTCATGCGCTATAGACGGTACTACCTGCACAACTGTAATACCGTCTGTCCAGCCTGGATGGTTAGAGGACAGAGAGGAGGAGGAGAGCATGGTCAGTCATCCTCTTGGTGAGGACACGGAAGTCTTGCCTGTTAGCATTCTGGCACGCATGGCTGAGTTTATGTTACCCTTTCTTTCCCATGACCCTCGCATTCTCAAAATTTTGGGTGACGATCATTACTGGTTGGTGACACTTCTAGACCCAAGCTACAAGGAGAACTTTACATCTCTTATTCCTGAGGTCGGACAGGTCTACAAAAATGGGGCAATACCAGAAAGCCCTTGCTGCGTAGCTATTAATAAAATTCTCATCTGAAAATTCAGGGACAGGCACAGGCCCTGGGTTGCGGGGTACTCTGACAAGGAGTGCAAAGTTTGGGAAAATGCTGAGAGAATACCGTACCGTACCAAAGTCCTCCGTAATTCCTCTGTGCCTTATAATTATTGGGTATCCTAGCTGGATACGTGGAATGAACTGGCTCTCTACGCCTTGGAGGTCCTGGGCTGTCCTGCCGCTAAGAGATCTCTATAACTAATCTATTTGTCTACCTGAGAAGAAGTGAGATCCCCTCTCGTCTTCAACATGTTTTATCAGAGTGGGTTTTTAGTGCTGCTGGATTGGGCCAGACTTCTCACCACCACTGAATGATAGCAGCATAACATAAACTCAAATCCAGTGTCTTTTTTTGGGAGGTGTATTCCCATGCACCTCTTCACACTCACACATGGGTATACGCTATCTGATTTGGGCAATTTGCTCTTGTCCTCCTCCTTCTCCTCATCCTCATCCTCCACCACTATATCACCAGGGTGACCATGGTCTGTGATGCAACACCTACATAATCTTTTTTAAGGGTGTTTATGATGCCGGTAAAAAAAAATAATTATACAGTATGTTCATGTATACCCCCCAGGGGTAAATGTTTGTCAGCCCATACACTTAGTGCATGGGCATTACAAGTATAGGAGGCCCGCTCCTTTCTAATGGGAACATTTTTCATGAGGCCCTCTAAGTCTCTTCCTATGGGCATTGGAGTGCCTCCCAATTTTTTGCAGCCCTTGCATTCACTGTATAGGCCAACACTATGGGAGACCCTCTCCTTTCTAATGGGAATTTGTCGTTACTGTGGCCCTGCTCTACGTGTCTTTAAATTGTTAGTGGGGTTTTTCCTAAATTTGATCAGCTGGTGGACTCACTGCACACCCTATAACGGTATAGCAGACCCTCTCCTTTCTAATGGAAACATGTCGTACTTGTTACTGTGGCCTTGCTCTGTGTCTTTAAATTCTTAGTGCGTTTTTTCCTAAAATTGGTCAGCCGTTGGACTCACTGCATACCCTATAACTGTATAGCAGACCCTCTCCTTTTTAATGGGAACATGTCGCACTTGTTACTGTGGCCCTGCTCTATCTGTCTTTAAATTCTTAGTGGGGTTTTTCCTAAATTTGGTCAGCTGTTGGACTCACTGCATACCTTATAACTGTATAGCAGACATGCTCCTTTCTAATGGGAATTTGTTGTTACTGTGGCCCTGCTCTGTGTCTTTAAATTCTTAGTGGGGTTTTTCCTAAATTTGGACAGCCGTTGGACTCACTGCATACCCTATAACTGTATAGCGGACCCTCTCCTTTCTAATAGGAACATGTCGTACTCGTTACTGTGGCCCTGCTCTATGTGTCTTTAAATTGTTAGTGGGGTTTTTCCCAAATTTTGTCAGCCCTTGCAGTCACAGCATGGGCATTACTACTATAGGAGACCTACTTCTTTATGATGGGAACATTTTTTTTTACTGAGACCCTCCTCTATGTCTCTTCAAAGGGGTATTGGGTTGCGTCCTAATTTTTTTCAGCCGTTGCAGTCACTGCATGAGCAATAACAGTATAGGAGACCCACTCGTTAATAATGAGAACAGCGAAGCATAGCCGACTGATGGCTCTCTAACAATAGCGAGGTCCGACTGCTGGCCTTTTAAGAATATTAAGGGCCACCTGATGGCCCTATAAAAATAGGCTTTGTCACCTTTAGAGTCCCTCCATCATAAATGACGCAGGATGTGTCTGCTGATGTGTCACACACCACATTGCCAGATAAGGTTATAAAATGTTAAAATGACATTTCCCGGTGAATGCATTTGTCTTAAAAAATAACGTAAAATCAAAACAAAACAGTAGGACTTTTCTTTAGTATAAAAAACAGAGTCGCCAATGTAACCTCAATGTAATCACATTGTTCAGCTTCTGCACCTCCTCCTCCATCTCCGAAATGACCACATCAGTCACAAGCTGAAAGCACTGCAGCACTGCCTTGGCCAAGTGGCAACAGGCTGTGCTGAAGATAACATGCTTAATGCTTAGGTGACAAACCACCCAGCGCTGCAGAGTTGTTGAAAGCTGTAACACAGCAGCCTGATCTGTGGCTCTCACCGCTGAACATACAGCCACGAATGGTCATGTGTGACAATGGGCGGAACCTGGTGATGGAGAAATGACAGCTGGAGTAGATACTGTTTCCCTCTATGCCAGTCCTTTCACCGAGTTATAGAATATGTCTGTGGTGAAATACAACTCCCACTGAGAAGCTGTTTCAGATTGAAAAACATTGGGCCCACCAGAGAATTTGATTCTGAGGGCTCACCTTTCTCCCATGCTCAAGAGCCCCATAGCAGCTGCAAAATTAGCATTATCATGAACTCTCCTGATGTAGAAGCCAGGGCACACCAGAGGATTCTCTGGTGGGACCGTCCAACCCTGCCGAGAAGCAGTCCTGGCAAAGAAAAGTGTGTGGGAAGGTTCCCGGACACTCTATGGCTGCTTTTTTACTGAGGTGGAAACCCACGCAAACACAGTAAGAACATACAAAATCCTTGTAGATGTTGTCCTTGCTGGGATTTGAACCCAGGATCCCATCGCTGCAAGGCTTCAGTGCTAACCACTGATCCAATGTGCTGCCGTTCACCCTCTAATATCTAACAGGCTGGAGAAACTTGCACCTACTGTCACTCTATCTTCAACTCCTTTGTGAGAAACTAATGTATTTGGGCAGCCACTCAGTCTACCAAATAAAATTCCCGAAAAGGAAATTGGGGATGTCTTTGCTACTGGTACTGGGGGCAGTGCTAATACCATGGCGTCGTACCATAGTTTACTTGAAATATTCCAGGCTGGTAGGAGGCAAGCAAATTCCCACAGAAAAGTACCAGCAGTAATGTTCAGGGACCCTCGCTTGTAGAAGGCGGAGACAACACCAGAAGAAATAGTGACGGCTGGGGACCGAGTATGGACATGAGCCATGAGGTTGTGAAAAGCTTCCGCCACCACGAGCCTAAAAAGCCACATTTTAAGTGCAAGCAGCTGCCCAGAAATCTGGAAGTTTAGTATTGCAACCTGTGGGAGGCTGGCTGCATACTTGCGCTTGCATTTCAAGTAACAGAAAACTAAGCAGATGGTGGCCTCTATCATCATCATGGCTTCACCTCGGCACTGTGAACTCTCCTGAAGGAGAAGCCAGAGCATACCGGAGGAGTCTCCATTTTTCTGGTGGGTCCGTCCAACCCTGCCGACAAGCAGCCCTGGCTAAGAAAAGTGTGGGGGAAGGTTCGCGGACACTCTATGGTTGCTTTTTTAATGTGGATCGGCCATGCTTATGCATGTTATTTCTCAAACCGCATTGCAGATCAGGCCATTGCCCAACTCTGTAGTCATGAAATTAAATGCGCAAAGAAAGATGTTTGTGTGTCAAAGCACCACCGAGAAGTGCGAGTTGATGTTAGACGGGCTGCCATTGCTTCTGCAACAAGCTGCATTAGAGGAGTTCCTGGGAGAAATGACACCCAGAGTAGATACGGTTTCCCTCTATGTCTTTCACCGAGCTAAAGAATATGGCTGTGGTGAAATACAACTATCAGCAAAAAAAAGCTGTGGACTGACTCCGTACCGTCCCTGACCACATTCACCTGTCCATGTGTTTGTGGTTTGGTGGTCCTTCCAAGTAAGTGCACTGGGGAGGGCACGGGTAATGTTGTGGGACCCGTGCTTGTGGAAGGCGGAGAAAACACCGGGAGAAATAGTGGCGGCTGGGGACCGAGTATGGACACCCGGCCACCGCCGGCATGAGGTTATGAAAAACTTCCGCCTCCACAAGCCTAAAAGGCCACATTTCAAGTGCAAGCAGCTGTCAAAAATTTGGCAGTATAGTATTGCAGCCTGTGGGTGGCTGGCTGCATACTTGCGCTTGCATTCCATGGAATGGGGTAGGGACAAGTGAATGCTGCACTGGGACAAGGACGTGAACGGTGATTGTTGCAAGTCTGCAATGACAGGTGCATGGCGGGAGGCATCTTTGCATGCGCCAAGGATCATTTATGATGGGCACACTTTTAGGCAGTGATCTGGGAGTCAGAGATGCTTCCAGAAGTCTTCCCCATGCTGTTCCCATGTCTTTTCAGCACTGTATGCATGTGTCTGATGATATCTCACACACCACATAGCCAGATAAGGTTGTAAAATGTTAAAATTACATCTCCCAGTGAATGCATTTGTCTTGGTTGAAAGCAATGCAAAAGTGCAAAAACGCACCAAAAACGCTACGTGTGAACATAGCCCAAGGTGTGGAGGAGCATTTTTGTTTTTGGTTATTTATTTTGCCTTATATACAAGTCATTACCCAGGAAAATCCATTTTGGTTTTGTTTTTGTATGTTTTATTGTGAGTCCGTAAAAGTGGCGTAATACTCTGACAACATTGCTGACAGCAGTGATCTGGGAGTCAGAGATGCTTCCAGGGGTCTTCCCCATGCTGTCCCCATGTCACTTGAGCACTGTTCCCATTGATTTGGCCAATTTTTAGGCCCTCTGCAGACCGCCGGGGGGAGCCGCCTGAATAATGCTCGAGTTTCCCATAGACTTACATTGGGCTCGTTGCTCGGGTCGAGTATTCCAATGTGCTCGACCCGAGTAACGAGCACCTGAGCATTTTAGTGCTCGCTCATCACTCGTGACCACCCTGTACAAAAGAAAGAAAGTCAGTGGAAAAGCGATCAAGTACTGGAAGAAAGGGGGGTTGCGGAGGGTTTTAAAAAGAGGGGGGAAGGAGGAGAGGAGGGTTGGGGTGGACGAGGAGAGATCAGGTAGGGATCTACTTACTGATGTCTTCTCTCTTCTATCTTCTTAGCAGCAGCAGGCAGCAGGGATTGTGGTGTCACAGGCTTCTGTGGCACCACAAGGCCCAGCACAACGGAGATCAGCAGCATGACTGCTCTGTACAAATCTTCAGCGAGTATGAGGGCGTGCAGGTTGGTCACAGGTAGGTCATAGGGCTGTCACCACCCGGTCCCAGGGCGGTCACACGCTCTGATTGGTGCGATCGATGTCATCGTCGATCACACCAATCAGAGCAGGCTGGGGCCAAGCCTGGCATTGCCAAGCACCAGCCTAGGATCAGTACTGTCGCAGCACCGATCCTAGGCTGGACATCAGTGCTTCAGGCAATCTGATTGCCTGAAACACTGAGAAATACTGCGATTGGCTGTTCAGAATTGAGCAGCCAAATCACAGCGATCATACTTGCGGGGGAGGTAGCAACACTCCCCCGAATGACGACACCATCTACCCTGAGGTAAGATGGCGCTGTAAATGTGATGCTTATTAATACTTACCTGATCATTAAGGCTCAGGGCTCAGAGACGTATTATTATACCTCCCATCAAAAAGGGGTTAAACAAAATGTCCTCCTTTGTGATCAGCCTTTTTTTTAACTTGTTTTATTGGGCAAATGTTAAATATTAACAATTTTTAAAATCTGAATAATAATTGTATAAGTTTTGATGTTTTTAATCTTTAAACACTAGAGGGAGAAGCTGCGGTAATTTTCCATGAAAACCTATTGTGGTGCTAGCTCGCATTACGACTGCAGTAAAAGTGGGTGGGACCTGCTTACGTGTGTGATGTCACTCCTCCACGCCCCTTCTGGGCATTTACATAAAGTTAAGGAAGAATCCAGATTAGGTTCACAGTGAGGAACCATTTTGTTGGTGACTGTAATGTGGACACCAAGGACGGATGGCAGCGCCGATTCTGTTAGTTATGTGGACACCAACGATGGCTGGCAGCGCCGATTCTGTTAGTCATGTGGACACAAAGGACGGCGGGCAGCGTCGATTCAGTTAGTTGGTGCTGCTCACCGTATCACACACTGGGATTAGATTTGCGGACTGTACAACGCTCTGGGATTAGATACATGGACTCTATCAGACACTGAGATTAGATAAACAGAATATATCATGCGCTGTGATTAGATATACGGAGTGTATCGGACATGATGGAATTAGATGCATGGTTTAGCGGACTATATAGCACAGGATAGCATTAGATACAAACTCAGTGGTGTGGATCACACATGACTGGATTAGATACATGGCTCAGTAGAGTACATCACATAAAATGGGATTAGATACATGGCTCAGTGGAGTGGATAACACATGATGGGATTAGATATATGGCTCAGTGGTGTGGATAACACATATGGGATTAGATACATGGCTCAGTGGAGTGGATAACACATGATGGGATTAGATACATAGCTCAGTGGAGTGGATAACACATGATGGGATTAGATATTTGGCTCAGTGGAGTGGATAACACATGATGGGATTAGATATATGGCTCAGTGGTGTGGATAACACATGATGGGATTAGATACATGGCTCAGTGGAGTGGATAACACATGATGGGATTAGATATTTGGCTCAGTGGAGTGGATAACACATGATGGGATTAGATATATGGCTCAGTGGTGTGGATAACACATGATAGGATTAGATACATGGCTCAGGGGAGTGGATAACACATGATGGGTGTAACGGGTCTGGGAGGCGGAACCTCTGTGCAACTATACAAGGGGGCGGTCCTTGTAAGGAAGCTGGTGGCTCCCAGGGAAGACGGGCAGGTAGTCACGGCAAGTGACAGGGACAGTCTCTGGGGAGAAGGGCAGGTAGTCACGGCAAGAGACAGGGACAGTCTCTGGGTAGAAGGGCAGGTAGTCACAGCAAGTGACAGGGACAGTCTCTGGGTAGACTAGCAGACAGGTAGCTGGTGGACGCTCCCAGGTGAGCGGGCAAGACTCTCTGGATGGGCAGGTGGTCACAGCAAGTGACGGCAGAGCCTCCAGGTAGGCTAGCAGGCAGGTAGCAGGTGAGCGCTCCCAGGTGAGCGAGCAAGAGTCTCTGGTCAGGCAGGTGGTCACTGCAAGTGACGGCAGAGCCTCCAGGTAGGCTAGCAGACAGGTAGCAGGTGAGCGCTCCCAGGTGAGCGGGCAAGAGTCTCTGGACTTGCAGGTGGTCACGGCAAGTGACGGCAGAGCCTCCAGGTAGGCTAGCAGGCAGGTAGCAGGTGAGCGCTCCCAGGTGAGCGGGCAAGGGTCTCTGGACTGGCAGGTGGTCACAGCAAGTGATGGCAGAGCCTCCAGGTAGGCTAGCAGGCAGGTAGCAGGTGAGCGCTCCCAGGTGAGCGGGCAAGGGTCTCTGGACTGGCAGGTGGTCACGGCAAGTGACGGCAGAGCCTCCAGGTAGGCTAGCAGGCAGGTAGCAGGTGAGCGCTCCCAGGTGAGCGGGCAAGAGTCTCTGGACTGGCAGGTGGTCACGGCAAGTGACGGCAGAGCCTCCTGGTAGGCTAGCAGGCAGGTAGCAGGTGAGCGCTCCCAGGTGAGCGGGCAGGCTGGTCCATAGACAGACTGACAGGTGTCGGAAGGCAGACCGTCGGACCGCAGGCTTGCAAGCAGGTAAGCGGATATCAGGCAGGTATCAAGCAGGAATCTGGCAGGTGACTGGCAGGTAACTGGCAACGGGACCTGAGGGCTGAAGCAGAGTGAAGGCTTTGCAACAACATTGCTCGGGCACCTCCATTTTGGAGGAGGTGCCTTATATATGGTGAGGTCCTCCGGCCATTGGCCGGGGACTCCTTAGGACGGCGCACGCGGCCCCTTTAAGAGAAGGGGAGCGCGCGCGCGCCCTAAGCACAGTGGCCGGGAAGCAGCGCGCGCTGCCAGCAGAACGGGAGGAGGACGCCGGGCACGGAGTGGAGAGGTGAGGGGAACAGCGTCCCTGCCTAGCAGGAGGCAGGGACGCCGAAGCTACAGTACCCCCCCCTTTAGGCCCCCCCTTTTTTAGGCCAGACAGAAATTTATCAAGGATGAGAGGGGCATGGATGTTTTCCCGGGGCTCCGACGTTCTCTCCTCAGGACCAAACCCCTTCCAATCTACCAGAAAAAAGGTTTTTCCTCTTACCCTTTTGGTGGCCAGAATGTTCTCTACCTCAAACTCGTTTTCAGCGGAAACCGGAGCAGGAGGCGTACCTGTAGACTTGGAAAAAGAGTTAAGTACCACGGGTTTGAGGAGAGATACATGGAAGGAGTTAGGGATCCGCAAGTTGGCCGGGAGTTTCAATTTATAGGCCACTGGGTTGATTTGTTTGATAACTTCTAGTGGGTCGATGAACCGAGGCCCTAACTTGTAGGAAGGAATCTTGAGCCGGACATACTTGGACGAGAGCCAGACTTTATCTCCAGGACGGAATTGTGGAGGATCCAGGCGTTTTTTGTCAGCGTGTTTTTTCATCCGCTCGGACGACTGAAGGAGTGCGGATCGGGTACTCTCCCAAATGGAGGAAAATTTGCTAACGAGAGATTCCGCAGCCGGATTGTCCACCGAGGTGGAGACGGGAAATGGGATCCGAGGATGCTGACCGAAGACTACTAAAAACGGGGATTTGGAGGAAGATTCGCTCTCGTGATTATTGTAAGAGAATTCGGCAAATGGCAGGAGATCCACCCAGTCTGAATGGTGGGCATTAACGAAGTGCCGGAGGTAACTGGTCAGGATCTGATTGATCCGCTCCACTTGACCATTGGACTGTGGGTGGTATGCGGAGGAGAAATCCAGGGTGACGTCTAGCAGCTTACATGTGGCTCTCCAGAAGCGTGAGGTGAACTGAACCCCACGATCCGACACGATGTGGAGGGGCAGGACATGGAGACGGAAGATGTGGCAGATAAAGTCTTTAGCCAGCTCGGGTGCAGATGGGAGGCCTGGCAGGGGAATGAAATGAGCCATTTTGGAAAAGCGGTCAGCGACCACCCAAATGACCGTACAACCGGTAGAGACAGGGAGATCTGTTATGAAGTCCATAGCTATATGCTGCCAGGGGGCAGCAGGTACTGGAAGAGGAAGGAGGCGACCGGCTGGCAGGTGTCTCGGAACCTTGTTGCGGGCGCAGGACACACAGGCAGAAACAAAGTCTATTACGTCCTTGTGCAGGGTAGGCCACCAGTAGTGCCGGGTGATAAGATGGAGGGTCTTTCTCTGACCGGCATGGCCAGCAAGCTTAGACGAGTGACCCCAGTGTAGGATCTTCTCCCGATCAGGTACCGTTACGAACGTCTTACCGGGAGGGAGACGATTTAGACTCACGGGGGCCACCTGCATTACTCTGGCGGGATCGATGATGTGTTTAGGTTCCTCCTCAAGATCAGACACCAGAAAGGATCGGGACAAGGCGTCAGCTTTGATGTTTTTGTCAGCCGGGCGAAAATGAAGAACAAAATCAAAGCGAGCAAAAAACAAGGACCACCGGGCTTGGCGCGGGTTAAGTCTCTGGGCACTCTGGAGGTAAGCCAAGTTCTTGTGGTCCGTGTAAATTATTACCGGGTGAAGAGCCCCCTCGAGCAGGTAACGCCATTCCTCCAATGCCAGCTTAATGGCCAATAACTCTCGGTCTCCTATAGAATAGTTGCTCTCGGAAGAGGAGAAGAGTTTGGAGAAGAAGCCGCAAGTTACCATTCTCCCGGAAGACGATTTTTGGGTAAGTACCGCTCCGGCTCCAGAGGAGGAGGCGTCAACTTCCAGGAAGAATTGCTTGTTGCCGTCCGGGCGATGCAGCACCGGGGCGGAAGAGAAAGCCTGTTTTAAGGAAAGAAAGGCTTCCTCCGCTTCGGGCGGCCATTCTCTGGGATTAGTGCCCTTACGGGTGAGCGCAGAGATTGGGGCAGTCCGGGAAGAGAAGTGCGGTATGAAGAGGCGGTAGTAGTTGGCAAAGCCCAGGAACCGCTGAATAGCCTTCAACCCCTCTGGTCGAGGCCACTTCTCGATGGCAGACAGTTTCTCAGGATCCATTCGTAGGCCGGTCTGAGAAATTATGTAGCCCAAAAACGGAAGCGAGGTCTGCTCAAAGAGGCACTTCTCATATTTAGCGTAGAGGTGGTTTTGCCTGAGCCTGAGCAGAACCTGACGAACATCCCCCCGGTGTGTGGGGAGATCCGGAGAGAAGACCAAGATGTCGTCCAGGTACACCACTACGCAGGAGTAGAGAAGGTCCCGGAAGATGTCATTGACCAACTCTTGAAAGACGGCGGGAGCGTTACAGAGACCGAAGGGCATTACCAGGTATTCATAGTGGCCGTCCCGGGTGTTGAATGCCGTCTTCCATTCATCCCCCTGACGGATACGGACCAGGTTATACGCCCCACGGAGGTCCAGCTTGGTGAAGATTCTAGCCCCCCTCAGACGGTCAAATAATTCCGGAATGAGCGGAAGGGGGTATTTATTCTTCACCGTGATCTGGTTAAGGCCTCTATAGTCTATACAGGGACGGAGTGAGCCATCCTTCTTTTTGACGAAGAAGAAGCTTGCTCCCGCCGAGGAAGTAGATGCGGGGGCATTTATGCATATAGCATTTATGCATACTTTATCGAAGTGCCATAATTTAGCAAAGTGCCCTGGCAGTTAGAAAATGGCATTGCTAATATTCATCTTTCTTCTCTTCTTACAGGTATATATTTTTCACTGCTTGTGTGATCTGTCCTGAAAACTGCATTATATCTCCATGCAATGCTCTGCAGCCTATCAATTTCTGGTATATATTTTTCACTGCTTGTGTGATCTGTCCTGAAAACTGCATTATATCTCCATGCAATGCTCTGCAGCCTATCAATTTCTGGTATATATTTTTCACTGCTTGTGTGATCTGTCCTGAAAACTGCATTATATCTCCATGCAATGCTTTGCAGCCTATCAATTTCTGGTATATATTTTTCACTGCTTGTGTGATCTGTCCTGAAAACTGCATTATATCTCCATGCAATGCTCTGCAGCCTATCAATTTCTGGTATATATTTTTCACTGCTTGTGTGATCTGTCCTGAAAACTGCATTATATCTCCATGCAGTGCTCTGCAGCCTATCAATTTCTGGTATATATTTTTCACTGCTTGTGTGATCTGTCCTGAAAACTGCATTATATCTCCATGCAATGCTCTGCAGCCTATCAATTTCTGGTATATATTTTTTCACTCCTCTAGCTTTTTTATTCCATGATACTTAAAGGTCATCACACTTACTTTAAGAGTTTATGATCCATGCCGAGTTTACTAGTCTGTTTTTTTTTTTTTTTCCCTGCACTTTATGGTCTCCTGTTGTCTTTTAAGCTAGTGATTGATTGTTAATGAGTTAAATCTGTGCAGATCTAAGCAGATACGTCCCTATATATTGAGACTTAGTTAAGGGGCAGCATTTATGCGGGGGCATTTATGCATATAGCATTTATGCATACTTTATCGAAGTGCCATAATTTAGCAAAGTGCCCTGGCAGTTAGAAAATGGCAGTTGGACAGGGCAGGAGACAGGTAAGACATGCAAGACAAACCAACAAACTTGCTTACAGATCATCTTTTTTGCAAACAGTATTCACCATTTGTATCTGTGCCATTTATTTTCTGGTTGCTACAATCATCCACATTCACCGTTCTCCCACAAATGCGGCACATTTCATCCATATTAATCCCTCACTCCTCTCTTCTCCTATGTACAGTTGTCATACTCTCTTCACAATGTTATACCACGCAGATCCATTCATTCCCACCATACAACGCAGGAAACGCTCTCACAAATCACTCAATCATCTGCTCACTCTCTGTATCTTCCTTCTATTAGTCGCAGGTGATATTTCTCCCAACCCAGGACCCTCCAGTAATAATAACACTAACTCTTTCACTGTTACATTCAGAAACCCTGCTAATCTCATTAATATTCCCTGCATATCTTCTGTCTCATTCAACTGTGCCCTTTGGAATGCACGCTCAGCTTGTAATAAACTCTCTTACATCCATGACTTTTTCCTCTCTAATTCCCTCAACCTTCTGGCTCTCACTGAAACCTGGATCCAGCAGTCGGACACCACCGCTGCTGCAGCTCTCTCCTATGGTGGCCTACATTTCTCTCATACCCCGCGACCTGACAACAGATCAGGTGGAGGTGTTGGTCTGCTTCTTTCAACAAAATGTACTTTTCAGGTTATCCCCCCAGTACCCTCCCTTATCTTCCCTTCTTTTGAGGCCCACACAGTCAGACTCTACCGGCCCTTCTCCCTGCGAGTGGCGGTTGTCTATCGCCCCCCAGGTCCCCCCCGTCAATTCCTGGATCACTTTGCTGCCTGGCTTACAAATTTTCTATCCTGCGACATCCCCACGATAATCATGGGAGACTTTAACATCCCAATTGGCGATCCTCTTTCCCCATCTGCCACGCATCTTTTATCATTAACCTCCTCCTTCGGCCTTTCACAGCTTGCTAATTCTCCTACACATGAGGACGGGAACACATTGGACCTGATCTTCTCCCGGCTTTGCTCAGTACATGACTTTACTAACTCTCCCCTTCCACTCTCTGACCATAATCTTCTTTCATTCTCTGTCAAGAACTGTGACTCTACTCAAGACACTCCCACCGTCCACACTTATAGAAATTTACGCGCCATTAACACCCAGAAATTTATAAAAAGGTTGCAATCATGATTGGCCCCAATCTCCTCCCTCTCATGTCCCGACTCTGCATTGAAGCATTATAACAAAATAATGCTATGCGCCCTGGATGAAGCCGCACCTCCTACACAAAGAACAATTCGGCATAGACGGCGACAACCCTGGCACACGCCTCAAACACGTCTTCTCCAGAGGTACTCCAGGTGCGCTGAACGGCTGTGGAGAAAATCAAATCTGCCCGAAGATTTCCTCCACTATAAATTTATGCTGAAAACATATAACTCTGCCCTTCACCTCTCCAAACAAACCTACTTTAACAACCTCATCATCTCACTTTCCAATAATCCTAAACGACTCTTTGACACGTTTCATTCTCTCCTCAATCAAACAGCACAGGCCCCGACCACCGACCTCAGCGCTGACGATCTGGCTAACTATTTCAAAGAAAAAATTGACCATATCCGACAGGAAATTTTCTCCCAATCCCCAAATGTTATGCATGCTCCCCCCCGCCACATTGTATCTTGCTCATTTTCTGACTTCGAACCAGTCACGGAAGATGAAGTGATCAGGCTCCTTGCATCTTCTCGCCCTACCACCTGCACCAGCGACCCTATTCCCTCACATCTCCTTCAGTCCCTTGCTCCAGCTGTCACCTCTCACCTAACTAAAATTTTCAACCTTTCCCTCTCATCTGGTATCTTTCCCTCTTCTTTTAAACACGCCAGCATACAACCATTACTTAAAAAACCATCCCTCGACCAGAACTGCACGGCCAACTACAGACCTGTTTCCAATCTTCCCTTTATCTCTAAACTCCTGGAACGCCTGGTCCACTCCCGTCTAATCCGCTATCTCTCAGACAACTCTCTTCTTGACCCTTTACAATCTGGTTTCCGCTCTTTACATTCTACTGAAACTGCCCTCACTAAAGTCTCTAATGATCTACTAACAGCTAAATCTAATGGTCACTACTCCCTGCTGATTCTCCTGGATCTCTCTGCAGCATTCGACACTGTGGATCATCAGCTCCTCCTCACTATGCTCCGCACTATTGGCCTCAAGGACACGGTTCTCTCCTGGTTCTCCTCTTATCTCTCTGACCGCTCCTTCTCTGTGTCTTTTGCCGGCTCCTCCTCCTCCCTACTTCCTCTTACTGTCGGGGTTCCTCATGGATCAGTCCTAGGCCCCCTTCTTTTCTCCTTATACAATGCTCCTATTGGACAAACAATCAGTAGATTCGGTTTTCAGTACCATCTCTATGCTGATGACACCCAATTATACACCTCTGCTCCGGACATCACCCCTGCATTACTACAAAAGACCAGTGATTGTCTTTCTGCTGTGTCTAACATTATGTCCTCCCTCTACCTAAAACTGAATCTGTCAAAAACTGAACTCCTCGTCTTTCCTCCCTCCATTAATCTACCTGTGCCCGATATTGCCATCTCCGTTTGTGGCTCAACCATTACTCCCCAGCTACAAGCCCGCTGTCTTGGGGTCATTTTTGATTCAGATCTTTCTTTCACTCCTCACATCAAATCACTCGCTCGTTCATGTCATCTACACCTCAAAAACATCTCAAGAATCAGGACTTTTCTCACCTTTGACTCGGCAAAAACTCTTACTGTCGCTCTTATTCATTCTCGTCTTGACTATTGCAACGCTCTACTAATCGGTCTCCCTCTTACTAAACTCTCCCCTCTCCAATCCGTCCTGAACGCAGCAGCCAGGATCATATTCCTCGCCAACCGCTACTCAGATGCCTCTTCCCTGTGCCAGTCATTGCATTGGTTGCCCATCCAATATAGAGTTCGTTTTAAACTTATCACGCTTACCCACAAAGCGCTCCATGCTTCAGTACCCCCCTACATCTCCTCCCTTGTCTCAGTCTACCACCCTACACGTGCCCTCCGTTCTGCAAATGACTTGAAACTAAAATCCTCCATAATCCGAACTTCCCACTCCCGTCTCCAAGATTTCTCGCGTGCTGCGCCAATTCTCTGGAATGCACTACCCAGGACAGTTCGATTAATTCCCAATACCCACAGTTTCAAGCAAACCCTAAAAACACATTTCTTTAGACTGGCGTATCACCTAAACACACTCTGTCCATCCCAGCTTTCCCCCATATTAAAATCTTCTTCAACTTCGGGTTCAAACCAACCATGCACATAAAAGCCTCTGTCAGGACTGCACACATACTGGCTGGCGACCAGTCCATGTATTATTATTTATCCTATTCAGTATATCAAGGCTGCATTATACAATATATGTACTTTTTACCTTTTGTGTCTCCCCCACTTCCTCATAGACTGTAAGCTCGCGAGCAGGGCCCTCACTCCGTTCGATATGAGATATGCTTATTCTGTATTGTCTGTATATGTCCCCCTTAAAATTGTAAAGTGCTGCGGAATATGTTGGCGCTATAAAAAATAAACTTATTATTATTATTATTAGATTTCCGAATGAATCCCCGGGCTAGATTCTCCTCAAAATATTCTGACATGGATCGGGTCTCAGCAGCGGACAAAGGGTAAATGCGCCCACGGGGAGGAGTAGTGCCGGGCATCAGGTCGATTGGGCAGTCGTATGGTCTATGAGGGGGTAATGTCTCTGCCTCCTTTTTATTAAAGACGTCCGCATACGACCAATAAGGAGCCGAAAGACCAGGTAGATTGGCTGGAGTTGGAGAAGGACGGACAGGATGGACGGGAACTAAACAAGTCTTATGGCAGTCCTGTCCCCAGCGAAGGACTCCTCTGGTCTGCCAATCAAGCACGGGTGCATGTCTCTGAAGCCAAGGTAGGCCTAGTAAGAGGGCGTGAGAGAGTCCAGGCAGAACATAAAAGAAGATGCTCTCAGAGTGCAGCATTTCCACCTGCAGGGTTATGGATTCGGTGATGAGTTGGATGGGACGTGGTAAGAGGCCCCCATCCACGGCAGCGACAGATAAGGGTACAGCTAGAGGTTTGGTGGGAATGCGGTATTTCTCTACCAGAGAACGAGAAATGAGATTTCCGGCAGCTCCAGAGTCAAGTTGGGCTAGTTCAAAATAATGGTTCTCCCCGCAGATGATAGAGACCGACAGCAACAGAGATGGAGAGGGTTTACTCTTGTCTAGGACGACCTCTCTGAGCGATCCTAGACACAGGCGTTTCCCGACCTCTCCGGGTAGGAACGGATCCGGTGCTCCTTACTGCCACAGTAGAAGCAGCTCCCCTCGGCACGGTGTAACTCTTGACGGGTTTTGACCATCTTGGTCTGGTCGACCTGCATAGGCTCGGGTGAGTGCGCCTGGGGAGTAGCGGGAGAAGTGACAGGTTTCTGAAAGGTAGAGGCTAGACGTGGAAACCTCCTCTCACGGGTGACCTCTTTGGCGCGTTCCTGGAACCGGATGTCAATCCGGGTGGCAAGAGTTATTAAGTCGTCGAGAGTGGTCCCGACCGGCGAGTTCATCTTTAATACGGCCGGACAGACCCTCCCAAAAGACAGACACCAGGGCGTAGTTATCCCAGGCCAGCTCCGAAGCAAGGGTACGAAACCGTATGGCATATTGGCCCACGGTGAGATCTCCTTGATGGAGGCGTAGCAGAGATGATGCGGATGAGGTCTTCCGTCCGGGTTCGTCGAAGACTTTCCGGAAAGCCGTGAGAAAGGCTGGTAGGTTGGACACCAGGGGGTCTCCTCTCTCCCATAGAGGATTTAGCCAAGCCAGTGCCTCCCCCGTGAGATGGGACATGATGAAGGCTACTTTGGCCCGGTCGGAGATAAACTGGTGGGACAGGAGTTCAAAGTGCAGGGTGCACTGGTTTATGAAGCCCCGAGCTTGAGCGGGGTCGCCTCCGAAACGTGGAGGTGCAGAAAGCCGGGGTCCGGGGCAGGATGCCATGGTATTGGTGGGCAGCGGCGCTGCCGGGCTGCGAGTAGAGATGAGCGTTGTTCTACTCGAACTGTTCGAAAATCTCAAATTCGAGCTGTTTTGGGCGGTGTTCGAGCCGTTCGGCGAACACGAACAATTTGAGAAAAATTCGGCTGTTCGAGGTTATGTTCGATAACTGTTCGTGCACCAAAATCATAACTGGATTTTTTCTCAGTAATGATGAAAATTAATGTTAATACGCAGTTTGAGTGTACAGCGGGGTGGGGGGAGGGGCAGGGGATGGATCTCCGCAGGAACAATGAAGATCTCCATTTTTTTTTTCTCTTTCCCGCATTTACAGTGGGGAGGTGCAATCTGTCAGCCTATCAGCAGCGCACACACGGAGCGAAGTGCTTTTTTTCACACAAGCAAGGGCATATGTCATTGGCAGTGTATGTCACATGTCCTTGCCCTATAAGACCAAGCCATTTTCCCCGTCGCCACCATTTTCTCACTGCTGCAGCTGCGTGTTAGACGGCACCGCTGTTGCTGTGTGCGCTATACCTTGTTAATTTCAAGCCAATTTTCGCACAAATATACAAATAGCTTGGGAGTAGGGAATAGTTGTGATTGCAGTCCTTTTAAGGACTAGGTTACAGCATTTCCTACGACTTTTATCAGGGAGGTCTGTGCTCTTAAATAGATAGGTTGTGGGAGTAAAGACTAATTGTAATTGGAGTCCTTTTCAGGACTAGGTTACATCAGTTCCTATCAGTTTTTGCCAGGCAGGTCTGTGCCAGTGCTGTGCAAGTTTTTTTCACAGCATTTGGCTGAATCTAGCAAAGCTAATCCTTTTTGGCCTATTGCAGAGTGTGTTAGTGAATGGAGTAGCCTATCTGTGTTGCAAGATATACCACCTGTGTATAGAATACCAATTTTTTTACTGCACCTAGTGAAGTAAAATCTTTTGGGCATAGCATCATTCTATTAGTCCATCTATACTGACCTCCATCAGGTTGCAAATTGAATATATTTTTTTTCTGCATCTAGCTCTGAAAAAATATTGGGCTTCTAGCTGTGTGTGGGACTTGTTGTATTAGTCCATCTATACTGACCTCCATCAGGTTGCAAACTGCATATATTTTTTTCTTCATCTACCTTTGAAAAAATATTGGGCTTCTAGCTGTGTGTGGGACTTGTTCTATTAATCCATCTATACAGACCTCCATCAGGTTGCAAACTGAATATATTTTTTTCTGCATCTACCTCTGAAAAAATATTGGGCTTCTAGCTGTGTGTGGGACTTGTTGTATTAGTCCATCTATACTGACCTCCATCAGGTTGCAAACTGAATATATTTTTTTCTGCATCTACCTCTGAAAAAATATTGGGCTTCTAGCTGTGTGTGGGACTTGTTGTATTAGTCCATCTATACAGACCTCCATCAGGTTGCAAACTGAATATATTTTTTTCTGCATCTACCTCTGAAAAAATATTGGGCTTCTAGCTGTGTGTGGGACTTGTTGTATTAGTCCATCTATACAGACCTCCATCAGGTTGCAAACTGAATATATTTTTTTCTGCATCTACCTCTGAAAAAATATTGGGCTTCTAGCTGTGTGTGGGACTTGTTCTATTAATCCATCTATACAGACCTCCATCAGGTTGCAAACTGAATATATTTTTTTCTGCATCTAGCTCTGAAAAAATATTTGGCCTTCTAGCAGTGTGTGGGACTTTCTCTATTAGTCCATCTATACTGACCTCCATCAGGTTGCAAATTGAATATAATTTTTTTCTGCATCTAACCCAGCCAATAGTTTTGGCCTAATACCACAGTTTGGCCACTCAGCTCTGCTCGGTTCCCATCCATTGTTTTTTTGTGCAAACAACTCCAGAGTTGTTAATTAGTTAACCACCAAAATGAGTGGAAAAAGGCCTGCTGCTGGTGGAAAGGGGAATAGGCGTGTTGGGAAGGGGAAAAAAGGTTGTGTCCGTGGGGTAGGTGTTAAAGCAACAGTAACATCTGCAGAAGAAAGACCATCTTCCAGCCAAACTAAAATGTCTACTTCTTTTAGCGGACAATGTGATAAGATCCCTTTCTTACGGCCACGCCAATTGCTACAAATTCCAGATGAGGCACAAAAACAGCAGGTGCTTCAACGGATATCAAGTGCTCCTTTAAGTGGGCTCTCCTCCACATCAACTTCAACATCACAAATACTCCAGTCCTCAGAGGTGTCACCCCAATCGCACTTGCTTCCTCACAGCTCCCAAATCTCCAGCTGCCCGTCTGAGTATGAGGTAGAACAGATGGTTGAGTCTGCAGAGCTGTTTACTCATACTATAGCCTGGGAATCAGAGGTCGACTCCAGCGCTTCTGTGAATCCAGACGAGGAAATGATCTGCACTGATGCCCAGAATCTTTATGAGTCGGATCCAGGACCAGACGCAGAAGGTTCTGACCATAATGTAGACCCTCATTCCCAAACTGTAACTCCTGTTGGTGGAGACAATGAGGAAGACGATGATAAGTGTAACATACCTGGCGGCGTCCTTGCTTAGTGGTCCATCTCCCACTGTGCAAGAGCGCGCACTTGATCTCCTGTCCAGAATGTCTCTCTGGCTTCCCTCCATGCTGTCTGTTTGTGTCTGTTTCTGCTGCTTAAGGGCGGCGCCCGATCACTTCCTGCTTTTTGTACCTGCTGTGGGTCACACCCCTTGTGCGTCCTCAGCCTATTGCTGTCTGTCACCTGGTATATAGCTCAGCTGCTCCAATCAATCCCTGCCTGAGCATAGTGTTTCATTCAGTGTGTGCTTGCACTCTGAAGGTGCCAGGTCCCGTTCTGTGTTCTCTTGTCTGCCTTTCCTGGAGGCTGTATTTCCAGGCCTGTCTGAACACGCTCCTAGCCTGTTCCTCCCGCCTTCTAGGGGCCGATTACCTAGACCCGCTCCTGTATCTTGTCTGTCCTGTCTGAACACGCTCCTAGCCTGTTCCTCCCGCCTTCTAGGGGCCGATTACCTAGACCCGCTCCTGTATCTTGTCTGTCCTGTCTGAACACGCTCCTTGCCTGTTCGTCCCGCCTCTCTGGGGGCCGTATTCCCAGACCCGCTCCTGTATCCCTCTGCAGTGTCGGTCTCCTCCGTACACTCAGTTCCAGTCTGAACTCTCTCCTATCCTTTACCTGTTTTGCCTCTATGTCCGATGTCCGTTCCCTTCCTTTTTCTGCAGAGTCTGAACTCGTACCTAACTCCTGCTTGTTGTCTCTGTACTCCCGTTTGTGAGTTTGTGGTCCACTCGCTACTTCACTGCAAGTACCCTGTTGGTATCTGGCTCTGCCTTTCTCTTCCTGTCTGTTCCGTGTGAACAGAGCCCTGTCCCCCCTGCTCTGCCTTGCTCACCGCTCCGGCGGTTCTAGCCTGCTCTGACTCCTCTGCCCACTGCTCCGGCAGTCCTGTCCTGCCCTGCTTCTGCCCGCTGCTCCGGCAGTCCTGTCCTGCCCTGCTTCTGCCCGCTGCTCCGGCAGTCCTGTCCTGCCCTGCTTCTGCCCGCTGCTCTGGCAGTCCTGTCCTGCCCTGCTTCTGCCCGCTGCTCCGGCAGTCCTGTCCTGCCCTGCTTCTGCCCGCTGCTCCGGCAGTCCTGTCCTGCCCTGCTTCTGCCCGCTGCTCCGGCAGTCCTGTCCTGCCCTGCTTCTGCCCGCTGCTCCGGCAGTCCTGTCCTGCCCTGCTTCTGCCCGCTGCTCCGGCAGTCCTGTCCTGCCCTGCTTCTGCCCGCTGCTCCGGCAGTCCTGTCCTGCCCTGCTTCTGCTCGCTGCTCCGGCAGTCCTGTCCTGCCCTGCTTCTGCCCGCTGCTCCGGCAGTCCTGTCCTGCCCTGCTTCTGCCCGCTGCTCCGGCAGTCCTGTCCTGCCCTGCTTGTGCTCGCTGCTCCTGCAGCCCCGTCCTGCTCTGTTCTTGCCCACCGCTTCGGGCGTTCCCTCTCTGCTGTGGTTGTCTACCGCATCTGCGGTTCTGTGACCCAGTCTGTACTGGGTCTTAACCTTTCTGTGCTCCAGCCCGTCCTTTCGGCCAGTACCTCCCTGCCTGCATACTCGCCTGTATCCACCCATCTCCATACCTGCCGTGTTTGCTTATATCCACCAGTCTGTGCCAGCCTAACCTGCCTGTTCCTGAGTCCCAGTGTGTACTGGGTCCTATCCCGCCTGTGTTCCTACCTGCTAGTGCCTCCCTGTCTGCACTCTAGCTGTGCTTGCCTGTACCCCTCTACCTGTATTGTTCCTGAGTCCCAGTGTGTACTGGGTCCTATCCCGCCTGTGTTCCTACCTGCTAGTGCCTCCCTGTCTGCACTCTAGCTGCGCTTGCCTTTACCCGCCTGCCTGCATACCAGTCGTGCCTGCCTATACCCTCCAGTCTGTGCGCCAGCCTAACCAGCCTGATCCAGTAATCCCTGTGTGGGTCAACCCCCGTGTCCGGAGTTTGACCTGGAGTAGCACCTGGTTCCTCTGCCCGGTTTCTCCCTGGTGCACTGGCGTCGTATGCCGTCGTGCCATCTTGGTCGGATCGGCCAGATACTTAGTCACGCCCCTCCAGGCACTCTCCGGTTCATGGTCCAGTGGAATCACTACAATCACACGCACACGCCGCTCAGCCCGGGCGTGTGCATAACAGCATGCTCAGGCCATGGTTCCCGTTGAGCCCCACGGCCTTCGCTCTCTGAGAAGTTTTCCAGCGAATACATGCATTAAAATAAATAAATAAATATATATATATATTTTTTCCTTTAGCTGAGTTCCAGGCGAATTACGCACCCGTCCAGATGGATCTATCTGCTCTCGTTCCCGCGGATCCGCTACGTTATTATGGGGATCCTAGACAAAGTCGTGCATTTGTGGAGCAATGCATGCTACACTTCAAGTTCTACCCTCTATGTTTTCCCACCGATCGGGTTAAGGTGGCATTCATTATGTCTTACCTGGCGGGTGATGCCTTGGAATGGATCAACCCCCTATATGAAACACAGGATCCGATCCTCCTGGACCTAATGGCCTTCCTGGTGGCCTTTCTAATGGTCTTCGATGATCCTAACCCGGAGGCTCCTGCTGAAGCTTCACTTCCCAATATCCCGGAGCAGCCCCAATGGGTAATGTGTGTGGGTAGCGCAATAGTCCTCCAGCCCAATGAGACTACTGCCCACCCAGAATCCTCACAGGGTGACTACGCTTTCCGGAATACTTCTCCCAACCTCAAGAGGCAGTCCAGACGTGCTAGACGTAGAGGCAAGCCGTCACGCCAGGGTCTGTCCTCCCTGAGACCTCCTGACCCCAACCTTGAAGTCCCTACTGAAGCTTCATCTCCCTGTATCCCGGAGAAGCCCCAACGGGTAATGTGCGTGGGTAGTGCACCAGTTCTCCTGCCCGAAGAGACTTCTGCCCATCCAGACTCCACACAGGAGAACTTCCTGCACCCGGCATCAGATGCTTCACCCACTTTAACCGGTGTGCATGTCCAAGGATGCTCCAAAGCTGTGGTTACCTCAGAGTCTGTGCACCTCTACTACATGGCGGAGGACCCCCTGTTGCCTCCTGAATCCTCCGGGATACCACTCGATGACAAATGGAGAGAGAATTCTCTACACCCGGTACTCGATACTTTGTCCGCTTCGTCCTGTGAGCCTGACAATGGGTACCCCAAAGTGGTAGTTACCCCCGAGTCTCTACACCCCTCCGACCAGGCGGAGGACCTCCAGTTGTCTCCTGAACCCTTCGGGGTGCTACCTGGTAGCGAAAGGACAGAGACTCTCCTATACTCTGTACCTGATACCTCGCTCGCTTCGTCCAGTGAGTCCAACCTAGTGTACTCCGAAGCAGAGGTTACTCCCGAGTCTCTACACCCCTCCGACCAGGCGGAGGACCTCCAGTTGTCTCCTGAACCCTTCGGGGTGCTACCTGGTAGCGAAAGGACAGAGACTCTCCTATACTCTGTACCTGATACCTCGCTCGCTTCGTCCAGTGAGTCCAACCTAGTGTACTCTGAAGCAGTGGTTACTCCCGAGTCTCTACACTCCTCTGACCAGGCGGAGGACCTCCAGTTGTCTCCAGAACCCTTCGGGGTGCCACCTGGTGGTAAATGGACAGAGACTTTCCTATATCCTGGATCTGATACCTCGCTTGCTTCGTCCAGTGAGTCCGACCTAGTGTACTCTGAAGCAGAGGTTACCCGTGAGTCTCTACACCCCTCTGACCAGGCGGAGGACCGCCAGTTGTCTCCAGAACCCTTCGGGGTGCCACCTGGTGGAGAATGGACAGAGACTTTCCTATACTCGGTACCCGATACCTCGCCTGCTTCGTCCAGTGAGTCCGACCTAGTGTACTCTGAAGCAGATGTTTTCTCTGAGCCTCTGCACTCTTCTGACCCGGCAGAGGACCTCCAGTTGTTTCCTGAATCCTCCGGGGTACCACCAGAAAACAAAGAGACAGTGTCTTTTCCTCATTATGTACCTGATAACCCGTCTATTTCTTCCTGTGAGCTTGACAAGATGTACCTCGAAGCAGAGATTACCCCCAAGTCTCTGTCCCCCTCCAACCCGGTGGAGGACTTCCAGTTGTCTCCTGCACCCTCTGGGGTGCCACCTGAAAATATGTGGAGAGAGACTTCCTTGTGTGCTGTTCCTGGTACTCCACCCGTTTCGTCTGTTGCTAAGGGTGGCTGGATGGGAGGTAGCATCCTAGCTACCCAGAGGAGACCAGTTTTTCCGGTGGACAGGGGAAGTGATCTCTTCGAAGTGAAGAATTGGCCCTCGAATTCCCTGCGGAAGATTCTGGCAGGCCTGAAGAAGAGGGGGCGTAAGGGGGGGGGTACTGTAACATACCTGGCGGCGTCCTTGCTTAGTGGTCCATCTCCCACTGTGCAAGAGCGCGCACTTGATCTCCTGTCCAGAATGTCTCTCTGGCTTCCCTCCATGCTGTCTGTTTGTGTCTGTTTCTGCTGCTTAAGGGCGGCGCCCGATCACTTCCTGCTTTTTGTACCTGCTGTGGGTCACACCCCTTGTGCGTCCTCAGCCTATTGCTGTCTGTCACCTGGTATATAGCTCAGCTGCTCCAATCAATCCCTGCCTGAGCATAGTGTTTCATTCAGTGTGTGCTTGCACTCTGAAGGTGCCAGGTCCCGTTCTGTGTTCTCTTGTCTGCCTTTCCTGGAGGCTGTATTTCCAGGCCTGTCTGAACACGCTCCTAGCCTGTTCCTCCCGCCTTCTAGGGGCCGATTACCTAGACCCGCTCCTGTATCTTGTCTGTCCTGTCTGAACACGCTCCTAGCCTGTTCCTCCCGCCTTCTAGGGGCCGATTACCTAGACCCGCTCCTGTATCTTGTCTGTCCTGTCTGAACACGCTCCTTGCCTGTTCGTCCCGCCTCTCTGGGGGCCGTATTCCCAGACCCGCTCCTGTATCCCTCTGCAGTGTCGGTCTCCTCCGTACACTCAGTTCCAGTCTGAACTCTCTCCTATCCTTTACCTGTTTTGCCTCTATGTCCGATGTCCGTTCCTTTCCTTTTTCTGCAGAGTCTGAACTCGTACCTAACTCCTGCTTGTTGTCTCTGTACTCCCGTTTGTGAGTTTGTGGTCCACTCGCTACTTCACTGCAAGTACCCTGTTGGTATCTGGCTCTGCCTTTCTCTTCCTGTCTGTTCCGTGTGAACAGAGCCCTGTCCCCCCTGCTCTGCCTTGCTCACCGCTCCGGCGGTTCTAGCCTGCTCTGACTCCTCTGCCCACTGCTCCGGCAGTCCTGTCCTGCCCTGCTTCTGCCCGCTGCTCCGGCAGTCCTGTCCTGCCCTGCTTCTGCCCGCTGCTCCGGCAGTCCTGTCCTGCCCTGCTTCTGCCCGCTGCTCCGGCAGTCCTGTCCTGCCCTGCTTCTGCCCGCTGCTCCGGCAGTCCTGTCCTGCCCTGCTTCTGCCCGCTGCTCCGGCAGTCCTGTCCTGCCCTGCTTCTGCCCGCTGCTCCGGCAGTCCTGTCCTGCCCTGCTTCTGCCCGCTGCTCCGGCAGTCCTGTCCTGCCCTGCTTCTGCCCGCTGCTCCGGCAGTCCTGTCCTGCCCTGCTTCTGCTCGCTGCTCCGGCAGTCCTGTCCTGCCCTGCTTCTGCCCGCTGCTCCGGCAGTCCTGTCCTGCCCTGCTTCTGCCCGCTGCTCCGGCAGTCCTGTCCTGCCCTGCTTGTGCTCGCTGCTCCTGCAGCCCCGTCCTGCTCTGTTCTTGCCCACCGCTTCGGGCGTTCCCTCTCTGCTGTGGTTGTCTACCGCATCTGCGGTTCTGTGACCCAGTCTGTACTGGGTCTTAACCTTTCTGTGCTCCAGCCCGTCCTTTCGGCCAGTACCTCCCTGCCTGCATACTCGCCTGTATCCACCCATCTGCATACCTGCCGTGTTTGCTTATATCCACCAGTCTGTGCCAGCCTAACCTGCCTGTTCCTGAGTCCCAGTGTGTACTGGGTCCTATCCCGCCTGTGTTCCTACCTGCTAGTGCCTCCCTGTCTGCACTCTAGCTGTGCTTGCCTGTACCCCTCTACCTGTATTGTTCCTGAGTCCCAGTGTGTACTGGGTCCTATCCCGCCTGTGTTCCTACCTGCTAGTGCCTCCCTGTCTGCACTCTAGCTGCGCTTGCCTTTACCCGCCTGCCTGCATACCAGTCGTGCCTGCCTATACCCTCCAGTCTGTGCGCCAGCCTAACCAGCCTGATCCAGTAATCCCTGTGTGGGTCAACCCCCGTGTCCGGAGTTTGACCTGGAGTAGCACCTGGTTCCTCTGCCCGGTTTCTCCCTGGTGCACTGGCGTCGTATGCCGTCGTGCCATCTTGGTCGGATCGGCCAGATACTTAGTCACGCCCCTCCAGGCACTCTCCGGTTCATGGTCCAGTGGAATCACTACAATCACACGCACACGCCGCTCAGCCCGGGCGTGTGCATAACAGCAAGACTCAAATACCTGATTGGAGCGACAACTTTAGTTTTTTGTCAGGGCAGGAACAGGTTGGCTCTGAGGACGACGGGTTTGATAATGGAGTGTGATGATGATGAGGTTGGAGATCCTACTTACTGTCAACCCACAGTCAGCCAAGAGATGAGGTCAGCAGAGGAGGTGGAGGAAGATGCTAGTGACGACGAGGTCAGGTTGCGCCTTCCTGGACAGAGACGTAGTACTGGAAGCACGTCAACAACAGCATCCTCAAACACAACTCTGCCTCTCACCACAAGTCGTGGTGGCTCTTCAGGTCGCATGGGTGCTAAGCCTTGCATAGCCTGGGCATTTTTTCAGATCGATAAAGATAACCCAACTCGTGTTATCTGTAACATTTGTCAGCAAAAGCTAAGTAGAGGCCAAAAAATACATAGTTTGAGTACTTCATGCATGAACCGGCACATGGACATGAAGCATAAGTTGCAGTGGGAAGCTCAGTGTGCTACAATGCGGCCTAGCCGGCCGGGCCAACCACCGTCTGCCATATCTTGTGCATCCGCGGCCTCTTCATCCTCTGTGACTGGGGGGACAGCAGTCACACCTGTTTTGGGGCGCAGACCTGCCACCTCTTTACCCGCAACAGCCAGCGTGATTGGCAGGTCATCATTTTCTTTGGAGGTGGTAACACCAGCTGGTGTTGAGCGCTGTCCGACATCGATAGCACCACCTTTGGATCAAGGCAACCTAACATGTCCGCCTGCATCTTCCTCACAGACCGGCAGTTTGCCGGGGACACCCTTATCAACCCCGTCTAAGCACAATAGCCAGCCCTCGGTCCCTCAGATGTGGACAAGTAAAAGACCATTTCCTCCTAGCCATGAGAAAGCTAAGAGGTTGAATTTCACCATCTGCAAGCTCTTGGCTACAGAAATGCTGCCTTTCCGCCTGGTGGACACAGAGGATTTTCGAGACCTTATGTCCGTCGCAGTGCCCCAGTACCAGATGCCCAGTCGGCACTACTTCTCAAAGAAAGGTGTGCCTGCGCTCCACCAGCATGTCGCACACAACATCACCGCTTCTTTGAGAAACTCTGTGTGTGACAGGGTGCATTTCACCACACACACTTGGACGAGTAGGCATGGACAGGGGCGTTACATGTCGCTGACTGGGCACTGGGTAACTATGGTGACAGCAGGACAAGGGGCTGCTGTCCAAGTCTTGCCGTCCCCACGAGTTGTGCGTCAATCCTCTTTATGTCAAAGTTCCTCCACTGCTTCTGCCTCCTCAACCTCCTCTCGGTCTTCCACCTGCACCCAAAGCCTCTCTGGTCATGCCACAAGCTTTCTAACTGCGCAGAAGGGATCCTGCACACCTCCTTACTATGCTGGCAGTAGGGCTCAACGTCATCAGGCGGTTTTTACATTGAAATGTCTGGGAAATGTGAGTCACACAGCTGAGTTGTGGTCAGCTCTGGAGAACCAATTTCATGAATGGTTGTCTCCACTGGACCTGAAACCAGGGAAGGCCGTGTGCGACAATGCTGCAAACCTGGGTGCGGCCCTTCGCCGGGGCAATGTCACACACGTGCCTTGTATGGCTCACGTGTTGAACCTGGTTGTCCAGCAATTTTTAGCCCACTATCCCAGACTAGATGGCCTTCTGCAGAGGGCACGGTCGCTGTGTGCTCACTTTCGCCGTTCGCATCCCGCAGCTCAGCGACTTACATCTCTACAGAAGTCGTTGGGCCTGCCACTTCACCGGCTAAAATGCGATGTGCCTACCCGGTGGAATTTAACTCTGCACATGTTGCAGCAACTGTGGCAGCACCGACAAGCCCTGGTGCAATACGTTCTGACGTATAGCCTGGGCCAACGAGATCCAGAGGTGGGGCAAATCATGCTGGAGGAGTGGTCTCAGATCAGGGACCTATGCACCCTTCTGCACAGTTTTGAAATGGCGACGAAGATGTTTAGTGCTGACGATGCCATTATCAGCATGACTATTCCGGTGATTTACATGCTGGTGCACATGTTAAACAGAATTCGGAGTCAGGTGGTGGCACAAGAGGAGGTGGAGGAAGTAGAGGAGGAGGAGTTGTATGCGGAAGGGCTAACATCTGCAAGGTCCATACGGTCGGCAGCACCAAGGCGGCAGGCATGTGAGGGTGGGGGAGATGGTTTTACCAGGGCGCATGGTAGCAGCCAAACTAGTGAGGAAGGTGCAGGAGCCCAGGAAGAAGTGGAGGACGAACTGATGGAAGACTCATCAGATGAGGGAGACCTTGATCACATTTCTGTTGTGCGAGGTTGGGGGGAGAGGACAGAGGAAGGAAGCATGATTGTTACCTCGCCACCAACACAACAGGGACTTGGTGCTCCTGGATGCGCAACACACATGAGTGCCTTCTTGCTGCACTACCTGCAACATGACCCTCGAATTGTGAGAATTAGAAATAATCCTGACTACTGGGTTGCCACACTGTTAGATCCCCGGTACAAAAGTAAATTTGCAGAAATTATTCCTGCCATAGAAAGGGATGCACGCATGCAGGAGTATCAGCAGAGACTGTTGCAGAATCTTACATGTGCTTTTCCACAAAATACCAGTGGTGCACGTAGTGAATCTCACAGTTCCAACTTGCCAACCGTGGGACCGTCAAGTGTTCAGCACTCAAACCGTAACAGAACCACAGTATCTGCTGGTAACATCAATTTTGCGGAATCATTTCACCACTTTTTTAGCCCATCCTTTGCAAGGCCACAGGAGACAAGAAGTCTGACATATAGTCAACGCCTAGAGACGATGGTACAGGAGTATCTCCAAGTAAACATTGAAGCCACGACTGTGTCACTGGACCCTTGCTCTTTTTGGGCTTCCAATCTGGATAAATGGCCGGAGCTAGCCACTTACGCCTTGGAGATCTTGTCATGCCCCGCAGCCAGCGTTCTGTCTGAACGTGTGTTCAGCGCTGCTGGTGGTGTGCTGACAGATAAGCGCACGCGGCTCTCCACTGATAATGTAGACAGACTCACGTTCATAAAGATGAACAAATCATGGATCCGAAACGACTTTTCTACCCCTGTGTCATCCTGGGGAGAGTAAAAGCTTGATGATTGGTTAAAATCACCCTACCAACCGTTTTAAGCTTTCAAATTACTAATCATGTTTATCTGTATCTTGGCTGGAAAATAATTTGGGCTTTGTAGCAGTGTGCAGCACTGATTCTATTAGGCCATCTATAATAAGCTCCACCAGATTTAAAATTACTAATCATGTTTATCTGTATCTTGACTGGAAAATAATTTGGGCTTTGTAGCAGTGTGCAGCACTGATCCTATTAGGCCATCTATACTAAAGCTTCACCAGATTTAAAATTAATAATAATTTTTACCTGCATCTAGCCCGGAAAATAATTTTGGGGCTCCGAGATGCGCAAGACACATAAGTGCCTTCTTGCTGCACTACCTGCAGCATGACCCTCATATTGTCAGAATTCGAAGTAATCATGACTACTGGGTTGCCACACTCTTAGATCCCCCAAACTTTTCGATCAACCTTTTAATTTTAATAAAGACCAAAAAAATGGTCATTTTTGAAATTATAAGCATTAGCAGGTTGTTAGAAACTGAAATCAAACAGTTTTCAACTCAAAACTTTATTCTAGGTGATGTTACATTTTCACATAGGACCCCTTGTTCGAAAGGAGCTTCTGAACTCTCTCGTCCATTGAATTTGTCAGGTTTTGGATGGTTTCTGCTTCAATTGTTTTGCATGAGGACAGAATACCCTCCCAGAGCTGTTGCTTAGATGTGAACTGCCTCCCGCCATCATAGACACTCCTTTTAATGATGCTCCAAAGGTTCTGAATGGGGTAGAGGTCAGGGGAGCATGGGGGTCACACCATAAGTTTGTCCCCTTTTATGCCCATATCAGCCAGAGATGCAGATGTTTTATGTGCAGCATGAGATGGTGCATTATCATGCAGAAAAATGATCTTGCTGTGAAATACACGGTTCTTCTTCTTGAACCATGGCAGGAAGTGCTGTTTGAGAAAATCCACATACATTATGGAGTTCATCTTTAGCGCCTTCAGGGATCCTAAAGGGGCCGACAATCTCTCTCCCCATGATTCCAGCCCAAAACATTACTCCACCTCCTCCTTGTTGGCGCTGTAGCCGTGTTTGCGTGGGGTGTCCATCAACCAGCCATCCTCCACTCCATCCATCTGGACCATCGAGCGCTGCACGGCACTCATCCGTGAACAAAACAGTTTTGAAATCAGTCTTCATGTAATGTTTGGCCCACTGGAGCCGTTTCTGCTTGTGTGAAGTGGATAGAGGAGGTCGACAGGATGGCGCATGCACAGCTGCAAACCTCTGAAGGACCCTGCATCTTGTTGTTCGGGGGACGTTGGAGGCACAAGCAGCTTCAAAAACTTGTCTGCTGCTATGACAAGGCTTTTTTGCCGCTGCTCTTTCAACCTGACGTAATTGCCTGTAGGAAAGAGTCCTCAATTTGCCCTTATCAGCACGCACACGTGTGTACTGTGAATCAGCTACATACTTCTTGATTGCCAAGACACTTCATCCTGATCATCGCACAATGTTGATTGTAGTCATGCCTTGACCTAAACACTCCACAATTTGTTGCTTCTCAGCAGCCGACACATCCTTTTTCTTTCCCATTTTGGCAGAAAACGTAGGCTGCTTAATAATGTGAGACAGCCTTCTTAAGTAGTCTTGCCTTTCATTGGACACACCTGCCAAACTAATTAGCACAGGTGTCTGCAATTGCTTACAGTGATATAAAGAGCCCTGACACACATCACCATCAATGAGTTTAACTGACAAACAAACAAATTCTTCCCTTATCACTCCTAAACACTTTTTGCATAATAATTTGGAACACAGTGTACATGTGCTTTTCCACAAAACACCAGTGGTTCACGTAGTGAATCTTACAGTTCTAACTTGCCAACCGTGGTCTGTATGGAGTTGTTCAATAAAGGGCCCAAAATTAAGATAACATAGATGGGAGAGGTCTCTATGAATAGGAATTCCTAAGTATTTGATACCCTGTGAGGGCCAGGCAAAGGGAAAGTTGGACTGGATGGAATCCTATATGGATTTGGGGAGGGAGACATCGAGGGCCTCAGACTTCGCTGCATTGATTTTAAAATTTGACCATGTAACAAAGTGATCTATTTCAGCCATAACAGCAGGGATGGATATATGTGATTGAGTGATATATACTAGGACATCATCAGCAAATAGAGAGCACTTGTACTCGGTGCCTCCCACCTCAATCCACCTAATATTGGGGTTATGGCGAATTGATGAGAGCAGGTGCTCCGTCACTTGGATGTATAAGAGAGGGGACAGAGAGCATCCCTGCCTTGTCCCATTGGTGATTGTGAAAGGTGATGAAAATGTTCTGACGCGCCCCCTGGGCCTTGGGACACCCGGAGCCGGACCCTTTTTGGTGGATGCTGGTGGTTGTAGTCTCCGTGGCGGCAACCCGGTTCCGTGGCTCAGGGCGGTCAAACCAGTGGCGGAACTATTTATGTGGTTTTGATGTTTAAATGTCCGACTACGCCACCCGTGGATTGCGGTCAGAGTGAACCGCCGCTCCAGGGCAGACCACTGAGGCTGGTGTTGTGGGTGCAGCAGAGCGTAGCATAACTCCCCACGGGAGGAGTATAGCCTCAGGGCAGTGTATGCGGAGGATGGGGGTGATGGTGCAGGGCAGCATCAGTAACGACACGGAGTCAGTGATGCAGTCCAGGGCCTTTACTCACAGTTCTTATTATCCAGACCACGTCTGCAGGTAACGGCTGCCCACGTCGTACTGTGCTCACCAGGTGAGGGGCTCAGACAACTCCCAGATAACTTTGGAGCGCTTCACAGGACCCCCTTTGTGTGTCCTTTGTCTGGCCTTTCTTACCAACCCTTCTGTCCGGCTGCCTCGGGCCTCCTCTTGGTAAACTTGGCGCCAGTTTCCCTGACCCTATGTGGTGCCTTCCTAGCGGGTGTAGCGAGGGGCTGCGCCACATAAAATGTCACAGCCTCCGGTTTCTAGCTGAGGGTCATTTCCTGCCTCCACTAGTTTCGGGGACCGGTCTCCCCCTTTGGCCTGACCCCTCCACGCAGGTGGATTCGGGCATGCGGTGGCGACTCGCCCGTCCGCACCTCTGGGATCCCTTCATTCCTCGTTCCTGGAGCCTTCTCCGCTCCTCTTCCTTCCTTCTCCCTCTTCCAGGCCTGGGCCTCTGTTACTAGGCCCGCCTCCGGAGCAGAGCTCATGCAGAGCCCCTGCTCCCTGCCACTTCTGCTCAGACTTCTCTGCACTGAACTAAGATGGTGCCCACCTTTTATACTCCCTTCTCAATGCACCCAGGAACTGCTTCCTCCCTGCTCCTGCACTACAGGGTTCCCCTTCCTCAGTGTTCCCTCCCCCCACTCCAGCCAGGGACAGGGACTGTCGTGCTCATCTCAGAGGCATATTGGTCGCCCTGCCCCACGGCAATGTGGTGTAATGCATGCAGGTGTCGGGTCCTGATCCACACTCCATCCTTACCTGAGAGTGAGATATCACACCTCTGGGTGAGGTGCAATACCTCTGTAGCAACCGAGCCCTCAGGGTGCTACAGTTCCATTTATCTTCAGCCTAGGTGACGTATTGTGATACAGGGCCGTGATTTTGGCTATAAAAGGGTCCCCTAGACCCCTACCCCAAGCTTTTTAAGAGAATCATATATGGCGTGCCAGGAGACTCTATGGAATGCTTTCTCAGCATCCAACGAGAGTATCTAATTACAAATTTTTAACTGCATCTAGCCCAGAAAATACTTTGTGCCTAGTAGCAGTGTCTGCTAGTCAGCGGATTATCCCGGCTGTTAAGCAAGCTACACCACCTGTAGTTTGGACACTTAATTTTTTCAAAGGAAATGCTTCGGGACCACGGGATACTCAGTGAAGAGCATCAGGAGGCACCCCAAGGCATAGGGGCTGGGACTGGCAGTAAGATGCCTTGTGGTGGACAGCCGAGCTCGATCCTTATAAAAGCTTTTTAACTGCAGCAGCTTTAGTGGACGCTACTGGAGCTGGAATTACGCGGCTGCTGGCATGAGACTTGCCCTCCAATAGATCCTTGTAAATGGATTTAAAGTGTATTCATTCAAATTAGAGAGACAATTTAAATTAAAAAGCTTAGAGCTGCCTCCACCACAGGGGGGCTCGCTCGACCCACCAGCGGACAGGCACCAGTATTGGGAGAGGGGGGCTGGCCGTCAGGGTTCACCGCGGCTCTGGCACAAACCCGGCGACACGGAGGTGGCACGGGCTGGAGCGGACTGAACGTGTCGGCTTCTCACTTTTTGGATTTTAGAAGGGCATGACATGCCTATATCTGTGTCTCCCCCTCCTTTTACTCCTCCACCTCTTTTCTTTTCGCATGACTATATGTACTTGTCACTTTTCCATGTGTTAGTTGTGTCTTCTGAGCAGTTTGTCAGCTTTTGGACACCTTTGAAGGTGTTTTCTATGTGTTTCTATGTGTTTTTGTTTGCCTGCCATTGGTTTTAACGGTGTTCGAAGGTGTTCGACGAACAGTTCGACGAACAGTTCGGCGAACACACGGGTGTTCGACGAACCGAACCGAACTCGAACACTACGGGGGTGGCTCAACACTAGCTGCGAGTCATGACACTAGCGGTGGCTGCTGGTGGAGCAGTCAGAGTGTCCAGGCGAGAGTTGACATTCCGCAGATGACTCAGGATGGACTCCTGTTGGGACCTCTGACGGGACAGTTCATGACATAGGTCCGAGAGTGAGGGAGCTTGGGTGCCACAGGGTTCCATGGCCCGAGCAAACTGTAACGGGTCTGGGAGGCGGAACCTCTGAGCAACTATACAAGGGGGCTGTCCTTGTAAGGAAGCGGGTGGCTCCCAGGGAAGACGGGCAGGTAGTCACGGCAAGTGACAGGGACAGTCTCTGGGTAGAAGGGCAGGTAGTCACAGCAAGTGACAGGGACAGTCTCTGGGTAGACTAGCAGACAGGTAGCAGGTGGACGCTCCCAGGTGAGCGGGCAAGAGTCTCTGGACAGGCAGGTGGTCACGGCAAGTGATGGCAGAGCCTCCAGGTAGGCTAGCAAGCAGGTAGCAGGTGAGTGCTCCCAGGTGAGCGGGCAAGGGTCTCTGGACTGGCAGGTGGTCACGGCAAGTGACGGCAGAGCCTCCAGGTAGGCTAGCAGGCAGGTAGCAGGTGAGCGCTCCCGGGTGAGCGGGCAAGAGTCTCTGGACTGGCAGGTGGTCACGGCAAGTGACGGCAGAGCCTCCTGGTAGGCTAGCAGGCAGGTAGCAGGTGAGCGCTCCCAGGTGAGCGGGCAGGCTGGTCCATAGACAGACTGACAGGTGTCGGAAGGCAGACCGTCGGACCGCAGGCTTGCAAGCAGGTAAGCGGATATCAGGCAGGTATCAAGCAGGAATCTGGCAGGTGACTGGCAGGTAACTGGCAACGGGACCTGAGGGCTGAAGCAGAGTGAAGGCTTTGCAACAACATTGCTCGGGCACCTCCATTTTGGAGGAGGTGCCTTATATATGGTGAGGTCCTCCGGCCATTGGCCGGGGACTCCTTAGGACGGCGCGCGCGGCCCCTTTAAGAGAGGGGGAGCGCGCGCGCCCTAAGCACAGTGGCCGGGAAGCAGCGCGCGCTGCCAGCAGAGCGGGAGGAGGACGCCGGGCACGGAGTGGAGAGGTGAGGGGAACAGCGTCCCTGCCTAGCAGGAGGCAGGGACGCCGACGCTACAATGGGATTAGATACATTGCTCAGTGGAGTGGATAACACATGATGGGATTAGATATTTGGCTCAGTGGAGTGGATAACACATGATGGGATTAGATATATGGCTCAGTGGTGTGGATAACATATGATGGGATTAGATATATGGCTCAGTGGAGTGGATAACACATGATGGGATTAGATATATGGCTCAGTGGTGTGGATAACACATGATGGGATTAGATACATGGCTCAGTGGAGTGGATAACACATGATGGGATTAGATACCTGGCTCAGTGGTGTGGATAACACATGATGGAATGAGATACATGGTTTAGCGGACTATGTAGCACAGGATAGGATTAGATACACAGCTCAGTGGAGTGGATAGCACATGTTGGGATTAGATACACACTAGGGATCTACCCTATCCTAGGGATAGGTCATCTATGAAAAACTAGTGGACAACCTCTTTAAACTCCATCTCTTGGTAAAATTGACCTTCAGTTGAATATAGAACTGAACAGGATTAAACAGTCAGGACTAACCCTGTGTTCTTCGTAGGTGTTGTACAACACTGTGTTTCAGGAATATGCAGAAGATCCCGGGAAATGACAATCAGCGGAAGCAAGATGAGATTTAGTGTTCCTAATTCCCAGTGAAGCCACAATTGCACATAAGAAAGACACAAAGCTGCAGGCTATAGATGTCAATCTTCTCATTAAACCACTGAAAGATGAAAATTCTGCCCCAGTTAATACTTATTTACCCTTCCAAAGAGACAGCAACTATAGGCTGTCACTGCAATCGATGAGCAAAGACCTTGCCGCTTACCACTGGACAGGTGATCAATGTCTGACCTTCAGGGTCTCACCCAATGGGACATTATCAAATCATTAGAATAGAAAAACCAAAGCAACCTGCATACTGCTGCTGTATTTTATGACTGAAACAGCCAAGTAGTGTAATCAAGATACTAATCGGGCATGCAAAATTATTATACCTCAAAAGGCCAGAAAAACCTCCGAAAGAGTCAGATAAAAAATTAGATTGAGGGAGAGTCCCACCTGGGCTACATATAAACGAGGTCATATAATTTCCGTGTATAGGATGCTTTGTCTCCTCAGTGTCCCTCCTTCCTGTTGCAGCTGAATCTCTTCCCACCTAGCCTGATTGACAGTTACTTTGTTCCCCTCCCTGCTGCTGATACATTTCTAGTCACAATGTCTAATTGACAGTCTTCAGTGACCTCCTTCCTGCTGCTACTGAATCTTTACTCATCTAACCAGATTAACATCTCCATAATATCCCTCTTTTCACCTTTCTACTTTGATTGACAGCTCCTCAGTGACCATCCTCTCTGCTTCTGAATCTCCATCCACCTAACCTGATTGTGTGGCACCCTGCTGTTCACAGGTACCACAGGACCCAGGGTGCATGAATGGACTTCTCCACAAGAGGCCCTCACTACATACAAACACCTCCACCCTTCCACCTCATACCAGTAGAGGGAGCCCGTTAGGGACATATATATATGGAGGATGGAGCCAGGTAGTCAGTCAGTTGGAGCGAGTCAGACAGAGAGTGAGTCCGAGAGCGTGCTGACGCTGAGAGCAGCGAAGACGCATCACGTCTGCTGCTGAGTTCTGAGGGCCCCGAGTGTGGCCAAAGGCAAGAGGAGGAAGGAAAGAGGAGTTGAGGGGGCAGAGGAGCATCATAGGCTCACCCCGATATACAAACCGTACACACAGTGTCCTTTATACCCAGTAGGGATCACCGGCATTCCAGGAGGACTACAAGTCCCTGGCAGACCTGAAGCTAGACCCATTACAGGACCAGGAACCACGAAGGCCCCAGCGACCAGGGATAATGGTTGCCAGCAGAAGGTCCTACTACCGAGCGACAGGTGAAGGAACAGCACGACACAGAAGCTAGGCCCAGTTGCAGGCTGGCCAGGAGCTTAGAAAGAGGGAGAAACGGACCAGGAGGCCTTATACCCGCTCACTGGGGAGAAGTCCTGAAGTGCACCCATCCTACTGAGTACCCTGGACCGTAGCTGACATCCGAACCAGTAAAGGTATTGAAGCAAATCCCCTGTCTCTGTCAGTTACTCCTGCTGCGCCATCCCGCCTGCACTACAAGTCCCAGCATCACCACCCACCAAACTCCACACTGCCCCGGGGGCCCGCTCCACCTGTGGGGAGCAGAAACACCTCAGCTGCCATCCCAACACCCCCGGAGGTCTGAAGCAGCGCTGGTAATCATTACCAGGTACCACAGGTGGCGTCACGAACTATTTACTTTATTTTTATCTCTATCCAAGTTACAATTCCCTTTTTGGTTGACCGCCCTGGGCCACGGACCGGGCCAGCCACTGTGACATATCCCCCCAGCATCCATAGGCCCGGCTGCTGAGTACCCCATTGCCCCGGGGGCACATCAATTGACAGCTCCTCAGTGACCCTGCTCCATGATGCTGAATCTCCACCCACATAGCCTGATTGACAGCTCCTCAGTGACCCTCCTCTCTGCTTTTGAATCTCCATCCACCTAGCCTGATTGACAGCTCCTCAGTGACCCTGCTCCATGCTGCTGAATCTCCACCCACATAGCCTGATTGACAGCTCCTCAGTGTCCTTCCTCTCTGTTTCTGATAGATTTGCTTGTGTATTAGGTAGTGTAGGGAGAAAAACCGTACATTACACATATCCATCTTAACAAACAGTCCTTCTAAGGACTAATCCATCTGCAGAGATATCAGGCAGGCAGTGTATATGTGACGCCCAGCTGCGCTTGGTATCACAGATCCTGGAAGACTGCATTGATGGAATCCTCCACAAGAGGCCCCCATAAACATTCACACATCTCCACCTTCCACCTCAGACCAGCAGAGGCAGTGCAGTCTGGAGACGACAGAGAGTGATTCAGCAGTTCCTCTGAGGAGCTCCTGCAGTAGTCAAGCCTGGAGGTTAGTCTGCAGTGGAGCACAGTCCAGACTCAGTTGTAGCTCAGAATAGTGAGCTTTAGGTGTGCCGGTGCCATAAGATCGGTAAAGCGCGGCAAGCTGCCGTTAGTGTGAGTAGCCTAGTGAGGGCGCGAGTAGGCCGAAGGCGAGTGGAGAGTTAGTGCATAGGGGGCAGAGGAGCTTAACCAGCTCACCCCGAAGCATTTACCGGACACCGGGTCCGAAGCTTACCGGGATCTCTATGACCCAGTAAGGCATTACCGGAATCCCTGGAGAACTACAAGCCCCAGGATCGCTAAAGTGCCGATACGTAACAGAGCCAGGAGACACATAGGCCCCGTAAGCCGAGAGCGTGCACTCCAAGAGAAGGCCCAACCACAACATCAGCCAGCGCAGGACAGAGACAAAGTTAGGCCTAGCTCCAGGCAGGTCAGAAACTTACTACGCACAGGCAAGGAGCAGGAGGCCCTACACCCGCTCATTGGGGAGGATCCTGACATGCACCCTTCACCCTACAGTGCTCCGGGACGTGCCTGAATTCCCATCAGTAAAAGGTACTGAAGTGACTATCGTGTCTGTCCCTGTTCTTGCTCTGACCCGGCTGGGTCTCGCCTGTCCTGCATCCCCCTTCATACACTGCCCTGAGGCCTAGCTCCACCTGTGGGGAGCTATACCATCAAGCTGCCTTATCACCGGCCTCAGTGGACTGCGCAGCGCTGGTGACTCTCACCAGAAGCCACAGGTGGCGTCAAAAACTTTTCTTAAAAATTAATACATTTTCAATGTTTTAAAGAGAGACCCCAGGGTACGGGCCCGGGAGCCGACCACCGCGACATCCCCAATGCAAAGGCCCGGGTACCGAGTCATCCCCATCCCCTGGGCTGGTCATATATAGGCAGACAGGTGAGGTATATAGCAGACTGCAGTGCATATAGCACAAGAGGCTCCATTCCAATTCTGCCTTCTGCTGCTATTAGATATTTCTATACAAAGGCCCAGGTCTCAGGGGCCAGGAATCCTTTTTTTTGGATCTTAATCATCATTATTTGATATCAGAGGTAATTGACAGAGTAACCACAAATAATACTTTTGAACTAGCGGCCGCCATGAGAAATAACACAATGAATAAGTGTGATACTCATTGGTCCTTATGGAACACTCATTTTTCCTCTAAAGAGTCCAGGTAAGATCTAAGACTTTTCCCAAGGTAATATTAATACCAGATACCTCTTTTTCTTTTTTTTTACCTTTTCCTGAAAATAAAGGGTTCTTTGATTTATGTTCAGATTTTAAGTAGAGTGCAAATGGTTCGGTTGACCTAATGTAAATTCACATTTATTTCCTATATCCCTCCAATCCTTCCCCAACCATATACCCTTGCCTTCCCTTCCTACTGATCTTGTTATTTGCATGTTTTTAATCCCATTGTGTGTATTGTATTCCCCCCCATTAAAAAACAATAAAGATAATTTGAAATCCTCATTATTTGCTTAAAAAGCAATCCAGAGAACACCATTTTTCTGCGCCATTTGCTTGTTGGCACTGCAGAATACAGCCAGGTCCTTTCCATATTAGAGCGCTAGAAATCCAGCTATTTAAAACTGTGTTTTCTCCGTCACACGGATCACATATACGTTGTCAGAAAATACTGCCATTTCTGGCCTCCATTAAAAATTTCCTTTAGTGTGTCAGTGAAGCAATTGACACCAGTTTGCTGTTCAAACTACTTACCAACAGGCCAGGTATTTAAAACTCTGTTTTCTCCGTCACACGGATCACATATAAGTTCGCTCCAAACTCAGTCATTTGTAGTGAGCGTGGAAGATACTGTCCTCCATTTAAAATGGGCAAGGCACGTGGCAAGGGACCAGGAACTGGTCGTGATGGTGATGGTGCATGCAGAGGCCGAGGACAAGGCCGTGGGCAAGCTGAAATTGTGCCACAACAAACACCCACATCTTCTCACCTGACCTTCCTGTCCCAATTCCTAGGGGACCGCCGCACACCACTATTGAACCCAGAGCAGTGTCAAAAGGTTGTTGGTTGGATAGCGGATAATGCTTCCAGTCACTTAGCCACCACCACCACCCTGTCTTCCACACGGTCAAGTCTCAAGTCTCAGTAGCCATGAGTCTGGACCGCATATTCCTCACCCTGATCCTCCTTCCTTCCACCATGACGAGTGCCCGGAGACAAATGATCCCACACTTAGACACTTTGAAGAGCTGTTCACTTTTCCATTTATAGATTCGGGCCTCTCGCGATGCCCAAATATTTGAGCAGCCACGGTCACACGAAGGCGACGGTGGGAAAGACACAATTGCCAGAAAGTCAGGAGGAGGACCAGGGTGCGGAAGTGGAAGACGAGGTGGTGGATGATGTAGTAACTGACCCAACATGGCAGGAGGACATGCAGAGTGAGGACAGCAGCACACAGGGGAAGGGAGGCAGAGCACCCCAACATGCAGGAAGAAGCAGTGTGGTGGCCACAGACAGAAGGCAGGCAAACGTTCCACGTAACACCAACACAAAGGAAATTGCCAGTACAACTGTTAGGTCTTCCCGAATCTGGTTGTTTTTTAAAGACTCTGCCGATAACCCCAAAAAGGCCATTTGCACCACCTGCCTGGCCAGCATCAGCAGGGGTGGCAAAATGACCAGCCTGACCACCACCAGCATGATCAGGCACATGGCAGCAAAGCACCCGACTTTGTGGGCCGAACCCCAGGGGCCAGGAACAGTGTCTGCAGGTGGCACCATTGCTTCTTCTGCTCTTGTGCATGCAAGCCAATCCCCTGTCCATGGTGCATGCGAAGATGCCTCCTGCCCTGCACCTGTCGTTGCGCACTCTCAAGTAGCAGCATCAGGAAGCATGTCCATGTCCTTGTCCCAGCCCAGCGTTTAGTTGTCCATACCCCAGTCCTTGGAACGCAAGCACAAATATGCAGCCAACGCCCCACAGGCCACACTACTAAAGTCTCACATTTCACGACTGCTTGCGCTCGAAATGATGCCTTTTAGGCTCGTGGAAACAGAAGCATTCCACAATCTGATGGCGACGGCCGTCCCTTGGTACTCAGATCCCAGCCGCCACTATTTCTCCCGGTGTGCCGTCCCCGCATTACTCAAGCACGTGTCCCAAAACATTAGCCGTGCTCTCAACAACGCAGTTACCGGGAAAGTCCACCTAACCACGGACACGTGGACAAGTGCTTGTGGGCAGGGACGGTACATCTCGCTGACGGCACACTGGGTTAACATAGTGGATGCTGGGACCCACTCAGACCTTGGGACGGAACACGTCCTCCCGACGCCAAGGATTGCGGGCCCTAGGTCAATCAGGATTGCCCCCGCGGTCTACAGCTCCTGCACCTCATCCTCCTCCTCTTCAGCCTCCATCTCCGAAATGACCACATCAGTCACAAGCTGGAAGCACTAGAGCACTGCCTCGGCCAAGCGGCAAGAGGCTGTGCTGAAACTTATATGCTTAGGTGACAAACCGCACAATGCTGAAGAGTTGTGGACAGCTCTGAAAGAGCAGGCAGATCTGTGGCTCACACCGCTGAACCTACAGCCAGGCATGGTCGTGTGGCCGGAACCTGATGGCGGCTCTGAGGCGAGCTCACACACGTACCATGCCTGGCCTATGTGCTTAACCTCGTGGTTCAGCGGTTTCTCAAATCCTACCCGGAGCTGCCGGATCTGCTTATTAAAGTACGCCGCCTGTGTGCCCATTTTAGAAAGTCAGCTACAGGTTCCGCCGCCCTTGCCATGTTTCAGCAGCGTATGCAGCTTCCGGCTCACAGACTGGTGTGTGATGTCCCCCTGCCTTGGAACTCTACACTGCAGATGTTGAGAAGGATTTGTGAGCAGAAGAGGGCAGTTGTGGAGTACCAGCATCAACAAGGCTGTTGGTATTCAGTTCAGACTCCACACATAAGACCTCAGGAATGGACATGGATGTCAGACATATGTACCATCCTCCAAAACTTTGAGGACTCCACCAAGATGGTGAGCGGCAATGACACCATAATTAGCATCACCATCCCGCTTCTCTGTCTTCTGAAACGCTCTCTGCTCACAATCAAAGAGGATGCATTGCAGGTATTTGTGCCTAGCAATGTTAAGAATAGGTTGCAGAGGGAGACAGGGCTTTTGGAGTCTAAGTCCAGGATTCGCCGCACTGAGCATGCCCGTGACCTGGCGGATCATGATTGGTGGTTTGGCACCCACCTGACCCGGTGACCTGGCACCGCCTGATTGGTCCACGGGTGGCGTCACCAATGGCGCATCGGTGGGCAGGGCTTAGTCTTTAAAAGGCCCGCCCACAAACATGGCGGCACGCTCTGATCATTGAGCAGTGATGCTGATGTGTGGACGACTGTGTTCCACGTAGCTTCCATAAGCAGGTGTAGTGGAAATAGGCAGGCTAGTGGAAATAGGCAGGTAGCTCCATCTTGCAGTCTGGCTCTGCCATAGGGGTCGCCTAATACCCTGAGAAGCCTGCAGACGCCCTGTCCACGGCTATCGCCTGTCAGCCACATGGAGTAATACCCTGCAGTCCGGTAGCACGCTGGCTGGAGGCACGTGTACCCGTCAGCGTAGTCAAACACGCATGCTAGCGCCGCCATTGTAGTCCCTGTGCTGTAACAGGACTACAGATAGTTTTTCTCCGCCTATCTCTCGTGCTGCTAACGGAGATAGTGCGTATTGCTATACCCGTTCCAGTGTGCAGTAACACGGAAGGGTTTATCATTTAAGTTGGTTGCTTTCCTTTTCACCCGGAAAGTGTTCAGCAGCAGTCCACCAGGCTGCATCGCGGACCACGGGGTCGGTTGCGTTCCATTATAATAAAGTTGTCTGCAACCGCCCTCCTAACAGGGTGATTACACACAGCCAAGCCTCATCTCATTCCAATGTGGATTGGGTGACAATGAGGAAGAGGAGGAGGAGGAGGAAGGACAGGAGCTAGTTTCATGCACTATAGATGGTACTACCCGCACAGCTGTCATACCGTCTGTTCAGCGTGGATGGCCAGAGGACAGAGAGGAGGAGGAGGAGGAGAAAAGCATGGTCAGTCATCCTCTTGGTGAGGACACAGAAGTCTTGCCTGTTAGTAGTCTGCTACGCATGGCTGAGTTTATGTTACGCTGCCTTTCCCATGACCCTCGCGTTCTCAAAATTTTGGGTGACGGTCATTACTGGTTGGTGACACTTCTAGACCCACGCTACAAGGAGAATTTTATATCTCTTATTTCTGAGGCGGACAGGTCTACAAAAATGAACAACAAAGCATAGCTGGCTGGTGGCTCTCTAACAATAGCGAGGGCCGACTGCTGGCCTTTTAAGAATAGTAAGGGCCATCTGATGGCCCTATAAAAATAGGCTTTATGACTTTCAGAGTCATTCCATAAATAAAACAGGATGTGTCTGATGATGTGTCTGATGATGTGTCACACACCACATTGCCAGATAAGGTTGTAAAACGTTAAAATGACATTTCCCGGTGAATACATTTTTCTTAAAAAATAATGTAAAAAAAACAAAACAATAGGATCTTTCTTTAGTATAAAAAACAGCGTCACCAATTTAACCTCACTTTAATCACATTGTTCAGCTCCTGCACCTCCTCCTCCATCTCCGAAATGACCACATCAGTCACAAGCTGACAGCACTGCAGCACTGCCTTGGCAACAGGCTGTGCTGAAGATAACATGCTTAATGCTTAATTGACAAACCGCCCAGTGCTGCAGAGTTGTTGAAAGCTGTAACACAGCAGCCTGATCTGTGGCTCTCACCGCTGAACAGCCAGGCATGGTCGTGTGTGACAATAGGCGGAACCTGGTGACGGAGAAATGACAGCCGGAGTAGATACGGTTTCCCTCTATGCCAGTCCTTTCGCCGAGCTAAATACAACTCTCAGCAAAAAAAGCTGTGGGCTGGCTCCATACTGTCCCTGGCCATATTCACCTGTCCACGTGTTTGTGCCAGTGACGACACCCGGTCGCCGCTGACATGAGGTTATGAAAAGCTTCCGCCTCCACGAGCCTAAAAGGCCACATTCAAGTGAAAGCAGCTTTAGAGGACTTCCTGGGAGAAATGACAGCTGGGTGAAATACAACTTAGCAAAAAAAGCTGTGGACTCGCTCCGTACTGTCCCTGGCCACATTCACCTGTCCACGTGTTTGTGGTTAGGTGGTCCTTCCCAGTAAGTGCACTGGGGAGGGCACGGGTAATGTTGTGGGACTCGTGCTTGTGGAAGGTGGAGACGACACCTGGAGAAACAGTGGCGGCTGGGGATTGAGTATGGACACCCGGCCGCCGCCGGCATGAGGTTATGAAAAGCTTTTGCCTCCACGAGCCTAAAAGGCCACATTTCAAGTGCAAGCAGCTGTCAAAAATTTGGCAGTATAGTATTGCAGCCTGTGGGAGGGTGGGTGGGTGGCTGGCTGCATACTTGTGCTTGCATTTCAAGGAATGGGGTAGGGACAACTGAACGCTGCAGTGGGACAAGGACGTGGACGGTGATTGTTGCAAGTCTGCAAGGACAGGTGCATGGTGGGAGGCATCTTCGCATGCGCCAAGGATCACTTATGATGGGCACACTTTTAGGTAGTGACCTGGGAGTCAGAAATGCTTCCAGAGGTCTTCCCCATGCTGTTCCCATGTCTTTTCAGCACTGTATGCATGTGTCTGATGATGTGTCACACACCACATGGCCAGATATGGTTGTAAAATGTTAAAATTACATTTCCTGGTGAATGCATTTGTCTTGGTTGAAAGCAATGCAAAAGTGCAAAAACGCATCAAAAACGCTACGTGTGAACATAGCCCGAGGTGTGGAGGATCATTTTTGTTTTTGGTTATTTATTTTGCCTTATATACAAGTCATTACCCTGGAAAGGATGTTCCTTAACATATTTCCCAGGAAAATCCATTTTGGTTTCGTTTTTGTATATTTTATTGTGAGTCCTTAAAAGTGGCGTAATACTCTGACCACGTTGTTGACAGCAGTGACCTGGGAGTCAGAAATGCTTCCAGGGGTCTTCCCCATGCTGTCCCTGTAGCACCCTGAGGATTCGGCTGCTACAGGTGTATTGCACCTCAACCCAGAGGTGTGATATTCCACTCCCGGGTAAGGATGGAGAGTGGAACTGAGCTCGGTAGGCTGCATGCACTACATACATCCCATTTCCGAGGAACAGGCCGACGGTACTCCCACTTAGAAATGTGCAGGTACGACCGAGTCTGTTCCTGGCTGGAGTGGGAGGGGGGTGGTACATCCCATGTAGTGTAGGGGCAGATAGGGGGAGCAGCCTGGGTAAAGTTAGGAGCTCATTGGGTGCTGGTCACCTGAGCTCACACATAGAGGGTGTATATAAGGTGGGCACCAACTAGAATCAGGGTCAGACGCAGAGAGTCAGGAGCAGAGGAGAGAAGAAAGACCAAGACCCAGAGTGAGAGAGGAGAAAAGAGAAAGACCCAGAGCACAGAAGAGAAGGGACCCAAGAACCCAAATCAGAGCACCGGGTGAGGAGTCAGCATCAGGGTACCGGAACCCAAGCTGGTGGGGGCAGAAAACAATCCCCAGCCAGAGACCGGAGACCGTGGGCAGTGTCTGTCACGGTCACCCACCACATTCACCCCGAAGGCACACCACATGAAGGGTCAGGGAACCCAGGGCCAAGGGTGTCCCAACAGAAGGCCCGAGGGAGCTGGACCTAGGTGGATCACTGGTGGGGACGGCTGAAGAAAGGACAGAGGGAGAGCTCAGGGCCACGCTCCGGACTTGTTTGGGGGTTGGCTGGATCCAGGACCTGGTGGACGCAGCACGGCTCGGGTGGTCACTAGCAGCTGGAGTGACCAGTACAACATCTGCAGTAAGTAAACACCCTTAACTGCACAACCCGACTCTGTCTTCACTGCCGTCTGCACTATACCACCACAACCCCCATCCTCTGCGCCTGTCCCCTCTGAGGCTATACCCCTCCCGTTGGGGGTTATCCCACCAAGCTGCGCACCCACCATCAGCCTCAGCGGACCCTGCTGCAGCGGCGGCCACAGTGACCGCATCACAACGGGTGGCGTAGTCGACACAAAAGAACTTTAGTAACATCTGTAGAACTGCCACATCACACTGAGCTTGACGCCCTGGGCACGGGACCGGGTCACAGCCGCTCGGAGACTACAACCCCCCCCCATCTGATCCGGTGCCGGGTATTCCCCTCAAAAAGGAATATGTCCCAGGGGGCGCGTCAACTTTGGCGTAGTCGGCAGGATTACGTGCCCGCAACACCCGGGTACTGCGTGCCTGAAGAAAAGTGCAAGTTTACCTCAGAAAGAAGTCTCCCGCCGGTTCCGGAGGGTCCACGCCATCGGACTCCATCACCAGTCGTTTCCCGCCGATTGTCCGCCATTTCCAACTTGTTCCCGCCATCTGCAGAGTTTCCCGCCACTGGGCGACGCTTCCCGCCAAAACCGCAGATTTCCCGCCTTGGAAGAGCAGCGGACGCCATTATGGGCGTGCCAAAGGAGGGCAAGAGGCCACCTCCCATCGTGGGCCGGGACATAAAATGGCGCCAAAAGTGGAAACCGCCCCCACCAACAGAGACTGTGATGCTGGAGGTGTCTGTCAGCGTGAAAGAACTACCCCTGGAGCTGACAGTCACCGAGTTGCCCCGGGACCGCCCTCGAGGTGGGAGGAGACGAGAGAGAAGAGAAAAGATGGGTGTCGCTTGGAGCAGTCTAGAGCGAGCGCACCCGGAGGCAAGAGGTCTAACGAGGAGTAGCGGAGGAGCTTACCCGGAGATGGAGAGAAAGCAGAACAGCACCGGCCCGCTGGCCAGGAGTCTGCTAGAGACCGAGGAAGGAGGGCAGAGCAGCACCGGCCCGCTGGCCAGGAGCCTGCCGGAAGCAGAGCAGAGCAGCACCGACCCGATGGTCAGGAGCCTGCTAGAGTCCACAACCCCGCTAGGTCTAGCGGAGATCTTAGCGCAGCTCCCCCGAGACCGGGAGTGTGCACAGACTGCCCTGGAGGGCCTCGCACGGAGGATGGCCCGGGTACAGCGCGAGATACTGGCGGAGTGGAGCCGGGAGATGACCCAGCAAGCTGAGACCAGTCAACGGAGCACGCTACCCTGGAAGAGGAAGCTGACCGCCTCTGAGGATGGCGCGGGAGGACCCAAGGCCGGAGACGGCGCCGAGGAGGGAGCCGAACGCATGGAGGCAGGTAAAGGGGACGCCTATACCCCAAGCCGTGACACCGCTCACCTGCCCCAGCTCCCCGTCGCAGAGCCCGAAAGTCCCCCTGCTGTGCCCGTAGCCGCCACGTCACCGCTATGGACTAGGCCCCGACCGGAAGCCGCCGCAGCGACCCCTGTGACGTCACGCGCCTCGACCCGGAGCGTGACAAAGCAGGAAATACCACCAGCCTGGTCGCAAGGCCTAGTACCCCCGGGCGCCGCATCACCAACAGCGCCCCCTACCTCCGCGGAGCCTCCGGCCTGGCCGCAAGGCCAGGTAGCCCAGGGCACCGCCGTCCTAACGGTGCCCTTCACCTTCCAGGTGCCCCAGGCCTGGCCGCAAGGCCTGGGCAACCCGGGCGCCACCACCACCGCGCCCGCGCCCGCAATACCAAGGGTGCCACACCTGGGGGAGGACTTGTTCAGCCAGCTCACATGGCCGGACGGGCGGCCCTTCATCTGGCCCGAAGGATACCATGAGCTGGAACGGCAGCAGAGACTAAGACCCCTGGATGAACCCCTGATTCCGGCTCCGAAGCCCGTGGCACGGATCTCGCCCCCGCTAGCGGAAGCACAGTTTGAGTGGGACCCCACCGGAGAAGATCTAATGGGGTTCACTCAGGAAACTAGGGCCGCTGCAGCAGAGCGTGCGGAGTGCTGCCGCCAACAGCTCGAAGAGTTCGCGAGGGAGCGGAGAGAGAGGCGGGTCCGGGAACAGCAGGCCCAAGTACGGAGTGCCGAGCAGAAGAGCCGGACCAGGAGGGACCCCCGTGCAGCGCACAGTCCCCGTACCACCGGGACTGTAATAAAGTTCAACCAGCAGCACGGGTGGGGCTTCATTCGAGACAACAACACCCACGGCGACGTCTTTGTCACGCGCAGAGACGTGGAGTCCCATCTGCCGGAGGGGCACAGAGGTCGTGACCTCTACATCGGAGATGAGGTCACCTTTACCCGGCACAAGTGTGCCAAAGGACCTTACGCCCTCCACGTACACCGCCTGACGGAGGAGGAGTTGCGGTGCGAGGAGGAGGAGCAAGAGGACCCGGACGGGTCTGAAGTTCAAAGAGCAGGAGGAAGACGCCGTTGAGTGCGGCAGAGCAGGTGCTGTAAATAAGTTACCCAATGGGGGTATAAAGAAACTGAAACTGTTGCTGCTAAAATAGTCCCCGTTGGGACCAGTGAACTGTTTACCCGTTAACCCCTTCATCCTACAGGCTGAGGACTGTGAGCAGCCATTCCCTTCCCTCTACCTGGCCGAGGACTGAGAGCGGCCAACTTCCCCTGTATATAGTTGCGCTTCCTAAAGCGCCCCCTACCGGTTTTATAGGAAAACCAGTTTTTCTAAGAGACTGTCGTACTTTTCCCGGACACACGTTGCACAGTGTCCGGAGGAGGAACCTGAAACAAGAAACGACTACGAGAATGTTTTATCTGAAAAGTTTTATATGATGTTTTATATATATATAATGTTTTATATGTTTATAAAAATTTTGTATGTTTTGGTGTTTTTGTCTTTACAGCCCGAGGACGTGCTGTGATTTACCAGGGGGGAATGTAGCACCCTGAGGATTCGGCTGCTACAGGGGTATTGCACCTCAACCCAGAGGTGTGATATTCCACTCCCGGGTAAGGATGGAGAGTGGAACTGAGCTCGGTAGGCTGCATGCACTACATACATCCCATTTCCGAGGAACAGGCCGACGGTACTCCCACTTAGAAATGTGCAGGTACGACCGAGTCTGTTCCTGGCTGGAGTGGGAGGGGGGTGGTACATCCCATGTAGTGTAGGGGCAGATAGGGGGAGCAGCCTGGGTAAAGTTAGGAGCTCATTGGGTGCTGGTCACCTGAGCTCACACATAGAGGGTGTATATAAGGTGGGCACCAACTAGAATCAGGGTCAGACGCAGAGAGTCAGGAGCAGAGGAGAGAAGAAAGACCAAGACCCAGAGTGAGAGAGGAGAAAAGAGAAAGACCCAGAGCACAGAAGAGAAGGGACCCAAGAACCCAAATCAGAGCACCGGGTGAGGAGTCAGCATCAGGGTACCGGAACCCAAGCTGGTGGGGGCAGAAAACAATCCCCAGCCAGAGACCGGAGACCGTGGGCAGTGTCTGTCACGGTCACCCACCACATTCACCCCGAAGGCACACCACATGAAGGGTCAGGGAACCCAGGGCCAAGGGTGTCCCAACAGAAGGCCCGAGGGAGCTGGACCTAGGTGGATCACTGGTGGGGACGGCTGAAGAAAGGACAGAGGGAGAGCTCAGGGCCACGCTCCGGACTTGTTTGGGGGTTGGCTGGATCCAGGACCTGGTGGACGCAGCACGGCTCGGGTGGTCACTAGCAGCTGGAGTGACCAGTACAACATCTGCAGTAAGTAAACACCCTTAACTGCACAACCCGACTCTGTCTTCACTGCCGTCTGCACTATACCACCACAACCCCCATCCTCTGCGCCTGTCCCCTCTGAGGCTATACCCCTCCCGTTGGGGGTTATCCCACCAAGCTGCGCACCCACCATCAGCCTCAGCGGACCCTGCTGCAGCGGCGGCCACAGTGACCGCATCACAACGGGTGGCGTAGTCGACACAAAAGAACTTTAGTAACATCTGTAGAACTGCCACATCACACTGAGCTTGACGCCCTGGGCACGGGACCGGGTCACAGCCGCTCGGAGACTACAACCCCCCCCCATCTGATCCGGTGCCGGGTATTCCCCTCAAAAAGGAATATGTCCCAGGGGGCGCGTCATCCCCATGTCACTTGAGCACTGTTCCCATCGATTTGGGCAATTTTTAGGCCCTCTGCAGACCGCCGGGGGGAGCCACCTGAAAAATGCTCGAGTTTCCCATAGACTTACATTGGGCTCGTTGCTCGGGTCGAGCATCCGAGTATTCCAATGTGTTCGACCCGAGCATCGAGCACCCGAGCATTTTAGTGCTCGCTCATCACTAGTAGACTCATTAATTCTCTTACTCTTTGGCTTGACTTATAAAATGCTCATTTTTAACATCACAATTATACAGTAATTCTGACATATATTTTCACAGTAAGTACACCAGCCTCAACAGGTTTAATAAATCTATTTAAAAATGAATGCAGACTACACAAATCCAGCCATTCCAGCCCTAGAGCAAGATTGGAAGAGGAATTCTGTCTAATCTAGGCAGTCAGTATAGCCGATTGATTACGCAATTTTTTATAAAATGTTTATTTATTTAAAAAATAGATTTTGTGATGCCTTATCTAACAAGTAAGGAGTTTTATCTACCAAAGTGTACAGGTAGTAACCTGCCTAGTGTGTAGCTAGGGGTTTGAGTCTCCGTATGGAGGCTCTTCAACGGAGCGGCAAATACCTCTTTCCGCAATCATTTAATACATAATGATTAATGAACTTAACTTTTACATACAAAGCTTTATCAAATGAAATAAATGTAAATAATTTTTATAATTTATTTAATGTATTTTTTAATTTATGTAATATTTATTATATGTTTCTGTTTATTGTTTTTATACCATTATTGTGTCACCCGGTGAGCAGCCTGACTCAGAGCTCTCTCGATGTCCAGTTTTTAAACACAACAATTATCTGAAAAAATCTCATTTGAGTTGATATTTTAAAAAATCAGGGAGTTAAATCGGTCTTGAGAAAATATCGGTCCTGATTCATTTTTGCATTTGCGCCTATTATTTGCCAAATTATTGGTATATTTGACTGTTTTTCATTTGCGCTATATTTCTTCTTTTAATTTGCAACTTTTTAAAGTCTATTTTGTATGTGATAAAGAGCAATTTTGATTTTGCACAAAACTCATAAACCACACTAGTCATTTTTAAGGATTTGGATAAAAAAAAAAAAAGAAAAGTAACTTAAAAGAACGCAAATGATGAATCCGACACATAGTTTGCAATCTGACAATGAAAATAAAATTACTTAAGTAAGTTAGTTTCTTGAAAGTAGATGCCCAAAGAACACTAAGGAAGGGATTTATTAAAATTTACTTTTTCTGCGTAAGCTGCCAACTTTTTCTGTCACTTTCCCAAATTGGCAGGAAAATTATTTGTGACTATTTTATGCCACAAAACTATTACAAACAACACATTTTTGTACAAATAAAAATTATAATTAAGTCGCTGTAATAATAATAATAATAATAAAAAAAAAATGGTATTGCTTGGAATAGTATTGGCATGGTGAATCATATTGGCAGGTCATTTTAACAGTGAAATGATTCCCACAAAAACACCCAAAGAATGTTGCTACTCACCCCTACTTGCTAACTAGCCATGGTGCCATATTTCTCTGTGCTGCGCACAGCTTCTGGTTTGCTACCTATCTTCATCATCTACATAAGTCTTAGCTTTATTGGGAGGAAATATCCAGTTTTTAAGCACTTGGGCATGGGGCTGCATGCTATTGTTGACTCCATACTTCCCTCTTAGAACAGCCATGTCACAAACAGCTTAGTGTACATTTATTTTAAAAGACACAGAGCAATCCCGTCACTTATACTAGCGGCACCTCAGACTACTAACCAGCAACACCCGGAGGCGCTTAGGTTACCATGATGGTATCTCCAGGGCAATAGGGACAAAGCAACCAATAAAAAATACAGCCGTGTTAGACATGAGTGGTCCATGCAATGTTATAGTACTTTTTTGTAAGAGGGTAGCCATTCATTTTAAACCCTCTATGAGAAATCTCATGTACACACCTTGTTTTTTTTTCCTGACAGTTTTGTCAAAGAGCTGCGTTTTTGCAAAATGTAGCATGTCACTTCTTTCAGCGTTTTTTCAGCATTGAAAGCAATGGGTAGTGCAAAAAACGCTGCAAAGATGCAGCAAAAAACTCAGGCATCAGGTTTTGCTGTGTTTTTGGTGCCAAAACCTGAGGAAGTTGAATCAAGTAATTTTTTTAGGTTATTTTTTTATGCACTAAACTTCATCAGCATGCACAAGAGACAAATGTACCCTCAAAAAAACGCAGTAAAAAAACGCAGCAAAAATTAGGCAAAAACTCAGCAAAACCTGCTTTTTTGATGTGTTGCTTTGCTGCCACGAGAGCTGGTTTTGCCTGAGGAAAAAAAATACATCACAAAGGCAACGTGTGAACATAGCCTTTAACCCCTTTCTGATGTGGGGCGTATTAATACGTATCTGTGCCCTAGGTCTATTTGGCCAGATATGTATTAATACACCCTGGCGGTTGCGCCTGTACAGAGGCTGTGCGGGCGCAGTCGCCGCCGGGTGTCAGCTGATTGTCACAGCTGACACCCAGTACTATGTGCAAGGAGTGGTGCTGCACCACTCCCTGCACATTAACCCCCAAAATGCTACGACTCCGCAGTCACATCATCACCACCATTGGGGCTGCTGCAACCCCCTAACCTACTGCCTCCTTTCCCATTATCCTCTACAATGTAAGCCTGCAAGGGCAGAAACCTCTCCACCTCTGCTTCAGTCTGTCATTGTTAGTTTTTTCATTGTAATTTATATTTTTATTTTGCATTGTCTGCAGTCTGATGATGGCTGCAATATGATTATATATGGGGTTGACCTGATACTGCAATTGATCACTGTACTAAACTTGGTGCTGCATTCATGTACTGATGATGCTTATGGTGATGTATTCATATACTGATAGTAGATATGGTGCTGTATTCCTATACTAATTGTGTTTCTAGTGATGTATTCATGTACTGATGCCGATTCTGGTGCTGATGAAATATTCATATACTTATGGTGCTTCTGATTATGTAGTCATGTACTGATGGTGCTTTTCGTATTAATTTTTTATGGTGGTTCTGGTCCTTTATTCTTCTACTGATGGTGGTACTGTTGATATAGTCATGTACTGATGGTGGTTCATGTGCTGCATTCATGTACTGATTATGGCTCTGGTGATGTATATTCATGTACTGATAATTGTTCTAGTGATGTATAACTATACTGATGATGCTTATGATGCTATGTTTCTGAAATGATGGTCATTCAGGTGCTGTATTCCTGAATGTTGATGGTAGTTGTGATGCTGTATTTCTGTACTGATGATGGTTCTGGCTATGTATTCCTGTACTGATGGTGATTCTGGTGATGTATTCCTGTATTGATTGTGCTTCTGGTCATCCATTCTGTTATGATCTGCAACATGTACTAAGGAAAGATAGGGGAAAGCTGTCCCTACAGTAAGACTAAGCTGAATCCCTACGATGTAGCGGACTGCCTGTTCCTAGTGAACAGACCCGCCTTAGTCCTCGGCTAGTCTGAGCGAAGACCTATAGAATTAAGGGAGGGGTCCCTAAAAGAACTAAGGACTGGGACAAAAATGGGACACCTCCTAAACAGAGAAGTTGTTGCAGAACACAAAAAGACAAACAGACAAAAATGTACTAGAGGTCCCAGAGGACCAAGCGAACTTGACAGAGAAAGGCACCAGGCTAGAGAAACAGTCAAACACTGAAGTCCAACACAGCCATAAGGGCGGAGCTGGAATATAAAGGCAGATGGTCACGTGACCGCAAAACACATTTGGAAAAAACAAATAGGAGGGTTCTAACAGTACCCCCTCTTTTATGAGGAACCTCCGGATCCTCCAGGCCCAGGCCTATCCAGAAACCTCCTGTGGAAAGCTTTAACAAGCCTAGGAGCAGAGACATCATCCGTCCTTACCCAGGAGTTGTCTTCGGGACCGAAACCCTTCCAGGAGACAAGATACTGTAATCTCCCTCTATGCCATCTAGAGTTCAGGATACGAGAAATTTCATATTCGCCGTCTTTCACCACAGGAGGAACTGTAACAGTGGCGTCCCTATCAGATACATCAGCCTTTTTCAACAAGGAAACATGAAACACAGGATTAATCTTCCAGGAAGTAGGGACCTCCAACCTAACAGCAGACGGGTTAACAATCTGAAGCACTTTAAATGGACCCACAAACTTAGGACCCAGTTTTTTAGAGGGAATCCTCAACCGCAGATTCTTTGAAGACAACCAAACCATGTCACCCACAGTAAACAAAACCTCCTTACGTTTCCTGTCAAAATACTTCTTGGACTTCTTGTTAGCCTCTTGAAGGTTGCAATGTACATTAGTCCAAACTCTCTCCAAATCGCCGGAAAAATTCTCTTCCTCCGGCACCGCCGACCCCAATTTGGAGAAAGAACCAAAAGACGGATGTCTCCCAGTACAATAAAAAAAAGGAGAACACCCAGCAGAGGAGGATGTATGATTGTAAGAGCAAATTCTGCGAGAGGCAGAAACTCAGACCACACCTCTTGATTGTCCACCACAAAACAATGCAAAAACTGTTCTACATCCTGGTTCTTTCTTTCAGTCTGTCCATTAGACTCAGGATGACAACCAGACGAAAATGACAAATGGACTCCCAACCTGTCACAAAAAGCACGCCAAAAGCTAGCCACAAACTGAGGTCCTCTATCAGAAACAATATCCGTGGGAATGCCATGGAGCTTGACAATCTCCTTAACAAACGCCTTAGCGAGTGTCTTGGCGCAGGGCAACTTAATGAATGGAACCAAATGACACATCTTACTAAAACGGTCCACGACCACCCAGATGACAGTAAAACCCTCGGACACAGGAAGATCAGTAATAAAATCCATTGTGAGATGCGTCCAAGGTGCACTAGGAACCTCCAGAGGGCAAAGCAACCCCGCAGCAGGAGTATGTGAAGCCTTTGATCTAGCACATACAGTACACTGACGCACGCACTTGATGACTTCCTTCTGCCATCCAGGCCACCAAAAACTGCGACTGATAAGTCTCTTAGTCTCTGAAATTCCTGGATGACCTGTCAACCGAGACTCATGACACTCCACAAATAAATCTCTCCTAAAGTTCCTAGGTACAAACAACCTCCCATGGGGAGTGTAAGATGGAGCATCATCTTCAGCTTTCAGAATCCCATTCTCCAAAGCGGAGTCCAAAGCCGCCACCACAACTCCTTTCTGTAAAATGCTCTCCTCCTCCTCGGCACTGACCGTAGGAGAGAATATGCGAGATAAAGCATCAGCTTTAACATTCTTAGTACCAGGGATATAGGTAAGAGAAAAATGAAACCAAGAAAAAAATAGTGCCCACCTAGCTTGACGGGCATTCAAGCGCTTGGCAGCATCCAGATAGATCAAATTCTTATGATCTGTGAAAACCTGAATAGGAAATCTAGCGCCTTCCAAAAAATGATGCCAATGTTCAAACGCGAGTTTAATAGCCAGCAACTCCCGATTTCCAACATCATAATTCAGTTCGGTTTCCGAAAAATTTTTTGAAAAGAAGGCACAAGGATGTACTCCATCCCTGTTCTCCTGAGACAAAACTGCTCCAACCCCCACCGAAGAAGCATCAACCTCGACCAAAAAAGGCTTGGTCTCATCAGGCTACATAAGGATAGGGGCAGAACTGAACCTCTCTTTGAGATACTCAAACGCTTCAATGGCCTCAGTAGTCCACTGGACCGTATTCGCACCTTTCCTGGTGAGATCGGTTAGAGGTTTAACAATTGCAGAAAAATTCTTAATGAATTTCCTGTAATAATTGGCAAAACCCAAAAATCTCTGTATAGATTTCAAACCAATTGGCCTAGGCCATTCCTGCACAGCCTGAACCTTCACAGGGTCCATCTCAAAGCCCTCGCTGGAGACAATGTAGCCTAAAAAACTAATTTTCTGCACAGCAAACTCACATCTCTCCAGCTTAGCAAAGAGTGAATTATTACTCAATAACTGCAAAACTTCACGTACACTCTGCCAATGGGACTCTAGATCTGGTGAATAAATCAAAATGTCATCCAAATACAGAACCACATACTTACCAATCAAAGGTCTCAGGATGTCATTAATAAGGTTCTGAAAAAATGCAGGTGCATTGGTAAGACCAAAAGGCATAACCAGATTCTCAAAATGACCTACCGGAGTGTTAAAAGCAGTTTTCCATTCATCACCCTCCTTCACTCGTAACAAATTGTATGCCCCCCAGAGATCAATCTTAGAGAACCACTTGGCCCCCACCAACTGGTTAAACAAGTCAGGAATTAACGGTAATGGGTAGGAATTGCGTACGGTAATCTTATTAATTTCACGAAAATCCAGACATGGACGTAAACCGCCGTCCTTTTTTTTAACAAAGAAAAATCCAACTGCCACAAGCGACTTAGAAGGTCTAATGTGACCAGCAGCCAGGCTAGTCTGTATGTATTCCTCCAAGGCCTTTCTCTCAGGGATAGTTTGATTAAACAAGCGACTCTTGGGAAGAGTAGCACCCGGAACAAACTCAATGGCGCAATCATAATCCCTATGAGGAGGTAAAACTTGCGACTCCTCCTCCGAAAAAAACCCCCAAAAATCTTGAATAGGTACCGGTAATACCCCTTTTCAGCAGCAGAAGGGAAGGAAGGGAGACACAGATCCATTACTAGTGGGTAGACGGAGCCCCACAGGATAGTTCACCTCAGATTAGAAAAAGTGACGACCGACCCCTCCAGCTTAGGCTCCTCCTACTCCCATGTCCTCCAGTCTAAAATTTGAGGTTGCAGAGGATAGTCGCTGCCTTTGCAGCTCCTCAGAAGAATTTTTTATTTTAATCCGGAGACCTGGACCCCCCGTGGTCTAGAGGTCTCAGGGGGTCTCGGCGCTGCTGGGACCCTTGACCCTCCCCTGGCAGATCAGCGTACCCCCTAAGGAGGTCCCCGCAGAAGCCTGCCGGCCCTGGGGGATACAGGGCGCTCCCTGGCGGAGACGCACACCGCTTCTGTGGGGTCCCTGCGCGCTCCGCCGTGGGGGGGAGCAAAGGGCTACGGCGCCACACATCCCTGTGGCGCTCAGCTGGGTAAGTGCTCTCAAAGTTTGAGTGCTTCAGTGGCTGCGGCGGCAGCCGCTGTTACTGTTTCAAGTGGTGACTGCTTTTTTGTCCTTGCAGGAGGATATCTCCGCTGCAGGCGTTTGTGTTATTCTCTGCTGGCAGGGGAGCAGGGGAGCAGGGACGGAGGAGCGCGGGCTCCATTAGTAGCGACGGCGGGGGCGTGGCTTCGCGCCTCTGCTGCCTGTCATCATGGCCTCAGACCGGAAGCGCCAGGAAAGCGCGAGCTGGAGCTGACCCAGCCCCCTCTTCTTCTTCCGGCCATTACCTTGTGCAACCTCCTGCTCCCTGCTCCCCGCTCTCTGCACCAGACACCGAGCACTGTGGCTTAAGAAAGAGCAGTCACCGCGGCCAGCTGGTGAGTCACTTCTGCCTTTTAAGGCAGAAGATTCCTTTTTCACACTATTGCAGCGCAGAGCACCTTACTGCTGGCCTGTTAAGGCAGACAGGGTGTGCTATATACGGCGCTGCTACTTCCCCGCTGAGGAGGCTCTGGGATTCGCACACCGCTGTCCTTTTAAGGCAAAGGTGTATTGCGTGGTCAGCAGCATTAACCCCTTCTGAGGGGTCTGGCCTCATCAGGGCAGTTAACCGTTTCTGGACCCTAGTCTGTTAGGTTAACTTTTGCTCTGCAGGCAGCTGGGGTAGCTCTTCTCCCTCTAAGGAGGAGCTTTAACCCTTCAGTGCTTGGGTTTTTTTTGTATAGGAACAGGCTGTGGTAGCAGAATCACACATCCTCGGTTCCTGTACCCATTGTAAGGGGTTATTACCGCCTTATCCGCGACGCTCGCAACTGTGTGGGGGCATGTCGGATCAGGGACCAGGGGGCACGGATCTCTCTCCCGGTCCGCTTCAGGATCGGTCACACGTATCTGATACGCCGGGGTCTTCGGCGTCAGGTTCGACACTGGTCGGGGGTCTCAGTGATGTTAAAGTGGAGGCGCTCACTCGCTCCATTGACAGTCTGTCTAACCTCCTGGGTCATTGGGTATCAGCTAAGTCCCAACCGACATCACGAGGCAAGAAGCTCCACAGGCCTGTGGTGGCGCTGTCTCCTCCGCGCAGTGCGTCGGAGGCTTCGGAATCACCGACAGACTCTGCTGGTGAGATCTCCGATTCTGATGAAGAGGATCGGCAGGGTCACTCTGCTTCGCTTTCGGGCCGCGTGGACGCTTTTATTGGGGCTATGCGGGAAGCGTTACAGCTGTCTGAAGAGGTGACGAGGCGCCCTGGCAAGTCGGCCCAGCTGTATCAGGAGTCGCGTCGGGCTCGTTCGACGCTGCCGGCGCACGATGAACTTAACGAGGTGGTGGAGAAGGAACGCCTGTGTCCGGATAAATGCTTCCAGGGGATGCGGTTTTTTGATGCCCTGTATCCCTGCTCCACGGAGACGATTGCTAATTGGGTCCCCTCTCCTGAAGTGGACGTGCCATTGTCTCAGCTGAGCAAATCCTCTTTGCTTCCTGTTAAAGGGAAGGCGAGTCTACAGGAAACGCTGGACAGAAGGACGGAGTTAGCGGCGAAGTCCATCTATGAGGCCGCGGGTCATGGATTCCGAGCGGCCTTGGGGGCCATGTGGGCTAGTGAGGCTTCTCTGCGGTGGTTGGATCAGCTGCGGACGGCGTGGCAAGATGGGACTCCGCTGTCTCAGGTGGAAAGGCTTTTCCAGCTGTTGGAAGAGGCGGCCCGATATGGCAGGGATGCAGTGCTGGATACTACTTCGGTTCTGTCCAGGGCTCAATCCTCGGCCGTCACAGTCAGGAGAGCACTGTGGCTTAAACAGTGGACTGGAGACGCTGTATCCAAACAAGGTCTGCTGAGTTTGGCGTACAAGGGTGGTCAGTTTTTTGGTTCGGACCTCACGGAGCTGATTGCTAAGGCCAAGGCCAAGGATTCGGCTTTGCCGCAGCGGAAAGCAGCGGTTTCTATGTCTGGCAAGTCAAGTGCCGGTAGTGGTTGTCGGTCCTTTCGGCCCAGGGGACGGTTCGGTCAGCCCTCTTGGAGATCGGGTCGTCCCTCGTCTTCCGGGAAAAAGACCACCCAGAAATCCCGTACCCCCTGGAAACAACATTTCCGTCAGGACAAACGGGAGGTTGACAAAAAGCCCGCTAAGGCAGACTGACGCCAGGAACCCTCTCGAGGGCTCTCGGGTGGGAGGTCGTCTGCTACAATTCGGGTCGATTTGGGCGTCCCATGTATCGGACGCCTGGGTGACGCGGGTTATGTCGGCAGGCTATTTCATAGAGTTTCATTCTCGACCCCCAGACAGGTTTCGTCAGTCACGCATCCCGTCCGAGCCCAAGCTGGCTGCCGCACTGCTGCGGGAGGTCGACTCTCTTCTGCAGCAGGGTGTGGTGGTTCCGGTTCCGCCGGAGGACCGGGGAAGGGGGTTTTACTCCAACCTTTTTGTGGTTCCCAAAAAGGAGGACAAATTTCGCCCCATTCTGGACCTCAAAGAATTGAATGTTCATGTCCGGACCCGGAAATTCCGTATGGAGTCCCTTCGCTCTGTCGTGGCGGCCCTGTCACAGTACGATTTCTTGGTGTCGACATCCGCGACGCCTATTTGCATGTCCCTATCGGCAGGGCTCACCAGCGCTTCCTGCGTTTCGCCATAGGTCAGGCCCATTACCAGTTTGTGGCCCTACCATTCGGGTTGGCCTCGGCGCCCAGGGTTTTTACAAAGATCTGGCGCCGCTCATGGCGCTTCTTTGAAGGCAAGGAGTTACGATTCTCCCCTACCTGGACGACCTGTTAATTGTGTTGCCCACAGTGGAGGAGGCGGTGACAGCTTGCGATCTCTCCCTTCAGCACCTGGAGGACTTCGGGTGGCTGGTCAATTGGAAGAAGTCGTCATTGGAGCCGTCGCAGTCAATCCTGTTCTTGGGGATGCATTTCGACATGGTACGAGCAGTGGTGTCCCTGCCTCCGGACAAACAAGCGAACCTTCGTCACCATGTCCAGACTATGAGGTTGGCGATGGCGATGTCCCTTCGGAAGTGTATGCGCCTTCTGGGTCTGATGGTGGCGGCAATGGAAGCAGTACCGTTTGCACAATTTCATTCCCGGGGTCTCCAAGATCTTATTCTGACCCGTTGGCATCGATCGCCGGCTTCGCTAGATCGCTGTGTCGGTATCTCCCGCAGGGTGCGAGAGTCTCTTGGATGGTGGTTACGTCTTGAGGCTTTATCCCCGGGGAAATCCTTCCTCCTCCCTCGATGGTCGGTCATTACCACCGATGCCAGCCTGACTGGCTGGGGGGGGTTTGGAGCGATCTCTGGGTTCAGGGGGTCTGGTCGTCAGAGGAGTCTTCTCTGCCGATCAACATCCTGGAGTTGAGAGCGATATTTCTCTGCCTCCGACTTTGGACGGTCCCTTTGAGCGGTCTGCCGGTCCGCATTCAGACGGACAATGCGACAGCTGTCGCGTATATCAACCATCAGGGCGGGACGAGGAGTTCCAGACTCATGATGGAGGTCTCTCGGATCCTGGTATGGGCCGAGTCCAGGGTTCAAGCCATCTCCACGATTCACATCCCAAGAGTGCTAAATACCACGGCGGACTTCCTCAGTCGCGAGCAGGTGGATCCCGGAGAATAGAGTCTTCATCCGGAAGTTTTTGCACTGCTGTGCTCCCGTTGGGGGACTCCCCAGGTGGACTTGATGGCATCCAGGCTGAACGCCAGGATCCCAACGTTCATGTCCAGGTACAGAGACCCGGAGGCTGTGGCGGTAGATGCTCTAGTGGCCCCATGGGACCAGTTCGAGCTGATCTACGTGTTTCCGCCGGTATCTTTACTTCCTCTGGTGATCCGGCGGATCAAACTCGAATGTATTCCGGCGATTTTGGTGGTGCCGGATTGGCCGCGGAGGGCGTGGTATTCAACGCTGGTGTCTCTTCTGGCGGCGCCTCCTTTTCCACTGCCTCTTCGCCCGGACCTGTTAACCCAAGGGCCCATTCGTCATCCGGACCTGAAGTCGCTTCGTTTGACGGCGTGGCACTTGAGACCGAGATCTTGACCCGTCGTGGGTTTTCGGCCGAGGTCATGGCCACCTTGCGGGCGGCCAGAGGTCCAGCTACGACTAGGATTTATCACAGAACTTGGGAGGCCTTCTATTCATGGTGTTCTGAATCGTCAAGGAACCCGAGGGTTTTTTCCATTCCCAACTTCTTGGCTTTTCTGCAGTGTGGTTTGGCCAAGGGTCTGGCGGTTGGTACCTTGCGGGGTCAGGTATCTGCACTATCCGTGCTTTTTCGGAAGGCTATTGCCTCGCGCAGGGATGTGCGTTCTTTTTTTCGCGGGGTTGCTCGTCAGTTTCCGCCTCGGAGGGCGTTTGTGGCTCCTTGGCGGCTCAATCTATTCTTGGAGGCTCTTCAACATGGGCCGTTTGAGCCTATGGATTCAGCTACGCTTTACTTGCTTTCTTGGAAGGTGGCCTTCCTGGTGGCGGTCACCTCTTTGAGAAGGGTTTCTGAGTTGGCGGCACTGTCTTGCTCGCCCCCTTTTCTGGAGTTCCACTCAGATCGCGTGGTGCTTCGTACCCGTGGCGATTTTCTGCCTAAAGTGGTGTCGCGTTTCCACGTCAATCAGGACATCGTGTTGCCCTCCCTCTGTCCGAATCCGAAAAGTCCAAAGGAGCGAGCCTTGCACTCGTTGGATTTGGTGCGGGCTTTGAAGTTCTATCTTACAATCACGCAAGGGTTTCGGAAGTCGGACTATCTTTTTGTGATACCTGCTGGTCGTCGGCGTGGTCAGCGGGCTTCCAAGGACACTATAGCTCGGTGGATACGTTCGGCTATCCTGGAGGCGTACCGGCTCAAGGGCGAGCCTTGTCCGGTTAAGGTTCGAGCTCATTCCACGAGAGCTGTTGGTTCGTCGTGGGCTTTTCATCAGGGGGCCTCGGCACCGCAGCTCTGCCGGGCGGCTACCTGGTGCTCCGTTCACACTTTTACTAAATTTTATAAAGTGGACGTGAGTACTTCTGCCAATGCGGCCTTGGGACGCAGGGTCCTGCAGGCGGTGGTAGTTTAGGTTATCTCTTTATCTAGTTTTGGCGCTTGTTGCACGCTTGACTATGTTGTTGGGGTGTTGGCGATTCTGCCACTGTTTCCCACCCTTGAGTTCTGGACTGCTTTGGGACGTCCCACTAGTAATAGATCTGTGTCTCCCTTCCTTCCCTTCTGCAGCGGAAAGATGGATTTTGGTAAGACCTTACCTGTAAAATCCTTTTCAGCGAAGGAAGGAAGGGAGACACAGCACCCTCCCATGGCAGAAGTGCATTATTGTTTTCCAGATGCGGCGCGACTCCTCTCTGATGGCGGTCATCTGGGCGGGGGTCGGCGCGCTAGGGCTCTGTTCCAGCATTGCCAGCTCATCGCAGTTGTCAGGTCCAGTGAGTAGTGCCTGCGACTGTGTGTTTTTTCTGTTATATGCATAACCTGTTCTCTCGCATTTCAGAATTTTCGGAAGGGGTTGTGTTGTTCCGCTGGTGTTGTCTGCTCTTCCTTAGCTTGTGTACGGTCTGAAGGACATGGGAGTAGGAGGAGCCTAAGCTGGAGGGGCCGGTCGTCACTTTTTCTAATCTGAGGTGAACTATCCTGTGGGGCTCCGCCTACCCACTAGTAATGGATCTGTGTCTCCCTTCCTTCCTTCGCTGAAAAGGATTTTACAGGTAAGGTCTTACCAAAATCCGTCGTTTCCACAGCCGCAATGCGACCATTACAACATTTATCATAGCACTTCAGACTCCAATACTTAATCACATTAGTAGACCAGTCCAATAAAGGATTGTGCAGTCTTAACCAAGGCAATCCTAGAACAACCGGAGAGGGTAAATTATCTTAAACAACCCAGTCCAAAATTTCTTGGTGAACTCCATTGATAGAGAGGGAAAATGCAGCAGTCTTGTGAGTAATACATTTCAAAGGAGTGTTATCAATTGCAATCACAGAAATAGGAGATGACAAAGGTTTGGATTTCAATTTAAGGTTTTCCAAAAACCCTTTATCAATCACATTAAGTGTTGAACCACAATCCACAAATACCTGAAATTCAATCAAATATCCCTGCAAAGTAGTACTCCCAGAAAGAAGTACTCTGCAGAGCGTAAACAACCTATATGGGCGTAACTGACCTTTTTTTTTCTTTACTTAAACGACGCTCACAACACTTAATCAAATGGTCAGCTTTACCACAATAAAGACACAATCCCTCGGTAAACCTCCGGTCTCTTTCCTGAGAGCAGAGTGACATCTCCCCAACCTCCATTGGTTCTCCGCCGTCAGAGCAGATTTTCTGGGGACTAGGAACTGACATTACAGGAGTCTTTACCTCATTGAGCCTGCCCCTCAGTCTCCTGTCTATACGAACAGCTAACTGCATAGCATCCTGCAGAGTCTCAGGTGCAGGGAATGCAATTAGCAAATCCTTAACCCTTTCACTCAGACCAGCAAGAAATAAACATTTCAGCACAGGATTATTCCACTTAACTTCTGAAGCCCATCTCCTGAAGTGTGTGCAATAATTTTCAGCATCATCTGACCCCTGATTTAAACGTCTAAGTTCTGATTCAGCAGATGAGATTCAATCAGGATCGTCATATAATAGCCCCATAGCAGAAAAAAATTCTTCAACAGACCTTAAACACGGATCATTAGGCTGGAGACAAAAAAAGGCCCACCCCCGTGGTTCAATGCGGAAAAGTGACATAATAAAACCAATGCGCTGTGACTCATTCCCAGAAGACCTTGGTCTCAAATGAAAATATAACAATCAAGCAATTTTAAAGGAAAAAAAATCTTGCTGTTTACCATAAAAAACATCAGGCAGTCCTACCTTGGGTTCGACAAAATGCGCTCCGGAACAGCTACTCACGTGTTGCTGAAGCTCGGCCACCTCCAGAGACAATCCCTGCAGGCGCTGAGCCAAATCCTGGACGGAAACCATACTGATCCCCGAATTTCTTTCCTTTTAGTTTTTTAGGCTGGACTTACTGTTATGATCTGCAGCATGTACTAAGGAAAGATAGGGGAAAGCTGTCCCTACAGTAAGACTAAGCCGAATCCCTACGATGTAGCGGGCTGCCTGTTCCTAGTGAACAGACCCGCCTTAGTCCTTGGCTAGTCTGAACGAAGACCTATAGAATTAAGGGAGGGGTCCCTAAAAGAACTAAGGACTGGGACAAGAATGGGACACCTCCTAAACAGAGAAGTTGTTGCAGAACACAAAAAGACAAACAGACAGAAATGTACTAGAGGTCCCAGAGGACCAAGCGAACTTGACAGAGAAAGGCACCGAAGCACCAGGCTAGAGAGACAGTCAAACACTGAAGTCCAGCACAGCCATAAGGGCGGAGCTGGAATATAAAGGCAGATGGTCACGTGACCGCAAAACACAAAAAAAAACAAACAGGAGGGTTCTAACACATTCCTGTTGGTAGTTCTCATGATGTATTTATGTATTGTTGCTGGTTCTTGCGATGTATTCTGATCCTGTACACATGTAACAGTCCATAGCTTGTCAGATAATGTGATGTATGGCTATGTTAATAAAATACTGCAGCATTTGACAAGTTAAAGGGAACCTGTCATGTCAAAAAATGCTATTAGCCTGCAGATATGAGGTTATCTGCAGGTAAATAGCGTTTTGGGACATGAGAGGTTGCCTTTAAGGATTACTACATCTGTATTTGTGTTATGAGCATTAAGTATAAAATTCATTACTGCAACATATGCGATTTTCATACTTATGGTCACGTGCCAACTAGCTTCTCGTCCTCCTTTTCTGAATGAAGCAGGGGTTTTCGTTTTTTCACTGATTATTGAGATAATTAGGAAGAGCAGCTGGTCGGCACTTGACTGTAAGTGTGCAAATTGCATCTGAGAAGACATATGATGACTACTCTAACTTAAACTGTGTATAAAACTAAATTTTTGCCTCCCTCCCCTCCCCTGTAAGAAAACCTAGACTCTGGTTTAACTCCTGTATCTATCCATCATTGAAGGGAAGCTCAAGGACTAGCGATGGCTGCATACTCTATAACAATGTCATGGTTAGTCAAACTGTAGATGAAAATATACAAGACAAAAAAGAAATATATAATGAAGATCAATCTATACCTGCCTCCTCTCAGCTCTGATAGTCAATGACAACTGATGATATAAGGGCTCTCATCAGCCTTGATAATGTTTTTTTTTGGTTGTGCCTCTTGTAAGAATTGTGTATTACAGGAGCAATGAGTGACCTTGCTAATACACAGCAATAAATTGTTACAATATGTTTATATAACAGTACAAAATAGTAGCGATTATAGAGCCAAGACATAATAATATACAGTACAGCAACAAATATTCACTGAGCATGTGATAAACACTGCAACAATAATGTCAGCTGTATGAATATTCACTATACGGCCGTAAGTATGTGCCCCCCTTCTAATTACTGGATTCGGTTATTTCAGACCTTAGAAGGGAATATATTTTATTGGGTTTCGCTGTGACGTTGACAATTCAGTACAAGTTGTGTCCTTGTAGTGAGGTTCTGGACATCTGCAATGGCTGCTGGCATTATGAAACAGGGACACCTTAACAAGATAGAATGAAAGGAGGAAATAAAAGACATAGGAAAGTTAGAAAAAAAAAATAATGAACAGAGAGGGAGGGAGAAAGGGAGCAAGAAAAACAAGATTAAAACATGTGGGAGGAGGTGAAGAGCCTGTCAGAGAAGAGTGAAAAGCAGAGAGGGAAGGAGTGTGGGGAAAAGAGAAAGGAAAGAAGAGAGAAGAAGAAAAGGAGAGATGAAAGGAGAATGTTACTCACCTTTCCCAGCTCCAATGTCGGACTTTGCTCCCTCTCCTGACTCCTATCCAGCTACCATTGTTTTCTGCTAAGCTCAGTCCAGCATTTTTAGGTGATTTCCATGCCTACAACTCTGCTGTATCAAGATTCTAGATTACCAACCCTTTTCAACTATTCTTGGTGTTATTCACACCATTGTCTATGCTATAAAGGCACCTAATAAAAAACTCCCCTCTGCTAAAAGATATCAGTTTGCCTACACCTTTCTGCTATTCCTGTGTATGTATCTGCACTCCTGCTGGAAGACACCAGTTTGCCTACACATCTCTGTTGTTGCTGTATAATAGCACATCTGGCATAGCTGCATCTACTGCTTCCAGTTTTGCTTGCCCATCTGCCGTCTTCAGTACTCTGCTGCACTGGTCTTTGCTGACCCACTTGCCATCTGGCAAGTCCCACTCATCGGCATCATCGCCCTCGTTTCGTGTTGCTCACCTTGACCTGAGGTTTAGAGAACGCACCTCAACAGGCGAGCCCTTAACGGACAATATAAGAGAAGAGAAACGAAGGTTGTAAGAAAGGAAAACATAATGTTGACAAGAAAGAAAGATGGGAAATTAGTAAAAAGGAAGAAACAAAAAGGAATGATGAAGAGGTGAGTTGGAGAGGAACGAATAGGAAGAAAGCAATTGAGAGAATTAGCAAAACAGAAGAAAAGAAAATTAGCAAAAAGGGAGGAACAGTGAGGAATTGAGTGAAGGAAGGGCAAGAAAGAAAGAAGGAAAGAGAAAGAAAGAGAGAGAGAAAGAAAGAAGGGAAAGAGAGAGAGAGAAAGAAAGAAGGAAAGAGAAAGAAAGAAGGAAAGAGAAAGAAAGAGAGAGATAGAAAGAAAGAAGGAAAGAGAGATAGAAAGAAGGAAAGAGAAAGAAAGAGAGAAAGAAGGAAAGAGAGAAAAAGATAGAAAGAAAGAAGGAAAGAGAAAGAAAGAGAGATAGAAAGAAAGAAGGAAAGAGAGAGAGAAAGAAAGAAGGAAAGAGAAAGAAAGAGAGAGAAAGAAAGAAGGAAAGAGAGAGAGAGAAAGAAAGAAGGAAAGAGAAAGAAAGAGAGAGAGAAAGAAAGAAGGAAAGAGAGAAAAAGATAGAAAGACAGAAGGAAAGAGAAAGAAAGATAGAAAGAAGGAAAGAGAGAAAAAGAAAGAAAGAGAAGGAAGGAAAGAGAAAGGAAAGAAAGAACTAAAAGGGAATGAAGCTAACAAAAAGGAAGAAAAAAGAAAATGATAGAGTTAGTAGAAAATGAATTGCGAGGTTAAGAAAGGAAGGAAACAAGAAAGGAGAGGACAATCCTATTGTCGGCCATGACTGTATATATAGTATATATAGTGATGGCACCATTCTGCTTACAATTGTATTGATAGAAGGAATGATATATATTTGTAGTTGGGCTTCATCTGTCTCAACCGCTCAATCAATACCTGAAACAACGATAAAGGTGGAAATACTCCCAAGTATTCAAGGTGTGTCTGTATCTATACATGCAAATATCTTCTTCATGGAGGTCATGAACTTTGGAGCCACCTATCAGAGGTAGCAATCCTAAAAGTCAATATTGACCCTTTAACGAGCCTTGTCACATGACTGATAAAAGCCAAACCAGACACTCTATTTGCAGCCACATGTTTCGGGGTATTGCCCCACATCAGTGTTAAGTACTGTGAGAGGCCTCTGCAAAAGGGGGGTAAGGAATTCTGACTTTTAGGATCGCTACCCCCAACAGGTGGCAATAGAGTTCTATTCCTCTTCCTCTCCCAGCCACTTTACACCAGCTTTGCACCCTCCAGGAGAAACCTTCCCACTTAAGACTCCCTGTACCTCTCCAGTGATACATTGTGTTGGCTACAAACAGCGTTTTTCAAGCACTCCTTTACAAACTTGTGAGCGCAGCTTTCTTTTGCCTTGTTCCCATGAAGAAATTAAGATGGAAGGAAATAAGGAAAGGAACAAGGAATGTATTAAAAAACTAGGAAGCAGATGAAAAAGATGATACTTTTTGAAAATGCAGAATGGGCCCTGAGCTTTCTCTTCCCGCAGCACCGAGCCCCCAGCCTCTGACATTAATGGAAGCCTCATGAGCTTTTCTTCATCCTTCTGAAATGACAATCTGGTTGTTTCAATATGTTTATGGTTTGATATTGCTGGATGGATTATCCTTCGCCATAATCGGATTTGGGCTGAAGCCTCCTCTGCTCCTTATCTTGAAGCCTTTTTCCATTTTCAGCTCTAAGTCCGAGTTTCCAAGCTGGTGTGTTTTTTTGCTTTGGATAAAAGACCTAAACTGTCACTGACTCATTGTATTGTGGATGAGCAGGAGGTCAGGCTCTTACTTAGAAGAACCTGCGTCCATAGACATGACATCACATCTGGCCAGAAGACGACTTCATAAATAAATCATCAGCACCAAAAAGAGGTTAATTATCAGATTAAAATTTCAGTTTCTACTAATGTTCCCAGAATCAATCTTCAGACTTGGAACATTCTATTTACAAAATAAGCAGTTGTTACAATGTAGCAGTCGCAGCCCTGACATTGTATCATTGCACTTCTACTATTAACACTTTGGCGACCAAATTAATGGCTACCAGGGGACTGAACATGGCCCTGAGTCTCAGATGAGGGCATTTGAGGACTGGGGTAAAGATTATTTTTAGTTTAGGCACTGCATTTATCTGAGTCGTCAGCGCGCTATGATATTATCATTGGATTATTATAAAACGCTATTGTTTTGATAGTTGTAGCAATCAAATTAGAGTCTGTGTCATCAAAGCAAAGCTCGGCGCTCCTTCTCATACAGCGGGTTCACAATTTGATTTGCATGTGGCAGAGACAAGTCTATTAATGTAATAGAGATGAATTTGTCATTTTGCGCAGCCCATTTGGGATAGCGCTATGTGTTTGCTGCAGTTTCATGGTTCATACAATTTACAACAAACTTTGCATAAAATAATAATACTGGTGAATATAAGAAAAATTGTAATATATCAGCAGGAATATGCTTCTTTCTCCACTTATGAGCCACTTCTTCCACATTATATCCTGAACTCATCATTAACTCTGAAACATTATTAAAATTCCTATTGCTAAATATGACATGGACCACCAGCTCAGAGAAAGATCAGATTATAGGTGACTTTTGAAGTCCATGAAGAGTAAAAGGGGGAATAGGAGAGATAAGCAAAGTAAGAGCAAGAGGCAAACACAGTTCATTCAGCTGTTATCTCATCCCAGTGTTGGATTCACAGCTACACTGCTTAGTACTGCTGTGCAATGCTCTATATGCTGCTGTTTTCTAATGTTACTCTCACCCCAGTGCTGGATTAACTACCTAGCACTGCTGTATAATGTCCTCTATGCTGCTTCTGCTTTCTAGTATTACTCTCACCCCAGTGCTTTATTCACAGCTGCACTGTTTAGTACTGCTGTGCAATGCTTTATATATGCTGCTGCTTTCTAGTGTTACTTTCACCCCAGTGCTATATTTAATACCTAGTTCTACTGTATAATGTCTCTGCAGTATAATGTCCTCTATGCTGCTTCTGCTTTCTTGTATTACTCTCACCCCAGTGCTGGATTCACAACTACACTGCTTAGTACTGCTGTGCAATGCTCTATATGCTGCTGCTTTCTAGTGCTACTTTCACCCCAGTGCTATATTAACTACCTAGCACTACTGTATAATGTCCTGCAGTATAATGTCCTCTATGCTGCTTCTGCTTTCTTCTATTACTCTCACCCCAGTGCTGGATTCACAGCTACACTGCTTAGTACTGCTGTGCAATGCTCTATATGCTGCTGCTTTCTATTGTTACTCTCACCCCAGTGCTGGATTAACTACCTAACGCTGCAGTATAATGTCCTCTATGCTGCTTCTGATTTCTAGTATTACTCTCACCCCAGTGCTGGATTCACAGTTACACGTCTCAGTCCTGTTGTAAAATATGATCCATTTTGCGGTTTTCTATTAAGTGTTTTATCTCCTGCAATGTCACAGAACAACATAGATGACCAGCTATCCAGTAGTTTACAGCAGAAAAGCTGGGTGACAGGGTGGAGAAAATGTGATGTCAGCCATACCAGGGGAGGAGTCCTGAGGAGATAATTTGCATATTCCCACTGCATTTTGGGGTAAGTGAAGAGTCTCCGCGAGCTCAAAGAACACTGGATTTTGGCTGTTGGAGCTGGAAAGAGGACATCGGTAAACAAGGGGAGGAGTCCTGAGGAGATAATTTGCATATTCCCACTGCATTTTGGGGTAAGTGAAGAGTCTCCGCGAGCTCAAAGAACACTGGATTTTGGCTGTTGGAGCTGAAAAGAGGACATCGGTAAACCGCGCGCCGGTAGGCGCGCGCATTTTGAAGCTTTTTTTTTTAAGCTTTATTCACTGTTTTCAGAACATTAACAATAAGAACATGGAAGAGTCCAGGAGCCATTTGATGAGCTGCATATCCTGCTACATGTTCACAGACTTGCCAGTGGAAAAGCCAAACTTCACATGCCAGAAATGCAAGCTTGTGTCCCTGTTGGAGGAAAAGTTGCGAAATCTAGAAGAGAGGTTAACTACCTTGAAAATTATTAAGGAAGGTGAAGAGTTCTTAGACAGAGCAGAATTATCTCTTCATGATTCAGAAAGAGAAGAAATTCGAACTGCACCTGACGAAACAGAGGAATGGAAGCATGTGACCCACAGAAGCAGGAGGATCGAGAGGCAGTCAGCACCCATACTGCTCAGGAACCAGTACCAGGCTCTCACGCAGGAGAACCATGAAGAAATACAGCAAAATAAGACTTTGCCAGCAATGAATAACCTTGTAAGTCCTCAGAATCCTCCTGGATGGAGAAAGAAGAATGTTGCGAAGAAAAAACGGAGAGTGGTGGTCATGGGGGATTCCCTGTTAAGAGGAACAGAGGTCGCTATCTGCAGACCAGACATAACCTCAAGAGAAATGTGCTGTCTTCCAGGAGCAAAAATTAAAGATGTGTCTGACAGGATATCAAGACTCTTCAGACCTACAGATCACTACCCATTCCTGCTAATACATGTGGGGACAAATGACACCGCAAGAAAGGACCTGGAAACCATCTGCAGTGACTTTGAAGACTTAGGCAAGAAAGTGAAAGAATTGGGAGCGCAGGTGGTCTTCTCATCCATCCTCCCAGTGGATGGCCATGGAACAATGAGGTGGAATAAGATTCTACAGGTGAACAACTGGCTACGTCGATGGTGCCGTCAACAAGGATTTGGATTTCTGGATCACGGAATGAATTACCTATACGATGGACTACTTGCTAGAGATGGGGTGCACCTTACGAAGACTGGAAAACATGTATTTGGAAGTCGCCTTGCTACACTCATCAGGAGAGCTTTAAACTAGAACAATGTGGGAAGGGAAGCAAAAGGCCAGAAAAAGTCATACAGCTGACAAATACTATTGAGATCTCTGCTACTGGAAGTGGAAAAGAAGAACAAAGACAAAAAAATCTAAATAATAAAAATATGGGAGGAAGAGAAACCAATCACAAACTAAAATGTTTTTATACAAATGCACAAAGCATGGGCAACAAACAAGGAGAATTGGAACTACTAATGCAGGAAAAGGAATATGATGTCATTGGAATCACTGAAACTTGGTGGGACGATACACATGATTGGAATAAAAGGCTAAAAGGATACAACTTATTTGCAAGAAACAGACTTGATAAACGAGGAGGAGGTGTCGCATTGTATGTTAGAAAAGCGTATATCTGCACAGAGATTGAAGCTTCAGAGACTGGGAGTTCTGTGGAAACTGTTTGGGTAAGAATACAAGGAGAGAACAACGGAAAGGACACCATTGTAGGCATTTACTACAGGCCACCTGGGCAAGCTGAAGATATGGATGAACTCTTTATGTATCAAATGACCAAGTTCTCCAAAAAATATGACGTAGTGGTCATGGGAGATTTCAACTATCCAGACATTTGTTGGGAATCTCTCTCAAGTAAAACTAACAGGTCAAGCAAATTCTTATCCTCTCTTGCTGACAACTTTATCTTCCAAAAGGTAGGGGAGAAAACAAGGGGATCTGCTACTTTGGATCTAATCCTTATAAACAGGGAGGAAATGGTTGAGGAGGTAAAGGTGGCTGGGACCCGAGGAGGCAGCGATCATGCTATTATAGAATTTTGGATAACTAGAGGAGGAAGACATGTGAAGACTCAAACTTCAAGGTTAGATTTTAGAAAGGCAGATTTTAAGAGACTCAGAAAGAGAATAGGAGGGATCCAATGGCTGGATGTCCTTAAGGACAAAAATGTCCAGGAAGGATGGGAAATTTTTAAAAATGAGATTCTCAAAGCACAATCGTTAACAATCCCGAAAAGTAGGAAGAATGGGAAGCATTTAAGGAAACCAGGATGGATGAACACAGAACTTAAACACATGCTAAAAAGAAAGAAAGAAATGTTTATTAAATGGAAAGAGGGAGGCATATCTAAAGAAGATTATAATGCAGTCTGCAGATCCTGCAGGGCACGTATCAGGTTAGCTAAAGCTGACAATGAATTAAGGCTCGCAAGAGATGTCAAAAGCAATAAAAAAGGATTTTGGGGGTATGTCAAAAGTAAAAGAAAAGTCAAAGATGCTATAGGATTTTTACAGGATGAAAATGGAGAAATGGTAAGAGAGGATGTTGAGAAGGCCGAACTTTTTAATTCCTATTTTGCATCTGTTTTCTCTCAGAAAGAAAATGTAACATCAACTGATCTTCACTGTCCTTTTAAAGGAATAGAGGAATCAAAGTTATCTGTAAACAGAAAGATTGTGAGGGAATATTTAGCTAACATAAATGAGTTCAAGTCTCCAGGTCCAGATGAATTACACCCCAGAGTACTGAACGAGATCGTAGAAGAAATTTTAGAACCACTCTCCATAATCTTTGAAAATTCTTGGAGAACAGGAGAAGTCCCAGAAGACTGGAGAAGAGCAAATGTTGTTCCTATCTTCAAAAAGGGGAAGAAGGTGGACCCAGGGAACTATAGGCCGGTGAGTCTGACTTCTATACCAGGAAAGATCTTTGAACAAATTATTAAACAACATGTATGTAAGTACATGGATAAGAATGAAGTGATTAACCAGAGTCAGCATGGGTTTGTAACTAACAAGTCATGTCAGACTAACTTAATTTCCTTCTATGACAGAATCACTGACTGGGTGGATCAGGGAAATGCTGTAGATATAGTATATCTTGACTTCAGCAAAGCATTTGACAAAGTATCTCACACCATCCTTATTGAAAAAATGACCAAGTATGCAATGGACCAGGCAACTGTTAGGTGGATTCATAACTGGCTTAGTGATCGGACTCAAAGGGTGGTTGTAAATGGCTTCACATCCAGCTGGATGAATGTCTCAAGTGGGGTACCACAGGGCTCCGTCCTGGGACCTGTATTGTTCAACATCTTTATCAATGATTTAGATGAAGGAATTGAGGGTAAACTGATTAAATTTGCTGATGACACAAAGCTAGGAGGGATAGCTAATACTAGAGAAGAGAGAGAGAGGATTTAAAAAGACCTAAATAAACTGGAGCAGTGGGCAGCAACCAACAGAATGGTTTTTAACAGGGAAAAATGCAAAGTACTACATCTGGGCAATAAAAATGAAAAAAGCATATACAGAATGGGAGGAATAGAGCTAAGCAACAGTACATGTGAAAAAGACTTAGGTATACTAATAGATCATAGACTAAACATGAGTCAACAGTGTGATGCAGCAGCAAAAAAGGCAAATACAATTCTGGGATGTATTAACAGAAGCATACAGTCTAGATCACGTGAAGTCATTATCGGTCTTTACTCCTCTTTGGTCAGACCTCATCTGGAATACTGTGTACAGTTTTGGGCACCACATTTTAAAAAAGACATAGACAAACTGGAGCAAGTTCAGAGAAGAGCGACCAGAATGGTGACTGGTCTGCAAACCATGTCCTATGAGGAACGGTTGCAGGATTTGGGAATGTTTAGCTTGCAAAAAAGAAGACTGAGCGGAGACTTAATAGCTGTCTACAAATATGTCAAGGGCTGTCACATTGTAGAAGGATCATCTTTATTCTCATTTGCACAAGGAAAGACTAGAAGCAATGGGATGAAACTAAATGGGAGGAGACACAGATTAGATATTAGAAAAAACTTTTTGACAGTTAGGGTGATTAATGAGTGGAACAGGCTGCCACGAGAGGTGGTGAGTTCCCCTTCAATGGACGTCTTCAAACAGAGGCTGGACAGACATCTGTCTGAGATGATCTAGTGAATCCTGCTTTGAGCAGGGGGTTGGACCAGATGACCCAGGAGGTCCCTTCCAACTCTACCATTCTATGATTCTATGATTCTATGATATTGGTTGCAACCCAGTTTTATCCGAGAGTCTATTACAGTTTGCATGGGAGTCATTACCCAGCTTTTCTAGATCTCTGAATGGATACTATCATTTTCAGCTCCCATAACAGTACGGTTCTCTTTTACTGTACAGCAGGAAAGCTGGGTGACAATGCGTTGCAGTGGCAGCTACTGTCTTAAAACCCAGCTTTTCCTGTACCCAGAATGGTAAATAGCATCCTCTGCATCCAGATTAAATGATATAGCAGGAAAGCTGGGTGACAATGAATTGCAATAATAGCCACTGTCTTAAAACCCAGCTTTTACAGAACCCAGAATGTTAAATAGCATCCTCTGCACCCAGATTAAATGATATAGCAGGAAAGCTGGGTGACAATGATTTGCAATAATAGCTACTGTCTTAAAACCCAGCTTTTCCAGAACCCAGAATGGCAAATAGCATCCTCTACGCACAGAATAGCAGGGACGCTCAGTGACAAATCTTTTAAGTGTTGTGACAGAGGCCACGTTGGTTGTCACCCAACTTTCCCGAAACACAATTTTTGAAATTAGAATATTTTCTGGGCTGATCTGTGTCGCCCATATTTCCTGCCTCTGTCTTCTTCTCCCATTCCTGCTGCTAATTCATTTTTTCCTGTTTTCTCATTCTCCATCTATAAAAAGCCTCGATATACTAATGACATCAGAGAACGCGCGCCCGATCGGCACCTGACCTCGCAATCCCATCTTTGTCTCATTTTTGCTTCCAGTTAAAAGGGTTACATTTCTATAAATACCAGTCTGATCTAATCAGCCGGATACGGAGGTTGTGCTGTGCGACCCCCGGACATGCAGAAGGAGGCGTCCTATAACCTGCTCATTATAGAAATGCAGGAAACGTATAGGAAAATGTCACTGACCCCTGTAAACTATAAAGTATGGATCCTGTCAATCCCAGAGGAACAGAGAATTACTGATATGGAATCGGAATGTTACTATGTATAACGACAAGTGTAAGAATTGGGTTGTGGGGTCCGGGCTCTGTGCAGCCCCTTAGATTCTGCCGCTAAACTCATCACCTGTGCTACCTACAGCAGACTGGAGCCCGTTCAGACTGGAGTATGTGCTTTGCCTTGGATCTTTGGTGCTAATTACACCGCTGTTACTTTCTTTTATTTTTCTTTAGAAATTTTGCACTTTTAGGAATTTTGCACCCAAGGCCACCATCCATTCTCTCTCTCTATCTCTTTGTATTCCTGCTGCTGCCCTGAATATTTTAAATGTTCCCAGGGAGTGTAACTCATAGGCTAATAATGCAGAACATTCCGAAGCCACGCCCCCTGACACACCCTGACACGCCCCCGAGGAGCCTGTGAGCCACACCCACTAGTAAAGGCCATAAAACTAATGCTAAATAAAAGGCCTATATTTCTGAAATAGTATAAAACAAAACTGGGACACTCAAGGGAGTAGACTCTCGGTCTCTGTATTCACTTTACATAGCACACCCTGCTTGTTCAGCGTCTGCAGAATTTACCCTGTAAATTTACATTCTAGGTGGAGTCATCTTTTAATACCATTCACTATACAGTGATACAAAGTTTCTCCCAGAATGCAGTGCAGCCTATCACATGGCCCTAATATGAACCCCACCCCCCCTAGGCTGGAAGGGGTGTGTCTGCTAACAAACTTGTTGATGGTTTCCTAAATCAATCATCTGTGAAAAGAAATAAATCAGATTCAATTATTTATTGAAAGACTTGAAAGAAAATAAAAAGTAAGTACTCCCCACCCCATTCTTCAGCTCCACCCCTAAATAAAATGTCTAGATGCTGCAGATTTTATGGCTGACTATAAGATGCTTTCAGACATGGACACAATCCTGGTGCATTATGGGATGGCGGCAATCTCAGGATTTTGCAGCTATTTATAAGTGAACACCTTGTTTACCGCTTAGAGCCGCTCGACAGCTCCGTCAGAGGATCTGCCAGATAATAAATGATCCGCCACGTCTCACAGATGCCGTCACCACCTCCAATTCTATCTGTAATAACAACTGTTTACAGAATCAGCCGCCAAATCCAAATTTTATTATGAAGTAAAAAAATATATATATATTAATATTGAAATATTCAGGAAAAAAAGTGAAATCTAAAGACTGGCAGATGTATCTCCATTTTAATTAAAATGAACTATAAATAAGAACATTTTAGACAGAAAGACAGACAGATAGATATATAGATAATAGATAGATGATAGATAGATAATAGATAGATGATAGATAGATAATAGATAGATGATAGATAGATAATAGATAGATGATAGATAGATAATAGATAGATGATAGATAGATAATAGATAGATGATAGATAATAGATAGATAATAGATAGATGATAGATAGATAATAGATAGATAATTGATAGATAGATAGATAATAGAGAGATAATAGATAATAGATAGATAATAGATGATAGATAATAGATGGATAATAGATAGATAATAGATAGATAATAGATAGATAATAGATAGATAATAGATAGATAGATAGATGATAGATAGATAATAGATAGATAATAGGTAGATAGATAGATAATAGATAGATGATAGATAGATAATAGATAATAGATAGATAATAGATAGATAATAGATAATAGATAGATAATAGATAGATGATAGATAGATGATAGATAATAGATAGATGATAGATAATAGATGATAGATAGATAATAGATAGATAGATAGATGATAGATATATAATAGATAGATGATAGATAATAGATAATAGATGATAGATAGATAATAGATAGATAATAGATAGATAATAGATGATAGATAATAGATAGATAGATAGATAGATAATAGATAGATAATAGATAAATATATAGATAATAGATAATAGATAGATAACAGATAATAGATAGATAATAGATAGATAATAGATAGATGATAATAGATAATAGATAGATAACAGATAATAGATAGATATATAGATAATAGATAAATGATAGATAATATATAGATAGATAATAAATAGATAATAGATAGATAATAGATGGATAATAGATAGATAATAGATAATAGATAGATAATAGATAATAGATAGATAGATAATAGATAGATGATAGATAGATAGATAATATATACAGTACAGACCAAAAGTTTGGACACACCTTCTCATTTAAAGATTTTTCTGAATTTTCATGACTATGAAAATTGTACATTCACACTGAAGGCATCAAAACTATGAATTAACACATGTGGAATTATTTACTTAACAAAAAAGTGTGAAACAACTGAAAATATGTCTTATATTCTAGGTTCTTCAAAGTAGCCACCTTTTGCTTTGATGACTGCTTTGCACACTCTTGGCATTCTCTTGATGAGCTTCAAGAGGTAGTCACCGGAAATGGTCTTCCAACAATCTTGAAGGAGTTCCCAGAGATGCTTAGCACTTGTTGGCCCTTTTGCCTTCACTCTGCGGTCCAGCTCACCCCAAACCATCTCGATTGGGTTCAGGTCTAGTGACTGTGGAGGCCAGGTCATCTGGCGTAGCACCCCATCACCTTCCTTCTTGGTCAAATAGCCCTTACACAGCCTGGAGGTGTGTTTGGGGTCATTTTCCTGTTTAAAAATTAATGATGGTCCAACTAAACGCAAACCGGATGGGATAGCATGCCGCTGCAAGATGCTGTGGTAGCCATGCTGGTTCAGTATGCCTTCAATTTTGAATAAATCCCCAACAGTGTCACCAGCAAAGCACCCCCACACCATCACACCTCCTCCTCCATTCTTCACGGTGGGAACCAGGCATGTAAAGTCCATCCGTTCACCTTTTCTGCGTCGCACAAAGACACGGTGGTTGGAACCAAAGATCTCAAATTTGGACTCATCAGACCAAAGCACAGATTTCCACTGGTCTAATGTCCATTCCTTGTGTTCTTTAGCCCAAACAAGTCTCTTATGCTTGTTGCCTGTCCTTAGCAGTGGTTTCCTAGCAGCTATTTTACCATGAAGGCCTGCTGCACAAAGTCTCCTCTTAACAGTTGTTGTAGAGATGTGTCTGCTGCTAAAACTCTGTGTGGCATTGACCTGGTTTCTAATCTGAGCTGCTGTTAACCTGCGATTTCTGAGGTTGGTGACTCGGATAAACTTATTCTCAGAAGCAGAGGTGACTCTTGGTCTTCCTTTCCTGGGGCGGTCCTCATGTGAGCCAGTTTCTTTGTAGCGCTTGATGGTTTTTGCAACTGCACTTGGGGACACATTCAAAGTTTACCCAAATTTTCTGACTGACTGACCTTCATTTCTTAAAGTAATGATGGCCACTTGTTTTTCTTTACTTAGCAGCTTTTTTCTTGCCATAATACAAATTCTAACAGTCTATTCAGTAGGACTATCAGCTGTGTATCCACCAGACTTCTGCACAACACAACCGATGGTCCCAACCCCATTTATAAGGCAAGAAATCCCACTTGTTAAACCTGATAGGGCACACCTGTGAAGTGAAGACCATTTCCGGTGACTACCTCTTGAAGCTCATCAAGAGAATGCCAAGAGTGTGCAAAGCAGTCATCAAAGCAAAAGGTGGCTACTTTGAAGAACCTAGAATATAAGACATATTTTCAGTTGTTTCACACTTTTTTGTTAAGTATATAATTCCACATGTGGTAATTCATAGTTTTGATGCCTTCAGTGTGAATGTACAATTTTCAAAGTCATGAAAATACAGAAAAATCTTTAAATGAGGTGTGTCCAAACTTTTGGTCTGTACTGTAGATAGATACAAAACAAATCTGACAAGCATCTGAAAATGCAGCATGTAAGCTACTGTACCTGCAGTATATAAAAAGGAGTGCCGCAGCCTCTGTATGCGCCAAGATATATGCAGACATTTAATATATAAACTTTAAACTGCATTCATGCCATATAGAATATACTTTGAGGTAGCCAATAGAAAACAAATTTTATGCAAATTGAATTAAAGTAAAATTTTGTGAAATTTGCACGTCCCAATGAATTCTAATAATTTGCAAAACCAAAAGAAATCCCACTGACCTTTTAAACATTGCAGAAGATTGCATAATCCAGAGAAGGCTGACATGATCTCAGGTGAAACCGATGGGGCTTCCCCACAATACCTTGGAGCTGGTATAGCATAGTCAGTAAGTGGAAAGTGGAAAAACCTGTATAAAAGCCGAGGCAGGGAGTGCAGCAGCCATTTTAGGGTGATTTAAAATAATGAGAGGACATCAGAGCTCATAGTCCAGCAATACAGATAGCAAGGGAAAGCCATAAAACATTGGACAAATACTCCAGACAGTAATGTGTTGTATGCCAACCAAAGAGTGCAGCTTCACAATGAATGTCTTATTATTATTTATTATTATAGCGCCATTTATTCCATGGCACTTTATACATACAAGAACAATTACACTAATCTTGAACACAATGTGACAGCGACTGGTACAGGAGGAGCGAGGTCCCTGCTCGCGAGGGCTCACAATCTACAAGGGATGGGTGAGGATACAGTAGGTGAGTGCAGAGCTGGTCGTGCAGCGGTATGGTGGATCAGTGGTTACTGCAGGTTGTAGGCTTGTCTGAAGAGGTGGGTCTTCAGGCTCCTTTTGTAGGTTTCCACGGTAGGCGAGAGTCTGACGTGTTGAGGTAGAGAGTTCCAGAGTAGGGGGGAAGCACGGGAGAAATCTTGTATGCGATTGTGGGAAGAGGAGATAAAAGGGGAGTAGAGAAGGAGATCTTGTGAGGATCGGAGGTTGCGTGCGGGTATGTAACGGGAGACTAGGTCAGAGATATATGGAGGAGATAGGTTGTGAATGGCTTTGTATGTCATGGTTAGGGTTTTGAACTGGAGTCTCTGAGCAATGGGGAGCCAGTGAAGAGATTGACAGAGAGGAGAGGCCGGGGAATAGCGGGGGAACAGGTGGATTAGTTGGGCAGCAGAGTTTAGGATGGATTGGAGGGGTGCAAGAGTGTTGGAAGGGAGGCCACAGAGCAGGAGGTTGCAGTGGTCAAGGCGGGAGATGATGAGGGCGTGCACTAGTGTTTTTGCAGATTCGTGGTTGAGGAATGTGCGGATCCGGGAGATATTTTTGAGTTGGAGTCGGCAGGAAGTGGAAAGGGCTTGGATATGTGGTTTGAAGGAGAGCTCAGAGTCCAGGGTTACCCAAAGGCAGCGAGCTTGATGAACTGGGGAGAGTGGACAGCCATTGACGTTGATAGATAGGTCAGTTGGGGGGGTTGAATGAGATGGCAGAAAGATGATGAATTCTGTTTTGTCCATGTTAAGTTTTAAAAATCAAGCAGAGAAGAAGGATGAAATAGCAGACAGACATTGTGGGATTTTAGTTAGTAAGGAGGTGATATCGGGTCCAGAGAGGTAGATCTGTGTGTCATCAGCATAGAGGTGATAATGAAAGCCATGAGACTCTATGAGCTGTCCCAGGCCGAAGGTGTAGATAGAGAAGAGCAGGGGTCCTAGAACTGAACCTTGGGGGACACCGACAGATAGGGGGCGAGATGAGGAGGTGGTGTGTGAGTGGGAGACACTGAATGTCCTGTCTGTTAGGTATGAGGAGATCCAGGATAGGGCCAAGTCTGTGATGCCAAGAGATGAGAGAGTTTGTAGTAAGAGAGAATGGTCCACTGTGTCGAAGCCAGATGACAGGTCTAGGAGGAAGGGGACAGAGTAGTGTCGTTTAGATTTGGCGGTTAGTAGGTCGTTGGTGACTTTAGTCAGTGCAGTTTCAGTAGAATGGTGCAGTCGGAAACCAGATTGTAGGCGGTCGAAGAGGGAGCAGGAGGAGAGGTGGGAGGACAGCTCAGAATGGACGTGTTGTTCCAGTAGTTTTGAGGCATAGGGGAGAAGTGATATGGGGCGATAGCTAGTCAGAGAGGATGGGACAAGGGAGGGCTTTTTGAGGATGGGTGTGATTGAGGCATGTTTGAAGCATGAGGGGAAGACACCAGTTGATAATGACAGGTTGAAGAGGTGGGCTAGGGCTGGGATGAAGCTAGTGGTAAGGTTTAGGATGAGGTGGGATGGGATTGGGTGAAGTTTACAAGTGGTGAGGTGTGATTTGGAGAGTAAAGAAGAAAGTTTATCTTCCGTAATGGTGGAGAAGGTGGTTTTGGAGGAGGAGGGTTGAGTAGGTGTGGGGAGGGGCTGTGGGGGCTTTAGGCAAAAGCTTTGTCTGATGGTGTCAATCTTCTGCTTGAAGAATGAGGCAAAGTCTTCGGCTGAAATAAGAGAAGAGGGAGGAGGCACTGGGGGACGGAGGAGAGAATTGAAGGTGTTGAATAGTTGTTTGGGGTTGTGAGACAGGGAGGATATGATACATGCGAAGTTTGTTTGTTTTGCTGCAGTGAGTGTGGACTTGAAGGTAGTGAGGGACTGTTTGAATGCAATAAAGTGCTCATTGGAGTGGGACCTTTTCCATCTACGCTCAGCAACCCTAGAGGCCCGTCGCAGTTCTTTAGTTACGCTGGTGTGCCAGGGTTGTCTGTTGATTGTGCGAGCTTTGGTATGTGTGAGGGGGGGGTGACCAAATCGAGAGCTGCAGCTGTTGTGGTGTTGTATAAAGTGGCAGCAACATCTGCATCATGTAAGGAACTAATTTCTGTAAGAGGGAGAAGGGATTCAGAGAGTGAGTGTAGGTCAAGGTGTTTGAGATTTCTGCGAGGGTATGCAAGTTTGTGGAGTGGGGATTGTTGCCCTGGAGAGGAGAGGGTAAAGAATGTAAGTAGGTTGTGGTCAGAGAGAGGGAGAGGTGAGTTAGAGAGGTTAGATAGGGAACAGGTGAAGATGAGGTCCAGTGTGTGGCTGTCTTTGTGGGTGGGTGTGGAAGACCACTGAGTAAGACCGAAGGAGGAAATGAGGGATAGAAGCTTAGAGGTAGCTGAGGGGGAAGTATCAATGGGGATGTTAAAGTCGCCCACGAGGATAGAGAGATGTCAACGGAGAGGAAATGAAGTAGCCAAGTGGTGAAGTGGTCAAAGAAAGTGGTGGTTGATCCTGGGGGGCGGTAAATGACAGCCAGTTGGAGGTTGGAGGGGGAGTAGATGCGCACGCAGTGCACTTCAAAAGTGGGGAGAGTAATTGAGGGCGGCAGTGGGATATGGGTGAAGGAGCAGTTATCTGAGAGGAGGAAAACTATTCCTCTACCGTGCTTGCCGGTGGGGCGGGGGGTATGGGAGTGGTGGAATCCGCCATACGAAAGTGCAACAGGAGAGGGGGTGAGCCAGGTTTCATTGATGCCGAGGAAGGAAAGCTTGTTAGTGATGAAGAGGTCGTGAATGTAGGAAAGTTTGTTTCCTTAAGATATTTTATAAAATGAAGGCACTTAGCGCACAAATTGGACAATTCTGGAGTACCCAACAGCTAAGGTCAAGATGTACCTTTCTCTCGAGGGACCCTAATCTCTCAAATATGCCTCTCCTAGGCCTAAAGCAGAAGTACCTTCATTTTATAAGTATAATCTATATAGCAGTAATGCAGATTACATTTCACATATGTATTTTTTGGTTTGCATATAACATAGTAATGGCAGATTGCACCTGTTCACACTTCATTCTCAGAAGGTGATAGTCTCTTTTGGGTTTTTGTAGTAATTTGCTGTAGAACTGCAGCAGTGAAAAAGATGACTGTAGTAGTCTGAAAATAATAAAGAGATCAAATTGATAAGGAGAGAGAGATAGGAGAGGAGACGCAGTACCAGACTCAGAGTGATTGAACAGTGATCCAGTGGAGCTGCATCTGTTCTGCTGCATTTGAGTTACATATACACATAATTGAATTCTTTCTTAATGCACTAGAAAGCAGCAGCAAGGCAGTACGATAGTTTTTACAGGGAAAAAAAATGAAATCAGTGTCAATCAGAGACCATGTCCTTGCTTGTCACAGGCGAATGTTCTGAGTATTTGCATTTCTTGTGCAATCTTTTTTGTAAAGGGGGAAATCATTGTTTTTGAAAAGTACAAAAGAATATTCCCCATAATCCAGACATTTAAGTGCGACTGTCTATCTCTCAAAGTGTTTGTGCCACAAACAGTTTTTTTTTTGCACATCTGTTTTACAAGTCAAATTTTACATCCATAAAGACCTTGCTAATACAGTGCCTTGTTGCAGGTGCTGGATTTTTGTACGTGTATACATCTAGCATTTTTTATACTTTGTCATATTTGGGAAAGCAGATGAATTTTGTTAAAAATATAGAAAATTAAAATAGAAAAAAATGTAGACATGTGCATGTCTGTTTTTTCACATTTCTTTTACTTGTACAATTTGACAACCATACATGCCATACCTATACTACTACATGCTGCCAGATTTTGTTTTCAGTATGTGTATCTCCCTACCTAGCATTTCTTGTTATATCTTTTTGGTAAGGGCTTAGTTGGGTTTGAAAAGATTTTCAAAAGTTAATTTTAATTATAGTGTTGTACAAAATATATGATAAAGGAAAAAGTGGCAATGGCAACTGATTGGGAAACAGTAGCAGAAGCACCACCCCCACTGACATCAGCCATCTGGGCAGTAGTATTACCAAACACAGGCCACAACTGGCCTCCTTTTCTTCCTGCAAGTATATTATGGCACAATACTCATCTCCGTCAAAGCAGGATGATGTTACCTCTGACAGCGACACCATCAGTTTGAGTCAGTGTTCTACACAAAATGGGCAGGACTGATCATAAATGACTAAGATGAATCATTTTAATAATAATTTTAAAATCATGAAAGGTCTGTACTGTTGATTACCACTGGGTTACGGCCCTGAAAGGTCTCTGGTGTGTACATACACAACAGTCTCTTCTCCATTGATATCTCTGTAGTCCATTTTCTCTACCTGTTTATACAGCCAGGACGTTTATCCTTTTTCCACTACAGATGAACTATATGCTATTATAATCCATGAAGGATAAGTAAAGAGCACCTTATAGGCTTTTCATAAGGATCAGTAAAGTAGTGAATGTAACATAGTGTGACTTACATTGTTTGTAGCAAGGACAGTTTGTGTGTGCAACATTAATTATATGTAGCATGGAATGTGTGAAACATAGTCTGTGTGTAGCAAGGAAAGAGTGTGTAACATACATTGTGAGTATTGCATGGAAGGTGTGTGTGTAACATACAGTGTGTGCAGCATCTATAGTGTTTGTGCAACATAGCATGTTAGTGTAATACAGAGTGTATGTAACATACAGTGTGTGTGTGTAGCATGGAGTGTGTGTGTATGTGTGTGTAACATACACTGTGTGTAGCATGCAGAGTATTTGTGTGTTTGTAACATATTTCTGTGTGTTGGTGCAGTATGTTAGCATTTGGGGCCAAACTTTTAATTTTGTCTAGGGCCAAATTTTTTCAAAAACCAGCCCTAGTTTGAAAGATGGTGGCACTAAATTGAGGGATTGACAATAAAGTAAACCTCTTTATCGGGGTCCGACACTGACAATGAAGAGCCCTTGACCAGGACTTGTGTCTGGACCTCCGTCTGCCAGGCACTACCTGCTCACAGACACGTACATGCATTTACACATTACACACACATACTGTATACAAAGTACAAGCACGCACACAAACATACAAACATACTGTATATAAAATATGCTCATGCACATAACACAGGTATACACAATGATATTTTTTTTGTTCATTCATTCCTAGTTGTAACAGACAAAACATTTTTTCTGCATGTTGAGGTTTTGTTGTATATGCAGTTTTTTGGTGGCATTTGACCAAACATGTACAGTATGTCAATGTTATATGTGTATTAACTTAGTAATAATATAATAATATTAATAATAATAATAATAATAATAATATCATATAGTCATATCTGGTCCAACAAAATATTAGACTAAGAAGCATGGAGTTCAAAGGTTTGAAACCCATTATAACTCCCATGTCTGATAGACTTTCTGTCCTAATCTTTTTATGGAATATACATTGACGAAGATATTTTTTTAAACTTTTGGAATAAACAAATTGAATTAATTTTACTTACACAAATATGTGCAGTATATATAGAGACGTATCTCTATGTATTAGTATAATATTCATGTAAGTAAAAGAATACCGTTTTGATCTTTAGGCCACGTTGACGCGGTCAATATTTTACATCAGTATTTGTAAGCCAAAATCAGGAGAGGAACAATCAGAGGAAAAGTATAATAGAAACACGTCACCCACTTCGGTATTTTTCACCCACTCCTGGTTTTGGTTTAGAAATACTGATGTAAACTATTGACCAAATACTGATCGTGTGAATGTGGCTTTGGCAGAGAAAATTCTCCTATTCGTAACAATGCAGTCTGTGGTTCTCTGCTAAAGCTTCTGCCTGCCATGCTACTGGTTGTGAGTTTGAATCACTGGGAAGAACACTCTTTAAGAAAAGCACATAATTAGTATATTAATAATATATGAAGGCATCTAATGCCCCCCAATATCCTGAGTCCTGGTGGGAAACATCCATTGCGACTGGACTCTGCTACCACTCGTGCCCCTTTGCAGATGAACATGTAGTATCTCCCATGTTCTATACAACATTATAGACAGAGATGAATGACTTAATTTGATGCAAATCAAATTTGTGTAAAGCTTTAGGAAGTATACTGGACCCGACAAATACGAACAACTTGTGAATTGATTCACGCGAATCACAAAAAAAATGTCCACCGCCATTTTATATAAATCAGAGGATTGCATGAATCAGAGAAGGCTGATATGACCTCAGTTTTGGCTGTGTGTGCATCCCCGTAATGCCTTGCAGCTGTGATATCACATGTTGCAGCTTAGCCAATAAGGAGGGACTTTCATAGCCTGTATAAAAACCGTGGCAGGGAATGCAGGAGCCATTTTCTGGTGAATCTGGATAGTGAGGGATTTCACAGCTCAGCAATAATGACAGGAAGAGAAAGCCATAAAACACTGAATAAACATTACAGATATTTCCAAGAAAAAAGAGAATTCTCTATAACTAAGAGCACACACAGCACTAGAAACACATAAGAGTGCGTTTTCTATCACTATGTGGATTTTAATTGTGTGATATACATGGAATAAAATTTTAAGATTTTATCTATTTTTTTTGGATGTGCCAATCAACTTTGTTTTTCATGGACATATTTTCTGGGGGTCAACAGTATTTGAAACAGCTCCTATCACACATAAAGGACAGATTGCATCATTCATTGCATGGTGAGCAATTTATTCAATACTAGGGGTGAGCAGACCCATGGATGTTTGGGTGCTCAAATTCGTTGGCGTCAGCCGAACTTTAAAAAAACAAGTACGGTTCGGGTACCAGAATGGTAGCAGAACTTGATCTCGAACTCGATTCAAGTCAATGGGGGGCCCAAACATCCAGTGGTTCCCACGCAGTCCTCTGTCTGACAGTGTGGGAAACACTGTCTCTGACCGACGGTAACCTCACTGAAGTCACCACTGGTCACAGCCGCTGGGTATTGTAGTTCCCGCGCTGTCACACAGAGGACAGCATGTGAGCCAGCAGCTGTGACCGGCGGTGACAAGGTTACCACCGGTCTGGCGCCGGCTGACATGAGTGTCTCCTGCTCTTGCTGATAGCAGCAAGAGCAGGCAACGCTGAAGAGAGCATTTATCAGTCTTTGTCTGTGCATAGTGGTAGCTTCAGTGCTATCCACAGGCACCAGAGACAAAGAAGAAGATGGACGTGGATTACTTTGTGGGATCATTTTATTAATAAATGGGTGAAAACAGCTAGTGTGGGAGGAGCCTTTAATCAAATAAATTTTTTTTTCTGTTTGTGTTTATTTATTTTTACTACTGGGCTAGTAATGGGGATGTCTGACTGACACCTCTCTATTACTAACCCCAAAAACAATTATCCCAATTGCCACTGCACCAGGGTAATCGGGAAGAGCCGAGGCTAGTGCCAGAATTGGCACATCAAATAGGTTGAGCCACTTCTGGGGCAGCTGTAGGCTGATATTTGTAGGTTGGGAATGACCCAATAACCATGGGCATTTCCAGCCTATTAATGGGGGGACCCTAAAAAAATGACATGGGGTCCGCCCTTTTTTTAATAACCAGCTAAGGCAAAGCAGACAGCTGGGGGCTGATATTAATAGGCTGGGAAGGGCCATGGATATTGGCCCCTTCCCACCCTAGTAAGACCATTTCTCAGCCACCCCAGAAATGGCGCATCTATTAGATGCACCAGTTCTGGAGTTTAGCCTCTGCTCTTCCCGATTGCCCTAGTGCAGTGGCAATCGGGGTAATGGGGAAACAATTACCTTCTTTCCCCCATTCATTAAAAAAATAATAATAATAAAAAAATAATCCACAGGGTCCGCCGTAATCCATAATATGGAGGTCCCACGACGATCCCAGTCTTCATCCAGTCTATGGAGTTCTGTTCAGAGAATGGAGCTCCATATACTGGAGCAGCAGCCACTGCCGAGTGAGACCCAGCTGCTGTGAACTGAGGTGACATCAGTAAGGTTATTTCAGCTCACAGTGGCCGGTTCTCAAGAGGGCAGCCTCACTGTAAACGGAGGTAACCTTACTGAAGTCTCCTCAGTTCACAGTAAAAATAGATATATGGCACTCCACGTGTGAGATGTGGTGCTCAAGCAAGGTTCCAACCCGTCGTCAATATAAAAAAAGACTTGGCACTCAGAATGAATTGCAGTGAACTGGAGAGACATTCATTCAGGCAATCATAAATGGTTAAACGTTTTTGGTCCTATGTGTATTCTCTGCAGCGATGTGTGTCACATCCACAGCGCTACTAGAAAGCAGCTTACCTCAAACCCACTGACAATCAGTTCTGATGAAGGTCCTAGAATTCCTTCTGAGTGGCAAGTCTTTTTCTATAGTCACCTCAGTTCACAGCGCCCGGTTCTCATGAGGGCAGCGCGAGTGCCGGACTGATGAGTGACCACGAGTCCAGCCCTGGAGCTGCCGGGAGACCCGGTGGCTGTGAACTCTGGTAAACTTTAAGGTTACCAGAGTTCAGAGTCACAGGCTCTCCTGGCAGCTGTGAGGCCCTGAAACCTTAAGGGAGCATTTCATTTTACTGGATTTTCCAGCAGCTGGAGCACCTGGAGGCTGTGAACTTAGGTTACCTTGCGTGCGTATTTTACTGTTCTTGTTAATAAATAAATGAAAAAAATGACATGGGGTCCCCCTTATTTTTATAACCAGCCAAGGGAAAACAGACAGCTGTGTTGCTGGTCTTATTATGCTGGGAATGGCCAATATCCATGGACATTCCCAGCTTATTATTATATTATTCATAAAGCTGTCTGCTTTGCCTTTACTGGTTATAAAAATGGGGGGACCCTAAAAAAGATGATGTGGGGTTCCCCCTACTTTTAATACCCAGCTAAGGCAAAGCAGACAGCAGTGGACAGATATTAATAGGCTGAGAAGAGCCATGGATATGAGCCCAGCTTAATAAAATCAACCCTCAACCATCCCAGAAATGTTGCATCCATTAGATGAGCCAATTCTGGCTCTTAGCATCAGCTTTTCTCGATTGTGGGGGTAATGGGAATGTGGGGTTGATGTCAGCTGTGTAATGCTGACATCAAGCTCATGGGTTATTAATGGACAGGCAGGTCCGGCTCCAGGTTTTTGTGGGCCCTGGGCGAAAGAGTCTCAGTGGGTCCCTTTAACACATGCCGTGATTCATGATGCACAGATACCTCAAAGAAATATATACTGTATATAGTACAGTGCCGAAGATTTCACTTCTTACATTACATGAGCGATATCTATTGTAAATTCTACAATAGCTCAGAAACTGGTGAATTCTCTGAACGCACTGTGCAGACCGGACAGTATAGTCCTCCATACAGTATTATGGGCCCCATATATTGATCCATGTAGAATACAGGTCCCCATATAACGCTCCATACAGGATATTGGTCCCCATATAATGCTCCATACAGGATATTGGTGCCCATATAACGCTCCATACAGGATACTGGTCCCCATATAACGCTCCATACAGGATACTGGTCCCCATATAACGCTTCATACAGGATACTGGTCCCCATATAACGCTCCATATAGGATACTGGTCCCCATATAATGCTCCATACAGGATACTGGCCCCAATATAACGTTCCATAGAGGATACTGGCCCCCTTATAATGCTCCATACAGAATACTGGCCCCCAAATAATTCCCCATGCAGAATGTCACCCCCCCATATAATGCCCCATGCAGGATGTCACCTCTCCCCCCCATATAATGCTCCATGCAGGATGTCACCTCTCCCCCACATTTAATGCCCCATGCAGGATGTCACTTCTCCACCCCATATAATGCCCCAAGCATGATGTCACCTCTCCCCCCAATATAATGCCCCATGCAGGATGTCACCCCCCCCATATAATGCCCCTTGCAGGTTGTCACCTATCCTGCCCATATAATGCTCCATGCAGGATGTCACCTCTCCCCCCCATATAATGCCCCGTGCAGGATGTCACCTCCCCCCCATATAATGCCCCATGAAGGATGTCACCCCCCGTACAATGCCCCATGCAGGATGTCACCTCTCCCCCCCATATAATGCCCCATGCAGGGTGTCACCCCCCCATATAATGCCCCATGCAGGATGTCACCTCTTCCCCCCATATAATGTCCCAAGCAGGATGTCACCTCCCCCCCCAAATAATGCCCCATGCAGGATGTCACCTCTCCCTCCCTCATAATGCCCCATGCAGTATGTCACCTCTCCCCCCATATAATGCCCAATGCAGGGTGTCACCTCTCCCCCCCATATAATGCCCCATGCAGGATGTCACTTGTTCCCCCCCATATAATTCCCATAATGCCCCATGCAGGATGTCACTTGTTCCCCCCCATATAATGCCCCATGCAGGATGTCACTTGTTCTCCCCCACCATATAATGCCCCATGCAGGATGTCACTTATTCCCTCCCATATAATGCCCCATGCAGGATGTCACTTGTTCCCCCCTCCGCCATATAATGTCCCATGCCTCCATACATATATAAAAAAATCAATTGCTCACCTCACTTCTCACCTGCTGCCGCTGCTCTGGACTCCTCACCCGTGCCGGCATCTTCCCACTCTGCACTGTGACGGCTCAGGAGAGAGCGCGGTGTAAAGATGTCACCGCGTCCTTTGATCTGAGACGTCACAGTGCAGCAGCCGTGGAAGAGACCGGAGCTGCTGCAGAGGCACGGGGAGAGGTAAGTATTGTGCCGGGGCCCTGAGCAAGCGAGGGGCAGCGGGCGCTGACACTGGCACCGCACCGCTCACGGGTCCCATAGCGCGCCGGGGTGCCCGACGGTGAGTGGGACCCCATGCCTCATCAGGGCCCCGGCACTTGCCGGGTGCGCCGGGTGCTGACGCCGGCCCTGTGGAGAGGCATCTATCTGACACCCCCATTACTAACCCAGTAAGTAAAACGAGAAGAAAACAAACCGAAAAAAGGCTTTATTTGAAAAAAACTCCCCAACAATTTGCTTCTTTCCCCCATTTGCTAAAAATAATAATAAGAAAAAAATAATACTAATCCACAGGGTCCACCATAATCCATGATATAGAGGTCCCACAACGATACCAGTGTTCTTCATCAAGTCTATGGAGCCCCGTTCAGAGAACGCAGCTCCATAGACTGGAGCAGCAACCAGGGAGCCTTTAAGGGAGACTTTAAGGTTACTGGAGTTTCCAGCTGCTGGAACACCTAGAGGCTGTGAACTCTGGTAACCTTAGTGCGCATCATCCGGGTTTTACAGCAGTTGAAAACTCCAGTAACCTTAAATTCTTCCTTAAGGTTTCTGGGCCTCACAACTGCTGGGAGATCAGGTGGCTGTGAACTCTGGTAAAGTTACCTGCGTTCACAGCCACCGGGTCTTGCGGCAGCTGGAGTATCAGACTATTGAGTGCCAGAGTGCCGAGTGCCAAACTCGCAGTTGCTCATTAGTCCAGCACTCTTGCTGTCCTCGTGAGAAACAGCCGCTGTGAACTGAGATTACATTAATTGCAGCGTGAGACCCAGCAGTGACTGCTGCTCCAGTCTATGGAGCTGCGTTCTCTGAACGGAGCTCCATAGACTGGATGAAGAAGACTGGAATTGTCATGGTACCTCTACATTATGAATTACGGCGGACCCTGTGGATTATTATTATTTTTTTTATTTTTTTTTTAATAAATGGGGGAAAGATGGAAATTGTTGGGGTGTTTTTTTTTCTAATAAAGATTTTTTTTCTGTATTTTTTTTCTTCAAATATAGATTTTTTTTTTCGGTGTGTTTTCTTCTTTTTTTACTTACTGGGTTAGTAATAGGGGTGTCTGCCTGATGCCTCTCCATTACTAACCCGTGAGCTTAATGTCAGCAGACATTACACAGTTGACATCAACCCCACAATCCCATTACCTTGATTTGCCACCACACCAGGGCAATCGGGAAGAGCAGAAGCTAAACACCAGAATTGGCTCATATAATGGATGCGCTATTCCTGGGGCGGCTGAGGGCTGGGAAGGGGCCAATAACCATGGACCTTCCCAGCCTATTAATATCAGCCCCCAACTGTCTGCTTTGCCTTAGCTGGTTATTAAAAATAGGTGGACCCCACATCATTTTTTGTACGGTCCCCCCATTTTTAATAAACAGCAAAGGCGAAGCAGATAGTTGGGAACTGATATTAATAGGTTGGGAAGGTCCATGAATATTGGCCTCTTCTCAGAATCTTAAGTCCAGCTCACAGCTGTTTGCTTTCCCTTGGCTGGTTATTAAAAATAGGGGGACCTCACGCAGTTTTTTTAATTAACTTATTTATTAGTATTTTTAATTTATTTATTAGTAATAAATAAATGAAAAAAATGTGGTGTGGGGTCCCTCCTATTTTTAATAACCAACTAAGGGAAAGCAGACAGATGCAGGCTTATATTAATAAGCTGGGAATGCCCATGGTTATTGGGCCATTCCCAAACTACAAATATCAGCCTTCAGCCGCCTCATATTTGATGCGTCAATTCTGGCTCTTAGCTTCGGCTCTTCCCAATTTCCCTGATGCGGTAGCAATCGGGGTAATTGTTTTTGGGGTTGATGTCAGCAGCTGGCTGACACCAAGAACCGAGGTTAGTAATGGAGACAGGGCCGGCTCCAGGTTTTTGTGGGCCCTGGGCGAAAGAGACTCTGTGGGCCCCTTTAACACATGCCACGAGTCATGATGCACAGATACCGCAGAGAAATATATATATAGTACAAGGCCGAAGATTTCACTTCTTACATTACATGAGCAATATTTATTGTAAATTCTACAATAGCTCAGAAACCGGCAAATCCTCTCAATGCACAGTGCAGACCGGACAATATAGTCCTCCATACAGTATTATGGGCCCCATATATTGCTCCATGCAGAATACTGGTCCCCATATAACGCTCCATACAGGATACTGGTCCCCATATAACGCTCCATACAGGTTACTGGTACCCATATAATGCTCCATAAAGGATACTGGCCCCCATATAACGCTCCATAGAGGATACTGGCCCCCTTATAACGCTTCATACAGAATACTGGCCCCCACATAATGCCCCATACAGGATGTCACCTCTCCCCCCCATATAATGCCCCATGCAGGATGTCACCCCCCCTTATAATGCCCCATGCAGGATGTCACCTCTCCCCCCATATAATGCCCTATGCAGGATGTCACCTGTCCCTCCATATAATGCCCTATACAGGATGTCATCTCTCCCCCCATATAATGCCCCATGCAGGATGTTGCCTCCCCCCCATATAATACCCTATGCAAGATGTCACCTCTCCGCCCATATAATGCCCTATGCAGGATGTCACCTCTCCCTCCATATAATGCCCCATGCAGGATGTCGCCCCCCCCATATAATGCCCCATGCAGGATGTCACCTCTCCCCCCATATAATGCCCCATGCAGGATGTCACCCCCCCATATAATGCCCCATGCAGGATGTCACCCCCCCCATATAATGCCTCATGCAGGATGTCACCTCTCCCCACCCATATAGAGCCCCATGCAGGATGTCACCTCTCCCCCCATATAATGCCCCATGCAGGATGTCACCACCCATATAATGCCTCATGCAGGATGTCACTTGTCCCCCCCTCCCTTATAATGCCCCATGCCTCCATACATATAAAAGAAAAATCAAATACTCACCTCACTTCTCATCTGCTGCCGCTGCTCCGGACCCCTCACCCGCGCTGGTGTCTTCCCGCTCTGCGCTGTCTGTGACAGCTCAGGAGACAGCGCGGTGTAAAGACGTCACCGCGCCCTCTGACCTGAGATGTCACAGTGCAGCAGCCGCAGAAGAGACTGGAGCTGCTGCGGAGGCATGGGGAGAGGTAAGTATTGCGCTGGGGCCCTGAGCAAGTGGGGGGGAGTGAGCGCTGACACTGGCACCGCACTGCTCACGGGTCCCATAGCGCGCCGGGGTGCCCGACGGTGAGTAGGCCCCCCCGCCTGCTCAGGGCCCCGGCACTTGCCCAGGAGCGCCGGGTGCTGGCGCCGGCCCTGAATGGAGAGGTGTAAGTCAGACACCCCCATTACTAACCTAGCAGTAAATATAAATAAACACAGAAAAAAATACTTTATTTGAATAAAGACTCCCCCACATTCCCTCATTTACCCATTTATTAATTAAAAATAAATCCAGGAAGTTCCGACGGTAATCCAATAGTGAAATGTCCCACGATGCCCATCGAATCCTATAGAGTCTCATTGTGAGAAAGTTCTCAGAACGAGACTTCATAGATTCCCTATAATGATGTAGATGGAGACACTCTGGACGCCATCTGGCCTATGATCCAGGTTCGTCCGTCTTTTTATTAGGCGTGCATAAAAATGCCATCGGCCACAGTTTTGTGCACTTTTGAAAAAAAAGGCCACCGCTGAACAGAGACCAGATGGAGTCCAGAGTAACTCTGCTGCCTCATTATAGTGAATGGATCCCTTGGGGATTTCATCTGAATCACGTCACTTGGAGATTTAGATGGAAACCCCGATATAAGTGCTCAGCGAAGAGTGCAAGATAAATGTGATCCAAAATGTTATGTAAAATATTCCCAATAAAAGCTTCAGCTCCATTTGCAAAAAAAATCCCCACTCAGGTCCGTCATCTGTTAACAAAAATATAGGGGTTTCCACATTACTGGAAGCACAAATCTCTGGAAAAACTAAATGGCTCCTCGCCTTCCAAAAGAAATCCAGAGAATTCTGCGCTCCCAAATTCAAATGTCACCCTCCCTTCTGAACTCCAGTGTGTGTCTAAACTGCAGTTAGCGTCCACATGTTTGTCATTCCTGTAGTGAAGAGAGCCTGCCTAATTTACGGGTCGCTACAGTGTACTGGTCACTACAACGGCAGTTTGCAGCCTTCACTTAGCAACATCCACTGCTGCTTGTTTCTGGAAAACACACATGGAGTCAAAATCATCACTATACCTGTAGATAAATTCACAAAGGGGTATAATTTTCAAAATGGGGTCACTTAAGGGGGATTCTGCTATTCTAGTACGTAGAGGCTTTGTATATGGAGTCCGCATACTATTCTAGGAAAATCTTCGCTCCAGAAGGCAAAAAGCGCTCCGTCCCTCCCGAGTCTCGCCGTGTGGCTAAGCAGTACTGTACAGCCACATATGGGGTATTTCTACATTCAGCAGAAATTGTGGGACACATTTTGGTGCAATTTTTACCCAGTTCCCAGTGTGAAAATATAAAATCTGGGGCTAAAACAAAATTTTCGTGGTAAAAATGTAATTCTTTACTGCCCAATGGTATTAGATTCTGTGACAAACCTGTGGTGTCAATATGATCACTGTACCCCAAGATGAATTCATTGAGAGGTGTAGTTTGTAAAATGGGGTCACTTATGGAGGTTTCAGCTGATCTGGCACCTCAGGGACTCTACCAATGAGACATGGCACCCTCAAACCAGTCCAGCAAAATCTAAACTCCAATATGGCACTTCTTCCCTTCTGAGCTTTGCACTATGCCTCAAAAGTAGTTTTAGACCACATATGGGGTATCTGCGTACTCAAGAGAAATTGCACAACAAATTTTGGGGTCCATTTTTTCCTGTTACCCTTGTAAAAATGCAAAATTTAGTGCTTATTTTCACGGCTCAATGTTATAATCTTCTGTGAATCACCTGGAGGTTCAAAGTGCTCATGACACATCTAAATAAGTTCCCTGAGGAATCTAATTTCCAAAATCATGACACTTGTGGGGGGTTTCAACTTTTTAGGAACGTCAGGGGCTCTATAAACGCAACATGGCATTTGCTAATTGTTCCAGCAAATTTTACATTCAAAAAGTCAAATGGCGCTCCTTCACTTACAAGCCCTGCCATGTGCCCAAACAGTAGTTTTCCTCTACATCTTGAATATCTGCATACTCAGAAGAAATTGCCAAATAAATTGTATGGTGCAATTTTTCCTGTTACCTTTGTGAAAATGCAACATTTGGGGCTAAAAAAACATTTTTGTAGAAAAATGTGATTTCATTATTTTCACGACTCAACGTTGTAAACTTTTGTGAAGCACCTCGGGGTTCAAGGTGCTCACCACACATCTAGATAAGTTCCCTGAGGGGTCTAGCTTCTAAAATGGTGTCTCTTGTAGGGGGTTTCCACATCAGGGGCTTTCCAAGCGCAACGTAGCGTCCACTAATTATTCCAGCAAATTTTACATTCAAAAAGTCAAATGGCGCTCCTTTAGTTCCAAGCCCTTCTGTGCGCCCAAACAGTAGTCTTCCTCCACATATTGGTTATCTGCATACTCAGGAGCAATTTAACAACAAATTGTATGGTGTAATTTTTCTTGTTATCCTGGAGAAAATGCAAAATTTGGGGCTAAAAAAAACATTTTTGTGGAAAAATGTGATTTCTTTATTTTCACGCCTCAACGTTATAAACTTCTGTGAAGCACCTGGGGGTTCCAGGTGCTCACTACACATCTAGATAAGTTCCCTGAGGGGTCTACTTTCCAAAATGGTGTCACTTCTGGGGGTTTCCACTGTTTAGGCACATCAGCGGCTCTCCAAACGTGACATGGCGTCCGTTAATCCGTTAATTATGCCAACAAATTTTACATTCAAAATGTCAAATGGCGCTCATTCCCTTCCAAGCTCTGCCGTGCGCCCAAACAGTGGTTTTCCCCCACATATTGGGTATTGGTGTGCTCAAGAGAAGTTGTACATCAAAATTTGGGGTCCATTTTCCCCTGTTACCCTTGTGAAAGTAAAAAAATTTGGGCATAAAGTAAAATTTTTGTGAGAAACAGTTAAATGTTTATTTTTTCCTTCCACAATCCATTAATTCCTGTGAAGCACCTGAAGGGTTAATAAACTTCTTGAATGTGGTTTTCAGCACCTTCATGGGTGCAGTTTTTATAATGGTGTCACATTTGGGTATTTTCTGTCATATAGACCCCTCAAAGTCACTTCAAATGTGATGTGGTCCCTAAAAAAAAAGTGGTTTTGTAAATTTTGTTGGAAAAATGAGAAATCGCTGGTCAACTTTTAACCTTTAGAACTTCCTAACAAAAAAAAAATTTTGGTTCCAAAAGTGTGCCGATGTAAAGTAGACATGTGGGAAATGTTACTTATTAGCTATTTCGTGTGACATGACTCTCTTGCAAAATGTTCAAAATTTTCGCCAAATTTCCGATTTTTTCACAAAGTCAATCTCAGAATCACCGGGATCCATTGAAGTTACACTGGTCAGAATTAAAAGTTGGCTGCTCAGGAAGGTGAAAACAGGCTTCGGGGTGAAGGGGTTAATTACTAAATGGGTAAATGAGGGGGAGTGTGGGGGAGTCTTTATTCAAATAAAGTATTTTTTTTCCTGTGTGTCTGTACTTTTTTTTAACTAGTCACTTACCATGTTAGCAATGGGGGTGTGTGATAGACGCCGCCTCATTACTAACCTCTGGGCTTGACGTCAGCAGACATTACATTGCTGACATCAACCCCAAATATTACCCCACTTCCCAGCACACCAGGGCAAACGGGAAAAGCCGGGCAAAGCCCCGGAATTGGTGCATCTAATGGATGTGCCTTTTCTGGAGCGGCTGTGGGCTTCTATTTTTAGGCTGGAGAGGGACAAATATCCATGGACCTTTCCAGCCTGAAAATACCAGCCCCTAGCTGTCTGCTGTACATTAGCTGGTTATTAAAAATGGGGGGGCCCGTTTTTTAAAATTATTTGTTTAAGTAATTAAAAAAAAACGCGTGGGGGACCCTCTCTTTTTGATAACCAGCCAAGAGTAAGCAGACAGCTGAGGGCTGCAGCCCACGGCTGTCTGCTGTAACTGCACTTGTTATAAAAAATTGGGGGGGCCCTATGTCTTTTTTTTTTTCTTTCTAACATGGTGCGCCGGCTAATCACAATGATGGTGCCAGAAAAGCTTGTTGATTGGCTGCGCCTTTCAGCAAGATTTATTAATCTGGAGAGCCCAAACAGTAAACTAGATGTACAGTATGAAGTCGGGGTTCAGTACCGGACACTGGGTGTCTGGTTAGGACCCCGAACTTTACAGTTTGGGTTCGCTCATATCTATTCAATATTTTTTCAAACATTACAGATGTGTGTGTGTGTGTATGAGACCACAGAAAAGAAGAACAGTTACCATCCATTTACCTGTAGCCCAATATGGGAAGGTCAATTGTACATTTACACTGTGTTTCTGTTTGGATACAGGAGACCTCAGAGTGTCATACATGTCTTTTAAGGGCAATTGGAGGCTTTTTTGTACTTGCGATTCAAGTGAAATCGATTCGCTGTTAATCTATTTTTGGGGAAAAAAATTGACGAACCTGGAGAACTTGAATTTCAAAAGATTCTCTCATTTCTAATTATACAAAATTCATGTTATTAATCTACAACAACAGTTCCAGAAATGTCCTCTAGATGTCAGTGTTACAATGCAGGAACCAGGAGCAGATCCTGCGCCAAAGAGGGAATGAAAGATTATATTATTATTATTATTATTATTATTAATAATGAATGTTTTCACACAGTTTAATATCTAATATCTATCTATTATCTAATATCTCTCTATTACAGGCGCATCTCACAAAATTAGAATATCATCAAAAAGTTAATTTATTTCAGTTCTTTAATACAAAAAGTGAAACTCATATATTATATAGAGTCATTACACACAGAGGGATCTATTATATAGAGTCATTACACAGAGAGGGATCTATTATATCGAGTCATTACACACAGAGGGATCTATTATATAAAGTCATTACACACAGAGGGATCTATTATATAGAGTCATTACACGCAGAGGGATCTATTATATAGAGTCATTACACAGAGAGGGATCTATTATATAGAGTCATTACACACAGAGGGATCTATTATATAGAGTCATTACACACAGAGGGATCTATTATATAGTCATTACACACAGAGGGATCTATTCTATAGAGTCATTACACACAGAGGGATCTATTATATAGAGTCATTACACAGAGAGGGATCTATTATATCGAGTCATTACACACAGAGGGATCTATTATATAGAGTCATTACACACAGAGGGATCTATTATATAGAGTCATTACACACAGAGGGATCTATTATATAGAGTCATTACACACAGAGGGATCTATTATATAGAGTCATTACACAGAGAGGGATCTATTATATCGAGTCATTACACACAGAGGGATCTATTATATAGAGTCATTCCACACAGAGGGATCTATTATATAGAGTCATTCCACACAGAGGGATCTATTATATAGAGTCATTACACACAGAGGGATCTATTATATAGAGTCATTACAAACAGAGGGATCTATTATATAGAGTCATTACACGCAGAGGGATCTATTATATAGAGTCATTACACACAGAGGGATCTATTATATAGAGTCATTCCACACAGAGGGATCTATTATATAGAGTCATTCCACACAGAGGGATCTATTATATAGAGTCATTACACACAGAGGGATCTATTATATAGAGTCATTACAAACAGAGGGATCTATTATATAGAGTCATTACACATAGAGTGATCTATTCTGTTAATGTTGATGATTATGGCTTACAGACAATGAAAACACAAAAGTCATTATCTCAGTAAATTAGAATACTTTATAACAACAGCTTGAAAAATGTTTTTACTATCCAAAATGTCCTACTGAAATGTCTGATCAGTAAATGCCCTCAATACTTGGTCGGCTCCTTGTGCATCAATTACTGCATCAATGCGGCAATGTGGCATGGAGGGATCAGCCTGTGGCCCTGCTGAGGTGTTATGGAAGCCCAGGTGGCTTTGATAGCAGTCTTCAGCTCATCTGCATTGTTGGGTCTGGGGTCTCTCATCTTCCTCTTGACAATACCCCATAGATTCTCTATAATAGATTCTCTATGGGGTTAAGGTCAGGCGAGTTTGCTGCCAATCAAGCACAGTGATACTGTTGTGTGTAAACCAGGTATTGGTACTTTTGGCAGTGTGGACAGGGGCCAAGTCCTGCTGGAGAATGAAATTTCCATCTCCATAAAGCTTGTCGGTAGAGGGAAGCATGAAGGGCTGTAAAATGTCCTGGTAGACGGCTGCGCTGACTTTGGTCTTGATAAAACACAGTGGACCTACACCAGCAGATGACATGGCCCCCAAACCATCACTGATTGTGGAAACTTCACACTAGACCTCCAGCAGCTTGGATTGTGGCCTCTCCACTCTTCCTCCAGACTCCGGGACCTTGTGGAGTGTGTCAATGACTGCCTTCTGGACATCTGCCAAGTCAGCAGCCTTCCCCATGATTGTGGAGCCTACTGAAACAGACTAAGGGTCCTTTTTAAACGCTTAGGAAGCCTTTGCAGGTGTTTTTTGTTAATTATTTCAATTTACTGATATAATGACTTTTGTGTTTTCATTGGCTGTAAGCCATAATCATCAACATTAACAGAAATAAACACTTGGAATAGATCACTCTGTGTGTAATGACTCTATATAATGAGTTTCGCTTTTTGTATTGAAGAACTGAAATAAATTAACTTTTTGATGATATTCTAATTTAGTGAGACGCACCTGTATCTATCTACTATCTACAGTGTTGGCCAAAAGTATTGGCACCCCTGCAATTCTGTCAGATAATACTCAGTTTCTTCCTGAAAATGATTGCAATCACAAATTCTTTGGTCTTATTCTCTTCATTTAATTTGCTTGAAAGGAAAAAACACAAAAGAGAATGAAGCAAAAATCAAATCATTGATCATTTCACACAAAACTCCAAAAATGGGCCAGACAAAAGTATTGGCACCCTCAGCCTAATACTTGGTTGCACAACCTTTAGCCAAAATAACTGTGAACAACCGCTTCCGGTAACCATCAATGAGTTTCTTACAATGCTCTGCTGGAATTGTAGACCATTCTTCTTTGGCAAACTGCTCCAGGTCCCTGATATTTGAAGGGTGCCTTCTCCAAACTGCCATTTTGAGATCTCTCCACAGGTGTTCTATGGGATTCAGGTCTGGACTCATTGCTGGCCACCTTAGAAGTCTCCAGTGCTTTCTCTCAAACCATTTTATAGTGCTTTTGGAAGTGTGTTTTGGGTCATTGTCCTGCTGGAAGACCCATGACCTCTGAGGGAGACCCAGCTTTCTCACACTGGGCCCTACATTATGCTGCAAAATTTGTTGGTAGTCTTCAGACTTCATAATGCCATGCACACGGTCAAGCAGTCCAGTGCCAGAGGCAGCAAAGCAATCCCAAAACATTAGGGAACTTCCGCCATGTTTGACTGTAGGGACCGTGTTCTTTTCTTTGAATGCCTCTTTTTTTTTCCTGTACTCTCTATGTTGATGCTTTTTCCCAAAAAGCTCTACTTTTGTCTCAACTGACCAGAGAACATTCTTCCAAAACATTTTAGGCTTTCTTAGGTAAGTTTTGGCAAACTCCAGCCTGGCTTTTTTATGTCTCGGGGTAAGAAGTGGGGTCTTCCTGGGTATCCTACCATACAATCCCTTTTCATTCAGATGCCGACGGATAGTACGGGTTGACACTGTTGTACCCTCGGACTGCAGGGCAGCTTGAACTTGTTTGGATGTTAGTCGAGGTTCTTTATCCACCATCCGCACAATCTTGCGTTGAAATCTCTCGTCAATTTTTCTTTTCCGTCCACATCTAGGGAGGTTAGCCACAGTGCCATGGGCTTTACACTTCATGATGACATTGCGCACGGAAGACACAGGAACATTCAGGTCTTTGGAGATGGACTTGTAGCCTTGAGATTGCTCATGCTTCCTCACAATTTGGTTTCTCAAGTCCTCAGACAGTTCTTTGGTCTTCTTTCTTTTCTCCATGCTCAATGTGGTACACACAAGGACATAAGACAGAGGTTGAGTCAACTTTAATCCATGTTAACTGGCTGCAAGTGTGATTTAGTTATTGCCAACACCTGTTAGGTGCCACAGGTAAGTTACAGGTGCTGTTAATTACACCAATTAGAGAAGCATCACATGATTTTTCAAACAGTGCCAATACTTTTGTCTACCCCCTTTTTTAGGTTTGGTGTGGAATTATATCCAATTTGGCTTTAGGACAATTCTTTTTGTGTTTTTTCATTGAAGACAAATTAAATGAAGAGAATAATACCAAAGAATTTGTGATTGCAATCATTTTCAGGAAGAAACTGAGTATTATCTGACAGAATTGCAGGGGTGCCAATACTTTTGGCCACCACTGTATTTATATTGAGGAAGGCTCAATAATGTATTTGATGACTAAACGTGATGTTAACACTTATGGGTGAATAAAGGAGTTACATTTAAATATTAATTCATGACGTATAGTGCTGCCTTGTTTCCATGGATTATATTTTCCTGGACGTTTAGTTGACAGCCCTGCCATTTAAACCCATTATTTCTAAAATATTATTGCTTTATTTTTTATCTATCCTTTATCCAATATATAGTACAGACCAAAAGTTTGGACACACCTTCTCATTTAAAGATTTTTCTGTATTTTCTTGACTATGAAAATTGTACATTCACACTGAAGGCATCAAAACTATGAATTACCACATGTGGAATTATATACTTAACAAAAAAGTGTGAAACAACTGAAAATATGTCTTATATTCTAGGTTCTTCAAAGTAGCCACCTTTTGCTTTGATGACTGCTTTGCACAGTCTTGGCATTCTCTTGATGAGCTTCAAGAGGTAGTCACCGGAAATTGTTTTCACTTCACAGGTGTGCCCTGTCAGGTTTAACAAGTGGGATTTCTTGCCTTATAAATGGGGTTGGGACCATCAGTTGTATTGTGCAGAAGTCTGGTGGATACACAGCTGATAGTCCTACTGAATAGACTGTTAGAATTTGTATTATGGCAAGAAAAAAACAGCTAAGTAAAGAAAAACGAGTGGCCATCATTACTTTAAGAAATGAAGGTCAGTCAGTCCGAAAAATTGGGAAACGACCCTTGGTATTGAAACATAACAAAATCTCAATGTGTAGAATGCCTAAATCACTCATATATTCCATTTTTTACAAAAAGTAATACGATAATGGATGAAAAAAGAAATTCATAAAAAAAATTGTTTTGGGGGAAAAAATGCGCAGAACCAAATATGAATAAATCAGAACAAAATTTGTTCCAGAAAATGAAGTATTTCTCCCAGAAAATGATCACAACTACCCATGTTTAGTTATACACATGTTTATTTCCTTTGTGTATTGGAACAACACAAAAAACTGAAAAAAAAAGGCAAACTGGACATCATTTCACACAAAACCCCAAAAATGGGCCAGAGAAAATTGTTGGCAACTTTCCAAAATTGTGGGTAAACAACATTGTTTCAAGCATGCGATGTTCGTTCAAACTCACCTGTGGCAAGTAACAGGTGTGGGCAATATGAAAATCACACCCAAAACCACATAAAAATGGGAGAAGTTGACTCAATCTTTGCATTGTGTGTCTGTGTGTGCCACACTAAGCATGGAGAACAGAAAGAGGAGAAGAGAATTGTCTGAGGACTTGAGAACCAAAATTGTTGAAAAACATCATATATGCAAATTGCCTCTTCAGAGAAAAAGAGGACTTGTACTCTATAGCGCCACCTATTGGAAGTAGCAATCCTACAAATCACAATCAACCCTTTAACGAGTCGTGTAATATGACTTATGATAAAAGCCAAATCAGAATCTCAATTTGCAGACATGTTGAAAAATATCAACAATCTCAAGGTTACAAGTCCATATTCAGAGATCTCAATGTTCCTTTGTCCTCAGTGCGCAACATAATCAAGAAGTTTACAACCCATGGCACTGTAGCTAATCTTCCTGGACGTGGACGGCACAGAAAAATTGTTGAAAGGTTGCAATGCAGGATGGTGGATAAGCAGCCCCAATCACGTTCCAAATAAATTCAAGTTGTCCTGCAGGCTCAGGGGGCATCAGTGTCAGCACGAACTATCTGTCGACATTTGAATGAAATGAAACGCTATTGGAGGAGACCCAGGAGGACCCCACTGCTAACACAGAGACATAAAAAAGCTAGACTGCAGTTTGCCAAAATGTACGTGAGTGAGCCCAAATCCTTTTGGGAAAGCGTCTTGTGGACAGATGAGACAAAGATGGAGATTTTTGGTAAAGCACATCATTCTACTGTTTACAGAAAACGGAATGAGGCCAACAAAGGAAAGAACACAGTACCTACAGTCAAATATGGTGGAAGGTCACAGATGATTTGGGGTTGTTTTGCTGCCTCTGGATACTTTGACTGTGTACAAGGCATCATGAAGAAGATTACCAACGGACTTTGGGTCACAATGTAGTGCCCAGTGTCAGAAAACTGGGTTTACATCCTGGGTCATGGGTCTTCCAGCAAACACACTTCAAGAAGCCCCCAGAAATGGATGGAAACAAAGCGCTGGAGAGTTCTGAAGTAGCCAGCATTGAGCCTGGATCTAAATCCCATCGAACACCTGTAGAGATATCGTAAATTTGTTTTTGGGAGAAAGCGCCCTTGAAATATGAGAGACCTGGATCAGTTTCTAAAAGAAGAGTGCTCTAAAATTCCAGTTGACATGTATAAGAAGCTTGTTGATGGTTATAGAAAGCTATTGATTGCAGTTATTTATTCCAAAGGGTGCAACTAAATATTAAGTTGAGGGTTCCAACAATTTTGTCTGACACATTTTTGTGGCTTAGTGTAAAATGATGTCCAATTTGCCTTTTTTCCCCCTGTTTTTTTATCTTGTTCCAATACACACAAAGGTAATAAACATGTGTATAATAAAACATTTGTAATTGCAATCATTTTCTTTGAGAAATACTTCACTGGGACAATTTCAAGGGTGCCAACACTTTCAGCCATGACTGTATGTATTTATCTATCTAGTGTCTATTTACTTATCTTTATCTACTGTAAGTATTTTTTTATCTTAAAATGTAACTTTAAGTTATGAGCGAATCAATTCCTAACTGAGCGAAATCATTAGGAATGTCCTGAAAGATTTTGATCCTTTATAGTCACATTTCTTCACCTATTCTTCCACCGCCTCTTCTGCTCGTCTGTTGTTCTATTCCAGCGCTGAGGTCTGTGATTGGCCTCATGTGGTCGCGTGGGTGGGGCGGAGAATCCATGTGACCAATCTGAGGCCAGTAATTAGCCTCGTGTGGTCATGTGGGTGGGGTTCAAGGTCACATATGAGACCAATCTGAGGCCTATGAGTGGCCTCAACACTAGAATGGTGGAGCGATAGAAGAACAGAAGAGCTGGAGATGCGGAGGAGGTAGGGTAAGAACAGGTCAGGAAAGGTAACTATAAAGGTTTATTTTTTGACCCGTTGCCTGCCCTCACAGCAAAGCCAGATACAATGTACATACTGGCCCACACCAGTACATCACAATACCTACCACCTTTGCAAATAATACACAACCTGTACTTTGTGGTGGTCAATTCGATTATGAGAACATAAATCTTTTGTTGGGAGGGAACAAGTGTCACAAAAATGTTCATTTTGAGCTTTTGTGTTGCAGATTCTCCGACTGTACTGTAGATTATCTTATGAAGTTTCATGTGATGTTTTAAACATTTTTGGAGGCTGCCAATACAGTCGCTTGAGATAGATTTATATGAGTTATATAGATGATCGGAGATGAATACGTTACGGCCAAAAGTTTTGAGACTGACAGAAATGTTATTTTTAATAATAATACTAAACTTTTTGTTTATATAGCGCCAACATATTCCACAGCGCTTTATAATTCAGACAGTTTACAGACATTATCGGCACTGTCCCCATTGGGGCTCACAATCTACATTCCCTATCGGATATACCTATATTAGAGCCTTTGTGTTAATGGCACTTCAACCCAATATATTGAACCCACTACAACATAGAAGCACAAGCCATCACAATATAAATACACCAATCTTTATTTAATCAAAATTAGACATATAAAATCATATTAAAAGGGGAAAGAATAGCACAATTAACCCCATCAACTGGTAATACTGGTTCATTCCACAGGAGGGAGCTCAAGCTCCATACAAAGTCTATGCGCGCTTCGCGGTATGCTTCTTCCTGGGGATAGATCTTTCCCCCAAGAAGAAGCATACCGCAAAACGCGCGTTGGGGCCAGTAACACTTCGACAGGTTGTGCCTTTCATTCCCAGCACTTTGCACTTTACGATTAGGTATACTTCCATACTACTGACAGCAGGATTGATTTTCTGCACAAGCATCTTGTATTTTGTTTCCTTTTAGTATACATATAGAATTAGGCACTGCTTGATCCTATACTTATGCACTCCTTTCTTGTAACATTTTATGGACTTGGATGTGTATGATATATTCATTATTTATTATTTGTAATTTGGCACATAAGCATTTTATTAATATCTTCACCTTATTTAGGGTGCAATTATTCTGAGGAGTACCTTGATATACTAACCTCTATGGTAGTTGTTAAGACTTGCTGTGCTGATAGTTATTGTAGTCTTTGTATGGAGCTTGAGTGCTCTCCTGTGGAATGATCCGGTATTACCAGTTGATGGGGTTAATTCTGCTATGCTTTCCCCTTTTAATATGATTTTATATGTCCAATTTTGATTAAATAAAGATTGGTGTGTTTATATTGTGATGGATTGTTCTTCTATATTGTCGTAGGTTTACTAGGTTTATCAGTCTTTGGAGTGTGGGAGGAAACCGGAGAACCTGGAGAAAACCCACGCAAACACGGGGAGAACATACAATCTCCTTGCAGATGTTGTCATTGGTGGGATTTGAACCCAGGACCCCAGCGCTGCAAGGCTGCAGTGCTAACCATTGAGCTGCCCGTTTTTCGCAAAGTTTGCTGCTTCAGTTTTTACAGATTCACTTTATATCAACTCTAGACTGTTACGAACAGTAATGAGGTGAATTGCAAACAATTTCAAAGTCATTCATTGCCATGACAATTAATTTAGTCAGAAAAAAACACATTTCCACAGAGTCTCAGCCCTGCCATAACATGACCTGCTTACGTCATTTCAGTGATCTTCTCATTAGAAAGTGTTAACGAGGACAAGGCAGCTGATTTTACTCTATTTTGCTGATTGAATTATAAGAGCAGACTGGTTGCTTTAAAAGGGGACTGGTGCTTGAAATCATTTATTTTCTTCTGTTAACCATAGTTACCTCCAAAGAAACACACGCAGTAATCATTGCTTTGCTTCATAAGGGGTTTTACAGGCAAGAACATTGCTGCTTGTAAGATTGCTCCTAAATCAACCATTTATCTGATTATCAAGAACTTCAAAGAGAAAGATTCAATTGCTGTGAAGAAAATCCAGCAAGTGCCAGGACCATCTCCCAAAGAGGATTCAGTTCAACTCGAATGTAGAGCTTGCTCAGGAATAGCAGCAAGAACTTCAAAGAGAAAGATTCAATTGCTGTGAAGAAAGCTTAAGGGCACCCAAGAAAGTCCAGCAAGTTCCAGGACCATCTCCCAAAGAGGATTCAGTTCAACTCCAATGCAGAGCTTGCTCAAGAATAGCAGCAAGAACTTCAAAGAGAAAGATTTAATTGCTGTGAAGAAAGCTTAAGGGCACTCAAAAAAGTCCAGCAAGTGCCAGGACCATCTCCCAAAGAGGATTCAGTTCAACTCCAATGCAGAGCTTGCTCAAGAATAGCAGCAAGAACTTCAAAGAGAAAGATTCAATTGCTGTGAAGAAAGCTTAAGGGCACTCAAAAAAGTCCAGCAAGTGCCAGGACCATCTCCCAAAGAGGATTCAGTTCAACTCCAATGCAGAGCTTGCTCATGAATAGCAGCAAGCAGGAGTCATTGCATATCCACGCATAGTGAATCAAAGGATACTGGAGGCTGAAATGGTGTTCAGAGGGCAGCAAAGAAACCACTTCTCGCCAAAAATACCCAACAAGGATAATATTCTACACAAAATACAAGGATTGGACTGCAGAAGTCTGAGGTAAAGTTATTTTCTGTGATGAAACCCCTTTAGACTATTTTGAACATCTGGAAGGATGATTATCTGGGTAAGAAAAGGTGAGCGCTACCATGATTCCTTTGTCATCCAACACTAAAGCCTCCTGAGGCCATTCATGTGTGGGGACTTCTCATCCATGGAGGGGGCTCACTTACAATTCTGTCTAAGAACAAGACCATGAATAAGGAATGGAAACTAAACCTCCTCCAAGACCAATTTCTTCGATCTTCTAGGAGCAATGTGGTGAATGAAGAACAATGTTTTTTCCAGCATGATGGAGACCGTGTCACAAGGCAAAAGTGATAACTAAGTGGCTCGGTGAACAAAATACTGAGATTTTGGGCCCAGGAAACTCCCCAGATCTCAATTACATTGAGAACCCGTGGTCCATCCTGGGTGAACAGACAAAAATCCAGAAATTGTGATAAACTCAAAGCACTAATGAGACAAGAATCAGAGGCCATCAGTCAGGATCTGCCCAGAAGCCGATATTTAGCTGCCGGGGTTAAGAGCAGAAGTCTGGAAAACAAGGGCCAGCGCTGGAAATATTGCGTCATTAGTGAGACGTTTAGGCTACAAACACAATACGCAGTTTGAGGAAGGCTCCGTATTGTGCCTTTTTTCCATGGATTATATTTTTTGGTAACAGTCCTGGGGCTTGCACTTAAATTTTTTATTATACCAGTGCTGCTTTTTGTTTTCTAGATAGACAGGAGATAATAGACGGATAGAAATGAGATCCATGATTTTCCTACCTCCCCCTCCATCTCTCCTCCACCCTTTGAGGCCTCGATAATCCCACTTGTCAAAATTGGCTCCCCAGGCATTTGCCAAAATTGTCAGTCCAGCCCCAATGACTGAATTTTACTCGGTCGGAAAATTATTTCTGAACCTCCAAGTAAACTTATTAATTTTACACAGTTTTTAATAAAAAGTTGATTGTGTGTCAGGCAATGTGTTCTTGTTGAATTCTCTATTGTTGGATCTCTCGAAGGTCGTATTTCAGACCTCGCTGTGGGAAATATCCCATCCAAACACACCACTCCCTGAACCCAACTCAGAAAGAAATAGAATCAAATCCCCGGAGTTACAGTAATATCAGCACAAATAGACACAAAACGCCAGAAAACGCCTCGTAGCTAAACAAAAAAGATTGATGATCCACAGAAATCCTGTCATTTACCAGGGGTGGGATTAATTACACAACTGCCAAGTCTCGTTACTTTTCATGACTAATCATTTTTGTAAGATTCCTGAAATATAATTTCAATAGGAGAAAGGAGAGTGAAGTCGACGTATGCTAGTCTGAGCAATACAAGGTGTTAGGCCACCACTGCAAGACGTATGTGAAACCATAAAACATTCTTTATGAAAAAAAACAGCAAGGGAAGATCAATTAGTAGGACATTGTTTACTTAACACATTGTTAGGGATTCAGATGGTAGGGCATTGAGTTGGTAGGGCATTGTTTACGTTTATACATTTGAATTTGGCATTGAGTTGGTTGGGCAATGTTTACTTAACACATTGTTAGGGATTCAGTTGGTAGGGCATTGAGTTGGTAGGGTATTGTTTACGTTTACATATTTGTAGGGCATTTCACTAATTAAACTGTACTAATACTAACATCCATGCTCATTTGAGGATACCAATATACAGTGCCGGCAAAAAAAATCTTTACAAGTTCAATGAAACCACAAAATCTTAATATTCAAGTGGATTCAAGTGTTTTATTGTGGATATTTTATTACAATTAGTATTTTGTCATGACACCCTTACATTTTATCACCATCTGCAGTCGTTTAGGCATGGATTCAGCAAGGCTGGCTAAGTAGGTGGAGTCCATGTTTACCCACAGTGTCTTCAGCACCTCCTTTAGATTGTTGATGTTGCTGGGTCGTGTCTCTTGAACCTTGTTTTTCATTAAATTCCAGGAATTTTCTATGGGGTTAAGGTCAGGGGAATTACCTGGACACTCTAAAATGTTAATGTTATGGTCACTGAGAAACTTTCTCACGGCCTTGGCTTTGTGGACAGGGGCTCCATCATGCATAAAGTAATTACACTGATGTATGACAAAAAAAGTAAGCATGTGTTCTTCCAAAACAGTAATATAATTGCTTGCTTTCATAGTTATAATCTTGGGAAGGAAGTACAAACCTGCCCTGCCCATGCTTCCACTGAATGCACCCCTCACCATCACACTGTCAGGGTGTTTAACAGTCTTAACTGTATATTTTGGGTCATACCGTGACACGGTACTCGGACGACGCACAACCTTTGAGCCTCCCCTGACCAGCCTGAAAGTGCTCTCATCACTAAACATCACTTTCTTCCACTCTTCAGATGTCCAATCTTGATATTTCTTACAAAAGGCCAGCCGTTTCTTCTTCATTGCTGCTGTGAGCAGGGGCTTCTTTGCGGTACGGCAACTTGGTAGACCCAGGTCCTTCTGCAGGCAGTGACGAATTGTCCTAGTTGCGATGTTCTGGAGGAGCATAGGGTACTTATTTTTTATTTCAACGGCAGTTATAGAAGGATGTGACATCACTTCACGCTCCAGAAGCTTATCAGTCCTTGGTGAAGCCTGACTTCCTCTGCGGTACCATCCCAGGAGGCAATGATGCCGCCGACCGCTTCAGTTGAAAATTGCTTCTCTTGACACTCCCAGATCTCTAGCTGCAGCAATCACCGAATCCCCCTTCTCGAGCAGAGTCAAGGCACAGGATTTCTCTTCCATTTTAAGCTTCTTTCGACCCATTGTGGGAGATAATAAAAAACTGAGGGAGATAATAAAAGACTGCCTAATAGCAAAACTGGCTGAGCTGCACATAACAACCAATCAGAGTGCAGCTTTCGCTTGACCAGAGAAGTGAAAACTGAGCGTTGATTGGTTGATATTTGCAACAAAGCCAGCTTTAATATTAGACAGTTTTTTATTATCTCCCCCATTGTGTACACTTTTAAAAAGTGAAATTATGATGTGGATTTTACGTGTAAAGTTTTTTTTTGCTGCGCAAGTGTAAAGATTTTTTTTTGCCGGCACTGTATTATAGTTTAAACTTGGGAAAATCCCAAATATAAATGTGTTTCACATCTTTCTTTACCTGGGCTTTTTTTTTCACAAAATACGCTGCAAGAAAACTATAGCATCATTTTTGCTGTTTGTTGCACTTAATCAGTGGTTTCTATGGGTGAAAAAATACTGCAAAAACACTGAAAGAATTGACATGCCATTGTTTTTTTTAAAAAAAAGCAGCAGTTTTCCTATGGAGTCAGAAAAAAAAAAGTGTGTGCATGAGATTTCTAAAATATCATAGCTTTTGCTGGTATTATAAAAAGCAGCTTTTAATTTGAATTAAAAAGCAGCAAAAACGCAATATGTGAACATAGCCCTATTCTATTTTAATAATATAAAAGCCTGATAGTGTCAAAATGAAAACACTTCCTGCCTTGTGCCCCAGCAGTTCAGCTTTTACTTTAATATATGGATCTAAATTACTGTCCACATCAATGTTCACATGGTCACTTTTACTATTACTATAGGTGTGAACATTGATACGGATGGTGTTTTGCGGAATGCACTTTAAAAAAGTTGACTCAACTTGGAAAGTTATCACTGGTCCACAGGACGGGTGATACTTTACTGATTGCAGAGGGGTCTGACAGCCGGGACCATCTACCAATAATAACACTAGGACTTTAAAATGCCCATTTAAGCCTTTTAATGCACTTTAAGAGGTCAAATCCTTTAAGGGACATGAGTAGTGTTGAGCGATACCTTCCGATATCAGGAAATATCGTATCGGATCGGATCGGGCCGATACCCAAAAAGTATCGGATATCGCCGATTCCGATACCGGAAACCAATGCAAGTCAATGGGACACAAATATCGGAATGAAAATAAACCCTTTCTTTCCTTGTAGGTTAATTCTACATGAAGTAAAACAACTAAGAATAATGTAGAATGACATGAAAAGCCGGCAATTCATCAGCGGCATACACCGGTACCCGACAATTTACAACTAGTGTTGAGCATTCCGATACTGTAATATCGGGTATCGGCCGATATTCGCGGTATCGGAATTCCGATACTTAATTCCGATACTTTTACAATATCGGATACCGGAATCGGAAGTTCCCATAATGCCTGCGCTCTGTAGTGTCTGTGAAGGATGACAAGTTGGATGGCAGCGCGATCCAGCCTGTCATCAGAATGCCATCCCAGCGGGGGAGAATTCTCCTGATTGTTTAAAAGCCGGCGGGCGGTATAAAGCCGCCGGCTTTTAAACAATCACACAGCCCCATACTGCTTCCCCGCAGCCTCCCACCCCGATCCTCCGCTCCCCTCGCCACCTCCCATCCCGATCGTAAGTTAGGACCGGGCGGGGAGCGCAGCTCCAAGGAGCGGGGAGTGAAGGACCCGGGCGGGGAAGCCGGCAGTGAAAAGACTTCACCGCCGGCTTTCCCGTTCTGTGCTGCGCTTTCCCGCCGGTTATTTCAAATGAACAGCTGAGGTATCAGGTGATGCCGATCAGCTGTTCATTTGAAGTCGCCGCGTTGCCCTCAGAGGGTTCATGTGAGTTCATGCTTGACTGCATTGCATGAACTCACATGAACTTTCCCACGGCCGCACAGGTCAGCCTCACCTCCCAAACCCGTCATGATTAGTGTGTGTGCGGGGTGTGTGTGCGGGGTGTGTGCGCGATGTTTGTGCGGGTGTGCGCGGTGTCTGTGCGATGTGTGCGGGGTGTGTGTGCGGGGTGTGTGTGCGGGGTGTCTGTGCGATGTGTGCGGGTGTGTGCGGTGTGTGTGCGTGCAGGCAGACATAGGCCGATGTGACACTACTACTCCCATCGGCCTATGTCTGTCCCCCGTCCACTCCTGCCAGCAGGATCAGCTCGATGGGAGCAGTAGTTCCCATCAGACTGATCCTGCTATTTAAATTGCCCTACTGTGTCCCCAATAAATGTTAAATACATGTCATTGGTGGCCAGTGGTTACCTAAAAGAAATTAGTTCATACATTACCTGTCCCCGCCGATCGCCACCTAAAATAAAGTAAAAAATAAAAAACTACACCTATACTCACCTAGACACCTAATTCCCCGAAGCCATCGATCTCCTGTAATAAAATATAAAATAATAAACCACAACCTTATCCTTACCCCTCCGTAGCAGTCCACGAGTGTCCCACGAAGATCTCCAGTTCAGAGTAGCCACATAGAATGTGACTGCTCTGAACCGCTGCCGCCGCTAGAATGACAGCATAAGCGGGTTCACCGGAGTTCAGGCAGCGCTGCTCCGGTTAGCTGCTTTACGGCTCTGCTGTATAGTGAGAAATTCCCACGGTACAGCAGTGCCGTAAAGGAGGTCTCCGGAGCTGCGCTGCCTGAATGCACTCCGGTGACATCAGTCAGTGGCTCCCGCTGCCGGGAGCGGACGTGTTCCCGGCAGCGTGAGCTTACAGCAGCCATGCACAGCTGTCACCATCTCCAGATGTGACAGCTGTGCATGGGAGATCAGCGCAGGAACGTGGACAGGTAACTATTATTTTTAGTAAACTAAGAATTAAATAAAATTGTGTGTTTTATTTCAAATAAATTATTTTTTTCTGGGTGTAGTGTGTGTTTTTTCTTTTTAACACTTTGTAGGTTAGTAATGGGGGTGTCTTATAGACGCCCATCATTACTAACCTGGGCTTCATGGCAGCTGGCGCTGACATGAACCCCACCACTATTACCCCCTGCCACCGCACCAGGGCAGCGTGGAAGAGCGAGGCTAAGTGCCAGAGTTGGCGCATCCTATGGATGCGCCATTTCTGGGGCGGCTGACGACTGGTGTTTCTAGCCTGGGAGGGGGCCAATATTCATGGCACCCTTCCTGGGCTATTAATATCAGCCCCCAGCTGTCTGCCTAGCCTTTGCTAGCTATTAAAATAGGGGGGACCCCACATCATTTTTTTTGGGGGGGTCCCCCATTTTAATAGCTAGTAAAGGCTAGGTATTCAGCTGGGGGCTGATATTAGTAGCCTGGGAAGCTCCGTGGGTTTTACCCCCTTCCCAGGCTTCAAACATCTGCCCCAGCCGTCTGCTTAACCTCCGCTAGAGACTAAAATTATGTGGGATCCCACGCCATTTTTTTTTAAAATAAATCCATTATTTTAACACTAAATGACATTTGAGGAGTTAATAAAGATGCAGTCCCTAAATTATTATTTATTTTTTAATAAATTTTTCCCAAAACTTTTGACGTGGGCTTCGCCATATTTTTGTATGCCAGCCAGGTACAGCATCCAGCTTCTATGAACGCGCCATTTTCCGGGGCGGCTGCGGACTGCAATTTGCAGCGGGGGGGGGGGGGGGGCAGAAAGCTTGGGCCTCCCTGCGCTGCAGATTCCAGCCCCCAGCTGCCTAGTTGTACCTGGCTGGACACAAAAATAGGGAGAAGCTCCACGTTTTTTTTTTTTTTAATTATTTCATGAAATTCATGGAATAATTAAGAAAAAAAGGGCTTCCCTATATTGTTGTGTCCAACCAGGTACAAATAGGCAGCTGGTGGATGGGGGCAGCCCGTTCCTGCCTGCTGTACCTGGCTGGACCCAAATATAGTGCAAAGCCCCACGTCAATTTTTTTTAAATTATTTCAGGAAATTCATGAAATAATTAAAAAAAAATTATGTGGGGCTTCGCCCTATATTTGTGTCCAGTCAGGTACAGCAGGCAGGAACGGGCTGCCCCCAACCACCAGCTGCCTATTTGTACCTAGCCGGACACAACAATATAGGGAAGCCCTTTTTTTCTTAATTATTCCATGAATTTCATGAAATAATTAAAAAAAAAAATACGTGGGGCTTCGCCCTATTTTTGTGTCCAGCCAGGTACAACAAGGCAGCTGGGGGCTGGAATCCGCAGCGCAGGGAGGCCCAAGCTTTCTGGGCCCCACCCGCTGCAAATTGCAGTCCGCAGCCGCCCCGGAAAATGGCGCGTTCATAGAAGCGCCATCTTCTGGCGCTGTACCCAACTCATCCAGGGCCCTGGTGCGGTGGCTCACTGGGTAATAAAGGGGTTAAGGCCAGCTTGGCATTATCAGCTGGCCCTAAGCCCGAAATTCATGGGGTCACGCCAAAATTAGACATGACCACCATGAATTTCTAGTAAAGTATTTAAAAAAAACACAAACACCCAGAAAAAAGTCCTTTAATTGAAATAAAGACACAATTCTTTATTGTTCTAAATTAAACCATACTTACAGTCACGCCCATTCCAGCTGAAGCCAACGATCTCCTGCAATAAAAGTAAAATAATAAAGCAACCTCATCCTTACCTTTCCATGGTTCCCAGGACAGCTTCAGCTCTGCTACATCGAGATGACAGGCTGGACCGCAGCAGAACGCTGCCATCCAGCCTGTCATCCCTCAGACACTGAGAAGCGCAGGCATGCTTGCGCTCCTCAGTGTCTCGCTGTGACGGCATCCAGATGAGCGGAGGTCATGTCCAATGAACTCAGCTCACCTCATGCACGTCACTGACAGCGTGGGAAAATTCTCCTGCACTCAGCGCTTCAGCGTGAGAATTTTCCCACGCTGTCAGTGACGTGCATGAGGTGCGCCGAGTTTATTGGACATGACCTCACCTCATGCACGTCACTGACAGCGTGGGAAAATTCTCACGCTGAAGCGCTGAGTGCAGGAGAATTCTCCCACGCTGTCAGTGACGTACATGAGGTGAGCCGAGTTCATTGTCGGCTCATCTGGATGCCGTCACAGCCAGACACTGAGGAGTGGAAGTATGCCTGCGCTTCTCAGTGTCTGCGGGATGACAGGCTGGATGGCAGCGTTCTGCTGCGGTCCAGCCTGTCATCTCGATGTAGCAGAGCTGGAGCCGTCGTGGGAGCCATGGAAAGGTAAGGATGAGGTTGGTTTATTATTTTTCTTTTATTGCAGGAGATCGTTGGCTTCAGCTGGAATGGGCGTGATGGTAAGTATGGTTTAATTTAGAACAATAAAGAATTGTGTGTTTATTTCAATTAAAGGACTTTTTTCTGGGTGTTTGTGTTTTTTTTAAATACTTTACTAGAAATTCATGGCGGTCCTGTCTAATATTGGCGTGACCCCATGAATTTCGGGCTTAGGGCCAGCTGATAATGCCAAGCTGGCCTTAACCCCTTTATTACCCAGTGAGCCACCGCACCAGGGCCCTGGATGAGTTGGGTACAGCGCCAGAAGATGGCGCTTCTATGAACGCGCCATTTTCCGGGGCGGCTGCGGACTGCAATTTGCAGCGGGTGGGGCCCAGAAAGCTTGGGCCTCCCTGCGCTGCGGATTCCAGCCCCCAGCTGCCTAGTTGTACCTGGCTGGACACAAAAATAGGGCGAAGCCCCACGTACTTTTTTTTTAATTATTTCATGAAATTCATGGAATAATTAAGAAAAAAAGGGCTTCCCTATATTGTTGTGTCCGGCCAGGTACAAATAGGCAGCTGGTGGTTGGGGGCAGCCCGTTCCTGCCTGCTGTACCTGGCTGGACACAAATATAGGGCGAAGCCCCACATAATTTTTTTTTAATTATTTCATGATTTTCCTGAAATAATTAAAAAAAAATTGACGTGGGGCTTCGCACTATATTTGTGTCCAGCCAGGTACAGCAGGCAGGAATGGGCTGCCCCCAACCACCAGCTGCCTATTTGTACCTAGCCGGACACAACAATATAGGGAAGCCCTTTTTTTCTTAATTATTCCATGAATTTCATGAAATAATTTAAAAAAAAAATGCGTGGGGCTTCGCCCTATTTTTGTGCCCAGCCAGATACAACTAGGCAGCTGGGGGCTGGAATCCGCAGCGCAGGGAGGCCCAAGCTTTCTGGGCCCCCCCCGCTGCAAATTGCAGTCCGCAGCCGCCCCAGAAAATGGCGCGTTCATAGAAGCGCCATCTTCTGGCGCTGTACCCAACTCATCCAGGGCCCTGGTGCGGTGGCTCACTGGGTAATAAAGGGGTTAAGGCCAGCTTGGCATTATCAGCTGGCCCTAAGCCCGAAATTCATGGGGTCACGCCAATATTAGACATGACCACCATGAATTTCTAGTAAAGTATTTAAAAAAACACAACACCCAGAATAAAGTCCTTTAATTGAAATAAACACACAATTCTTTATTGTTCTAAATTAAACCATACTTACCATCACGCCCATTCCAGCTGAAGCCAACGATCTCCTGCAATAAAAGTAAAATAATAAAGCAACATCATCCTTACCTTTCCATGGCTCCCAGGACAGCTTCAGCTCTGCTACATCGAGATGACAGGCTGGACCGCAGCAGAACGCTGCCATCCATCCTGTCATCCCGCAGACACTGAGAAGCGCAGGCATACTTCCACTCCTCAGTGTCTGGCTGTGACGGCATCCAGATGAGCCGAGGTCATGTCCAATGAACTCAGCTCACCTCATGTACGTCACTGACAGCGTGGGAAAATTCTCCTGCACTCAGCACTTCAGTGTGAGAATTTTCCCACGCTGTCAGTGACGTGCATGAGGTGAGCTGAGTTCATTGGACATGAACTCGGCTCATCTGGATGACGTCACAGAGAGACACTGAGGAGCGCAAGCATGCCTGCGCTTCTCAGTGTCTGCGGGATGACAGGCTGGATGGCAGCGTTCTGCTGCGGTCCAGCCTGTCATCTCGATGTAGCAGAGCTGAAGCTGTCGTGGGAACCATGGAAAGGTAAGGATGAGGTTGCTTTATTATTTTACTTTTATTGCAGGAGATCGTTGGCTTCAGCTGGAATGGGCGTGATGGTAAGTATGGTTTAATTTAGAACAATAAAGAATTGTGTGTTTATTTCAATTAAAGGACTTTATTCTGGGTGTTGTGTTTTTTTAAATACTTTACTAGAAATTCATGGTGGTCATGTCTAATATTGGCGTGACCCCATGAATTTCGGGCTTAGGGCCAGCTGATAATGCCAAGCTGGCCTTAACCCCTTTATTACCCAGTGAGCCACCGCACCAGGGCCCTGGATGAGTTGGGTACAGCGCCAGAAGATGGCGCTTCTATGAACGCGCCATTTTCTGGGGCGGCTGCGGACTGCAATTTGCAGCGGGTGGGGCCCAGAAAGCTTGGGCCTCCCTGCGCTGCGGATTCCAGCCCCCAGCTGCCTAGTTGTATCTGGCTGGGCACAAAAATAGGGCGAAGCCCCACGCATTTTTTTTTTTAATTATTTCATGAAATTCATGGAATAATTAAGAAAAAAAGGGCTTCCCTATATTGTTGTGTCCAACCAGGTACAAATAGGCAGCTGGTGGTTGGGGGCAGCCCATTCCTGCCTGCTGTACCTGGCTGGACACAAATATAGTGCGAAGCCCCACGTCAATTTTTTTTTAATTATTTCATGAAATTCATGGAATAATTAAGAAAAAAAGGGCTTCCCTATATTGTTGTGTCTGGCCAGGTACAAATAGGCAGCTGGTGGTTGGGGGCAGCCTGTTCCTGCCTGCTGTACCTGGCTGGACACAAATATAGGGCGAAGCCCCACGTCAATATTTTTTAAAATAAATCCTTTATTTTAACACTAAATGACATTTGAGGAGTTAATAAAGATGCAGTCCCTAAATTATTATTTATTTTTTAATTAATTTTTCCCAAAACTTTTGACGTGGGCTTCGCCATATTTTTGTATGCCAGCCAGGTACAGCATCCAGCTTCTATGAACGCGCCATTTTCCGGGGCGGCTGCGGACTGCAATTTTCAGCGGGGGGCAGAAAGCTTGGGTCTCCCTGCGCTGCAGATTCCATCCCCCAGCTGCCTAGTTGTACCTGGCTGGACACAAAAATAGGGAGAAGCTCCACGTTTTTTTTTTTTTTAATTATTTCATGAAATTCATGGAATAATTAAGAAAAAAAGGGCTTCCCTATATTGTTGTGTCCAACCAGGTACAAATAGGCAGCTGGTGGTTGGGGGCAGCCCGTTCCTGCCTGCTGTACCTGGCTGGACCCAAATATAGTGCAAAGCCCCACGTCAATTTTTTTTTAATTATTTCAGGAAATTCATGAAATAATTAAAAAAAAATTATGTGGGGCTTCGCCCTATATTTGTGTCCAGTCAGGTACAGCAGGCAGGAACGGGCTGCCCCCATCCACCAGCTGCCTATTTGTACCTGGCCGGACACAACAATATAGGGAAGCCCTTTTTTTCTTAATTATTCCATGAATTTCATGAAATAATTTAAAAAAAAAATGCGTGGGGCTTCGCCCTATTTTTGTGCCCAGCCAGATACAACTAGGCAGCTGGGGGCTGGAATCCGCAGCGCAGGGAGGCCCAAGCTTTCTGGGCCACCCCCGCTGCAAATTGCAGTCCGCAGCCGCCCCAGAAAATGGCGCGTTCATAGAAGCGCCATCTTCTGGCGCTGTACCCAACTCATCCAGGGCCCTGGTGCGGTGGCTCACTGGGTAATAAAGGGGTTAAGGCCAGCTTGGCATTATCAGCTGGCCCTAAGCCCGAAATTCATGGGGTCACGCCAATATTAGACATGACCACCATGAATTTCTAGTAAAGTATTTAAAAAAACACAACACCCAGAATAAAGTCCTTTAATTGAAATAAACACACAATTCTTTATTGTTCTAAATTAAACCATACTTACCATCACGCCCATTCCAGCTGAAGCCAACGATCTCCTGCAATAAAAGTAAAATAATAAACCAACCTCATCCTTACCTTTCCATGGTTCCCAGGACAGCTTCAGCTCTGCTACATCGAGATGACAGGCTGGACCGCAGCAGAACGCTGCCATCCATCCTGTCATCCCGCAGACACTGAGAAGCGCAGGCATACTTCCACTCCTCAGTGTCTGGCTGTGACGGCATCCAGATGAGCCGAGGTCATGTCCAATGAACTCAGCTCACCTCATGTACGTCACTGACAGCGTGGGAAAATTCTCCTGCACTCAGCACTTCAGCGTGAGAATTTTCCCACGCTGTCAGTGACGTGCATGAGGTGAGCTGAGTTCATTGGACATGAACTCGGCTCATCTGGATGACGTCACAGAGAGACACTGAGGAGCGCAAGCATGCCTGCGCTTCTCAGTGTCTGCGGGATGACAGGCTGGATGGCAGCGTTCTGCTGCGGTCCAGCCTGTCATCTCGATGTAGCAGAGCTGAAGCTGTCGTGGGAACCATGGAAAGGTAAGGATGAGGTTGCTTTATTATTTTACTTTTATTGCAGGAGATCGTTGGCTTCAGCTGGAATGGGCGTGATGGTAAGTATGGTTTAATTTAGAACAATAAAGGATTGTGTCTTTATTTCAATTAAAGGACTTTATTCTGGGTGTTTGTGTTTTTCTTTAACTTTGACTATGGGGTTAGTAATGGGGGTGTCTTATAGACGCCTCTCCATTACTAACCTGGGCTTGATGTCAGCTGGCATTATAAGCTGACATCAACCCCAACCCTATTACCCCACTGCCACCGCACCAGGGCAGCGTGGAAGAGCGAGGCTAAGTGCCAGAATTGGCGCATCCTATGGATGCGCCATTTCTGGGGCGGCTGACGGCTGGTGTTTCTAGCCTGGGAGGGGGCCAATATTCATGGCACCCTTCCTGGGCTATTAATATCAGCCCCCAGCTGTCTGCCTAGCCTGTGCTAGCTATTAAATTAGGGGGGACCCCACGTTATTTTTTTTGGGGGGTTCCCCCATTTTAATAGCTAGTAAAGGCTAGGTATTCAGCTGGGGGCTGATATTAGTAGCCTGGGAAGCTCCGTGGGTATTACCCCCTTCCCAGGCTTCAAACATTTGCCCCAGCTGTCTGCTTAACCTCCGCTAGAGCCTAAAATTAAGGGGAACCCCACGCCAATTTTTTTTTAAATAAATCCTTTATTTTAACACTAAATGACAAGTACAGTAATCAACACTATCACTGTACTTCATATATATGTGACTGACATGTTTCTATCTATCTAATCTATGTGTGATTCTCTATTCTTTCTATTCTAAATTGTCGGGTACAGATGCTGAATTGCCGGCCGGCTTTCTTAAAGAGACGGTGCATGAAAACACTATTATTTTTTTAAATAAATCCTTTACACTAAATGACAAGTACAGTAAGCAACACTGTCACTGTACTTCTTATATATGTGGCTGACATGTTTCTATCTATCTAATCTATGTGTGAAGCTCTATTCTGTCTGTTATAAATTGTCGGGTACCGCTGCTGAATTGCCGGCCGGCTTTTTTAAAGAGACGGTGCACGAAAACACTAATATTTTTTTTAATAAATCCTTTACACTAAATGACAAGTACAGTAAGCAACACTGTCACTGTACTTCATATATATGTGACTGACATGTTTCTATCTATCTAATCTATGTGTGATGCTCTATTCTTTCTGTTGTAAATTGTCGGGTACCGGTGAATGCCGCTGCTGAATTGCCGGCTTTTCATGTCATTCTACATTATTCTTAGTTGTTTTACTTCATGTAGAATTAACCTACAAGGAAAGAAAGGGTTTATTTTCATTCCGATATTTGTGTCCCATTGACTTGCATTGGTTTCCGGTATCGGAATCGGCGATATCCGATACTTTTTGGGTATCGGCCCGATCCAATCCGATACGATATTTCCTGATATCGGAAGGTATCGCTCAACACTATTTACAACAGAAAGAATAGAGCATCACACATAGATTAGATAGATAGAAACATGTCAGTCACATATATATGAAGTACAGTGACAGTGTTGGTTACTGCACTTGTCATTTAGTGTAAAGGATTTATTAAAAAAAATATTAGTGTTTTCATGCACCGTCTCTTTAAGAAAGCCAGCCGGCAATTCAGCAGCGGTACCCGACAATTTATAACAGACAGAATAGAGCTTCACACATAGATTAGATAGATAGAAACATGTCAGTCACATATATATGAAGTACAGTGACAGTGTTGCTTACTGTACTTGTCATTTAGTGTAAAGGATTTATTAAAAAAAATAATAGTGTTTTCATGCACCGTCTCTTTAAGAAAGCCGGCCGGCAATTCAGCATCTGTACCCGACAATTTAGAATAGAAAGAATAGAGAATCACACATAGATTAGATAGATAGAAACATGTCAGTCACATATATATGAAGTACAGTGACAGTGTTGATTACTGTACTTGTCATTTAGTGTTAAAATAAAGGATTTATTTAAAAAAAAATTGTCGTGAGGTTCCCCTTAATTTTAGGCTCTAGCGGAGGTTAAGCAGACAGCTGGGGCAGATGTTTGAAGCCTGGGAAGGGGGTAATACCCACGGAGCTTCCCAGGCTACTAATATCAGCCCCCAGCTGAATACCTAGCCTTTACTAGCTATTAAAATGGGGGAACCCCCCAAAAAAAATAACGTGGGGTCCCCCCTAATTTAATAGCTAGCACAGGCTAGGCAGACAGCTGGGGGCTAATATTAATAGCCCAGGAAGGGTGCCATGAATATTGGCCCCCTCCCAGGCTAGAAACACCAGCCGTCAGCCGCCCCAGAAATGGCGCATCCATAGGATGCGCCAATTCTGGCCCTTAGCCTCGCTCTTCCACGCTGCCCTGGTGCGGTGGCAGGGGGTAATAGGGTTGGGGTTGATGTCAGCTTATAATGCCAGCTGACATCAAGCCCAGGTTAGTAATGGAGAGGCATCTATAAGACACCCCCATTACTAACCCCATAGTCAAAGTTAAAAGAAAACACAAACACCCAGAATAAAGTCCTTTAATTGAAATAAAGACACAATTCTTTATTGTTCTAAATTAAACCATACTTACCATCACGCCCATTCCAGCTGAAGCCAACGATCTCCTGCAATAAAAGTAAAATAATAAAGCAACCTCATCCTTACCTTTCAATGGTTCCCAGGACAGCTCCAGCTCTGCTACATCGAGATGACAGGCTGGACCGCAGCAGAACGCTGCCATCCAGCCTGTCATCCCGCAGACACTGAGAAGCGCAGGCATGCTTGCGCTCCTCAGTGTCTCTCTGTGACGTCATCCAGATGAGCCGAGTTCATGTCCAATGAACTCAGCTCACCTCATGCACGTCACTGACAGCGTGGGAAAATTCTCACGCTGAAGTGCTGAGTGCAGGAGAATTTTCCCACGCTGTCAGTGACGTACATGAGGTGAGCTGAGTTCATTGGACATGAACTCGGCTCATCTGGATGCCGTCACAGCCAGACACTGAGGAGTGGAAGCATGCCTGCGCTTCTCAGTGTCTGCGGGATGACAGGATGGATGGCAGCGTTCTGCTGCGGTCCAGCCTGTCATCTCGATGTAGCAGAGCTGAAGCTGTCGTGGGAGCCATGGAAAGGTAAGGATGATGTTGCTTTATTATTTTACTTTTATTGCAGGAGATCGTTGGCTTCAGCTGGAATGGGCGTGATGGTAAGTATGGTTTAATTTAGAACAATAAAGGATTGTGTCTTTATTTCAATTAAAGGACTTTATTCTGGGTGTTGTGTTTTTTTAAATACTTTACTAGAAATTCATGGTGGTCATGTCTAATATTGGCGTGACCCCATGAATTTCGGGCTTAGGGCCAGCTGATAATGCCAAGCTGGCCTTAACCCCTTTATTACCCAGTGAGCCACCGCACCAGGGCCCTGGATGAGTTGGGTACAGCGCCAGAAGATGGCGCTTCTATGAACGCGCCATTTTCTGGGGCGGCTGCGGACTGCAATTTGCAGCGGGGGTGGCCCAGAAAGCTTGGGTCTCCCTGCGCTGCGGATTCCAGCCCCCAGCTGCCTAGTTGTATCTGGCTGGGCACAAAAATAGGGCGAAGCCCCACGCATTTTTTTTTTTAATTATTTCATGAAATTCATGGAATAATTAAGAAAAAAAGGGCTTCCCTATATTGTTGTGTCCGGCCAGGTACAAATAGGCAGCTGGTGGTTGGGGGCAGCCTGTTCCTGCCTGCTGTACCTGGCTGGACACAAATATAGGGCGAAGCCCCACGTCAATTTTTTTTAAAATAAATCCTTTATTTTAACACTAAATGACATTTGAGGAGTTAATAAAGATGCAGTCCCTAAATTATTATTTATTTTTTAATTAATTTTTCCCAAAACTTTTGACGTGGGCTTCGCCATATTTTTGTATGCCAGCCAGGTACAGCATCCAGCTTCTATGAACGCGCCATTTTCCGGGGTGGCTGCGGACTGCAATTTTCAGCGGCGGGGGGGGGGGCAGAAAGCTTGGGCCTCCCTGCGCTGCAGATTCCATCCCCCAGCTGTCTAGTTGTATCTGGCTGGACACAAAAATAGGGAGAAGCTTCACGTATTTTTTTTTTTAAATTATTTCATGAAATTCATGAAATAATTAAGAAAAAAAGGGCTTCCCTATATTGTTGTGTCCGGCTAGGTACAAATAGGCAGCTGGTGGTTGGGGGCAGCCCGTTCCTGCCTGCTGTACCTGACTGGACACAAATATAGGGCGAAGCCCCACATAATTTTTTTTTAATTATTTCATGAATTTCCTGAAATAATTTAAAAAAAATTGACATGGGGCTTTGCACTATATTTGGGTCCAGCCAGGTACAGCAGGCAGGAACGGGCTGCCCCCAACCACCAGCTGCCTATTTGTACCTGGTTGGACACAACAATATAGGGAAGCCCTTTTTTTCTTAATTATTCCATGAATTTCATGAAATAATTAAAAAAAAAAAACGTGGAGCTTCTCCCTATTTTTGTGTCCAGCCAGGTACAACTAGGCAGCTGGGGGATGGAATCTGCAGCGCAGGGAGGCCCAAGCTTTCTGCCCCCCGCTGAAAATTGCAGTCCGCAGCCGCCCCAGAAAATGGCGCGTTCATAGAAGCTGGATGCTGTACCTGGCTGGCATACAAAAATATGGCGAAGCCCACGTCAAAAGTTTTGGGAAAAATTAATTAAAAAATAAATAATAATTTAGGGACTGCATCTTTATTAACTCCTCAAATGTCATTTAGTGTTAAAATAATGGATTTATTTAAAAAAAAAATGGCGTGGGATCCCCCATAATTTTAGTCTCTAGCGGAGGTTAAGCAGACGGCTGGGGCAGATGTTTGAAGCCTGGGAAGGGGGTAAAACCCACGGAGCTTCCCAGGCTACTAATATCAGCCCCCAGCTGAATACCTAGCCTTTACTAGCTATTAAAATGGGGGACCTCCCCAAAAAAAATGACGTGGGGTCCCCCCTATTTTAATAGCTAGCAAAGGCTAGGCAGACAGCTGGGGGCTGATATTAATAGCCCAGGAAGGGTGCCATGAATATTGGCCCCCTCCCAGGCTAGAAACACCAGTCGTCAGCCGCCCCAGAAATGGCGCATCCATAGGATGCGCCAACTCTGGCACTTAGCCTCGCTCTTCCACGCTGCCCTGGTGCGGTGGCAGGGGGTAATAGTGGTGGGGTTCATGTCAGCGCCAGCTGCCATGAAGCCCAGGTTAGTAATGATGAGCGTCTATAAGACACCCCCATTACTAACCTACAAAGTGTTAAAAAGAAAAAACACACTACACCCAGAAAAAAATAATTTATTTGAAATAAAACACATTTTATTTAATTCTTAGTTTACTAAAAATAATAGTTACCTGTCCACGTTCCTGCGCTGATCTCCCATGCACAGCTGTCACATCTGGAGATGGTGACAGCTGTGCATGGCTGCTGTAAGCTCACGCTGCCGGGAACACGTCCGCTCCCGGCAGCGGGAGCCACTGACTGAGGTCACCGGAGTGCATTCAGGCAGCGCAGCTCCGGAGACCTCCTTTACGGCACTGCTGTACCGTGGGAATTTCTCACGATACAGCAGGGCCGTAAAGGAGCTAACCGGAGCAGCGCTGCCTGAACTCCGGTGAACCCTTACGGCCCCGTCATTCTAGCGGCGGCAGCGGTTCAGAGCGGTCACATTCTATGTGGCTGCTCTGAACTGGAGATCTTCGTGGGACCCTCGTGGACTGCTACGGAGGGGTAAGGATAAGGTTGTGGTTTATTATTTTATATTTTATTACAGGAGATCGATGGCTTCGGGGAATTAGGTGTCTAGGTGAGTATAGGTGTAGTTTTTTATTTTTTACTTTATTTTAGGTGGCGATCGGCGGGGACAGGTAATGTATAAACTAATTTCTTTTAGGTAACCACTGGCCACCAATGACATGTATTTAACATTTATTGGGGACACAGTAGGGCAATTTAAATAGCAGGATCAGTCTGATGGGAACTACTGCTCCCATCGAGCTGATCCTGCTGGCAGGAGTGGACGGGGGACAGACATAGGCCGATGGGAGTAGTAGTGTCACATCGGCCTATGTCTGCCTGCAAACACAGACACCGCGCACACCCGCACAAACATCGCGCACACACCCCGCACACACACCCCGCAGACACACTAATCATGACGGGTCTGGGAGGTGAGGCTGACCTGTGCGGCCGTGGGAAAGTTCATGTGAGTTCATGCAGTCAAGCATGAACTCACATGAACCCTCTGAGGGCAACGCGGCGACTTCAAATGAACAGCTGATCGGCATCACCTGATACCTCAGCTGTTCATTTGAAATAACCGGCGGGAAAGCGCAGCACAGAACGGGAAAGCCGGCGGTGAAGTCTTTTCACTGCCGGCTTCCCCGCCCGGGTCCTTCGCTCCCCGCTCCTTGGTGCTGCGCTCCCCGCCCGGTCCTAACTTACGATCGGGATGGGAGGTGGCGAGGGGAGCGGAGGATCGGGGTGGGAGGCTGCGGGGAAGCAGTATGGGGCTGTGTGATTGTTTAAAAGCCGGCGGCTTTTTACCGCCCGCCGGCTTTTAAACAATCAGGAGAATTCTCCCCCGCTGGGATGGCATTCTGATGACAGGCTGGATCGCGCTGCCATCCAACTTGTCATCCTTCACAGACACTGCAGAGCGCAGGCATTATGGGAACTTCCGATTCCGGTATCCGATATTGTAAAAGTATCGGAATTAAGTATCGGAATTCCGATACCGCGAATATCGGCCGATACCCGATATTACAGTATCGGAATGCTCAACACTAGACATGAGTCAAAAAAAGGGACAACCCCTTTAAATTTCCTGAAAGTAAACTGCTATATTTGAAATTATAATAAATAAAACAGTCCCCACTGATCACAGGCTAGTGAGATGAAAGAGTTTAGAAGACCCATAAAATCTACCTAAAATGAAGTATTACAATTTAATTATAATTTTGCCTTATAACTTTACTTTTTTCAGCTTAAAATAGGCTGCAACTAATAACAGCCCAATTATATGGCAATAAAAATCCATCCTTAAAAATGCATGTGTGACTGATGCATATATAATGACCGCGATAACAGTAATGAGTTTTCAATATCCAAATCCTGTTCCCAGTACAAGGAGAGTTTCCTCAGATTCAGCTGCTGGACCGGATTCTGAATAAAGGAGTGTCCTCTATATCTGGCCTAAGTTGCTTTGCAAGATGATTTTTTTCCACTCAGGGTGTGACAGGTTCAGCAACTCGATTCTACAATTTTTGTGTTTGTAAGAACCTTGTAAGCTAATGATATATAACTACTATAATACTGCTTCTATGTACAAGAATATAACTACTATAATACTGCCTCTATGTACAAGAATATAACTACTATAATACTGCTCCTATGTTCAATAATATAACTACTATAATACTGCTCCTATGTACAAGAATATAACTACTATAATACTGCTCCTATGTACAATAATATAACTACTATAATACTGCCTCTATGTACAAGAATATAACTACTATAATACTGCTCCTATGTACAAGAATATAACTACTATAATACTGCCTCTATGTACAAGAATATAACTACTATAATACTGCTCCTATGTACAAGAATATAACTACTATAATACTGCTCCTATGTACAAGAATATAACTACTATAATACTGCCTCTATGTACAAGAATATAACTACTATAATACTGCCCCCCATGTACAAGAATATAACTACTATAATACTGCCTCTATGTACAAGAATATAACTACTATAATACTGCCCCCTATGTACAAGAATATAACTACTATAATACTGCTCCCTATGTACAAGAATATAACTACTATAATACTGCCCCTATGTACAAGAATATAACTACTATAATACTGCTCCCTATGTACAAGAATATAACTACTATAATACTGGCCATATGTACAAGAATATAACTACTATAATACTGCCTCTATGTACAAGAATATAACTACTATAATACTGCCCCTATGTACAAGAATATAACTACTATAATACTGCTCCCTATGTACAAGAATATAACTACTATAATACTGGCCCTATGTACAAGAATATAACTACTATAATACTGCTCCTATGTACAAGAATATAACTACTATAATACTGCCCCTATGTACAAGAATATAACTACTATAATACTGCTCCTATGTACAAGAATATAACTACTATAATACTGCTCCTATGCACAAGAATATAACTACTATAATACTGCCCCTATGTACAAGAATATAACTACTATAATACTGCTCCTATGTACAAGAATATAACTACTATAATACTGCTCCTATGTACAAGAATATAACTACTATAATACTGCTCCTATGTACAAGAATATAACTACTATAATACAGCCCCTATGTACAAGAATATAACTACTATAATGCTGCCCCTATGTAGAAGAATATAACTACTATAATACTGCCCCCTATGTACAAGAATATAACTGCTATAATACTGCCCCTATGTACAAGAATATAACTACTATAATACTGCCCCTGTGTACAAGAATATAACTACTGTAATACTGCTCCTATGTACAAGAATATAACTACTATAATACTGCCCCTATGTACAGAAATATGACTTTTATAATAATGCCTCTATGTACAGGAATATAACTACTATAATACTGCCCCTATGTACAAGAATATAACTACTATAATACTGCCCCTATGTACAAGAATATAACTACTATAATACTGCTCCTATGTAGAAGAATATAACTACTATAATACTGCCCCTTATGTACAAGAACATAATGACTATAATACTGCCCCCTATGTACAACAATATAATTACTATAATACTACATCTATGTACAAGAATATAACTACTATAATACTGTCCCCTATATACAAGAATATAACTACTATAATACTGACCCTATATACAAGAATAAAACTACTATAATACTGTCCCCTATATACAAGAATATAACTACTATAATACTGCCCCTATATACAAGAATATGACTACTATAATACTGCCCCTATATACAAGAATATAACTACTATAATACTGACCCTATATACAAGAATATAACTACTATAATACTGCCCCCTATGTACAAGAGTATAACTACTATAATACTGCTCCCTATGTACAAGAATATAACTACTATAATACTGCTCCTATATACAAGAATATAACTACTATAATACTGCCCCCTATGTACAAGAATATAACTACTATAATACTGCCCCCTATGTACAAGAATATAACTACTATAATACTGCCCCCTATGTACAAGAATATAACTACTATAATACTGTCCCCTATGTACAAGAATATAACTACTATAATACTGCTCCTATGTACAAGAATATAACTACTATAATACTGCTCCTATGTACAAGAATATAACTGCTATAATACTGCCCCCTATGTACAAGAATATAACTACTATAATACTGCTCCCTATGTACAAGAATATAACTACTATAATACTGCCCCTATATGCAAGAATATAACTACTATAATACTGCCCCTATATACAAGAATATAACTACTATAATACTGACCCTATATACAAGAATATAACTACTATAATACTGCTCCCTATGTACAAGAATATAACTACTATAATACTGCTCCTATGTACAAGAATATAACTACTATAATACTGCTCCTATGTACAAGAATATAACTACTTTAATACTGCACTCTATGTACAAGAATATAACTACTATAATACTGCCCCTATGTACAAGAATATAACTACTATAATACTGCTCCTATGTACAAGAATATAACTACTATAATACTGCCCCTATGTACAAGAATATAACTACTATAATACTGCTCCCTATGTACAAGAATATAACTACTATAATACTGCTCCTATGTACAAGAATATAACTACTATAATACTGCCCCTATGTACAAGAATATAACTACTATAATACTGCCCCTATGTACATGAATATAACTACTATAATACTGCTCCTATGTACAAGAATATAACTACTATAATACTGCCCCTATGTACAAGAATATAACTACTATAATACTGCTCCTATGTACAAGAATATAACTACTATAATACTGCTCCCTATGTACAAGAATATAACTACTATAATACTGCTCCTATGTACAAGAATATAACTACTATAATACTGCTTCTATGTACAAGAATATAACTACTATAATACTGCCCCTATGTACAAGAATATAACTACTATAATACTGCCCCTATGTACATGAATATAACTACTATAATACTGCTCCTATGTACAAGAATATAACTACTATAATACTGCCCCTATGTACAAGAATATAACTACTATAATACTGCTCCTATGTACAAGAATATAACTACTATAATACTTCTACGTACAAGAATATAACTACTATAATACTGCTCCTATGTACAAGAATATAACTACTATAATACTTCTACGTACAAGAATATAACTACTATAATACTGCTCCTATGTACAAGAATATAACTACTATAATACTGCCCCTATGTACAAGAATATAACTACTATAATACTGCTCCTATGTACAAGAATATAACTACTATAATACTTCTACGTACAAGAATATAACTACTATAATACTGCTTCTATGTACAAGAATATAACTACTATAATACTGCCCCTATGTACAAGAATATAACTACTATAATACTGCCCCTATGTACATGAATATAACTACTATAATACTGCTCCTATGTACAAGAATATAACTACTATAATACTGCCCCTATGTACAAGAATATAACTACTATAATACTGCTCCTATGTACAAGAATATAACTACTATAATACTTCTACGTACAAGAATATACTGTATATTATTTTTCTGTATGGGAAAAATACAGAAGAATTGTAAATCTACCAGACACAGTAAATACAATGAGATTATGCATAAAATGATTTTTTTTATTATATAGAATTACTTTGTACAGACTATATACAGATTTTCAGATCGGACCTTCCATTTTGATATGAATTACAGTAAGCTCTTTATTTGGGTGTATTAGTCAATCACTTTTACATGTCACCACTTCTGCCGGTGATGTCATTTCAAAGAGTTTTCTCAATATCTATATATGTTGTATTGTATTACTTGATAGAATACATTTGTATTCTGAACTTTCACTCCTGTTTCTGAGGTTTCGTGCTGACGAGCTGTCTTACGGCTTGTAGTCCCCATACAGCCATGCAAATGGAAAATATCACCTAAAAATAAAAAAGAAAATTTTTAACAATTGATAAACAAAAAAATAAATTGACAATATCCAGTATAGATAACAGAGGGTTGTCAGCTTCCTACGGAGAAAATGCAGCCAAATGATTACCAGATACATTTATGAAGACATTATTTCTGTCTGTATTCTTAGTCATCACTTGACCGAAAAAAAATGGGCTTTTTGTCTGATTTTTGTTGGTTTTGACCTTTTTTTACTATATCAACGGCATCATTTGTAATCATTACACCATAGATCAGGTGTTTATCCTGTGGAAAAATGTGTCACGCTCTCTACTGAGACCAATGCTCTACTCCTAGATGTTACCATTCCTTTTGTCAAAGTGGCGTGTCCTTACACAGTTTGACGCCCACAGCACTGATTGGACAATGTCACAATGTGTTTTTATATTTTTTTACCTCTCTGGTTTTGACCTGGCTTATACAACCCTTCCCTGCTAGCCCGTTCCACCAGCCAGCAGCCACTCTGTTGTCATGCTAGGTATGGGAAGTACACAACGAATGACGATGGGAAAAGGTTGGAAGCCCAGCAACTAGGGAAAGGGTGGATGAAGACCCCTAGGTAGATCTAACAAAACCCTGATTCCCCTATCATTCCTAGATAGGTTCCTCACCTATCGCCGAGCAGGATACCTAAACCCTGGCTGTCCCTAGAACTGGGCTCTAGGTAGGGAGTGGAAAAGGTGATCACTAGTCAGTCCCACTGCAACTAAAGACAAACAAGGGAAACAGACAAGGGGAAACAGCTTTGAGAAGACACCAGAGCGATCACGACTACAATCCTCAAAGGAACTCCAAGACGAATCTAGCGGACTGTTAACACACCTGAACGGAGGAATTAACTCTATCACCAGTGACTCTCTGCAGACACTGAGGGCATTTATAGATCAAGCAAGGATGTGTCAATTAGCTGCAGAAGGTGGAGATCACCGCTTGGTCCTAGCGAGAGAAGGATACCACTACACTACAGAGAAGAAAGGATCAAGAAGGTGTCTGCAAGGCCAAGCGCAATGACCTTCTACAGCCGGATCCAGAACAACTGTCTGTCAAACCTGAGACACCCGTGACATCTGTAGACCCAACCCAAGGAGCTCTGTGTAAGTCCAGAACCATGTACAGAGGTTAAAGGGTGAAAGTCAGGGTTCCTTTGAGAACTGCGAGTCGGAGTGGCTAGTAGAAAGCATGTCCATGGAAGCCCTATTGAGAGCTGCTAGGCTACCATGACTAGAGCTGCTTTACATCAGATCATTCATAAATTTCTAGGAGGGATAACAAAGGAACTTCACAACATAGAGATCTAAAACTAGACTCTCCAGAATTTGTTATATTTTTTATTAAAACAGATATATCAGGAGGTGAGTATTCCTCCTTCAATAGTAAAGTAGAAGCAGCAGTAACAGAAAAAGTTCATAAATCAAGAAATCAATGCACATGCAGTTTTAAACTCTAGCTTTTGAAATATGTCTGGTGGTATGCTAGAATGCTGGATTTCTCAATGTATTCCCACCAGAAAGTATTACAATATTATTTCTACTATTTCTTCTATGTAGTGATGAAGAAATCTAAAAAAAAAATTTACTGAAAAAAGTTGAATTTTAAAGTGAGTAATGGTTGAAATTTATGGAAATGCAAGGGCTCAGGGACTTTGCAAAAGTCATCAATGCAAGTGATTCTGCCTCGGCAGTGCCAGTCTATTATCATACAGTACAGATTTAAGCTTGTGGCCCATCATCAGGTGAATAAACTCTTTAGTAGAGATGAGTGGATCAGGCAAAATTTGAATTTGCCTGTTTGTGCTTTTTTTTCCCGGGAAATTTGATTTTCGAAGAAGTTATTTTCCGCAAATTTAATGTACCTTATATATACTCTCCTTACTGCTCACCTCCACGGCCCATCCGCTCATCGCCGTCACCAGTGCATCTTCAGATCGCCATCATTGAATTTCCCAAGGCTCTCACGATAGGCTTGGACTTCCAGCTTTCATCAGCCATGGGAGTGTTCTGCGTATTCGAGAGTAAGGTCATGTCACACTAAGTGATGTCATGACTGTGTGACCTTTCGTGGCCATGGCATTTCAGCTTGAGATGCGACGAGGACCAGAAAGATGATGATGAGCGGTAAGGTGAGTATAAGGATTTTTTTTTAACCTTTCGATAGCCTTTCAAGGTTTAGAAACATGGCGGCTAACGGCCACCATTTTGCCTAATCATCGCGAACGCAAATTACAAAAAAATTTGCATTTATGTTGAAAGCGGATTTTTCAAAAAAATTAAACTAGAGTTTACTCACTCATCCCTACTCTTTAGCTAAAGCACATCTTGTATCTTGTGATTTTTGTAAACTTTCACTTTTGGCCGGAGTTGTGACTTTTCAGAAATATTTCAAGAGCGAATGATAAATGGTCTGACATCATTCCCCCAAGTGCACACATATCAGAACCTTCAGATGAAGATAATTCAGGAAAATATCATATTTATGGTAAGAAAAGAACAGTATCAACTATTGAAAATTGTGATTAATGGTTCAAACTATGAAGAAAGAAAATCACTACTGGAACAAAGGTTCCTTCCAACATTAACAACCGCGGTATGGAGATGAGGGTCTTCTACCATTTCATTACACCCATTCTACTCTCATTGGGAAATGGGCCATGCCCACTTTTGTTCTCTCAGTCTATTATTTAGTACTTTATTATGGTTGAAAACTTTTTTTTTTTAAATACTTTGTATAAAATCTTCATTTCCAAAATAAACACAATATGTAAAATTTTGACTTTTCTTAAATTAAGAAGGTAAAAAAAAAAAAAAAAAAAAAATTACTACTTTGATAAAGTATTATACCAGAAGTAGTCAGAGGTTCACTTGTAACCATATATTAAGTCTTAATTTACAACACAAACACAATACATTAAATATTTTGACTTTTTATATATAAAAAATGGCTTCTGCTGATGATCAACTACATTGGTGCCAGAGGTCAAGATGTAACTTAAAGTTTTAGTAAATTTCTCTGGATGTTCAGCCAGAAATTGGACCTCCCAAATAGATTCTCTTAAACCTAAGTTTAAGTCATGAGCTGGGTCCAACGAGGATTTCAATTCCAAATTTCTCTGTGATTAATTTAAAAAAATTGGAAAAAAATAAAAAAAATTATGTAGTGTCCCATTGGGAAAGTGGTTAATCAAAATAATGGACTGAAAGATGAGAGACTATAAATTAATTCTATTCTCAGCGGGAAGTTTTTTTTTTTCTTCGAATGCATTATTTATTACTGTAATTCGATCAAAAAAATGTTTCTTAATATTATGTGTAAAGTTTTACTTCTAATAAAAAACGCAAATTATAAAAGGTTCAGTTTTTATAAAAATTAAAACAATAAAATGCACCCCCCCCAAAAAAAAATAGTCTAAATGTCAATGGGATCTTATTTAGTGCATAACCACAAGGCTTTGGTAATTGTTTTATTTTCCTGTTTATTAGGGATCATGTAATGATGGTAGTAATATACTCCCCAGTTGTCCCCATGGCATCATGTCACAGCAGCCTAAAGTTTGGGGAATTTCTTTGGATGCTCTGCCAGAAATTAGACCTCCCGAACAAATTCTCTTGAACCTAAGTTTAAGTCACAAGTTTTTGTCCAACCAAGGGTTTCAACTCAAGAGTTCTCCCTGAGAAATTTTAAAAAGTTGGAAAATAGAAACAATTACTGTATGCTGCGCCACATTGAGAAAGTCGTTTCGGAAATGACAATGATGATCACAAACTATTTTTTAAGATGGACTGACACCCATTCTACCCTCAATTGAAACCCAGTATTTATTACTTTACGAATAAATGCATAAAGTCATATTTCCAATAAAAATACAAATTAAGAGGATACATTTTTATAAAATGTAAAATAATTAAATAAAAAAAATTACATAATACTATTTTGCACTACAGGGCTACTTGATGGATAAACGATCGGTAGGAAGATCGATCTTGTGCAAGCCTAGATTTCTCCACCTTTATCTTGATAGTATCAAGCCATTGGGTTGCTGGTCTTCCTCTTTGCCTTGTTTCTTCTATTCTTCTGACCTTCTCCAGTGATTGCTCTATTAGTATGATGTGTCCAAAGTTGGCAAGTCATAGCTTAGCTATCCTTCCTTTGAATGACATGTCTGTCTTGATTTGTTCCAAGATTGATTTGTTTATTCTTCTTGCCATCCATGGTATTGATAGCAACCTTCTCCAGCACCACATTTCGAAGGTGTTGAGTCTTGTTTCTTTATCACAAATATTATATTTGGTCTTATGGTTATTTTGTTTCACCTCCAGCTCTTCGTCAGCTGTGTTCTATTTGTGGTTGTACAATTTATGCACTGGTTGGAGACCATTCTGTGGGAACTACCACAATTGATTAGTATATCTTCACTTTTGCGTTAATACTTTTTTTTTTCAATTGCTGTTCCTACAGATGTCTCTCTCCAGCATGTTTTAGGTTTGATTTGTATAACTGATGTGTGCTTTATCATCATATTAATGCAGTGGCCAGCATTTTTGTTTCTTTATCGTCCAGGTTTTGCATTAGTATGTTACCACAGAAAAGGCCAGACTATGTACGAACTGTGTCTTCATCGCCAGTGAAATGGTCCTCGATTTGAAGACCTTGTCCAGTGACTTCATTTGCCCTTAGTTATCTTACTATTGACTTCACGTGTTGTTGCTGCATCTTGAGTAATCATTGATCAAGTAGGTTGAAGTCCAGTTCATCGCCATCCATCTCAAATGCGTCTAGGTCATACCTGACAGTAGTCAATATCTGTGACCATGTATAGGGTATTAATTTTCAGCATTAACACAATGCATAACATTTTATCCTTTTCTTATGGGAAAAAAAATATTATATTCTTTGATCCGGAACTTCAGTGATACCAAAAGTCTAAAGTTTAGGGAATTTTCCCTGGATGTTCTTCCAAAAAATTGGACCTCCCAAACAGAGTCTCTCAAAGCTAACTTTAACCTATGAGCTGTATCCAAACATGATTTCAATTTCAAAATTCCCCTCATGGAATTTCAAAAGTTGGAAAATGTAAACAATTATGTTGTGCCCCATTGAGAAAGTTGTTTTTGGAGATAATTTTCAGAAATTAATTTTGAAGATAAAGGACTTATACTCTCATTGGGAAATGGCCATGTCAACTTTTCTTCTCCTTATGAATTATCATTTGCTTAATTGAAATCCTAAAAAAAGATCTAAATATTACAATATGTATAAAGTCTTTATTTCCAATAAAAAGACAAATTATAAAATGTTTGACTTTTAAAAAATAAAACTGCAAAATATCTACAATACGGATTTGTTCTATAGTCAAGGGTCTACATGTCACATTGTATAGGGTCCTAATTTACATCATAAACACAATCCAAATTTTTTTTCTACTTTTCTAAAAAAAATTAAACTCCTTGATTATAAACTTCACTGGTGCCAGAGGTCTAACTTAAAGTTTAGGGAATTTATTTGATTGTTCTGCCAGAAATTGGACCTCCCGAACAGATTCTCTTGAATCCAAAGTTAAGCCATGAACTGTATTGAACTAAGATTTCTGCTCCAGATTTGTCCCTGTGGAATTTCCAAAAAGCTGGATAATGGAAAAAATATTATTATGCCCCATCGGGAAAGTTGTTTTCCGAGATAATGGACAGGAAACACAGATGCTGACATTTTTCCCACTTTCCATTTTGACTACCTGTTCTCACTATGACACACGCACAAAAAAGAGCATAATAGCAGACATTAATATCCAGCTGTTTTTAATAAGTGTTGGCTTTACGAATACATTGAGCTGAAGTAACAAAAAAAAAAAAAGTTCTAAAGACCAATTTTTGAAGTCTTTACAGGAAGTCTGAAAATGAGACTAAATATCCACATCCCTATCGATATACTGTAGAAATACAAGTTTGGGGATAAAATTAAAATTATTTATTAGAAAAACATTTTAGGGAAATGAATATCAAATGCAGCTGGAAAAATGATTTTTTTTTTTTCATTTCCGATGTTCTTAAGGAAATCACAGGTTTTTAGTCTAAGTTGCTTTTTTTTATGGGTATGTTTCAATATGATATTCACTTCTTATATTTTATAATCTCTTTAACAAATAATTTTTACCCTATTGACTATGGTTTTATTAGCAAAAAATCTCCCATTCATTTGTTTAGTGATAATTAACAGTATTTTAAGCTTTTATTCTTTGGATAGCATTTTTGTACATAGACAAAAAGTATCAAAATTACTATTAACTGATAATTACTAAATTCTAGTTTGTGTAACAAGTTTAAATATTTGCATCATGTTTGATTTCCTTGCAATGTGTCTCTTTTCATCGCATGTAGATCAGCATTTGAAAATTCCATTTACATGTGTTGTACTCTACATTTTTTCCTAAATTTTAAAGGAATTCACACCAAAAATAGTCAATAAATCTGCCATATTTGAGGTTCAAAACTGTAGAAAGGTTATTGAGTACCTATAACTTACTGGGAAACTTCATAAGGTAAATAGAGACCAAAATATAACAATTCCTAAAATAATTATAATTAGAAAAGTGGTCTCTGTATGTATGTAGTGAGTTGCTTTGATGAGCGCTTTAAAATAGCTGTGTTCCCCCATTGTATATTAACTATTTGCAAGCTACTACTGTATTTCCTCTTTTAATAGATTAACCCTTCAGAAGCAGTCATGTCCTCTACTTGAAGATTATTTTTTTATATGCAGCATTGTCCTCAACCTTTATTTGTGCTATAGTATCCAAGGACTAGTGATGAGCGAGCGCTAAAATGCTCAGGTACTCGTTCCTCGGGTCGAGCAAATTGGAATACTCGGGTGCTCGACCCAAGCAACGAGCCCAATGTAAGTCTATGGAAAACTCGAGCATTTTTCAGGTGGCTCCCCCCGGCGGTCTGCAGAGGGCCTAAAAATTGCCCAAATCGATGGGAACAGTGCTCAAATGACATGGGAACAGCATGGGGAAGATCCCTGGAAGCATCTCTGACTCCCAGATCACTGCTGTCATCAACGTGATCAAAGTATTACCCACTTTTACGGACTCACAATAAAACATACAAAAACTAAACCAAAATGGATTTTCCTGGGAAATATGTTAAGGAACATCCTTTCCAGGGTAATGACTTGTATATAAGGCAAAATAAATAACCAAAAACAAAAATACTCCTCCACACCTTGGGCTATGTTCACACATAGCATTTTTGATGCGTCTTTGCACTTTTGTATTGCTTTCAACCAAGACAAATGCATTCACCAGGAAATGTAAATTTAACATTTTACAACCTTATCTGGCCAGGTATTTAAAACTCTGTTTTCTCTATCACACGGATCACATCCAAACTCAGTCATTTGTAGTAAGCGTGGAAGAAACTGTCCTCCATTTAAAATGGGCAAGGCACGTGGCAAGGGACGGGGATCTGGACGTGATGGTAATGGTGCATGCAGAGTAAGAAGACAAGGCCGTGGGGAAGCCGAAATTGTGCCACAACAAACACCCACATCTTCTCGCCTGACCTTCCTGTCCCAAATTCTAGGGGACCACAGCACACAACTATTGAACCCAGAGCAGTGTCAAAAGTTTGTTGGTTGGATAGCGGATAATGCTTCCAGTCAATTAGCCTCCACCACCACCCTGTCTTCCACACGGTCAAGTCTCAGTAGCCGGGAGTCTGGATCGCATATTCCTCACCCTGATCCTCCTTCCTCCCACCATGCTGAGTACCCAGAGACAACTAATCCCACACTTGGACACTCTGAAGAGCTGTTCATTTTTCCATTTATAGATTCGGGCCTCTCGCCTGGTCCACTTGAAGCGGGGCAAGAGGAGATCGCATGTAGCGATGCCCAAATATTTCAGAAGCCACGGTCACAGGAAGGCGGCGGTGGGAAAGTGTCACAAGAGGGGGACGATGATGAGACACAATTGCCAGAAAGTTAGGAGGAGGACCAGGGTGCGGAAGTGGAAGAAGAGGTGGTGGATGATATAGTAACCCACCCAATCTGGCAGGAGGACATGCAGAGCGAGGATGGCAGCACACAGGGGGAGGGAGGCAGAGCACCCCAACAGGCAGGAATAAGCAGTGTGGTGGCCGCAGACAGAAGGCAGGCAACCGTTCCCCATAACACCAACACGAAGGAAGTTGCCAGTACAACTGTTAGGTCTTCCCGAGTCTGGTTGTTTTTTAAAGACTCTGCCGATAACCCCAGAAAGGCCATTTGCACCACCTGCCAGGCTAGCATCAGCAGGGGTGGCAAAACGACCAGCCTGACCACCACCAGCATGATCAGGAACATGACAGCAAAGCATCCGACTTTGTGGGCTGAACCCCAGGGTCCAGGAACAGTGTCTGCGGGGGGCACCATTGCTTCTTCCGCTGTTGTGCATGCAAGCCAATCCCCTGTCCATAGTTTGTAAAGCCGAATAAAGACTTGCGCCCATCAAGTTCGACCTGTTAGTTCTGTAATTGCTAAAGTTGATCCAGAGGAGGGCAAAAACCCCAAATGATTTGGCCAATCTTCACCTAAGGAAAAATTCCCTCCCGACTCTGAAACCAGCAGTCAGAATAAATCCCTGTATCAACCTACTATTTTATTTTATTTTTAAGTATATGCTGAAATCTGCCTGGTATCTAGAAATGCATCCAGTCCCCGCTTGAACTGGTGTAGTGAATCAGACATTACCGTCTCCTCACTCACTGAATTCCATATTCTCACTGCTCTTACCGTAAAGAACCCCTTCCTATGCTGGTGCTGAAACCTTTTCTCTTCCAGTCTTAGTGAATGCCCTCTTGTTACCGTAATATCCCTCCTTTTGAACAAATCCCGGGCAAGGTCTCTATACTGTCCCCTAACATATTTGTACACATTTATTATGTCCCCCCTCAACCTTCTCTTTTCCAGGCTGAATAGTCCTAGTTTTGCCAACCTCTCTGGGTATTGCAGTCCCTCCATTCCCTTTATTAATTTTGTTGCCCTCCTTTGTACCTTTTCAAGCTCATTTATATCCTTTCTATATATTGGGGCCCATAACTGAGCACAGTATTCCAAGTGTGGTCTGACCAGTGCTTTGTACAGTGGAAGAACAATGTTCTCATCCTTTGCAGCTATACCTCTTCTGATACATCCCATTACCCTGTTTGCCCTTACAGCAGCGGCCTGACTTTGGGCACTCCAATTTAGTTTGCTATCAATCAAGATGCCCAAGTCCTTCTCCATCTCTGAATTCCCCAATGATTTCCCATTCAGTGAGTACTGGTGACTTCCATTTTTCCTTCCCATATGTATGACCTTACATTTCTCCTCGTTAAACCTCATTTGCCATTTAATGCTCCACCTACCCAGCTTATCCAAATCCTTCTGTAGGTCTTCACTATCCTCTTTTGTATTAATTGTTTTACATAACTTTGTGTCATCTGCAAATATTGATATTTTACTATTTATCCCGTTGACTATGTCGTTAATAAAGATATTAAATAACATTGGGCCTAGTACAGACCCCTGTGGTACCCCACTAGTGACGCTTACCCAATCTGAGTATATTCCATTTATAACCACCCTCTGCCTTCTATCCTTTAGCCAGTTAGCTACCCACTTGCAGACATTTTCCCCCAGCCCCATCATTCTCATTTTGTATACCAACCTATTATGTGGCACGCTATCGAACGCTTTTGAGAAGTCGAGATACACGACATCCACTGGTTCCCCCTGATCTACTCGAGAGTAGAGATGAGCGTTGTTCTACTCGAACTGTTCGCCAATCTCAAATTCGAGCTGTTTTGGGCGGTGTTCGAGCCGTTCGGCGAACACAAACAATTTGAGAAAAATTCGGCTGTTCGAGGTTATGTTCGATAACTGTTCGTGCACCAAAATCATAACTGGATTTTTTCTTAGTAATGATGAAAATTAATGTTAATACGCAGTTTGAGTGTACAGCGGGGCGGGGGAGGGGCAGGGGATGGATCTCTGCAGGAACAATGAAGATCTCCATTTTTTTTTCTCTTTCCCGCATTTGCAGTGGGGAGGTGCAATCTGTCAGCCTATCAGCAGCGCACACACGGAGCGAAGTGCTTTTTTTCACACAAGCAAGGGCATGTGTCATTGGCAGTGTATGTCACATGTCCTTGCCCTATAAGACCAAGCCATTTTCCCCATCGCCACCATTTTCTCACTGCTGCAGCTGCGTGTTAGACGGCACCGCTGTTGCTGTGTGCGCTATACCTTGTTAATTTCAAGCCAATTTTCGCACAAATATACAGATAGCTTGGGAGTAGGGAATAGTTGTGATTGCAGTCCTTTTAAGGACTAGGTTACAGCATTTCCTACGACTTTTATCAGGCAGGTCTGTGCTCTTAAATAGATAGATTGTGGGAGTAAAGACTAATTGTAATTGGAGTCCTTTTCAGGACTAGGTTACATCAGTTCCTATCAGTTTTTGCCAGGCAGGTCTGTGCCAGTGCTGTGCAAGTTTTTTTCACAGCATTTGGCTGAATCTAGCAAAGCTAATCCTTTTTGGCCTATTGCAGAGTGTGTTAGTCAGTGGAGTAGCCTATCTGTGTTGCAAGATATACCACCTGTGTATAGAATACCAATTTTTTTACTGCACCTAGTGAAGTAAAATCTTTTGGGCATAGCATCATTCTATTAGTCCATCTATACTGACCTCCATCAGGTTGCAAATTGAATATAATTTTTTTCTGCATCTAGCTCTGAAAAAATATTGGGCTTCTAGCTGTGTGTGGGACTTGTTGTACTAGTCCATCTATACTGACCTCCATCAGGTTGCAAACTGAATATATTTTTTTCTGCATCTACCTCTGAAAAAATATTGGGCTTCTAGCTGTGTGTGGGACGTGTTGTATTAGTCCATCTATACAGACCTCCATCAGGTTGCAAACTGAATATATTTTTTTCTGCATCTACTTCTGAAAAAATATTGGGCTTCTAGCTGTGTGTGGGACTTGTTCTATTAGTCCATCTATACTGACCTCCATAAGGTTGCAAACTGAATATAATTTTTTTCTGCATCTACCTCTGAAAAAATATTTGGGCTTCTAGCTGTGTGTGGGACTTGTTCTATTAGTCCATCTATACTGACCTCCATAAGGTTGCAAATTCAAAATAATTTTTTGTCTGCATCTACCTCTGAAAAAATATTTGGCCTTCTAGCTGTGTGTGGGACTTGTTCTATTAGTCCATCTATACTGACCTCCATAAGGTTGCAAACTGAATATAATTTTTTTCTGCATCTACCTCTGAAAAAATATTTGGCCTTCTAGCTGTGTGTGGGACTTGTTCTATTAGTCATCTATACTGACCTCCATCAGGTTGCAAATTCAAAATAATTTTTTGTCTGCATCTACCTCTGAAAAAATATTTGGGCTTCTAGCTGTGTGTGGGACTTGTTCTATTAGTCCATCTATACTGACCTCCATAAGGTTGCAAACGGAATATAATTTTTTTCTGCATCTACCTCTGAAAAAATATTTGGCCTTCTAGCTGTGTGTGGGACTTGTTCTATTAGTCCATCTATACTGACCTCCATAAGGTTGCAAACTGAATATAATTTTTATCTGCATCTACCTCTGAAAAAATATTTGGCCTTCTAGCAGTGTGTGGGTCTCATTGTATTAGGCCATCTATACCAAGCTCCACCAGCTTTTCAATTAATAATAATTTTTCGCTGCATCTAGCCCTGAAAATAATTTTTCTTCCCAATAGTGGTAGCAATAGAAATATGGGGCGCGCTCCTGGCTTACAAAAATATACGCTTCATAACAAAAAACACCAGCTTAGCGCACTGCATTAATAAGATGGCATCATCGTCTCTCCCAGTGCTAGGCCTACTACCCAGGCTAGCATTCCTGTGCCTAAAACACAATGTATGGGTCCGCGCTAGCCACTATGCTGAGGGGTCTAAAGCTGCTGCTAACGCTTTATAACAATTCAATTGGCAGATTTTCACAGAGCTCTTCCACAATGCCCACCCATCGGGACAACAGTTGCCCACCTTCCCTATGGGATCTAGTGGCGAATAGTTGATGCCATTAATCAGAGCGTCAGTTGCCCCGTCGACGTGGCAAGCATACGGTAAGGCATGGGAAGAGTGGACACGACTAGTAGCAGGCAGACGGGTTGACCAATGTGAACAAGCCAGATCACAAGTCACCATAGAATTTCTCCACCAGCTAATGATGAGGGGCATATCAGGGGCGTCAGCGCAGCGGTGTCTGACCGGAGTAGCATTTCACTTCCAACTACTGAATTGGGGAGATGTGACAAAGATTCATCATCAGACAATCCATAAAAGGGTGGAAAAGGGGTCAGCCAAGTCAGGAGTGTAGACGTCCCGTCCCGTGTCACTAAAACTGATTTCTCACATCATATCCCTAACACCATTAACATGACACTCACAATTTGAAGCAACACTACTGTCTACTGCATTTGTGATCGCCTTCTTCGGGGCGCTATGCATAAGCGAATTAGTCCCTCAATCCAAAATTAGCACCAGTGGAGGCTTATTACACCAGGACGTAGTCATAGCCAATAATGCAATACGTCTACGCATACACAAATCGAAAATGGTTCCAGCAGGCAAGGGCACTTGGGTACTTCTACAACCCACAAACGGTACACTGAGTCGGGTAACAATAGTAAAACCATATCTAACCATCAGATCACAAAGTAATTTGTTCCTATCACACATTGATGGGACGCCATTAGCAAGATACCAGTTCCAAGCTATATTTAATAAATGCATAACATCGTCAGGGAACCACCCCAAAGATTACGGGACACACTCATTCCGCATAGGCGCAGCCACAGAAGCAGCAAGAGCAGGACTGTCAGAAACGGAAGTTCAGAGGATAGAGAGATGGTGATCCACGTGTTTGGCAAGATACATAAGACCGGACTTGTTATCCTAACGTGGTTTGTTTCTTTTACAGGTGACGCTAAGCCAACAGTGTGGGTGATAGGCCACTCGTATATATATTGGGCAGATTAAAGGGCGAAAGTCCGCCCAGGCGGGAGGAAATTAGAGTTTCATAACACATATTTCAACTGGAGAGGTATTAGAGGCCTGCTATGGCCACAGGTACTAATGGAGGTAATCAAGGTAGGGAGAGAGGCAAGATGTCTGGTCATCTTAGTTATACAGGCCGGGGGAAACAACCTAGGTCATCACAAGAGCGCATAACTAATGGCAATAATGAAACTAGACACTGAGCGCTTCAGAGAATTTTTCACAAAACTAGCTATAGTATGGTCAGAGATTGTGCCGATAGCGGTATGGCAAGGTGCGCGAGACATCACGGCCATCGAACGGACAAGGCGGGTAATAAATATTCGGATGGCAAAATTTAGAAGAGACAGAGGCGGTGTAGTGGTACGACACCGACAACTGGAAGGAGATAAAGCAGGCCTCATACGGCCCGATGGTGTTCACTTAATGGATATTGGACTGGACATATTCCTGTCAGGACTCCAGGACGGAGTGGAACAAGCATTAAGAGTGATGGGTGGGGGTCAGAGTCCTGCATACGAGTACGCAGGATCCTCCGTGGCCTGGAAATAGAAAGGACATGTTGGAGAGTTACACTTGTTGGCCAAGTTGCCGGAGTGGAGACCCAGGGCATGCTGCAACAAGCTGAATTATTTTAGAAATAAAATGTCTTTCTAATGGAATGAGTATAAAGAGTTAATAAAGCTGTGACCGATCCTCACCCATCCAGTTGTAAGAGTTACATTATTGTATTGTCAAGGAAAGGGGGGCGGTAGGGGGGCTGAGCGTCTGGGTTTGGTTGGGGGTCCCCACAGTCTGCCTAGGCTAGATGCATTTAAAAATTCTTATTAGATACACAGGCGGTGCAGCTTGCTTCGCAGCTGGGCTACTACGCCCAAAGTATTGCCTAGGCTAGATGCAGTTAAAAATTCTACGCTGACTAGCAGACACTGAAGATTTGGAGCAGACCTCTGAGTAAACAGCTCTTCAGACTCAATCATCTGTGTTACCCCAAGCCATAGTGTATGTAGTTTCTTACAGTTAAAAGGGGGGGGGGGAGCGACCCAACCCACCTGGAATTGACGATGCCAACGTCACGTAAGACACAGCAAGGGGACTCCAAAAAGAGTTTCCATTTTTTCCTAAAATTGTGGCACAGACACCACTTAACCCTAGAACGCATACCTGGGGCCTCGCAGTCCCGCCCTGTTAATTGTTTTCTATTTTCTGCAAGATTACTTTAGTTAGAATTTTGAAACTCTAGGTATTCTTCATGTATATAGTTGTTTGTCATTTGAGTTTGAGTTATTCAATGTTATTTGCACACGGGCCTAAAAGGCCCCAGGTATATGAAAGTGTAGATTTTTATGGTCATGCGTTCTAGGGTTAAGTGGCATCAATTGCCCCACAGTTGCTTAAAACGGTTGGTGAGGTGATATTACCAAATCCTCAAGCTTTTAGCCTCCCAAGGATAACACAGGATTAGAAAAGTCCTTGCGAATCCATGATTTGTTCATCTTTATGAACGTGAGTCTGTCTACATTCTCAGTGGACAGCCGCGTGCGCTCATCTGTCAGCACACCACCAGCAGCGCTGAACACACGTTCAGACAGAACGCTGGCTGCAGGGCATGACAAGATCTCCAAGGCGTGAGTGGCGAGCTCCGGCCATTTTTCCAGATTGGAATACCAAAATGAGCAAGGGTCCAGTGACACAGTCATGGCTTCGATGTTCACTTGGAGATACTCCTGCACCATCCTCTCTAGGCATTGACTATGTGTCAGACTTCTTGTCTCCTGTGGCCTTGCAAAGGATGGTCTAAAAAAGTGGTGAAACGATTTCACAAAATTGCTGTTACCAGCAGATACTGTGTTACTGTTACGGTTTGAGTGATGAAGACTCGACAGTCCCGCGGTTGGCAAGTTAGAACTGTGAGATTCACTTCGTGCACCACTGGTGTTTTGTGGAAAAGCACATGTAAGATTCTGCAACAGCGTCTGCAGATACTCCTGCATGCGTCAATCCCTTTTTATGGCAGGAATTATTTCGGCAAATTTACTTTTGTACCGGGGATCTAAGAGTGTGGCAACCCAGTAGTCGAGATTACTTCGAATTCTGCAATCTGAGGGTCATGTTGCAGGTAGTGCAGCAAGAAGGCACTCATGTGTCTTGCGCATCCAGGAGGACCAAGTCCTTGTTGTGTTGGTAGCGAGGTAAGAATCATGCTTCTTTCCTCTGCCCTCTCCCCCCAACCTCGCACAACAGAAATGTGATCAAGGTCTCCCTCATCTGATGAGTCTTCCATGCCCATCGCCAGTTCATCCTCCACTTCTTCCTCGGCTCCTGCACCTTCCTCAACAGTTTGGCTGCTACCATGCGCCCTGTTTAATCCCTCTCCCCCACTCTCCCATGCCTGCCTCCTTGGTGCTGCCAACCGTCTGGACCTTGGAGATGTTATCCCTTCCGCATACGACTCCTCCTCTACTTCCTCCACCTCCTCTTGTCCGACCACCTGACTCTGAATTCTGTTTAATGTGTGCTCCAGCATGTAAATCACCGGAATAGTTATGCTGATAATGACATCGTCGTCAGCACTAAACATCTTCGTCGCCATTTCAAAACTGTACAGAAAGGTGTGTGGCGCCCCTGAGGGTGCAGTCACCACAGAGTTACTGCATCTCACCCAGAGGTGTGGTATCTCACCCTCAGGTAAGGAAGGCGTATGGCTCGGGACCCTAACACCTGCATCCAACACATACCCGCAGTGGGGTTAGGGCGAGATTGCTCCTAAGGGAGAGCACAGTCCCAGGTCCCTAGCTGGTGGGAGGATCCTATGTAGTGGGTGCTTAGGGGAGCAGCTTAGGGGAGCACATGACAGGGAGAGTATAAATAGGAAGCCATCTTAGAAAGAGCAAGCCAGTCAGAGGAGGAAAAGTGACAGGAGCAGAGGCTCGGCATGAGCTCTGCTCCGGAGGCGGGCCTAGCCTGAGAGGCCCAGGACTGAAGGAGAGAAGAGAGGAGTGGGAGCAGGATGGCTCCAGGAACCGAAGGGACCCTAGGGCTACGGGCTGTGCAGAAGGCCACCTGTACTCCCGCTGCTACCAGGAGGTAGAGGGGTCAGGCCAGATAAGGGGAACCGGTCCCTCAACTAGAGGAGAAACAGCAAGGCTCAACTAGAAACCGGAGGCTGCAGCATTTCATGTACTGCAGGCAAAAGTCCACACCAGTCTCACTAAGAAGGTAGCCACATAGGACCCAGGGGACGGAACACAAGTCGCCCGCCAAGGCCCGAGGATACCGGATAGAAGTGTCACTGGGTGTGAGGTGCAGGGAGAAGGCCAGAGAAAGGACACACAGAAGGGGGTCCTGCTAAGTACTCCGGAGCTATCTGGGGGTGGACTGAGCCCCTCACTGAGTACGCACAGCACGACGGGTGAGATAGCTCTGGTACCTGTAATCTGGACTGCAACAACTGTGAGTAAAGATCTTGGGACTGCACCACACGGACTCTGTGTTCATTACTGACTCCCTGCACTACAACCACCATCATCCACCCACACTGCCCTGAAGCTACACTCTTCCTGTGGTGAGTAATAATACCATTGCAGCAAAACCACCAGCTTTAGAGGACTGTTCCGCAGCGGCGGCCCCTTTGGCCGCACTCCACAGGTGGCGTAGTCGGACATTATAAAATCCATATATACAAATTACCGTTGGATTGACCGCCCTGGGTCACGGACCGGGTCACCGCCACAGTGACTACAACCCCCAGCGTCTACCGGCCCGGTTCTGGGTACCCCACGGCCCAGGGGGCGCGTCAACTTCATAGGTCCCTGATCTGAGACCACTCCTGCTGTGTGATTTGCCCCACCTCTGGATCTCGTTGGCCCAGGCTATATGTCAGAAACTATTGCACCAGGGCTTGTCGGTGCTGCCACAGTCGCTGCAACATGTGCAGAGTTGAATTCCACCGTGTCGGCACATCGCATTTCAGCCGGTGAACTGGCAGGCCCAACGACTTCTGTAGAGATGTAAGTCGTTGAGCTGCGGGATGCGAACGGCGGAAGTGAGCACACAGCGACCGTGCCCTCTGCAGAAGGCCATCTAGTCCGGGATAGTGGGCTAAAAATTTATGGACAACCAGGTTCAACACGTGAGCCATACAAGGCACGTGTGTAACATTGCCCCGGCGAAGGGCCGCACCCAGGTTTGCAGCATTGTCGCACATGGCCTTCCCTGGTTGCAGGTCCAGTGGAGACAACCATTCATGAAACTGGGTCTCCAGAGCTGACCACAAGTCCTCAGCTGTGTGACTCACATTTCCCAGACATTTCAAAGTAAACACTGATGCCGTTGAGCCCTGCTGCCAGCATAGTAAGGAGGTGCGCAGTTAGAAAGCAGGTGGCATTACCAGACAGGCTTTGGGTGCAGGTGGAGGACCGAGAGGAGGTTGAGGAGGCAGAAGCAGTGGAGGAACTTCTAGATAAAGAGGATTGACGTACAACTCGCGGGGACAGCAAGACTTGGACAGCAGCCCCTTGTCCTGCTGTCACCATAGTTACCCAGTGCACTGTCAGCGACATGTAACGCCCCTGTCCATGCCTACTCGTCCAAGTGTCTGTGGTGAAATGCACCCTGTCACACACAGAGTTTCTCAAAGAAGCGGTGATGTTGTGTGCGACATGCTGGTGGAGCGCAGGCACACCTTTCTTTGAGAAGTAGTGCCGACTGGGCATCTGGTACTGGGGCACTGCGACGGACATAAGGTCTCAAAAATCCACTGTGTCCTCCAGGCGGAAAGGCAGCATTTCTGTAGCCAACAGCTTGCAGATGGTGAAATTCAACCTCTTAGCTTTCTCATGGCTAGGAGGAAATGGTCTTTTACTTGTCCACATCTGAGGGACCGAGGGCTGGCTGTTGTGCTTTGACGGGGTTGAGTAGGGTGTCCCTGGCAAACTGCCGGTCTGTGAGGAAGATGCAGGCGGACATGTTAGGTTGCCTTGATCCAAAGGTGGTGCTCTCGATGTCAGAGAGCTCTCAACACCAGCAGGTGTTTCCACTTCCCAATGAACTGACGACCTGCCAATCACACTGGCTGTTGCAGGTAAAGAGGTGGCAGGTCTGCGTCCAAAAACATGTGTGACTGCTGTCCCCCCAGTCACAGAGGATGAAGAGGCCGCGGATGCACAAGATGGGGCAGACGGTGGTTGGCCCAGCCTGCTAGTCCCGCATTGTAGCACAGTGAGCTTCCCACTGCAACTTATGCTTCATATCCATGTGACGGTACATGCATGAAGTACTCAAACTATGGATTTTTTGGCCTCTACTTAGCTTTTGGTGACAAATATTACAGATAACACAAGTTGGGTCATCCTTATCGATCTGAATAAATGCCCAGGCTATGCAAGGCTTAGAGCCCATGCGACCTGAAGAGCCACTACGACTTGTGGTCAGAGGCGGAGTTGTGGTTGAGGATGCAGTTGTTGACGTGCTTCCAGTACTCCGTCTCTGTCCAGGAAGGCGCAACCTAACCTCGTCGTCAATAGCATCTGTGACGCCCCGCTGCGCTTGGTATCACAGATCCTAGAAGAGTGTATTGATGGAATCCTCCACAAGAGGCCCCCATAAACATTCACACATCTCCACCTTCCACCTCAGACCAGCAGAGGGAGCCCATTAGGGATATAAATAGGGAAGGTGGAGCTAGGCAGTTCAGTTCCTCTGAAGAGTTCCTGCAGTAGAGAAGCCTAAGAGAGGTCAGTCTGCAGTGGAGCTCAGTCTAGTCTAGAGAACTCAGTTAATAGTTCAGCAGTGGAGCACGAGGCTCCTGCTAGCTAGATTCAGGGAGCCCAGATAGAGCTTAAGGTGTGCCAGCGTCATAAGATCGGTGAAGCGCGGCAAGCTGCCGTTAGTGTGTATAGCCTATTGAGGGCCCGAGTAGGCCGAAGGCGAGTGGCGAGTTAGTACATAAGGGGCAGAAGAGCTTAACCAGCTCACCCCGAAGCATTTACCGGACACCGGATCCGAGCTTACCGGGATCTCTATGACCCAGTAAGGCATAACCGGAATCCCTGGAGAACTACAAGTCACAGGATCGCTAAGGTGCTGATACGTAACAGAGCCAGGAGACGCTTAGGCCCCGCATACTGGGAGCGTGAACTTCAAGAGAAGGCCCTACCACAAGGTCAGCCAGCGCAGGACAGAGACAAAGTTAGGCCTAGCTCCAGGCAGGTCAGAAACTTACTGCGCAGAGGCAAGAAACAGGAGGCCCTACACCCGCTCATTGGGGAGGATCCTGATATGCACCCTTCACCCTACAGTGCTCCAGGATGTGCCTGAATTTCCTCCAGTAAAAGGTACTGAAGTGACTACCGTGTCCGTTTCCGTTCTTGCTCTCACCCAGCTGGGTCTCGCCTGTCCTGCATTCCCCCTGCATATGCTGCCCTGAGACCTAGCTCCACCTGTGGGGAGCTATACCATCGAGCTGCCTTATCACGGGCCTCAGTGGACTGCTGCAGCGCTGGTGCTTCTCACCAGATACCACAGGTGGTGTCACAAACTCTTATAAAATTAACAATTATCCACCCTTTTAAAGAGTGACCCCAGGGTACGGGCCAGGGAGCCGACCACCGCGACATCCCAAAGGCCAGGCAAAGGCCCGGGTGACCTCATCGACTGGCTGACTGTGGGTTGACAGTAAGTGGGATCTCCAACCTTGTCATCATCACCCTGTGTGTTATCACACCCGTCGTCCTCAAAGCTAACCTCTTCCTGCCCTGACCGAAAAGTCAAGTTGTCGCTCCAATCAGGTATTTGAGTCTTATCATCGTCTTCATCATTGTCTCCACCAACAGGAGTTACAGTTTTGGAACGAGGGTCTACATTATGCTCAGAACCTTCTTCATCTGGTCCTGGATCCGACTTATAAAGATTCTGGGCATCAGTGCAGATCATTTCCTCGTCTGGATTAACAGAAGCTCTGGAGCAGACCTCCGTTTCCCAGGCTATAGTATGAGTAAACAGCTGTGCAGACTCAACCATCTGTGTTACCCCATACTCAGATGGGCAGCTGGAGACTTGGGAGCTGTGAGGAAGCAAGTGCGATTGGGGTGACACCTCTGAGGACTGGAGTATTTGTGATGTTGAAGTTGAGGTGGAGGAGAGCCCACTTGAAGGAGCACTTGATATCCGCTGAAGCACCTGCTGTTTTTGTGCCTCATCTGGAATTTGTAGCGATGGGCGTGTCCGTAACAAAGGGATCGTATCACATTGTCCACGAAAAGAAGTCGACATGTTAGTTTGGCTAGAAGATGGTCTTTCTTCTGCAGATGTTACTCCCCCCCCACCGCGGGGGGCTTGACCCACCAGCGGACAGGCACCAGTATTAGGAGAGGGGGGCTGGCCGTCAGGGTCCACCGCGGCTCTGGCACAAACCCGGCGACACGGAGGTGGCACGGGCAGGAACGGACTGGCCGTGTCGGCTTCTCACTTTTTGGATTTTAGAAGGGCATGACATGCCTATATCTGTGTCTCCCCCTCCTTTTACTCCTCCACCTCTTTTCTTTTCGCATGACTATATGTACTTGTCACTTTTCCATGTGTTAGTTATGTCTTCTGAGCAGTTTGTCAGCTTTTGGACACCTTTGAAGGTGTTTTCTATGTGTTTCTATGTGTTTTTGTTTGCCTGCCATTGGTTTTAACGGTGTTCGAAGGTGTTCGACGAACAGTTCGACGAACAGTTCGGCGAACACACGGGTGTTCGACGAACCGAACTCGAACACTACGGGGGTGGCTCAACACTACTCGAGAGCTAACCTCCTCGTAGAAGTCAATCAGGTTTGTTTGGCAGGAGCCATTCCTCATGAATCCATGTTGGTTCGGGATTAAAAGATTATTAGCATCAAGATGCTCCGTAATTGCCTCTTTAATGAAGCTTTCAAAAATTTTGCCCACAACGGACGTCAGACTCACCGGCCGATAGTTTCCGGCGTCACTTTTCGCTCCCCTTTTGAATATTGGCACTACATTCGCCTGTCGCCAATCAAGTGGCACAGACCCAGTCTCAACAGAGTCCTTAAATATAAGATATAACGGTCTGTCTATCACATTACTTAGTTCCCTTAGTACCCGTGGGTGTATGCCATCAGGTCCTGGTGATTTGTTTATTTTAATGTTACTGAGGCGTTTCTGTACCCCAACTTGGGTTAGATTTGTCATACTTAGTGGAGGATTAAGTTTGTCACTTCTCATTTCTCCTGTTAGTTCGATTTCCTTTGTGAAAGTTGTCGAAAAAAAATTATTTAATAGATTAGCTTTATCCTCATCTTTCTCTATGATTTTGCCTTCCTCACTTTTTATCGGTCCAATATTATCCGATTTAATCCTTTTATTATTTATATACGTAAAGAACTGTTTGGGATTTGATCTACTTTCCCTAGCAATACGTCTCTCTGTTTCCTCCTTCGCTATTTTTATTTGTTTTTTGCAGGTTCTCGTTCTTTCCTTGTAACACATTAGTGCCTCCTTACTGTTTTCCTGTTTTAATCTCTTGAATGCCTCTTTTTTGCTATTTAACGCCCCTTTTACGTTCTTGTTCAACCATATTGGTTTCCTCTTATTTCTGGCCCTTTTATTCCCATACGGTATATATCTCTCGCACTGAGTATTCAGAATTCTTTTGAAGGTTTCCCATTTACTATTCGTATTCCTTTGATTAAGAACATTGTCCCAGTCAATAAGTTGAAGGCTTTCTTTCAGCTGATCAAACTTCGCCCTCCTAAAGTTTAATGTTTTAGTTGTTCCCTTATTGATAACCCTACTGAAGGGCATTTTGAAGTCGATAATATTATGGTCGCTATTACCTAGGTGCCCCTCTATCTGTACCTCAGTTATTCTATCAGGCCTATTAGTCAATATTAAGTCCAACACGGCCTTCCCTCTCGTTGGTTCCTGCACTAGTTGGGAGAGATAATTATCCTTAATATTTGTCAAGAACCTTTTTCCTTTCTGAGATCTACAGGTTTCTGTTTGCCAGTCAATATCCGGGTAGTTGAAATCCCCCATTACAATCACTTCATTATGTTTTGCTACTTTGTCTATTTGTCCTAATAGCAGATTCTCATTCTCCTCTGTTATATTGGGTGGCTTATAGCAGACCCCCAGTAATATTATATTATTATTTTTAGCTCCCTCTATCTCTACCCACATGGACTCGACCCCCTCTTCTCCCTCTCCTATATCTTCCCTTAGTCTGGGTTTTAGACATGACTTTACATATAAGCCGACTCCTCCGCCTTTCCCCTGTTTCCGGTCCCTTCTAAATAAACTATAATCTAATAAATTTACCGCCCAGTCGTAGCTATCGTCTAGCCAAGTCTCTGTTATACCTACGATGTCATACCTCTCCTCCGATATAAGCGCCTGCAGCTCATCCGCCTTATTGGTCAGGCTTCTTGCGTTGGTCAGCATGCAAGATAAAACTTTGGGGTTATTTAGCATCCTATTCTTCTCTAACTGTACTATCCCCACCCCCCTCTCCACCCTCATTATATTCACTTCTCCCCTTCCCCCTTGCTTGCCTCACATCCCACCTATTTCCTTGGTTTCCCCCCCCGTCTCTAGTTTAAAAACTCCTCCAACCTATTAGCCATCTTCTTCCCCAGCACCGCTGCACCCTCCCCATTGAGGTGCAGCCCGTCCCTACGGTAGAGCCTGTAGCCGACCGCGAAGTCGGCCAAGTTCTCCATGAACCCAAACCCTTCTGCCTTGCACCAACTCTTTAGCCACTTATTCACCTCCCTAACTTCCCGTTGGCGCTCCTGTGTGGCTCGTGGGATTGGTAGTATTTCTGAGAAAACTACCTTGGAGGTCCTTGCCCTAAGCTTCCTACCTAGGTCCCTGAAATCATTTTTAAGGACCCTCCATCTACCACTCACTTTGTCATTGGTGCTGATGTGGACCATGACCGCTGGGTCTTCGCCAGCCCCACCCAGTAACCTGTCAACCCGATCTGCGATGTGCCGGACTCGAGCGCCAGGGAGGCAGCACACCGTTCGGCGATCCCGGTCTTTGTGACAGATTGCCCTGTCTGTCCCCCTAATAATAGAGTCACCCACTACCAGAACCTGTCTTGCCTGCCCTACACTTCCCCCCTCCCCCTCTTTACTGGAGCATACACTCCCCCGGCGGTCAGAGGATCTGTCGTGCTCCAATAATGCCGGTTCTGAACCAGCCTTCCTATACTTCTTCCCTCTATCCCTCCTAACTGTTATCCAGCTCCCTGCCTGTTCAGCCTGCACTTCCCCTCTATGCTCCACCCCCAGTATTGACCCATTGAGTGTCTGCTCAGTGAGCAGCAAACTCCGTTCCATGTTGTCGATGCTCCTCAGTACCGCTATCTGAGCAATTAGATCCAGAATTTGGGCTTCCAAGTGCACGATATGCTCACATCTCTCGCAGCAGTATGGATCCTCGAGCGGTTGCTCACGGAATGCATACATTGCGCAAGATGTACACTGCACGGCTCCGGCCAAAATGGACGTCATTCTAAATATGGGGATACAGTCAGTATATAAATACAAGTACAAAACACAATTATTTATATATAGGTGTATGGACGGGGATCAATTAGGGATGTGCAAGTGTATCAATTAGATATCGGCGGGGGATCAGTAAAGTATGGACGGGGGATCAATTAAGTATCAAGTATGGACGGGGGAATCAGATAAGTAGGTCAGGTGGATTAATTAAGTAAAAAGTAAAGTAAAGAAAGATGAAATACAGTCAGCAATTCAGTCCTAAGTCCTCCCTTCCAAACTCCCTGAATCCAAAGTCACTGAAAAACAAGTCACACACTTACTTTCGTTCGCACTTACGCTCCGGACACACGCAGCTCGTTCACACTCGCAAACTAAGAGATTTAAAGAGTTTTTTTTTTTTTTTTTTTTTCCTTTTCCAGCAATGTACCCTTCACCTCAATGCACTTCCAAAGGACTTGATGTCCAACCAGCTGCCCCTTATAAACCCTTAATTATGACCCCTTCCCCTTAATTAACCCCTTGTGAGTAAATCTACACCTCAGGATTTTAGTGCAATGTAGTTAACCCTTAAATACACAGGTAGTAAACTAAGAAACTAAAACTGTAGTGAGAAAATAGGTTTTAAAAAGCCCAATAAATCTAAACAGGTAGAAAAGCACTCAGCAGGTCACAATGCAGCACTCACCGCAATTCACACAGGTATTTTCTGCAGGATTCCCAAATACCTCTTCACTGAAAAACAAGTCACACACTTACTTTCGTTCGCACTTACGCTCCGGACACACGCAGCTCGTTCACACTCGCAAACTAAGAGATTTAAAGAGTTTTTTTTCCTTTTCCAGCAATGTACCCTTCACCTTAATGCACTTCCAAAGGTGCATGGTCCATGGTGCATGCAAAGACGCCTCCTGCCCTGCACCTGTCGTTGCACACTCTCAAGTAGCAGCATCAGGAAGCACATCCACGTCCTTGTCCCAGCACAGCGTTCAGTTGTCCATACCCCAGTCCTTGGAACTTAAGCGCAAATATACAGCCAACGGCCCACAGGCCACACTACTAAATTCTCACATTTCACGACTGCTTGTGCTCGAAATGTAGCCTTTTAGGCTCGTGGAGACGGAAGCATTCCACAACATGATGGCGGTGGCTGTCCCTCGGTATTCGGTCCCCAGCCGCCACTATTTCTCCCGGTGTGCCGTCCCCGCATTACACAAGCACGTGTCCCAAAACATTAGCCGTGCTCTCAACAACGCAGTTACCGGTAAAGTCAACATAACCACGGACACGTGGACAAGTGCTTGTGGGCAGGGATGGTACATCTTGCTGACGGCACACTGGGTTAACATAGTGGAAGCCGGGACCCAGTCGAACCTTGGGACGGAACACGTCCTTCCGACACCAAGGATTGCGGGCCCTAGGTCAATCAGGGTTGCCCCCACAGTCTACAGCTCCTGCACCTCATCCTCCTCAGCCTCCTCCTCCTCTTCAGCCTCCATCTCCGAAATGACCACATCAGTCACAAGCTGGAAGTACTGCAGCACTGCCTCGGCCAAGCGGCAACAGGCTGTGCTGAAGCTAATATGCATAGGTGAAAAACCGCACAATGCTGAAGAGTTGTGGACAGCTCTGAAAGAGCAGCCAGATCTATGGCTGACACCGCTGAACCTACAACCAGGAATGGTCGTGTTTAACAATGGCCGGAACCTGGTGGCGGCTCTGAGGCGAGGCGAGCTCACACACGTACCATGCCTGGCCCATGTGCTTAACCTCGTGGTACATGCATACACATGCATACAGTGCTGAAAAGACATGGGAACAGCATGGGGAAGACCTCTGGAAGCATCTCTGACTCCCAGGTCACTGCCTAAAAGTGTGCCCCTCATAAGTGATCCTTGGCGCATACGAAGATGCCTCCCGCCATGCACCTGTCATTGCAGACTTGCAACAATCACCGTCCACGTCCTTGTCCCAGTGCAGTGTTCCGTTGTCCCTACTCCATTCCTTGGAATGCAAGCTCAAGTATGCAGGCAGCCACCAACCCACTCACAGGCTGCAATACTATACTGCCAAATTTTTGACAGCTGCTTGCACTTGAAATGTAGCCTTTTAGGCTTGTGGAGGTGGAAGCTTTTCATAACCTCATGCCAGTGGTGGCCGGTTGTCCACACTCGGTCCCCAGCCGCCACTATATTTCCCGGTATCGCCTCCGCCTTCCACATGCACGGCTCCCACAACATTACCTGTGCCCTCCCCAGTGCACTTACTGGGAAGGACCACCTAACCACAAACATGTGGACAGGTGAATGTGGCCAGGGATGGTACATAGCCAGTCCACAACTCTTTTTGCTGAGAGTTGTATTTAGCTCGGTGAAAGGACGGGCATAGAGGGAAACTGTATCTACCCTGCGTGTCATTTCTCCCAGGAAGTTCTCTAAAGCTACTTGCACTTGAAATGTGGCCTGAACATTACTGCTGATACTTTTCTGTGGGAATTTGCTTGCCTCCAACCAGCCTGGAATATTTCCAGCAAACTATGGTACAACGCCATGGTATTAGCACTGCCCCCAGTACCAGTAGCAAAGCCATCCCCAATTTCCTTCTCAGGAATTTTATTTGGTAGACTGAGTGGCTGCCCAAATACATTTTCTCACAAAGGAGCTGAATATAGAGTGGCAGTAGGTGCAAGTTTCTCCAGCCAGTTAGATATTAGAGGGTGAACGGCAGCACATTGGATCAGTGGTTAGCAGTAGCACTGAAGCCTTGCAGCAATGGGATCCTGGGTTAAAATCCCAGCAAGGACAACATCTGCAAGGACTTTGCATGCTCTCTCCGTGTTTGCGTGTGTTTCCTCCTCAGTAAAAATAGAGTGTCCGGGAACCTTCCCACACACTTTTCTTAGCAAGGACTGCTTCTCAGCAGGGTTGAACGGTCCCACCAGAGAATCCTCTGGTGTGTCTTGCCTTCTACCTCAGGAGAGTTCATGATAGCGCTAACTTTGCAGCTGCTATGGGGCTCTTGAGCGGGTGAGAAAGGTTATCCCTCAGAATCAAATTCTCAATGTTTTTCAATCGGAAACAGCTTCTCAGTGGGAGTTGTATTTCACCACAGCCATATTCTTTAGCTCGGTGAAAGGACTGGCATAGAGGGAAACCGTATCTACCCTGGCTGTCATTTCTCCGTCACCAGGTTCCACCCATTATCACACACGACCATGCCTGGCTGTATGTTCAGCGGTGAGAGCCACAGATCAGACTGCTGTTACAGCTTTCAACAACTCTGCAGCGCTGGGCGGTTTGTCAATTAAGCATTAAGCATGTTATCTTGAGCACAGCCTGTTGCCGCTTGGCCAAGGCAGTGCTGCAGTGCTGTCAGCTTGTGACTGATGTGATCATTTCGGAGATGGAAGAGGAGGTACATGAGCTGAACAATGTGATTACATTGAGGTTAAATAGGTGACGCTGTTTTTTATATTAAAGAAAGATACTATTGTTTTGTTTTTTTACGTTATTTTTTAAGACAAATGCATTCACCGGGAAATGTCATTTTAACCTTTTACAACCTTACCTGGCAATATGGTGTGTGACACATCATCACACACATCCTGTTTTATTTATGGTGGAGGGACTCTGAAAGTCATAAAGCCTATTTTTATAGGGCCATCAGACGGCCCTTACTATTCTTAAAAGGCCAGCAGTTGGCCCTCGCTATTGTTAGAGAGCCATCAGCCGGCTATGCTTTGTTGTTCCCATTATCAACAAGTGGGTCTCCTATACTGTTATTGCGTATCCAGTGACTGCAAGGACTGCCAAAAATTTGGATGCAACCCAATACCCCTTTGAAGAGACATAGAGGAGGGTCTCAGTAAAAAAAATGTTCCCATTATAAAGGAGCGGGTGGTAATGCCCATGCTGTGACTGCAAGGGCTGCCAAATTTTGGGAAAAACCCCACTGTAGCGTCGGCGTCCCTGCCTCCTGCTAGGCAGGGACGCTGTTCCCCTCACCTCTCCGCTCTGTGCCCGGTGTCTTCCTTCTGCTCTGCTGGCAGCGCGCGCTGCTTCCCGGCCACGGTGCTTAGGGCGCGCGCGCGCTTCCCCTCTCTTAAAGGGGCCGCGCGCGCCGTCCTAAGGAGTCCCCGGCCAATGGCCGGAGGACTTCACCATATATAAGGCACCTCCTCCAAAATGGAGGTGCCCGAGCAATGTTGTTGCAAAGCCTTCACTCTGCTTCAGCCCTCAGGTCCTGTTTCCAGTTACCTGCCAGTCACCTGCCAGATTCCTGCCTGTTACCTGCCAGTCACCTGACAGATTCCTGCCTGTTACCTGCCAGTCACCTGACAGATTCCTGTCTGTTACCTGCCAGTCACCTGCCAGATTCCTGCTTGGTACCTGCCAGATATCCGTTTACCTGCTTGCAAGCCTGCGGTCCGACGGTCTGCCTTCCGACACCTGTCAGTCTGTCTATGGACCAGCCTGCCCGCTCACCTGGGAGCGCTCGTCTGCTACCTGCCTGCTAGCCTACCTGGAGGCTCCGCCGTCACTTGCCGTGACCACCTGCCTGTCCAGAGACTCCTGTCTGCTCACCTGGGAGCGCTCATCTGCTTCCTGACTGCTAGCCTACCTGGAGGCTCCGCCGTCACTTGTCGTGACCACCTGCCTGTCCAGAGACTCCTGTCTGCTCACCTGGGAGTGCTCATCTGCTACCTGCCTGCTAGCCTACCTGGAGGCTCCGCTGTCACTTGCCGTGACCACCTGCCTGTCCAGAGACTCTCGCCTGCTCACCTAGGAGCGCTCACCTGCTACCTGCCTGCTAGCCTACCTGGAGGCTCTGCCGTCACTAGCCGTGACCACCTGCCTGTCCAGAGACTGTCCCTGTCACTTGCCATGAGTACCCGTCCTTCTACCCAGAGACTGTCCCTGTCACTTGCCATGACTACCTGCCCTTCTACCCAGAGACTGTCCCTGTCACTTGCCGTGACTACCTGCCCTTCTACCCAGAGACTGTCCCTGTCACTTGCCGTGACTACCTGCCCTTCTACCCAGAGACTGTCCCTGTCACTTGCCGTGATTACCTGCCCGTCTTCCCTTGGAGCCACCCGCTTCCTTACAAGGACCGCCCCCTTGTATAGTTGCTCAGAGGTTCCGCCTCCCAGACCCGTTACAGTTTGCTCGGGCCATGGAATCCGGTGGCACCCAAGCTCCCTCGCTCTCGGACCTATGTCATGAACTGTCCTGTCAGAGGTCCCAACAGGAGTCCATCCTGAGTCACCTGCGGAGTGTCAACTCTCGCCAAGACACTCTGTGTGCCCCACCTGCAACCACCGCTAGTGTCATGACTCGCAACACGGCAGTGCCGCTGCCCACCAATACCATGGTATCCTGTCCCGGACCCCGGTTTTCTGCACCTCCTCGTTTCGGAGGTGACTCCGCTCAAGCTCGGGGCTTCATAAACCAGTGCACCCTGCACTTTGAACTCTTGTCCCACCAGTTTATCTCCGACCGGTCCAAAGTAGCCTTTATCATGTCCCACCTCACGGGGGAGGCTCTGGCTTGGCTAAATCCTCTGTGGGAGAGAGGAGATCCCCTGGTGTCCGACCTGCCAGCCTTTCTCACGGCTTTCCGGAAAGTCTTCGGCGAACCCGGACGGAAGACCTCATCCGCATCGTCTCTGCTACGCCTCCGTCTAGGAGATCTTACCGTGGGCCAATATGCCATACGGTTCCGTACCCTTGCTTCGGAGCTGGTCTGGGATAACGACGCTCTGGTGTCTGTCTTCTGGGAGGGTCTGTCCGGCCGTATTAAAGATGAACTCGCTGGTCGGGACATTCCTACCACTCTCGACGACTTAATAACACTTGCCACCCGGATTGACATCCGATTCCAGGAGCGCGCCAAAGAGGTTACCCGTGAGAGGAGGTTTCCACGTCTAGCCCCCACCTTCCAGAAACCCGTCACTCCCTCCGTTACTCCCCAGGCACACTCACCTGAGCCTATGCAGGTCGACCAGACCAAGATGGTCAAAACCCGTCAAGACTTACGCCGTGCCGAGGGGAGCTGCTTCTACTGTGGCAGTAAGGAGCACCGGATCCGTTCCTGCCCAGAGAGGTCGGGAAACGTCTGTGTCTAGGATCGCTCAGAGAGGTCGCCCTAGACAAAAGTAAACCCTCTCCATCTCTGATGCTGTCAGTCTCTATCACCTGCGGAGAGAACCGCTATTTCGAACTCGCTCAACTTGACTCAGGAGCTGCTGGAAATCTCATTTCTCAGTCTCTGGTAGAGAAATACCGCATTCCCACCAAACCTCTGGCCGTACCTTTATCTGTCGCCGCCGTGGATGGGGGCCTCTTACCACATCCCATCCAACTCATCACCGAATCCATAACTCTGCAGGTGGGAATGCTGCATTCTGAGAGCATCTCCTTTCATGTTCTGCCTGGACTCTCTCACGCACTCTTGTTAGGCCTACCTTGGCTCCAGAAACATGCACCCGTGCTTGACTGGCAGACCGAAGAAGTACTTCGCTGGGGACAGGACTGCCATAGGACTTGTCTAGTTCCCGTTCATCCTGCTCGTCCTTCTCCTACCCCAGTCAGTCTACCCGGTCTACCGGTTCCCTATTGGTCTTATGCGGATGTCTTCAATAAAAAAGAAGCAGAGACATTGCCCCCTCATAGACCATACGATTGTCCAATCGACCTGATTCCCGGCTCTACTCCACCCCGTAGGCGTATCTATAATTGTCCGCAGCGGAGACCCGGTCCATGTCAGAATATATTGAGGAGAATCTGGCCCGGGGATTTATCCGGAAATCTACCTCCCCAGCGGGAGCAGGCTTCTTCTTCGTCAAAAAGAAGGACGGCTCACTCCGTCCATGTATAGATTATAGAGGCCTTAACCAGATTACAGTGAAGAATAAATACCCCCTCCCGCTCATTCCTGAATTATTTGACCGCCTGTGGGGGGCTAGGATCTTCACCAAACTGGATCTCCGTGGGGCGTATAACCTGGTCCGTATCCATCAGGGGGATGAGTGGAAGACAGCATTCAACACCCGGGACGGCCACTATGAGTACCTTGTAATGCCCTTCGGTCTCTGTAACGCTCCTGCCGTCTTTCAAGAGTTGGTCAATGACATCTTCCGTGACCTTCTCTACTCCTGCGTGGTGGTGTACCTGGACGACATCTTGGTCTTCTCTCCGGACCTTCCTACTCACCGGAGGGATGTTCGTCAGGTCCTGCTCAGGCTCAGGCAGAACCACCTCTACGCTAAATATGAGAAGTGCATCTTTGAGCAGACCTCTCTTCCATTTCTGGGCTACATAATCTCTCAGACCGGCCTACAAATGGATCCTGAGAAACTGTCTGCCATCCAGAAGTGGCCCCGACCAGAGGGGTTGAAGGCTATTCAGCGGTTCCTGGGCTTCGCCAACTATTACCGCCTCTTCATACCGCACTTCTCTTCCCGGACTGCCCCTATCTCTGCGCTCACCCGTAAGGGTACTAATCCCAGAAGATGGCCGTCCAAAGCTGAGGAGGCCTTTCTTTCCTTAAAACAGGCCTTCTCCTCCACCCCGGTGCTGCATCGTCCGGACGGCAACAAACAATTCTTCCTAGAAGTTGACGCTTCCTCCTCCGAAGCGGGGGCGGTACTTACCCAAAAGTCATCTTCCGGGAGAATGGTAACCTGCGGTTTTTTCTCCAAACTCTTCTCCTCTTCTGAGCGCAACTATTCTATTGGAGACCGTGAATTGTTATCCATTAAGCTGGCACTGGAGTAGTGGCGATACCTGCTCGAGGGGGCTCTTCACCCGGTAATAATTTACACGGACCACAAGAACTTGGCTTACCTTCAGAGCGCCTAGAGACTTAACCCGCGCCAAGCCCGGTGGTCCTTGTTTTTTGCCCGCTTTGATTTTGTTCTTCATTTTTGCCCGGCAGACAAAAACATCAAAGCTGACGCCTTGTCCCGATCCTTCCTGGTGTCTGATCTAGGGGAGGAACCTAAGCACATCATTGATCCCGCCAGAGTAATGCAAGTGGCTCCCGTGAATCTAAATCGTCTCCCTCCCAGTAAGACGTTTGTAACTGTACCTGATCGGAAGAAGGTCCTACACTGGAGTCATTCGTCTAAGCTAGCTGGCCACGCCGGTCAGAAAAAGACCCTCCAGCTCATTACCCGGCATTACTGGTGGCCTACCCTGCACAAGGATGTAATAGACTTTGTTTCTGCCTGTGTGGCCTGCGCCCGCAACAAAGTTCCGAGACACCTGCCAGCCGGTCGCCTTCTTCCTCTTCTAGTACCTGCTGCCCCCTGGCAGCATATTGCTATGGACTTTATAACGGATCTTCCTGTCTCTGCCGGTTGTACGGTCATTTGGGTGGTTGCTGATCGCTTCTCCAAGATGGCGCACTTCATTCCCCTGCCGGGTCTCCCGTCTGCACCCGAACTGGCTAAAGACTTTATCCGCCACATCTTCCGTCTCCATGGCCTGCCCCTCCACATCGTGTCAGATCGTGGGGTTCAGTTCTCCTCACGTTTCTGGAGAGCCACATGTAAGTTGCTTGACGTCACTCTGGACTTCTCCTCCGCTTACCATCCACAGTCCAATGGTCAAGTGGAGCGGATCAATCAGAACCTGACCAGTTACCTCCGGCACTTCGTTAATGCCCACCATTCGGACTGGGTGGATCTCCTACCATGGGCCGAGTTCTCTTACAATAATCACGAGAGCGAATCTTCCTCCAAATCTCCGTTTTTTGTAGTCTTCGGTCAGCATCCTCGGATCCCATTTCCCGTCTCCACCTCGGTGGACAATCCGACTGTGGAATCTCTCGTTCGCGAATTCTCCTCCATTTGGGAGAGTACCCGATTCGCACTCCTTCAGTCGTCCGAACGGATGAAAAAACACGCTGACAAGAAACGCCTGGATCCTCCACAATTCCGTCCTGGAGATAAAGTCTGGCTCTCGTCCAAATATGTCCGGCTCAAGATTCCCTCCTACAAGTTAGGGCCTCGGTTCATCGGCCCACTGGAAGTTATCAAGCAAATCAACCAGGTGGCCTATAAATTGAAACTCCCGGCCAACTTACGGATCCCTAACTCCTTCCATGTATCTCTCCTCAAACCCGTGGTACTTAACTCTTTTTCCAAGTCTACAGGTACGCCTCCTGCTCCGGTTTCCGCTGAGAACAAGTTTGAGGTAGAGAACATTCTGGCCACCAAAAGGGTAAGATGACAAACCTTTTTTCTGGTAGATTGGAAGGGGTTTGGTCCTGAGGAGAGAACATGGGAGCCCCGGGAGAACATCCATGCCTCTCTCATCCTTGATAAATTTCTCTCTGGCCTAAAAAAGGGGGGGCCTAAAGGGGGGGGGTACTGTAGCGTCGGCGTCCCTGCCTCCTGCTAGGCAGGGACGCTGTTCCTCTCACCTCTCCGCTCTGTGCCCGGCGTCTTCCTCCCGCTCTGCTGGCAGCGCGCGCTGCTTCCCGGCCACGCTGCTTAGGGCGCGCGCGCTCCCCCTCTCTTAAAGGGGCCGCGCGCGCTGTCCTAAGGAGTCCCCGGCCAATGGCCGGAGGACTTCACCATATATAAGGCACCTCCTCCAAAATGGAGGTGCCCGAGCAATGTTGTTGCAAAGCCTTCACTCTGCTTCAGCCCTCAGGTCCTGTTTCCAGTTACCTGCCAGTCACCTGCCAGATTCCTGCCTGTTACCTGCCAGTCACCTGACAGATTCCTGCCTGTTACCTGCCAGTCACCTGACAGATTCCTGCCTGTTACCTGCCAGTCACCTGCCAGATTCCTGCTTGATACCTGCCAGATATCCGTTTACCTGCTTGCAAGCCTGCGGTCCGACGGTCTGCCTTCCGACACCTGTCAGTCTGTCTATGAACCAGCCTGCCCGCTCACCTGGGAGCGCTCGTCTGCTACCTGCCTGCTAGCCTACCTGGAGGCTCCGCCGTCACTTGCCGTGACCACCTGCCTGTCCAGAGACTCCTGTCTGCTCACCTGGGAGCGCTCATCTGCTACCTGCCTGCTAGCCTACCTGGAGGCTCCGCCGTCACTTGCCGTGACCACCTGCCTGTTCAGAGACTCCTGTCTGCTCACCTGGGAGCGCTAATCTGCTACCTGCCTGCTAGCCTACCTGGAGGCTCCGCCGTCACTAGCCGTGACCACCTGCCTGTTCAGAGACTGTCCCTGTCACTTGCCGTGAGTACCCGTCCTTCTACCCAGAGACTGTCCCTGTCACTTGCCGTGACTACCTGCCCTTCTACCCAGAGACTGTCCCTGTCACTTGCCGTGACTACCTGCCCTTCTACCCAGAGACTGTCCCTGTCACTTGCCGTGATTACCTGCCCGTCTTCCCTTGGAGCCACTCGCTTCCTTACAAGGACCGCCCCCTTGTATAGTTGCTCAGAGGTTCCGCCTCCCAGACCCGTTACACCCACTAAGAATTTAAAGACACATAGAGCAGGGTCACAGTAACAAGGTACGACATGTTCCCATTAGAAAGGAGAGGGTCTGTTATACAGTTATAGGGTATGCAGTGAGTCCAACGACTGACCAATTTTAGGAAAAACCCCACTAAGAATTTAAAGACACACGGAGCAGGGCCACAGTAACAAGGTACGACATGTTCTCATTAGAAAGGAGTGAGTCTGCTATGCAGTTGTAGAGTATGCAGTGAGTCCAACGGCTGACCAATTTTAGGAAAAACCCCACTAAGAATTTAAAGACACATAGAGCAGGGCCACAGTAACAAGGTACGACATGTTCCCATTAGAAAGGAGAGAGTCTCCCATAGTTTTGGCCTATGCAGTGAATGCAAGGGCAGCCAAAAATTTGGAGGCACTTCAATGACCCTTGGAAGAGACGTGGAGGAGGGCCTCATAAAAAAATGTTCCCATTAGAAAGGAGCGGGCCTCCTATACTTGTAATGCCCATGCATTAAGTGTATGGGCTGACAAACATTTACGCCTGGGGGGTATACATGAACATACTGTATAAAAAAAAATTTCTATGGGCATCATAAGCACCCTTTAAAAAAATTATGTGGGTGTTGCATCACTGACCACGGTCACCCTGGTGATATGGTGGTGGAGGATGAGGAGAAGGAGGAGGACAAGAGGAAATAGCCAAAATCAGGAAGCTTATACCCATGTGTGGGTGTGAAAAGGTGCATGGGAATACACCTCCCAAGAAAATACACTGGATTTGAGTTTATGTTACGCTGCTATCATTCGGTGGTGTTGAGAAGTCTGGCCCAATCCAGCCCTTGTTCATTTTTATAAGAGTCAGCCTGTCAGCATTTTCAGTTGATAGGCGGATGCGCTTATCAGTTATAATTCCAAGAGCGGCACTAAACACCCGCTCTGATAAAACGCTAGCGGCAGGCCAGGCCAGGACCTCCAAGGCATAGAGAGCCAGTTCATTCCACGTATCCAGCTTGGATACCCAATAATTATAAGGCACAGAGGAATCACGGAGGACGTTGGTACAGTTGGCGAGGTATACGCTCAGCATCTTCCCAAACTTTGCACTCCTTGTGAGAGTACCCCGCGCCTCAGGGCCTGTGCGATGGGAGGGTCTGAGAAAACTCTCCCAGAACTTTGACAGTGTTCCCCTGCCTCTGCTGGATTGAAGTAGTGTCTCTCTCACCTGTACCCGTTGGTTGTTCAACAAAGTGTGCCCTCTGCCGCCAGCGTTTTCAGATGGGAATTTTATTAATAGTTCCGCAACAAGGGCCTTCTGGTACAGCCCCATTTTTGTAGACCTGTCCGCCTCAGGAATAAGAGATAGAAAGTTCTCCTTGTAGCGTGGGTCTAGATGTGTCACCAACCAGTAATGACTGTCACCCCAAATTTTGAGAATGCGAGGGTCATGGGAAAGGCAGCGTAACATAAACTCAGCCATGCGAGCCAGACTACTAACAGGCAATACTTCCGTGTCCTCACCAAGAGGATGACTGACCATGCTCTCCTCCTCCTCCTCTCTGTCCTCTGGCGATAGTACTGTGTATAGTGCATGAAACTAGCTCCTGTCCTTCCTCCTCCTCCTCTTCCTCATTGTCACCCAATCCACGTTGGGATGAGATGAGGCTTGGCTGTGTGTAATCACCCTGTATGGTTCCTTGCTCCATCTCATCGTGCTCCGCCTGCAATGCATCCTCTTTGATTGTGAGCAGGGAGCGTTTCAGAAGACAGAGAAGCGGGATGGTGACGCTAATTATGGCATCATCGCCGCTCACCATCTTGGTGGAGCCCTCAAAGTTTTGGAGGATGGTACATATGTCTGACATCCATGTCCACTCCTGAGGTCTTATGTGTGGAGTCTGAACTGAATACCGACGGCCTTGTTGATGCTGGTACTCAACAACTGCCCTCTTCTGCTCACAAATCCTTCCCAACAACTGCAGAGTTACAACGCGTGGGGACATCACACACCAGTCTGTGAGCCGGAAGCTGCAAACGCTGCTGAAGCACGGCAAGGGCGGCAGAAGCTGTAGCTGACTTTCTAAAATGGGCACACAGGCGGCGTACTTTAACAAGCAAATCCGGCAGCTCCGGGTAGGATTTGAGAAACCGCTGAACCACGAGGGTAAGCACATGGGCCAGGCATGGTACGTGTGTGAGCTTGCCTCACCTCAGAGCTGCCACCAGGTTCCGGCCATTGTCATACACGACCATGCCTGGCTGTAGATTCAGCGGTGTGAGCCACAGATCTGCCTGCTCTTTCAGAGCTGTCCACAACTCTTCAGCATTGTGCGGTTTTTCAGCTAAGCATATTAGCTTCAGCACAGCCTGTTGCCGCTTGGCCGAGGCAGTGCTGCAGTGCTTCCAGCTTGTGACTGACGTGGTCATTTCAGAGATGGAGGCTGAAGAGGAGGAGGAGGCTGAGGAGGATGAGTTGCAGGAGCTGTAGACTGTGGGGGCAACCCTGATTGACCTGGGGCCCGCAATCCTTGGCGTTGGGAGAACGTGTTCCGTTCCAAGGTCCGACTGGGTCCCGGCTTCCACTATGTTAACTCAGTGTGCCGTCAGCGAGATGTACCGTCCCTGCCCACAAGCACTTGTCCACGTGTCCGTGGTTAGGTGGACTTTACCGGTAACTGCGTTGTTGAGAGCACGGCTAATATTTTGGGACACGTGCTTGTGTAATGCGGGGACGGCACACCGGGAGAAATAGTGGCGGCTGGGGACCGAGTACCGAGGGATGGCTGCCGCCATCAGGTTGTGGAATGCTTCCGTCTCCACGAGCCTAAAAGTCGGGTGCTTTGCTGCCATGTGCCTGATCATGCTGGTGGTGGTCAGACTGGTCGTTTTAGCACCCCTGCTGATGCTGGCCTGGCCGGTGGTACAAATGGCCTTTTTGGGGTTATCGGCAGAGCCTTTAAAAAACAACCAGACTCGGGAAGACCTAACAGTTGTACTGGCAAATTCCTTCATGTTGGTGTTACAGGGAACGGTTGTCTGCCTTCTGTCTGCGGCCACCACACTGCTTCTTCCTGCCTGTTGGGGTGATCAGCTTCCCTCCCCCTGTGTGCTGCTATCCTCACTCTGCATGTCCTCCTGTCAGGTTGGGTCAGCTACTATATCATCCACCACCTCGTCTTCCACTTCCACACCCTGGTCCTCCTCCTGGCTTTCTGGCAATTGTGTCTCATCATCGTCCACCTCTTGTGACACTTTCCCACCGTCGCCTTCGTGTGACCGTGGCTGCTCAAATATTTGGGCATCGCTACATGCGATCTCCTCTTGCCCCGCTTCAAGTGGACCGGGCGAGAGGCCCGAATCTATAAATGGAAAAGTGAACAGCTCTTCAGAGTGTCTAAGTGTGGGATCAGTTATCTCTGGGTACTCGGCATGGTGGGAGGAACGAGGATCAGGGTGAGGAATTTGCGGTCCAGACTCACAGCTACTGAGACTTGACCGTGTGGAAGACAGGGTGGTGGTGGTGGTGGCTAAGTGACTGGAAGCATTATCCGCTATCCAACCAGCAACCTTTTGACACTGCTCTGGGTTCAATAGTGGTGTGCTGCGGTCCCCTAGAAATTGGGACAGGAAGGTCAGGCGAGAAGATGTGGGTGTATGTTGTGGCACAATTTCAGCTTGCCCACGGCCTTGTCCTCGGCCTCTGCATGCACCATTACCATCATGTCCAGTTCCCCGTTCCTTGCCACGTGCCTTGCCCATTTTAAATGGAGGACAGTATCTCCCACGCTCACTACAAATGACTGACTTTGGAGCAAACTTATATGTGATCCGTGTGATGGAGGAAACAGAGTTTTAAATACCTGGCCTGTAGGTAAGTAGTTTGACCAGCAAACTGCTGTGAATTGCTTCACTGACACACTAAAGAAAATTTTAATGGAGGCCAGAAATGGCAGAATTTTCTGACAACGTATATGTGATCCGTGTGACGGAGAAAACACAGTTTTAAATAGCTGGATTTCTAGCGCTGTAATATGGAAAGGACCTGGCTGTATTCTGCAGTGCCAACAAGCAAATGGTGCAGAAAAACGGTGTTCTCTGGATTGCTTTTTAAGCAAATAATGAGGATTAAGATTCAAAGAAAAGTATTCCTGGCCCCTGAGACCTGGGCCTTTGTATAGAAATATCTAACAGCAGCAGAAGGCAGAACTGGAATGGAGCCTATTGTCCTATGTGCACTGCAGTCTGCTATATACCCTGCCTGCCTGCCTATATACACTGCCTGCCTGATATCTCTGCAGATGGATTAGTCCTCAGAAGGACTGTTTGTTAAGATGGATATGTGTAATGTACGGTTTTTCTCCCTACACTACCTAATACACAAGCAAATCTCTCCCTGACGCAGCAGCACCTCTCCCTACACTGTCTGATCCGGAGTGACTGTGACGAGCACAGCGGCGCCAGGTCTGATATAGACCTGATGACGCTGTGCGGCCAGCCAATCACTGTAATGCCCACAACCTACATGGCTACGGCATTACAATGAGTGGCAGGAAAACCCTGCATGTTCACTGGTGCTCTAAAGAGCGCCAAACATGCAGGGATGGGACCCGAGTTCCCGCCCGAGGAACCCGGAAATACTCAGCGAGCGCCGATCATCTCGAGCAGTGAGGTGCTGGGGCGAGCACCGAGCAGTAGCGAGCATGCTCGCTCATCACTACCAAGGACATAACTGATGAATAATATTCAGTATTAAAAAAGTTTAGGATTCTAGTCATGGGATTGATGAAAGTTTTTCCTGATTTGCATTTTGCTGATTTATGGTACATTGGGATACATTGGTGAATTAATTCACAGAGATGATCAAATGAAATCAAGCGGAAGTTAATTCCACTTGAATATTACAAAAAAAACAGCATTTACGAAAATGCAGATTTTTTGCAATTTGCTTCTACGCAGATTCAGAGAAATAGCGGTCGGCTGGCCGTCATTTTGCTGAATCGTAAAGGGTCATCAAAAAGTTAAAAAATAAATAAAATACTTATGCTCGGCTAACCACTCATCTCTACAGCCCCTCCACTCTTCACCGTCCCCCCGTCCAGTCCTCAGTGCATTTTCTGAGTATAGGCGTGACAGGTCACGTTGCATGTTGTGACATTACGCATGCCTCAATTCCATGCCTCTTCAGAGATGGAAGTCATGGCCTAGCAAGAAGAAGCCCCGGAGTTTCAACACAGACCTCAGGGCATAGAGCATAATAAAAGACTTTACATTTCTATAAGAACTTCTTTGTGAATCTAATTTCCGCGTGAACAGGCAAATTTGAATTTTGCCTGATCCATTCATCTCTATTTGGAAGCTTTAGTAAATCAAAAACTCAACTGCATCGGCAGTAGGGGAAGCATGGTCCAGACTTGACCTTCTGCTCTCCATACCACTGCGGCCACCATCTTGGATGCAGAAAGGCGGATCTCAAGAGCTTAGTGGAGGAGGCGGCTGGAGGTAAATAGAGGTCACGGTATAGGATGACCATACAAGACTAATCTATAGTTACTTATCAGTTCAGGATTGGAGGGTCACATTAACCTAAATGAATTGAAACTATTTAAAAAGTTGCCAAAACATTTTAATTCTCACTCCTGTAGGGTGATGGTGTAAAATATGGAAAAAAAAGAAGTGTTTTATCTAAAGATGTTCCAAATTTATCAAACATTGTGTTACTTGTTGATAAATTGGGAGCAAATAAAGGCACCAAAGACGCAAGAAAAAAGTGACTTTGAGGACTCCCCTTGCAATGAATCTCCCCCCCATGTGCAGGAGATATAGACCCTTGTATCTTAAAATAAAGATTCCATCCCAATAAACGTATATTATAAGGTTAAACAGCACAGAAACTTGGACCTGTTGAGTTAAAATCTTTACTAGTAATGAGAGACGTCCATCCTTTCCTTCCTGGATTAACCTTCAGGCAGGAGAAACAACAGCTTTGCGCTGATATAATAACGCGACCTTGTCATACATTCCGAGACGGAGATAATAATTCTCTCATGTTCGAAGCCTGCGTAATGAAAACATGCAATCGACTCAAAGATAATTCCCCATCTCATTCTTCATAGTCACATGAGCTCGATAAAATGGAGACAGAAGAGGAGATTTTAATCATGGAACATGCCGCGAGTGCTCCCCGGACCCCCCCCCCGAATATCCATGTTACCGTTTGCATCCATCTTGTTGCAGTCTCAGTTTGAGCAGTGCCAGCCCTTAGTGGAGATCTTTTGGCTTCTGAACATCTCACATGGGAAAATGTAACATCAGGGATGAAATAACTCTCTGAGTATAAATACGTCTCATCATGAAGATCGAAAACGGGAAATGATTATCGGCAAACGAGCGTAGAGATCAAGTATCAAGAAACAAAGAAGGAAGAACTTAAAGGAAACAGGCTACAGCTACATCACCGTACAAACAACTTTTTCTGTGTCTCCTTAAATAACTCCTTTGACCTGTTTTTTTTTAATTCTACATAACTTTCTATACATGGACTCCCTGCCTGCACATTTGCAAAGATAAAGAAGGAGGAAGAACTAAGGAGCAATACGATAAAAAGTAATAATCTTTATTAAATATTATCAATACAATAAATATTGGGACATAGCACAGACAGACAAGAGACACCCAAGATCAGGATAATCCAGCACCATGCCTCTTGACAAAGCCACCTGTATTGTAGGCGAAACGCGCGTCGAGGCATTTTCCTGCCACGGGTTATCCTGTCCAGCACCTGCAGCCTCTGTTTCCACCTTTTGGTAAGATGTTTCAAGTGTACATAACGTCTATGGGCATATTTTGATGTGTCAACTGGTAGCAGTTTTACAAATCTATGTTGGTACTTGCCCTTTTCTGATGTGTATTCACATTGTCACTCCCATTCAGGTTCTCCTAACCCACTGTGTGTTGCCAATAGGATATATGGGGTTGTAGGCAGCTTGGTGCTGGATTATCCTGATCTTGGGTGTCTCTTGTCTGTCTGTGCTATGTCCCAATATTTATTGTATTGATAATATTTAATAAAGATTATTACTTTTTATCGTATTGCTCCTTAGTTCTTCCTCCTTCTTTACTATGTCTCTGGAGTTGGTAGATTTATGTTGACTTTTGGCATCGTCCAATGGTTAAGCAATGCTTGTTTGTTTTTTCTGCGTATATAAGGCCGTCCTATGCATACATTTGCAAAGATGTCAGCATCCACGAATATAGTAGGAGTTATATGCAATTTATAGTGGGCAATGACAGCTAAATAAAGTCGTAAAGGTGAGGGAGGTCAAACATAAAAAATGAGGAATTGTCCAAACAAGTCATGGCCAAAGTTATTCCATCCACATAATAATTCATTTCGGTGGAGACTCCACAACAGGTCCTGGAAGCTTTGTGAGATAGCAGCTATGGTGAAGACAGCAAAGTACAAACGTAATCTAAGAAGAAAACTTGCCGCAATCCACAAGAGAACTCTAACTAAGAAGTCAACTCCTCCGCCAGCTAGACAACCTCCACCAGTCAAAGCAGTACATGAACTGAAAGACATATCAACAATAGTCATGTTCAAGAGAGTTGGAATCAAAGCCCAGACCTAAATCTAATGGAGAATCTATGGCTGGAATTTCAAAAAGTTGTTCATTAGTTTGCAGATTTGCAACGAATAATGTGGAAATATGGGACTGATCGCACTTGCAAACCTGGAGAGACTTTATTCACAAAGATTCATGGAAAAGCTGTGTTCACATAACTAGAGATGAGTGGATCTTTTGAAATTCAAAATCACCAACTTGGCGAAATTTTCCCCAAAAATTTGATTTTTGGTGGATGAATTTGCATAAATCTCATTACTGGAAAGCTTGTAATTGCTCAGAAAATACAAGTGGGGGAGAGGAGAGAGAAAACCACTGACCATAAGAGCTTACACTCTACAGGAGACAGAGAGAGAGGACCCTGCTGACCATAAGAGCTTACACTCTACAGGTGAGAGAGAGGACCACACGAGCTTACACTCTACAGGAGAGAGAAAGGATCCTGCTGACCATAAGAGCTTACACTCTACAGGAGAGAGAGGACCCCGCTGACCATAAGAGCATACACTCTACAGGAGAGAGAGAGGACCCCACTGACCATAAGAGCATACACTCTACAGGAGAGAGAGAGGACCCCTCTAATCATAAGAGCTTATACTGTACAGGAGAGAGAGGACCCCACTGACCATAAGAGCTTACACTCTACAGGAGAGAGAGAGGACACAGCTGACCATAAGAGCTTACACTCTACAGGAGAGAGAGGACCTCACTGACCATAAGAGCTCACACTCTACAGGAGAGAAAGGACCCTGCTGATCATAAGAGATTACACTCTACAGGTGAGAGAGGACCTCACTGACCATAAGAGCTTACACTATACAGGAGAGAGAGGACCCCACTGACCATAAGAGCTTACACTCTACAGGTGAGAGAGGACCCCGCTGACCATAAGAGCTTACACTCTACAGGTGAGAGAGGACCCCGCTGACCATAAGAGCTCACACTCTACAGGAGAGAGAGAGGACCCCACTGACCAAAAGAGCTTACACTCTACAGGAGAGAGAGAGGGCCCCACTGACCATAAGAGCTTACACTGTACAGGAGAGAGAGGACCTGCTGACCATAAGAGCTTACACTCTACAGGAGAGAGAGAACCCCGCTGACCATAAGAGCTTACACTCTACAGGAGAGAGAGGGAGAACTCTGCTGACCATAAGAGCTTACACTCTACAGGAGCGAGAGAGAGAGGACCTCACTGAGCATAAGAGCTCACACTTTACAGGAGAGAGAGAGAACCCCACTGACCATAAGAGCTTACACTCTACAGGAGAGAGAGAGGACCCCACTGACCATAAGAGCTTACACTGTACAGGAGAGAGAGGACCTGCTGACCATAAGAGCTTACACTCTACAGGAGAGAGAGAGAGAGGACCCGGTGATCAGAAGAGCTTACACTCTACAGGAGAAAGAGAGAGAGAGGACCCTGCTGACCATAAGAGCTTACACTGTACAGGAGAGAGAGGACCTGCTGACCATAAGAGCTTACACTCTACAGGAGAGAGAGAGAGAGAGGACCCGGTGATCAGAAGAGCTTACACTCTACAGGAGAGAGAGGACCTCACTGACCATAAGAGCTAACACTCTACAGGTGAGAGAGGACCCCGCTGACCATAAGAGCTTACACTCTACAGGTGAGAGAGGACCCCGCTGACCATAAGAGCTCGCACTCTACAGGAGAGAGAGAGGACCCCACTGACCAAAAGAGCTTACACTCTACAGGAGAGAGAGAGGGCCCCACTGACCATAAGAGCTTACACTGTACAGGAGAGAGAGGACCTGCTGACCATAAGAGCTTACACTCTACAGGAGAGAGAGAGAGGGGACCCGGTGATCAGAAGAGCTTACACTCTACAGGAGAAAGAGAGAGAGAGGACCCTGCTGACCATAAGAGCTTACACTGTACAGGAGAGAGAGGACCTGCTGACCATAAGAGCTTACACTCTACAGGAGAGAGAGAGAGAGAGGACCCTGCTGACCATAAGAGCTTACACTCTACAGGAGAGAGAGGACCCCACTGACCATAAGAGCTTACACTCTACAGGAGAGAGAGGACCCCACTGACCATAAGAGCTTACACTCTGCAGGAGAGAGAGGACCCCACTGACCATAAGAGCTTACACTCTACAGGAGAGAGAGGACTTTGCTGACCATAAGAGCTTACACTCTACAGGAGAGAGAGAGGACCCCACTGACCATAAGAGCTTACACTCTACAGGAGAGAGAGAGGACCCTGCTGACCATAAGAGCTTACAATCTACAGGAGAGAGAGGACCTCACTGACCATAAGAGCTCGCACTCTACAGGAGAGAGAGAGGACCCCACTGACCAAAAGAGCTTACACTCTACAGGAGAGAGAGAGGGCCCCACTGACCATAAGAGCTTACACTGTACAGGAGAGAGAGGACCTGCTGACCATAAGAGCTTACACTCTACAGGAGAGAGAGAACCCCGCTGACCATAAGAGCTTACACTCTACAGGAGAGAGAGGGAGAACTCTGCTGACCATAAGAGCTTACACTCTACAGGAGAGAGAGAGGACCCCACTGACCATAAGAGCTTACACTGTACAGGAGAGAGAGGACCTGCTGACCATAAGAGCTTACACTCTACAGGAGAGAGAGAGAGAGGACCCGGTGATCAGAAGAGCTTACACTCTACAGGAGAAAGAGAGAGAGAGGACCCTGCTGACCATAAGAGCTTACACTGTACAGGAGAGAGAGGACCTGCTGACCATAAGAGCTTACACTCTACAGGAGAGAGAGAGAGAGAGGACCCGGTGATCAGAAGAGCTTACACTCTACAGGAGAGAGAGGACCTCACTGACCATAAGAGCTAACACTCTACAGGTGAGAGAGGACCCCGCTGACCATAAGAGCTTACACTCTACAGGTGAGAGAGGACCCCGCTGACCATAAGAGCTCGCACTCTACAGGAGAGAGAGAGGACCCCACTGACCAAAAGAGCTTACACTCTACAGGAGAGAGAGAGGGCCCCACTGACCATAAGAGCTTACACTGTACAGGAGAGAGAGGACCTGCTGACCATAAGAGCTTACACTCTACAGGAGAGAGAGAGAGAGGACCCGGTGATCAGAAGAGCTTACACTCTACAGGAGAAAGAGAGAGAGAGGACCCTGCTGACCATAAGAGCTTACACTCTACAGGAGAGAGAGGACCTGCTGACCATAAGAGCTTACACTCTACAGGAGAGAGAGAGAGAGAGGACCCTGCTGACCATAAGAGCTTACACTCTACAGGAGAGAGAGGACCCCACTGACCATAAGAGCTTACACTCTACAGGAGAGAGAGGACCCCACTGACCATAAGAGCTTACACTCTGCAGGAGAGAGAGGACCCCACTGACCATAAGAGCTTACACTCTACAGGAGAGAGAGGACTTTGCTGACCATAAGAGCTTACACTCTACAGGAGAGAGAGAGGACCCCACTGACCATAAGAGCTTACACTCTACAGGAGAGAGAGAGGACCCCACTGACCATATTATTATTATTATTATTTTTATTATTATTATTATTTATATAGCGCCATTGATTCCATGGCGCTGTACATAAGAAGGGGTTACATACAGAATACAGATATCACTTACAGTAAACGGACTAACAATGATAGACTGGTACAGAGGGAAGAGGACCCTGCCCTTGCGGGCTTACATTCTACAGGAACGGGGAAGGAGACAGTAGGTTGGGGGGTTGCAGCAGCTACGGTGGTGTTGGGGAGGCAGCGGGGTCATGGCAGGCTGTAAGCTTTCTTATAGAGATTGAAGGATCCAAATGTGGTGGATAAGGTTCCAGACATATTTTTATTTAGTGCACCAAATATGTTAATTTTATGGTCTTTATAAAGGGGGAGTGGCTCACAGGATAATTATACAGAGCAGCCTAAAGACACGCCTCCAATAAATCCATCCAGCAACACCCCTGTGTTAAAGACCCTAACAATTTGCATATTTTGTGCAGTAAATGAAGAACCTATATTTCTGAAACAGTACGACAGATTTATAAAAATAATCAAGCAAAAAAATGGAATACTCATGGGAACAGCAAGAAAACTAAAAATAAAAATAGTCCACTTTTGACCTGGTGAAAGGTCTCCTTTACGAAGAGCATTTCCCTATCTGGAGGACCTGTACTTTCCTGCATTATTAAGACAGGACAATCATTTGATTGGACATGGTGTAATACCTAATTTCCCCAGTGGTGGCACTGCAGGGAAAGTTTTTAATTTTTGCCTTATTCTTTTTTTAAGTTGCACCTTTGTTTTTTAAGTCTATTTTATATGTGTTCGCCTGTTATTGTTTTATCGTTTTGTTTTTTTTTTGTTTGTCACTAAGGCTGTGTTAGGGGTTTCCAGATATTTTGTTCTGATTCATCAATTGTAACTTTTCAAAAAGTTGTTACATTTTTGCACAAACGTTCTCCTTTTATATACTCATCATTTTTTGCAACATTTTGGTCTAAAAAGACTCAATAAAGAGTCAAAAGGAAAAAAATAAATAGCATTTTAAAATTTTGTGCAGAATCAATGAACTACGGACGTCTTATTGAAGAATTTGGAGCAAAAGCTACCAATGACTACTACAAGACAAAAAAAAACAAAAGAGACATAAAAAAAAAAAAAAAACTTCAGAGACAACCCCCCTTTTTTGCCATTTGTAAAATCCTGCCACTAGATGGAGCTTTACTGTTTCATTCCACCATTGTATAAATAAAAGTTGCTAGTGCTCTTTGGCACACCATGTGGCCAGGCAGAGTATTACAAGTTTAATTTTTTTTTTGTATACTTTATTTATAAAGTTATCTTGGTGTACTAAGAACACAAAATTCTATGATTTAATAGTATTAAATATCATTTTTTTTTGGATGTGTTTAAAAAAATGTTACTTAATATACAGTTGATAAAGACCAAATAATAGAAGAAATGTCCCTTTAATGCGTCGGAATGGAATCGTTACTTAAGCAGCATTTGGGTACAGTCACAATAATTCACATATCACCGTTAGTCATTTATCATATCTTCCGCCCACGTCTTAGTGTATTGCTCATTTGCTCGTACACTAATTCACCATTGTACGTGCTCCCCGCTGACGCGCTGCGGCTTTATAATTGGCAGTATTATTAATGCGATCATTACTGTGTGTGGCTTGTTTACCTCACAAGTGGCTCGTCAGCCGTCTCCTATAATTAATCTTCCCGGCTGCCAGCTACAGTATTACAGTCCGTATATTACAGTACGGGGCTTGTCTTTATTACAGCAGAGGGTTTGTGACAATAATAAATCACATGCATTACAGTTAATTGTGTATACTTAAATATGGGTCACAGGGGGCACCATGTCCTCGGCTACTGCGAATAATCCTCCCTTATGTTTCTGGAAACATGGGGGGACTGGAGCAAGGGGGCGGATTTGCAAACAATTAATTTTTTTTTAGTGCAATTCAATAAAATCATCATATGGCAGCAAAAACAGGGGTAAAAAAAATAGGGCGCATAATCCTGGTAATGACAATACATTAAAGAGGTTGTCAAAGATTAGGAAAAAAAAAAATTACTGTTTGCGTTTCAAAAACAGCGCCACACCTATACACAGGTTGTATGTGGTATTGCAAGTCAGTCCCATTAATTTCAATGAAATTCTGCAATACAACACACAACCTGGGGAATGGAGAGGCGCTATTTTTGGAAAATAGTAAGCTTGTTTTTTTGTTTTTTTTTAAATTTGTACAATCTTTTTTTTAAGACAATTCTGTTTACATTGGAACCTGGCATCCAATAAAAAGCAGATATAAGTGTAAGGGCCGGGCTAATATGTAACATGCAGCGGCCACTGCTGGTGATATGTGGTATTACATGCTGGACATGTCAAATAATTGGCTCACTTTGGTATACATGGACAGGTCAGGGGTCAGATTTTATGCCAATTTATTGGTTATAATTTACGCTGACCGGAATAATTCTTTAATTCACAAGATGAGCCTTTAAGTGCTTTACACTACACAGACACAAGGGGTTAAATGATTTTGTACTTCTCTATGTAAGTCTTTACCAAACGTCTCCTTCCTACTGCTTTCCCACACGGACAATTCTTGCAGATATTTCCCAACCACTGTGCAGGGAGAACTTCTTATATGCTGATGGTCCCTATGGTAATCAAAGGAAATTGTGATATGTTTTCTTCTTTAGTTTCTCAGGGTTTAGTGCTGGATACAATGTAACAGACTCTGCTTACATAACAGCAAGAAAGAGAAAATAGATACAGTATCTAGGATGGATACATGTATCTGTGTATATACAGTGTGCATATATATGTACACTGCTCAAAAAATAAGGGGAACACTGATATAACACATCCTAGATCTGAATGAATGAAATATTCTCATTAAATACTTTGTTCTGTATAAAGTTGAATGTGCTGACAACAAAATCACACAAAAATCATCAATGGAAATCAAATTTATTAACCAATGGAGGCCTGGATTTGGAGTCACCCCCAAAATTAAAGTGGAAAAACCCACTACAGGCTGATCCAACTTTGATGTAATGTCCTTAAGACAAGTCACAATGAGGCTCAGTATTGTGTGTGGCCTCCACGTGCCTGTATGACCTCCCTACAACGACTGGGCATGCTCCTGATGAGGCTGAGTATTGTGTGTGGCCTCCACGTGCCTGTATGACCTCCCTACAACCCCTGGGCATGCTCCTGATGAGGCTGAGTATTGTGTGTGGCCTCCACGTGCCTGTATGACCTCCCTACAACGCCTGGGCATGCTCCTGATGAGGCTGAGTATTGTGTGTGGCCTCCACGTGCCTGTATGACCTCCCTACAACGCCTGGGCATGCTCCTGATGAGGCTCAGTATTGTGTGTGGCCTCCACGTGCCTGTATGACCTCCCTACAACGCCTGGGCATGCTCCTGATGAGGCTGAGTATTGTGTGTGGCCTCCACGTGCCTGTATGACCTCCCTACAACGCCTGGGCATGCTCCTGATGAGGCTGAGTATTGTGTGTGGCCTCCACGTGCCTGTATGACCTCCCTACAACGCCTGGGCATGCTCCTGATGAGGCTCAGTATTGTGTGTGGCCTCCACGTGCCTGTATGACCTCCCTACAACGCCTGGGCATGCTCCTGATGAGGCTGAGTATTGTGTGTGGCCTCCACGTGCCTGTATGACCTCCCTACAACGCCTGGGCATGCTCCTGATGAGGCTGAGTATTGTGTGTGGCCTCCACGTGCCTGTATGACCTCCCTACAACGCCTGGGCATGCTCCTGATGAGGCTGAGTATTGTGTGTGGCCTCCACGTGCCTGTATGACCTCCCTACAACGCCTGGGCATGCTCCTGATGAGGCTCAGTATTGTGTGTGGCCTCCACGTGCCTGTATGACCTCCCTACAACGCCTGGGCATGCTCCTGATGAGGCTGAGTATTGTGTGTGGCCTCCACGTGCCTGTATGACCTCCCTACAACGCCTGGGCATGCTCCTGATGAGGCTGAGTATTGTGTGTGGCCTCCACGTGCCTGTATGACCTCCCTACAACGCCTGGGCATGCTCCTGATGAGGCTGAGTATTGTGTGTGGCCTCCAAGTGCCTGTATGACCTCCCTACAACGCCTGGGCATGCTCCTGATGAGGCTGAGTATTGTGTGTGGCCTCCACGTGCCTGTATGACCTCCCTACAACGCCTGGGCATGCTCCTGATGAGGCTGAGTATTGTGTGTGGCCTCCACGTGCCTGTATGACCTCCCTACAACGCCTGGACATGCTCCTGATGAGGCTGAGTATTGTGTGTGGCCTCCACGTGCCTGTATGACCTCCCTACAACGCCTGGGCATGCTCCTGATGAGGCTGAGTATTGTGTGTGGCCTCCACGTGCCTGTATGACCTCCCTACAACGCCTGGGCATGCTCCTGATGAGGCTCAGTATTGTGTGTGGCCTCCACGTGCCTGTATGACCTCCCTACAACGCCTGGGCATGCTCCTGATGAGGTTGCGGATGGTCTCCTGTGCGATCTCCTCCCAGACCTCGACTAAAGCATCCGCCAACTCCTGGACAGTCTGTGGTGCAACGTGACGCTGGTGGATGGAGCGAGACATGATGTCCCAGATGTGCTCAATCGGATTCAGGTCTGGGGAACGGGCGGCCAGTCCATAGCTTCAATGCCTACATCTTGCAGGAATTGCTGACACACTCCAGCCACATGAGGTCTGGCATTGTCCTGCATTAGGAGGAACCCAGGGCCAACCGCACCAGCATATGGTCTCACAAGGGTTCTGAGGATCTCATCTCGGTACCTAATGGCAGTCAGGCTACCTCTGGCGAGCACATGGAGGGCTGTGCGGCCCACCAAAGAAATGCCACCCCACACCATTACTGACCCACTGCCAAACCGGTCATGCTGAAGGATGTTGCAAGCAGCAGATCGCTCTCCATGGCATCTCCAGACTCTGTCACGTCTGTCACATGTGCTCAGTGTGACCCTGCTTTCATCTGTGAAGAGCACAGGGCGCCAGTGGCGACTTTGCCAATCCTGGTGTTCTGTGGCAAATGCCAAGCGTCCTGCACGGTGTTGGGCTGTGAGCACAACCCCCATCTGTGGACGTCGGGCCCTCATACCACCCTCATGGAGTCAATTTCTAACCGTTTGTGCAGACACATGCACATTTGTGGCCTGCTGGAGGTCATTTTGCAGGGTTCTGGCAGTGCTCCTCCTGTTCCTCCTTGCACAAAGGCCGAAATAGCGGTCCTGCTGCTGGGTTGTTGCCCTCCTGCGGCCCCCCCCATGTCTCCTGGTGTACTGGCCTGTCTCCTGGTAGCGCCTCCAGCCTCTGGACACTACGCTGGCAGACACAGCAAACCTTCTTGCCACAGCTCGCATTGATGTGTCATCCTGGATGAGCTGCACTACCTGAACAACTTCTGTGGGTTGTAGAGTCCGTCTCATGCTACCACGAGTGTGAAAGCACAACCAACATTCAAAAGTGACCAAAACATCAGCCAGAAAGCATTGGTACTGAGATGTGGTCTGTGGTCCCCACCTGCAGAACCACTCCTTTATTGAGGGTGTCTTGATAATTGCCAATAATTTCCATCTATCCTCTATTCCATTTGCACAACAGCATGTGAAATTGATTGTCAATCAGTGTTGCTTCCTAAGTGGACAGTTTGATTTCACAGAAGTTTGATCTACTTGGAGTTATATTCTGTTGTTTAAGTGTTCCCTTTATTTTTTTGAGCAGTGTATGTATATATATATATACAAGGGACATAAAAAAAATCTACATGCCCCTGTTAAAATGCCGGGTTTTTGTCATATAAGGAAACAATCATACCAGGAAGAATCATTTCAGAACTTTTTACACCTTTAATGTTGCCCATAATTTGTTGAAAAACAAACTAAAATCATTTTGAGGAACAAAATGATACCAAATCTAAAACAATGTGATTACAGAAGTGTGAACACCATTTTCTAATTGGTGATATGGTTGTGCTCAGAATTAGCCAATCACATTTATATTTATGGTTAATAGTAGTCAGTGCACAGCCGCCATCAAATACAGGGATTCTGATTAACCCCATATATAGTTTTGCTGTTCTAGAAGGATTTCCCTGACATTTTGTTAGTTGCAATTTCTAACAAAATCCATGATCCATAAACAGCTGGCAACACAGCTCACTGTTGAAAGTTATCAGTCAGGAGAAGGGTACAAAAATATTTCCAAGGCATTAGATATACCATAGACATCAAGACGCCATCAAGAAGTGGCTGAAATTTGACACAACAGAGACATTACCTAGAACAGGACGTCCCTCAAATACTGATGAAAAGACAAGAAGATAAGTGGTCCAGGAGGCTGCCAAGAGGCCAACAGCAATAAAAGAGCTGCAGGAATTTCTAGCAAGTCCTGGTTGTGTACTGCATGTCACAATAATCTCCTGTGTTCTTCATATGTCCTGCTTGTGTGGTACAGTGACAAGCCATTACTTATAAAGAAAAACATCCAAGCCTATGTTTTTCCAAAGCCTCCATCATGTCTACCAAAAGCATGTACGTAACATGTTCTGGGCTGATGAGACCAAGGTGGGATTGTTTGCCCATAATTTCTAAAGGTATGTTTGGTGCAAAGTCAACACTGCGAATCACCAAACAAACACAGTACCCACTTAGAAGCATGGTGGAGGCAACATTATGCTTTGGGGCCATTTTTTGGCAGCCGGAACTGGGGCTTTTGTTATGAAACTATTAACAGTTACAAATATCAGTCAATTTTACATCAAAACCTTCAGGCCTTTGTTAAAATACTGAAGATGAAGAGGAATTTCACCTTTCCACATGACAACGACCCTATACGACCTCCAAATCTACAAAAAGAATGGCTTCTCAAAAAAGATCAGTTTTGGAATGGACCAGCCCAAGCCCGAAGCTGAATCCATGTGACAATCTATGGGTGACTTGAAGAGGGAGCTGTACACTGGAGGTGCCCCCTCAATCTGACAGATATGTAGCTGCTACAAGGAGGAGCGGGCAAAGACCGCCAATTCTAGATGTGATGTGTCATAGAGTCCTACCCAAAAAGACTGAATGCTGCCAGAAATTCAAAAGGGACTTCAACAAAATATAAGCTTAAGGTTATTAATATTTATGCAACCACATTATTTTAGTTCTTTATTGTTGTAAAAAAATTCTGAAATTATTTTCATGGTAATATTTTTTTACATGATAAAAACATGGAATTTTAACAGGGAATGTGTATATTCACTGTATACAAAGTAGATAAAATAGGATCCACCAATCACAATAGGAGATGTCACATCTCCCCTCTTCCTCCTCCTGTACAATGACTGATAACACCTCTATATACAGTAGATAACATAGGATCCACCATTCACAATAGGTGATGTCACATCTCCCCTCTTCCTCCTCCTGTACAATGACTGATATCACCGCTATACACAGTCGATAACAAAGGATCCATCATTCACAATTGGTGATGTCACAGCTCACCTCCTCCTCCTGTACAATCACTGATAACACCTCTATATACAGTAGATAACACAGGATCCACCTTTCGCAATAGGTGATGTCACAGCTCACCTCCTCCTCCTGTACAATGACTGATAACACCTCTATATACAGTAGATAACAAAGCATCCACTATTCACAATAGGTGATGTCACAGCTCACCTCCTCCTCCTGTACAATCACTGATAACACCTCTATATACAGTGGATAACACAGGATCCACCTTTCACAATAGGTAATGTCACAGCTCACCTCCTCCTCCTCCTGTACAATGACTGATAACACCTCTATATACAGTAGATAACACAGGATCCACCTTTCACAATAGGTAATGTCACAGCTCACCTCCTCCTCCTCCTGTACAATGACTGATAACACCTCTATATAGAGTAGATAACACAGAATCCACCATTCACAATAGGTAATGTCACAGCTCACCTCCTCCTCCTGTACAATGACTGATAACACCTCTATACACAGTAGATAACACAGGATCCACCATTCACAATAGGTGATGTCACAGCTCACCTCCTCCTCCTCCTGTACAATCACTGATAACACCTCGATATAGAGTAGATAACACAGGATCCACCATTCACAATAGGTGATGTCACAGCTCACTTCCTTCTCCTGTACAATGACTGATATAACCTCTATATACAGTAGATGACACAAGATCCACCATTCACAATAGGTGATGTCACAGCTCACCTCCTCCTCCTCCTCCTGTACAATCACTGATAACACCTCGATATAGAGTAGATAACACAGGATCCACCATTCACAATAGGTGATGTCACAGATCACTTCCTTCTCCTGTACAATGACTGATAACACCTCTATATACAGTAGACACAGGAATCACCATTCACAATAGGTGATGTCACAGCTCACCTCCTCCTGTACAATGACTGATAACACCTCTATATACAGTAGATAACACAGGAATCACCATTCACAATAGGTGATGTCACAGCTCACCTCCTCCTGTACAATAACTGATAACACCTCTATATACAGCAGATAACACAGGATCCACCATTCACAATAGGTGATGTCACAGCTCACCTCCTCCTCCTCCTGTACAATGACTGATAACACCTCTATATACAGCAGATAATAGAAGATAGAGGGCAAGGAATATCTCTGAATGCTTTTACCAGCAGTTCCTGCAAGATTCTCTCCCGCATCTAAAGATAATAACATAAATAAAATCTAAAATCAAAAAATGTATATAAATTATACAAAAAGAATAGTCATCAATATTTAGGGTTTAATAAATAATATAGGTGATTCACTCTCTTTATATTAGTCACAGGGCAAGCAAAAAATAAAACTCATCCAGCAGCCAAACTACTCCTATAGTGAGTGGACATGTTTGGTCATTTATCTGCTAGAATTGGGAACCAGACACCTCTTCTGTGGATCGGTTTGATTGTCTGAGGTAGGATCTCCACCAATCAGGAAGTGCTTTGTTATAGCAGAAGATGAGGTCCCTCAAGTTTAAAGGCCCCATCTATGCTAGATAAGTCTGAAAGTTACTTTAGGTCAAAACAACAGCTGAATGTTCCTTCCTTCTATCAATAGAGACTAACGTAGTCATCAGAATGTATCTGATTAAATGTATCTAATTAAATGTGTCCGATTGAATGTTTCAACACAAGCATAGGCATCACGAGAATAGAAATCAGTCTTTGTGTGCTAAATTGTATAATCGGACCATATATGGTAAATCCGTTTCCTGCCTTCAGGGTGTATATAAACCCTATGCTTTGTAATAAAGTTAGAGTCTGTTGACACATACTACCTGTCTTGTGTCTTATTCTCTCCGGGCCTGTATACTAAAGGATAGAAGATCCAGAAAGCAGTGACGTCATGCTTATAGAATGATGTCATCATCTCCTAGTGGGAGGAGTTTAATACAAGTCTGTGCTTCTGGGAGAGGCAGTGCATTGTACAGCAGTCATCACTCTCTGTGAAAACACCACGTAGACGTGTAGCTACAAGGCCAGGAATGGTGGCCACCCAGGCAAGAAGACAAGGTGGTTTGCTTGGTTCACGCCAAGGGGAAGTGATACTAATGGCCCCATATGCGCGGAGTTACGTCAGTAGTTTTGGCATTTATGTATCAATTATTTTGCAAGATGTGCAGGGCAAGGTCTCCTTGTGCTATCTCCATTTATGTCTCACTTTTTCCACCACCGATTCTCCTTCGACTTCATAATAGTCGTCTGAGTGGGCCGAGGAGGATCAAATGAACTGGAAAAAAATTAAATCTTTGCTCTGATGTAAGTTGACTAAGTACCATAGCAGAAAAAAAAAAAAATATATATATATAATTGCACCGCTTCTATTACGAACACCTCTTGCAATCAAAAAGTTAATATCCCCTGGAATATCCAGCCGTTGCCTTCTGCAAGAGTTGTAAAAATTCATTGTCGTCAGCTGCGAGCGATAATTCCACTTTCTTGGATATTACAATGTGCGTGGAAGCCGAGCAGACCTTCTGACAGTTCAGCGCCGGAGGGTCTCGCTGCCAAATTTATCAGCTAATATAATGTTTGCAGGATAAGTAAGCAAGAAAGCAACTGAGAGAATGGAGAGAGCGAGGAAACAATGGATATTTTATTCTATTCATTGCCTGGATCTCACAATACACAGAGAAGACTCCACCTATTTCCTTTAGGGTCTTACTGTACGTCATGGTCGAGAGCGGAGGAGGCTCCATCGTGCATCGCGGGAACATGACGTATAGAAGTTCTAAATTAAAAATGTCATTTTATATGATTATTTTTTAATGAAGCCAACATTTCTTGAAATAAAAGACTTCATTCTTCTCCTGCCGTAGAAGTCAAACAATGTAAAAAGCTGTTACTCACAATAAGACATACAGTCATGGCCGAAAGTGTTGGCACCCTTGAAATTGTTCCAGAAAATAAAGTATTTCTCCCAGAAAAATACTGCAATTACACGTGTCTAATTCCTTTGTGTGTATTGAAACAACACAAAAAAAAACTGAGAAAAAAGACAAATTGCACATAATTTCACACAAAACCCCCAAAATGTGTGTACAATTATATGAAGTTTGCCAGTGCCGTATGGTGAAAACTATCCCCAAACCATGATGTTCCACCTCTAAACTTCACTGTTGGTATGGTGTTTTTGGGGTGATATGCATTTTCCTTTTGGCCTCTAAACATTGGGTGTATTATGGCTTACAAATAGTTCAATTTTAGTCTCATTTGACCAGACTATATTCTCCCAGTATCTCACAGGCTTGTCTAACTGTTTTTGAGCAAACATTAAACGCACTTGAACATGCTTTTTGTTCAGCAGTGGAGTCATCTGTGGGGAGCATGCATACAGGCCATGGAGGTTGTGTGGTGAGTGTGCATACAGGCCATGGAGGTTGTGTGGTGAGCGTGCATACAGACAATGGAGGTTGTGTGATGAGCGTGCATACGGGCCATGGAGGTTGTGTGATGAGCGTGCATACGGGCCGTGGAGGTGGTGTGGTGAGCGTGCATACAGGCCATGGAGGTTGTGTGGTGAGCGTGCATATGGGCCATGGAGGTTGTGTGGTGAGTGTGCATACGGGCCATGGAGGTTGTGTGCTGAACGTGTATACGGGCCATGGAGGTTGTGTCGTGAGCGTGCATACAGGCCATGGAGGTTGTGTGGTGATCGTGCATACGGGCCATGTAGGTTGTGTGGTGAGCGTGCATGCAGGCCATGGAGGTTGTGTGGTGAGCGTGCATACGAGCCATGGAGGTTGTGTGGTGATCGTGCATATAGACCATGGAGGTTGTGTGGTGAGCGTGCATACGGGCCATGGAGGTTGTGTGGTGAGTGTGCATACAGGCCATGGAGGTTGTGTGGTGATCGTGCATACAGGCCATGGAGGTTGTGTTGTGAGCGTGCATACGGGCCATGTAGGTTGTGTGGTGAGCATGCATACAGGCCATGGAGGTTGTGTGGTGAGAGTGCATACGGCCATGGAGGCTGAGTGCATCACTTATAATTTTCTTTGAAACAATTGTACCTGCTGATTCCAGGTCATTTTGCAGCTTTCCACAGATGGTCCTTGGCTCTTGGACAACTCTCATAATAATTATTTTCACTCCCCAGTCTGAAATCTTGCGGGAAGCACCTGGTCATGGCTGGTTTATGGTGAAATTATGTTCTTTACACTTCTGGATAGTGGCCCCAGCAATGCTTACTGGAACCTTCAGTACTTTAGAAATTTTTCTGTAACCAATGCCATCAAGTATGTTTTGGAACAATAAGGTTGCAAAGGTCTTGAGACAGCTCACTGATTTTACCCATCATGAGATGTTTCTTGTGTTGCACTTTAGTAATGAGACACCTATTTATAGGCCATCAGTTGAACGAGCTGATATTATTTTTCACTAGGATTGCTTTCTAATTACTGATAGATTTCAGCTGGTGTCAGGACTTTCCAGGGCTTTTTGCACCTCTCTTTCTTCATGTGTCATTTCTCATTTATGGATGATTTCTTTGCCTGGGTGGATTGGATGGGTTGTTACCGACATCTGCTGAGAATTTCATGTCAATAGCACCTTTAGTAATAGATTTACTTAGAAAATTGGTGACGTGTTCAATATTTATTTCACCTGCTGTATCTGATGTTTTATCTACTATTTATCTATCTATCTACAAACAGAAGATGTATACAAACATTGAATATATCGCTCACACCTAAGAATCTCATTACCTTTCTATTTCATAACCCTTATCTTTTATCTGAGCATCTATCTATCTACAGTCCTGCTCATCGTTATTGGACGCCATGAAGGTTAAGTACATAATGTGGAATATCTCCTGAATAAAATGAGTCAAGTGAAACAGTTTTTTGTATAGAGACTCGTGTTAAATACAAAAGAGCAAATGATAAACAATAATTTATAACAAAAAACAACGGGAGGGAAAAACAGAAAAACCTAAAGCTGCTGTGTCTCTGGTATTGGCACCTTTACATTAATTTAGTATGGAAACACATTTTGACTCGCCTGTGGTAAATCACAAAAGAGATTCACCTGTGATTAATTGTCGGTGCCCATGTGACATGAATTAGCCAATGAATGTGTTTTAAAAGCCACATGGTAGGCCCTGTTCCTTTATCACAATGGTGAAGACAAAGGAACTGTCTCAGAACATCAGAACTGCTATCATTAGCAAACACAAGACTTCCAAAGAGTATAAGGCCATCTTCAAAGACCTTGGTATCCCAGTTTCAACATGGCGCAATGTTATTACGAAGTTTGCCAAGCATGGAACCGTCAATAACCTCCCTGGATGTGGGAGAAACAGGAAAATTGATAAGACATGTCTTTGAAGGTTGGTGGAAAAAAACACCACGCCAAACATCCAAAGACCTGAAGGCCAACCTGGAACAGTCTGGGGTCATGGTTTCAACAAATATCATATGCCACACACTAAACCAAGCAGAGCTTTATGGGCGAAGGCCAAGGAAGAAACCATTGCTGAAGAAAAAACATAAAAAGAAATGACTGATCTTTGCCGAAGAGTACCTTGACAAACCACAATTCTTCTGTGAAAATGTTCTGTGGACAGATGAAACAAAAATAGATCTTTTTGGCAAAGCAACAGTTTGTTTACAGACAGCACAATGAAGCTTATAAGGAAAAGAACACATTACCAACAGTTAAGCATGGTGGAGGATCCATAATGTTGTGGGGTTGCTTTGCTGCGTCTGGTACTGGAGGCCTTGAGCGTATCACAGGAATCATGAAATAAGAGAATTATCAAGATATTTTAGAGCGAAATGTCCTACCCAGTATAAGAAAATTTGGTTTGAGTCAAAGATCATGTGTCATCCAGCAAGACAATGACCCAAATCACACATCCAAAAGTACACAGGAATGGTTGAAAAGAAAAAATGGACTGTTTTAAAATGGCAGCAATGAGTCCTGACTTCAATCCCATTGAAAATCTTTGGGGTGAGCTGAAATCTGCCATTGAGAAAAAGAACCTGCAAACATTCAAGAGCTCGAACAAACTGCAAAGGAAGATGGGAGAAAATTCAGCTGAGAAGTGCAAGAAGCTTATAGATGGCTACAAGAAATGTCTGGAGGCTGTCAGCAATGCCAAAGGGTGGGCAACCAAGTATTAATTAGGGGGGCAACCAAGTATTAATTAGGGGCGACTTTATTGTTGTTTATTCTGTTTCTTCTTTGAAATTGCAACATGAAAGTTGAAAAACAATGTTTTATTGTTGTATTACTTTGGACCACTAATTAAAAAATCCTGAGGATATAACTTTGGTACATTTCCATTTATTTCTAAAGATATTGTACAGTCTATGAAAAAAATGAAGGGGTGCCAATAATTGTGAGCAGCACACAGTACCTATCTATTCTCTATCTATCACCTGTTGAACATGACCATTGCTTTCTGTAAAGTTTGGTATCACAGTTGTCTACATAGGAATATTCTTCTTTACTGACAGCAAACAGTGATATGATAAACCCTGAGAAAATGTTAAAGTGTGGAACTTTTCCTTTACAATATTTAAGCTCTATTCACAATGGAAAATCCCTTTGACGTTTCTCCTCTTAAATGGATTCAAAAGTTTATAAAACTAATAAAAAAAAAAAAATCTAATTTTTAGATACAAAACTTCAGCAAAAATATCTGAAATTCCAGCTTTTTATAGCTCGACAAAAAAGAACAACGACCATAAAATCTTCCCCTGGTTGGATTTCAGCAACTTTGGTTGAATGAATTTCCAAGGAAGAAGGAGAAATTCATTGGTCCCCAGTGATCGCTGAGTATATTTTCTCTTCTTCTCTGTACTAAAAAGACTTTTCATGCTCCGAGATTCTCCTAAGAGCTGAAAAATGCACATTATTTCCTCCATTTCCCACAACAGGAAGACGAGTCAACGCCAAGAAAGCAGCGTCGGTCGTCCAAAGTAGAATATGAGCATGTGTCAGTCCCTACATGACATCGCAGTAGAAGGTTTCTGTCATTTCATGCCGCCGCTCATACGCCACAGGGACATGTCAGAACATCAGAAGTAATCAGGTCCGGTAAAAGGTGGAGTAGAGGGGCCACCTGGGCCATTGCCAATATCGCCAATTTACTATGGAGCCCCAGGACTGAACTAACTAAAGAATAAAAGTTCGAGTTGAATTGAATTTGCCTCAAATTTTGTAAAAAAAAAGGATTTTTTTTATGTTTTGCTTTGTGCAAATTCAGTATTTTAGCGACTGTACGGTATTTTACCGACTTGTAGAGCTCCAGGAAAGGGGTAAATAAAACTCCACCTTGCCACATACTTGTCCTAAACCAACAGTCTCCATCAGTTCTTCCACGCAGCTCCCTCCCACCTCTTTGTTACGCTCCACTGCACCGGAAGTCCTCTTCATCCTTCTTCACTCCGTGCTGGGTCTTCCGGTGCCAAAAAAGCTTCTGTCGTCATGCAGCCCATAGTACGTCATGTGAGACACTTAATAGACTTAATAGGCTCTGAGTTATGATGTCTCCACAAGCCCCAGAAGAAATGGAGAAAGTGGACGTTGCACGCAGTGGAGAAGTAAAGAAGAGACCGGAGTGAGCTGCACGGGGGACCGGATTGTAGGATAGTGGTTTCTTTTTTATTTTCTTCACCATTTACCCCGAGTTCTATAAATCGTAGCCATCCACTTTCATGCTGAATTCAGATAAAGTGCATCGTAAAAAACAATATATTAAGGAGAAATAATTTTTTTAAAATTTGAAGCAAATTCAATTCACATTTACCCAATTCTCTCATCTCTATTTTCCCATCATTAAAAATCATTTTTTAGGAGCTGAATTACCATATTATGAATTTAGCTTTCTTTTGGTTGTTGTTTTATTGTAATGGCATTTATTGTATGGTAAAAATGACCTGGAACCATCATTCTCCAGGTGAGTACGATTGCTGCGAAAAAAAAGCATTTGTTTTGCATCGCTGAGGCTTTTATCTTTCCGTCGATGCAGCTGTATGGCGGCGGCTTGTGTTTTGCACGGTGGGTTGCAATTTTTAAGGATACCATTTTGTGGAACATACAACTGTATATATATATATATATATATATATATATATATATATATATATATATATATATATAGTTGTGCTCAAAAGTTTACATACCCCGGCAGAATTTTCCCTTTCTTGGCCTTGTTTCAGAGAATATGAATGATAACAAAAACCTTTTTCTCCACTCCTGGTTATTGGTTGGGTGAAGCCATTTATTGTCAAACTACTGTGTTTTCTCTTTTTAAATCTTAATGACAACCAAAACTATCCAAATGACTCTGATCAAAAGTTCACATACCCCAGTTCTTAATACCGTGTATTGCCCCCTCTAACATCAATGACAGCTTGAAGTCTTTTGTGGTAGTTGTGGATGAGGTTCTTTATTTTCTCAGATGGTAAAGCTGCCCATTCTTCTTGGCAAAAAGCCTCCAGTTCCTGTAAATTCCTGAGCTGTCTAGCATGAACTGCTCGCTTGAGATCTCCCCAGAATGACTCAATGATATTGAGGTCAGGAGACTGAGATGGCCACTCCAGAACCTTCACTTTGTTCTGCTGTAGCCAAAGACAGGTCAACTTGGCCTTGTGCTTTGGATCATTGTAATGTTGGAACGTCCAAGTACGTCCAATGCGCAGCTTCCGGGCTGATGAGTGCAAATTTGCCTCCAGTATTTGCTGATAACATGCTGCATTCATCTTTCCTTCAACTTTTACCAAGTTCCCTCTGCCTTTGTAGCTCACACATCCCCAAAACATCAACGATCCACTACCGTGCTTTACTGTAGGAATGGTGTTCCTTTCATCATAGGCCTTGTTGACCTCTCTCCAAATGTAACGTATATGGTTGTGGCCAAAAAGTTAAATTTTGGTCTTATCACTCCAAATTACCTTGTTCCAGAAGTTTTGAGGCTTGTCTCTGTGCTGTTTGGCGTATTGTAGGCAAGATACTTTGTGGCATTTGCACAGTAATGGCTTTCTTCTGGCGACTTGACCATGCAGCCCATTTTTCTACAAGTGCCTCCTTATTGTGCATCTTGGAACAGCCACACCGCTAGTTTTCAGAGTGTCCTGAATTTCAGCTGATGTTATTTGTGGGTTTTCTTTGCATCCTGAACAATTCTCCTGGAAGTTGTGGCCAAAACCTTTGTTGGTCTACCTGACCGTGGTTTGGTTTTTACAGAGCCCCTGATTTTCCATTTGTTAATCACAGTTTGACGCTGCTGACTGGCATTATCAATTCCTTGGATATCTTTTTGTATTCCTTTCCTGTATTATACAGTTCAACTACCTTTTCCCGTAGATCCGTTGACAATTCTTTTGCTTTCCCCATGACTCACAATCCAGAAACATCAGTGGCTGGATGAAAGATGGAAGAGTCTGTCTGGATCCCAGAAACTCACTCAGCTTTTATGCACACACACTGATTACAAGCAAACAGGTCACAGGTGAGGATGTTACCTTTAGTAGCCATTCAAACCCATTTGTATCAAATTCTGTGCATGTTATCAGGCCAAAATCACCAGGGTATGTAAACTTTTGATCAGGGTCATTTGGATGTTTTTGGTTGTCATTAAGATTTAAAAAGAGAAAACACAGTAGTTTGACAATAAATGGCTTCACCCAACCAATAACCATGAGTGGAGAAAAAGGTTTTTTGTTATCATTGATATTCTCTGAAACAAGGCCAAGAAAGGGAAAATTCTGCCGGGGTATGTAAACTTCTGAGCACAACTGTATATATTTATAATTAGATAGGAAATAAAGGGGTAATTCAAAAACTTTTATGAGTTTTCTTGTTTGTATTTAAACTTTTTTGTTTTCTCTTTATTTGTTTTAGTTATCATAGGGGACTTGAACCTCTGATTATATTATATGATCGATTGTATTATATAAATTTAGATTGTGATCCCCAAAGGGGACAGTGATAATCTCTATACAGCGCTATAGATTTAATTGCACTATATAAGCGAATAAAGGACAAATACCCTAATAAAGTGATTTGAAAAGTTTCTTATCTTTCCATGCTGGACACATTTATTTTAAAAAAAAATATCTAGATTTGAGAGACCTCAGTGGTTAATACCTTTTAATGGCTAACTGAAAGTTAACCAACCACTGAGGACTCTCAAATCTAAATATTTTTCTATCTACTGGCTAACGCGGTACAAAAATATATATTTTCCCTGTTTTAAAAAAAATAAAGTTTAGTTATTTTTTAAGTGCATTATATGATAGTAGGTGGGCTGAAAATAGTAGCATTGGCTGTACAGTAGCTATCTTCTATCAATTTATCTTTTATCTATCTATCTATTATCTATCTATCAATTTATCTATTATCTATCTATCTATCTATCATCTATCTATTCTCTATTATCTATCTATTATCTATCTATTATCTATCATCTATCTATCTATTATCTATTATCTATCTATTATCTATTATCTATATATTATCTATCTATTATCTACCTATTATCTATCTATTATCTATTATCAATCTATCATCTATCTATCTATCTATGATCTATCTATTATCTATCATCTATCTATCTATTATCTATCTATCTATCTATTATCTATCATCTATCTATCTATTATCTATCTATCTATTATCTATCTATTATCTATTATCAATCTATCATCTATCTATCTATTATCTATCTATGATCTATCTATTATCTATCTATTATCTATTATCTATTATCTATCATCTATCTATCATCTATCTATTATCTATTATCTATCTATCTATCATCTATCTATTATCTATCTATTATCTATTATTTATCTATTATTTATCTATCATCTATCTATTATCTATCATCTATTATCTATCTATTACCTATCATCTATCTATTATCTATCTATTATCTATTATTTATCTATTATTTATCTATCATCTATCTATCATCTATCTATTATCTATCTATGATCTATCTATTATCTATCTATTATCTATCATCTATCTATTATCTATCTATCTATTATCTATCTATTATCTATCTATTATATTATCTATCATCTATCTATCTATTATCTATCTATCATCTATCTATCTATTATCTATCATCTATCCATCTATTATCTATCTATTATCTATCTATTATCTAACTATTATCTATCTATTATCTATCATCTATCCATCTATTATCTATTTATCTATCTATTATCTATCTATCATCTATCTATAATTATCTATCTATTATCTATCTATTATCTATTACTATCTATTATCTATCTATCATCTATCTATGTATTATTTATCTATTATCTATCTATCATCTATCTATAATCTATTGTCTATCTATTATCTATCATCTATTATCTATCTATTATCTATCTATCATCTATCTATTATATATCTATTATCTATCATCTATCTATTATCTATCTATTATCTATCTATTATTTATCTATCCATTGTCTATCTATTATCTATCTATTATCTATCATCTATCTATCATCTATTATCTATCATCTATCTATTATCTATCTATTATCTATCTATCTATTATCTATCATCTATCTATTATCTATCTATTATCTATCTATTATTTATCTATCCATTGTCTATCTATTATCTATGTATTATCTATCATCTATCTATCATCTATTATCTATCATCTATCTATTATCTATCTATTATCTATCTATCTATTATCTATATATTATCTATTACAGTATCTATCTATCTATCTATTATCTATCTATTATCTATCATCTATCTATTATCTATCTATCTATTATCTATCTATTATCTATCTATTATCTATCTATCTATCTATCATCCAACTATTATCTATCTATTATCTATCATCTATCTATTATCTATCTATTACAGTATCTATCTATCATCTATCTATTATCTATCTATCTATCTATTATCTATCTATCATCTATTATCTATCATCTATTATCTATCATCTATCTATTATCTATTTATTATCTATCTATTATCTATCTATTATCTATCTATCATCTATCTATTATCTATCTATCATCTATATATCATCTATGTATCTATCTATCTTCTATGTATCTATCTATCATCTATTATCTATCATCTATCTATTATCTATCTATTATCTATCTATTATCTATCTATCATCTATCTATTATCTATTTATTATCTATTATCTATTATCTATCTATTATCTATCATCTATCTATTATCTATCTATCATCTATCTATTATCTATCATCTATCTATTATCTATTTATTATCTATTATCTATTATCTATCTATCATCTATCTATTATCTATCTATCTATTATCTATCTATCATCTATCTATTATCTATTTATTATCTATCTATTATCTATCTATTATCTATCTATTATCTATCTATCATCTATGTATCTATCTATCTTCTATGTATCTATCTATCATCTATTATCTATTATCTATCTATTATCTATCTATTATCTATCTATCATCTATCTATTATCTATTTATTATCTATCTATTTTCTATCTATTATCTATCTATCTTCTATGTATCTGTCTTACATTCTTTAATAATTTATGGCTCAGTCACATTGGAGACCTCTGAGTCCCCTTTCCCGGTGCCCCCCATTACCTGTCACCTTAGTGATTTGTATTTGGATGGTACTTATTCATAATTATTAAAATAAAACCTTTTAAACCTGTGAGTTTGGTTACTGACGCTCTCACAAAATTCAACCAAATAACACAATTTCCACATGGCCGCTCAGGTCTCAATATCGCAGCCAAAAGAGAATGGATTACAAAAATGGGAGAATATATAGACATTATATCATAGTTTCCTGGATCGCATTGAATGTTATAGTTATTCCGCCCTTCTGTGCACTTGTGAATTCCGCAGGTTGTGACATATTGTGCATTGAGCATATCCTGCTCCCGGCGATGCCAGTATACGCTGCAGCCGGCAAGCTGCTCCCACGACCCATCCTGGACCCGGCTCTTGTGATCTTCATAGAGAACTGCGGTGTTAACACATCACTAATGACAGCAGGGACAAGATATGATCAATGGGGTCCTCATGGGCGCCTACTCTTATCCATTAGTTTCATCTTAGAGAGGACCAACACAAGGACAGAAGGGGTCCGTTTCCGATCTGATTTCATTTCCACTGGCCCCCTGCGAATTACCGTTTTGGTTTTTTTAATATCCGCCATACGGTTCCAGAGATAAAGGCCTTTTTTATTTATTGCTAATTTTTAGAGTTTTTACAAAGGAGGCGTGGCTCATAGGATAATTATGCAGAACAGATTAATGACACGCCCCAGAGGAGCCTGGGAGTCACGTTCCTATGGTAGACCATAAAAATAAATATATCCCATATCTCTGCAACCGTATAGTGGAAAAAAAACGGAATAATCAGGGGAACAGTAGGAATAAAATAAGAGTAGAAACTGTCTGCTTTTGACCCCCCTGAACAGTTCCTCTATAATAAAGTCCAGAGGAAAGAAGAAACGTGCAAATTATGGGCTGTGCCCTAGTAGTAGCCATGCCCATCCAAAAATATACCGCATGGTGCAGTGTGGTCCCTTGATAAATATTAAAGAAAACGCCCAGAAAGAACCATGAAGTGGCCTCTGTACTGTGGGCAGTACATAGATAATACAGTGCGGACAGTCCTACCATCGACAGATGAGTAAAAATGATTTGCACTGAATTGAATGTCTGTAAAAATTTAGATTTGCCAATTAGCTGGATTATTATCAGAGCTAGGCAGGGGTTCAAATAAATATGAAAAACCCTTTATGCTCACTTTTTCTTACCTTTTCTTATGCCGATCCCACCATAGCTCCCCGGTCTTCCGTTCTTCTTTTTTGCTCGACTCACTCCAATCGATCTGCGATTGGTCTCGGCATGGGAAAGATGTGGTAGAAGAACCTAAGAGCTGCGGCCAAAAAGGCCCCTCACTGACCACATGCGGTCACGTGGTGGGACAATCCAAGTCATGTGATCTCAAACAGAAACTTCCACGGCCGCAACTCTTGGGTTTTCCATTTCTTCCGTTGCTCTTTTTCCCCTGCTTGAGACCAATCACAGATTGATTGGAGTGAGTCAAGGGATGGAGAAAAGGAAGATTGAGGAGCTGCGGACTTAGACATCCCTATGCCAGTGTAACGTGGTGCGAGGTGGTAGCCATGGGAGAGGTACTTGTGCGTCACGACCCAGCACACTACATGAAAACGGAGGTTCTGGCTTAGTGTGTGGACTTTAGCTGTGACGGCGACACGCCCTTGCAGACCGCATGGTGCTGTTGTTTTCGGCCGGCCAGGACCAGATGTTACAGAGTTCAATGAGGGAGGCCATAGTTCATAAATAAACATATTTTTACAGAACAATAACTTTCGAGGAACTATGTACAGCAAATAGTAGATATTCATCTTCATGGATGTTATCACACCCTTCTTACTCCCTTTCCTGGAATCACTCTTGCTTTTCACTTCAATTAACTCTTCTGCTTCAACACAGCCCAGCACACTATCCCGGGAGCCTCCTCATCCTCAATAATGGCACTACAGTCCAGCAAGCAAGAGTCCTATACTTCCACCCGCGGGAACTTTCCTATGCCAATATGGCCGCTACTTGGCTTTCTACTTTATTGACACCTCTGGACCACCCCACTGGCCTGGGCATTTTCTCTTCGTCTCACTTATCCTTCCTTCTCCGTCCCATTTCTCGACTGACAGACAACTCCGTACCGTCCCGCTAGGCTTCCTGCCCCAGGCCCCGATACTTTTTTCTTTCCTCTTTCTCTCTCGATCGACTCTGGACTAAGACTCGCGTCTCTGTAGGATCTTTCTATCCACTCGGTCATCTCTCTCTTGCCTTAGGACACCCATTGCACGCGGTTCTGCTTCTCAGTCAGACCTAAGGTCTGCTACTATTGCAGGCGCGTCCCTATCTGACCCACTACCAGGAAGTCTTCTGTTGTGCCCTTACTTATCTCCTCCCCCTGGGCTAGTCCCGCTATTAACTCCAACCATTCCGGTCCACTACCTAGTGCCGGGCAGAACACAACTCCATCACCAACAATATTAATAGTTAAACATTTCAAACACCGTAACTTTACATAACTTCAAGGAGAAACGTGGGCAACACTTCTACCTCCTTACATCATCAAATCTATTTTTTTCTAAGTGCTATATAAGAAAATCCCACAGCTTAAACACTAACAAAGAAACCAGAATGCAGGAGACAGTGGAAAAACACAAAATAAAGGCCAATCCCCAGTCATTGATCGTACAGCTGATCTATCGATCTATCAACTATGGTCAGCCTGCTTGCTGATGGTTTCCATAAAAGTCCACCTCTCCTAGATGTGGCAGTGGGGATTATTCCCTATGTATGTATATAAACAGGACTGAGATAGTGAATGTATACTGTATATGGGATAGAGTTGCCTGTTACTAAAACCAATTAATCCCCCTCTTTCCTTATATATTTCACGCTCTTCTTATCAGTCTTCTCTGCTCTTTGTCATTATGTTTTTTAGTTTTTGTTAACAAATAAATCATTTAATAAATTTACTTCTTAAAGACAGACTATAATAAAAAAAAAAGCCTATTGTTTAAATCAAGCATTTTTGGAAATATTTTTTTTTTCCATATCACAATCTTTAATAATAATTAAAAAATAGATACACTTTGCAGTTCTCACACTTGGCCACTGGGTCTTTTATGGACTCTAACTTCCTGTTGTTTCAGGAAATCTACATAAATATTAGACACAATGAATCTGACCCCATTCTGTTGTATTGACGTCTCTAATGAGCGTGTTAAAAGTTCATGGAGAAGGGATGGGGAGGAGGTGAGCTGAGACATCACCTATTGTGTATGGTGGATCCTGTGTTATCTGCTGTATCTAAAGGTGGTATCAGTCATTGTACAGGAGGAGGAGGTGAGCTGTGATATCACCTATTGTGAATGGTGGATCCTATGTGTTATCTGCTGTATCTAGAGGTGGTATCAGTCATTGTACAGGAGGAGGAGGAGGAGGTGAGCTGTGACATCACCTATTGTGAATGGTGGATCCTATGTGTTATCTGCTGTTTCTAGAGGTGGTGTCAGTCATTGTACAGGAGGAGGAGGAGGAGGTGAGCTGTGACATCACCTATTGTGTATGGTGGATCCTATGTGTTATCTGCTGTATCTAGAGGTGGTATCAGTCATTGTACAGGAGGAGGAGGAGGAGGTGAGCTGTGACATCACCTATTGTGAATGGTGGATCCTATGTGTTATCTGCTGTATCTAGAGGTGGTATCAGTCATTGTACAGGAGGAGGAGGAGGAGGTGAGCTGTGACATCACTTATTGTGAATGGTGGATCCTGTGCTATCTATTGAATATAGAGGTGTTATCAGTCATTGTACAGGAGGAGGAGGTGAGCTGTGACGTCACCTATTGCAAATGTTGGATCCTGTGTTATCTACTCTATATAGAGGTGTTCTCAGTCATTGTACAGGAGGAGGAGGAGGTGAGCTGAGACATCACCTATTGAGAAAGGAGGATCCTGTGTTATCTGCTGTATCTAGAGGTGTTATCAGTCATGGTACAGGAAGAGGAGGTGAGCTGTGACATCATCTATTGTGGTTGGTGGATCCTGTGTTATCTACTGAATATAAAAGTGTTATCAGTCATTGTACAAGAGGAGGAGGTGAGCTGTGACATCACCTATTGTGAATGGTGGATCCTGTGTTATCTACTGTATATAGAGGTGTTATCAGTCATTGTACAGGAGGTGAGCTGTGACATCACCTATTGTGGTTGGTGGATCATTTGTTATTTACTGCATATGGAGGTGTCATCAGTCATTGTATAGGAGGAGAAGGAGGTGAGCTGTGATATCACCTATTGTGGTTGGTGGATCATTTGTTATTTACTGTATATGGAGGTGTTATCAGTCATTGTACAGGAGGAGGAGGAGGTGAGCTGTGATATCACCTATTGTGGTTGGTGGATCATTTGTTATTTACTGTATATAGAGGTGGTATCAGTCATTGTACAGGAGGAGGAGGAGGTGAGCTGTGATATCACCTATTGTGGTTGGTGGATCATTTGTTATTTACTGTATATGGAGGTGTCATCTGTCATTCTGCTTTTTAGGATGAGAAAACTGCTGTAAACTCTTCCTGAAGTAATTGTCTAAAAAAGCCCCAGAGGCCAGTGGGGAAATGGCAAGATTACTAGTTTTGTTTTTTAACCCCCTCATGACTGGTCGATTTTCTGTCTTTGCATTTTTATTTTTTTCCCTCTTCTTCTTTCAAGAGCCAAAATGTTTTATTTTTCCGTTGAAATAGCCATATGAGGGCTTAGTTTTTGTGGGACAAGTTGTACTTTTGAATGACATCATTCACTTTATCGTTAAAAATTCCAAGTTCTGAAAAATTGTGAAAAAAGAGCAATTCCGCCGTCGTTGTTTTATTTACCATGTTCACTATATGGTAAAACTGACCTGGCAATATGATTCTCCAGATCAGTACGATTATTCAGCTACCAAACATGTATAGGTTTTTTGTTTTTTTAAATTAGGTGGCCAAAAATTTTTTGGGTAAATTTGTAAAAAAAGAAAAATTTCTGAGACATTACGTTTTCTATTTTTGATCAATGCAGCTATGTGAGGGTTTATTTTTAGTGCCCTGAACTGACATTTTTATTGATACCATTTTGGGGTAGATGCGATGTTTTTGCATTTTTTTCACAGTGTTGGGGGGGGGGTCCAAAAAACTAATTCTGGAGTTTAGATTATTTTCTGATTGCGTCATCTACCGATTGGTTTAAATTGATTTTTATATTTTGATAGATCAGACTTATATGGATGTAGCGGTATAACATATGTGTATTTTTGAAATTTGTTTATTTTTGAAATTTGTTCATTTTTTAATGGGGAAAATGGAGGTGATTTGAACTTTTATATATATATTTTTCATATTTTTATAAACTTTTTTTTTTTTGTTCATTTTCTACTATATTTAATAGTCCCCTTAGGGGACTTATTATACACATCAATACTACAGTACTGCACTGTATAGTGAAAATCATATATGAACGCCAGCTAAGGGTCAGCTTTCACAGCAGTACCGTTATGGCAGGCACAGTGGTCTTCACCAGGCCCATGGCCATCATGGCGCCTTGTTATCGCATCATGGACGGGCTGATGTAGCTTGCAAGCCCACATCAAAGTCAGGGCGCCGACATATGACGTAACTGTACTGATGATATGGTAAAAAAAAAAACATTGTCAACATTTTAAAAAATAAATAAAACACAAAAACCTGATTTAAACAATAGTTAATATTCTGAGGATACACTCCCTTTAAGACCATGTTCGCACTACTGTATTTGAGTATACTGTAATCATAATCAGTAAACTGCTATGGTCGGACCATCTTTACAGTAGTGACAGTGGTACTTGTGTAGTTACAGTAGCTTTCTCTGCTACATAAAGTTTCATACTTGTTAACAAACTTGCAAAAAGTTTTGAAACAAAACCCAGCAAAGCTAGCAAGATGATGGGAGTCTCGGAGCGATAGCGGAGTGTAGGTGTATTGGAAGGGAAGCAAGGACTCAAGGGACAAGAACGTCCTGCCAGAAATGGCTCATGGACAAATCAGAGAGGTGAAAAAGAATGTGACGAGGGTGGGGAGCTGAAGGTCACAAGTTCAAATGTTTTTTATTTGCCAAAATTCCGAGGAAAGCCCAGCACGCAAAGGGATGGAGGAGCGAAAGGAGAGATTTTGTATGGGTTGAGCCACTTTCCTCCAGCAATGAAAGAAAAGAAGCCTGGAGGAAGAGGATGAGTGGGACAATGAGGAGGCCAAGACTTGGGCAGAAAACAAGATGTGAATACAAGGAAAGAAGGACTACATAGCTTAGTTGGAAACCAAACCACCCTCTTTCATGACTGCTGGAATGGCCAAACTCGAAGCAAGCCCCTTCCCAAACTGTGAAAATCATCAGTCAAATGAAATCCACCTCAATGTTTCTATTGGATGTCTTCAGAAGTTTGCCCCTAACCAACGCAAAGTCAACATCTTCACGAAGGAAGAGAAGGAGCAAGAGATACAATGGAGCAAGGAAGACAAATACGTCTTGTACCGCGCATAACATGGAGGTGTTCTCCCAAGTCCTCACATAGTTTTGCATTGTCACGTTCATGGCAGCTTCTATCCAGGATTAGAAATAAACCTTGAAATATCATAAGAAGGATCCAAATGTTCACCAGGAGTGAACAAGAACATTTAACACTTATTAAAACCATAACACATTTCGGCTGTAATCAGCCTTCTTCAGGAGTCTTAAGTGGCATAGTCAAACAGATATGAGCAATCCAGGTTGGGTACCTGGTACATTAAACCCTTGCATGGTCCTCACGTGAGGTAAGATCGCTTCAATTTTCTACTAATTTGGAAACTACTGGCCCAGCCTCACAGAAACAGTGACTTTTCCATATTTCTTTCTCTATTAATCTATATTATTATTTTCCTCACACTCTAATCTTCTCCACTGTTGTGCTGTCACACACTATCTGTGCAGTTTCTTCAGTGTGTTATGACTTCCTCTCCCTATTTCTATGGCTAAGCTGCAAGTTGTGACGTCCTCTCTAGTGATGAGCGAGCACTAAAATGCTCGGTACTCGTTGCTCGGGTCGAGCACATTGGAATACTCGGGAGCTCGACCCGAGCAACGAGCCCAATGTAAGTCTATGGGAAACTCGAGTATTTTTCAGGCGGCTCCCCCCGGCGGTCTGCAGAGGGCCTAAAAATTGCCCAAATCGATGTGAACAGTGCTCAAATGACATGGGGACAGCATGGGGAATACCCCTGGAAGCATTTCTGACTCCCAGGTCACTGCTGTCAGCAACGTGGTCAGAGTATTACGCCACTTTTACGGACTCACAATAAAACATACAAAAACAAAACCAAAATGCATTTTCCTGGGAAATATGTTAAGGAACTTCCGTTCCAGGGTAAAGACATGTATATAAGGCAAAAAAACAAAAACAAAACCAAAAATACTCCTCCACACCTTGGGCTATGTTCACACGTAGCGTTCTTGATGCATTTTTGCACTTTTGCATTGCTTTCAACCTTGACAAATGCATTCACCAGAAAATGTAATTTTAACATTTTACAACCTTATCTTGCCATGTGGTGTGTGACACATCAACAGACACATGCATACAGTGCTGAAAAGACATGGGAACAGCATGGGGAAGACCTCTGGAAGCATCTCTGACTCCCAGGTCACTGCCTAACAGTGTGCCCATCATAAGTGATCCTTGGCGCATGCGAAGATGCCTCCCGCCATGCACCTGTCGTTGCAGACTTGCAACAATCACCGTCCACGTCCTTGTCCCACTGCAGCGTTCAGTTGTCCCTACCCCATTCATTGGAATGCAAGTGCAAGTATGCAGCCAGCCACCCACCCACCCGCAGGCTGCAATACTATACTGCCAAATTTTTGACAGCTGCTTGCACTTGAAATGTGGCCTATTAAGCTCGTGGAGGCAGAAGCTTTTCACAACCTCATGCTGGCGGCGGCCAGGTGTCCATACTCGGTTCCCAGCCGTCACTATATTTACCGGTATCGCCTCCGCCTTCCACAAGCACGGGGCCCACAACATTATCCGTGCCCTCCCCAGTGCACTTACTGGGAAGGACCGCCTAAACACATGGATCAGGGACGGTACAGAACCATTCCACAGCTTTGTTTGCTGAGAGTTGTATTCAACTCGGTGAAAGGACTGGAATAGAGGGAAACCGTATCTACCCTGCGTGTCATTTCTCCCAGGAAGTCCTGTAATTGAGCTTGTTGCAGAAGCAATGGCAGCCCGTCCAACATCAACTCGCCTTTGTCGGTGGTGCTTTGACACACACACATCTTTCTTTGCGGATTTAATTTCATGACTACAGAGTTGGGCAATGGCCTGATCTGCAATGCGGTTTGAGAAATAACATGCAGAAGCATGGCCGATCCACATTAAAAAAGCAGCCATAGTGTCCAGGAAGCTTCCCCCGCACTTTTCTTAGCCAGGACTGCTTCTCAGCTTGGTTGGACGGTCCCACCAGAGAATCCTCTGGTGGGCCCTGGCTTCTACCTCAGGAGAGTTCATGATAGCGCTAACTTTGCGGCTGCTATGGGGCTCTTAAGCGGGTGAGAAAGGTTAGCCCTCAGAATCAAATCCTCTGGTGGGCACAATGTTTTTCAATCTGAAACAGCTTCTCAGTGGGAGTTGTATTTCACCACAGCCATATTCTTTAGCTCAGTGAAAGGACTGGCATAGAGGGAAACCGTATCTACCCCGGCTGTCATTTCTCCGTCACCAGGTTCAACCCATTGTCACACACGACCATGCCTGGCTGTATGTTCAGCGGTGAGAGCCACAGATCAGGCTGCTGTGTTACAACTTTCAACAACTCTGCAGCGCTGGGCGGTTTGTCAATTAAGCATTAAGCATGTTATCTTCAGCACAGCCTGTTGCCGCTTGGCCAAGACAGTGCTGCACTGCTGTCAGCTTGTGACTGATGTGGTCATTTCGGAGATGGAGGAGGAGGTGCATGAGCTGAACAATGTGATTACATTGAGGTTAAATTGGTGAGGCTGTTTTTTATACTAAAGAAAGATCCTATTGTTTTGTTTTTTTTTACGTTATTTTTTAAGATTCATTCACCAGGAAATGTCATTTTAACATTTTACAACCTTAACTGGCAATGTGTTCTGTGACACATCATCAGATGCATCCTGTTTTATTTATGATGGAGGGACTCTGAAAGTCATAAAGCCTATTTTTATAGGGCCATCAGACGGCCCTTACTATTCTTAAAAGGCCAGCAGTCGGCCCTCGCTATTGTTAGAGAGCCATCAGCCGGCTATGCTTTGTTGTTCCCATTATTAACAAGTGGGTCTCCTATACTGTTATTGCGTATGCAGTGACTGCAAGGGCTGCTAAAAATTTGGACGCAACCCAATACCCCTTTGAAGAGACATAGAGGAGGGTCTCAGTAAAAAAAATATTCCCATTATAAAGGAGCGGGTCTCCTATAGTGGTAATGCCCATGCTGTGACTGCAAGGGCTGCCAAAATTTGGGAAAAACCCCAATAACAATTTAAAGACACATGGAGCAGGGCCACACTAATAAGGTACGACATATTCCCATTAGAAAGGAGAGAGTCTGCTATACAGTTATAGGGTATGCAGTGAGTCCAACGGCTGACCAATTTTAGGAAAAACCACACTAAGAATTTAAAGACACATGGAGAAGGGCCACAGTAACAAGGTACGACATGTTCCCATTAGAAAGGAGAGGGTCTGCTATACAGTTATAGGGATGCAGTGAGTCCAACGGCTGACCAATTTTAGGAAAAATCCCACTAAGAATTTAAAGACACACAGAGCAGGTCCACAGTAATGACAAATTCCCATTACAAAGGAGAGGGTCTCTCATGGTGTTGGCCTATGCAGTGAATGCAAGGGCTGCCAAAAATTGGGAGGCACTCCAATGCCCCTTGGAAGAGACGTAGAGGAGGGCCTCATAAAAAAATGTTCCCATTAGAAAGGAGCGGGCCTCCTATACTTGGAATGCCAATGCACTAAGTATATGGGCTGACAAACATTTACGCCTGGGGGGTATACACAAACATACTGTATAATTTTTTTTTACGGGCATCATAAACACCCTTTAAAAAAATTATGTGGGTGTTTCATCACGGACCACGGTCACCCTGGTGATATGGTTGTGGAGGATGAGGAGAAGGAGGAGAACAAGAGCAAATAGCCAAAATCAGGAAGCATATAACCATGTGTGGGTGTGAAGAGGTGCATGGGAATACACCTCCCAAAAAAAGACACTGGATTTGAGTTTATGTTACGCTGCTATCATTCGGTGGTGTTGAGAAGTCTGGCCCAATCCAGCCCTTGTTCATTTTTATAAGAGTCAGCCTGTTAGCATTTTCAGTTGACAGGTGGATGAGTTTATCAGTTATAATTCCACCAGCGCCAATAAAAACCCGCTCTGATAAAACGCTAGTGGCAGGGCAGGCCAGGACCTCGAAGGCATAGAGAGCCAGTTCATTCCATGTATCCAGCTTGGATACCCAATAATTATAAGGCACAGAGGAATCACGGAGGACGTTGGTACAGTCGGCAAGGCACTCCCTCAGCATCTTCTCAAACTTTGCACTCCTTGTGAGAGTACCCCGCACCTCAGGGCCTGTGCGATGGGACGGTCTGAGAAAACTGTCCCAGAACTTTGACAGTGTTCCCCTGCCTCTGCTGGATTGCATTTGTGTCTCTCTCGCCTGTACTACTTGATTGTCCAACGAACTGTAACCTCTGCCGCCAGCGTTTTAATATGGGAATTTTTTTAATACTTCCGCAACAAGGGCCTTCTGGTACAGCCCCATTTTTGTACATCTGTCCGCCTCAGGAATAAGAGATATAAAGTTCTCCTTGTAGCGTGGGTCTAGAAGTGTCACCAACCAGTAATGACTGTCACCCACAATTTTGAGAATGTGAGGGTCATGGGAAAAGCAGTGTAACATAAACTCAGCCATGCGTGCCAGACTGCTAACAGGCAAGACATCCGTGTCCTCACCAAGAGGATGACTGACCATGCTCTCCTCCTCCTCCTCTCTGTCCTCTGGCCATCCACGCTGAACAGACGGTATGACAGTTGTGCAGGTAGTACCGTCTATAGTGCATGAAACTAGCTTCTGTTCTTCCTCCTCCTCCTCTTCCTCATTGTCATCCAATCCACGTTGGGATGAGATGAGGCTTGGCTGTGTGTAATCACCCTGTATGGTTCCTAGCTCCATCTCATCGTGCTCCGCCTGCAATGCATCCTCTTTGATTGTGAGCAGAGAGCATTTCAGAAGACAGAGAAGTGGAATGGTGACGCTAATTATGGTGTCATCGCTGTTCACCATCTTGGTGGAGTCCTCAAAGTTTATGAGGATGGTACATATGTCTGACATCCATGTCCACTCCTGAGGTCTTATGTGTGGAGTCTGAACTGAATACCAACGGCCTTGTTGATGCTGGTACTCAACAACTGCCCTCTTCTGCTCACAAATCCTTCCCAGCATCTGCAGTGTAGAGATTCAACGCATGGGGACATCACATACCAGTCTGTGAGCCGGAAGCTGCAAATGCTGCTGAAACACGGCAAGGGCGGCGGAAGCTGTAGCCGACTTTCTAAAATGGGCACACAGGCTGCGTACTTTCACAAGCAGATCCGGCAGCTCCAGGTAGGATTTGAGAAACCACTGAACCACGAGGTTAAGCACATGGGCCAGGCATGGTACATGTGTGAGCTCGCCTCGCCTCAGAGCCGCCATCAGGCTATTGTTCCACACGACCATGCCTGGCTGTAGGTTCAGCGTTGTGAGCCACAGATCTGCCTGCTCTTTCAGAGCTGTCCACAACTCTTCAGCATTGTGCGGTTTGTCACCTAAGCATATTAGCTTCAGCACAGCCTGTTGCTGCTTGGCCGAGGCAGTGCTGCAGTGCTTCCAGCTTGAGACTGATGTGTTCATTTCGGAGATGGAGGCTGAAGAGGAGAAGGAGGCTGAGGAGGATGAGGTGCAGGAGCTGTAGACTGTGGGGGCCACCCTGATTGACCTAGGGCCTCCTCTGCGTCGGGAGGACGTGTTCCGTCCTAAGGTCCGACTGGTTCCTGGTTTCCACTATGTTAACCCAGTGTGCCGTCAGCGAGATGTACCATCCCGGCCCATAAGTACTTGTCCACGTGTCCGTGGTTAGGTGGACTTTCCCGGTAACCGCGTTGTTGAGGGCACGACTAATGTTTTGGGACACGTGCTTGTGTAATGCAGGGATGTCACACCGCGAGAAATAGTGGCGGCTGGAGACCGAGTACCGAGGGACGGCCGCCGCCATCAGGTTGCGGAATGCTTCCGTCTCCACGTGCCTAAAAAGCAACATTTCGAGCTGATGCTGCTACTTGAGAGTGTGCAACGACAGGTGCAGGGCAGGAGGCATCTTTGCATGCACCATGGACAGGGGATTGGCTTGCATGCGTGACAGCGGAATAAGCAATGGTGCCACCCGTAGACACTGTTCCTGGACCCTGGGGTTCGGCCAAAAAAGTCGGGTGCATTGCTGCCATATGCCTGATCATGCTGGTGGTGGTCAGGCTGGTCGTTTTGCCACCCCTGATGATGCTGGCCTGGCAGGTGGTGCAAATGGCCTTTTGGGTTATCGGCAGAGTCTTTAAAAAACAACCAGACCTAACAGTTGTACAGGCAACTTCATTCGTGTTGGTGTTACCGGGAATGGTTGCCTGCTTTCTTTCTGCGGCCACCACGCTGCTTCTTCATGCATGCTCCCTCTCCCTGTGTTCCTCACTCTGGTCCTCCTCCTGACTTTCTGGTAATTGTGTCTCATCATCGTCCACTTCTTGGGACACTTTCCCACCGTCGCCTTTGTGTGACCGTGGCTGCTCAAAAATTTGGGCAGCGATAAATGCGATCTCCTCTTGCCGCGCTTCAAGTGGACTGGGCGAGAGGCCCGAATCTATAAATGGGAAAGTGAACAGCTCTTCGGAGTGTCCAAGTGTGGGATCAGTTGTCTCTGGGCACTTGGCATGGTGAAAGGAAGGAGGTTCAGGGTGAGGAATATGTGGTCTAGACTCACAGCTACTGAGACTTCACCGTGTGGAAGACAAGGTGGTGGTGGTGGTGTTGGCTAAGTGACTGGAAGCATTATCTGCTATTCAACCAATAACCTTTTGATACTGCTCTGTGTTCAATAGTGGTGTTCTGCTGTCCCCTATTAATTGGGACTGGAAGGTCGAGCGAGAAGATGTGGGTGTTTGTTGTGGCATTTCAGCTTGCCCACGGCCTCGGCCTCTGCATGCACCATCATCACCATCACGTCCAGTTCCCCGTCCTTTGCCACGTGCCTTGCCCATTTTAAATGGAGGACAATATCTTCCACGCTCACAACAAATGACTGAATTTGGAGTGAACTTATATGTGATCCGTGTGACGGACAAACCACAGTTTTAAATACCTGACCTGTAGGTCCCCATTTTGAACAGCAAACTGGTGTCAATTGCTTCACTGACACACTGAAACAAATTTTTAATGGAGCCCAGAAATGGCAGTATTTTCAGTGCAATTATATGTGATCCGTGTGACGGACAAACCACAGTTTTAAATACCTGGATTTTTAGCGCTGTAATATGGAAAGGACCTGGCTGTATTCTGCAGTGCCAACAAGCAAATGATGCAGAAAAACTGTGTTCTCTGGATTGCTTTTTAAGCAAATAATGAGGATTAAGATCCAAAAAAAAATTATTCCTGGCCCCTGAGACCTGGGCCTTTGTATGGAAATATCTAACAGCAGCAGAAGGCAGAACTGGAATGGAGCCTCTTGTGCTATGTGCACTGCAGTCTGCTATATACCCTGCCTGCCTGCCTATATACACTGCCTGCCTGATATCTCTGCAGATGGATTAGTCCTCAGAAGGACTGTTTGTTGAGATGGATATATGTCTCTAATATAGTCTGGTACAACTACACTAACTAGAAACAAGCAAATCTCTCTCTAGCTCAGCAGCACCTCTCCCTACACTGTCTGATCCGGAGTGACTGTGACGAGCATGGCGGAGCCAGGTCTGATATAGACCTGATGACGCTGTGCGGCCAGCCAATCACTGTAATGCCACAACCAACATGGCTACGCCATAGAGCGCCAAACATGCAGGGAGGGGACCCGAGTTCCCGCCAAGCAACCCTGGAAATACTCGGCAAGCGCCGAGCAGTAGCGAACATGCTCGCTCATCACTAGTCCTCAGACTACTCAGATTCACCACGGAGCATTCCCTGTCTCTGCTTTTATAGAGGCTATGACAATCCCTCCTGATTGGATGTGTTTTATACCATGTGATGTAATAGATGAAAGTTGACAACCTCTTTATGCATTTTAGTTCCTGAACTTTCAAGACCAATATTTGTGGCCTCCTACAAGACCCCCTTACACAAAAATCTATTCTGCACTGATGAGAGGCAGGAACCTTAACACTATGGATGGGTCTAAAGATGGGTGTTTGGTTTGGCTAATAACGTTAATTACATTTTTGGCAATTTTTAGGATCCTGGTCCAGGGACCACATCAATGTTGCATGGCTTCCGAATGGAAGACCTAAGAACTGCCTCACACCTGCCGACATCCCCGGCTCCTCTTTTGATTAGCCGGCCAGGTACAATGTTGGGTGTGCATCATGCTGCAATGGAGATGTTTTGCCAGGCCAGCTAACAAAAGAGCATGAAATGCCGGTAGGTAGGAGGCGGGTTGCAGAGCTCCAGCTTGGCAGCTACAGAATACTGATGTCGCCACTGGTCCAGAGTTCTGGACTTTTATTCATTCATCTCTATTAGGTGGCACTAGAGAAGGATTTCTTCCTTCTGAAGTTTGGCTAATTTGCAAACTTTTTCCAATGCAACACTGCGTACAGAACTCCCTTGTGACATGGCAGCAAAACCATTGACAGTCTGCAATGCATATCACAATCACTAGATGGCAACATATAGACCCCTTTAGGAAAAATTACTCTTGACAGAGTATCTCAAAACCAATTTTTTTTTTTAGCTGCTCATCTGCTGCCACTTACGTCCAAGAGGAAACAAGAGGACAGACACATCTGGAGAAGCCACAAATATCAATGCCGCCTAAGAAAGGAATATTTGACATGGATGAAGCAGTTTGAGGTTTAGGGCTGTACTTTTTTAGTAGTTACGGTACTTATAATTCACAATATAATGGTTTTTCCCATTGGCACAAAGACTCCACTCTAAATCCGTGGCTCAAGGATAGAAATTTCCTTCTTCCCATTGACCTCAGTGAAAAGTGAACGGTATCATATGACGAATGCACAGGTTAAAAATACATTTCCAGATCCTCATATAACACGACGAGCCATTATGGAAAGAAAATAATACACATTTTCCAGGGACGTCTTTTCACACAATCGCACGGCCAAAAACAACATAAACAAAATTCCAGATGTATCCAGAGTCCACAACACAAAAGGGTAGAAAAAGAAGTAAAAATGAAAAGAACAGTATCGTAAAAGTGAAGCTGCAGTCGCCATAGAGGCCAATGTATGACTTGGAGGTGAGAAATCTACATTGTATGTAACAAATATGAAGAAGTTATCACCGGAGAGCCCCCCGACGAGCACGCACTGGATGAACGCCGCGCAAGGTCGAATAACTCGGCATATGGAAACTCTTGCATTTCATTGTTCTGACACTCGGCGATGTTGGCAACATTATTTTTGGGGGGAGATTTTTCCATCCTGTCCTAAATTGACAATTTTTTTTTAAATTGCTGGGAATATTTCAGAAACCATAAAATGGAAATGCCCTATAACTGTGCATCATAGGAAACCTCGTAGAGGTCGAGGACAAACAGAGGGCAAGCACCTGACTGTTATGTGACCTGCAGCGAGGGGAAGCCTGAGAGAGGAGCCACAACGCAAAATCTGGAAATGGTAACACATTTACTGTCCTAATTTTTGGAAGCAATCCTGATAAATTTATGGTGTCTTGGGTCTTTGAGGGTTTATACAAACCCGACCCACAAATGGTGTTTCTGGGCTGGATTGTGGCAGTCGCGGGCAGGACTATAGCAACCCTGAATTGATGATACCAGTCTTGGTAACAATTGGAGAAGAGCAAATCGATCCATAAGTCATCGAATTTGTAACAATTTCTCAACATTTTATACTCTGGAAGATCCAAAATTTAGGGGATTTAACATGTACAAATCCAGCAGATCCTCACCTGTCCTAGATCCTCACCTGTCCTAGATTATCACCTGTCCTAGATCCTCACCTGTCCTAGATGCTCACCTGTCCTAGATGCTCACCTGTCCTGGATCTTCACCTGTCCTAGATCCTCACCTGTCCTGGATCCTCACCTGTCCCAGATCCTCACCTGTCCTAGATCCTCACCTGTCTTAGATACCCACCTGTCCTAGATCCTCACCAGTCTTAGATGTTCACCTGTCCTAGATCCTCACCTGTCTTAGATCGACACCTGTTCTAGATCCTCACCTGTCCTAGATCCTCACCTGTCCTAGATCCTCACCTGTCTTAGATGCTCACTTGTCCTAGATCCTCACCTGTCTTAGATCCTCAACTGTCCTAGATCCTCACCTGTCCAAGATGCCCACCTGTCCTAGATCCTCACCTGTCTTAGATACCCACCTGTCCTAGATCCTCACCAGTCTTAGATGTTCACCTGTCCTAGATCCTCACCTGTCTTAGATCGACACCTGTTCTAGATCCTCACCTGTCCTAGATCCTCACCTGTCCTAGATCCTCACCTGTCTTAGATGCTCACCTGTCCTAGATCCTCACCTGTCCTAGATCCTCACTTGTCTTAGATCCTCACCTGTCCTAGATCCTCACTTGTCTTAGATCCTCACCTGTCCTAGATCCTCACCTGTCTTAGATTCTCACCTCTCCTAGATCCTCACCTGTCTTAGATCTTCACCTGTCCTAGATCCTCACCTGTCTTGGATCGACACCTGTCCTAGATCCTCACCTGTCCTAGATCCTCACCTGTCTTAGATCCTCACCTGTCCTAGATACTCACCTGTCCAAGATGCTCACCTGTCCTAGATCCTCACCTGTCCTAGATCCTCACCTGTCTTAGATCCTCACCTGTCCTAAATCCTCACCTGTCCAAGATGCTCACCTGTCCTAGATTCTCACCAGTCCTATATTCTCACCTGTCCTAGATCCTCACCTGTCCTAGATCCTCACCTGTCCTAGTTGCTCACCTGTCTTAGATCCTCAACTGTCCTAGATCCTCACCTGTCCAAGATGCCCACCTGTCCTAGATCCTCACCTGTCCTAGATCCTCACCTGTCTTAGATTCTCACCTGTCCTAGATCCTCACCAGTCCTAGATGCTCACCTGTCTTAGATCCTCACCTGTCTTAGATTCTCACCTGTCCTAGATCCTCACCAGTCCTAGATCCTCACCTGTCCTAGATCCTCACCTGTCTTAGATTCTCACCTGTCCTAGATCCTCACCAGTCCTAGATGCTCACCTGTCTTAGATTCTCACCTGTCCTAGATCCTCACCAGTCCTAGATCCTCACCTGTCCTAGATCCTCACCAGTCCTAGATACTCACCTGTCCTAGATCCTCACATGACTCTGTATTTCACCACAGTCTTCCACAAGGGTCTTTGGTTCTTCCATCGCTGAAGCTTCGCTGAAGCTCACGTTGTAACATTGAAGTTACAGGTGTGTCGGCCCCCAGATGACCATATGAAGAGTTGACAAATCCAAGTCCTGCGTGGAAGATTGGGGAACTGCGGTGGCATAAGGAATCAGATGACGGCATAAGACATTTGCATATATTGAGGGTTTTTTTTTATCCCCTTCTGGGCCCTCTGTTCATTATGCTTTTGGGGTCAAGACAGAGACCTCAGGACACAATAATGCAAATCGGATCACTTTCAATTTGGACCAAATCTGCTTCGAAGTAAAATTGTGAGAGTCGCTTGTCTGTAGTAATAATGACACAACTACACTGGGGTCTTCTTATGAGCAGAGCAGCCCCTTAGACATAAAAGTTGGTGCGCTAGTGTTATGTCTGTGCCAACCTGCCAAATCTCTGTCCATGGAACCCGATATAGTATTGTCACATCGTGCTCCTGCACCATCAACCCGCTGCTCCCCACCGGTCATTGTAGACAGGGCTGCAACGATGGCAATACTTGACCGCTGCAGTCAATCACTAGGCTCAGCAGAGATGTAGAGATAGGCTTGAGAATGGCTGCACTGGTCCCACATTGTAGATGATGGTGTCACTGCTGCAACCCTGTAAAAAAAAGACTCACGGGAGGCGGCACTGGAATGGCATCCCTCCGGCCATGAGTTGGCCATATAGAGCATTAAAAAAGTGAACCAAGTACATTCCTCAAGAGGAAAAAAAAATACTGCTACTGATACCTATTGAGTGCCCAACAGCCGTGTACCTAATGGGGGGCTGGCAGGGTTTAAGATTTGGGTGTTGGGTGCCAATGGAGGCACCAATAAACGACTCTGCCATTTACTGGGGCATTACGTTACGGCAGCAAACTGAAGTCTCCTCCACTGGTAACCATATAATCGCGCCATATAGTGCTTATAAAAGACATAATCTCTTAATAATACTATACATTTTCTAGTGCCCAGACATAAGCAGGGGGCAGGGTTGGAGGAACAAGAGCTATGGGCTTTTTTGGTCCATGCAATAAGTCTGCCCCAAGAAGAAGAAATTTCGACCCTATAAGCTCAGAGAAGAAGTCAATGACTTTTTTGGATTTTTTAAAATTTTAGCTAATACAGAACACAACTTTTCCAACCATTTATTCACCCGATTGACTTAAAAGATGGAAGAGAAGAGATGATGAATTCCCCGATAATTGCAGATATTTTCACGAGAAAGACAATTTTCAAAAATTTTCTTAGGAGAGCTTTCACTTTCGGGTAGAACAAATCTGTGGGAAAATGCGTCCGAAGGCGCCATGTTTCTCGCAGATAAAAGTGATGAATATTGAAAAATAAAATGCGATGGATAAATGAGAGCATCAATTACCGCCCTCAATAGAAACATGTTTCCCTGATTAGAGGCGGCTCGGTAAATGATGGTTAATTTGAGGCATAAGGCAGCTATTGTGGAGAAACAGAGCCCGAGTGTTGCAATCTACGAGCCGCTTCTGGTTCACAAGCTGCAGACATTAAAAATTCATTAGCAGAATCCTTTATATGTGGAGCAATTAAAATGCTCAGTCGTTGGAGAGCAGAGACCTCGTTTAGATTGGATCTTGTGAAAACAGGCGGCCGTCTTCCCTCGTGCTCCGCGTCTTGGAGGCGAATGACAAATAACAGAGGATATTACATAGAATGTCGGGTGGGATGCACGGAACATCGCATACATGTGATCCTATACACTGAACTATCATCAAAGACCCCAATTAATTCACCAGCGCTTAGTTGGATGACTCTTATTGTCATCCTGACGTGTTAAGAGTTTCAGACACGCTGTATATTTGCATGGTAAATTACATAGCCAAAGTAAATTGGGAGTTTGTAGCCGGTACTTGGGTGGATGGAAATAAAAATTTACAATAAAGACAATAATTTTATCATTAGACCCCTTTAAGAAATTATGCAAATATAAAGTCACTTGGAAATAGATATGTAGTAAATTAGTGCCTCCCAATTTACTTTGGCTATGTAATTTACCATGCAAATAGAAAGCGTGTCTGAAACTCTTAACACATCAGGATGAGAATAAGAATTCCTATCAGTATTTGAACTCTAACACAGTAGTTTCAGAGGCTGATGCCTTACCATTAAGCTATCCAGTCAAGTGATACCATCTGATAGCTTTTCTTGTGTTATGAGATCAACCATGAAAATAGTCAGGGTGACTAAAAGTCATTGTGATTGTGATTCTGATGTTTGAAGAAAGTCACACATCAGACTCACACATCAAAATCAAACAACATTTGAATTTGGCTTGCTTGCAGTCTGTGCATAAGTCCCAATGAGTTTTAGACAAGTTTGCACTGAAAATCATATAACCAAATAGAACTCCTAGGTTTTAACAACTGAGTTTATAGCTCAGTGGTTAGTGTACTGGCTTTGGGGCACAGAATTTTGGGTTTAAGTCCCATCAGCGAACAGTTACTTTTTTTTTTAATTATTATTATAGTTGTAAAAGTCACTTGTCAAAGTCACTTGTCAGAATCACTCATCAGAATCACTCGTCAAAATCACTCGTCAGAATCACTCTTCAAAATCACTCGTCAGAATCACTCGTCAGAATCACTTGTCAGAATCACTCATCAAAATCACTTGTCAAAATCACTTATCAAAATCACTCGTTAAAATCACTCGTCAGAATCACTTGTCAGAATCACTCATCAAAATCACTCGTCAAAATCACTTGTCAGAATCACTTGTCAGAATCACTCATCAAAATCACTCGTCAAAATCACTTGTCAGAATCACTTGTCAGAATCACTCATCAAAATCACTTGTCAAAATCACTCGTCAGAATCACTTATCAAAATCACTCGTCAGAATCACTTGTCAGAATCACTCATCAAAATCACTCGTCAAAATCACTTGTCAGAATCACTTGTCAGAATCACTCATCAAAATCACTCATCAAAATCACTTGTCAGAATCACTTGTCAGAATCACTCATCAAAATCACTCGTCAAAATCACGTGTGAGAATCACTTGTCAGGATCACTTGTCAGACAGGGTATTTAGCCTCAAACTGACATCATTCTGATGTTTGATTTTGATATCTGATCATGTCCTAATATGGACACTGTACTGCTGCAGCCAGTTCTCTTACAGCCAGACACAGGGAAGTGACACAGCGAGGAACTGACATGACGGAGATCCTAAGACGCACAGAGAAGATTTCTTATACATTTCTCAGTTTTAGCTTTAATATGAGACAATTGGATCTAGAAAAAAAGTTTAAGGGAGAAAGTTCTGGGATATTTTTTAAAATGTTTGCGCATTCTTTGTTTTTAGTGTTCCTTGAAGACAACTCGATAACATCATGGTGACTGAATTGATACCTTTGTTTCCAGCGTCCAAAATTTCAAATTCGTGAAATGTTTATGAAAATATGAAGATTCATAAGAAGAATTTGGGGGAAACAGTTTAGAAGAAATGTAGGGTAATAGGTTCTGCTGGAGAATATTTATCTGATAAAACTTTTGTCTCACCACCACATGCCACTATAGGGACATGAACAAAAGATCCTTCATTGTGCCCAAAATGTTATGTAAAAAATTGACCTCAAAGGTCCAGGAGAAGACAACTACATTTGAAGTAAACATTTTGGTCAATTATTTGCCACTAGGGTCTATTTCTTATCAGTGCATTCCAAATAATAGACTAAATCATAAGGATAGATTGCAATTAGGGATGAGCGTTCTCTCTTTCATCCTCTCTCTCTCTCTCTCTCGCTCTTTCTCTCTCTCGCTCTTTCTCTCTCTCCTTCTCTCTCTCTTTCATCCTCTCTCTCTCCCTCTCGCTCTTTCTCTATCTTGCCCTTTCTCTCTCTCCCTCTCTCTCTCTTTCATCCTCTCTCTCCCTCTCTCGCTCTCCCTCTCTCTCTTTCATCCTCTATCTCTTTTTCATTCTCTCTCTCTCCCTCCCTCTCTCTCCCTCTCTCTCTCTTTCATCCTCTCTCTTTTTTATCCTCTCTCTCTCTCCCTCTCCTCTCTTTTTCATCCTCTCTCCCTCTCCCTCTCTCTCTTTCATCCTCTCTCTTTTTCATTCTCCCTCTCTCTCCCTCGCTTTCATCCCCTTTCTCTCTCTCCCTCTCTCTTTCATCCTCTCTCTTCTTTATCCTCTCTCTCCCTCTCCTCTCTTTTTCATCCTCTCCCTCTCTCGCTCTCCCTCTCTCTCTTTCATCCTCTCTCTCTGTCTCTCTTTTTCATTCTCTCTCCCTCTCTCTCTTTCATCCCCTTTCTCTCTCTCCCTCTCTCTCTTTCATCCCCTTTCTCTCTCTCTCTCCCTCCCTCTCTTTCATCCTCTCTCTCTGTCTCTCTCTCTTTTATCCTCTCTCTCCTTCTCTCTTTTCATCCTCTCTCTCCCTCTCTCGCTCTCCCTCTCTCTCTTTCATCCTCTCTCTCTCTGTCTCTTTTTCATTCTCTCTCTCCCTCTCTCTCTCTTTCATCCCCTTTCTCTCTTTCCCTCTCTCTCTCTTTCATCCCCTTTCTCTCTCTCCCTCTCTTTCATCCTCTCTCTCTGTCTCTCTCTCTTTTATCCTCTCTCTCTCCCTCTCCTTCTCTCTTTTTCATCCTCTCTCTGTCTGTCTCTCTCTTTCATCCTCTCTCTCTCTCTCATTCTCTCTCTCATCCCAGAACTCCGAACACTAATACTTCCTGGAGAAGTCCATGTTCGGAGTTTCTCACCAGACACTAGGTGTCCGGTACGAAACCCCGAACTTTAAAGGAAATAGGTCAGTAAGATCAACCCCCCCTCCAAACCGGATATATGACCATTCAGGATGTGAAATATAAATCCATCTACACCTTTATATCTTCTATCTGTTGCTGCATTTCCAAGTAATTAGCATTTTAATTCATATGCAAATTATTTGTTAAGTGCTTTGGGTGTGACTGAGCACTTCCTAAGTCTCTGACTCTCTAGGCTGCTTTCCCATCCAGTACAACCCTCTACCTTATTTGATAGCTCGCTGTCTAATTTACTTGTTGGGAGCCCGACAGTGAACTATCAATTACGCTAAAGAGGCCAGTTCTGGCCTGGGAAACCACATGGGGGAGGCAAAGGTTCAGGAAGTGCTCTGTAACGCCCGAATTAATTCCTAATTTGCATGTGAATTACAATGCTAAGGGTTTGTGCACACAAGAAGTATTTGCTGCATTATTGTGGTGTTTTTTCTGTTTTGCCACAAAAACTGAAATATTTCCTAGCACCAGAAAACTTTATCTTTTCCTTGCAGATTTGAAGCAGCTTCATATCTCCAGGATGTCCAATCTTTCATCATTTTTGCAGCGTTTTTCACCCCTTCTAATGAATGGGGGGAAAAAAAACTAATAACAAATGCATGAAATAAAGTCACTAAAAAAGTCAGTATTTTGTGCAGCATTTTTCCTGCCAACACATCAGTATTGGAAGCAGATTTTTCTGCTGTAAATACTGAACATTTGTACGTATCCTAATTACTCAGGAATGCAGCAACAGGTAAAAGATGTAAAGGTCTGAAGAACTGAACTGGAATGCAAATTGGTTTACATTCCAGTTCAGTTCTTCAGGTCTTTTTCAGTCTAACGTGTACAAGCACATATAAGGGTTTGGCCGCCCTTTCCTTGAGCTGGAAAGCTTATTCATCTTGCTTCCCAGGTCTCTGTGTCTCAGTCCTTATCCATACTTATCCATATGTATGCCACTTGACAAATGGTAATATTGGAGTTAGGACTGTCCTTAAGGGTCGCCGTGACGAGGTGGGATGGCTTTCGCATTATTTTGATCAAAATTATGTTAACTAAGTACCCTATATTATTTTCATGCACTATTGCGGTTTATTTATGTATTGCAGGCTATTTGTGTATTGTGTTTCTGTCTTTGTTTTTTTCTTTTCAAAAGATGTAAAGGTGTCTGGATGGATTTATATGTCACATGCTGAAATATGCAGTTTAAGGGAGGGGGAGAGTGGAAATGATCTTATTGACAGATTCCCTTTAAAATGGGCTCTGCCTGTGTTGGAGGAAGGGAAATCATAAATGGTGGGGTCCAAGGAACCCCAGTCTGAAACTATAGCCAAGTCATTACACATGAAGCTTCTGGGCTCCAATGTAAAATTTAATAATAATAATAATAATTTTTTTATTTTTATAGCGCCAACATATTCCGCAGCACTTTACAAATTTTTAGGGGGGACATATACAGACAATACAGAATAGGCATGTTTCATATCGAAAGGAGTGAGGGACCTGCTGCTCGCGAGCTTACAGTCTATGAGGAAGTGGGGGAGACACAAAAGGTAGAATGAACATATATTGTATAATGCAGCCTTGATATACTGAATAGGATAAATAATAATACATGGACTGGTCGCCAGCCAGTATGTGTGCAGTCCTGGCCGAGGCTATTATGTGCATGGTTGGTTTGAACCCGAAGTTGAAGAAGATTTTAATATGGGGGAAAGCTGGGATGGACAGAGTGTGTTTAGGCGATACGCCAGTCTAAAGAAATGGGTTTTTAGGGTTCGCTTGAAACTCTGGGTATTGGGAATTAATCGAACTGTCCTGGGTAGTGCATTCCAAAGAATTGGCGCAGCACGCGAGAAATCTTGGAGACGGGAGTGGGAAGTTCGGATTATGAAGGATTTTAGTTTTAAGTCACTGGCAGAACGGAGGGCACGTGTAGGGTGGTAGACTGAGACAAGGGAGGAGATGTAGGGGGGTACTGAAGCATGGAGCGCTTTGTGGGTAAGCGTGATAAGTTTAAATTGAACTCTATATTGGATGGGCAACCAATGCAATGACTGGCACAGGGAAGAGGCATCTGAGTAGCGGTTGGCGAGGAATATGATCCTGGCTGCTGCGTTCAGGACGGATTGGAGAGGGGAGAGTTTAGTAAGAGGGAGACCGATCAGTAGAGAGTTGCAGTAGTCCAGACGAGAATGAATAAGAGCGACAGTAAGAGTTTTTGCCGAGTCAAAGGTGAGAAAAGTCCTGATTCTTGAGATGTTTTTGAGGTGTAGATGACATGAACGAGCGAGTGATTTGATGTGAGGAGTGAAGGAAAGATCTGAGTCAAAAATGACCCCAAGACAGCGGGCTTGTTGCTGGGTAGTAATGGTTGAGCCACAAACGGAAATGGCAATATCGGGCACAGGTCGGTTAGTGGAGGGAGGAAAGACGAGTAGTTCAGTTTTTGACAGATTCAGTTTTAGACAGAGGGAGGACATAATGTTAGACACAGCAGAAAGACAATCACTGGTCTTTTGTAGTAATGCAGGGGTGATGTCCGGAGCAGAGGTGTATAATTGGGTGTCATCAGCATAGAGATGGTACTGAAAACCGAATCTACTGATTGTTTGTCCAATGGGAGCGGTGTATAAGGAGAAAAGAAGGGGGCCTAGGACTGATCCTTGAGGAACCCCGACAGTAAGAGGAAGGAGAGAGGAGGAGGAGCCGGCAAAAGACACAGAGAAGGAGCGGTCAGAGAGATAGGAGGAGAACCAGGAGAGAACCGTGTCCTTGAGGCAAACATTTCCAACAAGGCCCCAACTATCATGGGTCTTTAATAAAATTGGTCTTCTCCTATGGTCCATAGGGAGCTCTTTGGTCCCCCCCTAAATTGCAGGGCCAATCAAGATCTAATCAATTTACCTTTTATCTAATAACCAAGTAAACAGTATTGAGAAGCAATGCCGGACGTGTGCTGATGGTAACATCCTCAGAGCAGACTGAGTTTGCAGATACACGGATCTCCAGGACATATTGATCTTCTCTTCTATTGGATCAATGACCATATTATATGTGACCCTCAATTAGAGTTGAGCAAAAAAGATTCACAAGACCCTGTTTAAGCAGCCACCTCTGGCCACCGGACCATAGTTTCGTAGGTGGATGGTAGACATAAATCCATCGGGTTTAACATATAGTCTAACATGTTGATCCAGAGGAAGGCTAAGACGCCATGAGGCAGATGCTAATTGTCTGATATTAGGGGAAAAATTCATTCCCGACTCCATATAGCAATCAGACGAGTTCCCTGAATTAATGTCCCATCACAGAATCTACCAAAAGCGGAAGAGAAAAAATACCGCAAAAATAGGTTCTTATCTGGTTAATAATTATCAGAAATTGTATAAATACAGTGGTGGCCAAAAGTATTGGCACCTCTGCAATTCTGTCAGATAATACTCAGTTTCCTCCTGAAAATGATTGCAATCACAAATTCTTTGGTATTATTCTCTTCATTTAATTTGTCTTCAATGAAAAAACACAAAAAGAATTGTCCTAAAGCCAAATGGGATATAATTCCACACCAAACCTAAAAAAGGGGGTAGACAAAAGTATTGGCACTGTTTGAAAAATCATGTGATGCTTCTCTAATTGGTGTAATTAACAGCAGCTGTAACTTACCTGTGGCACCTAACAGGTGTTGGCAATAACTAAATCACATTTGCAGCCAGTTAACATGGATTAAAGTTGACTCAACCTCTGTCCTGTGTCCTTGTGTGTACCACATTGAGCATGGAGAAAAGAAAGAAGACCAAAGAACTGTCTGAGGACTTGAGAAACCAAATTGTGAGGAAGCATGAGCAATCTCAAGGCTACAAGTCCATCTCCAAAGACCTGAATGTTCCTGTGTCTTCCGTGCGCAGTGTCATCAAGAAGTGTAAAGCCCATGGCACTGTGGCTAACCTCCCTAGATGTGGACGGAAAAGAAAAATTGACGAGAGATTTCAACGCAAGATTGTGCGGATGGTGGATAAAGAACCTCGACTAACATCCAAACAAGTTCAAGCTGCCCTGCAGTCCGAGGGTACAACAGTGTCAACCCGTACTATCCGTCGACGTCTGAATGAAAAGGGACTGTATGGTAGGATACCCAGGAAGACCCCACTTCTTACCCCGAGACATAAAAAAGCCAGGCTGGAGTTTGCCAAAACTTACCTGAGAAAGCCTAAAACGTTTTGGAAGAATGTTCTCTGGTCAGATGAGACAAAAGTAGAGCTTTTTTGGAAAAAGCATCAACATAGAGTGTACAGGAAAAAAAAGAGGCATTCAAAGAAAAGAACATGGTCCCTACAGTCAAACATGGCGGAGGTTCCCTGATGTTTTGGGGTTGCTTTGCTGCCTCTGGCACTGGACTGCTTGACCGTGTGCATGGCATTATGAAGTCTGAAGACTACCAACAAATTTTGCAGCATAATGTAGGGCCCAGTGTGAGAAAGTTGGGTCTCCCTCAGAGGTCATGGGTCTTCCAGCAGGACAATGACCCAAAACACACTTCCAAAAGCACTATAAAATGGTTTGAGAGAAAGCACTGGAGACTTCTAAGGTGGCCAGCAATGAGTCCAGACCTGAATCCCATAGAACACCTGTGGAGAGATCTCAAAATGGCAGTTTGTAGAAGGCACCCTTCAAATATCAGGGACCTGGAGCAGTTTGCCAAAGAAGAATGGTCTACAATTCCAGCAGAGCATTGTAAGAAACTCATTGATGGTTACCGGAAGCGGTTGTTCGCAGTTATTTTGGCTAAAGGTTGTGCAACCAAGTATTAGGCTGAGGGTGCCAATACTTTTGTCTGGCCCATTTTTGGAGTTTTGTGTGAAATGATCAATGATTTGATTTTTGCTTCATTCTCTTTTGTGTTTTTTCATTGAAGACAAATTAAATGAAGATAATAATACCAAAGAATTTGTGATTGCAATCATTTTCAGGAAGAAACTGAGTATTATCTGACAGAATTGCAGGGGTGCCAATACTTTTGGCCACCACTGTATATGCTGACCTGATCCAGGATTGTATGGCTGCTGCAGATCCACGGGTGATTTCACCAAGAAGACATATAAAAAATGGAAAGTTTGTGGTCTGTGTCCGCGCTGCCGGCTGATGAAGAAACGTCAAATGCCAGAGATAATATAAAAATTTCATTTTTTTTATTTTTTCTACGCGTTTTGAAGTGTAACCCCCTTCTTCTTCAGGACTATTATCTGTGGCGTTTGACTTTTCTTAATCAGCCGGCAGTGTGGATACAAACCATCATAGAATCTAGAACCCATAATAATGAGTAATACTATATTCTTCAAGAAAGGCATCCAGACGCTTCTTGTACTTTTGTAGTGAATCAACCATTACATCATGTAGCTGAGAGTTCCAAAGAACCATCTCACTGCTGTTATAATAAAGAATCCATAGTCTCACTGCTCTTACAGTAAAGAATCCAAAGTCTCACTGCTCTTATAGTAAAAAATCCATAGTCTCACTATTCTTTCAGTAAGAAATCCATAATGTCACTGCTCTTACAGTAAAGAATCCATAATCTCACTGCTCTTACAGTAAAGAATGCATGGTCTCACTGCTCTTACAGTAAAGAATCCATAGTCTTACTATTCTTCCAGCATAGAATCCATAATCTCACTGCTCTTACAGTAAAGAATTCATAGTCTCACTGCTCTTACATTAAAGAATCCATAATCTCACTGCTATTACAGCAAAGAATCCATAATCTCACTGCTCTTACATTAAAGAATCCATAATCTCACTGCTATTACAGTAAAGAATCCATAATCTCACTGCTCTTACAGTAAAAAATCCATAGTCTCACTATTCTTTCAGTAAGAAATCCATAATGTCACTGCTCTTACAGTAAAGAATCCATAGTCTCACTATTCTTACAGTAAAGAATCCATAATCTCACTGCTCTTACAGTAAAGAATGCATGGTCTCACTGCTCTTACAGTAAAGAATCCATAGTCTTACTATTCTTCCAGCATAGAATCCATAATCTCACTGCTCTTACAGTAAAGAATTCATAGTCTCACTGCTCTTACATTAAATAATCCATAATCTCACTGCTATTACAGCAAAGAATCCATAATCTCACTGCTCTTACATTAAAGAATCCATAATCTCACTGCTATTACAGTAAAGAATCCATAATCTCACGGCTCTTACAGTAAAAAATCCATAGTCTCACTATTCTTACAGTAAAGAATCCATAATCTCACTGCTCTTACAGTAAAGAATCCATAGTTTCACTGTTCTTAAAGTAAAGAATTCATACTCTCACTGTTCTTATACTAAGGAATCCATAATCTCACTGCTCTTACAGTAAAGAATCCATAATCTCACTGCTCTTACAGTAAAGAATCCATAGTTTCACTGTTCTTAAAGTAAAGAATTCATACTCTCACTGTTCTTACACTAAGGAATCCATAATCTCACTGTTCTTACAGTAAAGAATCCATAATCTCGCTGCTCTTACAGTAAAGAATCCATAATCTCACTGCTCTTACAGTAAAAAATCCATAGTCTCACTATTCTTACAATAAAGAATCCATAATCTCACTGCTCTTACAGTAAAGAATGCATGGTCTCACTGCTCTTACAGTAAAGAATCCATAGTCTTACTATTCTTACAGTAAAGAATCCATAGTTTCACTGCTCTTACAGTAAAGAATTCATAGTCTCACTGTTCTTACAGTAAGGAATCCATAATCTCACTGCTCTTACAGTAAAGAATCCATAATCTCACTGCTCTTACAGTAAAGAATGCATGGTCTCACTGCTCTTACAGTAAAGAATCCATAGTCTTACTATTCTTACAGTAAAGAATCCATAGTTTCACTGCTCTTACAGTAAAGAATTCATAGTCTCACTGCTCTTACAGTAAAGAATCCATAATCTCACTGCTCTTACAGTAAAGAATTCATAGTCTCACTGCTCTTACAGTAAGAAATTCATAATCTCACTGCTCACTTTATTAGCGTTTAGGCACTTACCTTTCCTTTCCACAAGATCCCCCCGCGAAAACCTTACAGAAAGGAGGAAACCATGAGTAAGGACACAAAGCTCAATATCCATGAAAGTGATGGCTCTCATAAAAATAACCCCGGTGAAGATGAAGTCCTACGAATATTCTTGTCTTAAATAAAGGCGGAATAGATGGCTTAGTTCACATTTTCAATTGCCTCAATGGCCATCGAAGGTCTCCGAGGCCACCATGAGTCATAATCAGTATGAACCACGCCCTAGTGGGGCGCTCAACATCCCATACAGGAAGGAGATGCATTGACGGCCGAGCTCTCGTCCTCCTTTATTGTAGACAGGGAACGTTTTTGTGTTTATTGAAAAGGTTCCGTATAAAAATAACAAATGAGCCAATAAGTAACGATTCTGCCGGCGTTACCGCTCAATCAGGTCATTGCTCCCGTACAATCCGATCCTAAAATGAGTCTCAACTGTCCGGAGGTTAGAAAAATAAATCTCCAATTAGGATGGAAAATGGTAACCAGACGTGACTGAATGTAGTCGTTGTGTTCATGTAAACAGGCGATTAGAGGAGCAGTCACGAAGAACCAAAACACTTAACCTGATGGGCTGGATCCCCTCCTGGACATCAAAGGAAGCTTCTCTGTGCTTGAAGCCCATCTGTAGGTGGAATCTGTTACATCAGGATATTACAGCTATATGTAGCTCGGGCTAAAGAGCGAGACAATCAGGCGAACTGTTCCCGCTAAGCTGGGACTAGATCAAATAAATGTAATCATACAGCACCTTAATAATTAGCAACAAAGCAACCGGATGTACAGGACCACATAGTATCCAGTAGAGTAGTATTATACAGCTGATAGGACTACATCAGAAAAGGTTATTGTCTGCATCCCTGGTGGTCTAGGGCAGAAAAGAGTTTAATATCTGGATCCCTGGTGGTCTGGGGCAGGAAAGAGTTTAATATCAGGATCCCTGGTGGTCTGGGGCAGGAAAGAGTTTAATGTCAGGATCCCTGGTGGTCTGGGGCAGGAAAGAGTTTAATATCAGGATCCCTGGTGGTCTGGGGCAGGAAAGAGTTTAATGTCAGGATCCCTGGTGGTCTAGGGCAGGAAAGAGTTTAATGTCAGGATCCCTGGTGGTCTGGGGCAGAAAAGAGTTTAATATCTGGATCCCTGGTAGTCTGGGGCAGGAAAGAGTTTAATGTCAGGATCCCTGGTGGTCTAGGGCAGGAAAGAGTTTAATGCCTGGATACCTGGTGGTCTAGGGCAGGAAAGAGTTTAATGTCAGGATCCCTGGTGGTCTAGGGCAGGAAAGAGTTTAATGTCAGGATCCCTAGTGGTCTAGGGCAGGAAAGAGTTTAATGTCAGGATCCCTGGTGGTCTAGGGCAGGAAAAAGCTTAATGTCTGGATCCCTGGTGGTCTGGGGCAGGAAAGAGTTTAATGTCAGGATCCCTGGTAGTCTGGGGCAGGAAAGAGTTTAATGTCAGGATCCCTGGTGGTCTAGGGCAGGAAAGAGTTTAATGTCTGGATACCTGGTGGTCTAGGGCAGGAAAGAGTTTAATGTCAGGATCCCTGGTGGTCTAGGGCAGGAAAGAGTTTAATGTCAGGATCCCTAGTGGTCTAGGGCAGGAAAGAGTTTAATGTCAGGATCCCTGGTGGTCTAGGGCAGGAAAAAGCTTAATGTCTGGATCCCTGGTGGTCTGGGGCAGGAAAGAGTTTAATGTCAGGATCCCTGGTGGTCAATGGCAGGAAAGAGTTTAATGTCAGGATCCCTGGAGGTCTAGGGCAGGAAAGAGTTTAATGTCTGGATACCCTGGTGGTCTACGGCAGGAAAGAGTTTAATGTCCACATCCCTGGTGGTCTAGGGCAGGAAACAGTTTAATGTCAGGATCCCTAGTGGTCTGGGGCAGAAAAGAGTTTAATGTTAGGATCCCTGGTGATCTAGGGCAGGAAAGAGTTTCATGTCAGAATCCCTGGTGGTCTGGGGCAGGAAAGAGTTTAATGTCAGGATCCCTGGTGGTCTGGGGCAGGAAAGAGTTTAATGTCCACATCCCTGGTGTTCTGGGGCAGGAAAGAGTTTAATGTCAGGATCCCTGGTGGTCTGGGGCAGGAAAGAGTTTCATGTCAGAATCACTGGTGGTCTGGGGCAGAAAAGAGTTCATGTCAGAATCCCTGGTGGTCTAGGGCAGAAAAGAGTTTAATATCTGGATCCCTGGTGGTCTGGGGCAGGAAAGAGTTTAATGTCAGGATCCCTGGTGGTCTGGGGCAGGAAAGAGTTTAATGTCAGGATCCCTGGTGGTCTGGGGCAGGAAAGAGTTTAATGTCAAGATCCCTGGTGGTCTAGGGCAAGAAAGAGTTTAATGTCTGGATCCCTAGTGGTCTAGGGCAGGAAAGAGTTTAATGTCAGGATCCCTGGTGGTCTAGGGCAGGAAAGAGTTTAATGTCTGGATCCCTGGTGGTCTAGGGCAAGAAAGAGTTTAATGTCAGGATCCCTGGTGGTCTAGGGCAGGAAAGAGTTTAATGTCAGGATCCCTAGTGGTCTAGGGCAGGAAAGAGTTTAATGTCAGGATCCCTGGTGGTCTAGGGCAGGAAAAAGCTTAATATCTGGATCCCTGGTGGTCTGGGGCAGGAAAGAGTTTAATGTCAGGATCCCTGGTGGTCAATGGCAGGAAAGAGTTTAATGTCAGGATCCCTGGAGGTCTAGGGCAGGAAAGAGTTTAATGTCTGGATACCCTGGTGGTCTACGGCAGGAAAGAGTTTAATGTCCACATCCCTGGTGGTCTAGGGCAGGAAACAGTTTAATATCAGGATCCCTAGTGGTCTGGGGCAGAAAAGAGTTTAATGTCAGGATCCCTGGTGATCTAGGGCAGGAAAGAGTTTCATGTCAGAATCCCTGGTGGTCTGGGGCAGGAAAGAGTTTAATGTCAGGATCCCTGGTGGTCTGGGGCAGGAAAGAGTTTCATGTCAGAATCACTGGTGGTCTGGGGCAGGAAAGAGTTTCATGTCAGAATCCCTGGTGGTCTAGGGCAGGAAAGAGTTTAATATCTGGATCCCTGGTGGTCTGGGGCAGGAAAGAGTTTAATGTCAGGATCCCTGGTGGTCTGGGGCAGGAAAGAGTATAATGTCAGGATCCCTGGTGGTCTGGGGCAGGAAAGAGTTTAATGTCAAGATCCCTGGTGGTCTAGGGCAAGAAAGAGTTTAATGTCTGGATCCCTAGTGGTCTAGGGCAGGAAAGAGTTTAATGTCAGGATCCCTGGTGGTCTGGGGCAGAAAAGAGTTTAATATCTGGATCCCTGGTAGTCTGGGGCAGGAAAGAGTTTAATGTCAGGATCCCTGGTGGTCTAGGGCAGGAAAGAGTTTAATGTCAGGATCCTTGGTGGTCTAGGGCAGGAAAGAGTTTAATGTCAGGATCCCTAGTGGTCTAGGGCAGGAAAGAGTTTAATGTCAGGATCCCTAGTGGTCTAGGGCAGGAAAACGTTTAATGTCTGGATCCCTGGTGGTCTGGGGCAGGAAAGAGTTTAATGTCAGGATCCCTGGTGGTCTGGGGCAGAAAAGAGTTTAATGTCAGGATCCCTGGTGGTCAATGGCAGGAAAGAGTTTAATGTCAGGATCCCTGGAGGTCTAGGGCAGGAAAGAGTTTAATGTCTGGATACCCTGGTGGTCTACGGCAGGAAAGAGTTTAATTTTCACATCCCTGGTGCTCTAGGGCAGGAAAGAGTTTAATGTCAGGATCCCTAGTGGTCTGGGGCAGAAAAGAGTTTAATGTCAGGATCCCTGGTGATCTAGGGCAGGAAAGAGTTTAATGTCCACATCCCTGGTGGTCTGGGGCAGGAAAGAGTTTAATGTCAGGATCCCTGGTGGTCTGGGGCAGGAAAGAGTTTAATGTCCACATCCCTGGTGGTCTAGGGCAGGAAAGAGTTTAATGTCAGAATCCCTGGTGGTCTGGGGCAGAAAAAAGTTTAATGTCCACATCCCTGGTGGTCTAAGGTAGGAAAGAGTTTAATGTTCACATCCCTGGTGGTCTAGGGCAGGTAAGAGTTTAATGTCTGGATCCCTGGTGGTCTAGGGCAAGAAAGAGTTTAATGTCTGGATCCCTGGTGGTCTAGGGCAAGAAAGAGTTTAATGTCTGGATCCCTGGTGGTCTAGGGCAGGAAAGAGTTTAATGTCAGAACCTCTGGTGGTCTGGGGCAGGAAAAAGTTTAAGGCCGGCCATAAACATTAGATGGCTTTCAGCCAAACAATGCGACGGCCATCTCAGCCGACTCTCCAATGCATAGGCGCGCATGCTCGGACGAGTGCTCTTGTGTTCTCTATGACACATTGACCGGCAGCTTATCTCAGGGACAACATTGCCATCATCAGTCCAAAATTAGACATGCATAATCGACATCTCTTCTGCCCATCAATTTTTGCGGTGTGGGGTAGATAAGGGGGTAAATACCTGCATCCCTGGTGGTCAATGGCAGTAGTGGGTTTTGTGTCAGCATCCCTGGTGGCCTAGGAAATTAACTGGGTTAGTGAGAGCCTCCCTGGTGGTCTAGATAAGTAACTGGTTAGTGATAGCCTCACTGGTGGTATAGGGAAGTAACTGGTTAGTGATAGCCTCCCTGGTGGCCTAGGAAATTAACTGGGTTAGTGATAGCCTCCCTGGTGGTCTAGATAAGTAACTGGTTAGTGATAGCCTCACTGGTGGTATAGGGAAGTAACTGGTTAGTGATAGCCTCCCTGGTGCTATAGGGAAGTCACAGGTTAGTGATAGCCTCCCTGGTGGTATAGGGAAGTCACTGGTTAGTGATAGCCTCCCTGGTGGTCTAGATAAGTAACTGGTTAGTGATAGCCTCACTGGTGGTATAGGGAAGTAACTGGTTAGTGATAGCCTCCCTGGTGCTATAGGGAAGTCACTGGTTAGTGATAGCCTCCCTGGTGCTATAGGGAAGTCACTGGTTAGTGATACCTTCCTGGTGGTCTAGATAAGTAACTGGTTAGTGATAGCCTCACTGGTGGTATAGGGAAGTAACTGGTTAGTGATAGTCTCCCTTCTCCCTGGTGGTATAGGGAAGTCACCGGTTAGTGATAGTCTCCCTGGTGGTCTAGGGAAGTCACTGGTTAGTGATAGTCTCCCTGGGGGTATAGAGAAGTAACTGGTTAGTGATAGTCTCCCTTCTCCCTGGCGGTATAGGGAAGTAACTGGTTAGTGATAGTCTTCCTTCTCCCTGTTGGTATAGGGAAGTCACTGGTTAGTGATAGTCTCCCTGGTGGTATAGGGAAGTCACTGGTTAGTGATACCTTCCTGGTGGTCTAGATAAGTAACTGGTTAGTGATAGCCTCACTGGTGGTATAGGGAAGTCACTGGTTAGTGATAGCCTCCCTGGTGCTATAGGGAAGTCACTGGTTAGTGATACCTTCCTGGTGGTCTAGATAAGTAACTGGTTAGTGATAGCCTCACTGGTGGTATAGGGAAGTAACTGGTTAGTGATAGCCTCCCTAGTGGTATAGGGAAGTCACCGGTTAGTGATAGTCTCCCTGGTGGTCTAGGGAAGTCACTGGTTAGTGATAGTCTCCCTGGGGGTATAGAGAAGTAACTGGTTAGTGATAGTCTCCCTTCTCCTTGGTGGTATAGGGAAGTAACTGGTTAGTGATAGTCTCCCTGGTGGTATAGGGAAGTCACTGGTTAGTGATAATCTCCCTGGTGGTATAGGGAAGTCACTGGTTAGTGATAGCCTCCCTGGGGGTATAGGGAAGTAACTGGTTAGTGATAGCCTCCCTTCTCCCTGGTGGTATAGGGAAGTAACTGGTTAGTGATAGTCTCCCTTCTCCCTGGTGGTATAGGGAAGTCACTGGTTAGTGATAGTCTCCCTGGGGGTATAGGGAAGTCACTGGTTAGTGATAGTCTCCCTGGGGGTATAGGGAAGTCACTGGTTAGTGATAGTCTCCCTGGTGGTATAGGGAAGTAACTGGTTAGTGATAGTCTCCCTTCTCCCTGGTGGTACAGGGAAGTAACTGGTTAGTGATAGTCTCCCTTCTCCCCAGTGGTATAGGGAAGTCACTGGTTAGTGATAGTCTCCCTGGGGGTATAGGGAAGCAACGGGTTACTGATAGCCTCCCTTCTCCCTGGTGGTATAGGGAAGTCACTGGTTAGTGATAGTCTCCCTGGTGGTATAGGGAACTCACTGGTTAGTGATAGTCTCCCTGGTGGTATAGGGAAGTAACTGGTTAGTGATAGCCTCCCTGGGGTATAGGGAAGTAACTGGTTAGTGATAGCCTCCCTTCTCCCTGGTGGTATAGGGAAGTAACTGGATAGTGATAGTCTCCCTTCTCCCTGGTGGTATAGGAAAGTCACTGGTTAGTGATAGCCTCCCTAGTGGTATAGGGAAGTCACTGGTTAGTGATAGTCTCCCTGGGGGTATAGGGAAGCAACTGGTTAGTGATAGCCTCCCTTCTCCCTGGTGGTATAGGGAAGTAACTGGTTAGTGATAGTCTCCCTTCTCCCTGGTGGTATAGGGAAGTCACTGAATAGTGATAGTCTCCCTTCTCCCTGGTGGTATAGGGAAGTAACTGGTTAGTGATAGTCTCCCTTCTCCCTGGTGGTATAGGGAAGTCACTGGTTAGTGATAGCCTCCCTAGTGGTATAGGGAAGTCACCGGTTAGTGATAGTCTCCCTGGTGGTATAGGGAAGTCACTGGTTAGCGATAGTCTCCCTGGGGGTATAGAGAAGTAACTGGTTAGTGATAGTCTCCCTTCTCCCTGGTGGTATAGGGAAGTTACTGGTTAGTGATAGTCTCCCTGGTGGTATAGGGAAGTCACTGGCTAGTGATAGTCTCCCTGGGGGTATAGGGAAGTAACTGGTTAGTGATAGTCTCCCTTCTCCCTGGTGGTATAGGGAAGTCACTGATTAGTGATAGTCTCCCTTCTCCCTGGTGGTATAGGGAAGTAACTGGTTAGTGATAGTCTCCCTTCTCCCTGGTGGTATAGGGAAGTCACTGGTTAGTGATAGCCTCCCTAGTGGTATAGGGAAGTCACCGGTTAGTGATTGTCTCCCTGGTGGTATAGGGAAGTCACCGGTTAGTGATAGTCTCCCTGGGGGTATAGAGAAGTAACTGGTTAGTGATAGTCTCCCTTCTCCCTGGTGGTATAGGGAAGTAACTGGTTAGTGATAGTCTCCCTGGTGGTATAGGGAAGTCACTGGTTAGTGATAGTCTCCCTGGTGGTATAGGGAAGTAACTGGTTAGTTATAGTCTCCCTTCTCCTTGGTGGTATAGGGAAGTCACTGCTTAGTGATAGTCTCCCTAGGGGTATAGGGAAGTCACTGGCTAGTGATAGTCTCCCTGGGGGTATAGGGAAGTAACTGGTTAATGATAGTCTCCCTTCTCCCTGGTGGTATAGGGAAGTAACTGGTTAGTGATAGTCTCCCTTCTCCCTGGTGGTATAGGGAAGTCTCTGGTTAGTAATAGTATCCCTGGGGGTATAGGGAAGTCACTGGTTAGTGATAGTCTCCTTGGGGGTATAGGGAAGTAACTGGTTAGTGATAGTCTCCCTTCTCCCTGGTGGTACAGGGAAGTAACTGGTTAGTGATAGTCTCCCTTCTCCCTGGTGGTATAGGGAAGTCACTGGTTAGTGATAGTCTCCCTAGGGGTATAGGAAAGTCACTGGTTAGTGATAGTCTCCCTGGTGGTATAGGGAAGTCACTGGTTAGTGATAGTCTCCCTGGGGGTATAGAGAAGTAACTGGTTAGTGATAGTCTCCCTTCTCCCTGGTGGTATAGGGAAGTAACTGGTTAGTGATAGTCTCCCTGGTGGTATAGGGAAGTCACTGGTTAGTGATAATCTCCCTGGTGGTATAGGGAAGTCACTGGTTAGTGATAGCCTCCCTGGGGGTATAGGGAAGTAACTGGTTAGTGATAGCCTCCCTTCTCCCTGGTGGTATAGGGAAGTCACTGGTTAGTGATAGTCTCCCTGGGGGTATAGGGAAGTCACTGGTTAGTGATAGTCTCCCTGGGGGTATAGGGAAGTCACTGGTTAGTGATAGTCTCCCTGGTGGTATAGGGAAGTAACTGGTTAGTGATAGTCTGGCTTCTCCCTGGTGGTACAGGGAAGTAACTGGTTAGTGATAGTCTCCCTTCTCCCTAGTGGTATAGGGAAGTCACTGGTTAGTGATAGTCTCCCTGGGGGTATAGGGAAGCAACGGGTTACTGATAGCCTCCCTTCTCCCTGGTGGTATAGGGAAGTCACTGGTTAGTGATAGTCTCCCTGGTGGTATAGGGAACTCACTGGTTAGTGATAGTCTCCCTGGTGGTATAGGGAAGTAACTGGTTAGTGATAGCCTCCCTGGGGGTATAGGGAAGTAACTGGTCAGTGATAGCCTCCCTTCTCCCTGGTGGTATAGGGAAGTCACTGGTTAGTGATAGTCTCCCTGGTGGTATAGGGAAGTCACTGGTTAGTGATAGTCTCCCTGGTGGTATAGGGAAGTAACTGGTTAGTGATAGCCTCCCTGGGGGTATAGGGAAGTAACTGGTTAGTGATAGCCTCCCTTCTCCCTGGTGGTATAGGGAAGTAACTGGATAGTGATAGTCTCCCTTCTCCCTGGTGGTATAGGAAAGTCACTGGTTAGTGATAGCCTCCCTAGTGGTATAGGGAAGTCACTGGTTAGTGATAGTCTCCCTCGGGGTATAGGGAAGCAACTGGTTAGTGATAGCCTCCCTTCTCCCTGGTGGTATAGGGAAGTAACTGGTTAGTGATAGTCTCCCTTCTCCCTGGTGGTATAGGGAAGTCACTGATTAGTGATAGTCTCCCTTCTCCCTGGTGGTATAGGGAAGTAACTGGTTAGTGATAGTCTCCCTTCTCCCTGGTGGTATAGGGAAGTCACTGGTTAGTGATAGCCTCCCTAGTGGTATAGGGAAGTCACCGGTTAGTGATAGTCTCCCTGGTGGTATAGGGAAGTCACTGGTTAGTGATAGTCTCCCTGGGGGTATAGAGAAGTAACTGGTTAGTGATAGTCTCCCTTCTCCATGGTGGTATAGGGAAGTTACTGGTTAGTGATAGTCTCCCTGGTGGCATAGGGAAGTCACTGGCTAGTGATAGTCTCCCTCGGGGTATAGGGAAGTAACTGGTTAGTGATAGTCTCCCTTCTCCCTGGTGGTATAGGGAAGTCACTGATTAGTGATAGTCTCACTTCTCCCTGGTGGTATAGGGAAGTAACTGGTTAGTGATAGTCTCCCTTCTCCCTGGTGGAATAGGGAAGTCACTGGTTAGTGATAGCCTCCCTAGTGGTATAGGGAAGTCACCGGTTAGTGATTGTCTCCCTGGTGGTATAGGGAAGTCACCGGTTAGTGATAGTCTCCCTGGGGGTATAGAGAAGTAACTGGTTAGTGATAGTCTCCCTTCTCCCTGGTGGTATAGGGAAGTAACTGGTTAGTGATAGTCTCCCTGGTGGTATAGGGAAGTCACTGGTTAGTGATAGTCTCCCTGGTGGTATAGGGAAGTAACTGGTTAGTTATAGTCTCCCTTCTCCTTGGTGGTATAGGGAAGTCACTGCTTAGTGATAGTCTCCCTAGGGGTATAGGGAAGTCACTGGCTAGTGATAGTCTCCCTGGTGGTATAGGGAAGTCACTGGTTAGTGATAGTCTCCCTGGGGGTATAGGGAAGTAACTGGTTAATGATAGTCTCCCTTCTCCCTGGTGGTATAGGGAAGTCACTGAATAGTGATAGTCTCCCTTCTCCCTGGTGGTATAGGGAAGTAACTGGTTAGTGATAGTCTCCCTTCTCCCTGGTGGTATAGGGAAGTCACTGGCTAGTGATAGCCTCCCTAGTGGTATACGGAAGTCACCGGTTAGTGATAGTCTCCCTGGTGGTATAGGGAAGTCACTGGTTAGTGATAGCCTCCCTAGTGGTATAGGGAAGTCACCGGTTAGTGATTGTCTCCCTGGTGGTATAGGGAAGTCACCGGTTAGTCATAGTCTCCCTGGGGGTATAGAGAAGTAACTGGTTAGTGATAGTCTGCCTTCTCCCTGGTGGTATAGGGAAGTAAATGGTTAGTGATAGTCTCCCTGGTGGTATAGGGAAGTCACTGGTTAGTGATAGTCTCCCTGGTGGTATAGGGAAGTAAGTGGTTAGTTATAGTCTCCCTTCTCCTTGGTGGTATAGGGAAGTCACTGCTTAGTGATAGTCTCCCTAGGGGTATAGGGAAGTCACTGGCTAGTGATAGTCTCCCTGGTGGTATAGGGAAGTCACTGGTTAGTGATAGTCTCCCTGGGGGTATAGGGAAGTAACTGGTTAATGATAGTCTCCCTTCTCCCTGGTGGTATAGGGAAGTAACTGGTTAGTGATAGTCTCCCTTCTCCCTGGTGGTATAGGGAAGTCTCTGGTTAGTGATAGTCTCCCTGGGGGTATAGGGAAGTCACTGGTTAGTGATAGTCTCCCTGGGGGTATAGGGAAGTAACTGGATAGTGATAGTCTCCCTTCTCCCTGGTGGTATAGGAAAGTCACTGGTTAGTGATAGCCTCCCTAGTGGTATAGGGAAGTCACTGGTTAGTGATAGTCTCCCTGGGGGTATAGGGAAGCAACTGGTTAGTGATAGCCTCCCTTCTCCCTGGTGGTATAGGGAAGTAACTGGTTAGTGATAGTCTCCCTTCTCCCTGGTGGTATAGGGAAGTCACTGAATAGTGATAGTCTCCCTTCTCCCTGGTGGTATAGGGAAGTAACTGGTTAGTGATAGTCTCCCTTCTCCCTGTTGGTATAGGGAAGTCACTGGTTAGTGATAGCCTCCCTGGTGGTATAGGGAAGTCACTGGTTAGTGATAGTCTCCCTGGGGGTATAGAGAAGTAACTGGTTAGTGATAGTCTCCCTTCTCCCTGGTGGTATAAGGAAGTTACTGGTTAGTGATAGTCTCCCTGGTGGTATAGGGAAGTCACTGGCTAGTGATAGTCTCCCTGGGGGTATAGGGAAGTAACTGGTTAGTGATAGTCTCCCTTCTCCCTGGTGGTATAGGGAAGTCACTGATTAGTGATAGTCTCCCTTCTCCCTGGTGGTATAGGGAAGTAACTGGTTAGTGATAGTCTCCCTTCTCCCTGGTGGTATAGGGAAGTCACTGGTTAGTGATAGCCTCCCTAGTGTTATAGGGAAGTCACCGGTTAGTGATTGTCTCCCTGGTGGTATAGGGAAGTCACCGGTTAGTGATAGTCTCCCTGGGGGTATAGAGAAGTAACTGGTTAGTGATAGTCTCCCTTCTCCCTGGTGGTATAGGGAAGTAACTGGTTAGTGATAGTCTCCCTGGTGGTATAGGGAAGTCACTGGTTAGTGATAGTCTCCCTGGTGGTATAGGGAAGTAACTGGTTAGTTATAGTCTCCCTTCTCCTTGGTGGTATAGGGAAGTCACTGCTTAGTGATAGTCTCCCTAGGGGTATAGGGAAGTCACTGGCTAGTGATAGTCTCCCTGGTGGTATAGGGAAGTCACTGGTTAGTGATAGTCTCCCTGGGGGTATAGGGAAGTAACTGGTTAATGATAGTCTCCCTTCTCCCTGGTGGTATAGGGAAGTAACTGGTTAGTGATAGTCTCCCTTCTCCCTGGTGGTATAGGGAAGTCTCTGGTTAGTGATAGTCTCCCTGGGGGTATAGGGAAGTCACTGGTTAGTGATAGTCTCCCTGGGGGTATAGGGAAGTAACTGGTTAGTGATAGTCTCCCTTCTCCCTGGTGGTATAGGGAAGTAACTGGTTAGTGATAGTCTCTCTTCTCCCTGGTGGTATAGGGAAGTTACTGGTTAGTGATAGTCTCCCTTCTCCCTGGTGGTATAGGGAAGTCTCTGGTTAGTGATAGTCTCCCTGGGGGTATAGGGAAGTCACTGGTTAGTGATAGTCTCCTTGGGGGTACAGGGAAGTAACTGGTTAGTGATAGTCTCCCTTCTCCCTGGTGGTATAGGGAAGTCACTGGTTAGTGATAGTCTCCCTAGGGGTATAGGGAAGTCACTGGTTAGTGATAGTCTCCCTGGTGGTATAGGGAAGTCACTGGTTAGTGATAGTCTCCCTGGGGGTATAGAGAAGTAACTGGTTAGTGATAGTCTCCCTTCTCCCTGGTGGTATAGGGAAGTAACTGGTTAGTGATAGTCTCCCTGGTGGTATAGGGAAGTCACTGGTTAGTGATAATCTCCCTGGTGGTATAGGGAAGTCACTGGTTAGTGATAGCCTCCCTGGGGGTATAGGGAAGTAACTGGTTAGTGATAGCCTCCCTTCTCCCTGGTGGTATAGGGAAGTAACTGGTTAGTGATAGTCTCCCTTCTCCCTGGTGGTATAGGGAAGTCACTGGTTAGTGATAGTCTCCCTGGGGGTATAGGGAAGTCACTGGTTAGTGATAGTCTCCCTGGGGGTATAGGGAAGTCACTGGTTAGTGATAGTCTCCCTGGTGGTATAGGGAAGTAACTGGTTAGTGATAGTCTCCCTTCTCCCTGGTGGTACAGGGAAGTAACTGGTTAGTGATAGTCTCCCTTCTCCTTAGTGGTATAGGGAAGTCACTGGTTAGTGATAGTCTCCCTGGGGGTATAGGGAAGCAACGGGTTACTGATAGCCTCCCTTCTCCCTGGTGGTATAGGGAAGTCACTGGTTAGTGATAGTCTCCCTGGTGGTATAGGGAACTCACTGGTTAGTGATAGTCTCCCTGGTGGTATAGGGAAGTAACTGGTTAGTGATAGCCTCCCTGGGGGTATAGGGAAGTAATTGGTCAGTGATAGCCTCCCTTCTCCCTGGTGGTATAGGGAAGTCACTGGTTAGTGATAGTCTCCCTGGTGGTATAGGGAAGTCACTGGTTAGTGATAGTCTCCCTGGTGGTATAGGGAAGTAACTGGTTAGTGATAGCCTCCCTGGGGGTATAGGGAAGTAACTGGTTAGTGATAGCCTCCCTTCTCCCTGGTGGTATAGGGAAGTAACTGGATAGTGATAGTCTCCCTTCTCCCTGGTGGTATAGGAAAGTCACTGGTTAGTGATAGCCTTCCTAGTGGTATAGGGAAGTCACTGGTTAGTGATAGTCTCCCTCGGGGTATAGGGAAGCAACTGGTTAGTGATAGCCTCCCTTCTCCCTGGTGGTATAGGGAAGTAACTGGTTAGTGATAGTCTCCCTTCTCCCTGGTGGTTTAGGGAAGTCACTGATTAGTGATAGTCTCCCTTCTCCCTGGTGGTATAGGGAAGTAAATGGTTAGTGATAGTCTCCCTTCTCCCTGGTGGTATAGGGAAGTCACTGGTTAGTGATAGTCTCCGTGGTGGTATAGGGAAGTCACTGGCTAGTGATAGTCTCCCTGGGGGTATAGGGAAGTAACTGGTTAGTGATAGTCTCCCTTCTCCCTGGTGCTATAGGGAAGTCACTGATTAGTGATAGTCTCCCTTCTCCCTGGTGGTATAGGGAAGTAACTGGTTAGTGATAGTCTCCCTTCTCCCTGGTGGTATAGGGAAGTCACTGGTTAGTGATAGCCTCCCTAGTGGTATAGGGAAGTCACCGGTTAGTGATTGTCTCCCTGGTGGTATAGGGAAGTAACCGGTTAGTGATAGTCTCCCTGGGGGTATAGAGAAGTAACTGGTTAGTGATAGTCTCCCTTCTCCCTGGTGGTATAGGGAAGTAACTGGTTAGTGATAGTCTCCCTGGTGGTATAGGGAAGTCACTGGTTAGTGATAGTCTCCCTGGTGGTATAGGGAAGTCACTGGTTAGTGATAGTCTCCCTGGTGGTATAGGGAAGTAACTGGTTAGTTATAGTCTCCCTTCTCCTTGGTGGTATAGGGAAGTCACTGCTTAGTGATAGTCTCCCTAGGGGTATAGGGAAGTCACTGGCTAGTGATAGTCTCCCTGGTGGTATAGGGAAGTCACTGGTTAGTGATAGTCTCCCTGGGGGTATAGGGAAGTAACTGGTTAATGATAGTCTCCCTTCTCCCTGGTGGTATAGGGAAGTAACTGGTTAGTGATAGTCTCCCTTCTCCCTGGTGGTATAAGGAAGTCTCTGGTTAGTGATAGTCTCCCTGGGGGTATAGGGAAGTCACTGGTTAGTGATAGTCTCCCTGGGGGTATAGGGAAGTAACTGGTTAGTGATAGTCTCCCTTCTCCCTGGTGGTATAGGGAAGTAACTGGTTAGTGATAGTCTCCCTTCTCCCTGGTGGTATAGGGAAGTAACTGGTTAGTGATAGTCTCCCTTCTCCCTGGTGGTATAGGGAAGTCTCTGGTTAGTGATAGTCTCCCTGGGGGTATAGGGAAGTCACTGGTTAGTGATAGTCTCCTTGGGGGTATAGGGAAGTAACTGGTTAGTGATAGTCTCCCTTCTCCCTGGTGGTACAGGGAAGTAACTGGTTAGTGATAGTCTCCCTTCTCCCTGGTGGTATAGGGAAGTCACTGGTTAGTGATAGTCTCCCTAGGGGTATAGGGAAGTCACTGGTTAGTGATAGTCTCCCTGGTGGTATAGGGAAGTCACTGGTTAGTGATAGTCTCCCTGGGGGTATAGAGAAGTAACTGGTTAGTGATAGTCTCCCTTCTCCCTGGTGGTATAGGGAAGTAACTGGTTAGTGATAGTCTCCCTGGTGGTATAGGGAAGTCACTGGTTAGTGATAATCTCCCTGGTGGTATAGGGAAGTCACTGGTTAGTGATAGCCTCCCTGGGGGTATAGGGAAGTAACTGGTTAGTGATAGCCTCCCTTCTCCCTGGTGGTATAGGGAAGCAACTGGTTAGTGATAGTCTCCCTTCTCCCTGGTGGTATAGGGAAGTCACTGGTTAGTGATAGTCTCCCTGGGGGTATAGGGAAGTCACTGGTTAGTGATAGTCTCCCTGGGGGTATAGGGAAGTCACTAGTTAGTGATAGTCTCCCTGGTGGTATAGGGAAGTAACTGGTTAGTGATAGTCTCCCTTCTCCCTGGTGGTACAGGGAAGTAACTGGTTAGTGATAGTCTCCCTTCTCCCTAGTGGTATAGGGAAGTCACTGGTTAGTGATAGTCTCCCTGGGGGTATAGGGAAGCAACGGGTTACTGATAGCCTCCCTTCTCCCTGGTGGTATAGGGAAGTCACTGGTTAGTGATAGTCTCCCTGGTGGTATAGGGAACTCACTGGTTAGTGATAGTCTCCCTGGTGGTATAGGGAAGTAACTGGTTAGTGATAGCCTCCCTGGGGGTATAGGGAAGTAACTGGTCAGTGATAGCCTCCCTTCTCCCTGGTGGTATAGGGAAGTCACTGGTTAGTGATAGTCTCCCTGGTGGTATAAGGAAGTCACTGGATAGAGATAGTCTCCCTGATGGTATAGGGAAGTAACTGGTTAGTGATAGCCTCCCTGGGGGTATAGGGAAGTAACTGGTTAGTGATAGCCTCCCTTCTCCCTGGTGGTATAGGGAAGTAACTGGATAGTGATAGTCTCCCTTCTCCCTGGTGGTATAGGAAAGTCACTGGTTAGTGATAGCCTCCCTAGTGGTATAGGGAAGTCACTGGTTAGTGATAGTCTCCCTCGGGGTATAGGGAAGCAACTGGTTAGTGATAGCCTCCCTTCTCCCTGGTGGTATAGGGAAGTAATTGGTTAGTGATAGTCTCCCTTCTCCCTGGTGGTATAGGGAAGTCACTGATTAGTGATAGTCTCCCTTCTCCCTGGTGGTATAGGGAAGTAACTGGTTAGTGATAGTCTCCCTTCTCCCTGGTGGTATAGGGAAGTCACTGGTTAGTGATAGCCTCCCTAGTGGTATAGGGAAGTCACCGGTTAGTGATAGTCTCCCTGGTGGTATAGAGAAGTCACTGGTTAGTGATAGTCTCCCTGGGGGTATAGAGAAGTAACTGGTTAGTGATAGTCTCCCTTCTCCCTGGTGGTATAGGGAAGTTACTGGTTAGTGATAGTCTCCCTGGTGGTATAGGGAAGTCACTGGCTAGTGATAGTCTCCCTGGGGGTATAGGGAAGTAACTGGTTAGTGATAGTCTCCCTTTTCCCTGGTGGTATAGGGAAGTCACTGATTAGTGATAGTCTCCCTTCTCCCTGGTGGTATAGGGAAGTAACTGGTTAGTGATAGTCTCCCTTCTCCCTGGTGGTATAGGGAAGTCACTGGTTAGTGATAGCCTCCCTAGTGGTATAGGTAAGTCACCGGTTAGTGATTGTCTCCCTGGTGGTATAGGGAAGTCACCGGTTAGTGATAGTCTCCCTTCTCCCTGGTGGTATAGGGAAGTAACTGGTTAGTGATAGTCTCCCTGGGGGTATAGAGAAGTAACTGGTTAGTGATAGTCTCCCTTCTCCCTGGTGGTATAGGGAAGTAACTGGTTAGTGATAGTCTCCCTGGTGGTATAGGGAAGTCACAGGTTAGTGATAGTCTCCCTGGTGGTATAGGGAAGTAACTGGTTAGTTATAGTCTCCCTTCTCCTTGGTGGTATAGGGAAGTCACTGCTTAGTGATAGTCTCCCTAGGGGTATAGGGAAGTCACTGGCTAGTGATAGTCTCCCTGGTGGTATAGGGAAGTCACTGGTTAGTGATAGTCTCCCTGGGGGTATAGGGAAGTAACTGGTTAATGATAGTCTCCCTTCTCCCTGGTGGTATAGGGAAGTAACTGGTTAGTGATAGTCTCCCTTCTCCCTGGTGGTATAGGGAAGTCTCTGGTTAGTGATAGTCTCCCTGGGGGTATAGGGAAGTCACTGGTTAGTGATAGTCTCCCTGGGGGTATAGGGAAGTAACTGGTTAGTGATAGTCTCCCTTCTCCCTGGTGGTAAAGGGAAGTAACTGGTGAGTGATAGTCTCCCTTCTTCCTGGTGGTATAGGGAAGTAACTGGTTAGTGATAGTCTCCCTTCTCCCTGGTGGTATAGGGAAGTCTCTGGTTAGTGATAGTCTCCCTGGGGGTATAGGGAAGTCACTGGTTAGTGATAGTCTCCTTGGGGGTATAGGGAAGTAACTGGTTAGTAATAGTCTCCCTTCTCCCTGGTGGTACAGGGAAGTAACTGGTTAGAGATAGTCTCACTTCTCCCTGGTGGTATAGGGAAGTCACTGGTTAGTGATAGTCTCCCTAGGGGTATAGGGAAGTCACTGGTTAGTGATATTCTCCCTGGTGGTATAGGGAAGTCACTGGATAGTGATAGTCTCCCTGGGGGTATAGAGAAGTAACTGGTTAGTGATAGTCTCCCTTCTCCCTGGTGGTATAGGGAAGTAACTGGTTAGTGATAGTCTCCCTGGTGGTATAGGGAAGTCACTGGTTAGTGATAATCTCCCTGGTGGTATAGGGAAGTCACTGGTTAGTGATAGATTCCCTGGGGGTATAGGGAAGTAACTGGTTAGTGATAGTCTCCCTTCTCCCTGGTGGTATAGGGAAGTCACTGGTTAGTGATAGTCTCCCTGGGGGTATAGGGAAGTAACTGGATAGTGATAGTCTCCCTTCTCCCTGGTGGTATAGGAAAGTCACTGGTTAGTGATAGCCTCCCTAGTGGTATAGGGAAGTGACTGGTTAGTGATAGTCTCCCTGGGGGTATAGGGAAGCAACTGGTTAGTGATAGCCTCCCTTCTCCCTGGTGGTATAGGGAAGTAACTGGTTAGTGATAGTCTCCCTTCTCCCTGGTGGTATAGGGAAGTCACTGAATAGTGATAGTCTCCCTTCTCCCTGGTGGTATAGGGAAGTAACTGGTTAGTGATAGTCTCCCTTCTCCCTGTTGGTATAGGGAAGTCACTGGTTAGTGATAGCCTCCCTAGTGGTATAGGGAAGTCACCGGTTAGTGATAGTCTCCCTGGTGGTATAGGGAAGTCACTGGTTAGTGATAGTCTCCCTGGGGGTATAGAGAAGTAACTGGTTAGTGATAGTCTCCCTTCTCCCTGGTGGTATAGGGAAGTTACTGGTTAGTGATAGTCTCCCTGGTGGTATAGGGAAGTCACTGGCTAGTGATAGTCTCCCTGGGGGTATAGGGAAGTAACTGGTTAGTGATAGTCTCCCTTCTCCCTGGTGGTATAGGGAAGTCACTGATTAGTGATAGTCTCCCTTCTCCCTGGTGGTATAGGGAAGTAACTGGTTAGTGATAGTCTCCCTTCTCCCTGGTGGTATAGGGAAGTCACTGGTTAGTGATAGCCTCCCTAGTGTTATAGGGAAGTCACCGGTTAGTGATTGTCTCCCTGGTGGTATAGGGAAGTCACCGGTTAGTGATAGTCTCCCTGGGGGTATAGAGAAGTAACTGGTTAGTGATAGTCTCCCTTCTCCCTGGTGGTATAGGGAAGTAACTGGTTAGTGATAGTCTCCCTGGTGGTATAGGGAAGTCACTGGTTAGTGATAGTCTCCCTGGTGGTATAGGGAAGTAACTGGTTAGTTATAGTCTCCCTTCTCCTTGGTGGTATAGGGAAGTCACTGCTTAGTGATAGTCTCCCTAGGGGTATAGGGAAGTCACTGGCTAGTGATAGTCTCCCTGGTGGTATAGGGAAGTCACTGGTTAGTGATAGTCTCCCTGGGGGTATAGGGAAGTAACTGGTTAATGATAGTCTCCCTTCTCCCTGGTGGTATAGGGAAGTATCTGGTTAGTGATAGTCTCCCTGGGGGTATAGGGAAGTCACTGGTTAGTGATAGTCTCCCTGGGGGTATAGGGAAGTAACTGGTTAGTGATAGTCTCCCTTCTCCCTGGTGGTATAGGGAAGTAACTGGTTAGTGATAGTCTCCCTTCTCCCTGGTGGTATAGGGAAGTTACTGGTTAGTGATAGTCTCCCTTCTCCCTGGTGGTATAGGGAAGTCTCTGGTTAGTGATAGTCTCCCTGGGGGTATAGGGAAGTCACTGGTTAGTGATAGTCTCCTTGGGGGTACAGGGAAGTAACTGGTTAGTGATAGTCTCCCTTCTCCCTGGTGGTATAGGGAAGTCACTGGTTAGTGATAGTCTCCCTAGGGGTATAGGGAAGTCACTGGTTAGTGATAGTCTCCCTGGTGGTATAGGGAAGTCACTGGTTAGTGATAGTCTCCCTGGGGGTATAGAGAAGTAACTGGTTAGTGATAGTCTCCCTTCTCCCTGGTGGTATAGGGAAGTAACTGGTTAGTGATAGTCTCCCTGGTGGTATAGGGAAGTCACTGGTTAGTGATAATCTCCCTGGTGGTATAGGGAAGTCACTGGTTAGTGATAGCCTCCCTGGGGGTATAGGGAAGTAACTGGTTAGTGATAGCCTCCCTTCTCCCTGGTGGTATAGGGAAGTAACTGGTTAGTGATAGTCTCCCTTCTCCCTGGTGGTATAGGGAAGTCACTGGTTAGTGATAGTCTCCCTGGGGGTATAGGGAAGTCACTGGTTAGTGATAGTCTCCCTGGGGGTATAGGGAAGTCACTGGTTAGTGATAGTCTCCCTGGTGGTATAGGGAAGTAACTGGTTAGTGATAGTCTCCCTTCTCCCTGGTGGTACAGGGAAGTAACTGGTTAGTGATAGTCTCCCTTCTCCTTAGTGGTATAGGGAAGTCACTGGTTAGTGATAGTCTCCCTGGGGGTATAGGGAAGCAACGGGTTACTGATAGCCTCCCTTCTCCCTGGTGGTATAGGGAAGTCACTGGTTAGTGATAGTCTCCCTGGTGGTATAGGGAACTCACTGGTTAGTGATAGTCTCCCTGGTGGTATAGGGAAGTAACTGGTTAGTGATAGCCTCCCTGGGGGTATAGGGAAGTAACTGGTCAGTGATAGCCTCCCTTCTCCCTGGTGGTATAGGGAAGTCACTGGTTAGTGATAGTCTCCCTGGTGGTATAGGGAAGTCACTGGTTAGTGATAGTCTCCCTGGTGGTATAGGGAAGTAACTGGTTAGTGATAGCCTCCCTGGGGGTATAGGGAAGTAACTGGTTAGTGATAGCCTCCCTTCTCCCTGGTGGTATAGGGAAGTAACTGGATAGTGATAGTCTCCCTTCTCCCTGGTGGTATAGGAAAGTCACTGGTTAGTGATAGCCTTCCTAGTGGTATAGGGAAGTCACTGGTTAGTGATAGTCTCCCTCGGGGTATAGGGAAGCAACTGGTTAGTGATAGCCTCCCTTCTCCCTGGTGGTATAGGGAAGTAACTGGTTAGTGATAGTCTCCCTTCTCCCTGGTGGTTTAGGGAAGTCACTGATTAGTGATAGTCTCCCTTCTCCCTGGTGGTATAGGAAAGTAAATGGTTAGTGATAGTCTCCCTTCTCCCTGGTGGTATAGGGAAGTCACTGGTTAGTGATAGCCTCCCTAGTGGTATAGGGAAGTCACCGGTTAGTGATAGTCTCCCTGGTGGTATAGGGAAGTCACTGGTTAGTGATAGTCTCCCTGGGGGTATAGAGAAGTAACTGGTTAGTGATAGTCTCCCTTCTCCCTGGTGGTATAGGGAAGTTACTGGTTAGTGATAGTCTCCGTGGTGGTATAGGGAAGTCACTGGCTAGTGATAGTCTCCCTGGGGGTATAGGGAAGTAACTGGTTAGTGATAGTCTCCCTTCTCCCTGGTGCTATAGGGAAGTCACTGATTAGTGATAGTCTCCCTTCTCCCTGGTGGTATAGGGAAGTAACTGGTTAGTGATAGTCTCCCTTCTCCCTGGTGGTATAGGGAAGTCACTGGTTAGTGATAGCCTCCCTAGTGGTATAGGGAAGTCACCGGTTAGTGATTGTCTCCCTGGTGGTATAGGGAAGTAACCGGTTAGTGATAGTCTCCCTGGGGGTATAGAGAAGTAACTGGTTAGTGATAGTCTCCCTTCTTCCTGGTGGTATAGGGAAGTAACTGGTTAGTGATAGTCTCCCTGGTGGTATAGGGAAGTCACTGGTTAGTGATAGTCTCCCTGGTGGTATAGGGAAGTCACTGGTTAGTGATAGTCTCCCTGGTGGTATAGGGAAGTAACTGGTTAGTTATAGTCTCCCTTCTCCTTGGTGGTATAGGGAAGTCACTGCTTAGTGATAGTCTCCCTAGGGGTATAGGGAAGTCACTGGCTAGTGATAGTCTCCCTGGTGGTATAGGGAAGTCACTGGTTAGTGATAGTCTCCCTGGGGGTATAGGGAAGTAACTGGTTAATGATAGTCTCCCTTCTCCCTGGTGGTATAGGGAAGTAACTGGTTAGTGATAGTCTCCCTTCTCCCTGGTGGTATAAGGAAGTCTCTGGTTAGTGATAGTCTCCCTGGGGGTATAGGGAAGTCACTGGTTAGTGATAGTCTCCCTGGGGGTATAGGGAAGTAACTGGTTAGTGATAGTCTCCCTTCTCCCTGGTGGTATAGGGAAGTAACTGGTTAGTGATAGTCTCCCTTCTCCCTGGTGGTATAGGGAAGTAACTGGTTAGTGATAGTCTCCCTTCTCCCTGGTGGTATAGGGAAGTCTCTGGTTAGTGATAGTCTCCCTGGGGGTATAGGGAAGTCACTGGTTAGTGATAGTCTCCTTGGGGGTATAGGGAAGTAACTGGTTAGTGATAGTCTCCCTTCTCCCTGGTGGTACAGGGAAGTAACTGGTTAGTGATAGTCTCCCTTCTCCCTGGTGGTATAGGGAAGTCACTGGTTAGTGATAGTCTCCCTAGGGGTATAGGGAAGTCACTGGTTAGTGATAGTCTCCCTGGTGGTATAGGGAAGTCACTGGTTAGTGATAGTCTCCCTGGGGGTATAGAGAAGTAACTGGTTAGTGATAGTCTCCCTTCTCCCTGGTGGTATAGGGAAGTAACTGGTTAGTGATAGTCTCCCTGGTGGTATAGGGAAGTCACTGGTTAGTGATAATCTCCCTGGTGGTATAGGGAAGTCACTGGTTAGTGATAGCCTCCCTGGGGGTATAGGGAAGTAACTGGTTAGTGATAGCCTCCCTTCTCCCTGGTGGTATAGGGAAGCAACTGGTTAGTGATAGTCTCCCTTCTCCCTGGTGGTATAGGGAAGTCACTGGTTAGTGATAGTCTCCCTGGGGGTATAGGGAAGTCACTGGTTAGTGATAGTCTCCCTGGGGGTATAGGGAAGTCACTAGTTAGTGATAGTCTCCCTGGTGGTATAGGGAAGTAACTGTTTAGTGATAGTCTCCCTTCTCCCTGGTGGTACAGGGAAGTAACTGGTTAGTGATAGTCTCCCTTCTCCCTAGTGGTATAGGGAAGTCACTGGTTAGTGATAGTCTCCCTGGGGGTATAGGGAAGCAACGGGTTACTGATAGCCTCCCTTCTCCCTGGTGGTATAGGGAAGTCACTGGTTAGTGATAGTCTCCCTGGTGGTATAGGGAACTCACTGGTTAGTGATAGTCTCCCTGGTGGTATAGGGAAGTAACTGGTTAGTGATAGCCTCCCTGGGGGTATAGGGAAGTAACTGGTCAGTGATAGCCTCCCTTCTCCCTGGTGGTATAGGGAAGTCACTGGTTAGTGATAGTCTCCCTGGTGGTATAAGGAAGTCACTGGATAGAGATAGTCTCCCTGATGGTATAGGGAAGTAACTGGTTAGTGATAGCCTCCCTGGGGGTATAGGGAAGTAACTGGTTAGTGATAGCCTCCCTTCTCCCTGGTGGTATAGGGAAGTAACTGGATAGTGATAGTCTCCCTTCTCCCTGGTGGTATAGGAAAGTCACTGGTTAGTGATAGCCTCCCTAGTGGTATAGGGAAGTCACTGGTTAGTGATAGTCTCCCTCGGGGTATAGGGAAGCAACTGGTTAGTGATAGCCTCCCTTCTCCCTGGTGGTATAGGGAAGTAATTGGTTAGTGATAGTCTCCCTTCTCCCTGGTGGTATAGGGAAGTCACTGATTAGTGATAGTCTCCCTTCTCCCTGGTGGTATAGGGAAGTAACTGGTTAGTGATAGTCTCCCTTCTCCCTGGTGGTATAGGGAAGTCACTGGTTAGTGATAGCCTCCCTAGTGGTATAGGGAAGTCACCGGTTAGTGATAGTCTCCCTGGTGGTATAGAGAAGTCACTGGTTAGTGATAGTCTCCCTGGGGGTATAGAGAAGTAACTGGTTAGTGATAGTCTCCCTTCTCCCTGGTGGTATAGGGAAGTTACTGGTTAGTGATAGTCTCCCTGGTGGTATAGGGAAGTCACTGGCTAGTGATAGTCTCCCTGGGGGTATAGGGAAGTAACTGGTTAGTGATAGTCTCCCTTTTCCCTGGTGGTATAGGGAAGTCACTGATTAGTGATAGTCTCCCTTCTCCCTGGTGGTATAGGGAAGTAACTGGTTAGTGATAGTCTCCCTTCTCCCTGGTGGTATAGGGAAGTCACTGGTTAGTGATAGCCTCCCTAGTGGTATAGGTAAGTCACCGGTTAGTGATTGTCTCCCTGGTGGTATAGGGAAGTCACCGGTTAGTGATAGTCTCCCTTCTCCCTGGTGGTATAGGGAAGTAACTGGTTAGTGATAGTCTCCCTGGGGGTATAGAGAAGTAACTGGTTAGTGATAGTCTCCCTTCTCCCTGGTGGTATAGGGAAGTAACTGGTTAGTGATAGTCTCCCTGGTGGTATAGGGAAGTCACAGGTTAGTGATAGTCTCCCTGGTGGTATAGGGAAGTAACTGGTTAGTTATAGTCTCCCTTCTCCTTGGTGGTATAGGGAAGTCACTGCTTAGTGATAGTCTCCCTAGGGGTATAGGGAAGTCACTGGCTAGTGATAGTCTCCCTGGTGGTATAGGGAAGTCACTGGTTAGTGATAGTCTCCCTGGGGGTATAGGGAAGTAACTGGTTAATGATAGTCTCCCTTCTCCCTGGTGGTATAGGGAAGTAACTGGTTAGTGATAGTCTCCCTTCTCCCTGGTGGTATAGGGAAGTCTCTGGTTAGTGATAGTCTCCCTGGGGGTATAGGGAAGTCACTGGTTAGTGATAGTCTCCCTGGGGGTATAGGGAAGTAACTGGTTAGTGATAGTCTCCCTTCTCCCTGGTGGTAAAGGGAAGTAACTGGTGAGTGATAGTCTCCCTTCTTCCTGGTGGTATAGGGAAGTAACTGGTTAGTGATAGTCTCCCTTCTCCCTGGTGGTATAGGGAAGTCTCTGGTTAGTGATAGTCTCCCTGGGGGTATAGGGAAGTCACTGGTTAGTGATAGTCTCCTTGGGGGTATAGGGAAGTAACTGGTTAGTAATAGTCTCCCTTCTCCCTGGTGGTACAGGGAAGTAACTGGTTAGAGATAGTCTCACTTCTCCCTGGTGGTATAGGGAAGTCACTGGTTAGTGATAGTCTCCCTAGGGGTATAGGGAAGTCACTGGTTAGTGATATTCTCCCTGGTGGTATAGGGAAGTCACTGGATAGTGATAGTCTCCCTGGGGGTATAGAGAAGTAACTGGTTAGTGATAGTCTCCCTTCTCCCTGGTGGTATAGGGAAGTCACTGGTTAGTGATAGTCTCCCTGGGGGTATAGGGAAGTCACTGGTTAGTGATAGTCTCCCTGGGGGTATAGGGAAGTCACTGGTTAGTGATAGTCTCCCTGGTGGTATAGGGAAGTAACTGGTTAGTGATAGTCTCCCTTCTCCCTGGTGGTACAGGGAAGTAACTGGTTAGTGATAGTCTCCCTTCTCCCTAGTGGTATAGGGAAGTCACTGGTTAGTGATAGTCTCCCTGGGGGTATAGGGAAGCAACGGGTTACTGATAGCCTCCCTTCTCCCTGGTGGTATAGGGAAGTCACTGGTTAGTGATAGTCTCCCTGGTGGTATAGGGAACTCACTGGTTAGTGATAGTCTCCCTGGTGGTATAGGGAAGTAACTGGTTAGTGATAGCCTCCCTGGGGGTATAGGGAAGTAACTGGTCAGTGATAGCCTCCCTTCTCCCTGGTGGTATAGGGAAGTCACTGGTTAGTGATAGTCTCCCTGGTGGTATAGAGAAGTCACTGGTTAGTGATAGTCTCCCTGATGGTATAGGGAAGTAACTGGTTAGTGATACCCTCCCTGGGGGTATAGGGAAGTAACTGGTTAGTGATAGCCTCCCTTCTCCCTGGTGGTATAGGGAAGTAACTGGATAGTGATAGTCTCCCTTCTCCCTGGTGGTATAGGAAAGTCACTGGTTAGTGATAGCCTCCCTAGTGGTATAGGGAAGTCACTGGTTAGTGATAGTCTCCCTCGGGGTATAGGGAAGCAATTGGTTAGTGATAGCCTCCCTTCTCCCTGGTGGTATAGGGAAGTAACTGGTTAGTGATAGTCTCCCTTCTCCCTGGTGGTATAGGGAAGTCCCTGATTAGTGATAGTCTCCCTTCTCCCTGGTGGTATAGGGAAGTAACTGGTTAGTGATAGTCTCCCTTCTACCTGGTGGTATAGGGAAGTCACTGGTTAGTGATAGCCTCCCTAGTGGTATAGGGAAGTCACCGGTTAGTGATAGTCTCCCTGGTGGTATAGGGAAGTCACTGGTTAGTGATAGTCTCCCTGGGGGTATAGAGAAGTAACTGGTTAGTGATAGTCTCCCTTCTCCCTGGTGGTATAGGGAAGTTACTGGTTAGTGATAGTCTCCCTGGTGGTATAGGGAAGTCACTGGCTAGTGATAGTCTCCCTGGGGGTATAGGGAAGTAACTGGTTAGTGATAGTCTCCCTTCTCCCTGGTGGTATAGGGAAGTCACTGATTAGTGATAGTCTCCCTTCTCCCTGGTGGTATAGGGAAGTAACTGGTTAGTGATAGTCTCCCTTCTCCCTGGTGGTATAGGGAAGTCACTGGTTAGTGATAGCCTCCCTAGTGGTATAGGGAAGTCACCGGTTAGTGATTGTCTCCCTGGTGGTATAGGGAAGTCACCGGTTAGTGATAGTCTCCTTGGGGGTATAGAGAAGTAACTGGTTAGTGATAGTCTCCCTTCTCCCTGGTGGTATAGGGAAGTAACTGCTTAGTGATAGTCTCCCTGGTGGTATAGGGAAGTCACTGGTTAGTGATAGTCTCCCTGGTGGTATAGGGAAGTAACTGGTTAGTTATAGTCTCCCTTCTCCTTGGTGGTATAGGGAAGTCACTGCTTAGTGATAGTCTCCCTAGGGGTATAGGGAAGTCACTGGCTAGTGATAGTCTCCCTGGTGGTATAGGGAAGTCACTGGTTAGTGTTAGTCTCCCTGGGGGTATAGGGAAGTAACTGGTTAATGATAGTCTCCCTTCTCCCTGGTGGTATAGGGAAGTAACTGGTTAGTGATAGTCTCCCTTCTCCCTGGTGGTATAGGGAAGTTACTGGTTAGTGATAGTCTCCCTGGTGGTATAGGGAAGTCACTGGCTAGTGATAGTCTCCCTGGGGGTATAGGGAAGTAACTGGTTAGTGATAGTCTCCCTTTTCCCTGGTGGTATAGGGAAGTCACTGATTAGTGATAGTCTCCCTTCTCCCTGGTGGTATAGGGAAGTAACTGGTTAGTGATAGTCTCCCTTCTCCCTGGTGGTATAGGGAAGTCACTGGTTAGTGATAGCCTCCCTAGTGGTATAGGTAAGTCACCGGTTAGTGATTGTCTCCCTGGTGGTATAGGGAAGTCACCGGTTAGTGATAGTCTCCCTGGGGGTATAGAGAAGTAACTGGTTAGTGATAGTCTCCCTTCTTCCTGGTGGTATAGGGAAGTAACTGGTTAGTGATAGTCTCCCTGGTGGTATAGGGAAGTCACTGGTTAGTGATAGTCTCCCTGGTGGTATAGGGAAGTAACTGGTTAGTTATAGTCTCCCTTCTCCTTGGTGGTATAGGGAAGTCACTGCTTAGTGATAGTCTCCCTAGGGGTATAGGGAAGTCACTGGCTAGTGATAGTCTCCCTGGTGGTATAGGGAAGTCACTGGTTAGTGATAGTCTCCCTGGGGGTATAGGGAAGTAACTGGTTAATGATAGTCTCCCTTCTCCCTGGTGGTATAGGGAAGTAACTGGTTAGTGATAGTCTCCCTTCTCCCTGGTGGTATAGGGAAGTCTCTGGTTAGTGATAGTCTCCCTGGGGGTATAGGGAAGTCACTGGTTAGTGATAGTCTCCCTGGGGGTATAGGGAAGTAACTGGTTAGTGATAGTCTCCCTTCTCCCTGGTGGTAAAGGGAAGTAACTGGTTAGTGATAGTCTCCCTTCTCCCTGGTGGTATAGGGAAGTAACTGGTTAGTGATAGTCTCCCTTCTCCCTGGTGGTATAGGGAAGTCTCTGGTTAGTGATAGTCTCCCTGGGGGTATAGGGAAGTCACTGGTTAGTGATAGTCTCCTTGGGGGTATAGGGAAGTAACTGGTTAGTGATAGTCTCCCTTCTCCCTGGTGGTACAGGGAAGTAACTGGTTAGAGATAGTCTCACTTCTCCCTGGTGGTATAGGGAAGTCACTGGTTAGTGATAGTCTCCCTAGGGGTATAGGGAAGTCACTGGTTAGTGATATTCTCCCTGGTGGTATAGGGAAGTCACTGGTTAGTGATAGTCTCCCTGGGGGTATAGAGAAGTAACTGGTTAGTGATAGTCTCCCTTCTCCCTGGTGGTATAGGGAAGTAACTGGTTAGTGATAGTCTCCCTGGTGGTATAGGGAAGTCACTGGTTAGTGATAATCTCCCTGGTGGTATAGGGAAGTCACTAGTTAGTGATAGCCTCCCTGGGGGTATAGGGAAGTAACTGGTTAGTGATAGCCTCCCTTCTCCCTGGTGGTATAGGGAAGTAACTGGTTAGTGATAGTCTCCCTTCTCCCTGGTGGTATAGGGAAGTCACTGGTTAGTGATAGTCTCCCTGGGGGTATAGGGAAGTCACTGGTTAGTGATAGTCTCCCTGGGGGTATAGGGAAGTCACTGGTTAGTGATAGTCTCCCTGGTGGTATAGGGAAGTAACTGGTTAGTGATAGTCTCCCTTCTCCCTGGTGGTACAGGGAAGTAACTGGTTAGTGATAGTCTCCCTTCTCCCTAGTGGTATAGGGAAGTCACTGGTTAGTGATAGTCTCCCTGGGGGTATAGGGAAGCAACGGGTTACTGATAGCCTCCCTTCTCCCTGGTGGTATAGGGAAGTCACTGGTTAGTGATAGTCTCCCTGGTGGTATAGGGAACTCACTGGTTAGTGATAGTCTCCCTGGTGGTATAGGGAAGTAACTGGTTAGTGATAGCCTCCCTGGGGGTATAGGGAAGTAACTGGTCAGTGATAGCCTCCCTTCTCCCTGGTGGTATAGGGAAGTCACTGGTTAGTGATAGTCTCCCTGGTGGTATAGGGAAGTCACTGGTTAGTGATAGTCTCCCTGATGGTATAGGGAAGTAACTGGTTAGTGATACCCTCCCTGGGGGTATAGGGAAGTAACTGGTTAGTGATAGCCTCCCTTCTCCCTGGTGGTATAGGGAAGTAACTGGATAGTGATAGTCTCCCTTCTCCCTGGTGGTATAGGAAAGTCACTGGTTAGTGATAGCCTCCCTAGTGGTATAGGGAAGTCACTGGTTAGTGATAGTCTCCCTCGGGGTATAGGGAAGCAACTGGTTAGTGATAGCCTCCCTTCTCCCTGGTGGTATAGGGAAGTAACTGGTTAGTGATAGTCTCCCTTCTCCCTGGTGGTATAGGGAAGTCCCTGATTAGTGATAGTCTCCCTTCTCCCTGGTGGTATAGGGAAGTAACTGGTTAGTGATAGTCTCCCTTCTCCCTGGTGGTATAGGGAAGTCACTGGTTAGTGATAGCCTCCCTAGTGGTATAGGGAAGTCACCGGTTAGTGATAGTCTCCCTGGTGGTATAGGGAAGTTACTGGTTAGTGATAGTCTCCCTGGTGGTATAGGGAAGTCACTGGCTAGTGATAGTCTCCCTGGGGGTATAGGGAAGTAACTGGTTATTGATAGTCTCCCTTCTCCCTGGTGGTATAGGGAAGTCACTGATTAGTGATAGTCTCCCTTCTCCCTGGTGGTATAGGGAAGTCACTGGTTAGTGATAGCCTCCCTAGTGGTATAGGGAAGTCACCGGTTAGTGATTGTCTCCCTGGTGGTATAGGGAAGTCACCGGTTAGTGATAGTCTCCTTGGGGGTATAGAGAAGTAACTGGTTAGTGATAGTCTCCCTTCTCCCTGGTGGTATAGGGAAGTAACTGGTTAGTGATAGTCTCCCTGGTGGTATAGGGAAGTCACTGGTTAGTGATAGTCTCCCTGGTGGTATAGGGAAGTAACTGGTTAGTTATAGTCTCCCTTCTCCTTGGTGGTATAGGGAAGTCACTGCTTAGTGATAGTCTCCCTAGGGGTATAGGGAAGTCACTGGCTAGTGATAGTCTCCCTGGTGGTATAGGGAAGTCACTGGTTAGTGATAGTCTCCCTGGGGGTATAGGGAAGTAACTGGTTAATGATAGTCTCCCTTCTCCCTGGTGGTATAGGGAAGTAACTGGTTAGTGATAGTCTCCCTTCTCCCTGGTGGTATAGGGAAGTCTCTGGTTAGTGATAGTCTCCCTGGGGGTATAGGGAAGTCACTGGTTAGTGATAGTCTCCCTGGGGGTATAGGGAAGTAACTGGTTAGTGATAGTCTCCCTTCTCCCTGGTGGTATAGGGAAGTAACTGGTTAGTGATAGTCTCCCTTCTCCCTGGTGGTATAGGGAAGTAACTGGTTAGTGATAGTCTCCCTTCTCCCTGGTGGTATAGGGAAGTCTCTGGTTAGTGATAGTCTCCCTGGGGGTATAGGGAAGTCACTGGTTAGTGATAGTCTCCTTGGGGGTATAGGGAAGTAACTGGTTAGTGATAGTCTCCCTTCTCCCTGGTGGTACAGGGAAGTAACTGGTTAGTGATAGTCTCCCTTCTCCCTGGTGGTATAGGGAAGTCACTGGTTAGTGATAGTCTCCCTAGGGGTATAGGGAAGTCACTGGTTAGTGATAGTCTCCCTGGTGGTATAGGGAAGTAACTGGTTAGTGATAGCCTCCCTGGTGCTATAGGGAAGTAACTGGTTAGTGATAGCCTCACTGGTGCTATAGGGAAGTAACTGTTTAGTTATAGCCTCTCTGGTGGTCTAGGGAAGTCACCGGTTAGTGTTACAATCCCTGGTGGTCTAGGGAAGTAACTTGGTTATGTGATAGCCTCTCTTGTGGTCTAGGGAAGTAACTGGTTAGTGATAGCCTCTCTGGTGGTCTAGGGAAGTAACTGGTTAGTGATAGCCTCCCTGGTGGTATAGGGAAGTAACTGGTTAGTGATAGCCTCCCTGGTGGTATAGGGAAGTCACTGGTTAGTGATAGTCTCCCTGGGGGTATAGAGAAGTAACTGGTTAGTGATAGTCTCCCTTCTCCCTGGTGGTATAGGGAAGTAACTGGTTAGTGATAGTCTCCCTGGTGGTATAGGGAAGTCACTGGTTAGTGATAGTCTCCCTGGGGGTATAGGGAAGTAACTGGTTAGTTATAGTCTCCCTTCTCCCTGGTGGTATAGGGAAGTCACTGCTTAGTGATAGTCTACCTAGGGGTATAGGGAAGTCACTGGCTAGTGATAGTCTCCCTGGTGGTATAGGGAAGTCACTGGTTAGTGATAGTCTCCCTGGGGGTATAGGGAAGTAACTGGTTAGTGATAGTCTCCCTTCTCCCTGGTGGTATAGGGAAGTAACTGGTTAGTGATAGTCTCCGTTCTCCCTGGTGGTATAGGGAAGTCACTGGTTAGTGATAGTCTCCCTGGGGGTATAGGGAAGTCACTGGTTAGTGATAGTCTCCCTGGGGGTATAGGGAAGTAACTGGTTAGTGATAGTCTCCATTCTCCCTGGTGGTACACGGAAGTAACTGGTTAGTGATAGTCTCCCTTCTCCCTGGTGGTATAGGGAAGTAACTGGTTAGTGATAGTCTCGCTTCTCCCTGGTGGTATAGGGAAGTCACTGGTTAGTGATAGTCTCCCTGGGGGTATAGGGAAGTCACTGGTTAGTGATAGTCTCCCTGGTGGTATAGGGAAGTCACTGGTTAGTAATAGTCTCCCTGGGGGTATAGGGAAGTCACTGGTTAGTGATAGTCTCCCTGGGGGTATAGGGAAGTAACTGGTTAGTGATAGTCTCCCTTCTCCCTGGTGGTATAGGGAAGTAACTGGTTAGTGATAGTCTCCCTTCTCCCTGGTTGTATAGGGAAGTCACTGGTTAGTGATAGTCTCCCTAGGGGTATAGGGAAGTCACTGGTTAGTGATAGTCTCCCTGGTGGTATAGGGAAGTAACTGGTTAGTGATAGCCTCCCTGGTGCTATAGGGAAGTAACTGGTTAGTGATAGCCTCACTGGTGCTATAGGGAAGTAACTGGTTAGTTATAGCCTCTCTGGTGGTCTAGGGAAGTCACCGGTTAATGTTACAATCCCTGGTGGTCTAGGGAAATAACTTGGTTATGTGATAGCCTCTCTGGTGGTCTAGGGAAGTAACTGGTTAGTGATAGCCTCCCTGGTGGTATAGGGAAGTAACTGGTTAGTGATAGCCTCCCTGGTGGTCTAGGGAATTAACTTGGTTATGTGATAGCCTCCCTGTGGTCTAGGGAAGTAACTAGTTAGTGATAGTCTCCCTCGTGGTCTAGGGAAGTAACTTGGTTATGTGATAGCCTCCCTGATGGTCTAGGGAAGTTATTAGTTAGTGATAGTCTCCCTGGTGGTCTAGGGAAGTAACTAGTTAGTGATAGTCTCCCTGTGGTTGTAGGGAAGTAACTGGTTTTTATAGCCTCTCTGGTGGTCTAGGGAAGTAACTGGTTAGTGATAGCCTCCCTGGTGGTCTAGGGAAGTAACTTGTTTATGTGATAGCCTCCCTGGTGGTCTAGGGAAGTAACTAGTTAGTGATAGTCTCCCTGGTGGTCTAGGGAAGTAACTGGTTAGTGATAGCCTCTCTGGTGGTCTAGGGAAGTCATTGGAATAGTGATAGCCTCCCTGGTGGCCTAGGGATGTAACTGGTTAGTGATAGTCTCCCTGGTGGTATAGGGAAGTCACTGGTTAGTGATAGTCTCCCTGGGGTTATAGGGAAGTAACTGGTTAGTGATAGTCTCCCTTCTCCCTGGTGGTATAGGAAAGTTACTGGTTAGTGATAGTCTCCCTTCTCCCTGGTGGTATAGGGAAGTCACTGGTTAGTGATAGTCTCCCTGGGGGTATAGGGAAGTAACTGGTTAGTGATAGTCTCCCTTCTCCCTGGTGGTATAGGGAAGTAACTGGTTAGTGATAGTCTCCCTTCTCCCTGGTGGTATAGGGAAGTCACTGGTTAGTGATAGTCTCTCTGGTGGTATAGGGAAGTAACTGGTTAGTGATAGCCTCCCTGGTGGTATAGGGATGTAACTGGTTAGTGATAGCCTCCCTGGTGCTATAGGGAAGTAACTGGTTAGTGATAGCCTCACTGGTGCTATAGGGAAGTAACTGGTTAGTTATAGCCTCTCAGGTGGTCTAGGGAAGTCACCGGTTAGTGTTACAATCCCTGGTGGTCTAGGGAAGTAACTTGGTTATGTGATGGCCTCTCTGGTGGTCTAGGGAAGTAACTGGTTAGTGATAGCCTCCCTGGTGGTATAGGAAAGTAACTGGTAAGTGATAGCCTCCCTGGTGGTCTAGGGAATTAACTTAGTTATGTGATAGCCTCCCTGGTGGTCTAGGGAAGTAACTAGTTAGTGATAGCCTCTCTGGTGGTATATAGAAGTAATTGGTTATTGATAGCCTTCCTGGTGGTATAGGGAAGTAACTGGTTAGTGATAGTCTCCTTGGTGGTCTAGGGAAGTAACTTGGTTATGTGATAGCCTCCCTGGTGGTCTAGGGAAGTAACTAGTTAGTGATAGTCTCCCTGGGGTTGTAGGGAAGTAACTGGTTAGTTATAGCCTCTCTGGTGGTCTAGGGAAGTAACTAGTTAGTGATAGTCTCCCTGGTGGTCTAGGGAAGTAACTGGTTAGTGATAGTCTCCCTGGTGGTCTAGGGAAGTAACTTGGTTATGTGATAGCCTCCCTGGTCGTCTAGGGAAGTAATTAGTTAGTGATAGTCTCCCTGGTGGTCTAGGGAAGTAACTAGTTAGTGATAATCTCCCGGGTGGTCTAGGGAAGTCACTGGTTAGTGTCAGAATCCCTGGTGGTCTAGGGAAGTCACTGGGATAGTGATAGACTCCCTGGTGGTCTAGGGAAGTAACTTGGTTATGTGATAGCCTCCCTGGTGGTCTAGGGAAGTAATTAGTTAGTGATAGTCTCCCTGGTGGTCTAGGGAAGTAACTAATTAGTGATCATGTCCCTGGTGGTCTAGGGAAGTAACTGGTTAGTGATAGTCTCCCTGGTGGTCTAGGGAATTAACTGGTTAGTGATAGCCTCCCTGGTGGTCTAGGGAAGTAACTTGGTTATGTGATAGCCTCCCTTGTGGTCTAGGGAATTAACTGGTTAGTTATAGCCTACCTCGTGGTCTAGGGAAGTAACTAGTTAGTGATAATCTCCCTGGTGGTCTAGGGAAGTCACTGGTTAGTGATAGTCTCCCTGGTGGTCTAGGGAATTAACTGGTTAGTGATAGTCTCCCTGGTGGTCTAGGGAATTAACTGGTTAGTGATAGCCTCCCTTGTGGTCTAGGGAATTAACTGGTTAGTGATAGCCTCCCTCGTGGTCTAGGGAAGTAACTAGTTAGTGATAATCTCCCTGGTGGTCTAGGGAAGTCACTGTTTAGTGTCAGAATCCCTGGTGGTCTAGGGAAGTTATTGGGATAGTGATAGCCTCTCTGGTGGTCTAGGGAAGTCACTGGGATATTGATAGCCTCCCTGGTGGCCTAGGGAAGTGACGAGTTAGTGTCAGTATTCCTAGTGGTCTACAAAGGTAATGAAATTAATTTTAAGATCCCTAGTGGAGAACAATGAAGAGGTTAGTATTGTGTAACAAAATAAATTAATAAATAAAACCACAGTTACACAAATCCCCAGCAAAAAAAAACAAAAGTTTTTTATATTGTTTTGCAGAATTTTTGTCAAACTAGAACTTTTTTTTTGCCACAAATTTGTGAGGACCTGAATGTGTGTATAAACCCGCACTGATCTCCACAATGTGTGACCTGACGTTCACCAATTTACCAGAATTTACTCATTTCTTTCCAAGTTGTCTCATTCTTAGACTCCCAGAGGAAACGCAATTATATGAAGTAATGTGGTTTATTATATTTCCTTACACGCTTATTAACTCTCGCGGAGAGCTCACAGAAACGCTAATTAGTTCCAACACGTAGTCACATGACACATGAGGCGGAATTATAATATTGTGAGGACAGCCCATTAGTAAATACCCTATTACAGAAGGTTTATTTCTGAGAGGTCGGGAGTCCTTGTTCAAGACCATCATCGAAGTATCCATTACATGAAAGGGTCTTAAAATGTCTCTGCATTGCATGAACTGCACTTCTCTAGACCACCAGGGATGATATAATTAACCCCATCACTACTCTAGCGCACAAGGGATGTTATAATTTGCCCTTTCACTACCCTAGCTGACATTGAATGGTCTCATTAACTCATCACTACACTAGCTCACCAGGAACCATTTTATTAACCCCTTTACCCTTTTAGCCTCTAGGCTCTGAGACTGTGGTAGGTGTAACTCAGGGGGTCACGCCATGTCACAAAGTGATACTCACAATATGTTCACGCTGTATTTATTATGCACAGCACCCTCAGAGTATTGCAATATTCACACTGACCAACAAAGCGTACAGTACACACAAAAGAAATCCTATTTTTTTGTGGTTCATTTGTCAGACTTGCTGTATAGACTGTGGCAGATTAGCAGATTCATCTCATTACAATTTTGGTAAGGTACTGACAGCTGTATCATAGTAGTTCACTTGTCAGCCTTTCTGTGTGGACTGCACCAGAATGAGCAGAGTCATCTCGTTATAATCAGAGTACTGACTGATATATTGTACTGCTCGTATACTAGGTAAGGCAGGATAGTAAAACTATCCAGTAAAGCAGAAACACACAAAAAAAATTCTATTTTTTGTAGTTCACAGGTCAGCCTTGATGTACAGATTGTGACAAAATTAGCAGAGACATCTCATTATCATTAGAGTGTTTGCAAAGTATTGAAAGTTTTATTGCACTGTTGGAGAACCAGATAAACCAGAATAGTAACACTGGTCAGTAAAACACAGAAAGTCGGACACCCAAAAAGTCATATTTATTGTAGTTCACTTGTCAGCTTTTCAGTGTCGACTGCGCCAGAATGAGCAGAGTCATCTCATTGTAATCAGTGTTGGCGGAGTATCGACAGATTTATTGTAATGCAGGAGGACTAGATAAGGCAGGATACTAACATTGGCAACTAAAGCACACACACAAAAAAAAAATCCTTGCTGTATAGACTGTGACAGGATGAGCAAAGTCATCTCATTAGAGTATTGGCAAGGTATTGACAGCTCTGTTGTACTGCTGGCCACGTAGATGAGACAAGATAGTATAACTATCCAGAAAAGCATACACATACAACAACAAAAAATCCTAATTTTTTATAGTTCACTAGTTAGACTTGCTGTATAGACTGTGGCAGAATGAGACAAGTCATCTCATTAGATGTAGATTGTCAATTTAAAGTATATCTTATTTGGTTGTATTTTAGATCAAGTCATTGCGGCTTTTCCACCGCACAGACAGAACTTCCCGCTAGGATATTTCAAACCTCGGTTTTGCCACCTGAACCTGCAGCCGCTGCCTGATTTTTGCAAAGTTTCACATTTCTCTATTCACGTGCGAATCGCATCAGTAGAAGAGATGCCTAATAGATTCCAGAGTCTGTGTCTGTGCTCGGCCCCGACGGTCCGGAGGCAGGAAAGGGATAATGAGCAGATTTACCCTTAGGTGCCGTGTCAGACTCGCGGGACGGGAGAGGGGGGGACGTGAAGGCTTTAGGTGGGCGGCCTCCCCCAGATCTGCAGGGCAATTTTACAGTCAATTGGATGCCACATCTGGAGCCATACATCACTGACTGCAGAGCCGATGCTGGCTCACACCTGTCAAATCCCAGGGAAAACGGATCCATGCCTGTGACAAATATCATCGGGGGGTTTGTTTTCTGTGTAAAACACATTTATCTCCCATACAAAATCTATGAAGCGTGGACGGTATATATATACAGATAGGAAAGATGGAATTCCCCCTCCTCAGGACCCGTCATCATAGCACAACACATTACAGATCAACTTACTTTTCTACATATCTATCTATTATCTATCTATTATCTATCTATCTATCTATCATCTATCTATCTATCATCTATCTATCTATTAGTGATGAGCGAGCATACTCGCAAGTACTCGGTACTCGCCTAAGTATCTCAGTACTCGAAATGCTCGGAGCTCGCCGACTACTTACGAGATGCTCGGGCGGATGCTCGGGTCTCCTCCCTGCATGTTTGGCGCTCTGGAGCCAATCAACATGCAAGGATTGCCTGCCACTCACTGTAATGCCGCAGCCATGTTGGTTGTGACATTACAGTGATTGGCTGGCCGCACAGCGTCATCAGGTCTATATCAGACCTGGCGCTGCCATGCTCGTCACAGTCACTCAGGATCAGACAGTGTAGGGAGAGATTTGCTTGTGTATTAGGTAGTGTAGGGAGAAAAACCGTACATTACACATATCCATCTTAACAAACAGTCCTTCTGAGGACTAATCCATCTGCAGAGATATCAGGCAGGCAGTGTATATAGGCAGGCAGGCAGGGTATATAGCAGACTGCAGTGCACATAGGACAAGAGGCTCCATTCCAGTTCTGCCATCTGCTGCTGTTAGCTATTTCTAGACAAAGGCCCAGGTCTCAGGGGCCAGGAATACTTTTTTTTGGATCTTAATCCTCATTATTTGCTTAAAAAGCAATCCAGAGAACACCGTTTTTCTGCACCATTTGCTTGTTGGCACTGCAGAATACAGCCAGGTCCTTTCCATATTACAGCGCTAGAAATCCAGCTATTTAACCCCTTAAGCCCAGAGGGTGGTTTGCACGTTAATGACCAGGCCAATTTTTACAATTCTGACCACTGTTACTTTATGAGGTAATTACTCTGGAACGCTTAGACGGATCCCCCTGATTCTGAGAATGTTTTTTCGTGACATATTGTACTTCATGATTGTGGTAAAATTTCTTCGATATCACTTGCGCTTATTTGTGAAAAAAACGGAAATTTGGCGAAAATTTTGAAAATTTTGCAATTTTCAAAATTTGAATTTTTATGCCCCTAAATCAGAGAGATATGTCATGCAAAATGGTTAATAAATAACATTTCCCACATGTCTACTTTACATCAGCACAATTTTGGAACCAAAATTTTTTTTTGTTAGGGAGCTATAAGGGTTAAAAGTTGACCAGCGATTTCTCATTTTTCCAACAAAATTTACAAAACCATTTTTTTAGGGACCACATCACATTTGAAGTCACTTTGAGAGGTCTTTATGACAGAAAATACCCAAAGTGACACCATTCTAAAAACAACACCCCTCAAGGTGCTCAAAACCACATTCAAGAACTTTATTAACCCTTCAGGTGCTTCACAGGAATTTTTTGAATGTGGAAGAAAAAAATGAACATTTAACTTTTTTCACAAAAATGTTACTTTAGACCCAATTTTTTTTATTTTCACAGGGGTAACGAGAAAAAATGGACCCCAAAATTTGTTGTGCAATTTCCCCTGGGCACGCAGATACCCAATATTTTGGGAAAAAACACTGTTTGGGCGCACGGCAGGGCTCGGAAGGGAAGGAGCGCCATTTGACTTTTTGATTGTAAAATTTGCTTGAATAATTAGCGGACGCCATGTTGTGTTTGGAGAGCCCCTGTGTGCCCAAACATTGGAGCTCCCCCACAAGTGACCCCATTTTGGAAACTAGACCCCCCAAGGCACCTATCTAGATGCATAGTGAGCACTTGGAACCCCTAGGTGCTTCACAAATTGATTCGTAAAAATGAAAAAGTAAAAAAAAAAACACTTTTTCATTTTTATGAATCAATTTGTGAAGCACCTGGGGGTTCCAAGTGCTCACTATGCATCTAGATAGGTGCCTTGGGGGGTCTAGTTTCCAAAATGGGGTCACTTGTGGGTGAGCTCCAATGTTTGGGCTCACAGGGACTCTCCAAATGCAACATGATATCCGCTAACAAATTGTCGGCTCACATTGTTAGCGGACACCATGTTGCGTTTGGAAAGCCCCTGTGTGCCCAAACATTGGAGCTCACCCACAAGTGACCCCATTTTGGAAACTAGACCCCCCAAGGCACCAATCTAGATGCATAGTGAGCACTTGGAACCCCCAGGTGCTTCACAAATTGATTCATAAAAATGAAAAAGTGAAAAAAAAAAACACTTTTTCATTTTTATGAATCAATTTGTGAAGCACTTGGGGGTTCCAAGTGCTCACTATGCATCTAGATAGGTGCCTTGGGGGGTCTAGTTTCCAAAATTGGGTCACTTGTGGGAGCGCTCCAATGTTTGGGCACGCAGGGGCTCTCCAAACGCAACATGGCGTCCGCTAACAATTTGAGACGATTTTCCATTCAATTTGTTAGCGGACACCATGTCGCGTTTGGAGAGCCCGTGATGTGCCTAAACAGTGGAGCTCCCCCACAAGTGACCCCATTTTGGAAACTATACTCCCCAAGGATTTTATTAAGGTGTATAGTGAACATTTTGAACCCAGAGGTACGACAAAGAATTTGTTTACATTAGGTCATCATATTGAATAAGTTGTCATTAGTCTTGAGCGCAAGTGCTCACTACTTGAGTTTGCATCGGGTACTCAGGTATGCACCATGTACAGCGTGTGCTCGAATGACATGCTCGAGTCCCTGCTCCGCATGTTTCACGGTTATTAGACACCCCAAAAAAAACATGCGGGGATCGCTCGTACATGGCAGGCAATCCCCGTAAAGTTTTTTTGGCCGCGAAGCATATGGGGCAGAGACTCGAGCATGTCACTCAGATACCCACGATACTCAATGCATACCAGAGCACCTGATGCAAACTCAAGAAGCGAGCACTTGCGCTCATCACTAGTCGCCATATCGTCATCTTTTTTTCTTACTTTTGAAAAAAATCCCAACCCCATCACAACCCTAACCCCAACCCCAGCCCTAACCCTAGCACAACCCTAACCCTAGCACAACCTTAGCCCTAGCACAACCCTAGCCCCAAACCCAGCCCTAACCCTAGCCCAATCCTAACCCAAGAGTTTATTTTTTAGGCCGTTCCTCGTGCGGTATAAGTGATTAGATGACTTTATTCTTCAGGTCGGTGTGATTACAGCAATACCAGAATCATATGGGGTTTTTATGACTGACAGCTGTCACACACTAAAAGACGCATTTTTTGTAAAATCTAGTTTTTGCATCGCCATATTTTGAGAGCTATAATTTTTCTAGATTTTGGCAGACAGTCATGTGACGGCTCGTTTTTTGCGGGATGACTTGACGTTGTTATTGGTGCCATTTTCAGGCACGTGACATTTTTTGATTCCGATTTTTGGGAGGCAGAATAAACAAAAACCAACAATTCAGGAATTGTTTTTTTGTTTTTTTTTATTCTGTTCCGCGTGTGGTAAAATTGATAAGGCAGCTTTATTCTTCGGGTCAGTATGTTTACAGCGGTACGACATTTATATCGTTTTTCTATGTTTTGCACTTTTACATAATAAAAGCAATTTTATAGAAAAAAATATTTTTTAGCATCGCTTTATTCTGAGAGCTATAACTTTTTTATTTTTTGGATGATGGAGCTGTATGGTGGCTTGTTTTTTGCAGGACGAGATGACGTTTTCAGCGGTACCATTTTTATTTATATTTGTCTTTTTGATCGCGTGTTATTCCATTTTTTGCTTGGCGGTATGGTGATAAAGCATTGTTTTCTGCTTTGTTTTTTTTTGTTTTTTTTACCATGTTCACTGAAGGGGTTAACTAGTGGGACAGTTTTATAGGTCAGGTTGTTCCGGACGCGGCGATACCAAATATGTGTACTTTTATTGTTTGTTTTTTTATAATAATAATTATTGATGGGTACATTATATTTTTATTTTTGGTGGATTATTTTTTTTATTTTTTTTTTATATTTTTGCAATTTTTTATTTTATTTTTTTTTTCACTTTCTGGAAGCTTATATAGTTTATTACTTTGTCCCACTCTGGGACTTTCACTTTTTTTTCTCTGATCGCCTGCATGGCACAGGAATGCAGCACCATCCCTGTGCCATGCAGGCTGTCAGCGCCGGACAGGGAGAAGATTGTTTGGAGATGCACTGCGCATGTCCAAACAATCTTCCTGCTGTTTGGTGACCCGGATGTTGTCATGACGATATCGGGTCGTCATGGCAACACCCGGGAAGCCTTTGCAGACAGCGCTGGAAGCCGGAAGAGGAGGTGAGTATCTGCGATCACCTCCCCTTGCCCCCGCAATGCTGCGATCGACTTTGATCGACTTCGATTGCAGCATCGCGGGGGTTAATGTGCTGGGAGCGGTGCAGGACCGCTCCCTGCACATAGTATCGGGTGTCAGCTGTGACAATCATGATCGCGCCCGCACACAGGCTGAGTCCCAGGGCACAGACGCGTATTAGTACGTCAGATGTTGTTAAGGGGTTAAAACTGTGGTTTGTCCATCACACGGATCACATATACGTTATCAGAAAATACTGCCATTTCTGGCCTCCATTAAAAATTTCTTTCAGTGTGTCAGAGAAGCAACTGACATCATTTTGCTGTTCAAACTACTTACCTACAGGCCAGGTATTTAAAACTGTGGTTTCTCCGTCACACAGATCACATATAAGTTCGCTCCAAACTCAGTCATTTGTAGCGAGCGTGGAAGATACTGTCCTCCATTTAAAATGGGCAAGGCACGTGGCAAGGGACGGGGAACTGGACATGATGGTGATGGTGCATGCAGAGGCCGAGGCAGTGGGCAAGCTGAAATTGCGCCACAACAAACACCCACATCTTCTCGCCCAACCTTCCTGTCCCAATTCCTAGGGGACCCCAGCACACCACTATTGAACCCAGAGCAGAGACAAAAGGTTGTTGGTTGGATAGCAGATAATGCTTCCAGTCACTTAGCCACCACCACCACCCTGTCTTCCACACGGTCAAGTCTCAGTAGCCGGGAGTCTGGACCGCATATTCCTCACCCTGATCCTCCTTCCTCCCACCATGCCGAGTCCCCGGAGACAACTGATCCCACACTTGGACACTCTGAAGAGCTGTTCACTTTTCCATTTATAGATTCGGGCCTCTCGCCCGGTCCACTTAAAGTGGGGAAAGAGGAGATCGCATGTAGCGATGCCCAAATATTTGAGCAGCCACGGTCACACAAAGGCGACGGTGGGAAAGTGTCACAAGAGGTGGACGATGATGAGACACAGTTGCCAGAAAGTCAGGTGGAGGACCAGGGTGCGGAAGTGGAAGGCGAGGTGGTGGATGATATAGTAACTGACCCAACCTGGCAGGAGGACATGCAGAGCGAGGACAGCAGCACACAGGGGGAGGGAGGCAGAACACCCCAACAGCCAGGAAGAAGCAGTGTGGTGGCCGCAGAAAGAAGGATGGCAACCGTTCCTCGTAGCACTAACACGAAGGAAGTTGCCAGTACAACTATTAGGTCTTCCCGAGTCTAGTTGTTTTTTAAAGACTCTACTGATAACCCCAAAAAGGCCATTTGCACCACCTGCCTGTCCAGCATCAGCAGGGGTGGCAAAACTAGCAGCCTGACCACCACCAGCATGATCAGGCACATGGCAGCAAAGCACCCGACTTTATGGGCTGAACCCCAGGGCCCAGGAACAGTGTCTGCGGGTGGCACCATTGCTTCTTCCGCTGTCGTGCATGCAAGTCAATCCCCTGTCCATGGTGCATGCGAAGACGCCTCCTGCCCTGCACCTGTCATTGCACACTCTCAAGTAGCAGCATCAGGAAGCACGTCCACGTCCTTGTCCCAGCGCAGCGTTCAGTTGTCCATACCCCAGTCCTTGGAAAGCAAGCGCAAATACGCAGCCAACGCCCCACAGGTCACACTACTGAATTCTCACATTTCATGACTGCTTGTGCTTGAAATGTTGTCTTTTAGGCTCGTGGAGATGGAAGCTTTCCGCAACCTGATGGCGGCGACCGTCCCTCGGTACTCGGTCTCCAGCCGCCACTATTTCTCCCGGTGTGCCGTCCCCGCATTACACAAGCACGTGTCCCAAAACATTAGCCGTGCCCTCAACAACGCAATTCACGGGAAAGTCCACCTAACCACGGACACGTGGACAAGTGCTTGTGGGCAGGGACGGTACATCTCGCTGACAGCACACTGGGTTAACACAGTCGAAGCCGGGACCCAGTAGGACCTTGGGACAAAACACGTCCTCCCGACGTCAATGATTGCCAACCCTTGGTCAATCAGGGTTGCCTCCACGGTCTACTGATCCTGCACCTCATCCTCGTCAGCCTCCTTCTCCTCTTCAGCCTCCATCTCCGCAATGACCACATCAGTCACATCAGCAAGGGAGTCACAAAAACACTGAACTTCAGGAGGGCAAAGTTTGATCAGCTAAGAGATGCCCTTCACCTTATAGACTGGGATAGTATCTTTAGTAATAGGAGCACGGATAGAAAATGGGAAATTTTCAAAACAGTCCTACATAGTCACTGTAGAAGGTACATACCTTATGGGAATAAAAGGGCTAGAAATAGGAGGAAGCCAATGTGGCTAAATAAGGAAGTCAAGAGGGCAATGAAAAACAAAAAAAGGGCTTTCGGTAAACTTAAACAAGAAGGCAGCGAGGAAGCGCTAATATCTTATAGGGAAAAAAACAAAATCTGTAAGAAACAAATAAGAATAGCAAAAGAGGAGACAGAGAGACTAATTGCCAAGGAAAGTAAAACGAATCCCAAACTGTTCTTTAACTATATAAACAGTAAAAGGATTAAAACTGATGGCGTTGGGCCATTGAAAAATAACCTGGGTAAAATCATAGAGGGTGATGAGGGTAAAGCAAACCTACTCAATAGCTTCTTCTCCACTGTTTTCACAAAAGAAAACAATTTATCGGAGGAAATGCAGAGTGATAAAGTAAACCCTCCGCTAAATATCACCCACCTAACCCAGGAGGAAGTTCAGAAACGCCTAAATAATATCAAAATAGACAAGTCACCAGGCCCAGATGACATACACCCCCGGGTACTAAAAGAATTAAGTAATGTGATAGACAGGCCGCTGTATCTTATATTCAAGCACTCTTTATGGACAGGGACTGTCCCAATAGACTGGCGCCAAGCAAATGTGGTACCAATATTCAAAAAGGGGTCTAAAAGTGACCCTGGGAACTATAGAGCAGTCAGCTTAACGTCTGTTGTGGGTAAATTGTTTGAAGGATTTCTTAGAGATGCTATTGTAGAATATCTTAATGATAATAACTGTCTAACTCCACATCAACATGGATTCATGAGGGATCGCTCCTGATCGCCTTCTACGAGGAGGTGAGCTCACAGCTGGACCGGGGAGAGTCAGTGGATGTTGTATACCTTGACTTCTCCAAAGCGTTTGATACCGTGCCACACAAAAGGTTGGTATATAAAATGAGAATGCTTGGTCTGGGGGATAATGTGTGCAAGTGGGTAAATAGCTGGCTGAGTGATAGAAAGCAGAGGGTGGTTATCAATGGAGTAAGCTCAGGGGGTGTCAGGGTTACTAGCGGGGGGCCTCAAGGGTCTGTCTTGGGCCCTATATTATTTAATATATTTATTAATGATCTAGTGGAAGGGTTGCATAGTAAAATAGCAATATTTGCAGATGATACTAAACTTTGTAAAGTAGTTAATACAGATGAGGATAGGGCACAGCTACAGGAGGATTTAGATAAATTGGGGAGTTGGGCCAAAAAATGGCAAATGGGGTTCAATGCCGATAAATGTAAGGTCATGCACATGGGAAAGAAAAACAGCAGTCACCCATACATATTAAATGGGAAACCGTTGGGGAAATCTGACATGGAGAAGGACCTGGGCGTCTTGGTTAATAGCAAATTAAATTGGAGTGCCCAGTGTCAGGCAGCAGCTGCGAAGGCAAATAGAGTCATGGCATGCATCAGAAGAGGAATAGGGGCATATGATGAGAACATTGTTCTTCCTCTGTATAAAGCGCTGGTAAGGACGCACTTAGAATATTGTGCACAGTTCTGGGCTCCGGGGCTCAGGAAAGACATATTGGAGCTAGAGAGGGTACAAAGCAGGGCGACTAAGGTAATAAAGGGAATGGAGGGACTAGAATACCCAGAGAGGTTGTCAAAATTAGGCCTATTTACGTTGGAAAAGAGAAGGCTTAGGGGAGACCTCATAAACATGTATAAATACATCAGGGGGCTGTACAGAGATCTCTCCCATGACCTGTTTATACCAAGGATGGTGACAAAGACGAGGGGGCACACTATGCGTCTGAAGGAAAGGAGGTTCCTGCACCAGCATAGAAGAGGATTCTTTACGGTCAGAGCCGTGAGACTCTGGAACTCTCTGGGAGAGGAAGTGGTGATGTCCAACTCACTTAATGAGTTCAAGAGAGGCCTGGACACCTTTCTTGAGAACAATAAAATTACATCTTATGCTTAGTTATAATTAATTAATCCAGGGATTTAATGTGACTGCCAGATTGGTGTTGGGAAGTGAATTTTTCCTCAATGATGTAAATTGGCCTATACCGCATGTTTGTTTTTTTTGCCTTCCCCTGGATCAATGCTGCGGAATAGCTGCAGTGCACAAGAAATAGGCTGAACTGGATGGACGCTTGTCTTTTTTCGGCCTTATTAACTATGTAACTATGTAACTATGTAACCTGGAAGCACTGCAGCATTGCCTCGGCCAAGCGGCAACAGGCTGTGCTGAAGCTAATATGCTTAGGCGACAAACCGCACAATGCTGAAGAGTTGTGGACTGCTCTGAAAGAGCAGGCAGATCTGTGGCTCACATCACTGAACCTACAGCCAGGCATGGTCGTGTGTGACAATGGCCGGAACCAGGTGGAGTATTATTACTATGGTGAACAGGTGGGAAGTCAGGGCAGGTGGAGTATTATTACTATGGTGGACAGGTGGGAGTTCAAGGCAGGGGGAGTATTATTACTATGGTAGACAGGTGGGAGGTCAGGGCAAGTGGAGTATTTTTGCTATGGTGGACAGGTGGGAGATCAGGGCAGGTGGAGTATTATTACTATGGTGGACAGGTGGGAGATCAGGGCAGGTGGAGTATTATTACTATGGTGGACAGGTGGGATGTCAGGGCCGGTGAAGTATTATTACTATATTGAAAAGGTAGGAGGTCAGGGCAGGTGGAGTATTATTACTATGGTGAACAGGTGGGAGGTCAAGGCAGGTGAAGTATTATTAGTATGGTGGACAGGTGGGAGGTCAGGGCAGGTGTAGTATTATTAGTATGGTGTTGTAGCGTCGGCGTCCCTGCCCTCTGCTAGGCAGGGACGCTGTTCCCCTCACCTCTCTGCTCCGAGCCTGGCGTCCTCCTCCCGCTCTGCTGGCAGCGCGCGCTCCTTCCCGGCCACTGTGCTTAGGGCGCACGCGCGCTTCCTCCCTCTTAAAGGGGCCGCGCGCGCCGTCCTAAGGAGTCCCCGGCCAATGGCCGGAGGACTTTACCATATATAAGGCACCTCCTCCAAAATGGAGGTGCCCGAGCAATGTTGTTGCACTGTTCACTACTCTGCTTCAGCCCTCAGGTCCCGTTGCCAGTTACCTGCCAGATACCTGCCAGATACTTGCCAGATTCCTGCCAGATTCCTGCCAGCCTGATATTCTACTACCTGCCTGCTAGCCTGAGGTCCGACGGTCTGCCTTACTACTCCTGTCAGTCTGTCTAAGGACCAGCTTGCCCGCTCACCTGGGAGCGCACATCAACTACCTGCCTGCTTGCCTGAGGTCCGACGGTCTGCCTTCCAACTCTTGTCAGTCTGTCTATGGACCAGCTTGCCCGCTCACCTGGGAGCGCACATCTGCTACCTGCCTGCTAGCCTACCTGGAGGCTCTGCCGTCACGTGCTGTGACCAACTGCCTGTCCAAGTGACTCCTGCCCGCTCACCTGGGAGCGCTCATCTGTTGCCAGTCTGCTAGCCTACCTGGAGGCTCTGCCGTCACATGCTGTGACCACCCGCCTGTCCAGAGACTTCTGCCCGCTCACCTGGGAGCGCTCATCTGCCGCCTGTCTGTTGGTCTTCCTGGGAGCTCCGCCGTCACATGCTGTGACCACCTGTTTATCCAGAGACTCTCGCCTGCTCACCTGGGAGCTCACGTCTACCATCAGCCGCCACAGGTCGTACCAACCCTTTACCCAGAGACTGCCCCGGTCACTTGCCCTGACCATCTGCTCGTTCACCCAGAGACTGCCCCGGTCACTTGCCGTGACCATCTGCCCGTTCACCCAGAGACTGCCCCGGTCACTTGCCGTGACCATCTGCCCGTTCACCCAGAGACTGCCCCGGTCACTTGCCGTGACCATCTGCCCGTTCACCCAGAGACTGCCCCGGTCACTTGCCGTGACCATCTGCCCGTTCACCCAGAGACTGCCCCAGTCACTTGCCGTGACCATCTGCCCGTTCACCCAGAGACTGCCCCGGTCACTTGCCGTGACCTCCTGCCCGTTCTTCTAGAGACTGTCCCATTCACCTGCTGTGACTGCCTGCCTGGTCGCCACCCGCTCCCTTACAAGGACCGCCCCCTTGTATAGTAGCTCAGAGGTTCCGCCTCCCAGACCCGTTACAGGTGTACAGGTGGGAGGTCAAGGCAGGTCGAGTATTTTTACCATGGAGGAGAGTTGAGAGGTCAGGGCAGAGGGAGTATTATTACTATGGTGAACAGGTGGGAGGTCAGAGCAGGGGGAGAATTATTACTTTGGTGGACAGGTGGGAGGTCAGGGCTGGTGAAGTATTATTTCTATGGTGGACAGGTGGGAGGTCAGGGGAGGTGGAGTTTTATTACTATGGTGAACAGGTGGGAGGTCAGGGCAGGTGGAGTTTTATTACTATGGTGAACAGGTGGGAGGTCAGGGCAGGTGGAGTATTATTTCTATGGTGGACAGGTGGGAGGTCAGGGAAGCCGTAGTAGTATTAGTATGGTGGAAAGGCGGTAAATCAAGGCAGGAGGAGTATTATTACTATGGAGGAGAGATTGGAGGTCAGGGCAGAGGGGAGTATTATTACTATGGTGGACAGGTTGGAGGTCAGAGCAGGTAGAGTATTATTACTATGGTGGACAGGTGGGAGGTCAGAGCAGGGGGAGTATTATTACTATGGTGGACAGGTGGGAGGTCAGAGCAGGTGGAGTATTATTACTATGGTGGACAGGTAGGAGGTCAGGGCAGGTGAAGTATTATTACTATGGTGGACAGGTGGGAGGTCAGGGCAGGTGAAGTATTATTACTATGGTGGACAGGTGGGAGGTCAGGGCAGGTGAAGTATTATTACTATGGTGGACAGGTGTGAGGTCAGGGCAGGTGTAGTATTATCACTCTCGTGGACAGGTGGGAGGTCAGGGCAGGGGGAGTATTATTATGGTGAACAGGTGGGAGGTCAGGGCAGGTGGAGTAATATTACTATGGTGGACAGGTGGGAGGTCGGGGCAGGTGTAGTATTATTACTATGGTGGAATGGTGGAGGTCAGAGCAGGTGGGATGTTATTACTATGGAGGACAGGTGGGAGGTCAGGGCAGGTGGAGTATTATTACTATGATGGACAGGTGGGAGGACAGGGCAGGTGAAGTATTATTACTATGGTGGACAGGTGTGAGGTCAGGGCAGGTGTAGTATTATCACTCTCGTGGACAGGTGGGAGGTCAGGGCAGGGGGAGTATTATTATGGTGAACAGGTGGGAGGTCAGGGCAGGTGGAGTAATATTACTATGGTGGACAGGTGGGAGGTCGGGGCAGGTGTAGTATTATTACTATGGTGGAATGGTGGAGGTCAGAGCAGGTGGGATATTATTACTATGGAGGACAGGTGGGAGGTCAGGGCAGGTGGAGTATTATTACTATGATGGACAGGTGGGAGGACAGGGCAGGTGAAGTATTATTACTATGGTGGACAGGTGGGAGGTCAGAGCAGGTGGAATATTATTACTATGGTGAACAGGTGGGAAGTCAGGGCAGGTGGAGTATTATTACTATGGTGGACAGGTGGGAGTTCAGGGCAGGTGGAGTATTATTACTATGGGTGACAGGTGGGAGGTCAGGGCAGGGGGAGTATTATTACTATGGGTGACAGGTGGGAGGTCAGGGCAGCTGGAGTATTATTACTATGGTGGTCAGGTGGGAGGTCAGGGCAGGTGGAGCATTATTACTATGGTGGACAGGTGGGAGGTCAGAGCAGGGAGAGTATTATTACTATGGTTGACAGGTGGGAGGTTAGGGCAGCGGGAGTATTATTATGGTGAACAGGTAGGAGGTCAGAGCAGGTGGAGTATTATTACTATGGTGGACAGGTGGGAGGTCAGGGCAGGTGGAGCATTATTACTATGGTTGACAGGTGGGAGGTCAGAGAGATGGGAGTATTATTACTATGGTGGACAGGTGGGAGGTCAGAGAGATGGGAGTATTATTACTATGGAGGACAGGTGGGAGGTCAGGGCAGGTGGAGTATTATTACTATGATGGACAGTTGGGAGGTCAGGGCAGGTGGAGTATTATTACTATGGTGGACAGGTGGGAGGTCAGTGCAGGTGGAGTATTATTACTATGGTTGACAGGTGGGAAGTCAGGGCAGGTGGAGTATTATTACTATGGTGGACAGGTGGGAGGTCAGAGAGATGGGAGTATTATTACTATGGTGGACAGGTGGGAGGTCAGAGAGATGGGAGTATTATTACTATGGTGGACAGGTGGGAGGTCAGGGCAGCTGCAGTATTATTACTATGGTGGACAGGTGGGAGGTCAGTGCAGGTGGAGTATTATTACTATGGTTGACAGGTGGGAAGTCAGGGCAGGGGGAGTATTATTACTATGGTGGACAGGTGGGAGGTCAGAGAAGGGGGAGTATTATTCCTATGGTGGACAGGTGGGAGGTCAGTGCAGGTGGAGTATTATTACTATGGTGGACAGGTGGGAGGTCAGGGCCGGTGAAGTATTATTACTATATTGAAAAGGTAGGAGGTCAGGGCAGGTGGAGTATTATTACTATGGTGAACAGGTGGGAGGTCAAGGCAGGTGAAGTATTATTAGTATGGTGGACAGGTGGGAGGTCAGGGCAGGTGTAGTATTATTAGTATGGTGTACAGGTGGGAGGTCAAGGCAGGTCGAGTATTTTTACCATGGAGGAGAATTGAGAGGTCAGGGCAGAGGGAGTATTATTACTATGGTGAACAGGTGGGAGGTCAGAGCAGGGGGAGAATTATTACTTTGGTGGACAGGTGGGAGGTCAGGGCTGGTGAAGTATTATTTCTATGGTGGACAGGTGGGAGGTCAGGGGAGGTGGAGTTTTATTACTATGGTGAACAGGTGGGAGGTCAGGGCAGGTGGAGTTTTATTACTATGGTGAACAGGTGGGAGGTCAGGGAAGCCGTAGTAGTATTAGTATGGTGGAAAGGCGGTAAATCAAGGCAGGAGGAGTATTATTACTATGGAGGAGAGATTGGAGGTCATGGCAGAGGGGAGTATTATTACTATGGTGGACAGGTTGGAGGTCAGAGCAGGTAGAGTATTATTACTATGGTGGACAGGTGGGAGGTCAGATCAGGGGGAGTATTATTACTGTGGTGGACAGGTGGGAGGTCAGAGCAGGTGGAGTATTATTACTATGGTGGACAGGTAGGAGGTCAGGGCAGGTGAAGTATTATTACTATGGTGGACAGGTGGGAGGTCAGGGCAGGTGAAGTATTATTACTATGGTGGACAGGTGGGAGGTCAGGGCAGGTGAAGTATTATTACTATGGTGGACAGGTGTGAGGTCAGGGCAGGTGTAGTATTATCACTCTCGTGGACAGGTGGGAGGTCAGGGCAGGGGGAGTATTATTATGGTGAACAGGTGGGAGGTCAGGGCAGGTGGAGTAATATTACTATGGTGGACAGGTGGGAGGTCGGGGCAGGTGTAGTATTATTACTATGGTTTAATGGTGGAGGTCAGAGCAGGTGGGATATTATTACTATGGAGGACAGGTGGGAGGTCAGGGCAGGTGGAGTATTATTACTATGATGGACAGGTGGGAGGACAGGGCAGGTGAAGTATTATTACTATGGTGGACAGGTGGGAGGTCAGAGCAGGTGGAGTATTATTACTATGGTGAACAGGTGGGAAGTCAGGGCAGGTGGAGTATTATTACTATGGTGGACAGGTGGGAGTTCAGGGCAGGTGGAGTATTATTACTATGGGTGACAGGTGGGAGGTCAGGGCAGGGGGAGTATTATTACTATGGGTGACAGGTGGGAGGTCAGAGAGATGGGAGTATTATTACTATGGTGGACCGGTGGGAGGTCAGAGCAGGTGGAGCATTATTACTATGGTGGACAGGTGGGAGGTCAGGGCAGCTGGAGTATTATTACTATGGTGGACAGGTGGGAGGTCAGGGCAGGTGGAGTATTATTACTATGGTTGACAGGTGGGAAGTCAGGGCAGGGGGAGTATTATTACTATGGTGGACAGGTGGGAGGTCAGAGAAGGGGGAGTATTATTCCTATGGTGGACAGGTGGGAGGTCAGAGCAGGTGGAGTATTATTACTATGGTGAACAGGTGGGAGGTCAGAGAAGGGGGAGTATTATTCCTATGGTGGACAGGTGGGAGGTCAGAGAAGGGGGAGTATTATTCCTATGGTGGACAGGTGGGAGGTCGGGGCAGGTGTAGTATTATTACAATGGTGGACAGGTGGGAGGTCAGTGCAGGTGGAGTATTATTACTGTGGTGGACAGGTAGGAGGTCAGGGCAGGTGGAGTATTATTACTATGGTGGACAGGTGGGAGGTCAGGGCAGGTGGAGTATTATTACTATGGTGGACAGGTGGGAAGTCAGGGCAGGGGGAGTATTATTACTATGGTGGACAGGTGGGAGGTCAGGGCAGGGGGAGTATTATTACTATGGTGGACAGGTGGGAAGTCAGGGCAGGGGGAGTATTATTACTATGGTGAACAGGTGGGAGGTCAGGGCAGGTGGAGTATTATTACTATGGTGGACAGGTGGGAGGTCAGGGCAGGGGGAGTATTATTACTATGGTGGACAGGTAGGAGGTCAGGGCAGGTGGAGTATTATTACTATGGTGGACAGGTGGGAGGTCAGGGCAGGTGGAGTATTATTACTATGGTGGACAGGTGGGAAGTCAGGGCAGGGGGAGTATTATTACTATGGTGGACAGGTGGGAGGTCAGGGCAGGTGGAGTATTATTACTATGGTGGACAGGTGGGAGGTCAGGGCAGGGGGAGTATTATTACTATGGTGGACAGGTGGGAGGTCAGAGAGATGGGAGTATTATTACTATGGTGGACAGGTGGGAGGTCAGGGCATGAGGAGTAGTGTTGAGCCACCCCCGTAGTGTTCGAGTTCGGTTCGGTTCGTCGAACACCCGTGTGTTCGCCGAACTGTTCGTCGAACTGTTCGTCGAACACCTTCGAACACCGTTGAAACCAATGGCAGGCAAACAAAAACACATAGAAACACATAGAAAACACCTTCAAAGGTGTCCAAAAGCTGACAAACTGCTCAGAAGACATAACTAACACATGGAAAAGTGACAAGTACATATAGTCATGCGAAAATAAAAGAGGTGGAGGAGTAAAAGGAGGGGGAGACACAGATATAGGCATGTCATGCCCTTCTAAAATCCAAAAAGTGAGAAGCCGACACGGCCAGTCCGCTCCTGCCCGTGCCACCTCCGTGTCGCCGGGTTTGTGCCAGAGCCGCGGTGAACCCTGACGGCCAGCCCCCCTCTCCCAATACTGGTGCCTGTCCGCTGGTAGGTCGAGCGAGCCCCCCTGTGGTGGAGGCAGCTCTAAGCTTTTTAATTTAAATTGTCTCTCTAATTTGAATGAATACACTTTAAATCCATTTACAAGGATCTATTGGAGGGCAAGTCTCATGCCAGCAGCCGCGGTAATTCCAGCTCCAGTAGCGTCCACTAAAGCTGCTGCAGTTAAAAAGCTTTTATAAGGATCGAGCTCGGCTGTCCACCGCAAGGCATCCTACTGCCAGTCCCAGCCCCTATGCCTTGGGGTGCCTCCTGATGCTCTTCACTAAGTATCCCATGGTCCCGAAGTATTTCCTTTGAAAAAATTAAGTGTCTAAACTACAGGTGGTGCAGCTTGCTTAACAGCCGGGATAATCCGCTGACTAGCAGACACTGCTACTAGGCACAAAGTATTTCCTGGGCTAGATGCAGTTAAAAATTTGTAATTAGATACTCTCGTTGGATGCTGAGAAAGCATTCCATAGAGTCTCCTGGCACGCCATATATGATTCTCTTAAAAAGCTTGGGGTAGGGGTCTAGGGGACCCTTTTATAGCCAAAATCACGGCCCTGTATCGCAATACGTCACCTAGGCTGAAGATAAATGGAACTGTAGCACCCTGAGGGCTCGGTTGCTACAGACGTATTGCACCTCACCCAGAGGTGTGATATCTCACTCTCAGGTAAGGATGGAGTGTGGATCAGGACCCGACACCTGCATGCATTACACCACATTGCCGTGGGGCAGGGCGACCAATATGCTCCTGAGATGGGCACGACAGTCCCTGTCCCTGGCTGGAGTGGGGGGAGGGAACACTGAGGAAGGGGAACCCTGTAGTGCAGGAGCAGGGAGGAAGCAGTTCCTGGGTGCATTGAGAAGGGAGTATAAAAGGTGGGCACCATCTTAGTTCAGTGCAGAGAAGTCTGAGCAGAAGTGGCAGGGAGCAGGGGCTCTGCATGAGCTCTGCTCCGGAGGCGGGCCTAGTAACAGAGGCCCAGGCCTGGAAGAGGGAGAAGGAAGGAAGAGGAGCGGAGAAGGCTCCAGGAACGAGGAATGAAGGGATCCCAGGGGTGCGGACGGGCGAGTCGCCACCGCACGCCCGAATCCACCTGCGTGGAGGGGTCAGGCCAAAGGGGGAGACCGGTCCCCGAACTAGTGGAGGCAGGAAAAGACCCTCAGCTAGAAACCGGAGGCTCTGACATTTTATGTGGCGCAGCCCCTCGCTACACCCGCTAGGAAGGCACCACATAGGGTCAGGGAAACTGGCGCCAAGTTTACCAAGAGGAGGCCCGAGGCAGCCGGACAGAAGTGTTGGTAAGAAAGGCCAGACAAAGGACACACAAAGGGGGTCCTGTGAAGTGCTCCAAAGTTATCTGGGAGTTGTCTGAGCCCCTCACCTGGTGAGCACAGTACGACGTGGGCAGCCGTTACCTGCAGACGTGGTCTGGATAATAAGAACTGTGAGTAAAGGCCCTGAACTGCATCACTGACTCCGTGTCGTTACTGCTGCTGCCCTGCACCATCACCCCCATCCTCCGCATACACTGCCCTGAGGCTATACTCCTCCAGTGGGGAGTTATGCTACGCTCTGCTGCACCCACAACACCAGCCTCAGCGGTCTGCCCTGGAGCGGCGGTTCACTCTGACCGCAATCCACGGGTGGCGTAGTCGGACATTTAAACATCAAAACCACATAAATAGTTCCGCCACTGGTTTGACCGCCCTGAGCCACGGAACCGGGTCGCCGCCACGAAGACTACAACCACCAGCATCCACCAAAAAGGGTCCGGCTCCGGGTGTCCCAAGGCCCAGGGGGTGCGTCAGAACATTTTCATCACCTTTCACAATCACCAATGGGACAAGGCAGGGATGTCCTCTGTCCCCTCTCTTATACATCCTAGTGACGGAGCACCTGCTCTCATCAATTCGCCATAACCCCAATATTAGGTGGATTGAGGTGGGAGGCACCGAGTACAAGTGCTCTCTATTTGCTGATGATGTCCTAGTATATATCACTCAATCACATATATCCATCCCTGCTGTTATGGCTGAAATAGATCACTTTGTTACATGGTAAAATTTTAAAATCAATGCAGCGAAGTCTGAGGCCCTCGATGTCTCCCTCCCCAAATCCATATAGGATTCCATCCAGTCCAACTTTCCTTTTGCCTGGCCCTCACAGGGTATCAAATACTTAGGAATTCCTATTCATAGAGACCTCTCCCATCTATGTTATCTTAATTTTGGGCCCTTTATTGAACAACTCCATACAGACCACGGTTGGCAAGTTAGAACTGTAAGATTCACTACGTGAACCACTGGTGTTTTGTGGAAAAGCACATGTACACCGCGTTCCAAATTATTATGCAAAAAGTGTTTAGGAGTGATAAGGGAAGAATTTGTTTGTTTGTCAGTTAAACTCATTGATGGTGATGTGTGTCAGGGCTCTTTATATCACTGTAAGCAATTGCAGACACCTGTGCTAATTAGTTTGGCAGGTGTGTCCAATGAAAGGCAAGACTACTTAAGAAGGCTCTCTCACATTATTAAGCAGCCTACATTTTCTGCCAAAATGGGAAAGAAAAAGGATGTGTCGGCTGCTGAGAAGCAACAAATTGTGGAGTGTTTAGGTCAAGGCATGACTACAATCAACATTGTGCGATGATCAGGATGAAGTGTCTTGGCAATCAAGAAGTATGTAGCTGATTCACAGTACACACGTGTGCGTGCTGATAAGGGCAAATTGAGGACTCTTTCCTACAGGCAATTACGTCAGGTTGAAAGAGCAGCGGCAAAAAAGCCTTGTCATAGCAGCAGACAAGTTTTTGAAGCTGCTTGTGCCTCCAACGTCCCCCGAACAACAAGATGCAGGGTCCTTCAGAGGTTTGCGCCATCCTGTCGACCTCCTCTATCCACTTCACACAAGCAGAAACGGCTCCAGTGGGCCAAACATTACATGAAGACTGATTTCAAAACTGTTTTGTTCACGGATGAGTGCCGTGCAGCGCTCGATGGTCCAGATGGATGGAGTGGAGGATGGCTGGTTGATGGACACCCCACGCAAACACGGCTACAGCGCCAACAAGGAGGAGGTGGAGTAATGTTTTGGGCTGGAATCATGGGGAGAGAGATTGTCGGCCCCTTTAGGATCCCTGAAGGCGCTAAAGATGAACTCCATAATGTATGTGGATTTTCTCAAACAGCACTTCCTGCCATGGTTCAAGAAGAAGAACCGTGTATTTCACAGCAAGATCATTTTTCTGCATGATAATGCACCATCTCATGCTGCACATAAAACATCTGCATCTCTGGCTGATATGGGCATAAAAGGGGACAAACTTATGGTGTGACCCCCATGCTCCCCTGACCTCTACCCCATTCAGAACCTTTGGAGCATCATTAAAAGGAGTATCTATGATGGCGGGAGGCAGTTCACATCTAAGCAACAGCTCTGGGAGGGTATTCTGTCATCATGCAAAACAATTGAAGCAGAAACCATCCAAAACCTGACAAATTCAATGGACGAGAGAGTTCAGAAGCTCCTTTCGAACAAGCGGTCCTATGTGCAAATGTAACATCACCTAGAATAAAGTTTTGAGTTGAAAACTGTTTGATTTCAGTTTCTAACAACCTGCTAATGCTTATAATTTCAAAAATGACCATTTTTTTGGTCTTTATTAAAATGAAAAGGTTGATCGAAAAGTTTGGGGGATCTAAGAGTGTGGCAACCCAGTAGTCATGATTACTTCGAATTCTGACAATATGAGGGTCATGCTGCAGGTAGTGCAGCAAGAAGGCACTTATGTGTCTTGCGCATCTCGGAGCCCCAAAATTATTTTCCGGGCTAGATGCAGCTAAAAATTATTATTAATTTTAAATCTGGTGAAGCTTTAGTATAGATGGCCTAATAGGATCAGTGCTGCACACTGCTACAAAGCCCAAATTATTTTCCAGTCAAGATACAGATAAACATGATTAGTAATTTTAAATCTGGTGGAGCTTATTATAGATGGCCTAATAGAATCAGTGCTGCACACTGCTACAAAGCCCAAATTATTTTCCAGCCAAGATACAGATAAACATGATTAGTAATTTGAAAGCTTAAAACGGTTGGTAGGGTGATTTTAACCAATCATCAAGCTTTTACTCTCCCCAGCATGACACAGGGGTAGAAAAGTCGTTTCGGATCCATGATTTGTTCATCTTTATGAACGTGAGTCTGTCTACATTATCAGTGGAGAGCCGCGTGCGCTTATCTGTCAGCACACCACCAGCAGCGCTGAACACACGTTCAGACAGAACGCTGGCTGCGGGGCATGACAAGATCTCCAAGGCGTAAGTGGCTAGCTCCGGCCATTTATCCAGATTGGAAGCCCAAAAAGAGCAAGGGTCCAGTGACACAGTCGTGGCTTCAATGTTTACTTGGAGATACTCCTGTACCATCGTCTCTAGGCGTTGACTATGTGTCAGACTTCTTGTCTCCTGTGGCCTTGCAAAGGATGGGCTAAAAAAGTGGTGAAATGATTCCGCAAAATTGATGTTACCAGCAGATACTGTGGTTCTGTTACGGTTTGAGTGCTGAACACTTGACGGTCCCACGGTTGGCAAGTTGGAACTGTGAGATTCACTACGTGCACCACTGGTATTTTGTGGAAAAGCACATGTAAGATTCTGCAACAGTCTCTGCTGATACTCCTGCATGCGTGCATCCCTTTCTATGGCAGGAATAATTTCTGCAAATTTACTTTTGTACCGGGGATCTAACAGTGTGGCAACCCAGTAGTCAGGATTATTTCTAATTCTCACAATTCGAGGGTCATGTTGCAGGTAGTGCAGCAAGAAGGCACTCATGTGTGTTGCGCATCCAGGAGCACCAAGTCCCTGTTGTGTTGGTGGCGAGGTAACAATCATGCTTCCTTCCTCTGTCCTCTCCCCCCAACCTCGCACAACAGAAATGTGATCAAGGTCTCCCTCATCTGATGAGTCTTCCATCAGTTCGTCCTCCACTTCTTCCTGGGCTCCTGCACCTTCCTCACTAGTTTGGCTGCTACCATGCGCCCTGGTAAAACCATCTCCCCCACCCTCACATGCCTGCCGCCTTGGTGCTGCCGACCGTCTGGACCTTGCAGATGTTAGCCCTTCCGCATACAACTCCTCCTCCTCTACTTCCTCCACCTCCTCTTGTGCCACCACCTGACTCCGAATTCTGTTTAACATGTGCTCCAGCATGTAAATCACCGGAATAGTCATGCTGATAATGGCATCGTCAGCACTAAACATCTTCGTCGCCATTTCAAAACTGTGCAGAAGGGTGCATAGGTCCCTGATCTGAGACCACTCCTCCAGCGTGATTTGCCCCACCTCTGAATCTCATTGGCCCAGGCTATACGTCAGAACGTATTGCACCAGGGCTTGTCGGTGCTGCCACAGTCGCTGCAACATGTGCAGAGTTGAATTCCACCGGGTAGGCACATCGCATTTTAGCCGGTGAAGTGGCAGGCCCAACGACTTCTGTAGAGATGTAAGTCGCTGAGCTGCGGGATGCGAATGGCAGAAGTGAGCACACAGCGACCGTGCCCTCTGCAGAAGGCCATCTAGTCTGGGATAGTGGGCTAAAAATTGCTGGACAACCAGGTTCAACACGTGAGCCATACAAGGCACGTGTGTGACATTGCCCCGGCGAAGGGCCGCACCCAGGTTTGCAGCATTGTCGCACACGGCCTTCCCTGGTTTCAGGTCCAGTGGAGACAACCATTCATGAAATTGGTTCTCCAGAGCTGACCACAACTCCTCAGCTGTGTGACTCACATTTCCCAGACATTTCAATGTAAAAACCGCCTGATGACGTTGAGCCCTACTGCCAGCATAGTAAGGAGGTGTGCAGGATCCCTTCTGCGCAGTTAGAAAGCTTGTGGCATGACCAGACAGGCTTTGGGTGCAGGTGGAAGACCGAGAGGAGGTTGAGGAGGCAGAAGCAGTGGAGGAACTTTGACATAAAGAGGATTGACGCACAACTCGTGGGGACGGCAAGACTTGGACAGCAGCCCCTTGTCCTGCTGTCACCATAGTTACCCAGTGCCCAGTCAGCGACATGTAACGCCCCTGTCCATGCCTACTCGTCCAAGTGTCTGTGGTAAAATGCACCCTGTCACACACAGAGTTTCTCAAAGAAGCGGTGATGTTATGTGCGACATGCTGGTGGAGCGCAGGCACACCTTTCTTTGAGAAGTAGTGCCGACTGAGCATCTGGTACTGGGGCACTGCGACGGACATAAGGTCTCGAAAATCCTCTGTGTCCACCAGGCGGAAAGGCAGCATTTCTGTAGCCAAGAACTTGCAGATGGTGAAATTCAACCTCTTAGCTTTCTCATGGCTAGGAGGAAATGGTCTTTTACTTGTCCACATCTGAGGGACCGAGGGCTGGCTATTGTGCTTAGACGGGGTTGATAAGGGTGTCCCCGGCAAACTGCCGGTCTGTGAGGAAGATGCAGGCGGACATGTTAGGTTGCCTTGATCCAAAGGTGGTGCTATCGATGTCGGACAGCGCTCAACACCAGCTGGTGTTACCACCTCCAAAGAAAATGATGACCTGACAATCACGCTGGCTGTTGCGGGTAAAGAGGTGGCAGGTCTGCGCCCCAAAACAGGTGTGACTGCTGTCCCCCCAGTCACAGAGGATGAAGAGGCCGCGGATGCACAAGATATGGCAGACGGTGGTTGGCCCGGCCGGCTAGGCTGCATTGTAGCACACTGAGCTTCCCACTGCAACTTATGCTTCATGTCCATGTGCCGGTTCATGCATGAAGTACTCAAACTATGTATTTTTTGGCCTCTACTTAGCTTTTGCTGACAAATGTTACAGATAACACGAGTTGGGTCATCTTTATCGATCTGAAAAAATGCCCAGGCTATGCAAGGCTTAGCACCCATGCGACCTGAAGAGCCACCACGACTTGTGGTGAGAGGCAGAGTTGTGTTTGAGGATGCAGTTGTTGACGTGCTTCCAGTACTACGTCTCTGTCCAGGAAGGCGCAACCTGACCTCGTCGTCACTAGCATCTTCCTCCACCTCCTCTGCTGACCTCATCTCTTGGCTGACTGTGGGTTGACAGTAAGTGGGATCTCCGACCTCATCATCATCACCCTGTGCGTTATCACACCCGTCGTCCTCAGAGCCAACCTGTTCCTGCCCTGACAAAAAACTAAAGTTGTCGCTCCAATCAGGTATTTGAGTCTTATCATCGTCTTCCTCATTGTCTCCACCAACAGGAGTTACAGTTTGGGAATGAGGGTCTACATTATGGTCAGAACCTTCTGCGTCTGGTCCTGGATCCGACTCATAAAGATTCTGGGCATCAGTGCAGATCATTTCCTCGTCTGGATTCACAGAAGCGCTGGAGTCGACCTCTGATTCCCAGGCTATAGTATGAGTAAACAGCTCTGCAGACTCAACCATCTGTTCTACCTCATACTCAGACGGGCAGCTGGAGATTTGGGAGCTGTGAGGAAGCAAGTGCGATTTGGGTGACACCTTTGAGGACTGGAGTATTTGTGATGTTGAAGTTGATGTGGAGGAGAGCCCACTTAAAGGAGCACTTGATATCCGTTGAAGCACCTGCTGTTTTTGTGCCTCATCTGGAATTTGTAGCGATTGGCGTGGCCGTAAGAAAGGGATCTTATTACATTGTCCGCTAAAAGAAGTAGACATTTTAGTTTGGCTGGAAGATGGTCTTTCTTCTGCACCTACCCCACGGACACAACCTTTTTTCCCCTTCCCAACACGCCTATTCCCCTTTCCACCAGCAGCAGGCCTTTTTCCACTCATTTTGGTGGTTAACTAATTCACAACTCTGGAGTTGTTTGCACAAAAAAACAATGGATGGTAACCGAGCAGAGCTGAGTGGCCAAACTGTGGTATTAGGCCAAAACTATTGGCTGAGCTAGATGCAGAAAAAAATTATTTTTAATTTGCAACCTGATGGAGGTCAGTATAGATGGACTAATAGACCAAGTCCCACACACCGCTAGAAGGCCAAATATTTTTTCAGAGGTAGATGCAGAAAAAAATATATTCAGTTTGCAACCTGATGGAGGTCAGTATAGATGGACTAATAGAGAAAGTCCCACACACTACTAGAAGGCCAAATATTTTTTCAGAGCTAGATGCAGAAAAAAATTATATTCAGTTTGCAACCTGATGGAGGTCAGTATAGATGGACTAATAGACCAAGTCCCACACACAGCTAGAAGCCCAAATATTTTTTCAGAGGTAGATGCAGAAAAAAATTAGTTTTAATTTGCAACCTGATGGAGGTCAGTATAGATGGACTAATAGAATGATGCTATGCCCAAAAGATTTTACTTCACTAGGTGCAGTAAAAAAATTGGTATTCTATACACAGGTGGTATATCTTGCAACACAGATAGGCTACTCCACTGACTAACACACTCTGCAATAGGCCAAAAAGGATTAGCTTTGCTAGATTCAGCCAAATGCTGTGAAAAAAACTTGCACAGCACTGGCACAGACCTGCCTGGCAAAAACTGATAGGAACTGATGTAACCTAGTCCTGAAAAGGACTCCAATTACAATTAGTCTTTACTCCCACAACCTATCTATTTAAGAGCACAGACCTGCCTGATAAAAGTCGTAGGAAATGCTGTAACCTAGTCCTTAAAAGGACTGCAATCACAACTATTCCCTACTCCCAAGCTATCTGTATATTTGTGCGAAAATTGGCTTGAAATTAACAAGGTATAGCGCACACAGCAACAGCGGTGCCGTCTAACACGCAGCTGCAGCAGTGAGAAAATGGTGGCGATGGGGAAAATGGCTTGGTCTTATAGGGCAAGGACATGTGACATACACTGCCAATGACACATGCCCTTGCTTGTGTGAAAAAAAGCACTTCGCTCCGTGTGTGCGCTGCTGATAGGCTGACAGATTGCACCTCCCCACTGCAAATGCGGGAAAGAGAAAAAAAAATGGAGATCTTCATTGTTCCTGCAGAGATCCATCCCCTGCCCCTCCCCCCACCCCGCTGTACACTCAAACTGCGTATTAACATTAATTTTCATCATTACTGAGAAAAAATCCAGTTATGATTTTGGTGCACGAACAGTTATCGAACATAACCTCGAACAGCCGAATTTTTCTCAAATTGTTCGTGTTCGCCGAACGGCTCGAACACCGCCCAAAACAGCTCGAATTTGAGATTGGCGAACAGTTCGAGTAGAACAACGCTCATCTCTAATGAGGAGTATTATTACTATTGTGGACAGGTGGGAGGTCAGGGCAGTCTGATTCTGGCAGTATTCCTGTTGCTAATCCGTGTACTCTGCCTGTTAAAGCCAATATGAATTATGCACACCTCATTCACATCGCCCTCTAGTGGTGCACATAGATTTTACAAGCAGTAGAAAAGAGACATTTTGCCATGTGCTACAGAAACCAGGCCACTGTATTACTACAGAAACAGTCCGATCAGAAGACTGTCTAGAAATTACGACCGCTTCTTTTTTCTCTCCTAATTTAGGACCAAATAAGTGTTAAAATGACTGCAGTAAAGTTTGCAGTAAGAGCAGAGGTTGTGATGAGTTGGTGTCTTGGCAAATTGAGATAATAAAAACTAATGAGGCGTGTGAAATCCATGTGGTGTATAATCCGTGCAGCAGAGGTTACAGAGGTGTCCATATGCAATTAATTAGGAGAGGAAGTTCAAAACTCTTCCAAGTAGTTTGCTTAACTTTTTTTTATAGATAGAACTATTAAACCAAAGCCCTCAGTCATCAGCCGCACGTTAGGGACACTTTGACCAGAAAGTGAAGCAGTGTTGAACTTGTTAGTGAAGAAGAGCTGAGTTTGTGTGTCTCTTATGCCTCACCAGTCTCCGCAGTCCAGTGGTTTATATTGGTGACCTGTTGTCTGCTGATCCAACCCTTAGGGTCCAGTGGCTGCAGGTTTAGTCTCAGGTTCCTTGTGTTTAGTGGTTTAATAATCCAGCCATATTAGCCAGTAATTCAGTAGTCAGTCCCTGATGCCCTGTGCTAGGATCTATAATACCTGGTGCATAACTTTGACAAGTTATGTGCTTGAGTCCATGATGTCTATTTGTTTAGGACTTAAGTCCCTGGTATACAGTGGGTTAGTTCCACAGTCCCTGGTGTACAGTGGGTTAATTTTACAATTTCTGATGTACTGTGGGTTAGTTCTACAGTCCCTTGTGTACAGTGGGTTCATTCTACAGTCCCTGGTGTACAGTGAGTCAGCTGTACAGTCCCTGGTGTACAGTGGGTTAATTCTACAGTCCCTGGTGTACACTGAGTCAGCTGTACAGTCCCTAGTGTCCAGTTTGTTAGTTCTACAGTCCCTGGTGTACAGTGGGTTAGTTCTATAGTCCCTGGTGTACAGTGGGTTAATTCTACAGTCCCTAGTGTACAGAGGGTTATTTCTACAGTCCCTGTTGCACAGTGGATTACTTTTACAGTCTCTCATGTCCAGTCAGTTAGTTCTACAGTCCCTGGTGTACAGTGGGTTAGTTCTACAGTCCCTGGTGTACAGTGGGCTAGTTCTACAGTCCCTGGTGTACAGTGGGTTAGTTCTACAGTCCCTGGTGTACAGTGAGTTAGTTCTACAGTCCCTGGTGTACAGTGAGTTAGTTCTACAGTCCATGGTGTACAGTGGGTTAGTTCTACAGTCCCTGGTGTACAGTGGGTTAGTTCCACAGTCCCTGATGTACAGTGGGTTAGTTCCACAGTCCCTGGTGTACAGTGGGTTAGTTCTACAGTCCCTGGTGTACAGTGGGTTAGTTCCACAGTCCCTGGTGTACAGTGGGTTAGTTCCACAGTCCCTGATGTACAGTGGGTTAGTTCCACAGTCACTGGTGTACAGTGGGTTAGTTCCACAGTCCCTGATGTACAGTGAGTTAGTTCCACAGTCCCTGGTGTACAGTGGGTTAGTTCTACAGTCCCTGCTGTACAGTGGGTTAGTTCCACAGTCCCTGATGTACAGTGGGTTAGTTCCACAGTCCCTGGTGTACAGTGGGTTAGTTCCACAGTCCCTGGTGTACAGTGGGTTAGTTCTACAGTCCCTGGTGTACAGTGGGTTAGTTCTACAGTTCCTGGTGTACAGTGGGTTAGTTCTACAGTTCCTGGTGCACAGTGGGTTAGTTCCACAGTCCCTGGTGTACAGTGGGTTAGTTCTACAGTTTCTGGTGTACAATGGGTTAGTTACACAGTCCCTGGTGTACAGTGGGTTAGCTACACAGTCCCTGGTGTACAGTGGGTTATTTCTACAGTCCCTGGTGTACAGTGGGTTAGTTCTACAGTCCCTGGTGTACAGTGAGTTAGCTGTACAGTCCCTGGTGTACAGTGGGTTAGTTCTACAGTCCCTGGTGTACAGTGAGTTAGTTCTACAGTCCATGGTGTACAGTGAGTTAGTTACACAGTCCCTGGTGTACAGTGGGTTAGCTACACAGTCCCTGGTGTACAGTGGGTTAGTTCTACAGTCCCTGGTGTACAGTGAGTTAGTTCTACAGTCCCTGGTGTACAGTGGGTTAGTTCTACAGTCCCTGGTGTACAGTGAGTTAGTTCTACAGTACATGGTGTACAGTGGGTTAGTTCCACAGTCCCTGATGTACAGTGGGTTAGTTCCACAGTCCCTGGTGTACAGTGGGTTAGTTCTACAGTCCCTGGTGTACAGTGGGTTATTTCTACAGTCCCTGGTGTACAGTGGGTTTGTTCTACAGTCCCTGGTGTACAGAGAGTTAGCTGCACTGTCCCTGGTGTACAGTGTGTTAGTTCTACAGTCCCTAGTGTCCAGTTTGTTAGTTTTACAGTCCCTGGTGTACAGTGGGTTAGTTACACAGTCCCTGGTGTACAGCGGGTTAGTTACACAGTCCCTGGTGTACAGTGGGTTAGTTCTACAGTCCCTGGTGTACAGTGGGTTAGTTCCACAGTCCCTGATGTACAGTGAGTTAGTTCCACAGTCCCTGGTGTACAGTGGGTTAGTTCTACAGTCCCTGCTGTACAGTGGGTTAGTTCCACAGTCCCTGATGTACAGTGGGTTAGTTCCACAGTCCCTGGTGTACAGTGGGTTAGTTCCACAGTCCCTGGTGTACAGTGGGTTAGTTCTACAGTCCCTGGTGTACAGTGGGTTAGTTCTACAGTTCCTGGTGTACAGTGGGTTAGTTCTACAGTTCCTGGTGCACAGTGGGTTAGTTCCACAGTCCCTGGTGTACAGTGGGTTAGTTCTACAGTTTCTGGTGTACAATGGGTTAGTTACACAGTCCCTGGTGTACAGTGGGTTAGCTACACAGTCCCTGGTGTACAGTGGGTTATTTCTACAGTCCCTGGTGTACAGTGGGTTAGTTCTACAGTCCCTGGTGTACAGTGAGTTAGCTGTACAGTCCCTGGTGTACAGTGGGTTAGTTCTACAGTCCCTGGTGTACAGTGAGTTAGTTCTACAGTCCCTGGTGTACAGTGAGTTAGTTACACAGTCCCTGGTGTACAGTGGGTTAGCTACACAGTCCCTGGTGTACAGTGGGTTAGTTCTACAGTCCCTGGTGTACAGTGAGTTAGTTCTACAGTCCCTGGTGTACAGTGGGTTAGTTCTACAGTCCCTGGTGTACAGTGAGTTAGTTCTACAGTCCATGGTGTACAGTGGGTTAGTTACACAGTCCCTGGTGTACAGTGGGTTAGCTACACAGTCCCTGGTGTACAGTGGGTTAGTTCTACAGTCCCTGGTGTACAGTGAGTTAGTTCTACAGTCCCTGGTGTACAGTGGGTTAGTTCTACAGTCCCTAGTGTACAGTGAGTTAGTTCTACAGTCCATGGTGTACAGTGGGTTAGTTCCACAGTCCCTGATGTACAGTGGGTTAGTTCCACAGTCCCTGGTGTACAGTCGGTTAGTTCTACAGTCCCTGGTGTACAGTGGGTTATTTCTACAGTCCCTGGTGTACAGTGGGTTTGTTCTACAGTCCCTGGTGTACAGAGAGTTAGCTGTACTGTCCCTGGTGTACAGTGTGTTAGTTCCACAGTCCCTAGTGTCCAGTTTGTTAGTTTTACAGTCCCTGGTGTACAGTGGGTTAGTTACACAGTCCCTGGTGTACAGCGGGTTAGTTACACAGTCCCTGGTGTACAGTGGGTTAGTTCTACAGTCCCTGGTGTACAGTGGGTTAGTTCCACAGTCCCTGATGTACAGTGAGTTAGTTCCACAGTCCCTGGTGTACAGTGGGTTAGTTCTACAGTCCCTGCTGTACAGTGGGTTAGTTCCACAGTCCCTGATGTACAGTGGGTTAGTTCCACAGTCCCTGGTGTACAGTGGGTTAGTTCCACAGTCCCTGGTGTACAGTGGGTTAGTTCTACAGTCCCTGGTGTACAGTGGGTTAGTTCTACAGTTCCTGGTGTACAGTGGGTTAGTTCTACAGTTCCTGGTGCACAGTGGGTTAGTTCCACAGTTCCTGGTGTACAGTGGGTTAGTTCTACAGTTTCTGGTGTACAATGGGTTAGTTACACAGTCCCTGGTGTACAGTGGGTTAGCTACACAGTCCCTGGTGTACAGTGGGTTATTTCTACAGTCCCTGGTGTACAGTGGGTTAGTTCTACAGTCCCTGGTGTACAGTGAGTTAGCTGTACAGTCCCTGGTGTACAGTGGGTTAGTTCTACAGTCCCTGGTGTACAGTGAGTTAGTTCTACAGTCCATGGTGTACAGTGAGTTAGTTACACAGTCCCTGGTGTACAGTGGGTTAGCTACACAGTCCCTGGTGTACAGTGGGTTAGTTCTACAGTCCCTGGTGTACAGTGAGTTAGTTCTACAGTCCCTGGTGTACAGTGGGTTAGTTCTACAGTCCCTGGTGTACAGTGAGTTAGTTCTACAGTCCATGGTGTACAGTGGGTTAGTTCCACAGTCCCTGATGTACAGTGGGTTAGTTCCACAGTCCCTGGTGTACAGTGGGTTAGTTCTACAGTCCCTGGTGTACAGTGGGTTATTTCTACAGTCCCTGGTGTACAGTGGGTTTGTTCTACAGTCCCTGGTGTACAGAGAGTTAGCTGTACTGTCCCTGGTGTACAGTGTGTTAGTTCTACAGTCCCTAGTGTCCAGTTTGTTAGTTTTACAGTCCCTGGTGTACAGTGGGTTAGTTACACAGTCCCTGGTGTACAGCGGGTTAGTTACACAGTCCCTGGTGTACAGTGGGTTAGTTCTACAGTCCCTGGTGTACAGTGGGTTAGTTCTACAGTCCATGGTGTACAGTGAGTTAGTTCTACAGTCCATGGTGTACAGTGGGTTAGTTACACAGTCCCTGGTGTACAGTGGGTTAGTTCCACAGTCCCTGGTGTACAGTGGGTTAGTTCCCCAGTCCCTGGTGTACAGTGAGTTAGTTCTACAATCCCTGGTGTACAGTGAGTTAGTTCTACAATCCCTGGTGTACAGTGAGTTAGTTCTACAGTCCCTGGTGTACAGTGAGTTAGTTCTACAGTCCCTGGTCTACAGTGTTTTAGTTCTACAGTCCCTGGTGTACAGTGGGTTATTTCTACAGTCCCTGGTGTACAGTGGGTTTGTTCTACAGTCCCTGGTGTACAGAGAGTTAGCTGTACAGTCCCTGGTGTACAGTGGGTTAGTTCTACAGTCCCTAGTGTCCAGTTTGTTAGTTTTACAGTCCCTGGTGTCCAGTTTGTTAGTTCTAGAGTCCCTGATGTCCAGTTTGTTAGTTCTACAGTCCCTAGTGTCCAGTTTGTTAGTTTTACAGTGCCTGGTGTCCAGTTTTTTAGTTCTACAGTCCCTGGTGTCCAGTTTGTTAGTTCTACAGTCCCTAGTGTCCAGTTTGTTAGTTTTACAGTGCCTGGTGTCCAGTTTATTAGTTTTCCAGTGCCTGGTGTCCAGTTTGTTAGTTCTACAGTCCCTGGTGTCCAGTGGGTTAGCTCTATTATATTCTATAGCCTCTGGTATCCAGTTGTTTTTGCTTCAATCCTCGGTGTGCAGTACTTTAGTTCTACAGTCTCTAGCATCTAGTTGTTTTGGGCTTTATATGGGATCCTGTTTTTTACACCAATGTGCCCTTAATTGGATACATAAATAGGGCAAAAGACCCCTTAAGTGATGGACTTTGAGCTACCGATAAAGAAGTTAAATAGCGCACCATGTGCTCAGGAATGAAATTGCAACTAAAATCCATCATATGGATATTTCTACTATATAGCATTATCATTATGTGACGCAGTAGCTATGTATGTATGCAGTCAGCTCCCACATTCCCCGTAGTGGTAGTTGCAGGTGCAATTTTATCATTTATTTCTATTTTTACAGCAGGTTTTTTTTTTTTATCTCTGTAACAGATCTTTCATTTAATATGAAATTAAACAATGCAGTACTTTTAAAGTATTTAGGAAAAATAACATTGTATTATTTATATACCGTATAAAAGCACAAAGCTCAGATTTGAAATACAATATGTAGAAGACTACGGATTCCAGGCTCAGCAGGGAGCCCATTGGACTGAATTTACTCTGGCTAAGAAAGAAGAAGTTTATGGAGTATGAAAGTTTTATTTTCCGACTTTTAGTTACATTATAGTTCTTCTCTTGTCAGTCACAAGTGCTCTGCTGTGCCAGGGAGATTCATAGCTCCCGAAAGACAGATACTTTCCATGGTACATACCTCTCATCCAACCCAGAGCAGATATTACAGAGAGGAAAGATCACTGCATTTACCGAAATATCAAGAAATATCCCCAATGATATAAAGCAGCTGATACAGACTGATAATATACTCCAGCCAGAGTCAGGGCAGCGCTTACAAGCTCCTAAGTATGCAGCATTCAAGTGTGCGATCCTTGCCGAGGAAACCGGCCACCGCTGACAGACTGCAGAGGTGGCCGGTAGCCTAGAAAACAAGCTGTTAACTATAGAATTAAAATTCCCTCTGTTCTTCAGAATGCAGATGATTTCTAATAAGAAACTAATTGCAAAGTTGTTTGTTTTTACGAGCAATTTGCAATTTTTTTAAACTCGATTAGAACACTAAGAAAACCCCTTTAAGACATGCATAACTTAAAAAAGATTTCCTCCTACAAAATAAGGCAGAACGTCATGTTCGGTGAGCTCATAGGTAGCTGTGTCCTTCCCCCAAGACCATCTATAGACATAGTCGCAACGTTGATGGCGCACCAGAACTGATTAATAGAGGAGCCGGGGATGACGGCAGGTAAGAGGCGGCTCTCAGGCATCACGTGACCCCCCGCTGATATCATGTCAAGTGAGGTGTGACATCAGTGATGCGGTCCCCGTGGTGGATGCCGGGCTGTGGATGGGGTCATCCCATGGGTCACACCCAGCATCCGACGCGCGCTTTCCCAATGAATGGGGAGAGGGAGAGCGCGCGTTGGATGCCGGGTGTGACTCGCGTGGTAACCCCGTCCACTGAGTCACGCCCGGCTGCAGCCGGGGGTCATGTGATGCCTGTGAGCGGTCAGCGATAGCGCCACTCACAGGCAGTAACAGCAGCGCAAAGTATTTACAAAGATACTTCTTTTCAACATAAAAATACATTGGCCAATTATCAACAGTAGTGGACAACCCCTTTAAGTGTGACAAACATGCAAAAGAATAAGAAATCAGGAAGGGGATACTTTTTTCACACCACTGTACCTATAATCTATCTATCTTTATTATTTGGTTATTTATATATTATTTTTTTACCACTGCCCCCATCTGTATAACGTATTGAGTAATTGCCTTTAACTCCACCTTACAGATAATTTGCATCACAATATCAATTTCATTTTGCTCCATTTCTTTCTTTTTTTTAAGTATCCTGTGCTTTTTCTTTCCCCCCAAAAAATTGTCTGAAAATAATTCCTTAAAACAGACGCAGACATCCCATGCAACTCGAAATTTATTCCACATACGTCTCAAAACAATTGGTTTCCCCTTTATAGCTCGCTCTGCCTTCATATGACACTTCATAAACTTCTTCAAAACTCCATCTTGAAAACCACTATCCCTATACCTGGTAAGCGCTGGAACACCTAAGAAATCGATGGTGGAGATCAGACTGGTTTATGAAGTGTAAGATTTCTGGAGCGGATCTGTGTAGTGGAAACCAAGAGCAGAGCAGAGGCTGAGCGAGCATAAACCTGCCATAAATAGGGGGCGAGCATAAACCTGCCATAAATAGGGGGCGAGCATAAACCTGCCATAAATAGGGGGCTAGGAATGGGTGCAAGCGAGCCAAACACCGCAGAAAAACACTCCACTAATGCGCCTTGTTAGGGGGAAATATTATCTCGGGAAGGAAAAAGAACAATGATGATGATGATGATGAAGTCACAAGCAACAAACTGATGAAAAATATAAATATATGTCGTGTAAGATTAGAACAATGAATCAACTGTGAATAAGCAAAAAAATAAACACAAAAAGCCAAAAAATAAAAGAAACTAAAAAAAAAAAAAAAATTGGAATTTTTTATTTACATTTTCTTAAGAGGATGATTTTTTTCATCTTGTGAAAACAGAAACATCTGATTTTATGTGGCCAATCCCATTATGTTTTCAGTCTTCATGTCGATCTGTATATCCATCTCTTTCTATTCATCTTTCTCTGTCTTTCTTTTTCTTTCTCTCTCTTTCTTTCTATTCATCTCCTTCTATCTCTCATAATTCTAATCTATCTATTATCTATAGTAACAAAACTTCAACACCTCCTAAGTGTGAACAGGTGCCAGCTGCAGTAACTGCATAATATACAAAAAAGAAAGCACAGCAGCACTATGTGAAGGCCAAGATATGTTTGTCCATTTAGTTGTAGGCTCTTAGCCCGAAAGTGACATGTAGGGTAGAATAGGACCCATGAGACGGGAGGTCACCTTGACATGGTTGATGGGCACACATTACTGAGTAACAATACAGTTTAGATTCAATGTTTCCATTGTTTTCATGTATCTCGGCCTTCACAAAGTGCTGTTGTGTCTTCTTTTTGTATATCTATCTATTATATATCTTATCTATTATCTATCTATTATCTATCTATCTATTTATCTATCTATTATCTATCTATTATCATCTATTATCTAATATCTATTATCTATCTATCTATCCATTATCTATATATTATCTATCTATTATCTATCTATTATCTATCTATTATCTATCATCTATCTATTATCTATTATCTATCTATTATCTATCATCTATCTATTATCTATCATCTATCTATTATCTATTATCTATCTATTATCTATTATCTATCATCTATCTATCATCTATTATCTATCTATCATCTATCAATTATCTATCTATCATCTATCTATTATCTATCATCTATCTATTATCTATATTATATCTATCTATTATCTATCTATTATCTATCATCTATCTATTTTCTATCTATTATCTATCATCTATCTATTATCTATCTATTATCTATATTATATCTATCTATTATCTATCTATTATCTATCATCTATTATCTATCTATTATCTATCTATCATCTATCTATTATCTATCATCTATCTATTATCTATGTATCTATTATCTATCATCTATCTATTATCTATCTATCTATTATCTATCTATTATCTATCTATTATCTATTTATTATCAATCTATCTATTATCTGTCTATTATCTATCTATATATTATCTATATATCATCTATCTATTATCTATCTATCTATTATCTATCTATTATCTATCTATTATCTATCTATTATCTATTATCTATTATCTATCTATCATTTATCTATTATCTATCATCTATCTATTATCTATCATCTATCTATCATCTATCTATCTATCTATCATCTATCTATTATCTATCTATTATCTATCTATCTATTATCTATCTATTATCTATCTATTATCTATTATCTATCTATTATCTATTATCTATCTATCATTTATCTATTATCTATCATCTATCTATTATCTATCATCTATCTATCATCTATCTATCTATCTATCTATCATCTATCTATTATCTATCTATTATCTATCATCTATCTATCTATTATCTATCTATTATCTATCTATTAGCTATTTATTATCTATCTATCTATTATCTATCTATTATCTATCATCTATCTATTATCTATCTATTATCTATCTATTATCTATTATCTATCTATCATTTATCTGTTATCTATCTATTATCTATGTGTTCATTTATCTATCCATTTCTTTCTTTCTTTCTATCCATCTCTCTATCTCTCTACCACTTGTACGCAGTCAGACTTGGTTTTCTTACCTGGCATATCGCTGTGAGATTGGGAATGTCTGTGGTTAAGTAGCCATGTGTTTGAAGCATCAGGAACACAAAACATCGGACAGTTTCCAGCACGGCGGCATTGGGTCTAAAATTAACATAATGATCAAATATAAAAGAAATAAAATGATATTTTCTAGAATCATATATTATTATTTTTTTAACTGTGAATTCCAGTTTCAGTGGATGGAGCTCGGTATGACGAGCCGTTACACAACTGTTCTTGCTTCCTGTCATTTATCAGAGACACTTTCCTAAAGGAAAGATCTCTTTCGTGGTCTCGTGATGGCACACAGGGGGCACAATGGTGGACCTTAGAGGGATACTTTGGGAAACGCTCCAGACCTGCACCTCTGACTGAAGGCTCTAATGTGAGGTAAACAGTGTTACAGCGGGGTATTTTTACAATATATGTCACTATATGTCCCACACTGGGGGTCACGTTCAGGGCTCATATCTGGGGATTTTTCTGGAATTTAGGTCAAACGTTAACTTAGAATGAAAACAACTGAACCAAAATCAGAAATTAGAAGGATGTTATGAGCTAATTCCAAAATGGCCGCCAATATGGCTGCACTTCCTGTTGACGCTTTTTCAAAAATGGCCGCCTCAACGAAACAAAACAAGGCAATATCTCTGGACATAAGAGAAATATGGTTACAGAACCTCGGATGCTGATAGAATCTGTGATTTATGGCCATATCTATAAATTGACAAGTGAATCCCTTTAAGAATCAGCGATTTAATGCCCCTTACAAATAACAAAGGCGGCCACAATTATAATTCTTCCCTTGAAAGAGAAGTAAAAACAATGTACTAAACACAATGGATAAGCCACGCCAGTCCTGTCTATGTGCTTAGCTGGCATGTGGGTTAATGAACTGAGCTGAGCAGCAATTCCAGACATGACCTGTAGAAGAGAATGGCGCTGTTTCAGGGACAAAAAAATATGGCCCTTTACTTCCCCTTTAAGCTTTTTTCAAAGAGATGATTGGATGATTCTGAATGTGTAACTCAAGATTCTTACATACTAATAGGTATTGTTCTTAAGACTGGAAATCCCCTTTAAGAACAATTTATAAAAAAAAAATTACTGGATTAATGAATAAAGTGCTGCTCACTTATTCTCCAAAAAGTATCCAAAGGCTGTTAAGGTCAAGAGAATGTAAAGAATCCTCACAAGGAGTATTGTTTGCGTTAACACCTGTAAGTAAAAAAAAAGAAAACAATTATAGCAACCTAAGAGACGGGAAGAAGTGTCCAGTTTATTTTATTCCCACTTTTCCCATGAGTATTCTGTGTGTTTTTTTTTTTTAATTTGAATCCATCATACGGTGCCAGAGATATTACTAATTTTTATGGTTTTTAATAGGGGGCAGAGCTCCCAGGGTAATAATATAGGGCAGCCTAAAGACCCGCCCCCGAGGATCCTGTGAGTAATACCCTACCCTGGTAAAGACCATAAATATTAGCACTAAATAAAAAAGCTCGTATCTCTGGAGATAAAAGAAAAAAAAAAGAATATACTCATGGGAACAGCAGGAATAAAAATATATAAAAAACTGAACACTTCAGACCTGGAGACAGGCCCTCTTTAACCCCATCTTAACTAAATTATTTGTTTTTCAATGTCTTAAAACTTTTAGTATTTTTGCACACAATGTGATAAAGGACTGTGGCTTTTTTAAGTTAGGACATTTTTTTCCATAATTTTCATATCAATATGTTTCCCTTATTTACTTCAATCAGATGTAAAATGTTGAAATAAAAAAAAAACAAATGTATAGTTGCCGTCACCCAGCAGTTGATGGGTACAATTACTTTTTTATACATAATAATTATATTTTTTACACAAAAAGCATTATTATTATTTATTAATATGATATATTATATATATATATATATATATATATATATATATATATATATATATATATATATATATATATATATATATATATATAATATATTATCAATATTATTATTTGTATATTATGCCACCCCAAGAAGTCATAAAAAACTAAATACTTTTTTTTTTTTTATTATGGCATTTTCCATTGCCGGTTACAGATGAAGACAAATTCCAACATGTCAACCATATAAATGACATTCAAAACTGAAGAAATCTTCTATGTGATTGCCAAGTTTAACATAGACAGTATGCAATAGTCTCTTATGTATAAAAAAGAAAGACAAAATGACCCGAGACCTGGAGGTATTTAATTTATTATTTATAATAATAATAACTAAAAAATAAAAGGTCTCAGGTCATTGCAGAAAACCATAAATAATAATAATAATGATAATATTTATGGTTTTCTGTAATGACCTGAGATCTTTTATATTATTATTATTATTATTATTATTAGTAGTAGTAGTAGTAGTAGTAGTAGTAGTAGTAGTATTTATAGTTTTATGTAAATATTATTTTACTATTTTTTGACCTTTTATTTTTTATTATTATTATTATTAGTAGTAGTAGTATTATTTTATTTTTATTTTTTTTATTACTGGTTTTATATAATTATTATTTCACTATTTTTTAGTTTTTTTGTGTCATGTATATACATTCTTAGAATTTGAAACAGTTACAAACACTATCCATAACATAAAAACTTACAAATTTAGCTTCAAACATGTGCTGATAGACGGCAAGGAGGAGAATAAAATGACCCATCGCATATATCTGCGAGAATGTTGACAGCATTGGGTCATAGGGTTTTTCATCTCCGGTAACCTGAAAACAATCAAAAAGTGTAGAAATTACTGTAAATCTATGAAATACTGAAATCTAGTTCCTGAAGTATAGTATATATTCGGCCCTGGTTCCTCGGGGGCGGGGTTGTCCTGTCTTCACAACATTAGCAAACATTGAAGAGACAGAATCTAATTGTTGTAATAAAGTTGGAAATCTTTTCAGGCCGATTCCCTAAAATCGTCCAACAGATCCTATTCGATTGGTATATAATTTGGTCCAATCACAAAGGGCCCTGACAGCCATGAAAAAAACATCTATTATACTTTGAGATCTCTCTTAAAGAAAAGGGGTGTAAAAAATGAACACATTATACTAAGATATTCCAGGCCCCCCAAATAGACATGTGAGGGGAGTGCAGGTCCTCTGTAACCTCCTACAATTGATAAATGCATCTCCACCTTTGTATCAGCTGATGGGACTTGAGTAATATAACATTCTATTACATGTATCAATATCTCGCTCTTCCCTATGGGGGCTTTGTCCTATAATTGCCAGAAATCATAGGATACATTAAACAATGCACATGAAATGGCCCCTCAACAAACTCAGCTCCACGACATCAACAAATAATAAGTCTGTCACCCCTGGAATTCTGATACATTTTCATCACTGAAGTTCTGGGATATAGAAAAATATATTAACTTACATTGAAATATAATAACGTACTTTTGGAAGTTCCTCCGGAAGTCCAAGCCGAGGTTTTCCTGGTCCCCATCCTGGTCCTTTAAATATTACAGACAATTTGTTCAAGAAACCAGGCGTACCCCAAAATGTTTTCCACATGTAGACACAATGCTGCACCTATAAAAACACATTTACATATCACGTGAATTCCTCTGATTGTTACTCCTGGAAATGGTCAGCAAACCTGACAACAAACACTAACAGTAACTTATAATAAACTTCTGTGAAGTGAGTGCAGCTCTGGAGTATAATACAGGATGTAACTCAGGATCGGTACAGGATCAGTAATGTAATGTATGTACACAGTGACTGCACCAGCAGAATAGTGAGTGCAGCTCTGGAGTATAATACAGGATGCAACTCAGGATCAGTAATGTAATGTATGTACACAGTGACTGCACCAGCAGAATAGTGAGTGCAGCTCTGGAGTATAATACAGGATATAACTCAGGAACAGTAATATAATGTATGTACACAGTGACTGCACCAGCAGAATAGTGAGTGCAGCTCTGGAGTATAATACAGGATGTAACTCAGGATCGGTACAGGATCAGTAATGTAATGTATGTACACAGTGACTGCACCAGCAGAATAGTGAGTGCAGCTCTGGAGTATAATACAGGATGCAACTCAGGATCAGTAATGTAATGTATGTACACAGTGACTGCACCAGCAGAATAGTGAGTGCAGCTCTGGAGTATAATACAGGATATAACTCAGGAACAGTAATATAATGTATGTACACAGTGACTGCACCAGCAGAATAGTGAGTGCAGCTCTGGAGTATAATACAGGATGTAACTCAGGATCAGTAATGTAATGTATGTACACAGTGACTGCACCAGCAGAATAGTGAGTGCAGCTCTGGAGTATAATACAGGATGTAACTCAGGATCAGTAATGTAATGTATGTACACAGTGACTGCACCAGCAGAATAGTGAGTGCAGCTCTGGAGTATAATACAGGATGTAACTCAGGATCAGTACAGGATCAGTAATGTAATGTACGTACACAGTGACTGCACCAGCAGAATAGTGAGTGCAGCTCTGGAGTATAATACAGGATGTAACTCAGGATCAGTAATGTAATGTATGTACACAGTGACTGCACCAGCAGAATAGTGAGTGCAGCTCTGGAGTATAATACAGGATGTAACTCAGGATAAGTAATGTAATGTATGTACACAGTGACTGCACCAGCAGAATAGTGAGTTCAGCTCTGGAGTATAATACAGGATGTAACTCATGATCAGTAATGTAATGTATGTACACAGTGACTGCACCAGCAGAATAGTGAGTGCAGCTCTGGGGAATAATACAGGATGTAACTCAGGATAAGTAATGTAATTTATGTACACAGTGACTGCACCAGCAGAATAGTGAGTGCAGCTCTGGAGTATAATACAGGATGTAACTCAGGATCTGTAATGTATGTACACAGTGACTGCACCAGCAGAATAGTGAGCGCAGCTCTGGGGTATAATACAGGATGTAACTCAGAATCAGTAATGTAATGTATGTACACAGTGACTGCACCAGCAGAATAGTGAGCGCAGCTCTGGAGTATAATACAGGATGTAACTCAGGATCATTACAGGCTCAGTAATGTAATGTATGTGCACAGTGACTGCACCAGCAGAATAGTGAGTGCAGCTCTGGAGTGTAATACAGGAGGTAACTCAGGATCAGTAGTGAAATGTATGTACACAGTGACTGCACCAGCAGAATAGTGAGTGCAGCTCTGGAGTATAATACAGGATATAATTCAGGATCATTACAGGCTCAGTAATGTAATGTATGTGCACAGTGACTGCACCAGCAGAATAGTGAGTGCAGCTCTGGAGTGTAATACAGGAGGTAACTCAGGATCAGTAGTGAAATGTATGTACACAGTGACTGTGTAACACGGGTACTTTAGATGCAGCGACACAGAAACACAGAAACACAGAGCAGCCAATACAGGGTTACTAAACAGGGGAAGTTTATAATAACAGGGTCAATCTCCATGCAGGGAGTAACAGGGGAAAATATGGGGGAAAACAAGGAAAGTAGCAGGTAAAAGTCTTTAACTGACAGTTCACAGTTTAACTAGATATGGCAGAGTCAAACCGGTTGTAAACGACAGTTTTTACACTTAGCTGACTCTTTTCCTCCACAAGGCAGTTGTCAGCTGATGCCGGTGTTGATTTCTTCAGGCTTCCCCACCCAAACAATGCTCCATCTTCTGACGGCAGTGGGCAGTCTCCGGTTTTACCCGCTGAGCCCCTAGTCCATAACACGGCACCTCACGTGCCGTGCCACCGACCCTGCATCTCTTCTCTAGTCGGCTTGACTCCTCCGGTCCACTGCACTCGGCTCTTGCTCCCAGTCCTGGAGCCAGGAACCTGGACCCTCTCACACTGCTCTCCCTTTCCTGCCCAAACGTCCTCGTCTCTTCCTCTCTGTACTCACGCCACCAGTCTCCCGGTCACCTGACCTCCCAGTTCTCCCTCTGGACACGCCCCTAGCTTCCAAGTCACCTGACTCCTGTGCTCGCAGTCTGTCTTCCCCCTGCAACCAGAGGCACGGCCCAGGCAGTTCCGGATCCCTTGCTCTGAAAGTACTTACACTCCGGTCTTCCCCCTTACAACTGCACCAGCAGAATAGTGAGTGCAGCTCTGGAGTATAATATAGGATGTAACTCAGGATTAGTACAGGATCAGTAATGTAATGTATGTACACAGTGACTGCACCAGCAGAATAGTGAGTGCAGCTCTGGGGTATAATACAGGATGTAACTCAGGATCAGTAATGTAATGTATGTATACAGTGACTGCACCAGCAGAATAATGAGTGCAGCTCTGGAGTATAATACAGGATGTAACTCAGGATCAGTAATGTAATGTATGTACACAGTGACTGCACCAGCAGAATAGTGAGTGCAGCTCTGGAGTATAACACAGGATGTAGCTCAGGATCAGTAATGTAATGTATGTACACAGTGACTGCACCAGCAGAATAGTGAGTGCAGCTCTGGAGTATAATACAGGATGTAACTCAGGATCAGTAATGTAATGTATGTACCCAATGACTGCACCAACAGAATAGTGGGTGCAGCTCTGAAGTATAATACAGGATGTAACTCAGGATAAGTACAGGATCAGTAATGTAATGTATGTACAGAGTGACTGCACCAGCAGAATAGTGAGTGCAGCTCTGGAGTATAATACAGGAGGTAAATCAGGATCAGTAATGTAATGTATGTACACAGTGACTGCACCAGCAGAATAGTGAGTGCGGCTCTGGAGTATAATACAGGATATAACTCAAGATCAGTAATGTAATGTATGTGACTCACCCCCTGGGCCGTGGGGCACTCGGAACCGGGCAATAAGGAGACGATGGGGGTAGTAGTGGCGACCCGGTCCCATGGCTCAGGGTGGTCAGACCAGTGGTAGTCTTTCAGGTGTTTTAGATAATGTCCGACTACGCCACCCGTGGATTGCGGTTATTAGGAACCGCCGCTGCAAGGCTGTCTGCTGGGGCTGATGATGTGTGCAGCTGGGATGGTGTGACTCCCCACGGGAAGAGTGCGGCCCCAGGGCAGTATAATGGATGGTGGGAGTGATGGTGGTGAGAGTCCCAATACCGGTAGTGCTGGAGGCGCGAAGGAGCACACAGACAACAAGTTACAGTCCAGGGTCTTTACTCACAGTTCATGTGCTCCGGGTCACTTCGGCACCGGTAGTGACCGCCCGAGCCGTGCTGCGTCCACCAGGTGTGGCGCTCGGTCAACTCCCAGGCAGTTCAGAAGTATGGCTCAGGACCCCCTTTTGTCCTTTCTCTGGCCTGCCTCACCAGTGACCCACTTTTGTCCAGCTACCGCGGACTTGTGCGGTTAAACGTGGGCCCCATCCTCCGCTGTCCTATATGGTGCCTTCCTAGCAGGTTTGATGAGGTGTCGCACCAATAAATGATCACGACGACCGGTCTTTGGCTGAGGGTAGTTTCTCCTCCACCAAATTGGAATCCGGTACCCTAAATCTGCCTGACCCTTCACCCTGGATTCTCGTGGGTTCTTAGGGTCCCTTCCACCTTCTTGTTCCTGAGCCCTTCTGTTTCTCTGTCTCTTCTTCTCCTTTTCTGTTCCTTCCTGTTCCTTTCTGTTCCTTTCTCTTGGAGCTGGGATGAGACGCAATCTCAGCTCCCCTTCACCTCCTCCTCGGCCTCTCACTAGGCCCTCCTGGAGTAGAGCTCCTACAGAGCCTCTACTCCCTGTCTTCTCCTCTCTGGACAGAACCTAGATCCAAGATGGTGCCCACCTTTTATACCTCCCTCTGATCATGAGCCCAGGTGACTAGCAACCAATGGGCTCCTACCTACGCTCAGGAACCAACCCATATCTGCCCCTACAGCACTGGGTGCTCCACCCCCCTCCCCACTCCAGACAGGGACATAGTCGGTCGTGCCTGCACTTCTGTCTAGTGGGAGCACCGTTGAGCTGTCCCTCGGAAATGGGGTGTGTGTGCTGTATGCAGCTAACTGAGTCCTGGTCCATACTCCATCCTTACCCGGGAGTGGAATATCACACCTCTGGCAGAGGTGCAATACCCCTGTAGCGGCCGAACCCTCGGGGCGCTACATATGTACACAGTGACTGCACCAGCAGCACATTGAGTGCAGCTCTGGAGAATAATACAGGATGTAACTCAGAATCAGTACAGGATCAGTAATGTAATGTATGTACACAGTGACTGCACCAGCAGAAAAGTGAGTGCAGCTCTGGAGCATAATACAGGATGTAACTCAGAATCAGTACAGGATCAGTAATGTAATGTATGTGCACAGGGACTGCACCAGCAGAATAGTGAGTGCAGCTCTGGAGTATAATACAGGAGGTAACACAGGATCAGTAATGTAATGTATGTACACAGTGACTGCACCAGCAGAATAGTGAGTGCAGCTCTGGAGTATAATACAGGATGTAACTCAGGATCAGTAATGTATGTACACAGTGACTGCACCAGCAGAATAGTGAGTGCAGCTCTGGAGTATAATACAGGAGGTAACTCAGGATCAGTAATGTAATGTATGTACACAGTGACTGCACCAAGCAGAATAGTGAGTGCAGCTCTGGAGTATAATACAGGAGGTAACTCAGGATCAGTACAGGATTAGTAATGCATGTACACAGTGACTGCACCAGCAGAATAGTGAGTGCAGCTCTGGAGTATAATGCAGGGTGTAACTCAGGATCAGTACAGGATCAGTAATGTAATGTATGTACACAGTGACTGCACCAGCAGAATAGTGAGTGCAGCTCTGGTGTATAATACTGGATGTAACTCAGGATCAGTACAGGATCAGTAATGTAATGTATGTACACAGTGACTGCACCAGCAGAATAGTAAGTGCAGTTCTGGAGTATAATACAGGACGTAACTCAGGATCAGTACAGGATCAGTAATGTAATGTATGTACACAGTGACTGCACCAGCAGAATAGTGAGTGCAGCTCTGGAGTATAATACAGGATGTAGCTCATGTAATGTATGTACACAGTGACTGCACCAGCAGAATAGTGAGTGCAGCTCTGGAGTATAATATAGGATGTAACTCAGGATCAGTAATGTAATGTATGTACACAGTGACTGCACCAGCAGAATAGTGAGTGCAGCTGTGGAGTATAATACAGGATGTAACTCAGGATCAGTAATGTAATGTATGTACACAGTGACTGCACCAGCAGAATAGTGAGTGCAGCTCTGGGGTATAATACAGGATGTAACGCAGGATCAGTACAGGATCAGTAATGTAATGTATGTACACAGTGACTGCACCAGCAGAATAGTGAGTGCAGCTCTGGAGTATAATACAGGATGTAACACAGGATCAGTAATGTAATGTATGTACACAGTAGAGATTGCAGCTCTGGGGTGTAATAATCGATGTGACTCAGAATCAGTATAAAGTAAGTGATGCAATTTATATACACAGGGACTGAAGTTTTTATTTAGATTATTGTTATGTCTATTGAAGCTCTTTTACAGGTTATGAATCTTCTTAATCCTTGAAATGTCTTAGAAAAATATATCTTCGTGTTAACATAATATAAAAAAGTATAAAAAGGACATAAAATTTCAGCCAATAAATGTTTATAAACACCAGGCGGCTCAGCATGAGTCGCAGCTCAACACATTCCCTGTAGCAAATGAGGCGTTTTACAAGGCAGTGAGTAAGTATTTCATCCAGAGCTGTAATCAAGGAGGAAGGTGATGAATAGACACAACATGGAACTCATCTGAGAGTCCTGAATGGTTAATTAGGATCGGCCATCATCTTATATACACAGAGAACAGCAAGCGAACATTACAAACAAGCAGCAGCTATTGATGAATAGCTCCGTGATCCGGGGTTGGGGTTTTGGGGGGTTGTTGGAGGGGCGACCTCCACAGCTGCTTTAATGTCGCAAGGACAACCATAAAACCGCACTCTCCGGCTATGTACAGCCTTGCTGTACCTCGGATTAGGTCCTATCTCATTTTTATGGTCAATTTTGGAAATCAAATTTCATAGATGCATTAATTTTTTTTTAATTTGGACCCTGAACAAAAATCTACATAATTCAGACTGTCAGTAAATTCGCAGGCGGTCGGTAGATCTGCAACAAGGCCATTCAAAAATGGGAACTCGCTGGAGTTGAGCAATACAATTTGTAGGACCCTCCGTGGTTCAGCAGCCACGCCGGTAGTCCTCCTCCTACCTGCCAGTTCTCCTCTTCCGATTAGTTGGTCTGGCACAACGTCACCGCTGTGTCATGACATACTCATGATGTCAGGCAGACTAATCAGAAGAGGCGCCAGGGATGCCCGCAGATAGGAGAGAGTTTGCAGGGCTTTGGCTCGGCAGCCATGCAACGACTGTCGTGGCCACTGAACTGGAGTCCTGCTAATTTTTTTTGTTCAACTCTAAAATTCATCTCACAGTTGAAAAGCAATTTAATAAGATGAGTTAGGTGAAAACATAGAAACCAAAAAAAGGATTACTGAAAAGTATTATTACTTTGCCTTTGTATTTAGGAGAGTGACATGTCAAGCCTGACATGCAAAGGTGAGGAGACTTTTAAGCAGCAATGCTCCTCTGGCTCGATAGAGAGTCGATATTGACTTTTAGGATTGCTACTTCCTATAGGTGGCACTAGCATACTAGTCCTCTTCCTCTCTGGAGAGACAATTTGCATATCTAGGTGTTTGTCATTTTTACACAAATGGCTACTGATGTGGTATCAGTGGCAACACAAAAATAAAATGAGGTCGGTGGAGAACTCAGGTCAAAAAGTATATGGATGTCCACTGCTTATTTTATAAAAATGGAACCAATTTTCAACCAAAGAATTTTGAAAAAGTTTAAAAAATGTAGGACTAAATATTACCATAATAATAAATCACTATTGTGCCCTAATAATACTGCTATACTGTGCTCATATATCACTGCAATACACCGCATAGAATGATCAGGCTCTGGGTTTCCAATTTGAGCTTCAGAGACTAGTAGTTGAGCTTTTTGGAGAGAGTGAGTTAGTCCTTAGCTGGTAGAGACTGAGGGGCATTTGCCTTCCAATAAGTCCCTGTCTTAGTCTTCAGTTAATCTATAATATAACCGGGGATGTGTGTCTCTGTCTGAAGCCTCTATAGACACTGAACGCATACCGCGATCTAAGGCGCCATACTTACATACTTACCTGACCAGGAGGAGTGTTGCTGCGGCGCCTCTCTTCACCGGAGCCCGGGCAGGAGTGAGGCGTCGGATCGGCGTATGAGGATAGCGCTATCCGGCGCCATTTTACTGAAGACACATTTACAGTGTGTCTAAAGCAAAATGGCGCCGGACAGCGCGGTGCTCCGGCGCTGCACTCCTCCCCCGGCCTCCGGCAGAACAGGATGTAGCATCGCTGGAGCACAGAGAAGAAAGGTGAGTATAACTGTTTATTTTTTTTGTATGTGTGCAGCGTGAAAGGGATGAGGGGGCCACACATACCAGGATTGGGGATGAGGGGGCCACACATACCAGGATTGGGGGGTGAGGGGACCACACATACCCACACATACCAGGATTTGGGATGAGGGGGCCACACATACCAGGATTGGGGGGTGAGGGGACCACACATACCAGGATTGGAGGGTGAGGGGGCAACACATACCAGGATTGGTGGGTGAAGGGACCATGCATACAAGGATTGGGGGGTGAGGGGACCATGCATACCAGGATTGCAGGGTGAGGGGACCATGCATACCAGGATAAGGATGAGGGGTGCCATGCATACTAGGATGAGGGATTGGGTGCCATGCATACTAGGATGAGGGATTGGGTGCCATGCATACCAGGTTTCTGGGATGAGGAGGCCATACATACCGGAATTGGGATGAGGGGTGCCATACATACCAGGATAGGGATGAGGGGTACCTTGTATGCCAGGATAGGGATGAGGGGTACCATGTATACCAGGATTGGGGATGAGGGGACCATGCATACCAGGATAGGCATGAGGAGTGCCATGTAAAGCAGGATTGGGGATGAGGGGCCCATGCATACCAGGATAGGGATGAGGGGTGCCATGCACACTAGGATGGGGGTGAGGGAGCCATGCATACTGGGATTGGGGATGAGGGGTATCATGCATACCGGGATTGGGGATGAGGGGTATCATACATACCAGGATTGGGGATGAGGGGTGCCATGCATACCAGGATTGGGGATGAGGGAGCCATGCATACCAGGATTGGGGATGAGGGAGCCATGCATACCAGGATTGGGGATGAGGGAGCCATGCATACCAGGATTGGGGATGAGGGGTGCCATGCATACTAGGATTGGGGATGAGGGGTGCCATGCATACCAGGAATGGGGATGAGGGGTGCCATGCATACCAGGATTGGGGATGAGGGGTGCCATGCATACCATGCATACCAGGATTGGGGATGAGGGGTGCCATGCATACCAGGATTGGGGATGAGGGAGCCAGGCATACCAGGATTGGGGATGAGGGGTATCATGCATACCAGGATTAGGGATGAGGGGTATCATACATACCAGGATTAGGGATGAGGGGTATCATACATACCAGGATTGGGGATGAGGGGTGCCATGCATACCAGGATTGGGGATGAGGGAGCCATGCATACCAGGGATTGGGGATGAGGGAGCCATGCATACCAGGATTGGGGATGAGGGAGCCATGCATACCAGGATTGGGGATGAGGGAGCCATGCATACCAGGATAGGGGATGAGGGACCATGCATACCAGGATTGGGGATGAGGGGTTCCATGCATACCAGGATTGCGGATGAGGGGTGCCATGCATACGGGGATTGGGGATGAGGGGTGCCATGCATACCGGGATTGGGCATGAGGGGTGCCATGCATACCAGGATTGGGCATGAGGGGTGCCATGCATACCAGGATGGGGGATGAGGGGTGCCATGCATACCAGGATTGGGGATGAGGGGTGCCATGCATACCAGGATTGGGGATGAGGGGTGCCATGCATAGCGGGACTGGGGATTTGGGGTGCCATGCATACCAGGATAGGGATGAGGGGCCATGCATACCAGGATTTGGATGAGGGGCCCATGCATACCAGAATGAGGGATACCATACATACCAGGATAGGGATGAGGGATGGGGTACCATGCATACTAGGATAGGGACGAGGAGTACCACACATACCAGGATTGGGGATGAGGGGTGCCACGCATACCAGGATTGGGGATGAGGGGTGCCATGCATACCAGGATTGGGGGTGAGGGGTGCCATGCATACCAGGATTGGGGGTGAGAGGTGCCATGCATACCAGGATGGGGATGAGGGGTTCCATGCATACTAGTATTAGTGGTGAGGGGTGCCATGCATACCAGGATTAGTGGTGAGGGGTGCCATGCATACCAGGATTGGGGGTGAGGGGTGCCATGCATACCAGGATGGGGATGAGGGGTGCCATGCATACCATGATAGGATGGTGGGGACAGGGTGGGGGCAGCACAAATACCAGGAGTGGGGAAGCACATACCAGCATGGGAGACCATATACCAATAAAAATTCTCGCCACCCGGGCGTAGAATGGGTTCAATAGCTAGTATATATATAGTACAGACCAAAAGTTTGGACACACCATCTCATTTATTATTATTTAAAGATTTTTCTGTATTTTCATGACTTTGAAAATTGTACATTCACACTGAAGGCATCAAAACTATGAGAATGCCAAGAGTGTGCAAAGCAGTCATCAAAGCAAAAGGTGGCTACTTTGAAGAACCTAGAATATAAGACATATTTTCAGTTGTTTCACACTTTTTTGTTAAGTATATAATTCCACATGTGGTAATTCATAGTTTTGATGCCTTCAGTGTGAATGTACAATTTTCATAGTCATGAAAATACAGAAAAATCTTTAAATGAGAAGGTGTGTCCAAACTTTTGGTCTGTATTGTATATAGTGTGGGAAAAAAAGTATTTAGTCAGCCACCAATTGTGCAAGTTCTCCCACTTAAAAAGATGGGAGAGGTCTGTAATTAACATCATAGGTCGACCTCAACTATGAGAGACAAAATGAGAAAACAAATCCTGAAAATCACATTGTCTGATTTGGAAAGAAATTTTTATTCAAATATTGGTGGAAAATAAGTATTTGGTCAATTACAAACAAGCAAGATTTCTGTCTCTCACAGACCTGTAACTTCTTCTTTAACCCCTTTACAGCCCATGACGTATTAATACGCGTCAGTGCCCTGGGCTTTAAGAGCCTGACCCGTATTAGTACGTCATCGCGATCGCGCGCGCACACAGGCTGTGCGGGCGCGATCGCCGCCGGGTGTCAGCTGATTGTCACAGCTGACACCCGGTACTATATGCAGGGAGCGGTCCCGCAACCCCCGCAATGCTGCGATCGAAGTGGCAAGGGGAGGTGATCGATATACTCACCTCCTCTTCCGGCCTCCAGCGCTGTCTGCCGCGGCTTCTCCAAACGCAACATGGTGTCCGCTAACAATTTGAGCCGATTTTCCATTCAATTTGTTAGCGGACACCATATTGCGTTTGGAGAGCCCCTGTGTGCCTAAACATTGGAGCTCCCCCACAAGTGACCCCATTTTGGAAACTAGACCCCCAAAGGCACCTATCTAGATGCATAGTGAGCACTTGGAACCCTCAGGTGCTTCACAAATTGATTCGTAAAAATGAAAAAGTGGAAAAAAAAATACTTTTTCATTTTTACAAATCAATTTGTGAAGCACCTACGGGTTTCAAGTTCTCACTATGCATCTAGATAGGTGCCTTGGGGGGTCTAGTTTCCAAAATGGGGTCACTTGTGGGGGGTTTCCACTGTTTAGGCACATCAGGGGCTCTCCAAATGCAACATGGCGTCCGCTAATTATTCAAGCAAATTTTACAATCAAAAAGTCAAATGGCGCTCCTTCCCTTCCGAGCCCTGCCGTGTGCCCAAACAGTGTTTTTTCCCCACATATGGGGTATCTGCATGCCCAGGGGAAATTGCACAACAAATTTTGGGGTCCATTTTTTCTTGTTACCCCTGCGAAAATAAAAAAAATTGGGTCTAAAGTAACATTTTTGTGAAAAAAGTTAAATGTTCATTTCTTTCTTCCACATTCCAAAAATTCCTGTGAAGCACCTGAAGGGTTAATAAAGTTCTTGAATGTGGTTTTGAGCACCTTGAGGGGTGCAGTTTTTAGAATGGTATCACTTTTGGGTATTTTCTGTCATAAAGACCTCTCAAAGTGACTTCAAATGTGATGTGGTCCCTAAAAAAATGGTTTTGTAAATTTTGTTGGAAAAATGAGAAATCGCTGGTCAACTTTTAACCCTTATAGCTCCCTAACAATAATAAATTTTGGTTCCAAAATTGTGCTGATGTAAAGTAGACATGTGGGAAATGTTATTTATTAACTCTTTTGTGTGACATATCTCTCTGATTTAAGGGCATAAAAATTCAAATTTTGAAAATTGCAAAATTTTCAAAATTTTCGCCAAATTTCCATTTTTTTCACAAATAAACACAAGTGATGCCGAAGAAATTTTACCACAATCATGAAGTACAATGTGTCATGAAAAAACTTTCTCAGAATCAGGGCAATCTGTTGAAGCGTTCCAGAGTAATTACCTCATAAAGTGACAGTGGTCAGAATTGTAAAAATTGGCCCGGTCATTAACGTGCAAACCACCCTCGGGGATAAAAGGGTTAAGAGGCTCCTCTGTCCTCCACTCATTACCTGTAGTACTGGCACCTGTTTGAACTTGTTATCAGTATAAAAGACACCTGTCCGCAACCTCAAACAGTCACACTCCAAACTCCACTATGGTGAAGACCAAAGAGCTGTCGAAGAACACCAGAAACAAAATTGTAGCCCTGCACCAGGCTGGGAAGACTGAATCTGCAAGAGGCAAACAGCTTGGTGTGAAGAAATCAACTGTGGGAGCAATAATTAGAAAATGGAAGACATACAAGACCACTGATAATCTCCCTGGATCCGGGGCTCCACACAAGATATCACCCCGTGGAGTCAAAATGATCTCAAGAACAGTGAGAAAAAATCCCAGAACCACACAGGGACCTAGTGAATGACCTGCAGAGAGCTGGGACCAACATTACCCAGGCTACGATCAGTAACACACTACGCCGCCAGGGACTCAGATCCTGCAGTGCCAGACGTGTCCCCCTGCTTAAGCCATTACATGTCCGGGCCCATCTGAAGTTTGCTAGAGAGCATTTGGATGATCCAGAAGAGTATTGGGAGAATGTCATATGGTCAGATGAAACCAAAGTAGAACCGTTTGGTAGAAACACAACTCGTCATGTTTGGAGGAGAAATAATGCTGAGTTGCATCCAAACAACACCATACCTACTGTGAAGCATGGGGGTGGCAACATCATGCTTTGGGGCTGTTTCTCTGCCAAGGGACCAGGACGACTGATCCGTGTACATGAAAGAATGACTGGGGCCATGTATCGTGAGATTTTGAGTGCAAACCTCCTTCCATCAGTAAGAGCATTGAAGATGAAACGTGGCTGGGTCTTTCAGCATGACAATGATCCCAAGCACACAGCCAGGGCAACGAAGGAGTGTCTTCATAAGAAGTATTTCAAGGTCCTGGAGTGGCCTAGCCAGTCTCCAGATCTAAACCCTATAGAAAACCTTTGGAGGGAGTTGAAAGTCCGTGTTGCCCAGTGACAGCCCCAAAACATCAGTGCTCTAGAGGAGATCTGCATGGAGGAATGGGCCAACATACCAGCAACAGTGTGTGCCAACCTTGTCAAGACTTACAGAAAACGTTTGACCTCTGTCATTGCCAACAAAGGATATATAACAAAGTATTGAGATGAACTTTTGTAATTGACTAAATACTTATTTTCTACCAAAATTTGAAAAAAAATTCTTTCCAAATCAGACAAGGTGATTTTCAGGATTTGTTTTCGCATTTTGTCTCTCATAGTTGAGGTCGACCTATGATGTCCATTACATGCCTCTCTCATCCTTTTAAGTGGGAGAACTTGCACAATTGGTGGCTGACTAAATACTATTTTCCCCACTGTATATATATATATATATATATATATATATATATATGTATACATACATATATACTGTATATATACATATATATATATATATATACATACACTGTACACTGTTGGCATATATATATAAATACATACACTGCTCAAAAAATAAAGGAAACACTTAAACAACAGAATATAACTTCAAGTAAATCAAACTTCTGTGAAATCAAACTGTCCACTTAGGAAGCAACACTGATTGACAATCAATTTCACATGCTGTTGTGCAAATGGAATAAACAATAGATGGAAGTTATTGACAATTATCAAGACACCCTCAATAAAGGAGTGGTTCTGCAGGTGGGGACCACAGACCACATCTCAGTACCAATGCTTTCTGGCTGATGTTTTGGTCACTTTTGAATGTTCGTTGTGCTTTCACACTCATGGTAGCATGAGACGGACTCTACAACCCACAGAAGTTGCTCAGGTAGTGCAGCTCATCCAGGATGGCACATCAATGCGAGCTGTGGCAAGAAGGTTTGCTGTGTCTGTCAGCATAGTGTCCAGAGGCTGGAGGTGCTACCAGGAGACAGGCCAGTACACCAGGAGACGTGGAGGGGGCCGTAGGAGGGCAACAACCCAGCAACAGTACCGCTACCTCCGCCTTTGTGCAAGGAGGAGCACTGCCAGAGCCCTGCAAAATGACCTCCAGTAGGCCACAAATGTGCATGTGTCCGCACAAATAGTTAGAAACTGACTCCATGAGGGAGGTATGAGGGCACGACGTCCACAGATGGGGGTTGTGCTCACAGCCCAACACAGAGCAGGACGCTTGGCATTTGCAACAGAACACCAAGATTGGTAGAGTCGCCACTGGCGCCCTGTGCTCTTCACAGATGAAAGCAGGTTCACACTGAGCACATGTGACAGACGTGACAGAGTCTGGAGACGCCGTGGAGAGCGATGTGCTGCCTGCAACATCCTTCAGCATGACCGGTTTGGCAGTGGGTCAGTAATGGTGTGGGGTGGCATTTCTTTGGAGGACAGCACAGCCCTCCATGTGCTCGGCAGAGGTAGCCTGACTGCCATTAGGTACCGAGATGAGATCCTCAGACCCCTTGTAAGACCATATGCTGGTGCGGTTGGCCCTGGGTTCCTCCTAATGCAGGTGTGGCACCCCAGGGGTCTGGTTTCCACAGTAACAGCAATGTTATGTCTGAGAGCAGGTGGGAGGTCTCTTGGTCAGGAATCCTATGCATGCCACACCTCCTGCCCAGTCCTGGGAGGGGAAGGACTTCCCCTATATAAACCTGGGGCTGAGGCAGGGTTAGAGAGTAGAGAAGAAGTAGAGACAGAGAAAAGAAGCAAATATAGGAACAGAACATCAGGAGCTCTGTGGGAGCAGTGTTACAAGGAGTCAGGGGCTGGCAGCTGCAGAGCTCGCCCTGACTGAGAAGATTTCTTACCGGACCCGGAGTCCGAGGCTGTGGGGACTAACTCCTACCCAGCAGCAGAATCCGTCAGGCAGGGGATTCCAGGTCCTCTGGCCAAGAAACCCGAAGGCACGGTCACACGCATGGGACCAGCACCGCCGTCGTGGAGCGGAAGCTACTAGAAGGCCCCGAGTCACCGGCCATACGGGTGAGCACCACACGGTACACTCAGGGACGTGGGCTACTTATACCCGCCTCTAGCAAGGTAGCCAGAAGAGTACAGTCAGTTTGGGAGGCCTACAACTCCGCCTGGCCAGGGGAGATCCCATCTGCTCAAGGACCGACCAGGCCCCAATCGCTAGCCAGTACTCCGGGAGGGTCTATCGTTGTCACCAGTAAAGACCCTGAACTACACCGTACCGTCTCTGAGTGGCTCCTGCTACCCCCATCATCCACGTCGGCTGCCCTGAGGCCATACCCCTCCCGTTGGGGGTTATACTATCACGCTGCACAATCCTACCACCGGCCTCAACGGTCTGCCCTGCAGCAGCAGCTCCTTAGCTGCATTCAACGGGTGGCGTAGTCGTACAACATCTACCGCTAATCCAGCGCCACTTAGTCTGACTCCCTGGGCACGGACCGGATCACCGCCACGAGACTACAACCCTTAAGAGATCCGGCTCCGGGTAAGCTCCCGCGTGCGCAACGCAGCGCGACACAGGCCCAGGGGCACGTCAACTTTTGGCATAGTCGGCAGGATTTCGTGCCCGCAACCACCGGGTACTGCGTGCCTGAAAAAGACTGTTCAAACTTACCAGTGGTGAAGATTCCCGCCATCCGGCACCATCTTCTACATTCTTCCCGCCATCCGCGAAGTTTTCCCGCCATCCGGCGCCATCTTCGGCCTTCTTCCCGCCATCCGTGGAGGTTTCCCGCCATTGGACGCCATCTTGAGGACGCCGCGCGGGAAGAAGAGGGGCGTGGACTCCGAAAGCGCGCGAGAACTGAAGTCCCGCCTCACGTCCGGACGTTGCGTAAGGTCCTGGAAGGAGCCCAGCAGACGCCGACGTCACAGGAGCGCGACGGAAGGTCCTCAACCCTGACGATCCACTGCGGAGCCGCGGCCTACGGAAGAGGATCATCGCAAGGTAGGCCACGGTCCACTAGGTGGGAGAAGGATGTCGGATACGGAGGAGAGCTTCACCGCTTCAACCCCCGCCAGCGCCACCGCTGTTGCGGTCATGCCTTTCACCATGCCCTATATCCCGGGGGCAGCCTGGCTACCCCAGTACTCAGGGGAATCGCATACCCTGCATGACTTTAGAGAAAAGCTGGATAGCCTCTTCCAGGTGTACCCCCTTACAGAAGAGCAAAAAGTGAGCATCCTGGTGGCCCAATTAACCGGGGCAGCCCAAAGGGAGGTAAAGTCCTGGCCACCTGGGGGGAGGACTGTCGCAGGAATACTGGCCCGGCTGAGGGACACCTTTGATACCCGCACCTCAGCCGAGATCAAGCTCAGATTCTACGGGTGCAAACAGCGGGCACATGAGAGTATAAGGGACTATGCATTAAACCTACAAGAAGCCCTGAGAGCCATTAAGCAGACCGACCCTGACGGCGTGGGAGACGAGGACAGGCTGTTGACTGAACAATTTATAGAGGGTTTATATTGCAATGCCCACCGAACCCAGTTGCGGGCAATGGCCTTACAGGACCCTCATCTGGGATTTGCACAGTTCAAGGACAGAGCCATCCGGGTGCTCCGAGAACCGGCACCAGGTGGCGTTGTGACCCACAGACGCCCCACTACCACTTACCACCAGGAGGCGGCGCCCTTGTCGGCAGGGCCTGTGGGAGCTGATGCGCAGGCTTTGAGCAATGACCCGGCTCCAGACCTGCACCATCAGGTCCAAGAGCTAGCTAAAAGCGTTGCTGCGCTAACCCGAACTGTGCAGTCTTTACAGGTTTCTACTCCAGGGAAGATCCAGCTGGCATCCGGACCGGAGGACATCCCGTGGCGTCGACCAAGGAGGACCCCACCGGCCAGAGGAAGACCCAGCGACCGATACAACGAGGACGGACGACCCATCTGCCACCGCTGTAATCAACCCGGACATATGGCAAGGTACTGTCCTTTAAACTGGCACAACCTAGGGTAGAGGGCCAACCCCTAGGAAAAAGATCATCAGGCCCATCGAACTGGCGCGACAAATATGTGGGAGGATGTCCAGTCTTGCCTGTGGTACTGGATGGCATTCCTATGAGTGCCCTACTGGACACCGGGTCACAGGTCACCACCATCCCGTACGTGCTCTTCAAGCAGTACTGGAATGACTCGGATATTACCCGCTACCCTGACGACGACTTGAGTATCATCGCCAGCAATGGTCAGCCCGTGCCACAGATCGGATTTAAAGAGGTGACCATTAAAATTGGTAGAGTTGAACTGGCAGCACAGGGACTGATCATTGTTGACATTGACAAACACGAGAGTCACCCAAAGATAACTCTAGGAACTAATGTAATTGAAAATTGTCTTGCAGAGGTGATTTTCCTTTTACAGCAGGTTGCCAAGAACGCCAGCTCCGGCGAGCAGCGAGTGCTCCAAAAAGAGATCCGGGCACTGATGCGACGGCAACAGGTGGAACTCTCCGGCGGTGAGATTGGTAGCGTGAGAATGTGTGACCCTTTCCCTATTGCCATGCCCCCGAAAAGTGAAATGATGATTTGGTGCCGGGCAGCTATTGGTCTGAGAGGTAGAGATTACCAGGCAATGGTAGAACCAGTTTACTCAGACAGTAGGCCCACCATCTTGACAGCACAGGGGGTGGTTAATGTACGCCATGGGAGGGTGCCCGTTCGCATAATCAATATCGGGAAGAGGGAAGTGTACCTGCCCCGGTATGCCACGCTAGCCAAATTATATTCCATTAACCAAAATGCTATACAATCTGTGGAACCCTTGCCTCCATCTCACCCGGAGGAAGGTAACGGCTCTAAGAAAACAATGGAGGACTGGTGTCAGCAACTACATTTGGGTACTGACTCCACTCCCTCACACCAGAAACAGGGAGTCTATCGGGTGGTTCAAGAGTACGAGAGAGTGTTTAGTAAACACCCGTTAGACTTCGGGCGAGTCAAGGGGGTAGAACACCACATCCCCACGGGAGACCATCCTCCCATAAAAGAGAGGTATCGACCCGTACCCCCTGCACACTACCAACACGCCAAGGGGATGCTTAGAGACATGAAGGAGGCTGGGGTGATCAGGGATAGCTGTAGCCCCTGGGCAGCTCCACTAGTCTTAGTCAAAAAGAAAGACAACACCATGAGGATGTGTGTAGATTACCGGAAAATCAACCGTATCACACACAAGGATGAGTACCCCTTACCAAGGATAGAGGAGTCTTTGGCTGCTTTAAGATCTGCTAACTTCTTCTCTACCTTGGATCTCACTAGTGGGTACTGGCAGGTTCCTGTAGCAGAGGCGGACCGGGAGAAGACCGCATTCACCACCCCGATGGGACTTAGCGAGTTTACCTGCATGCCGTTCGGACTCTGCAACGCACCAGGAACCTTCCAACGATTAATGGAGTGCTGTCTGGGCCACAGAAACTTCGAGACGGTCCTGTTGTACCTGGACGATGTCATCGTATATTCTAAGACTTATGAGGACCACCTGAAACACCTGGTGGAAGTGTTCGAAGCTCTGGCAAGCTACGGCCTAAAGGTGAAACCCTCCAAGTGTCACCTCCTGAAACCAAAGGTGCAGTACCTGGGACACGTGGTGAGCGCTGACGGAGTGGCTCCCGACCCTGATAAGATCACCGCAATTAAGGAATGGCCAAGTCCCTCCAGTGTAAAGGAAGTGCGGCAGTTCCTCGGGTTGGTAGGCTACTACCGCAGGTTCATCCCCGGTTTCACCAAAAAGGCAGCTCCTATGCAGGACCTCCTGATAGGCCAGTCCCGGAAGGCCAAGAACCAGAAGCCGCCCTTCAGATGGGAGAAGTTGGAAGAAGAGTCCTTCCGCCAGCTGAAGATGGCCCTCACGGGGGATGAAATCCTGGCGTACCCGGATTACAGCCAGCCCTTTATCCTCTACACCGACGCAAGTAACATCGGGCTAGGAGCCGTGCTGTCCCAGATCCAGCAGGGGAAAGAGCGAGTAATCGCTTACGCCAGCCGAAAACTGCGACCCACCGAAAGAAACCCTGAGAATTACAGCTCATTTAAGCTAGAGTTCCTGGCAGTGGTGTGGGCAGTCACCGAACGCTTTAAGCACTACCTCGCTTCTTCCCGGTTCGTCGTGTACACGGATAACAACCCGTTGACACATCTGGACACGGCAAGACTCGGTGCCCTAGAGCAGAGATGGATGGCCCGCCTGTCCAACTACGAGTTCACCATCAAATACCGGGCAGGACGCTCCAATACCAACGCGGACACCCTGTCCAGGATGCCAAACCTACCGGACGTAGGAGAGGATCCAGAGGGACTGGAAGAAGTCGAACTCCCCGCGTTTCACCGTCATGGGACGATCCAGTATTCCCATCGGGTAAGGAGTAAGCAAGGCGCTACGCTTAACCCCTTACCTCACTACAACTGGGCGGAAACGCAAGACAGTGACCCTGCTGTCCGGCTGGTGAAGGAGATGCTGACTCAGCCAGAGGCTCGCCTTGACCCAGACGCTCCGGAGGAAGCCAAGCAACTGTGGGCAGAAAAGAGTAGACTGTTCCTTTACAAGGGGAAGTTGTGCCGCAGGATGGTTAACTCCCGGACGCATGAACTAATCTGGCAAGTAGTGGTGCCACGACGAGACGCAGCCATGGTGATGGAGGCATACCACGATGGAGCTGGGCATTTCGGATGGAAGAAGCTGGAGTTCCTGCTGCGCGGGCGGTTCCATTGGGTAGGCATGAGGGGAACCATCGAGAGGTGGTGCAGAGACTGTGGCCCGTGCAACCTGAGGAGGAAGGATCGTGCCAGCCAGAAGACTCCCCTGCAGTCCATCGTCACCCGGTAGCCGTTGGAACTGGTAGCCTTGGATCATGTAAAACTGACCCCAAGCAGAAGTGGCTACGTCTACGCGTTAACCATTGTGGATCATTACTCCCGGTTCTTGGTTGTCGTCCCCGTCAAGGACTTAACGGCTCAAACAGCAGCTAGAGCCTTCCAGCAGCACTTCTGCCATCCACACGGGTACCCGGACCAAGTGCTGACGGACCAGGGACCTGCCTTTGAAGCGGAGGTCTTCCAGGAATTCTGCAATCTGTATGGCTGCCGGAAGATAAGGACGACACCCTATCATCCGCAAACTAATGGACTTTGTGAGAAAATGAACCAGGTGGTAATGGATCTTCTGAAAACGTTGCCCCTGGAAGAACGCAGTCTGTGGCCTGAGAAGCTGCCCGATCTGGTGGACCTATACAACCACATCCCGGTAGTTTCCAACAACTGTACCCCGGCTTACCTAATGAGGGCGAGACCTGGTAAGTTACCTGTTGACCTGGAAATGGGAGTCCTGACACCCGAGGACACTTCACCAGAAGCAGACTGGGACACAGAGAGGCAGCAGCAGTACCGGAAAGTACAGGAGAGCGTGGAGCGAAGTCTCTGTCAGGCTAGGGAGAGACAAGAGAAAACTTACAACCAGTATGCTCCCGCTGTTCCCCTGGTGCCCGGAGAGCAGGTCTTGAAGAGGAAAAGATGGCTCCACAAGTTGGACGACCAGTGGGAGAAGGACCCGTACACCGTACTGCCCTCAAGCCACGAGAACCCGAAGGTCTGTACCATCAGTAAAGACGGAGGGGAGACCACAGCCATTGTATCCCGGGATCACCTGAAGAAGTGTCCTGAACAGCTACGGAACCCTGAAGAGGAACAAGAAGACCATCGACTCGTAGAGGAAAGGGAAGATATGGTTAGTACTGTGCTCGGAGACTTCCCTCGGTCTTGGACTCAAGTCAATGGTGCAGTTGTGGTACCCGTACTCACCTTCCTCCAACCAGCATCCCAAGCACCTACGGAGCAACAGGTAGAGCTGGAAGAACAGCCGGTCCAGGAGGCAGAAGACCCCACACCAGCAGACCAGGAGGATCAACCCTCTGCTTGCAGTGAGCCTGCCATATCCCTAGTGAGCCAAAGGGCCCGTAGACCGCTGCCCAGTTTACCCTTAACAGCTCCTACACCCTGTAGTTCAGGGCCAGACAGTCAGCTCCGTAGGTCCACTAGGGCCACTAGAGGCCAGTTACCCGCACGTTGGAGGATTTGAAGTGTATAAATTGTTTTATTTGTGGTTACCTGTTTTTCTTGTTGCTTGTGTATAATTATGTGTTTCTAGTTGTTTATAGGAGTCTTTGGTGGATTTACCGGGAATCCTGTGTACATAGTTGGAGCGTAACCCAGGACGGACTAAAGACTGTTAAGGACTCGGGGCAGGACAGACCCCTACCTGGTTACGTCTCCCTGTTTTGGTGAAATGGACACCTTGCTTTCTTCAAAGACTGCACCCGGTTACGGACATGCCGTGACCACCTTTATGTGTTTCTTTATTGTATTGTTATTGTTATATCTTGTTATGTTTTCCTAAAATATGTTTAGTCCCGGAGTACTAAATTTCACTAGGGGGGAATGTGGCACCCCAGGGGTCTGGTTTCCACAGTAACAGCAATGTTATGTCTGAGAGCAGGTGGGAGGTCTCTTGGTCAGGAATCCTATGCATGCCACACCTCCTGCCCAGTCCTGGGAGGGGAAGGACTTCCCCTATATAAACCTGGGGCTGAGGCAGGGTTAGAGAGTAGAGAAGAAGTAGAGACAGAGAAAAGAAGCAAATATAGGAACAGAACATCAGGAGCTCTGTGGGAGCAGTGTTACAAGGAGTCAGGGGCTGGCAGCTGCAGAGCTCGCCCTGACTGAGAAGATTTCTTACCGGACCCGGAGTCCGAGGCTGTGGGGACTAACTCCTACCCAGCAGCAGAATCCGTCAGGCAGGGGATTCCAGGTCCTCTGGCCAAGAAACCCGAAGGCACGGTCACACGCATGGGACCAGCACCGCCGTCGTGGAGCGGAAGCTACTAGAAGGCCCCGAGTCACCGGCCATACGGGTGAGCACCACACGGTACACTCAGGGACGTGGGCTACTTATACCCGCCTCTAGCAAGGTAGCCAGAAGAGTACAGTCAGTTTGGGAGGCCTACAACTCCGCCTGGCCAGGGGAGATCCCATCTGCTCAAGGACTGACCAGGCCCCAATCGCTAGCCAGTACTCCGGGAGGGTCTATCGTTGTCACCAGTAAAGACCCTGAACTACACCGTACCGTCTCTGAGTGGTTCCTGCTACCCCCATCATCCACGTCGGCTGCCCTGAGGCCATACCCCTCCCGTTGGGGGTTATACTATCACGCTGCACAATCCTACCACCGGCCTCAGCGGTCTGCCCTGCAGCAGCAGCTCCTTAGCTGCATTCAACGGGTGGCGTAGTCGTACAACATCTACCGCTAATCCAGCGCCACTTAGTCTGACTCCCTGGGCACGGACCGGATCACCGCCACGAGACTACAACCCTCAAGAGATCCGGCTCCGGGTAAGCTCCCGCGTGCGCAACGCAGCGCGACACAGGCCCAGGGGCGCGTCACAGGAGAATGCCAGACCTCATGTGGCTGGAGTGTGTCAGCAGTTCCTGCAAGATGAAGGCATTGAAGCTATGGACTGGCCCGCCCGTTCCCCAGACCTGAATCGATTGAGCACATCTGGGACATCATGTCTCGCTCCATCCACCAACGTCACGTTGCACCAGACTGTCCAGGAGTTGGCGGATGCTTTAGTCCAGGTCTGGGAGGAGATCCCACAGGAGACCATCCACAACCTCATCAGGAGCATGCCCAGGCGTTGTAGGGCGATCATACAGGCACGTGGAGGCCACACACAATACTCAGCCTCATCAGGAGCATGCCCAGGCGTTGTAGGGAGGCCATACAGGCATGTGGAGGCCACACACAATACTCAGCCTCATCAGGAGCATGCCCAGGCGTTGTAGGGAGGTCATACAGGCACGTGGAGGCCACACACAATACTCAGCCTCATCAGGAGCATGCCCAGGCGTTGTAGGGAGGTCATACAGGCACGTGGGGGCCACACACAATACTCAGCCTCATCAGGAGCATGCCCAGGCGTTGTAGGGAGGTCATACAGGCACGTGGAGGCCACACACAATACTCAGCCTCATCAGGAGCATGCCCAGGCGTTGTAGAGAGGTCATACAGGCACGTGGAAGCCACACACAATACTCAGCCTCATCAGGAGCATGCCCAGGCGTTGTAGGGAGGTCATACAGACACGTGGAGGCCACACACAATACTCAGCCTCATCAGGAGCATGCCCAGGCGTTGTAGAGAGGTCATACAGGCACGTGGAGGCCACACACAATACTCAGCCTCATCAGGAGCATGCCCAGGCATTGTAGGGAGGCCATACAGGCACGTGGAGGCCACACACAATGCTCAGCCTCATCAGGAGCATGCCCAGGCGTTGTAGGGAGGTCATACAGGCACGTGGAGGCCACACACAATACTCAGCCTCATCAGGAGCATGCCCAGGCGTTGTAGGGAGGTCATACAGGCACGTGGAGGCCACACACAATACTCAGCCTCATCAGGAGCATGCCCAGGCATTGTAGGGAGGTCATACAGGCACGTGGAGGCCACACACAATACTCAGCCTCATCAGGAGCATGCCCAGGCGTTGTAGAGAGGTCATACAGGCACGTGGAGGCCACACACAATACTCAGCCTCATCAGGAGCATGGCCAGGCGTTGTAGAGAGGTCATACAGGCACGTGGAGGCCACACACAATACTCAGCCTCATCAGGAGCATGCCCAGGCGTTGTAGGGAGGTCATACAGGCACGTGGAGGCCACACACAATACTGAGCCTCATTGTGACTTGTTTTAAGGACATTACATCACAGTTGGATCAGCCTGTAGTGTGTTTTTCCACTTTAATTTTGGGGGTGACTCCAAATCCAGGCCTCCATTGGTTAATAAATGTGATTTCCATTGATGATTTTTGTGTGATTTTGTTGTCAGCACATTCAGCTTTATACAGAACAAAGTATTCAATGAGAATATGTCATTCATTCAGATCTAGGATGCGTTATTTGAGTTTTCCCTTTATTTTTTTGAGCAGTGTATATATATATATATATCTATCTAACAGTGGGCTCATACCTTTGTGCCATATTTTTGGTGTAGAAAACTTCTTACGGAATCCTGAACATAAAGTGTAATATATCAGTTGTCCTGTGGTGGCACTGCAGGTAAATTGAACAACTGATTTTTTGTTCCTCTACTATTATTATTAAAATTATTATTATTATTATTATTATTATTATTATTATTAATTTTGCTTGCTTATATAGCACCATTAATTCTCCAGTGCTCTAATGTCCCCATTGGGGCTCACAATGTTAACCACCTATCAATATGTCTTTGGCGTGTGGGAGGAAACCCTCAAAGACATACAAACTCCTTGCAGATATTCTCCTTAGTGGGATTTGAACCCAGGATTCCAGCGTGCTAACCACTGAGCCACCATGCTGTGCACAGCTGAGAACTAGACGTTCCACCTACAGTGACCAAATTACCATTTTGAGAGCCTTCAAAATCCATAATATTCAGAAGCATCAGAATAATGCAAAATTAAAAAAACATCACCTGGTCGTCTATCTTTTTTACTGGATCATAACTGTAATGCTTCATTTGTCCTGCGGTGGCACTGTAGGGAAATTGAACACTTGCTACTTTGCTCCTCTACTGATCACAGCTGATCATTCTATTTTTCAAAACATACAATATTACTGAATGTAAAAAAAAAATCAGTTGGACAACAAATGTCTTTGGAGTGTGGGAAGAAAGAAGAAATCCAAGACCGCAGCACTTCTAAGAAACAATGCTAACCACTCAGCCACCAAGCTGCCCTCAGCTGATTACTGAAGGTCACACCTGCAGTGACCACATTACCATTTTTAGAGCCTTCAAAATTAATAATATCCAGAAATATAAAATAATACTAAATGTTAAATAAAAAAAAAACACCTGGGCATCAATTATTCTGGATAGCTCAAAATTGTAATCCTTTATTTGTCCAGGGGTGGCACTGCAGGGAAATTGTACACTTGCTAGTTGGTTCCTCTACTGATTACATGTGATCATTGGAGGATCCAAAACACACAATAGTACTTATTGAAAAAAAAAAAAAAAATCACCTGGACATCGAGTATTTCAAACATATTTACTGGGTGGTTCAGAACTGTAATTCTTCATTTCTCCAGTGGTGGCACTGCAGGGAAATTGAACACTTGCTAGTGGGTTCCTCCAATGATCACAGCTGATCACTGAAGGTCGCAATTGCAGTGATCAAATTACCATTTAGAAATTCTTCAAAATCCATAACATCCAGAGAAATAAAATAATACTGAATGTGAAAAAAAATTCACCTGGAAATCAATTTTCTTTTTACTAAGTGAGTCATAACTGATATCCTTTATTTCCATAAATAAAGGGTATTTAGGGCACCACTCAGTATCCCATGCAGACTTGGTACACATACTCTAAAAATCCAAGGCACCGGGTATCTTCCTTCCACAAAAATTAATTTTTATTGACACAAGTGTAGAGACAGGAAAATTTTGCAACGTTTTGGCCACGCAGAGCCTTCTTCAAGCCAAGAAAAAAAGTGCATTGAATCTTTGGAGTATGTGTAATACTTTATTTGTCCTATGGTGGCACTGCAGGGAAATTGAACACTTGTAACTTGGTTCCTTTACTGATCACAGCTGATCATTGAAGATTCCAAAACATACAATAATAATGAATGTAAAAAAAAAAATCACCTGGACATCAGGTGGGATTTGAACTCAAGACCCAAGCGCTACAAAGAAACAGTGATAACCACTGAGACACCCCACTGCCCACAGCTGAACATTGGAGGTCCCACCTGCAGTGATCATACAATAGTACTGAATGTAAAAAATAAATAAATACAAAAATCACCTGTTTAAAATATATTTTCTGGGTGGGTCAGAACTGTAATCCCTCAGCATCCGGGAACGGGCTGCCCCCAACCACCAGCTGCCTATTTGTACCTGGCCGGACACAACAATATAGGGAAGCCCTTTTTTTCTTAATTATTTCATGAATTTCATGAAATAATTAAAAAAAAGAAATACGTGGGGCTTCGCCCTATTTTTGTGTCCAGCCAGGTACAACTAGGCAGCTGGGGGCTGGAATCCGCAGCGCAGGGAGGCCCAAGCTTTCTGGGCCACCCCCGCTGCAAATTGCAGTCCGCAGCCACCCCGGAAAATGGCGCGTTCATAGAAGCGCCATCTTCTGGCGCTGTACCCAACTCATCCAGGGCCCTGGTGCGGTGGCTCACTGGGTAATAAAGGGGTTAGGGCCAGCTTGGCATTATCAGCTGGCCCTAAGCCCGAAATTCATGGGGTCACGCCAATATTAGACATGACCGCCATGAATTTCTAGTAAAGTATTTAAAAAAAAAACACAAACACCCAGAATAAAGTCCTTTAATTGAAATAAACACACAATTCTTTATTGTTCTAAATTAAACCATACTTACCATCACGCCCATTCCAGCTGAAGCCAACGATCTCCTGCAATAAAAGAAAAATAATAAAGCAACATCATCCTTACCTTTCCATGGTTCCCAGGACGGCTCCAGCTCTGCTACATCGAGATGACAGGCTGGACTGCAGCAGAAAGCTGCCATCCAGCCTGTCATCCCGCAGACACTGAGAAGCGCAGGCATGCTTGCACTCTGCAGTGTCTCTGAAGAATGGCATGCTGGATGGCAGCGCTCAGCTGTGATCCAGCCTGTCATCTCAATGCCATCCCAGCGTAGGAGAATTCTCCTGCTGAAGCGCTGAGCGCAGGAGAATTCTCCCACGCTGTCAGTGACGTGCATGAGGTGAGCTGAGTTCATTGGACATGAGCTCACCTCATGCACGTCACTGACAGCGTGGGAAAATTCTCCTGCACTCAGCGCTTCAGCAGGAGAATTCTCTCACGCTCACTGCAAGCGCAGGCGAATTTTTCCACGCTGTCAGTGACGTGCATGAGGTGAGCCGAGTTCATTGGGCATGACCTCGGCTCATCTTTATGCCGTCACAGCGAGACACTGAGGAGCACAAGCATGCCTGCGCTTCTTAGTGTCTGCAGCATGGCAAGCTGGATGGCAGCTTTCGGCTGCGATACAGCTTGTCATGTGAATGTAGCAGAGCTGGAGCCGTCGTGGGAACCATGGAAAGGTAAGGATGAGGTTGCTTTATTATTTTACTTTTATTGCAGGAGATCGTTGGCTTCAGCTGGAATGGGCGTGATGGTAAGTATGGTTTAATTTAGAACAATAAAGAATTGTGTCTTTATTTCAATTAAAGGACTTTATTCTGGGTGTTTGTGTTTTTTTTTTAACTTTGACTATGGGGTTAGTAATGGGGGTGTCTTATAGACGCCTCTCCATTACTAACCTGGGCTTGATGTCAGCTGGCATTATAAGCTGACATCAACCCCAACCCTATTACCCCACTGCCACCGCTACAGGGCAAAGGGAAGAGCAAGGCTAAGTGCCAGAATTGGCGCATCCTATGCATGCGCCATTTCTGGGGCGACTGACGGCTGGTGTTTCTAGCCTGGGAGGGGGCCAATATTCATTGCACTCTTCCTGGGCTATTAATATCAGCCCCCAGCTGTCTGCCTAGCCTTTACTAGCTGTTAAAATAGGGGGGACCCCACGTCATTTTTTTGGGGGTCCCCCATTTTAATAGCTAGTAAAGGCTAGGTATTCAGCTGGGGGCGGATATTAGAAGCCTGGGAAGCTCCACGGGTATTACCCCCTTCCCAGGCTTCAAACATCTGCCCCAACCGTCTGCTTAACCTCCGCTAGAGCCTAAAATTACGGGGAACCCCACGCCAATTTTTTTTTTAATAAATTCTTTATTTTAACACTAAATGACAAGTACAGTAAGCAACACTGTCACTGTACTTCATATATATGTGACTGACATGTTTCTATCTATCTAATCTATGTGTGAAGCTCTATTCTTTCTGTTCTAAATTGTCGGGTACCGGTGTATGCCGCTGATGAATTGCCGGCTTTTCATGTAATACATTCTACATTACTGTTAGTTGTTTTCCTTCATGTAGAATTAACCTACAAGGAAAGAAAGGGTTTATTTTTATTCCGATATTTGTGTCCCATTGACTTGCATTGGTTTTCGGTATCGGAATCGGCGATATCCGATATATTTTGGGTATCGGTCAAATCCAATCCGATCCGATATTTCCCGATATCGGAAGGTATAGCTCAACACTAATCACAGCTGATCATTGAAGATTCCAAAATATATAATAGTACCGATTGTAAAAAAATAAATAAAATCACCTGGACATCGAATGGGTCAAGAGTATTTACTGAGTGGGTCAGACCGCAGTGATCAAATTACCATTTTGAGATCCTTCAAAATTTGTAATATCCAGAGAAATAAAATAATACTGAATGTTAAAAAAAAAAATCACCTGGGCATCAAACATTTTTACTGGGTGGTTCATAACTGTAATACTTTATTTGTCCTGTGGTGGCACTGCAGCGAAATTGAACACTTGCTAGTGGGTTCTTCTACTGATCACAGCTGATCATTATAGACTCCAAAATATACAATAGTACCGAATGCAAAAAAATAAATAAAATCACCTGGACATCGAATGGGTCAAACGTAATTACTGGGTGGTTCATAACTGTAATACTTTATTTGTCCTGCGGTGGCACTGCAGGGAAATTGAACACTTGCTAGTGGGTTCTTCTACTGATCACAGCTGATCACTGAAGATTCCAAAATATACAATATTACTGAATGTAAAAAAATAAATAAAATCACCTGGACATCAAACATTTTTACTGGGTGGTTCATAACTGTAATACTTTATTTGTCCTGCGGTGGCACTGCAGGGAAATTGAACACTTGCTAATGGGTTCCTCTACTGATCACAGCTGATCACTGAAGATTCCAAAACATACAATAGTACTGAATGTAAAAAAATTAAATTAAAATCACCTGGACATCGAATGGGTCAAACGTATTTACTGGGTGGGTCAGACCGTACACAACTTTGTCTTTTTCCGGCACGAAAGTTCCTTAAAAGCAGAAAATAATAAATCACGTTTACTAATTATATCCAAAGATCCAGGTAATTAATTTTCCCTTCCGCATAATTTATCTCGTTGATTTACCAGCGTTCTCTCGACACACTGTTGCTGTTGTTAAGTCAACAAATGCATATAATTAGCTCCTTTAAAACGTATTTATAGGATAGCGTAATCTATCACTCGTATATATCATTTCATGGTGCTGATTGCAGCGCCGTCAGTCAGGAGCCAGAAGTTCATTTGGCAGCGTGAGCCAAGTATCATAATCCAATGAGCTTAACAAACGCAGGGTGTGTGGAGCTGGAATATTGATGAGCTCTTACGTGCGCAATCATCTCTAATTACACATAAAGGCTCGTAGTCAAAGCAGCAAGGATAGCAAGCATCAGCCTCAGAAAAATATTACAAGTGTGGGGAAAAAAATGCACAAACTAGACTCAAGTAAAAAAAAAAATTAGTAAAAAAAACAAAAAAATTGGAACACATTAAAAAAAATACCAAAACAAAAAAAAAGTTTGGTAATTTTGTAAAAAAAAAAAAACTTACCAAAATTTTCTCACCATTGTGGAAGTTTAAATTTGATACAATTTTATTACATTTCATTAAAAAAAGATCAATTTTTAAATTGGTAGTAACTACAATTTTTTGAATCTTTCTTATGTCACCTTGCGAAAAAAAACTTTGCTAAATGTTGAGCAATATAGGAACAGAAAAAGAGGTACTGAGCTGGGAAAAATAAAATACATCTGAAAATAATTATTAACAATTTGATAGAAAAGAGCGACTTGAAGATTTATAATTTTTTTTATATTTTTGGAAGAGTTTGACTATGTTTTTTTCTAGGTCCATTTTACAATGGGGATCCATCACATTACACTGAGATTCTGCTCGATTAATTTTGATTTGGTTAAACAGAACCGGTCACTTGTCATAAATATGTATTTTTTTACAGGGTGTAAATGCCGAAGTTCTCCCGAGTCCGGCGTAATTTTTCTTTTGATCCTACACCTCCCCATTCCTGAGATATGGCTCCTTCTTCCCTAAACATACAAATCTTGCATTTTCATCCTAGTGGGCGTGGTCTTCAAAAAAACACCCATAAGGAACACCTGAAGATCACGCCCAGTTGGATAAAGAGACAAAAATTATATACAATGAAGAAGTGGCTAAATCTCAGGAATGGAGAGGCGCAGGAACTAAAGAAAAACATTGCCAGATTCAGGAGAACAGCGGCATTTACACCAGGCTAAAAAAACCCATATCTTTATGACAATAGACAGGTCCTTTTTAACCAAAATTAATTGAGAAGACTCATTGGGAATTTTAGTTCAAAATGGACCCAGAAATAAATTTGTAAAAATTGGTCCAAAAATGTGGTAATATGAGAACTGTACAAAACCAAAGGTGCCACCGAACTACACATTGATTTACATACTTGTCAGCATCTTAATTTTTAATGCCAGGAACAGGTTTGTAAAAAAGAGATGGTTGGAAAAAACACACCCCAAAGTGGGCATTTTTATGTGTTCCTGGAGGCTAAACTTAAATATTCTCACTTTTAATTTTTGGGGTAAATAAGCATTTTTAAGGGACGCACCAAGAATCTTCTGGCCCCATTCATCAATTGAGGGTTTTTTTAAGCTATTTTTCTTTTTTTGGTAGCTATTGATGTTTTTGGCACCAAATTCTTAATAACTGCACATGTAGTTCATGAATTTTTCGCAAAATCAAAAATGCGCTTTTTTTTTTTTTTTAACCTTTTTTTTTTTTGTTAATTTTTGCCGCAAAAAGTCGCATGTTCTGATAAAATGTTGCAAAATTTGCAGGCATACAGAAAATCACTCACTCCAGGGGAAAACTAGAGTAAATCTGTGCAAATTTTGACAACTTTTTCTTTTTTTTACTCAACCAAAAACATCTGGAAACTCCAAACATCGGCCACAATGATGACCTTAGAAAAAACAGACGGACACACATCAAATAGATTTAAAAAAAAAAAGGCATTTGGAGCAAATCAAAACCAGGTGAAAAACACCAAAAACGACAAAAAAGGTGCAAATACAATAATGACTGAACCTTTTTTCAATAAAAACAACATATGGTGCAGAATCCATTTGTATGTGACTATCAGAGAGAGCGTCATAAGAAAAGTATATGAGACAGTTGGACACGAGGTGATCACTTACCAAATATCCGGTCCCAGATAATCAGTGTGCCGCCATAATTAGAATCGATGCAGTATGGGTTTCTACCTGTAAAAATTTTTGGAAAGTTTATGCATAAAAAATGCTAACAATATTCTCAGTACAGTCATGGCCAAAAGTATTGAGAATGAGACAAATAGTAATTTTTCCAAAGTTTACGGCTTCATTTTTTGTAATGGCAATTTGCATATACTCCTGAATGTCAAAGAGTGATCAGCTTAACAGCAATTACTGTACTTGCAAAGTCAATATTTGCCCAGAAAATGAACTTTAACCCCCAAAACACATTTCAACATCATTGCAGTCCTGCCTTAAAAGGAGCAGCTAACATCGTTTTAGTGATTGATCCATTAACACAGGTGTGGGTGTTGATGAGGACAGGGCTGGCGATCAATCAGTCATGATTAAGTAAGAATGACATCACTGGACACTTTAAAAGGAGGCTGGTTCTTGGTATCATTGTTTCTCTTCAGTTAACCATGGTTATCTCTAAAGAAACACGTGCAGCCATCATTGCACTGCACAAAAATGGCCTAACAGGGAAGAGTATCGCAGCTACAAAGATTGCACCTCAGTCAACAATCTATCGCATCATCAAGAACTTCAAGGAGAGAGCTTCCATTGTTGTCAAAAAGGCTCCAGGGCGCCCAAGAAAGACCAGCAAGCGCCAGGACCGTATCTTAAAACTGTTTCAGCTGCGGGATCGGACTACCAGCAGTGCCGAGCTTGCTCAGGAATGGCAGCAGGCTGGTGTGAGTGCTTCTGCACGCACTGTGACGCGGAGACTCTTTGAGCAAGGGCTGGTTTCAAGGAGGGCAGCAAAGAAGCCTCTTCTCTCGAGAAAAAACATCAGGGACCGACTGATATTCTGCAAAAGGTACAGGGAGTGGACTGCTGAGGACTGGGGCAAAGTCATTTTCTATGATGAATCCCCTTTTCGATTGTTTGGGACATCTGGAAAACAGCTTATTCGGAGAAGAAGAGGTGAGCGCTACCACCAGTCTTGTCTCATGCCAACTGTAAAGCATCCTGAAACCATTCATGTGTGGGGTTGCTTCTCAGCCAAGGGAATCGGCTCACTCATAGTCTTGCCTAAAAACACAGCCATGAATAAAGAATGGTTCCAGAATGTCCTCCAAGAGCAACTTCTCCCAACCGTCCAAGAGCAGTTTGGCGCCCAACAATGCCTTTTCCAGCATGATGGAGCACCTTGCCATAAAGCAAAGGTGATAACTAGTGTTGAGCATTCCGATACTGTAATATCGGGTATCGGCCGATATTCGCGGTATCGGAATTCCGATACTTAATTCCGATACTTTTACAATATCGGATACCGGAATCGGAAGTTCCCATAATGCCTGCGCTCTGCAGTGTCTGTGAAGGATGACAAGTTGGATGGCAGCGCGATCCAGCCTGTCATCAGAATGCCATCCCAGCGGGGGAGAATTCTCCTGATTGTTTAAAAGCCGGCGGGCGGTAAAAAGCCGCCGGCTTTTAAACAATCACACAGCCCCATACTGCTTCCCCGCAGCCTCCCACCCCGATCCTCCGCTCCCCTCGCCACCTCCCATCCCGATCGTAAGTTAGGACCGGGCGGGGAGCGCAGCTCCAAGGAGCGGGGAGTGAAGGACCCGGGCGGGGAAGCCGGCAGTGAAAAGACTTCACCGCCGGCTTTCCCGTTCTGTGCTGCGCTTTCCCGCCGGTTATTTCAAATGAACAGCTGAGGTATCAGCTGATGCCGATCAGCTGTTCATTTGAAGTCGCCGCGTTGCCCTCAGAGGGTTCATGTGAGTTCATGCTTGACTGCATGAACTCACATGAACTTTCCCACGGCCGCACAGGTCAGCCTCACTTCCCAGACCATCAGCCCGTCATGATTAGTGTGTGTGCGGGGTGTCTGTGCGTGTGTGTGCGCGATGTTTGTGCGGGTGTGCGCGGTGTCTGTGCGATGTGTGCGGGTGTGTGTGCGTGCAGGCAGACATAGGCCGATGTGACACTACTACTCCCATCGGCCTATGTCTGTCCCCCGTCCACTCCTGCCAGCAGGATCAGCTCGATGGGAGCAGTAGTTCCCATCAGCCTGATCCTGCTATTTAAATTGCCCTACTGTGTCCCCAATAAATGTTAAATACATGTCATTGGTGGCCAGTGGTTACCTACAATAAATTAGTTCATACATTACCTGTCCCCGCCGATCGCCACCTAAAATAAAGTAAAAAATAAAAAACTACACCTATACTCACCAAGACACCTAATTCCCCGAAGCCATCGATCTCCTGTAATAAAATATAAAATAATAAACCACAACCTTATCCTTACCCCCCCGTAGCAGTCCACGAGTGTCCCACGAAGATCTCCAGTTCAGAGCAGCCACATAGAATGTGACCGCTCTGAACCGCTGCCGCCGCTAGAATGACGGGGCCGTAAGGGTTCACCGGAGTTCATGCAGCGCTGCTCCGGTTAGCTCCTTTACGGCCCTGCTTTATCGTGAGAAATTCCCACGGTACAGCAGTGCCATAAAGGAGGTCTCCGGAGCTGCGCTGCCTGAATGCACTCCGGTGACCTCAGTCAGTGGCTCCCGCTGCCGGGAGCGGACGTGTTCCCGGCAGCGTGAGCTTACAGCAGCCATGCACAGCTGTCACCATCTCCAGATGTGACAGCTGTGCATGGGAGATCAGCGCAGGAACGTGGACAGGTAACTATTATTTTTAGTAAACTAAGAATTAAATAAAACTGTGTGTTTTATTTCAAATAAATTATTTTTTTCTGGGTGTAGTGTGTTTTTTCTTTTTAACACTTTGTAGGTTAGTAATGGGGGTGTCTTATAGACGCCCATCATTACTAACCTGGGCTTCATGGCAGCTGGCGCTGACATGAACCCCACCACTATTACCCCCTGCCACCGCACCAGGGCAGCGTGGAAGAGCGAGGCTAAGTGCCAGAGTTGGCGCATCCTATGGATGCGCCATTTCTGGGGCAGCTGACGACTGGTGTTTCTAGCCTGTGAGGGGGCCAATATTCATGGCACCCTTCCTGGGCTATTAATATCAGCCCCCAGCTGTCTGCCTAGCCTTTGCTAGCTATTAAAATAGGGGGGACCCCACGTCATTTTTTTGGGGGGGGTCCCCCATTTAATAGCTAGTAAAGGCTAGGTATTCAGCTGGGGGCTGATATTAGTAGCCTGGGAAGCTCCGTGGGTTTTACCCCCTTCCCAGGCTTCAAACATCTGCCCCAGCCGTCTGCTTAACCTCCGCTAGAGACTAAAATTATGGGGGATCCCACGCTATTTTTTTTTTAAATAAATCCATTATTTTAACACTAAATGACATTTGAGGAGTTAATAAAGATGCAGTCCCTAAATTATGTGGTAGAATTCTCACGCTGAAGCGCTGAGTGCAGGAGAATTTTCCCACGCTGTCAGTGACGTGCATGAGGTGAGCTGAGTTCAGCTCATGTCCCTATGGATGCGCCATTTCTGGGGCGGCTGACGGCTGGTGTTTCTAGCCTGGGAGGGGGCCAATATTCATGGCTCCCTTCCTGGGCTATTAATATCAGCCCCCAGCTGTCTGCCTAGCCTTTGCTAGCTATTAAATTAGGGGGGACCCCACGTCATTTTTTTGGGGGGGTTCCCCCATTTTAATAGCTAGTAAAGGCTAGGTATTCAGCTGGGGGCTGATATTAGTAGCCTGGGAAGCTCCGTGGGTATTACCCCCTTCCCAGGCTTCAAACATTTGCCCCAGCTGTCTGCTTAACCTCCGCTAGAGCCTAAAATTAAGGGGAACCCCACGCCAATTTTTTTTTAAATAAATCCTTTATTTTAACACTAAATGACAAGTACAGTAAGCAACACTGTCACTGTACTTCATATATATGTGACTGACATGTTTCTATCTATCTAATCTATGTGTGATTCTCTATTCTTTCTATTCTAAATTGTCGGGTACCGCTGCTGAATTGCCGGCCGGCTTTCTTAAAGAGACGGTGCATGAAAACACTAATATTTTTTTAAATAAATCCTTTACACTAAATGACAAGTACAGTAAGCAATACTGTCACTGTACTTCTTATATATGTGGCTGACATGTTTCTATCTATCTAATCTATGTGTGAAGCTCTATTCTGTCTGTTATAAATTGTCGGGTACAGATGCTGAATTGCCGGCCGGCTTTTTTAAAGAGACGGTGCACGAAAACACTAATATTTTTTTAAATAAATCCTTTACACTAAATGACAAGTACAGTAAGCAACACTGTCATTGTACTTCATATATATGTGACTGACATGTTTCTATCTATCTAATCTATGTGTGAAGCTCTATTCTGTCTGTTATAAATTGTCGGGTACCGCTGCTGAATTGCCGGCCGGCTTTTTTAAAGAGACGGTGCACGAAAACACTAATATTTTTTTTAATAAATCCTTTACACTAAATGACAAGTACAGTAAGCAACACTGTCACTGTACTTCATATATATGTGACTGACATGTTTCTATCTATCTAATCTATGTGTGATGCTCTATTCTTTCTGTTGTAAATTGTCGGGTACCGGTGTATGCCGCTGATGAATTGCCGGCTTTTCATGTCATTCTACATTATTCTTAGTTGTTTTACTTCATGTAGAATTAACCTACAAGGAAAGAAAGGGTTTATTTTCATTCCGATATTTGTGTCCCATTGACTTGCATTGGTTTCCGGTATCGGAATCGGCGATATCCGATACTTTTTGGGTATCGGCCCGATCCAATCCGATACGATATTTCCTGATATCGGAAGGTATCGCTCAACACTAGTGATAACTAAATGGCTCATGGAACAAAACATAGAGATTTTGGGTCCATGGCCTGGAAACTCCCCAGATCTTAATCCCATTGAGAACTTGTGGTCAATCATCAAGAGACGGGTGGACAAACAAAAATCAACAAATTCTGGCAAAATGCAAGCATTGATTATGCAAGAATGGACTGCTATCAGTCAGGATTTGGTCCAAAAGTTGATTGAGAGCATGCCAGGAAGGATTACAGAGGTCTTGAAGAAGAAGGGGCAACACTGCAAATATTGACTTGCTGCATTAACTCATTCTAACTGTCAATATAACCTATTGGTACTCATAATATGATTGCAATTATATTTCTGTATGTGATATAAACATCAGACAAATACTAATAAAAACCAGAGGCCAGCAGATCATGTGAAAATATAATTTTGGTGTCATTCTCAAAACTTTTGGCCATGACTGTAGATTGATGGGGTCACTAATGAGGTCAACATTGTCTCTAGTAGATGCCGGTCATGGAATCACCAAACTTAGATGATCATGTGCCTACAAGAAACCGAGGTATCTCGTCAATGGAAGCTAAGTCAGATGTCTCCTAATGTGAATTATGCTTTAATATTTTGTACTTATTAGTCAAGTAAAAAGTGGGTCTACACCGGAGCCACCCCTGTCTCCTCTGCCACAAGGAACCTACCATGATGGACTCGGTGATGACTTGGAGTATTGAGGATCAGCTCCAGTGGACCCAGATTATTTATGAACTGTAGGGAAAGACATATTGTCATTGTACAACGTCATATATTATAGAACTAGGAAAAAGTGCCAACATTTTTGCAAAATACATGAAAGGAAGCACAAGTCTTTCCCCTTCCATTATTACCCTTAAAGGATGTGTCTTTAGATTGGAGCAATTTTTTTTATTTTCGTTTTTGTCTCACTGTGTTCCGGAAGGCATAACTTTTTCTTTCCTTTACGTTGCTTTCTGAAGTCATGAAGTAGGGATGAACGGACCGGTGGAAGTTCGGATTCTGGTATCCGAACTTGAACTGTAGCCGAACTTGAAACTAGAACTCGATCCCCATTGAAAATAATGGGAACCTGAACTTTGTATCTGCAAAATCTCTCTCTCTCTCTGACTTCCCCGGAGGGACTGCACTTCCCCTGGAGCTCCGAACTTTAAAACAAACTCAAGGGAGAAGTCCATGTTTGGAGTTTTGCACTTGACACCGAGTGTCCTCTACGAACCTCAAACATTTAAGTTCAGGTTCGCTCATCTCTTGACTATTTATTTCATTTTTTTTTTTTTAACTGTGGAAAAAGATCAGTTATGCAATTGATTTTCTTGTTTTTTTTTAAGTACTTTTTGAACACTCATGGGCCGACTCATTATTGCATTTGTGTCTGTTTTTGGTGTTTTGTGTCTTTTTTTGCTTACACCAAATTCATCTTTCCATCTGCGCTTTTTAAAGTCTATTTTATATGTATTCACCCATATTTTTTATTTTTTTTTAGGTTGCCATTTTGGGCCGTTGGTTTACAGTTTTTTCTAGATGTTTTCTCCCGATTCATCATTTGCAATTTTTTAAAAAGTGGCAACATTTGACCAAACGTACTTCTACAGCCGCACCAAAAGTGATTTTATGTACACTAAGGATTTTATTGTTTAAGCAATTTTTCAAAATTTTGCAAAATGTGAAACTTTTTTAAACTAAAAAGTTGCAAAAATGGTTAAAGACAGAAAAAAAATATTTTTTCAAAAACAAAAACGCAAAAAATTCATAAACCAATGTGAACCAATTTTATGAATTTGTATCAAAAAACATCAGCTACTACCACAAGATAAAGAAAGAAAAATGACTTAAAAAACCCACAAATGATGAATCCGGGCCCATGATGGCTTGAAGTGGTGGTTAGAAACAAAGAACTATCCTGGCTCCACATATTTTATAATGGAATACTGTGCCAAAACCCTCAAAGGAATTCAAGGGAACGAAAAAGAGGACAAGGGGTACACATATTGGGCACCAAGTATTCTGAATAACAAATAAATATCAAACAACAAGGATTGAAGAAATATACATATGTCAATTTTATTTAGAACATTGAACACACACTGACAATTAAAACATACATAAAACCATGTAGAAAGTCCCCTCAAAGTGAAATGTATAGAAATATACATAGAGTCCATTTAATATTAAAGAGGCAATATGTAGAACTCCCCCAAATCTGAACATATACAGTACAGACCAAAGGTTTGGACACACCTTCTCATTTAAAGATTTTTCTGTATTTTCATGACTATGAAAATTGTACATTCACACTGAAGGCATCAAAACTATGAATTAACACTTGTGGAATTATATACTTAACAAAAAAGTGTGAAACAACTGAAAATATGTCTTATATTCTAGGTTCTTCAAAGTAGCCACCTTTTGCTTTGATGACTGCTTTGCACACTCTTGGCATTCTCTTGATGAGCTTCAAGAGGTAGCCACCGGAAATGGTCTTCCAACAATCTTGAAGGAGTTCCCAGAGATGCTTAGCACTTGTTGGCCCTTTTGCCTTCACTCTGCGGTCCAGCTCACCCCAAACCATCTCGATTGGGTTCAGGTCTGGTGTCTGTGGAGGCCAGGTCATCTGACGTAGCACCCCATCACTCTCCTTCTTGGTCAAATAGCCCTTACACAGCCTGGAGGTGTGTTTGGGGTCATTGTCCTGTTGAAAAAAAAATGATGGTCCAACTAAACGCAAACCGGATGGAATAGCATGCCGCTGCAAGATGCTGTGGTAGCCATGCTTGTTCAGTATGCCTTCAATTTTGAATAAATCCCCAACAGTGTCACCAGCAAAGCCCCCCCACACCATCACACCTCCTCCTCCATGCTTCACGGTGGGAACCATGCATGTAGTGTCCATCCGTTCACCTTTTCTGCGTCGTACAAAGACACGGTGGTTGGAACCAAAGATCTCAAATTTGGACTCATCAGACCAAAGCACAGATTTCCACTGGTCTAATGTCCATTCCTTGTGTTCTTTAGCCCAAACAAGTCTCTTCTGCTTGTTGCCTGTCCTTAGCAGTGGTTTCCTAGCAGCTATTTTACCATGAAGGCCTGCTGCACAAAGTCTCCTCTTAACAGTTGTTATAGAGATGTGTCTGCTGCTAGAACTCTGTGTGGCATTGACCTGGTCTCTAATCTGAGCTGCTGTTAACCTGCGATTTCTGAGGCTGGTGACTCGGATAAACTTATCCTCAGAAGCAGAGGTGACTCTTGGTCTTCCTTTCCTGGGGCGGTCCTCATGTGAGCCAGTTTCTTTGTAGCGCTTGATGGTTTTTGCAACTGTACTTGGGGACACTTTCAAAGTTTTCCCAATTTTTCGCACTGACTGACCTTCATTTCTTAAAGTAATGATGGCCACTCGTTTTTCTTTACTTAGCTGCTTTTTTCTTGCCATAATACAAATTCTAACAGTCTATTCAGTAGGACTATCAGCTGTGTATCCACCTGACTTCTGCACAACACAACTGATGGTCCCAACCCCATTTATAAGGCAAGAAATCCCACTTATTAAACCTGACAGGGCACACCTGTGAAGTGAAAACCATTTCTGGTGACTACCATCAAGAGAATGCCAAGAGTGTACAAAGCAGTCATCAAAGCAAAAGGTGGCTACTTTGAAGAACCTAGAATATAAGACATATTTTCAGTTGTTTCACACTTTTTTGTTAAGTATATAATTCCACATGTGTTAATTCATAGTTTTGATGCCTTCAGTGTGAATGTACAATTTTCATAGTCATGAAAATACAGAAAAATCTTTAAATGAGAAGGTGTGTCCAAACTTTTGGTCTGTACTGTATATATTGGTATAGTAAGTATATAAAATTATTAATACTCCAATCTAAATGATCTATGTATAGATATAAAGCCCTTCTGGCCTATAGAAAGTGTACCCTAATACTACCCAATATAGGAAAGGACAATAAGGCAACCAAATATCTAATCAATAATATATACCAAAAGATAAAAAGAGTGTGTATATATGACACAGACCGTAAATGTTCATAAAGGGGGGAGAAAATGACACTAAGTCAGGCCGCACGTATTACGCCACCGCCGTGGCTTCCTCAGGGATATAGTATAGTGACCATACTAAGGACCAGGGGGCTCATTGCGGGTGGAAGAAAGGCGATTCTGGCACCTAAACAGGAAAGGGTTCTTTACAGTCAGAGCAGTCAGACTGTGGGATGCCGACCACAAGAGGTAGTGATGGCCGACACTATAACAGCTTTATACAAGGGCCGACACTATAACAGCTTTATACAGGGGCCGACACTATAACAGCTTTATACAGGGGCCGACACTATAGCAGCTTTATACAAGGGCTGGATGATTTCCTCACTACACATAACATTGTGGGCTACAGTTAAATTAGACAAAATATTACACCTATAGTAGTACATTTAATACGATAATAGTAATTACATAACTAGTATCATAATTAGGATGATCCAGGGTTCTAGGGGTCAAGAAGGAATTCTTCCCCTGTGACATAAATTGGCTGAATGAGTCCTGGGGTTTTTGCCTTCTTCTGGATCAACAGATTTAGACATAGGGATTTTAGTAATACCATTATTAGAATCACAAGAGTAACACAAAATATAAAACCAATTAAAAAATTATATACAGGTTCATTTTTAACTGTAATAGTGCAGCAATAATAAAAATGGTAATAATACATTTGTGAGGCTCGGTCCCAGTAAGTTAGTAAGTTAATGTAGGGAGTACAATCGTGGGAGAAAGGTTGAACTGGATGGACCTAGATCTTTATTCAACCTATGGTACTATGTAAAATATCAGGCGTACATAAAAAAAACTCAAGTAGAGTTGTGCCAAATTTTGCAACTTTTTTTTTTAAAAAAGTTGCATTTTATGAATTAGTGTAGTAAATCTATAAAAGCCACATTGATGTAAAAAATCAGAAAACTAACTAAGCCGCTACTTGAAAAAAGGCCTAAATCGTATGAAAAATGTGTGGCAAATCAAAATGTCATCATTCTATTGATCATTGAGGGGCCAGGGATAAAGCCCCCCAAAAATCTAACATTCATCACCAATCCAGTGAATAGAAATGTATTTTCTAGGACAATCCCCTTAAGACAATTAGTGATTACCGGGATTGATGATCATTCTCTGGCTTAGCACTGCCAAAAATATTGATACAGGTATAACCAAAAATGCCGCGGCTCCTCTGCTATTTTGGAAACCTGCATGCGCAATGCGTGCACCCAACTGAAAGCAACAAAATTCACTTTTCTTTAAGGTTTTGAATAGAGATGACGGAATCCTTTGAAATTCAGATTCTCCAGATTCGCCTTATTTTTCAACAAAAATTGGATTTGCGGGAAATGGAAAGTACTGTAAAATTGCCCTCCTAACTGTGTATGACACAGTTCTCTTATTTTCTTCACTGCTGTGCTGTCACTCAATAACAGTACAGTTTGTTCAGTGTTTTATGGCTTTCACTTCCTATCTCTATGGCTAAGATGTGAGATGTAACGTCTTTTTACTATCCAGATTCACCATACAATTGCTGCTGCATTCCCTGCCTGTGCTTTTATAGTGGCTCTGGTAGTAACTGCAGTAGCAACCAGCAGAGAGCTGAACATCTTGATGAGAATCTTGTATATATGTCGGGATCAATACAAAATCTAGTGAAACTTTTACTCAAAAGTACAGCTCTTATGTACCTAGATTTCGTAGAACAGATTGTGGCTACGAGTTAGAAACTCAAGTAAGGCGTCCGCTCACCGTATTTACACAGATGGAGTCAGTGGACGCATTTGTAAAGCAAAATCTCAGCAGGGGACAGAGGCAAGCAAAACCAACACTGGGGATTACTGCTTGTTTCCTTAGTCTCGCAAAACGCAAATCTTAGGATTCAATCCTGATTTATTCTGTTTTTCTACCTGATGAGGCCGTTTTCTACTTCATTGAGCGCATTACACAACCATAGCCGCATGTCCATACTACAGCGTACAAAGAAAATATTTGATGATTGGAGATAAAACAATCTCAGCAAGTTAGCCATGTTAGGATAATACAGAGCTCCAGAGGGGGAGACTCTACAGAGCCGGGAGATGAGAAATAAAGGCCACTCCAGCCTCAGCTACACCAGAATGTGGATATACAATGGATAAAAGGGGAATTGGATGTTTCGCCCCCAGCAGTTCGCCCCCAGCAATTCGCCCCCGGGTACATTTCACCCCCGCACCTTTCGTCCCCAGCATTTGGCGCCCAGGATGTTTTGCCCCCGCACATCTCACCCCCGCACATATTGCCCCCAGTTCGAAACGTCCGGGGGCGAAACGTGCGGGGGCAAAATGTGCGGGGGCGAAATGTACCTGGAGGCGAACAGATGGGGGCGAACTGCTGGGGGCGAACTGCTGGGGGCGAAACTTTGTATAACCGGATAAAAGAGAAGCGTCCAAATGTACTATTTCCTGTAAGAAATCTGAATTATTCAATAATCTATCCATCTAGATAGCATAACATAACCAATAATGCATTACTATTTGTACCAGAAAATATCTCCTATAATACTGTCCATATGTTCAAGAATATAACTACTATAATACTGCCCCTATGTACAAGAATATAACTACTATAATACTGCCCCTATGTACAAGAATATAACTACTATAATACTGCCCCTATGTACAAGAATATAACTACTATAATACTGCCCCCTATGTAAAAGAATATAACTACTATAATACTGCCCCCTATGTACAAGAATATAACTACTATAATACTGCTCCTATGTACAAGAATATAACTACTATAATACTGCCCCCTATGTACAATAATATAACTACTATAATACTGCTCCTATGTACAAGAATATAACTACTATAATACTGCTCCTATGTACAAGAATATAACTACTATAATACTGTCCCTATGTACAAGAATATAACTACTATAATACTGCCCCCTATGTACAATAATATAACTACTATAATACTGCCCCTATGTACAAGAATATAACTACTATAATACTACTCCTATGTACAAGAATATAACTACTATAATACTGCTCCTATGTATAAGAATATAACTACTATAATACTGCTCCTATATACAAGAATATAACTGCTATGATACTGCTCCCTATGTACAAGAATATAACTACTATAATACTGTCCCTATGTCCAAGAATATAACTACTATAATACTGCCCCTATGTACAATAATATAACTACTATAATACTGCTCCTATGTACAAGAATATAACTACTATAATACTGCTCCTATGTACAAGAATATAACTACTATAATACTGCCCCTATGTACAATAATATAACTACTATAATACTGCTCCTATGTACAAGAATATAACTAATATAATACTGCTCCTATGTACAAGAATATAACTACTATAATACTGCCCCTATGTACAAGAATATAACTACTATAATACTCCTCCCTATGTACAAGAATATAACTACTATAATACTGCCCCCTATGTACAAGAATATAACTAATATAATACTACCCCTAATGTACAAGAATATAACTACTATAATACTGCCCCCTATGTACAAGAATATAACTAATATAATACTACCCCTAATGTACAAGAATATAAGTACTATAATACTGCCCACTATGTACAAGAATATAACTACCATAATACTGCTCCTATGTACAAGAATATAACTACTATAATACTGCTCCTATGTACAAGAATATAACTACTATAATACTGACACTATGTACAAGAATATAACTACTATAATACTGCCCCCTATGTACAAGAATATAACTACTATAATACTGCTCCTGTGTACAAGAATATAACTACTATAATACTGCTCCTATGTACAAGAATATAACTACTATAATACTGCTCCTATGTACAAGAATATAACTACTATAATACTGCTCCTAAGTACTAGAATATAACTACAACAATATTGCCACCTGTTTATAAGAATATAACTTCTATAATACTGCCCCCTATGTACAAGAATATAACTACTATAATACTGCCCCTATGTACAGGAATATAACTACTATAATACTGCTCCTATGTACAAGAATATAACTACTATAATACTGCCCCTATGTACAAGAATATAACAACTATAATACTGCTTCTATGTACATACGTGACGATGATGGGTGTGAACCCACTGCGCCACTGGCCGAGCTTACTCTATATTACTAACTGGTGTTCATCAGAGCCTCTGATGGTGAGGCTAGGCATGGGACGTTAGGATTGTCACCAGGTTCAACTGCAGGGCAGTCCGTGGACCTACAGCAGCTGACCTGTGGGTCAAAAGCACAAATACGAAGCACAGAAGGTGAAGACAGAGACGTTGTGAGATGGGGCGGGTGGCATAGGTTGAAAATACAAAGCCAGGGTCTGGAGCGGAGAGAACAGAATAAATTAATAAACAGGCCGATTTGGTAAGGGGAGAGTCAAAACAATATTGAACCTTGACAGGGAACTAGTGAGAAACTGCATCTAGGACCTAAACGCAGACAAGGTGTGGAGGGAGAAGCTGCCTAATATATCCACTGATGGCAGGAGATAGGCCAAGGAAGCAAAACTCTGCAGAACACAGTGTTTTTAAATTCCGGCAGAGTCTGGCCACTCGTCTCTATAGCTGGATGGAGACTTTCCAGGTACAGGAGGATGTTGCTGTGCTGGAAGTTTTGCACGAGGCAGCTCAGCAAGATGGTCTGACACTGGGAGGAGCACAGCGGTGCACACATTGATGGGTTTGAAAGACCATTGCAATGTGACTTTGGATTTTCTCTTGGTTTAGTAGAACCAGTGTCCCCAAAGATCTTATTGAAGGTCTTGTGGACCCAACAGTTGAGTAGAAGTCTATGTTGGATATTGCAGTGGTTTTACTCATTAGGACAATGTGAATGAAGATGCCTTCAGGTCTTTCAGCAAACAATATGACTTTTTATCTTATCAGATGACTGGCTTGTTCCCATCACACCCTAAAACCCCAGACTCTCCTTGGTATGAAATAGACATATCCACAATTTCCAATTAATAATTTCGGAAATCTCAACTTGTTTTTTTTTTTTTTTACCTTGGCAGGAAAATCTATCGAAAATGTATTCTCCTATCAAGACCCAAAATGTTACAAGATGCAGACGCCGGTTACATGGAAGGAAAGGGGGGGGGGGTGCTGATATTCTACAGATCGAACAAAAGAATGTTATCTAATTGAGACCAACTGCTCTCATTGTTCCTTATAAACTCGGCAATATATTCCCGAGAAGCCAACACATGGTTCTCTTTAAGGAAGTCAGACGAAGATTTCTCATACACAATAAATCAGGTTCTGGTGGACAATGCCCAAAGCAAAAAGCGGAGGCAAGAAATAACCAGAATGTCTACCTCAGTGTGGATCCAGAATTGGTACAGGAGATTAAACTGGAGGTGGACAGCAAATACGGACGGAGGGATGAAGAGGGCCATTGGCCAGTAGAACATCTAAAAGTCAAGAAGAAAAAAACAAGAGGTTATGCAGACAAGAAATAATAAATGCTACTTAGTAGATAGGGATGCATTTCCTTTTCAATATTTTGTTTCCTACTCTTACCCATCTTAAAGGGGTTGGAGAAAAAAAAATTACTCTTTTTTTTTAAACACAGTACAACATCAGCCTACAGGTAGTATGTGGTATTGCTGCTCCTCCCCAATCATTTTGATGAGTTGCAATACCAAATACAACCAGTGAGCAGGGGTGGTGCTGTTTTTGGAAGCGTTCTTCTAAACCTCTACAAGGGGTTTTCCTGTCTCATAAAGTGATTACATATGGTAACCATATTATAGAATCACTTTATGATCTGTAGGGTCCAACTTATGGGACCCCCACTGATACTGAGAGTGAAGAATTCCCCCTATTCATTTCTTTCCTGACTGCGCAAGGAACTGCAGCTGACCCTATTTACTTGGATGGGGGTCGCACCGCAGTTCCCTGCAAACGTGGATAGTGGGGGGGAATTGTGCAAGGGTAAAATAAAGAAAGATGGAAAGCGCTACATCGGTGGTGCGTCTGCTTCATATATTATATGAAGGTGGCGCATCTGTAAAATATTATTAATGTTGCAAATAATAATAATAATAATGTAAAAATATATAATCAACTAAATGTAATATAAAAATTATATCCCCACATAAAAATATTATTATTATTACTCATTGTCAATTTCTCTTATAATTGTGTCTGTTTTTGTTCTACAATTCTATTTGCTTTTGGTCTTTTCTGGTCTTTTATGAAATTTGTTTTACTTTTTTTTTTCTGTTCTACAATGTTGCAGAAATAGAGATGATACAGATAAGAAAAATAAATGTAACAAAATAATCCAAAAATCACTGGATGCATTGGAGTATGAAGGACATGAAGAACAAGAGACAGGTGTAAAAGAAATGATGAAATTATTATTGATCATAATAGTATAGTACTATTACAATAAATAATAATGAAAAACAAGTTTAATAATAAAAAATAACTACACAAATAAAAAATATTAATGCATAAACAATATTAATAAGACTATATAAATGACTGCAAAAAAGATAACTTAAAATAAATAATGCAAAAACATATCAAACACTGATATATAAATGTATAAATTATATTGTATCACTAATTTAAGAAAAATTACACAAAAATAATGACAAAAATATAAAAATAATGCAAAAAATACTACTAATAATAATAATTACAAAAAATAATGCAAAAAATATATAATAATAATAAATAAAAATGCAATAATAATAATTGCAAAAAATAATGTAAATGATAAGAAATAAGAAATGCAATAATAATAATAATAAATAAAAATGCAATAATAATAATAATAATAATTGCAAAAAATAATGTAAATAATAATAAATAAGAAATGTAAGAATAATTAAAAAAAATAATATTAATAATAATAAGTACCAAAAATATTGCAAAATGATAATACATACAAAAAAATCCAATAATAATAATAATAATAATAATAATAAATAAAAATGCAATAATAATAATAATTGCAAAAAAATAATGTAAATAATAATAAATAAAAAATGCAAGAATAATTTTCAAAAAAAATAATAACATTAATAATAATAAGTGCAAAAAATATTGCAAAATAATAATTCATACAAAAAAATGCAAGAATAATAAATAAAAATGAAATAATAATAATAATGGCAAAAAATAATGCAAATAATAATAAATAAAAAATGCAATAATAATAAATAAAAAAATTATATTAATAATAATAATTACAAAATATGCACAATAATAATATATAAAAAATTGCAATAATAAATGAAAAATAAATAAATAAAAAATAAATATAATAATAATAATAATAATAATAATATAGAGGTAAAATCATTGTTGCTTATCGTTTATTTGTTGCCTACAATATTATACCAGATACAAGTGTTTCCAGGTGCTGGGCTGAGGGCAGGTGGGATCTGCTGCTGGGCACATTGTGACCCCGGGTTTAGGAATAATGGACTCAGGTCCGCACAGATGAGCCCAGAGTGGGATTCCTGCAGCGGGCTCCTCTAATGTCTGCACGTCCAGGTCCAGTTACAGGTGATCTCTGGGGGGGACACGTTACAAGTGTAATATTTTACATGGAGCTAAACTCGCATTAATGAGCTGCAGGTGGAGGAGACGGGCGCCATTCGGTCACTTTTAATGGAGTTCTCTCCTCCGTGTTCTGCGTCCAATTTATGTGATTTGTAAAGTATCTCGCTGCTTTCAGGTGTTTTCACACTCACGGGAAACCCAATACGATGTGCAGAAGTGATGCTCGGCTTCCAGGCCGGGGCACAGCCGTAGTACAGCGGGTACAGAGGGGGCAGGGGCGTTTAAGAATCCGAATATAGGAAGCCCAATACAACAACAAAAAATCAAAAAGTGAGTGACCCCCTTATAGACTTTATATAAATTCAGTGAGGAACGCTAATATTCAATCAATGCTGGTAAGTTACATATAACACTGCCACCCAGTGCTGAGATAATACCGCCATACAGTGCTCCAGAAGAGGAACAAACACCAATAAAAAAGAAGTATATTCACTCGCTATACATGAACACACATACAGCGCTCACTGCATGCACGTACTGTCCCATGAGCACAGGTATATACTGTACATGCTCAACCGTATACCTGCTTCCACCATGTATTACATTGACAATAAAGGTTTACAATTTCCACAGCTTACATTTTCCCTTATTTAAAAATGACTAAAATATTTTTGACCTAATATAAAGAGTCCTCTCTAGTCTTAATTTCCTCTGCGGCAATGGGTAACATCCCTGGTGGTCTGGTGGTTCCCAACGAGCCTAAAGCAGGTACCCCTCCCTCAAAGAAGTCATAATCAAGAAGTACAGCATGATCTCATGACACATACCCCATATGTATATGTGTAGGACCACGTACCGTATGTTAAGAATCTGGGAGTTATAGCAGTAAAAGGGTTCATAGAAACATTTCTGGTGGGCTAAGGTGATAAATAAGGTTAATAATAACATTCCTGGTGGGCTACGGTAGAAAAGGGGTTAATAATAACATTTCTGGTGGGCTATGGTAGAAAAGGGGTTAATAATATTTCTGGTGGGCATTGTAGTTAAGGGGTTATTGATAATATCCCTGGTTGGCTGTGGTAGTAAAGGGTTAATTATAACATCCCTGTTGGCGTGGGGTAGGGAAGGGGTTAATAAAAATATTCCTGGTGGGATAGGGTAGCCACATCCCTGGTGGGCTAGGACAGTGAATGGTAAAGCATCCTTGTTGTGCACATGAAGTGAAGGGGTTAAGGTTCATATCCCTGGTGGGCTTGCACAATATTTTCTAACAATCCTCTACCCCACTCCAAGAAAATGAAGTTCCCCAAGACTATGAACTGATATTGTGCAGAACATAAGAAGTGCAGCAGGGACACATTGTGAGCACCTTTTGGGGGCATGGCGCGTCCCCCCTGGAATACATGTACAAAAGGTTCAGAACCTGGGAATTATAGCAGTGATTGGTTAATGAGAATTTTCTGCTAGGCCGGGGTGGTGAACGGATTCATTATATTATCCCTGGTGGGCTACAGTAGTTAAAGAGTTGATAACATCCCTGGTGGGCTAGGAAAGTGAATAGGTTAATTATACCATCCTTGGTGTGCCACAGTAGTCAAAGAGTAAATGAAAAGCTAGAGCATAGGTTAATTCTACTATCCCTGGTGGGCTACAGTAGTTAAAGGGTCAATGATATCATCCCTGGTGGGCTAGGATAGTGAATAGGTTAATTATTATCCGTGGTGGGCCACTACAGTAAGGGGTAAATGATAACGTTCCGGTATTGAATTGGTTAATTATACTAGCTCTGGTGGGCATTTTAGTTAAGGGGTTATTGATAACATCCCTGGTGGGCTAGTGTAGTGATTCAGTTAATCATACTATCCCTGGTGGGCTACAGTAGTTAAGGGATTAATTCTAATATTCATATGTACATATAGAAATTAGCGCCACACTTTTCCACAGGTGGAATGTGGTGTTGCAGCTCAGTCTCATTCACTTTAATGGAACAGAGCTGCAGTACCAGACACAACCCTCGGACAGGTGGGGCGCTACGTTCTACAAGCTTAGGAGCCACAAATCTATTCCTCCTGCGCCCGGGAACTTTTAATATTTTATTGGATTTGCCGCCATCAACGTCAAAGTAATTCAGAAAAGATCTGACAGCCGCTGCGTTCACTTTGAGGGTGCAGCTGGTCACAGCAGGAGCTGCGCTCCTTAATAAGCCCGGACTGAAACCCCACATTTTTCTCGTTGCATGAAGGTTATTACATATCCATGTGAGGACACATTCCGGCACAGTTTTTTTAGGCTGTGGGCATAACGCTCACACTTCTCCATCCTCATCCTCACATCCAGAGGAGCAGATGCAGCAGAGCTGAGTTTTGGATTTGTGTCACCCAACCCAGCAGCACAGAGTATTTCAGGATTCAATTGCAGGATCCACAGTAGCACAGAGTATTTAAGTTGAGGAATGTTCTGATTTATTTCAGGTTTTGCGGACCGTCATAGACTGAGAGCTACATTGCAGAAGGTACAGAATCCCTAACACAGCAGCACAGAGTATTTCAGGAAAATACTGGATTTTGTCAGATATCATGATGAACTGATAGCTGCACAGTGTAAGGTGCAGCGTCTCGAGCAGCACAGAGCATTTCAGGAGGAAGTCTCAGAAAGAGAGCTACATGGTAAAAGCAGCAGACAGCACAGAGTATTTCAGGACAGGAATGAACTTGACTTTGTGAAAAGGCATAAACTGATGCATAGTGTAAAAAAGCAAGGTCCAGAGCAGCACAGAGTATTTCAGGAGGGCAATGTGCAGAGATGTTTTATAATGTCACAGACTGAACATAATATAACATTACAAAAGGAGCATGATCTCCAGCAGCACAGAGTATTTCAGGAAAGGAATGCACTGATTTTGTGAGATGTCATGAATTGAGAGCTCCGTGGTGATACTGGCAGTGTCTCCAGCAGCACAGAGTATTTTGGAACATAACAGACTGAGATTTACATAGTGGAATGAGAAGGATCCCCAACAGCACAGAGTATTTCAGGAAAGGAATGTGCTGATTTTGTGAGAAGTCTTGTACTGAGATCTCTGAAGTGTAGTTACTGTATTCACAAAACTCCTGAGCTCCCCCTAGTGGTGACTGCGGGAACAGAATTTTATGAATTCTTTGTAGATTTTATGAAGCTTTTTTTCAGTAAAACAAATCTCAGACCCGGGTAAAATAATATCGTGAGAAATTACTCAGGATATTCCACAAGCGGATGGTGGATAATTAGGATTCCCCCTGCAGAGCTTTTCTCTGAATTTCCAGGCATCAGTTACTATAGAAGGAGATCCAGGAGCTGCGCTCGGAGGGCTGAGCCTATAAGATGTCTTTTCCTGTTTTATATAGCAGCGCCGGCCAGATGACCTTACACATTTCCCAGGCACCTGCTGCAACACAAACTGTTACAGGTCATAAGAGATGCCGATCGCTCCGGCCCTTCTTCTCTGCGCTCTTCAGATATTTTTCTTGGCACCGGACACTGAACAGGTGAAATGAAGAACAGCTCAGCTTGTTTACGCTCTTCTTAAAGAGATATGCTGCGCTCAGCGGTCCGGGACGAGGGGAGGGAAATTACTTTTAAAAATAGAAAATAATTTCGCAGTCAGATAAGGTGATAGCGAGAGGGCTTAGAAAGAGGATTTATAGCATATCTGAAAAATAATTATAGATAAAGGCAAAATAAAATGGAACCTGGAACCGTAATAATAATGTTATTTGTACAAAGTGGAGAGCCTGAGAAAAAACAAAATCATACGCTATATTTCACCCAAAAGACCTTTTATTCTAACATCGCTTACTGCTCTGCAGCTACTTCCTAAAGCTGCTCCTCACAGGCTTCCTCCTCTGAAGATATTGGCGGAAGCGGCTCCTCAGACTTCCTGCTCTGTAGCTATTGGCTGGAGCTGCTCCTCCCAGACTTCCTGCTCTGCAGCTGTTGGCTGGAGCTGCTTCTCACAGACTTCCTGCTCTGCAGCTATTGGCTGGAGCTGCTCCTCCCAGACTTCCTGCTCTGCAGCTATTGGCTGGAGCTGCTCCTCCCAGACTTCCTGCTCTGCAGCTGTTGGCTGGAGCTGCTTCTCACAGACTTCCTGCTCTGCAGCTATTGGCTGGAGCTGCTCCTCACAGATTTCCTGCTCTGCAGCTATTGGCTGGAGCTGCTCCTCACAGATTTCCTGCTCCGCAGCTATTGGCTGGGGCTGCGCCTCACAGACTTTCTGCTCCGCAGCTATTGGCTGGAGCTGCTCCTCACAGACTTTCTGCTGTGTTCCTTTTGACTGACTAAAGCTGCTCCTCACAGACTTGCTGAGTTATTAACTTAAGCTGCTGCCCAGAGATCTCTTTTTCTGCAAAAAGTGGCTTAAGTTGCTCCTCACAGACTTCCTGCACTGAAGCTATTGACTGAAGGTGCTCCTCTCAGGCTTCCTGTTCTGCAACTAATGACTGAAGCTGTAGCCATATACTTCCTGCTTTGCAAGTATTATATGAAGTTGCTCCTCAAGAAATTCCTGCTCTTCAGCTATCAGATGTAGCTGCTCCTCACATACTTCCTATTCTGCTATTATTGGCTAAATATGGCACTCACAAACTTCCTGATCTGTATCTATTGGATAAAGCTGCTCCTCACAGACTTCCTGCTCTACTGCTATTGGCTGAAGTTGCTCCTCACAAACTTCCTGCTCTGTGGCTAGTGGCTAAACCTGTCACCACATACTCCCTGCTTTGCAAGTATATGAAGCTGCTCCTCAAAGATCTCTTTCTCTACAACTATTGTGGGAAGTTGCTCCTCACAGGCTTCCTGCTCTGGGGCAAGTGGCTGAAGCTGTAGCCACACACTTCCTGGTTTGCAAGTATTATATGAAGCTGCTCCTCATGAAATTCCTGCTCAGCTGGTATTGGATGAAGCTGCGCCTCACATACTTCCTGCTCTGCAATTACTGGTTAAAGATGGCACTCACACACTTCTTGTCTGTATCTATTGGTTGAAGCCGAACCTCACAGACCTCCTGCTCTGCTGCTTTTGGCTGAAGTTGTAGCCCTCCCAGACTTCCTGTTCTGCTGCTTTTGGCTGAAGTTGTCCCCCCCCCAGACTTCCTGTTCTGCTGCTTTTGGCTGAAGTTGTTCCCCCCCAGACTTCCTGTTCTGCTGCTTTTGGCTGAAGTTGTTCCCCCCCAAGACTTCCTGTTCTGCTGCTTTTGGCTGAAGTTGCTCCTCACAGACTTCCCGCTCTGCTGCTATTGGATGATGTTGCTCCTCACAGACTTTCTTCTCTGAAGAGGTGATTATAGGCAATTTTTCCAGCAGAGCTCACAGGCAACCATTTAGTCAAGAACCTATTATATAAAGAGCACTTTTGAAACTTGCATTTGAGGGGAAAAAAATATTAAGCCTGGTGGGTTACATGACTATAGTACAGTCTTTCCTTAATTTTTTCCTTTTGACTTCAGATATCCTGAGTAGAGTTTTGTTTTTTTTGTATTTGGTGCCATAAATTTTTAAAGGAGTTTTCCACTTCTTTTGAAAAGTTTAGGAAAGACTTCAAACTTCACACATAAATCACCTCTCTTATGGTCTCTATTGGGACGGGATGTGATGATGCTCCGACCACCAGTCACCTGACGGTTGGAACGGCGTTATTCTAGTCTCGCTGCAGACTCCAGTGTTAAAGAGAACCTGTCACTTCCCATAAATATATATATATATATATTATTTATTTATTTATTTAAGCAGATGTTAATGCCGCTGTTCTCCTGAATCTGGCGATGTTTTTCTATTGTTCCTTGCTCCTCTCCATTCCTAAGATATGACCCCCCTCTTTCCTGTATATAGATTTAGTATTTTATCCAAGTGGGCCTAGCCCTCAAATATTCGTGGGAGTCTTCTGGAGGACCACTCCCCTTTGGCTAACAAGTCTAGACTTAGATATTTTGAAAAAAGGGGCTATATCTCAGAAATGGAGAGGAGCAGGAAGAAAAGAAAAACAGATTCAAAGAGAACAGCGGAATTCACAGCCGGTAAAAAAATAAACATATTTATGACAAGTGACGGGTCATCTTTAGTATGGCTTCATTCTACCTACTATAAGCATCTGAAAACTTTTTCAAAAGTGGTGGAAAATCCCTTTAAAGTTGTCCTGTGCCGCCATGTTGAATCGAATCATAGTGTTTTTTGCATAATTCCGGAATCATAAGTTACGGAAGCTCAGGAGACATTTATATCTATATGTATTAGTAAAGTGAAAAAAATATGGAGGCGACTTGATGTAATCCCCTTTCTCTGTGTCCTTATGGATGGACGCTATTATGACTTACCCAAGAAAAATATTTCTGCAGGAAGGACTGGCGTAGAGCTGTGGTTAGGTTGTAATCCTCGGAGCTGTGGTGCGTTTGATGCCCGGCCCAAATGATGTTAACTTCTGTAGAAAAATTAAAAAGTACTGATAAATAATTGACCACAACATATATTACGGAACCGTATGTGCCGCCCCTATCCAAACACTGTACGAACACCAGTGTTCAAGTAACAATAAATAAATAAGTCAAAAAAATAACATTATCTCATTGAGTCAAATATCACTCGCGAGACGTCACAGAGAAAATTATTAAGATGCAATGTCGTGCGACACCGTCCTAGAGATACAATTTCTTATACAGCATTTGACGCGCCCCCTGGGCCATATTCTTTTAGGGGAATATCCGGAGCCGGATCAGATGGGAGTTGTAGTCTTCCGAGTGGCTGTGACCCGGTCCGTGCCCAGGGTGTCAAACTCAGTTGTATGTGGCAGTCATACAGATGTTATAAGTTCTTTATTGTCGACTACGCCACCCGTTGTGTTGCGGTCACTGTGGCCGCCGCTGCAGCAGGGTCCGCTGAGGCTGTTGGTGTAGGTGCAGCTTTGGTGATATAACCCCCAACGGGTGGGGTATAGCCTCAGGGGGATCAGGTGCAGAGGATGGGAGTTGTGGTGATGCAGTGTAGACGGCAATCAGAGACAGAGTCGGGTTATGCAGTTTAGGATGTTTTACTCACTGCTGATGTTCTGGCCACTCCAGCTTCGAGTGACCTCCCGAGCCGTGCTGCGTCCACCAGGTTCTGGATCCAGCCAACTCCCAAATAAGTCCGGAGCGTGACCCTGAGCTCTCCTTCAGTCCTTTCTCTGGCCGTCCCCACTATTGATCCACCCAGGTCCAGCTCCCTCGGGCCTTCTGTTGGGACACCCTTGGCCTTGGGTTCCCTGACCCTCCTCGTGGTATGCCTTCGTGGTGGATGTGGTGGGTGACCGTGGCAAACGCTGCCCACGGTCTCCGGTCTCTGGCTGGGGAGTGTTTTTACCCCCACCAGCTTGGGTTCCGGTACCCTGATGCCGACTCTTCACCCGGGGATTTAAGTTGGGATCTTGGAGTCCTTTTCTGCTGTTTCCCCCCTCTGGGTCTCTCTCTCTCTTCTCCTCTCTCACTCTGGGTCTTTCTTCTCCTCTGCTCCTGACTTTCTCTCTGCAACTGACCCTGTTCTTAGTTGGTGCCCACCTTATATACACCCTCTATGTGTGAGCTCAGGTGACCAGCACCCAATGAGCTCCTATCTTTACCCAGGCTGCTCCCCCTATCTGCCCCTACACTACTTGGGATGTACCACCCCCCTCCCACTCCAGCCAGGAACAGACTCGGTCGTACCTGCACATTTCTAAGTGGGAGTACCGTCGGTCTGCTCCTCGGAAATGGGATGTATGTAGTGCATGCAGCCTACCGAGCTCAGATCCACACTCCTTCCTTACCCGGGAGTGGAATATCACACCTCTGGGTTGAGGTGCAATACCCCTGTAGCAGCCGAATCCTCAGGGTGCTACATTCCCCCCTGGTAAATCACAGCACGTCCTCGGGCTGTAAGACAAAAACAACACCAAAACATACAAAATTTTCATATAAACATATAAAACATATAAAACATTATATATATATAAAACTTTTCATATAACATTCTCGTCGTCTCTTGTTTCTGGTTCCTCCTCCGGACACTGTGCAACGTGTGTCCGGGAAAAGTGCGACAGTCTCTTAGAAAAACTGGTTTTCCTATAAAACCGGTAGGGGGCGCTTTAGGACGCGCAACTATATACAAGGGGATATGGCCGCTCTCAGTCCTCGGCCAGGTAAGGAGGGAAAGGGAATGGCTGCTCACAGTCCTCAGCCTGTGGGATTAAGGGTAAACGGGTAAACAGTTCACTCAGCTGGTCCCAACGGGGACTATATTAGCAATAACAGTTTCTTTATACCCCGATCGGGTAACTATTTACAGCACCTGCTCCGCTGTACTCAACAACGTCTTCCTCCTGCTCCTTCTTTGGGGATCTCAGCTTCAGACCCGTCCGGATCCTCTTGCTCTTCCTCCTCACATCGCAGCTCCTCCTCTGTCAGGCGATGCACCTGGAGGGCGTAAGGTCCTTTGGCACACTTGTGCCGGGTAAAGGTGACCTCGTCCCCGATATAAAGGTCACGACCTCTGTGCCCCTCCGGCAGATGGGACTCCACATCTCTGCGCGTGACAAAGACGTCGCCGGGGGTGTTGTGGTCTCTGATGAAGCCCCACCCATGCTGCATATTGAACTTAATTACAGTCCCGGTGGTGCGGGGACTATGCGCTGCACGGGGGTCTCTCCTGGTTCGGCTTTTCTGCTCGGCGCTCCTTATTTGGGCCTGTTGTTCCCGGACCCGCCTCTCTCTCCGCTCCCTCGCAAACTCCTCGAGCTGCTGTCGGCAGCACTCAGCACGCTCCGCTGCAGCTGCCCTGGTTTCTTGAGTGAACCCCATTAGGTCTTCTCCGGTGGGGTCCCACTCAAATTGGGTCTCTTCAAGCGGGGGCGAGATCCTTATCACGGGCTTCGGAGCCGGAATCAGGGGTGCACACATGGCCCCAACTCTCCTCTGGTGCTCCAGTTCATAATATTTCTGGGGCCAGATGAAAGGCTGCCCGTCCGGCCACGTGTGCTGGGCAAACAAGTCCTCTCCCAGACGCGGCACCCTTGGTTTTATGGGTGCGGGCGCGGTGGTGGTGGCGCCCGGGTTGCCCAGGCCTTGCGGCCAGGCCTGGGGCACCTGGAAGGTGAAGGGCACCGTTAGGACGGCGGCGCCCTGGGCTACCTGGCCTTGCGGCCAGGCCGGAGGCTCCGCGGAGGTAGGGGGCGCTGTTGGTGATGCGACGCCCGGGGGTACTAGGCCTTGCGACCAGGCTGGTGGTACTTCCTGCTTGGTCACGCTCGGGGTCGAGGCGTGTGACGTCACAGGGGTCGCGGCGGCGGCTTCCGGTTGGGGCCTAGTCTGCGTCGGTGACATGGCGTTTTCGGGCACAGCAGGGGGACTTTCGGGCTCTGCGACGGGGAGCTGGGGCAGGTAAGCGGTGTCCTGGTTTGGGGTATAGACGTCCCCTTTACCTGCCTCCATGCGTTCGGCTCCCTTCTCGGCGCCGTCTCCGGCCTTGGGTCCTCCCGCGCCATCCTCAGAGGCGGTCTGTCTCCTCATCTTGGCTGGCGTGCTCCGGGTCTTGGTTTGCTGGGCCATCTCTCGGCTCCACTCCGCCAATGTCTCTCGCTGTACCCGGGCCATCCTCCTTGCGAGGCCCTCCAGGGCAGTCTGTGCACACTCCCGGTCTCGGGGGAGCTGTGCGAGGACCTCCACTAGGCCTAGTGGGGTCGTGGTTTCCAGCAGGCTCCTGACCAACGGGTCGGTGCTGCTCTGCTCTTCTTCCAGCAGGCTCCTGGCCAGCGGGCCGGTGCTGCTCTGCTCTCTGGCCATCTCCGGGTGAGCTTCTCTGCTACTCCTCTCCAGGCTTCCTGCCTCCGGGTGCGCTCGCTCCAGACTGCTCCAGGCGGCACCCATCTTTGTTCTCTTCTTTCGTCTCCTCCCCCTTCGAGGGCGGTCCCGGGGCCACTGGGTGACTGTCAGCTCCAGGGGCGGTTCTTTCACGCTGACAGACACCTCAAGCATCACAGTCTCTGTTGGTGGGGGCGGTTTCCACTTTTGGCGCCATTTTCGGTCCTGGCCCACGATGGGAGGTGGCCTCTCGCCACCCTCTGGCACGCCCATAATGGCGTCCGCTCTTCCAAGGCGGGAAACCTTTGGAAATGGCGGGAATCGCTTCCCAGTGGCGGGAAACTCTGCAGATGGCGGGAAAAAGTTGTTAATGGCGGACAACCGGCTGGAATCGACTGGTGATGGGGTCCGATGGCGGGGACCCTCCGGAACCGGCAGGAGACTTCTTTCTGAGGTAAACTCGCACTTTTCTTCAGGCACGCAGTACCCGGGTGTTGCGGGCACGTAATCCTGCCGACTACGCCAAAGTTGACGCGCCCCCTGGGCCATATTCTTTTAGGGGAATATCCGGAGCCGGATCAGATGGGAGTTGTAGTCTTCCGAGTGGCTGTGACCCGGTCCGTGCCCAGGGTGTCAAACTCAGTTGTATGTGGCAGTCATACAGATGTTATAAGTTCTTTATTGTCGACTACGCCACCCGTTGTGTTGCGGTCACTGTGGCCGCCGCTGCAGCAGGGTCCGCTGAGGCTGTTGGTGTAGGTGCAGCTTTGGTGATATAACCCCCAACGGGTGGGGTATAGCCTCAGGGGGATCAGGTGCAGAGGATGGGAGTTGTGGTGATGCAGTGTAGACGGCAATCAGAGACAGAGTCGGGTTATGCAGTTTAGGATGTTTTACTCACTGCTGATGTTCTGGCCACTCCAGCTTCGAGTGACCTCCCGAGCCGTGCTGCGTCCACCAGGTTCTGGATCCAGCCAACTCCCAAATAAGTCCGGAGCGTGACCCTGAGCTCTCCTTCAGTCCTTTCTCTGGCCGTCCCCACTATTGATCCACCCAGGTCCAGCTCCCTCGGGCCTTCTGTTGGGACACCCTTGGCCTTGGGTTCCCTGACCCTCCTCGTGGTATGCCTTCATGGTGGATGTGGTGGGTGACCGTGGCAAACGCTGCCCACGGTCTCCGGTCTCTGGCTGGGGAGTGTTTTTACCCCCACCAGCTTGGGTTCCGGTACCCTGATGCCGACTCTTCACCCGGGGATTTAAGTTGGGATCTTGGAGTCCTTTTCTGCTGTTTCCCCCCTCTGGGTCTCTCTCTCTCTTCTCCTTTCTCACTCTGGGTCTTTCTTCTCCTCTGCTCCTGACTTTCTCTCTGCAACTGACCCTGTTCTTAGTTGGTGCCCACCTTATATACACCCTCTATGTGTGAGCTCAGGTGACCAGCACCCAATGAGCTCCTATCTTTACCCAGGCTGCTCCCCCTATCTGCCCCTACACTACTTGGGATGTACCACCCCCCTCCCACTCCAGCCAGGAACAGACTCGGTCGTACCTGCACATTTCTAAGTGGGAGTACCGTCGGTCTGCTCCTCGGAAATGGGATGTATGTAGTGCATGCAGCCTACCGAGCTCAGATCCACACTCCTTCCTTACCCGGGAGTGGAATATCACACCTCTGGGTTGAGGTGCAATACCCCTGTAGCAGCCGAATCCTCAGGGTGCTACACATTTATCATAAAAAAAAAAATAAATACAGCTTCCATAAAATTACAATTTACATAAATAGCTACAGTAACTTTTGTAAGTACATTGAGTTACAGGCTGCATAATACTCCAGAGCTGCGCTCACAATTCTGCAGAAGTGAAAGTACACAGTGTTTGTGCATCTGGACAGGAGCTTGCCCTAATGGTTCACAACTGGAGAATATAGCATTATTCCCATCAATCGATCGGATGTCAGGATAGTGGCCGTGTAAAGTTTCTCGCTGCTGCACCAGGTCCGGTCGCGGCGATAGGAGAATCGGAGGTATGTTTTTGGAAAAATGGATTAAAAACACAAAGAAAATAACTCAGATATTTAGGTCTGATGTGTGTTTATCATACAATAAACCAGTGACGTAATGTGCAAGGGATCAGAGAAGTTATAAATTATATGGAGGTGCAAAATTTCACCCCTCACCTGTCAAATAATCCAATTCTCTTCTGCGCTAATCCGCTTCTCCCTGGAGCAGAGAGCGCCCCCGCCTGGTGACCTGTGAGTTTACGAGGTTCTCGGTATGATAAAGTGCGATTTGTTATCTCTGTCGCTGCCTATGCAGAGCGCAGCAGCCAATGTCAAATTCTTCTGGACTGCGGTGCTCTGCATAGGCAGCAAAAGTATTGAATCGTGTGCACTGCACTGTATTGTAGCCCAGTTCCCTGCTCTCCCCTGACTTGTAAGGTCTGTCCAAAATGTAAAAAAGTGTCCCCTGTAGAAAAAAGAAAACACAATAAAATTAAAATACATTTTTACATTTTTACACACTCCAGGACTAAGCTTAGGGTTAGGACTAGGGTTAGGGCTAGTACTATGGTTTGGTCTAGGACTAGAGTTAAGGCTAGGATTAGAGTTAGGGCTAGAACTAAATTTAGGACTTGGATTAAGGTTTGGGCTAGGACTAAGGTTTGGGCTAGGACTAAGGTTTGGGCTAGGACTAAGGTTTGGGCTAAGACTAAGGTTTGAGCTAGGACTAAGGTTTGGGCTAGGACTAAGGTGTGGTCTGTGGCTAAGGTTTGGGCTAGGACTAGAGATAAAGCTAGGACTAAAGTTAGGACTAAGACTAAGGTTAGGGCTAGGACAAAGGTTAGGGCTAGGAATAGAGATAAAGCTAGGACTAAAGTTAGGGATAGGACTAAGGTTAGGTCTAAGACTAAGGTTAAGGCTTAGACTAAGTTTAGGACCAGGGATAGGACTAGAACTAAGGTTAAGGCTAGGGCTAGAGTAAAGGCTAGGACTAAGGTTAGGGCTAAGACTAAAGTTCAGACTAGGACTAAGGTTTGGGCTAGATCAAAGGTTAGGACTATGGTTAGGGCTTGGATTATGATTAATGCTAGGAATAAGGTTAAGGCTAGGACTAAAGTTAGGGCAGGGGACTAAGGTTAGAGTTAGGGTTAACTAGGCTTAGGGCTAGAGAAATAAAATAGCCCCATAAACAATATTTAAAAAAAAAAAATTAAAAAAAAAAAATTAAAACATAATTATAACTTTATAAACAAAACGAAAAAGAGGATGAAAAACCAGACTGTATTTCCATCAGTTATTTTTAGGAGGGATAAAAGCGCCCAATGCTGGACTGGTGGTAGGAACTCAGTGGGTGCCAACGGTCCTTGAGTTAGGGGGTGCAGAATAGCTGCTGTGCTTCGGGCACTGCTGACACCCATTTATTTGATGGCTGTGCGGCGGACAGCTGACCTTCATGACATCAGGTAATAATAGCCAGGGAACCTTTCTCCAGACTGGACACAATACTGAAGAACTGAGTGCCCTATTGTTTTTTATATTAGTTATTGCGTATAGTTACTTTGGAAGCAGAGTTTGTTCTAACATCTAGAATTAATCATCTATTTCATCAGTTTCCGGAGCCGTCACATTGATGGGAGTACCCCTCATTAGCAGTAGTCCGTCCCTAGCATTCTCCTTGAAGTACGGCTTCCAGCTGAGGCCGCGCTCCGCGACAATCTCAAAAATAGAGCCTGCTGCAATCCAATAGCCCGCGCTGCCTAGAAGTAAAGAAGATGCAATTTCTATCATAGACCAACAACACAGCCATAACTATGCCATACAGAGAGGATGATGGAATCCAGGACGGAGCATTGAAACTCTCAGAATCCATCAAGGCGATGGCTAAGGAGCCTCATTCTGCAGAGTGTGCACAGTGTCGGATTAAAAGACACTTTGTAAATGGGACAGCAGCCAAGGACGGTATATAGTATACTCTTAAGTGTCATCTCAGTTACAAATTGCACCTTTATTTCAGGATCCATTAAGGGATAGAAAAAAAAAATGATAAAAATAAATTGAAAAAAAAAATAAAAATAAAAAAACAAAACAAAGATAAACTGCAAAAAAAATAAATGCAAAAGGATATATACAAATGAAAAAAATGAAAAAAAAAAAAAATTGAATAAAGATGCTGAAAACTCAGATGGAGCAGTGAGGATGTATGTTACGTTCTGCTCTTGCATCGAAATAATACAGGATACATTTTAACGTGTCAGAAAGAGAATATATATATTAAAACCAAACTTTTATTAGAACCATGATAAAAAGGAGCTAAACGTAAGTAAAATCAATAAACAAATGATTATTATTCAGAGTGTGTCCATAGGCAAACACAAAAATCGTTTTGAGATAGTTTACGCCAAGATTTTCAGGTAATCCGAAAAGTCCCGGTGCTTGGGCATTAAGTAGTTTGTCCACAATTGCCTTAAGTTTGTCAAGATTTGCTGCTTATTCTCTTGGCTCAGCAGCAGCCACGTGTCTGTCATCTCGTCAACTTCTCCTGACTTCAGTCCTACAACCAGAGATATTTTCAAGCTCAATCCAGTTTACTTAAGTATTGTCCACATCAACCTTTCAGCAAGATACCAACTTAAGTCTCCAGCTTGTCTATACAACATTGCATTCCTGTGATTTACCATTCCCTTGATGGAAGATATCAGATGGTTTTTACTTCTCTGTTACATTGCTGCTATTAACCATTGTCCTGCTGGAGGAGTCCAGACTGTGTATACTTCTCATTTACTCCTGGGTTTAACCACTGCCTTTCCTGAAGGTATCAGACTATATTCCTGTGATTAACTACTTCCCTGCTGGAAGATAGCATTTTCTTGTTCTGCTATTGTTCCTGTGTCTTTTCACACACCTGGCTCTGCTTTTTCTGTGCTACCTGCTTTGCTTGTTTCTCTTCCATCCTGCATATCCTACTTTCCTCATAGGATCCACGTGCCATCCATCAATACATGTTGCACTGTCACCTCTGGTCACCAAGATGTACTTCTTCAAGAATCCATCTCACTACTATCACCAGGTAAGTCTATAACAGTATCTACAAGTCATGTTGCAAGGGGAAATTGGTTGAGCCCTGAACATAGAAAACATCAATAATTTCCCCAAACCTGTGAGTGACACAAACCCTCAGATCCCAAAATTTCCAGTGGTGTCCTTTGTCCTTCACGGACTGATTAACTCCAGAATACCACCAACAATTGACAAGTAAGTTATAGATATGTCTCAGGCCTAGAAACATCAAAGAAACTCCTGGTACCCGGGTTGCCCAACCCTACTCCAAATTGATGAATTCTGATGTCATCTCTCCAGGTCATTATTGTTGAAGGTTGTGAGATACAACTGAAACCGAACAAAGTTGTAAAAAAAAAAAACTTTTTAAAGGTCTTGGCTAGTGTTGAGCCACCCCCGTAGTGTTCGAGTTCGGTTCGGTTCGTCGAACACCCGTGTGTTCGCCGAACTGTTCGTCGAACTGTTCGTCGAACACCTTCGAACACCGTTAAAACCAATGGCAGGCAAACAAAAACACATAGAAACACATAGAAAACACCTTCAAAGGTGTCCAAAAGCTGACAAACTGCTCAGAAGACACAACTAACACATGGAAAAGTGACAAGTACATATAGTCATGCGAAAAGAAAAGAGGTGGAGGAGTAAAAGGAGGGGGAGACACAGATATAGGCATGTCATGCCCTTCTAAAATCCAAAAAGTGAGAAGCCGACACGGCCAGTCCGCTCCTGCCCGTGCCTCCTCCGTGTCGCCGGGTTTGTGCCAGAGCCGCGGTGAACCCTGACGGCCAGCCCCCCTCTCCCAATACTGGTGCCTGTCCGCTGGTGGGTCGAGCGAGCCCCCCTGTGGTGGAGGCAGCTCTAAGCTTTTTAATTTAAATTGTCTCTCTAATTTGAATGAATACACTTTAAATCCATTTACAAGGATCTATTGGAGGGCAAGTCTCATGCCAGCAGCCACGGTAATTCCAGCTCCAGTAGCGTCCACTAAAGCTGCTGCAGTTAAAAAGCTTTTATAAGGATCGAGCTCGGCTGTCCACCGCAAGGCATCCTACTGCCAGTCCCAGCCCCTATGCCTTGGGGTGCCTCCTGATGCTCTTCACTAAGTATCCCATGGTCCCGAAGCATTTCCTTTGAAAAAATTAAGTGTCTAAACTACAGGTGGTGCAGCTTGCTTAACAGCCGGGATAATCCGCTGACTAGCAGACACTGCTACTAGGCACAAAGTATTTCCTGGGCTAGATGCAGTTAAAAATTTGTAATTAGATACTCTCGTTGGATGCTGAGAAAGCATTCCATAGAGTCTCCTGGCACGCCATATATGATTCTCTTAAAAAGCTTGGGGTAGGGGTCTAGGGGACCCTTTTATAGCCAAAATCACGGCCCTGTATCGCAATACGTCACCTAGGCTGAAGATAAATGGAACTGTAGCACCCTGAGGGCTCGGTTGCTACAGACGTATTGCACCTCACCCAGAGGTGTGATATCTCACTCTCAGGTAAGGATGGAGTGTGGATCAGGACCCGACACCTGCATGCATTACACCACATTGCCGTGGGGCAGGGCGACCAATATGCCCCTGAGATGGGCACGACAGTCCCTGTCCCTGGCTGGAGTGGGGGGAGGGAACACTGAGGAAGGGGAACCCTGTAGTGCAGGAGCAGGGAGGAAGCAGTTCCTGGGTGCATTGAGAAGGGAGTATAAAAGGTGGGCACCATCTTAGTTCAGTGCAGAGAAGTCTGAGCAGAAGTGGCAGGGAGCAGGGGCTCTGCATGAGCTCTGCTCCGGAGGCGGGCCTAGTAACAGAGGCCCAGGCCTGGAAGAGGGAGAAGGAAGGAAGAGGAGCGGAGAAGGCTCCAGGAACGAGGAATGAAGGGATCCCAGGGGTGCGGACGGGCGAGTCGCCACCGCACGCCCGAATCCACCTGCGTGGAGGGGTCAGGCCAAAGGGGGAGACCGGTCCCCGAACTAGTGGAGGCAGGAAACGACCCTCAGCTAGAAACCGGAGGCTCTGACATTTTATGTGGCGCAGCCCCTCGCTACACCCGCTAGGAAGGCACCACATAGGGTCAGGGAAACTGGCGCCAAGTTTACCAAGAGGAGGCCCGAGGCAGCCGGACAGAAGTGTTGGTAAGAAAGGCCAGACAAAGGACACACAAAGGGGGTCCTGTGAAGTGCTCCAAAGTTATCTGGGAGTTGTCTGAGCCCCTCACCTGGTGAGAACAGTACGACGTGGGCAGCCATTACCTGCAGACGTGGTCTGGATAATAAGAACTGTGAGTAAAGGCCCTGAACTGCATCACTGACTCCGTGTCGTTACTGCTGCTGCCCTGCACCATCACCCCCATCCTCCGCATACACTGCCCTGAGGCTATACTCCTCCCGTGGGGAGTTATGCTACGCTCTGCTGCACCCACAACACCAGCCTCAGCGGTCTGCCCTGTAGCGGCGGTTCACTCTGACCGCAATCCACGGGTGGCGTAGTCGGACATTTAAACATCAAAACCACATAAATAGTTCCGCCACTGGTTTGACCGCCCTGAGCCACGGAACCGGGTCGCCGCCACGAAGACTACAACCACCAGCATCCACCAAAAAGGGTCCGGCTCCGGGTGTCCCAAGGCCCAGGGGGTGCGTCAGAACATTTTCATCACCTTTCACAATCACCAATGGGACAAGGCAGTGATGTCCTCTGTCCCCTCTCTTATACATCCTAGTGACGGAGCACCTGCTCTCATCAATTCGCCATAACCCCAATATTAGGTGGATTGAGGTGGGAGGCACCGAGTACAAGTGCTCTCTATTTGCTGATGATGTCCTAGTAGATATCACTCAATCACATATATCCATCCATGCTGTTATGGCTGAAATAGATCACTTTGTTACATGGTAAAATTTTAAAATCAATGCAGCGAAGTCTGAGGCCCTCGATGTCTCCCTCCCCAAATCCATATAGGATTCCATCCAGTCCAACTTTCCCTTTGCCTGGCCCTCACAGGGTATCAAATACTTAGGAATTCCTATTCATAGAGACCTCTCCCATCTATGTTATCTTAATTTTGGGCCCTTTATTGAACAACTCCATACAGACCACGGTTGGCAAGTTAGAACTGTAAGATTCACTACGTGAACCACTGGTGTTTTGTGGAAAAGCACATGTACACTGCGTTCCAAATTATTATGCAAAAAGTGTTTAGGAGTGATAAGGGAAGAATTTGTTTGTTTGTCAGTTAAACTCATTGATGGTGATGTGTGTCAGGGCTCTTTATATCACTGTAAGCAATTGCAGACACCTGTGCTAATTAGTTTGGCAGGTGTGTCCAATGAAAGGCAAGACTACTTAAGAAGGCTCTCTCACATTATTAAGCAGCCTACATTTTCTGCCAAAATGGGAAAGAAAAAGGATGTGTCGGCTGCTGAGAAGCAACAAATTGTGGAGTGTTTAGGTCAAGGCATGACTACAATCAACATTGTGCGATGATCAGGATGAAGTGTCTTGGCAATCAAGAAGTATGTAGCTGATTCACAGTACACACGTGTGCGTGCTGATAAGGGCAAATTGAGGACTCTTTCCTACAGGCAATTACGTCAGGTTGAAAGAGCAGCGGCAAAAAAGCCTTGTCATAGCAGCAGACAAGTTTTTGAAGCTGCTTGTGCCTCCAACGTCCCCCGAACAACAAGATGCAGGGTCCTTCAGAGGTTTGCAGCTGTGCATGCGCCATCCTGTCGACCTCCTCTATCCACTTCACACAAGCAGAAACGGCTCCAGTGGGCCAAACATTACATGAAGACTGATTTCAAAACTGTTTTGTTCACGGATGAGTGCCGTGCAGCGCTCGATGGTCCAGATGGATGGAGTGGAGGATGGCTGGTTGATGGACACCCCACGCAAACACGGCTACAGCGCCAACAAGGAGGAGGTGGAGTAATGTTTTGGGCTGGAATCATGGGGAGAGAGATTGTCGGCCCCTTTAGGATCCCTGAAGGCGCTAAAGATGAACTCCATAATGTATGTGGATTTTCTCAAACAGCACTTCCTGCCATGGTTCAAGAAGAAGAACCGTGTATTTCACAGCAAGATCATTTTTCTGCATGATAATGCACCATCTCATGCTGCACATAAAACATCTGCATCTCTGGCTGATATGGGCATAAAAGGGGACAAACTTATGGTGTGACCCCCATGCTCCCCTGACCTCTACCCCATTCAGAACCTTTGGAGCATCATTAAAAGGAGTGTCTATGATGGCGGGAGGCAGTTCACATCTAAGCAACAGCTCTGGGAGGGTATTCTGTCCTCATGCAAAACAATTGAAGCAGAAACCATCCAAAACCTGACAAATTCAATGGACGAGAGAGTTCAGAAGCTCCTTTCGAACAAGGGGTCCTATGTGAAAATGTAACATCACCTAGAATAAAGTTTTGAGTTGAAAACTGTTTGATTTCAGTTTCTAACAACCTGCTAATGCTTATAATTTCAAAAATGACCATTTTTTTGGTCTTTATTAAAATGAAAAGGTTGATCGAAAAGTTTGGGGGATCTAAGAGTGTGGCAACCCAGTAGTCATGATTACTTCGAATTCTGACAATATGAGGGTCATGCTGCAGGTAGTGCAGCAAGAAGGCACTTATGTGCCTTGCGCATCTCGGAGCCCCAAAATTATTTTCCGGGCTAGATGCAGCTAAAAATTATTTTTAATTTTAAATCTGGTGAAGCTTTAGTATAGATGGCCTAATAGGATCAGTGCTGCACACTGCTACAAAGCCCAAATTATTTTCCAGTCAAGATACAGATAAACATGATTAGTAATTTGAAAGCTTAAAACGGTTGGTAGGGTGATTTTAACCAATCATCAAGCTTTTACTCTCCCCAGGATGACACAGGGGTAGAAAAGTCGTTTCGGATCCATGATTTGTTCATCTTTATGAACGTGAGTCTGTCTACATTATCAGTGGAGAGCCGCGTGCGCTTATCTGTCAGCACACCACCAGCAGCGCTGAACACACGTTCAGACAGAACGCTGGCTGCGGGGCATGACAAGATCTCCAAGGCGTAAGTGGCTAGCTCCGGCCATTTATCCAGATTGGAAGCCCAAAAAGAGCAAGGGTCCAGTGACACAGTCGTGGCTTCAATGTTTACTTGGAGATACTCCTGTACCATCGTCTCTAGGCGTTGACTATGTGTCAGACTTCTTGTCTCCTGTGGCCTTGCAAAGGATGGGCTAAAAAAGTGGTGAAATGATTCCGCAAAATTGATGTTACCAGCAGATACTGTGGTTCTGTTACGGTTTGAGTGCTGAACACTTGACGGTCCCACGGTTGGCAAGTTGGAACTGTGAGATTCACTACGTGCACCACTGGTATTTTGTGGAAAAGCACATGTAAGATTCTGCAACAGTCTCTGCTGATACTCCTGCATGCGTGCATCCCTTTCTATGGCAGGAATAATTTCTGCAAATTTACTTTTGTACCGGGGATCTAACAGTGTGGCAACCCAGTAGTCAGGATTATTTCTAATTCTCACAATTCGAGGGTCATGTTGCAGGTAGTGCAGCAAGAAGGCACTCATGTGTGTTGCGCATCCAGGAGCACCAAGTCCCTGTTGTGTTGGTGGCGAGGTAACAATCATGCTTCCTTCCTCTGTCCTCTCCCCCCAACCTCGCACAACAGAAATGTGATCAAGGTCTCCCTCATCTGATGAGTCTTCCATCAGTTCGTCCTCCACTTCTTCCTGGGCTCCTGCACCTTCCTCACTAGTTTGGCTGCTACCATGCGCCCTGGTAAAACCATCTCCCCCAGCCTCACATGCCTGCCGCCTTGGTGCTGCCGACCGTCTGGACCTTGCAGATGTTAGCCCTTCCGCATACAACTCCTCCTCCTCTACTTCCTCCACCTCCTCTTGTGCCACCACCTGACTCCGAATTCTGTTTAACATGTGCTCCAGCATGTAAATCACCGGAATAGTCATGCTGATAATGGCATCATCAGCACTAAACATCTTCGTCGCCATTTCAAAACTGTGCAGAAGGGTGCATAGGTCCCTGATCTGAGACCACTCCTCCAGCGTGATTTGCCCCACCTCTGAATCTCGTTGGCCCAGGCTATACGTCAGAACGTATTGCACCAGGGCTTGTCGGTGCTGCCACAGTCGCTGCAACATGTGCAGAGTTGAATTCCACCGGGTAGGCACATCGCATTTTAGCCGGTGAAGTGGCAGGCCCAACGACTTCTGTAGAGATGTAAGTCGCTGAGCTGCGGGATGCGAACGGCGGAAGTGAGCACACAGCGACCGTGCCCTCTGCAGAAGGCCATCTAGTCTGGGATAGTGGGCTAAAAATTGCTGGACAACCAGGTTCAACACGTGAGCCATACAAGGCACGTGTGTGACATTGCCCCGGCGAAGGGCCGCACCCAGGTTTGCAGCATTGTCGCACACGGCCTTCCCTGGTTTCAGGTCCAGTGGAGACAACCATTCATGAAATTGGTTCTCCAGAGCTGACCACAACTTCTCAGCTGTGTGACTCACATTTCCCAGACATTTCAATGTAAAAACCGCCTGATGACGTTGAGCCCTACTGCCAGCATAGTAAGGAGGTGTGCAGGATCCCTTCTGCGCAGTTAGAAAGCTTGTGGCATGACCAGACAGGCTTTGGGTGCAGGTGGAAGACCGAGAGGAGGTTGAGGAGGCAGAAGCAGTGGAGGAACTTTGACATAAAGAGGATTGACGCACAACTCGTGGGGACGGCAAGACTTGGACAGCAGCCCCTTTTCCTGCTGTCACCATAGTTACCCAGTGCCCAGTCAGCGACATGTAACGCCCCTGTCCATGCCTACTCATCCAAGTGTCTGTGGTGAAATGCACCCTGTCACACACAGAGTTTCTCAAAGAAGCGGTGATGTTATGTGCGACATGCTGGTGGAGCGCAGGCACACCTTTCTTTGAGAAGTAGTGCCGACTGGGCATCTGGTACTGGGGCACTGCGACGGACATAAGGTCTCGAAAATCCTCTGTGTCCACCAGGCGGAAAGGCAGCATTTCTGTAGCCAAGAGCTTGCAGATGGTGAAATTCAACCTCTTAGCTTTCTCATGGCTAGGAGGAAATGGTCTTTTACTTGTCCACATCTGAGGGACCGAGGGCTGGCTATTGTGCTTAGACGGGGTTGATAAGGGTGTCCCCGGCAAACTGCCGGTCTGTGAGGAAGATGCAGGCGGACATGTTAGGTTGCCTTGATCCAAAGGTGGTGCTATCGATGTCGGACAGCGCTCAACACCAGCTGGTGTTACCACCTCCAAAGAAAATGATGACCTGCCAATCACGCTGGCTGTTGCGGGTAAAGAGGTGGCAGGTCTGCGCCCCAAAACAGGTGTGACTGCTGTCCCCCCAGTCACAGAGGATGAAGAGGCCGCGGATGCACAAGATATGGCAGACGGTGGTTGGCCCGGCCGGCTAGGCCGCATTGTAGCACACTGAGCTTCCCACTGCAACTTATGCTTCATGTCCATGTGCCGGTTCATGCATGAAGTACTCAAACTATGTATTTTTTGGCCTCTACTTAGCTTTTGCTGACAAATGTTACAGATAACACGAGTTGGGTCATCTTTATCGATCTGAAAAAATGCCCAGGCTATGCAAGGCTTAGCACCCATGCGACCTGAAGAGCCACCACGACTTGTGGTGAGAGGCAGAGTTGTGTTTGAGGATGCAGTTGTTGACGTGCTTCCAGTACTACGTCTCTGTCCAGGAAGGCGCAACCTGACCTCGTCGTCACTAGCATCTTCCTCCACCTCCTCTGCTGACCTCATCACTTGGCTGACTGTGGGTTGACAGTAAGTGGGATCTCCGACCTCATCATCATCACCCTGTGCGTTATCACACCCGTCGTCCTCAGAGCCAACCTGTTCCTGCCCTGACAAAAAACTAAAGTTGTCGCTCCAATCAGGTATTTGAGTCTTATCATCGTCTTCCTCATTGTCTCCACCAACAGGAGTTACAGTTTGGGAATGAGGGTCTACATTATGGTCAGAACCTTCTGCGTCTGGTCCTGGATCCGACTCATAAAGATTCTGGGCATCAGTGCAGATCATTTCCTCGTCTGGATTCACAGAAGCGCTGGAGTCGACCTCTGATTCCCAGGCTATAGTATGAGTAAACAGCTCTGCAGACTCAACCATCTGTTCTACCTCATACTCAGACGGGCAGCTGGAGATTTGGGAGCTGTGAGGAAGCAAGTGCGATTTGGGTGACACCTTTGAGGACTGGAGTATTTGTGATGTTGAAGTTGATGTGGAGGAGAGCCCACTTAAAGGAGCACTTGATATCCGTTGAAGCACCTGCTGTTTTTGTGCCTCATCTGGAATTTGTAGCGATTGGCGTGGCCGTAAGAAAGGGATCTTATCACATTGTCCGCTAAAAGAAGTAGACATTTTAGTTTGGCTGGAAGATGGTCTTTCTTCTGCAGATGTTACTGTTGCTTTAACACCTACCCCACGGACACAACCTTTTTTCCCCTTCCCAACACGCCTATTCCCCTTTCCACCAGCAGCAGGCCTTTTTCCACTCATTTTGGTGGTTAACTAATTCACAACTCTGGAGTTGTTTGCACAAAAAAACAATGGATGGTAACCGAGCAGAGCTGAGTGGCCAAACTGTGGTATTAGGCCAAAACTATTGGCTGGGTTAGATGCAGAAAAAAATTATTTTGAATTTGCAACCTGATGGAGGTCAGTATAGATGGATTAATAGAACAAGTCCCACACACAGCTAGAAGCCCAATATTTTTTCAGAGGTAGATGCAGGAAAAAAATATATTCAGTTTGCAACCTGATGGAGGTCAGTATAGATGGACTAATAGAGAAAGTCCGACACACTACTAGAAGGCCAAATATTTTTTCAGAGCTAGATGCAGAAAATAATTATATTCAGTTTGCAACCTGATGGAGGTCAGTATAGATGGACTAATAGACCAAGTCCCACACACTGCTAGAAGCCCAAATATTTTTTCAGAGCTAGATGCAGAAAAAATTATTTTTAATTTGCAACCTGATGGAGGTCAGTATAGATGGACTAATAGACCAAGTCCCACACACTGCTAGAAGCCCAAATATTTTTTCAGAGCTAGATGCAGAAAAAAATTATTTTTAATTTGCAACCTGATGGAGGTCAGTATAGATGGACTAATAGACCAAGTCCCACACACTGCTAGAAGCCCAAATATTTTTTCAGAGCTAGATGCAGAAAAAAATTATTTTTAATTTGCAACCTGATGGAGGTCAGTATAGATGGACTAATAGAACAAGTCCCACACACTGCTAGAAGCCCAAATATTTTTTCAGAGCTAGATGCAGAAAAAAATTATTTTTAATTTGCAACCTGATGGAGGTCAGTATAGATGGACTAATAGACCAAGTCCCACACACTGCTAGAAGCCCAAATATTTTTTCAGAGCTAGATGCAGAAAAAAATTATTTTTAATTTGCAACCTGATGGAGGTCAGTATAGATGGACTAATAGACCAAGTCCCACACACCGCTAGAAGCCCAAATATTTTTTCAGAGCTAGATGCAGAAAAAAATTATATTCAGTTTGCAACCTGATGGAGGTCAGTATAGATGGACTAATAGAATGATGCTATGCCCAAAAGATTTTACTTCACTAGGTGCAGTAAAAAAATTGGTATTCTATACACAGGTGGTATATCTTGCAACACAGATAGGCTACTCCACTGACTAACACACTCTGCAATAGGCCAAAAAGGATTAGCTTTGCTAGATTCAGCCAAATGCTGTGAAAAAAACTTGCACAGCACTGGCACAGACCTGCCTGGCAAAAACTGATAGGAACTGATGTAACCTAGTCCTGAAAAGAACTCCAATTACAATTAGTCTTTACTCCCACAACCTATCTATTTAAGAGCACAGACCTCCCTGATAAAAGTCGTAGGAAATGCTGTAACCTAGTCCTTAAAAGGACTGCAATCACAACTATTCCCTACTCCCAAGCTATCTGTAGATTTGTGCGAAAATTGGCTTGAAATTAACAAGGTATAGCGCACACAGCAACAGCGGTGCCGTCTAACACGCAGCTGCAGCAGTGAGAAAATGGTGGCGACGGGGAAAATGGCTTGGTCTTATAGGGCAAGGACATGTGACATACACTGCCAATCACACATGCCCTTGCTTGTGTGAAAAAAAGCACTTCGCTCCGTGTGTGCGCTGCTGATAGGCTGACAGATTGCACCTCCCCACTGCAAATGCGGGAAAGAGAAAAAAAAATGGAGATCTTCATTGTTCCTGCAGAGATCCATCCCCTGCCCCTCCCCCCGCCCCGCTGTACACTCAAACTGCGTATTAACATTAATTTTCATCATTACTGAGAAAAAATCCAGTTATGATTTTGGTGCACGAACAGTTATCGAACATAACCTCGAACAGCCGAATTTTTCTCAAATTGTTCGTGTTCGCCGACCGGCTCGAACACCGCCCAAAACAGCTCGAATTTGAGATTGGCGAACAGTTCGAGTAGAACAACGCTCATCTCTAGTCTTGGCAGCTTACAGTGCACTTACTTGGTGTAATACGAAATATGCTTCATTTCTATATACATTTTCTCAATCCATCCTGAAGGTTTGCCGATAATCTCCTGTTAAGTGAAGTTCTCGTGGTGTCCCCCGCTGGTTCTGGCACGAGGAACGCTCCCATAGTATTTTTAGCATGTGTGAAAAACTTCTCAGTAGAACAGATGAAATGCATGGCTTAACAAAATATTTTGGCAGCATCAAAAAGTACAATAGAGAAGACCACCCCCGATGTGCTGTTTATATAGCGGGACTGATTGTTTAGTAGTGTTCACTCTCCAGCCGTGCCGTGTATTATCCCGGCAAATTAGTAAGGACAATTTTAATTTTTTTTTTTACTTTTTATTGTGTCTCTGCGAGCTCTAATTATCATTTAGCAAAAGGTACATCTACTAAACATCTAGTAGAAAGTGATGAAAAAAGCAATGATCCTCCATCATCCTATAGATGGAGGCTCACAGAGAGAGGAGTCTCCTGCACTAGTACAATGTTTGGTATTGTATGATATTCTATAATGTATAGTAATGTTGCCAAGAACTGACATATTCAGTGTTTGAATTTATCTTACCCTCTAATATAAGGGGTGGAAGAACTCCCTAGGACACAGCTGAGCAGTAGTGACTCTTCAATAATGTCCCAAGTAGCCAAGAACTGAAAAAGCAACTGATGTCCCTTTAAGGGGCTCATAGTACAGGTGGAGAATGATTAGAGGAGCGGTATTGTCCAAAAAAAAACTTTTAGCAAATGACCAACTTCTCGCAACTATTCACACCTAGCGTCTGCACTCAAAGTAATGCATCTCTTCGAGTGTATTTCCAATTGGCCTATATTTCATTGCACTCCTGTGATTAACCATTGCTCTGCTGGAATATACCAAATTGCATATACTACCTTGTTACATCTCTGCTATTAACTATTATTTTGTTGGTAGATCCCAGACTGTATTTACATCTCTGTTGCCTTGCTGCTATTAACCATTGACTTGTTGCTAGATCCCAGACTACATTTACTTCTCTGTTACCTTGCTGCTATTAACCATTGTCTTGTTGCTAGATCCCAGACTGAATTTACTTCTCTGTTACATTGCTGCTAATAACCATTGCCATAGAATGCCAGTTTGCATTTTCTTCTCAGTTATTTCTGTGTTTAATCCTTGGAGATATCAGACAAGCGAAAAAGAAGCTTGACTGCCCCAACATCATACAAATAGTTGTCAACATTTCTGGAGATCTTTAAGCCCGGACTCCACTCTTTTCAGTAACGTTTGTCCTTGAACACTTACTTTCAGGTGGGGTTTATGGAAACCTCACCCCATTTGGACCCAAATGTCCCAAAATTTAACATTAGTGTTTGAGAAATAGGACAAGTCCTGCCCAGAGTAAAGTTGTGATCGCCTTCAACTTAGTGGGAAACACCAACCTTTGAGCAAAGTTGACATAAACCCCGCCTTTTTCCATTCCTAGATGGTCTGAATTTGCCAGGGTTGCTTTTGAAAATGTGAGAGAGTTGCAAAGTATGCATCGACCCAAGGACAGGTGAGTAAAGATTAAGTCCCTTCCTAAAGACTAAAATCAGCAGGAGTGGAGGTAAAGCCCTGGCAGAGCGTTCAGAGTGAACCACCCTCCAGCAAAAGAATGGGTGGCTCAGGGGTTAGTATGTAGGAGAAGAGGGAGTCTCTCTCCTGTGAAGAGTCCAAAGTGGAAAAGCTATACAGGTAGGAGATGGAGGCACCACACTTATTGACATGGGGGAAGTCTGACAGATGAGCCTCGACCTCATGGGAAAAAGTTCCAAAAATGAGGGAGCGCTAAAAGCCAAGGCCTTACAGGTGAAAGATGAAGGCTCCCGGCTGGTATTGACTCTTGGTTTAGTTACCTCCTAGAGGTGTCACTAAAGACAGTCTGCTTTCTGGTGAAAAGCTAATTTGCATTTCTTTTTTCTCATGGAGCATTGCCTGAACTATAAGACTCCATAAACTCTAACTGTTGCTCTCTACAAAGCGAAACAGCACCCTCCGATACCTTATTTAAAGGGTCAGCCCTACTTTTAATGAGGATGCCAGGCTACGACACCAACTTGCTACATAGTGGGGATTTTGAAGACAACGCATTCAAATATCAATGAAACATTAAACCTCACCAATGAAAATCCATGGTGCTTCAGAGATAAAGTCCACTGTTTGCAGTGATTTCAATATTCTTAAAGGAATTTTCATGTCCCACGACCTGGGAATCATGTATTGTTGATGTTGTGTTACTACTGTGCAATAATGTTTGCCTTTTAGAAGTTTGTCCTTCTTCTCATCCTGCCAGGTCTACCTAGCTCTGACATCAGTAACCACTCCCTTCTTCCTCATTCTCTATGTGTGTCAGGCATCTTAAGATGCTCATGTTTTGCATCTCCGGTTCAGAATAGTCTTTTTACCTACTGTAATTGTGCATAATACAAGAATTCAGCTTGAAACAAAACCTTCTGAAATCTTCATATCTGTCTGCAATTGAGTCAAGTCATCTGATGAAATCTCTTTGTGTGAGTATTGGTACATAGCCAAAAAATGGTGTCTCAAGAGCCCCACAATAGTGGCCAAGTTATGGAGTGAGAATAGGGATAGCCCAACAGGAAAATTGTAGGTAAGTATATATTTTATTTTTAGACCACATTGGACTCGGTTGTAAAAAAAAAACATAAAAAGGTCTGGACAACCCCTGTTTGGCCATTGATCTCTAAAAATATTTGGGTACCGGCGTTAACTGGAGACTGGTGTTGATCAAGTATGTATCAGTAACCCTTTCCGGCGAGCACGCTCGGGTGCTCGCTGAGTATTTTGGCATACTCGGCGTTTCATTGACTGGCAGTGAATGAAATGCCGAGCACGCCAAAATACTCGGCGAGCACACTCGGGTTAATGATACATACTCGATCAACACTACTGGAGACCATCTGTCATCCTCGTTGTCGGAGCTTTTAAGCCCATTGAGGTTCACAGTGGTCGCCTTTTTACCATGACCGTCACTTGACCCAAAGTTCAACTTGCGTCACTAGTCTAAAAAGTTATTTGCCTCCTGCCCCATGGAAAAGGGGTGTCCATTAGGCTTTACTGCCATCAATTTACCAGATAACAACCTGTGATAGAATAATGATGAGTTGTACCAAACTACAAACCCAGCTCTGCTACGTCTGAAGAGCTGATGTCATCTGTGGTACCGAGCAGCTGTCAAATAAAAGCAGAGGCTGAGCATTTCAATTAAAGTTTATAGTAAGAGAAGTGGCCAGGAGCAGGTGGTCAATATAAAAATAAAACGGCATCTTCAGGGTCAACACATTCCTATAAGAAACATTTAATAACGCTAGGTGCCAGCTGCTCGGCCGCCCTGTGATGCTTCAGATTCAGAACCAGCCACGTTTTTGCAATACAGAATTTGTTCTATTTAGAAGATATCCCGCGGAGGCTTCCTGGCACCTCTTCTCCTAGAGCGACTTTTTTTGCAGACCTTGCTAACACAAGATCATCTTACATCGCCAATATTGAAATACATCCTCCGTCGACGACCGCGCTCTGGAAGCTCGCAGCGTAGAAATATTACTAGAGTTACATCTAAAGCAACAGTGCAAGAGTCAAAAGTGATTGACCCCATGGCTGGTCACCGGCAGAGTCCATAGTCCTCCCATTATACCATTTATTTTAGTTTTTTTGTAAGTATTTATGTTATTACTACAACAGTTTAAACTTTGAATGAAAAAAAAAATTCAAACATAATTAAAGTTTTTAGGGTTCCCCACTTTGAACAATCCCTTTTTGTTGGAAAGTCGTCTTCTAAGCGCAGAGCAAAAATTGGACTCCAAAGCTACGATACATCAAGATCATGGGTGTGGGGTGGAGTGCGAGGCTCATGATTTATTAAGATCCGCACGCCTCTTAGTGAATCGGGAGCGCCCGAGCAGTTCTGGGTGCGCCTCGCCACAAATCTTACTCTAGTCCCTGCTGGAGTAAGATTTGTGGCAAAGTGAATGCCGCCACTTTTCACGAATTTGATGAACAGTGGACGACACGCTCCACATCCCACCCCAGCGTGAAAACGTCAAAAGTCGCAAAATTGCACCCAAATTTCAAAACTTTTTATACCAGAATTCTGGAGTAAAAGCTTTGACGAATCAGGCCCCAAATGTTTACCTGTAACTAGAAGAACCTCACAAAAGTTTTTATTCTTTTTGTCCTCGAGGGTAAGTGAGAAATTACACAGTAGGAGGAAGGTACTGTACTGGAGGTGACCTCTGCAGGACTTTCCCCTAAAGAGTGAATTCATTGCCTATTTTTTTTAGTTTTTACCAGAAAAGTGGATAAATGATTCACCGCAATTAGTTTGATGCTGGTTAAACCAAGATCTAGAGAAAAGTCTAAGGAGGTTTGAATTCCAAAGTCACCATGAAAATCAATTCAAAAATCCATAACAGGTGTCACAATTGTTCCATCAGACACTGTATTATGAAGCTATTTTCCCCTATAAGTAGAGGTCAGTTTTAAGAATTTGCGCATGATCCTAACTTGATTCCTCACTCAAAGATACTGTAGCTTACGTGGACACAATACAATTTACCTGGAACGGATCTACAATCAGAAGGGGGCAGCTAGTTTAGTGGTTTCAGTCCCTCAATGAGGGCAATATTGGCAGTTTTACACAGCATGTGGTATTGAACTTGGCAATTGCACATCATAGTTGAATCACACAACTTGGTAGTTAAACTACAGAGTTCAGGCACAGAGCTTGATAGTTACATAATTGAGGCACACAGCTTGGTGGTAACACATTGAAATTGAGCCACAGAACTTGGCAGTTGCACAAAAAAAAAGTTGAAGCACAGAGTTTGATGGTAACACATCAAAACTGAGACAAAGAACTTGGTTACACATCAGAGTTGAGGCACAGAGCTTGCCAGTTACACAACAAGGTTGAAGCCCGAAGCTTGGTGGTCACACATTGGAAGTGAGGTGCAGAATTTGATAGTTATAACATCAGAATTTGTAGCGCCGGCGTCCCTGCCCTCTGCTAGGCAGGGACGCTGTTCTCCTCACCCCTCTGCTCCGAGCCCGGCGTCCTCCTCCCGCTCTGCTGGCAGCGCGCGCTCCTTCCCGGCCACTGTGCTTAGGGCGCGCGCGCGCTCCCTCCCTCTTAAAGGGGCCGCGCGCGCCGTCCTAAGGAGTCCCCGGCCAATGGCCGGAGGACTTCACCATATATAAGGCACCTCCTCCAAAATGGAGGTGCCCGAGCAATGTTGTTGCACTGTTCACTACTCTGCTTCAGCCCTCAGGTCCCTTTGCCAGTTACCTGCTAGTTACCTGCCAGAAATCTGCCAGTTTGCTGTCTGTTTCCTGCCTGACATTCCTCCTACCTGCTTGCTAGCCTGAGGTCCGACGGTCTGCCTTCCAACTCCTGTCAGTCTGTCTATGGACCAGCTTGCCCGCTCACCTGGGAGCGCACATCTGCTACCTGCCTGCTAGCCTACCTGGAGGCTCCGCCGTCACGTGCTGTGACCACCTGCCATTCCAGAGACTCCTGCCCGCTCACCTGGGAGTGCTCATCTGCTGCCTGTCTGTTGGCCTACCTGGAGGCTCCGCCGTCACATGCTGTGACCACCCGTTTATCCAGAGACTCTCGCTTGCTCACCTGGGAGCACACATCTACCATCTGCCTGCTAGCCTACCTGGAGGCTCAGCCATCACAGTTCGTACCTACCCTTTACCCAGAGACTGCCCCGGTCACTTGCCATGACCTCCTGCCCGTTCATCCAGAGACTGCCCCGGTCACTTGCCGTGACCTCCTGCCCGTTCATCCAGAGACTACCCCGGTCACTTGCCGTGACCTCCAGCCCGTTCACCCAGAGACTGTCCCGGTCACCTGCTGTGACTGCCTGCCCGTCTTCCCTGGTCGCCACCCGCTCCCTTACAAGGACCGCCCCCTTGTATAGTAGCTCAGAGGTTCCGCCTCCCAGACCCGTTACAGTTTGCTCGGGCCATGGAACCCGGTGGCACCCAAGCTCCCTCACTCTCGGACCTGTGTCATGAACTGTCCCGTCAGAGGTCCCAACAGGAGTCCATCCTGGGTCACCTGCGGAATGTCAATTCTCGCCTGGACACTCTGACTGCTCCACCAGCAACCACCGCCAGTGCCATGACTCGCAATCCGGCAGCTCCGCTGCCCACCAATACTATGGTATCCTACCTCCACGCTTCGGAGGCGACCCCGCTCAGGCTCGGGGCTTTATAAATCAGTGCACCCTGCACTTTGAACTCCTGTCCCACCAGTTTAACTCCGACCGGGCCAAAATTGCCTTCATCATGTCCCATCTCACCGGGGAGGCCCTGGCCTGGCTAAATCCTCTATGGGAGAGAGGAGACCCCCTGGTGTCCGACTTGCCTGCCTTTCTCACGGCTTTCCGGAAAGTCTTCGACGAACCCGGACGGAAGACCTCATCCGCATCATCTCTGCTACGCCTCCGTCAGGGAAGTCTCACCGTGGGCCAATATGCCATACGGTTCCGTACCCTTGCCTCGGAGCTGGCCTGGGATAACGACGCTCTGGTATCTGTCTTCTGGGAGGGTCTGTCCGGCCGTATTAAAGATGAACTCGCCGGTCGAGACATTCCTACCACTCTCGATGACCTAATAACTCTTGCCACCCGGATTGACCTACGGTTCCAGGAGCGTGCCAAAGAAGTCACCCGTGAGAGGAGGTTTCCACGTCTAGCTCCTACTTTTCAGAAACCCGTCACTCCCTCCGTTTCTCCCCAGGTACACTCTCTTGAGCCTATGCAGGTCGACCAGACCAAGATGGTCAAAACCCGTCAGGACTTACGCCGTGCCGAGGGGAGCTGCTTCTACTGTGGCAGTAAGGAGCACCGGATCCGTACCTGCCCGGAGAGGTCGGGAAACGCCTGTGTCTAGGTTCGCTCAGAGAGGTCGACCTAGACAAGAATAAATCCTCTCCATCTCTGCTGCTGTCAGTCTCAATTATCTGCGGGGAGAATCGTTATTTCGAACTAGCCCAACTTGACTCTGGAGCGGCCGGGAATCTTATTTCACAGGCCCTGGTAGAAAAATACCGCATTCCCTCCAAACCTCTGGCTATACCATTATCTGTCGCTGCTGTGGATGGGGGCCTCTTACCACGTCCCATCCAACTCATCACCGAATCCATAACTCTGCAGGTGGGAATGCTGCATTCTGAGAGCATCTCTTTTCACGTTCTGCCTGGACTCTCTCACGCCCTCTTACTAGGTCTACCTTGGCTCCAGAGACATGCACCCGTGCTTGACTGGCAGACCGGAGAAGTCCTTCGCTGGGGACAGGACTGTCATAAGACTTGTTTGGTTCCTGTTCATCCCGCCCGTCCTTCTCCTACCCCAATTAATCTACCTGGACTTCCGATTCCCTATTGGTCATTTGCTGATGTCTTTAATAAAAAGGAGGCAGAGACATTACCCCCTCATAGACCATACGACTGTCCTATCGACCTGTTACCCGGTACTACGCCTCCCCGTGGGCGTATTTACCCATTGTCCGCTGCTGAGACCCGGTCGATGTCCGAATATATTGAGGAGAATTTGGCCAGGGGATTCATCCGGAAATCTACCTCCCCGGCGGGAGCAGGCTTCTTTTTCGTAAAAAAGAAGGACGGCTCTCTCCGTCCCTGTATAGACTATAGAGGCCTTAACCAGATCACGGTGAAGAATAAGTACCCCCTTCCGCTCATTCCAGAATTATTTGATCGTCTTAGGGGGGCTAGAATCTTCACCAAACTGGACCTCCGTGGGGCGTACAACCTGGTCCGTATCCGTCAAGGGGGTGAATGGAAGACTGCATTCAACACCCGGGACGGCCACTATGAATATCTGGTAATGCCCTTTGGTCTCTGTAACGCTCCTGCCGTCTTTCAAGAGTTGGTCAATGACATCTTCCGGGACCTTCTCTACTCCTGCGTAGTGGTGTACCTGGACGACATCTTGGTCTTCTCTCCGGATCTCCAGACTCACCGGAGAGACGTTCGTCAGGTCCTGCTCAGGCTCAGGCAGAATCACCTCTTCGCTAAATATGAGAAGTGCCTCTTTGAGCAGACCTCGCTTCCGTTTTTGGGCTACATTATTTCTCAGACCGGCCTACGAATGGATCCAGAGAAACTGTCTGCCATCGAGAAATGGCCCCGACCGGAGGGGTTGAAGGCCATTCAGCGGTTCCTGGGCTTCGCCAACTACTACCGCCTCTTCATACCGCACTTCTCTTCCCGGACTGCCCCAATTTCCACGCTCACCCGTAAGGGCACTAATCCCAGAGAGTGGCCGCCCGAAGCAGAGGAGGCCTTTCTTTCCTTAAAACAGGCCTTCTCTTCCGCCCCGGTGCTGCATCGCCCAGATGGCAATAAGCAGTTCTTCCTGGAGGTTGACGCCTCCTCCTCTGGAGCCGGAGCGGTACTTACCCAAAAATCATCTTCCGGGAGAATGGTAACTTGTGGCTTCTTCTCCAAACTCTTCTCCTCTTCTGAGCGCAACTATTCCATAGGAGATCGAGAGTTATTGGCCATCAAGCTGGCATTGGAGGAGTGGCGTTACCTGCTCGAAGGGGCTCTTCACCCGGTAATAATTTACACTGACCACAAGAACTTGGCTTACCTCCAGCATGCCCAGAGACTTAACCTGCGCCAAGCTCGGTGGTCCTTGTTTTTTGCTCGCTTTGATTTTATTCTTCATATTCGCCCGGCTGACAAAAACATCAAGGCGGACGCCTTGTCCCGATCCTTTCTGGTGTCTGATCTCGAGGAAGAACCGAAACACATCATCGATCCCGCCAGAGTAATGCAGGTGGCTCCCGTGAGTCTAAATCGTCTCCCTCCCGGTAAGACGTTTATATCAGTACCTGATCGGGAGAAGATCCTACACTGGGGTCACTCGTCTAAACTAGCTGGCCACGCCGGTCAGAAAAAGACCCTCCAGCTTATTACTCGGCACTACTGGTGGCCTACCCTGCACAAGGACGTAATAGACTTTGTTTCTGCCTGTGTGTCCTGCGCCCGCAACAAGGTTCCGAGACATCTGCCAGCCGGTCGCCTCCTTCCGCTCCCAGTACCTGCTGCCCCCTGGCAGCATATAGCAATGGACTTTATAACTGATCTCCCCGTCTCTGCCGGTTGTACGGTCATTTGGGTGGTCGCTGACCGCTTTTCCAAGATGGCTCATTTCATTCCCCTGCCAGGCCTCCCGTCTGCACCCGAGCTGGCTAAAGACTTTATCCGCCACATCTTCCGTCTTCATGGACTGCCCCTCCACATAGTGTCGGATCGTGGGGTACAGTTCACCTCACGCTTCTGGAGAGCTACTTGTAAACTGCTAGACGTCACCCTGGACTTCTCCTCCGCTTACCACCCACAGTCTAATGGTCAAGTGGAGCGGATCAATCAGAACCTGACCAGTTACCTCCGGCACTTCGTTAATGCCCACCATTCAGACTGGGTGGATCTCCTGCCATGGGCCGAATTTTCTTACAACAATCACGAGAGCGAATCTTCCTCCAAATCCCCGTTTTTTGTTGTCTTCGGTCAGCATCCTCGGATCCCATTTCCCGTCTCCACCTCGGTGGACAATCCGGCTGCGGAATCTCTTGTTAACAAATTTTTCTCCATATGGGAGAGTACCCGGTCCGCACTCCTTCTGTCATCCGAGCGTATGAAAAGACATGCTGACAAAAACGTCTGGATCCTCCTCAATTCCGTCCAGGGGATAAGGTCTGGCTCTCGTCCAAGTATGTCCGGCTCAAGATTCCTTCCTATAAGTTAGGGCCTCGGTTCATCGGTCCTCTGGAGGTCATCAGTCAGATCAACCCGGTGGCCTATAAATTGAAACTCCCGGCCAACTTGCGGATCCCTAACTCCTTCCATGTATCTCTCCTCAAACCTGTGGTACTTAACTCTTTTTCCAAGTCTACAGGTACGCCTCCTGCTCCGGTTTCCGCTGAAAACGAGTTTGAGGTAGAGAACATTCTGGCCACCAAAAGGGTAAGAGGGAAGACCTTTTTTCTAGTAGATTGGAAGGGGTTTGGTCCTGAAGAGAGAACGTGGGAGCCCCGGGAGAACATCCATGCCCCTCTCATCCTAGCTAAATTTCTCTCTGGCCTAAAAAAGGGGGGGCCTAAAGGGGGGGGTACTGTAGCGCCGGCGTCCCTGCCCTCTGCTAGGCAGGGACGCTGTTCCCCTCACCCCTCTGCTCCGAGCCCGGCGTCCTCCTCCCGCTCTGCTGGCAGCGCGCGCTCCTTCCCGGCCACTGTGCTTAGGGCGCGCGCGCGCTCCCTCCCTCTTAAAGGGGCCGCGCGCGCCGTCCTAAGGAGTCCCCGGCCAATGGCCGGAGGACTTCACCATATATAAGGCACCTCCTCCAAAATGGAGGTGCCCGAGCAATGTTGTTGCACTGTTCATTACTCTGCTTCAGCCCTCAGGACCCGTTGCCAGTTACCTGCCAGAAACCTGCCAGTTTGCTGTCTGTTTCCTGCCTGACATTCCTCCTACCTGCTTGCTAGCCTGAGGTCCGACGGTCTGCCTTCCTACTCCTGTCAGTCTGTCTATGGACCAGCTTGCCCGCTCACCTGGGAGCGCACATCTGCTACCTGCCTGCTAGCCTACCTGGAGGCTCCGCCGTCACGTGCTGTGACCACCTGCCATTCCAGAGACTCCTGCCCGCTCACCTGGGAGCGCTCATCTGCTGCCTGTCTGTTGGCCTACCTGGAGGCTCCGCCGTCACATGCTGTGACCACCCGTTTATCCAGAGACTCTCGCTTGCTCACCTGGGAGCACACATCTACCATCTGCCTGCTAGCCTACCTGGAGGCTCAGCCATCACAGTTCGTACCTACCCTTTACCCAGAGACTGCCCCGGTCACTTGCCGTGACCTCCTGCCCGTTCATCCAGAGACTGCCCCGGTCACTTGCCGTGACCTCCTGCCCGTTCATCCAGAGACTACCCCGGTCACTTGCCGTGACCTCCAGCCCGTTCACCCAGAGACTGTCCCGGTCACCTGCTGTGACTGCCTGCCCGTCTTCCCTGGTCGCCACCCGCTCCCTTACAAGGACCACCCCCTTGTATAGTAGCTCAGAGGTTCCGCCTCCCAGACCCGTTACAGAATTGAAGGGGAAAACTTGACGGTAACATAACAGAGTCGAGGAACTCTACTTTGTAGTTACACATCAGAATGAATGTACACATGTTGGTGATAATAGATCAAAATTGAGGCATAGAGCTTGTTGGTTGGGCATCAGAGTTGAGGCACATAACTTTGTAGTTACATTTCTGTAAGTTGGTGGACATATTTTTAGGGTTAGTTGGTTGTTAAACAAATTTTAGCTAAAAAAAAAGAGCTTGAAATGGTTTAATACAGTCCTAGCAGACCTCAAAGCGTTATACACATCCTTTCAGGAGGCTTTGCAGTACTTTTGATTTAATCAATTTTTCGGAACACATATGGCAAGGAGGGTGAAGTTAAACTTCAAACAATTTTCTCATCTCTACCGGTTACACTTCAGAGACATGGCACAGTTCTTGGTGATTTCCCTTCAGATTCGAGGCACAGTGTTTGGTGATTATCAGCAAGAAGAGGAAGAGTCTTGTAAGACAGTGTAACGGACCTCAGGGTGGTAGTCATTGGGCGAGTGTCGCTTCTTAGACACCTCGGCCCGCTACACGAAATAGTGTACTGTGGAGTAGCATGTGCGACGATGCTTCGAGATCTGAGATCTCCACAATCCCTGTTAATGCGCTGGGTGCAGAACTTTCCCGCATTTCCCTCACAGTCAAGAAGCCAAGAACATTAACTCCAGCAGGTCTAATATTAAGAGCAGTTAAGTGTAGGTGCATAAAGAAGGTGGAGGTCCAGAAACACCGTATCAGATCTTATGGTTGCAACTTGTTCAGCTGCCCAACTCCAACCACAAATTCTCCTCAGCAGTGCTCTAACAGGTGCTTCTTGGCTCTACCCAATACACTCACTATCTCACTGTATTATTGCCTGGCCGTCTGACAACCAGCTGTGGAGGTGGTTCTCACACTTTGCTCATCACAAACACTGGCTCAGTATTCATGGTTGATTCCTCCCTACCTGGCTATCGCTGGTCACTGCTTCTCACACTGCTTCTCAAGTTTCTAACTGGGTGTCTCGAGGGTTATAGGGTATTCAGCTTTCTTATGGACCTGATGTGCTAAAATGCTCCCTCTTGCAACATTTACTTTCTCTGCCCACCTGAACAAGAGAACATGGTATACTCAATGCACTACACTGATGAGTAGTCACCAGCGCTCAGGACCATGGTTCTGCCTCTCCGAAACATGGTCTTTCTAAAGCAAAACACCACCTTACATGCTTCTATGGAGAATACCATCCATTATGGAGGCAATAAGAGCAAGCAGAGTGTCCAATGCTCCACTGAAACACGTCGCCTTCCTCCATACAGCCTCTGACAACCACTACAGCCCTAGACACTGAGGCTCTATCTGTCCTTAAAAAAAAAAGTTTTAAGAATCTCAGACATTTTATTGGATTCATACCTGCTGAAGGTCTAGGGAATCATCCTAAGAAGGACCCCTAAACTATAGGATGCCAACGTACTGTATCTCAGCCGATGTTCGAAGAGACTTTTTTGATCTTATGGGAAATGCTTTTCTTTGAATCCATAGAAGAAAAAAAACTTTGTCCAAGAATCTCGTGAGAAGTTTCTGAAAGACTCTTTGTAATTTGGTAAACACAAGAGTTACTCTAGCATCATAGTCCAGCCACTGTGCACACACAACATTCCACAGTCAATCATCATTTACATGATGGCGTATTTATGACGGGGCGCATAGAATTATGCAACTGTACATTTTTTTGCCAATTTGGAAACACCCATGTACGGGGCCGAATGTTTAATTAAATCCAAGTGGGAACCATTTAACAAGCGAGCATAAAATCTACGACCGATGAGGTGAATATGAGCACTTTGCAGCTCTGGTGAAACAAGTTTATTTAGGTAATGATTCGTGCATGCTCCGGTAATAAATTGGAGCACAAGTAAAGTGGAGTTATTTGCAGAACGCGTCAGATGTGGAAGGAAATTGGCTCTGCTTTCTTTGGAAATGAATCGTAGTTAAATTAGAAAGCTCTATTGTTTGCTACAGTCGTGGTTTTCAGCCGGGAACTTCCTAGAGAATCATGGAGTTTCCACTGAAGACATGCAGTATTAAAGGGGTATTCCATCTTGGCTTACTTAAAGGGCTTGTCCGGTCAAAACAAGTAATCACTTATTCAGATGAGAAAGTTCTTACTTGGTGGGGTTCGACAGCCCATCATAATGGGACACTTTTATTCCCATTAGAATGGAGCATGGCTTTGTCTTTTTTCTGGCAGCCCCATAGAGAATGAACGAAGCATCTGACGTGACACTTCATTTTTATAGGGATAAAAGTGCCTTGTTTTCATTTGACAACCCCTTTTAATATTAAAGGGGATGTACAAGTTTACAAAAAGATGGCTGCTTTCTTCCAAAATAAACGCCACCTTCTTCCATAGGTTGTGTCAAGAATTCTAGCTCGGCTCCTTTGAAATAAAAGTTGCAATATTATACACAACATGCAGAAAGGTTGCTGCTATTTTAGGCAGAAAACAGCCATATTTCACAATTCTGGATAAAGCTTTCCATTTCATTAACACAGTAACACAGACCTGTAGAAGCGTTTTCACGCGAAACAGCTGTTGTCTGCTTTTTTCTTCCCCTCTCTCCCTGCTTGCCGGACCTTTTATCCTTATGGAATAAAGATATTGCTTTTAAGGACTGGTGAGTGCAGCTCATTTTTCTTTCTTATGGTTATTTTGGACTGTTTAAACTTTTTTATGAGCTTTTGCACCTGAAAGGTTACCAAGTCCTATCTAGGTGTCTGCATTGTACATGTTCAGCTTTGCACTGACTATTGCAGCTGCTTGCAGGTGGTGCAGGTTTTTCACTTTCTTTGCTGTAAGACTTTCCATTTCATTAGCAGTTGGGAACCATAGTATTTTATAATATGCTAAAGTCCTGATCCTTATTTTTGCATTATCAAATGATATGGCCCAATAATCAATCCCTTGTAGTGCATCAGTGGGTTAACGAAATTAAATTCAATATGGTTTTAAGAAGCTCTTTTTCTTACGGATGTTTTAAATAAACATTGTTAAAAAAAGCAGAGACATAGCTATAGGGGATGCACAGGTAGCAATTACACCCACTCTCTGGTACATGATGGGACTCGGAGGCTTCTCTGACAAAGAATTCCCTCCTAGCAAAAATAGTCAAATTCTTGATTTATAAGCCACCACTAGAGGGAGCTCAGGAGCTTGCTGAATATGGATACATTATAGGAGCTGCATACAATAGGCTCCCTCTAGTGGTGGTTACAGGTAGACAAAATGTGATATGTAGCTTTATATCTATGGGATTTGGAACTTTGTATAAGAAATTATCATTCCAAATATATATTATTGAAATGAATCAGAATTTCTACTTAAAAAAGGAAATGGTATGACAAGGTGGAGGTCCCTTTTTACCCTGACGTTGACCCATGGTTGCACTCTTTTGCTGTTGGCTTCTATGATATCATACTTGCTATCCCCAGGCTGCCTTCTCATACAGAAAACCAAAAATACAGAATAAAAATATCTCACATCCTGTCCTTTTCAAGTCCTTTGCCTCCTCTGCAATCTGCGTTGCCAGAACCTTTCTGTCCGGGAAGATTTATAATTTTCCCTAAAGCGAGGTCAACATCCCTCCATCACCAGAGGACTTCTTAAAAAAAAGAGCAACATCTATTTGCAGCTCAATAGCATAGAATATTTGGCTCCAGCATTTGGGATTTTTTTTCTGAACGACTATTACATAGCAGACGAGTCCAGGATTCTGCGGGGCGCATTCATCAATCCTCAAGCACAGTAGTAGTAATGTGTCATCATCTGAGTCCACATCTGTGCAGAATTAACAACCTGCGGAGATCCTGGATGGGGCACAGGATGCCGGGTGGCACAATCTATAGTGATGAATCATGTTAGGGGGCTTCATGCTGACAGGGGAAACACCGACAAATCTAAAAGTTACAAAATATTTAAAGCAAATCTCCAGTTAAATATGTAGGATCAGATGTCCCATTATCTTGATGTTTCTTCATGACCTCATAATAAAGACGTTGCTTCCTGTATTAATGTTATAGTAAGGTTTCTACATTGTACTACTGCTACTCTCCTGAGACAAGCTCTCAGTTCTCACTTTCCCTCCTTGGCTGCGTCAGCCTCCTCTCCTGCCTATCAGGTTGCTGAGGCAACCTGCCGCACCCATGATTGGTTACTGAACCTGCTCAAGCGGCAGTATGTTGCCTGAGTATTCTGGTAGTTGGGTGGCTTGCCACTACTTTGTGATACAACAGTTCAACATTTCCCCAACAGACATTTCATTTTCAACCCCACTTCACCCTTAGCTGTACTGCTGCAACAGACGGTGTCTGTCCATCTTGTTTAAGAACTCCTGGTCCAAACCTGGGGCATCGAGGATCCACATCACGGCAAGAAACTGCAATGTAATATTCAACTCTCTGCATTGTAGCAGGAGATGCTGGTGTTCTCCATGACAACTTTTTCCCCATGTCATAAGAAAAGTGTCAGACGCCACCCATCATTGTATCACTAGTGATGAGCGAGCATACTCGCAAGTACTCGGTACTCACCCGAGCATCTCAGTACTCGAGATGCTCGGGCGGATGCTCAGGTCCCCTCCCTACATGTTTGGCGCTCTTTACAGGGCCAATCAACATGCAGGGATTGCCTTCCACTCACTGTAATGCTGTAGCCATGTTGGTTGTGGCATTACAGTGATTGGCTGGCCACACAGCGTCATCGGGTGTATATCAGACCTGGCTCCGCCATGCTCGTCACAGTCACTCCGGATCAGACAGTGTAGGGAGAGGTGCTGCTGCGTCAGGGAGAGATTTGCTTGTGTATTAGGTAGTGTAGGGAGAAAAACCGTACATTACACATATCCATCTTAACAAACAGTCCTCCTGAGGACTAATCCATCTGCAGAGATAACAGGCAGGCAGTGTATATAGGCAGGCAGGCAGGGTATATAGCAGACTGCAGTGCATATAGCTCAAGAGGCTCCATTCCAATTCTGCCTTCTGCTGATGTTAGATATTTTTATACAAAGGCCCAGGTCTCAGGGGCCAGGAATACTTTTTTTTGGGATCTTAATCCTCATTATTTGATTAAAAAGCAATCCTGAGAACACAGTTTTTCTGCGCCATTTGCTTGTTGGCACTGCAGAATACAGCCAGGTCCTTTCCATATTACAGCGCTAAAAATCCAGCTATTTAAAACTGTGTTTTCTCTGTCACACGGATCACATATACGTTGTCAGAAAATACTGCTGACTCGCCCCCTGGGCCGTGGGGCACTCGGATCCGGGCAATAGGGAACGATGGGAGTAGTAGTGGCAACCCGGTTCCGTGGCTCAGGGTGGTCAGGCAAGTGGTAGTCCGTTATGTGCTATTGATTATATCCGACTACGCCACCCGTGGATTGCGGTTATTAGGAACCGCCGCTGCATGCAGACCGCTGGGGCTGATGAGGTGTGCAGCTGGGGTAGTGTGACTCCCCACGGGAAAAGTGCGGCCCCAGGGCAGTGTAGTGGATGGTGGGAGTGATGGTGATGAGAGTCCCAGTACCGGTAGTGCTGGAGGAGCGAAAGAGCACACAGACAACGTACTGCAGTCCAGGGTCTTTACTCACGGTTAATATCCAAGTCACTTCTGCAGGGAATGACTGCCCGAGCCGTGCTGCGTCCACCAGGTGAGGGGCTCGGTCAACTCCCAGGCAGTTCAGGAGCATGGCACAGGACCCCCTTTAATCCTTTCTCTGGCCTGCCTCACCAGTGACCCACTTTTGTCCAGCTGCCGCGGACTTGTGCGGGTAAACGTGGGCCCCGTCCTACGCTGTCCTATATGGTGCCTTCCTAGCAGGTTTGATGAGGTGTCGCACCAATAAATGATCACGACGACCAGTCTTTGGCTGAGGGTTGTTTCTCCTCCACCAACTTGGGATCCGGTACCCTTAATCTGCCTGACCCTTCACCCTGGATTCTCGTGGGTTCTTAGGGTCCCTTCCACCTTCTTGTTCCTGAGCCCTTCTGTTCCTCTGTCTCTTCTTCTCCTTTTCTGTTCTGTCTTCTCCTCCTTCCCTTGGCCTCTTCTCCAGGCCCACTTCTCCTTCTCCTCTCAGGCTCCGGCCTCTTCTCTAGGCCTGCCTCTGGAGCAGCACTCAGCCTGAGCTGCGGCTCCCTGTCAGCTCTCCTCTCCTCACAGACTGAACACTGTTCTAAGATGGTGCCCACCTTTTATACCTCCCTCTGACCATGAGCCCAGGTGACCAGCAACCAATGGGCTCCTTCCTACGCTCAGAAACCAACCCCTATCTGCCCCTACAGCACTGGGTGTTCCACCCCCCTCCCCACTCCAGGCAGGGACATAGTCGGTCGTGCCTGCACTTCTGTCTAGTGGGAGCACCGTTGAGCTGTCCCTCGGAAATGGGGTGTGTGTGCTGTATGCAGCTAACTGAGCCCTGGTCCATACTCCATCCTTACCTGGGAGTGGAATATCACACCTCTGGACTGAGGTGCAATACCGCTGTAGTGGCCGAACCCTCGGGGAGCTACATTCCCCCCTGGTAAAGCACAGCACGTCCTTGGGCTGGAAAAGAGCAAAAACAGTCGATTACAGGACATGCAAAACTTTTTAAAACTTTTTACATTTAGAAACGGACGATATTGTTCAACTCCCTTTATGGGACACACTTTTCTTTTCTTGTCACACTATTATAAAACACATACTAATACTTCTGGAACTCTTTTGTCACTTATCATATAAAACGGTCTCAAAATTATGTAAAACATTTTCTAGCAGCATATTAAACTCTTCATGTAAAACATTTTTTTAAATAAGACACATTCTTGTATCCTTGGATCATGGCCGCGGTGCAACTTGCGACCAGGTGTTCTTTCTTCTTCTAAGTGCAACAGTCCAGCAAATTTGCCTTGAGGTAGACGTTGCAGTCTTTTTTATAAAACCAGTAGGGGGCGCTTTAAGAAGCGCAACTATATACAAAGGGGTGGCCGCTCTCAGTCCTCGGCCAGTTTTGGGAAGGGAAATGGCTGCTCACAGTCCTCAGCCTGGTAGGGGATGTAGGGGATAACTTTCACACAGTCCTATATCAGTCCCAACGGGGGCCACACTCAATTTGAAACAGTCCCACACAGTTCTCTGTACCCTGACGGATAACTATGTACAATTCCACTTTACCGTTCACTGGTAACGGTGTCCTCCTGATGCTCCTTCTTCCTCATGATCTTCAGGCCCGTCCGGGCCCTCCTGGTACTCAGAGTCCGAGTAGTGCTGCTCCTCCTCCTCTACTACTCTGTGGACGTGGAGGGCGTACCATCCCTTCATGCCTTGGTGTCGGGTGTAAGACACCACATCCCCTGGAAACAGATCTCGCCCTCGATGACCCTCTGGCAGGTGGCTCTCCACATCTCTCCTCGTCACGAACACATCGCTGATGGTCTCAGGGTCTCGGATGAAACCGCAGCCATGTTCCATGTGAAATTTCACGACAGTCCCGGTGACTCGGGGACCGCGGGCAGCTCGGGGATCTCGTCGGGCCTTCATCTTCTGCTCCGCACTTTGGGCCTGCAGCTTCTCCTGTTTCATGCGCAGCTCCCGCTGCTCCCTCTCGAACACCTCCAGCTGTTGGCGGCAGTACTCCCGTCGACGGGCGGCGTACGGGGGCGCTAGGCCTTGCGACCGGGCCTGCGATTGTGGTCTGCTGATCACGCCCGGGGTCAGAGGGCACGGCGTGGGGCGGGGCTCGCTGGTGGTGTCGATGGCCTGGGAACCGGTTGGTAGCGGTGGAGGCACGGTGTCGATGGCGGGTTCAGGTACGTTGGGCTCCGCAACAGGGTGCAGGGGCAGGTCGGCGGCCCCAGGGTTCGGGGTAGGGCCGTCTCCGTTACCTGCCTCTGCTGTTGCGGCCTCCTCCGCGGCGTCGTCCTCGGCCTCCGCTCTGCTTTCACTGCCCTCGGTGGCTGGTGTGCCGCTGGATGTCGACGGCGCCTCCTGCTGCAGGATCACGGCCCGCCGGGCCATTTCTTCTTTCCACCCGGCAATCACGTCCCGCTGCGCCCGGACCATCCTCCGATCCAGCTCCTCCAGCGCAGCCCGCACATACTCAGGGTCTTCCTTGGGGAGGTGTGCTAGCAGCTCCGTGAAGCTGCATGGGGAATCGGCCTGCAGCAGGCCACACGCCAGGGCGCTGGAGCTGGTTCCTGTCTCTATCTTTGGGTGTGGCCTGGCCAGACTGATCCATACCGCACCCTGCCCCACAGTTTTCTTCTCTTCCCACCCCCATTGGGGGTGGTCCCGGGGCAACTTGGTGACAATCACTTTCAGGGGCAGCGCCCCCACCTTGATGGACATCTCCACAGCCGTGCTCAGGGCTGTTGGGGGCGGGCTCTTTCTTTGGCGCCATTCTGGGACCTGGCCCACGATGGGAGGTGGCTTCCTGTTGTCTTTTTGCGTGCACATTATGGCGCTCGTTCTTCTGGGGCGGGCGCCATCTTTCGTACAATAAAACAGTCTTTTTTCAGGCGCGCAATACCCGCTTGTGGTGGGTGGGTAACGATCCTGCCGACTACGCCAAAGCTGACTCGCCCCCTGGGCCGTGGGGCACTCGGATCCGGGCAATAGGGAACGATGGGAGTAGTAGTGGCAACCCGGTTCCGTGGCTCAGGGTGGTCAGGCCAGTGGTAGTCCGTTATGTGCTATTGATTATGTCCGACTACGCCACCCGTGGATTGCGGTTATTAGGAACCGCCGCTGCATGCAGACCGCTGGGGCTGATGAGGTGTGCAGCTGGGGTAGTGTGACTCCCCACGGGAAGAGTGCGGCCCCAGGGCAGTGTAGGGGATGGTGGGAGTGATGGTGATGAGAGTCCCAGTACCGGTAGTGCTGGAGGAGCGAAAGAGCACACAGACAACGTACTGCAGTCCAGGGTCTTTACTCACGGTTAATATCCAAGTCACTTCTGCAGGGAATGACTGCCCGAGCCGTGCTGCGTCCACCAGGTGAGGGGCTCGGTCAATTCCCAGGCAGTTCAGGAGCATGGCACAGGACCCCCTTTAATCTTTTCTCTGGCCTGCCTCACCAGTGACCCACTTTTGTCCAGCTGCCGCGGACTTGTGCGGGTAAACGTGGGCCCCATCCTCCGCTGTCCTATATGGTGCCATCCTAGCAGGTTTGATGAGGTGTCGCACCAATAAATGATCACGACGACCGGTCTTTGGCTGAGGGTAGTTTCTCCTCCACCAACTTGGGATCCGGTACCCTTAATCTGCCTGACCCTTCACCCTGGATTCTCGTGGGTTCTTAGGGTCCCTTCCACCTTCTTGTTCCTGAGCCCTTCTGTTTCTCTCTCTCTTCTCCTTCTTTCCTGTTCTGTCTTCTCCTCCTTCCCTCGGCCTCTTCTCCAGGCCCACTTCTCCTTCTCCTCTTAGGCTCCGGCCTCTTCTCTAGGCCTGCCTCTGGAGCAGCACTCAGCCTGAGCTGCTGCTCCCTGTCAGCTCTCCTCTCCTCACAGACTGAACACTGTTCTAAGATGGTGCCCACCTTTTATACCTCCCTCTGACCATGAGCCCAGGTGACCAGCAACCAATGGGCTCCTTCCTACGCTCAGAAACCAACCCCTATCTGCCCCTACAGCACTGGGTGCTCCACCCCCCTCCCCACTCCAGGCAGGGACATAGTCGGTCGTGCCTGCACTTCTGTCTAGTGGGAGCACCGTTGAGCTGTCCCTCGGAAATGGGGTGTGTGTGCTGTATGCAGCTAACTGAGCCCTGGTCCATACTCCATCCTTACCTGGGAGTGGAATATCACACCTCTGGACTGAGGTGCAGTACCCCTGTAGCGGCCGAACCCTCGGGGCGCTACACTGCCATTTCTGGCCTTCATTAAAAATTTGTTGCAGTGTGTCAGTGAAGCAATTGACAGCAGTTTGCTGTTCAAAATAGTTACCTACAGGCCAGGTATTTAAAACTATGGTTTCTCCGTCACATGGATCACATATAAGTTCGCTCCAAATTCAGTCATTTGTAGTGAGCATTGAAGATACTGTCCTCCATTTAAAATGGGGAAGGCACGTGGCAAGGGACCAGGAACTGGACATGATGGTGATGGTGCATGCAGAGGCCAAGGACAAGGCCGTGGGCAAGCTGAAATTGTGCCACAACAAACACCCACATCTTCTCGCCCGATCTTCCTGTACCAATTCATAGGGGATCGAAGCACACCACTATTGAACCCAAAGCAGTGTCAAAAGAAAGAAGCAGTGTGGTGGCCACAGAAAGAACGCAGGACCTGTTCCCCGTAACAATAACACGAAGGAAGTTGCCAGTACAACTGTTAGGTCTTCCCGAGTCTGGTTGTTTTTTAAAGACTCTGCCGATAACCCCAAAAAGGCCATTTGCACCACCTGCCTTGCCAGCATCAGCAGGGGTGACAAAACAACCAGCCTGACCACCACCAGCATGATCAGGCACATGGCAGCAAAGCACCCGACTTTGTGGCCTGAACCCCAGGGTCCAGGAACAGTGTCTGCGGGTGGCACCATTGCTTCTTCCGCTGTTGTGCATGTAAGCCAATCCCCTGTCCATGGTGCATGCGAAGATGCCTCCTGCCCTCCACATTTCATTGCACACTCTCAAGTAGCAGCATCAGAAAGCACGTCCACGTGTTTGTCTCAGCGCATCGTTCAGTTGTCCGTACCCCAGTCCTTGGAATGCAAGCGCAAATACGCAGCCAACGCCCCACAGGCCACACTACTAAATTCTCACATTTCACGACTGCTTGCGCTCGAAATGTTGCCTTTTAGGCTCGTGGAGACAAAAGCATTCCGCAACCTGATGGCGGCGGCCGTCCCTCGGTACTCGGTCCCCAGCCACCACTCTTTCTCCCGGTGTGCCATCCCCGCATTACACAAGCACGTGTCCCAAAACATTAGCCGTGCCCTCAACAACGTGGACAAGTGGTTGTGGGCAGGGACGGTACATCTCGCTGACGGCACACTGGGTTAACATAGTGGAAGCTGGGACCCAGTCGGACCTTGGAACGGAACACGTCCTCCCGACGCCAAGGATTGCGGGACCTAGGTCAATCAGGGTTGCCCCCACGGTCTATAGCTCCTGCAACTCGTCCTCCTCAGCCTCCTCCTCCTCTTCAGCCTCCATCTCCGAAATGACCGCATCAGTCACAAGCTGGAAGCACTGCAGCACCTCTCTCGGCCAAGTGGCAACAGGCTGTGCTGAAGCTAATATGCTTAGGTGACAAACCGCACAATGCTGAAGTGTTGTGGACAGCTCTAAAAGAGTAGGCAGATTTGTGGCTCACACCACTAAACCTACAGCCAGGCATGGTCGTGTATGACAATGGCCAGAACCTGGTTGCGGCTCTGAGGCAAGGTGAGCTCACACACGTACCATGCCTGGCCCATGTGCTTAACCTCATGGTTCAGCGGTTTCTCAAATCCTAGCCAGAGCTGACGGATCTGCATGTTAAAGTATGCCTCCTATGTGCCCATTTTAAAAAGTCAGCTACAGCTTCCGCCACCCTTGCCATGTTTCAGCAGCGTTTTCAGCTTCCGGCTCACAGACTGGTGTGTGATGTCCCCACGCGTTGGAACTCTACACTGCAGATGTTGGGAAGGATTTGTGAGCAGAAGAGGGCAGTTGTTGAGTACCAGCATCAACAAGGCCGTCGGTATTCAGTTCAGACTCCACACATAAGACCTCAGGAGTGGACATGGATGTCAGACATATGTACCATCCTCCAAAACTTTGAGGAATCCACCAAGATGGTGAGCGGCGATGACGCCATAATTAGAGTCACCATCCCGCTTCTCTGTCTTCTGAAACGCTCTCTGCTCACAATCAAAGAGGATGCATTGCAGGCGGAGCATGATGAGATGGAGCAAGGAACCCAACAGGGTGATTACACACAGCCCAGCCTCATCTCATCCCAAAGTGGATTGGGTGACAATGAGGAAGAGGAGGAGGAGGAGGAAGAACAGGAGCTAGTTTAATGCGCTATATACGGTACTACCTGCACAGCTGTCATACCGTCTGTTCGGTGTGGATGGCCAGAGGACAGAGAGGAGGAGGAGAGCATGGTCAGTCATCCTCTTGGTGAGGACACGGAAGTCTTGCCTGTTAGTAGTCTGGCTGAGTTAATGTTACGCTGCCTTTCCCATGACCCTCGCGTTCTCAAAATTTTGGGTGACAGTCATTACTGGTTGGTGACACTTCTAGACCCACGCTACATGAAGAACTTTATATCTCTTATTCCTGAGGCGGACGAAGTCTACAAAAATGGGGCTGTACCAGAAGGTTCTTGTTGCGGAACTATTAAAAAAAATCCCTTCTGAAAACGCTTGCGGCATAGGGCACACTTCATTGGACAACCAAGAAGTACAGACGAGAGAGACATAACTTCAATCCAGCAGAGGCAGGGGAACACTGTCAAAGTTGTGGGAGAGTTTTCTCAGACCCTCCCATCGCACAGGCCCTGAGGCGCGGGGTACTCTCACAAGGAGTGCAAAGTTTGGGAAGATGCTGAGGGAGTACCTTGACGACCGTACCAAAGTCCTCCGTGATTCCTCTGTGCCTTATAATTATTGGGTATCCAAGCTGGATACGTGGAATGAACTGTCTCTCTATGCCTTGGAGGTCCTGGCCTGCTCTGCCACCAGCGTTTTATCATAGCGGGTTTTTAGTGCCGCTGGTGGAATTATAATTGATAAGCGCATCCACCTGTCAACTGAAAATGCTGACAGGCTGACTCTTGTAAAAATGAACAAGGGCTGGATTGGGCCAGACTTCTCAACACCACCGAATGATAGTAGCGTAACATAAACTCCAATCCAGTGTCTTTTCTTGGGAGGTGTATTCCCATGCACCTTTTCACTCCCACACATGGCTATATGCTTCCTGATTTTGGCTATTTGCTCTTGTCCTCCCCCTTCTCCTCATCCTCCACCACCATATCACCAGGGTGACCGTGGTCCGTGATGCAACACCCACATAATTTTTTTAAAGGGTGTTTATGATGTACGTAACAAAAAAAATGTATACAGTATGTTCATGTATACCCCCCAGGAGTAAATGTTTGTCAGCCCATACACTTAGTGCATGGGCATTACAAGTATAGGAGGCCCGCTCCTTTCTAATGGGAACATTTTTTTATGAGGCCCTCCTCCATGTGTCTTCCAAGGGGCATTGGAGTGCCTCCAAATTTTTGGCAACCCTGGCATTCAATGCATAGGCCAGCACTATGGGAGACCCACTTCCTAATAATGGGAACATTGTTTCATGAGGCCGTCTACATCTCTTCCAAGGGGCAATGGAGTGCCTCCAAATTTTTGGCAATCCTTGCATTCACTGCATAGGCAAACGCAATGGGAGACCCACTTCCTAATAATGAGAACATTGTTTTCAGGAGGCCCTACTCTAAGTCTCTTCAAAGGAGTATTGGGGTGCATCCAAATTTTCAAAGTGGTTTTGGGGTGCGTCCAAATTTTGGGCAGCCCTGGCACTCTGCATACGCAATAACAGTATAGGAGACCAACTCTTTAGTAATGGGAACAATAAAACATAGCCGGCTGATGGTTCTCTAAGAATAGTGAGGGCCGACCGCTGGCCCTTTAAGAATAGTAAAGGCCGTCTGTTACGGATCTGGGTGGTGGAACCTCTGTGCTGCGGTGCAAGGAGGGGCCAGAGGGACGTGACTAAGTATCAACTCGGTCCGACCAAGTTTGCACGTCGGCTCAGTCGACTCTGTGAACCAGGGAGGAACCGACCAGAGGGACCAGGTGCCACTCTGGGACCGACCTTGTATGAAAGCAGGTGACCCCCATGGGTCAGAAGGCAGGAACTGACTGGTACAGCGGATGAGCTTCGGCTGGCAGGCTGACGGGTGGTCCGGGTAGACAAGCAGGCTGATTAGGCAGATAGTCAGGCGAGTGTTCCGGGTAGGCAAGCTGGTGGCACAACAAGTAGCTGGCTGGTGCTTCCAGGTAAGCGGGCAGGCAGGCACAGCAGGTAACAGACAGGTGCTTCCAGGTAAGCGGGCTGGCAGGAACGGCAGGTAACAGGCAGATGCTTCCAGGTAAGCAGGCGGGCAGAGCCCATAGACAGACTGGCAGAGTGTACTGTAAACAGACTGTCAGGCTGAAGAGAAGTCAGGTTAGCGGACTGAACAGAAGATCAGGCTGGCGAACAGGACTGACTAGCAGAGGACCTGGGGGCTGAAGCAAAGTAAGAAGCACAAAGCAATAACCTTGCACGGGCACCTCCATATTGGAGGAGGTGCCTCTTATAGGGAAAGCCCTCCGGGGATTGGTAGGGGACTTTTTAGGATGGCGCGCACGGCCCCTTTAAGAGGGAGGGAGCGCGCGCGCCCTAAGCACGGAGCCAGGGAAGCTGCGTGCACCAGCAGCAGCTGCGGGGAGGCCGGAAGACGCTGGAGCAGGACCACGGCAGTAAGGGGTCGGCATCTCTGCCTGGCAGGGGGCAGAGACGCCGATGCTACACCGTCTAATGGCCCTTTAAAAATAGGCTTTGTGACTTTCAGAGTCCCTCCTTCATAAATGAAGCACGTTGTGCCTGATGATGTGTCACACACCACATGGCCAGATAAGGTTGTAAAATGTTAAAATGACATTTCCCAGTGAATGCATTTGTCAAGGTTGAAAGCAATGCAAAAGTGCAAAAACCTATAAAAAATGCTACTTGTGAACATAGCCCAAGGTGTGGAGGAGTATTTTTGTTTTTGGTAATTTATTTTGCCTTATATACAAGTCATTACCCTGGAAAGGATGTTCCTTAACATAATTCCCAGGAAAATCCATTTTGGTTTTGTTTTTGTATGTTTTATTGTGAGTCCGTAAAAGTGGCGTAATACTATGACAATGTTGTTGACAGCAGTGATCTGGGAGTCAGAAATGCTTCCAGGGGTCTTCCCCATGCTATCCCCATGTCATTTGAGCACTGTTCCCATCGATTTGGGCAATTTTTATGCCCTCTGTAGACCGCCGGGGGGTGCCGCCGGAAAAATGCTCGAGTTTTCTATAAACTTACATTGGGCTCGTTGCTCGGGTCGAGCACCCGAGTATTCCAATGTGCTCGACCCGAGCAACGAGTACCCGAGCATTTTAGTGCTCGCTCATCACTTATGTATTACCATTCTTTCCCTTCACAAATGTCAGTTGGCTGCTCACCTAAAGGCTAAGCTCCACCCAAAAAAGTATGCAATTTCTGAGAGAGAACTAATTTGCTTACTTTTTTTCACATAGAGCATTGCCTGTAAAACTACAAACTCATCTCTTCTCTTTAAGGCTATGTTCACACATTGCGTTTTTGCTGCATTTTTTTTTATGCAGGCAAAACCTACTCTCTTGGCAGTAAAGAAGTTGCTTACAAAAAGAAGGTTTTGCTGCGTCAAATTATTTAGTGGAAAAAGATTTTTATGTCTGAAAAATATAGTAACAGTGGAGGTTGGGTGAATTGGTCTGGAATAGCTTACCTTAATCATTGGCAGAGCATTGAGTTTGTAGGACACTGTTTACTTTCACACTTTGGTCTGCCCTTGAGTTGACCAGGTATTGTTCAATTTCACACCTTGGTTGGCCAATATTTACTTTGAACACATCACTAATCCTAATTAAACTGTACTAATCCTAATGGCCATCTCAGGTGATGAGTCTAAGACATTATGGTTTAAACTTGGCAAAATCACAAAAATAAATATGTTTTACATACTATTGCACATGTTTTTTTCACTAAAAACACAGCAAAACCTGATACCTTTGTTTTTTGCTGCGTCTGCGTTTTTGCTGTGTTTTTACACTTAGTCATTGCTTTCAATGGGTGAAAAAATGCTGTAAAAATGCTCAAAAAACACTGAAAGGTTACATGCTGCAGTTTTCAAAAACACAGCAGTTTTCCAGTTCAGTCAGGAAAAAAACAATGTGCATGCATGAGATTTCTGAAATCTCATGGCTTTTGCTGGTGTTGTAAAATGCAGCTTAAAATTTCCATAAATTTGCATAAAAAAGCAGCAAAAATGCAAATTGTGAACATAGCCTAAGAGTTTCTGAATGTCATCAATCTGGTACCCACGTTGTAAAAGTCCTCTTTCTACACTGCAACAGTACAGTTCTATACATCCTGTTTATGTCATACGGACAATGACTACGGATCACTGGTTATGCTCGTCAATAGAAGCTGAGCTGTAGTACCCAGAAATGGCCACTAAATAGTGTGCGTAGCTATAGAGTCCAACTCCATACACTTTTAAAGTACGACCGCCGCCGAAGATGAGGACAGCTGATCGTGGGAGTGTTTGGTGTTCGACCCCATCAGTCTCATATTGATGACCTATCTGCATTAACGTAAAAAAATGGATGGCTGATCACCAATATAACTATTAATATTCTTCTCCGGATAATTTCACTAAGCTTTACAATAACTTAGAATGGTAAGAACATTACACCTCCATACCGCCCAACATTTGAATCCCTATTTATGAGAAATGTTCCACCCTGACTTATAAGTCCCACCCCAATTTATAAGTCCAACCCCTGATTTGTAAGTCCCACCCCTGATTTATAAGTTTAATCCCTGATTTCTCAGGCTCATGCCTGATTTAAAAGTTTCACCCCTGATTTTTAAGGCCCACCCATGATTTATAATCCCCACCCCCAATTTACAAGTCCAACCCAATTTATAAATACCATTTTTGATTTATAATTCCTACACCTGATTTATAAGTCTCACCCCTGATTTAAAAGTCTCGTCTTTAATTTATAATTCCTACCACTGATTTATAAGTCTCACCCCTGATTTATAACTCTCACCCCTGATTTATAACTCTCACCCCTGATGTAAAAGTCTCACCCCTGATTTATAAGTCTCACCCCTAATTTATAATTCCTACCACTGATTTATAAGTCTCACCCCTGATTTAAAAGTCTCACCCCTGATTTATAATTCCTACCTATGATTTATAAGCCTCACCCCTGATTTAAAAGTCTCACCCCTGATTTATAATTCCTACCTCTGATTTATAAGCCTCACCCCTGATTTAAAAGTCTCACCCCTGATTTAAAATTCCTATCTCTGATTTATAAGTCTCACCCATGATTTATAATTCCTACCACTGATTTATAAGTCTCACCCCTGATTTATAATTCCTACCTCTGATTTATAAGTCTCACCCCTGATTTATAATTCCTACCTCTGATTTATAAGTCTCACCCCTGATTTATAATTCCTACCTCTGATTTATAAGTCTCAACCCTTATTCATAACCCCCACCCCTGAATTATAAGTCACACCCCTGATTTAAGTCTCGCCCCTGATTTATAATTCCTACCACTGATTTATAAGTCTCACCCCTGATTTATAAGTCTCACCCCTGATTTATAATTCCTACCCCTGATTCATAAGCCCCATCCATGAATCATGAGTCCCACCCCTGATTTATAAGTCTAACCCCTGATTTGTAAGTCCACCCTTGATTTATAAGTTTCACCCCTGATTTATATTCCCCACCATCAATTTGCAAGTCCCACCCAATTTATAAATACCATCTCTGATTTATACGTTTCACCCCTGATTTATAATTCCTACCCCTGATTTATAAGTCTCACCCCTGATTTATAATTCCTACCCCTGATTTATAGGTTTCATACCTGACTCATAAGCCTCACCCCTTAATTATAACTAATACTCCTGATTTATAATCCTCACCCCCAATTAACAAGTCCCACCCAATTTATAAATACCATTTCTGATTTATAAGTCTCACCCCTGATTTATAATATCCTACCCCTGATTTATAAGTCCCACCCCTGATTTATAATATCCTACCCCTGATTTATAAGTCCCACCCCTGATTTATAATATCCTACCCCTGATTTATAAGTCTCACCCCTGATTTATAATTATTACTCCCTAATTTGCTCTGTAACACCCACAAGCCCCCTAGAAATGCCCATTTGCATTGGCAAAGACCCCTTTTGGGAGGTATGTCCCTACTGTTTGGTTGATACCCAGGTTTCTGGGAAGACTGAGCTTGGAAACTGCCCAATGTTATAGTAATACAGCTAATCCAATGCCCCAATTTGGATTTTAGGAAATATGGGTGACATCCTCTTCTGAAGCAGATATAACCGGATGAGGATAACTCAAGGACTGCGGATCTTCTATAACAGATGTTACCACAATATATTTAATTTCGGGAAGGGCTCAGTATAATGTCCAGGTTTCGGCAGCTCATTCATTTACATCCTCAGCCCGGGATGAGAAATTGACTTTTCCTGTATGTATTTCTCACTGGTTCTCATGGGGAATTCTTCCTCATTTTTTTTCGGAGGGTGTCAGGGGATTGTAAACATCCGCAAACTGACAGGATCTTGGTTATCTGCCTCCAGCTGCAAACAAATCTTCCGTATTGCAGTCGTACAACTTGAGAACAAGATTTTACTGAATAAAACATTATGAAAAGAAACAAAAGCCGACATGAAGGACGCGCTTCCACAGACGCCGCCAGCAGCCAGCAATTATGTTCTCAAAGCGGGGGAAGTGTAGTGAAATACATCTCCGAACCATAATACTTTTATCTGCCAGAGTCCTAAAACTCCAGCAGGTATTTCCCTCAAAACCCTACATTCTGAATGGCATAAAAATCAAATTATACAACTTTGGGTCATGAGAATGACCTGGATTACCTGAGGTCATTCTCACACTATAGACTAAACTCCCTAATTCCCCTGTACTGCAGAGCGCACTCCAGGGAAATTAGGGAGGCAATGTTGAAAATGACCTTGCATTTATTTCAAGTTAATTGTCTGTTCCCTATATCATTTCAAGACGAATTTGTGCTAACACACTGGAGTTTTATAATCAATTTGTCACTTGCTCTAAGGAATGACTCTGACCATTCTTAATGCTACTGATGTGTTCTTCCTTACCTATGCAGAACGGGTGGCACCAGATGACCAGAATTGAGAAATAACACACTTTTGTGAAATTCTGTCGGGAGTTGTTTATTATGCTTATGGTGATATCATGTTTGTATAGTTTTTGTTTGATGTTTGTTTGTTTCGCTACTTTAAAAAAAAATATATGAAAAAAAAACACGTAGGCTTTAATCAGCATATCCCGACAGGCTTAACTTTTTGCTTTTTCAGCCCGTAGAGTTGCAATGGGCCTGTTTTTTACAGGTCAAGCTGTGATGTTTTTTAATAACATTTTGGGGAATGACTTTCTGATCTCTTTTATCCCATTTTTGGAATGTGAAGTAACAAAAAAAGCAGCAATTCTGCCATTTAGATTTTTTTCCCAGTAAAAGGGGTGATTTTAACTTTTTTTTAAGATTTTTTTTTTTAAGGTTTCATGGTCTGGGCTTCATAGGTGTAGACACAGGAGCCATCAGATGCAGCTAAAAGGCAAGGGCGGCACAACTGCAGTTCCAAGGTTGCAACCGTAAAGGCGGCCCGTCAATGCCAGCGCCTATTTCAGCCGGAAGTGCTTCTGAGCATGCATAGTCCCCAGAAATGTATTGCGGCGCAGAGACCGGCGGACTCCCTGCACTGCAATACACGCCACTGGCCGTTGTGCCGGCTATGGAAGAGGGTGGCGTGTGTGGGAGCGAAAGAAGGTAAGAAGAAACATTTATTTTTTTATTTAAATATGTTGGAAAAGAGCGATAGAACGGAGGACATTATTATTGGAAAGGGCCCAGGATGAGGAACATTATACCAGGAAGGGGCCCAGGATGGGGGACATTATACCAGGATAGGGGGCATTATAACAGAAAGGGGCAAGGACAGGGTACATTATTAAAGAAAGGGGCGAGGATGGAGGACATTACAGCAGGAAGGGGCCTAGGATGGGGGACATTACACGGGACATCATACCAGGGAGAGTCCCCTGGATGGGAGACATAAAACCAGGATGGGGGACATTATTACAGGAAGGGGCCCAGGATGGGGGATATTTTACCAGGATGGGGGGCATTAAAACAGGAAGGGGCCAACAGGGGACATTATTAAAGAAAGGAGCCAGGATGAGGGACATTACACGGGACATTATACCAAGGAGAGACCCCTGGATGGGAGACATAAAACCAGGATGGGGACATTATTACAGGAAGGGGTCAGGATGGGGGATATTATTACAGGAAGGGGCCCAGGATGGGTGACATTATTACAAGAATGAGCCAAGACAGAGGACATTATTACAGGAAAGGGCCAGGATGGGGCACATTATTTCAGGAAGGAGCCAGGATGGGGACATTAGTGCAGGATGTGGCTCAGGATGGGGGATATTATTACAGGAATGAGCCCGGACACAGGACATTATTATAGGAAGGGGCTATGATTGGGGGCATATTACGGATGGTACCAGGATGGGGGACACTATTACATGGAGGTGAACACTTATGTCTTTATAGGATTTATAACTCTACAAGGGCCCATACATCTGACCAACGTGCAGGTGGGGACCCAGGTCCAAATTTTGCACCAGGGCCCATCGGACTTTAGTTACGCCACAGCTAAGAAGATGTGACCAGCGTAAGCTCCGATTGCAGCCGTTTCTCATGGGTGACTCCATACAATTTCGCTCCATACAGTCTGTAGATATTTGCCATAAATATACGGCAGATGTCACCAAGGTTTAGCAATAACTTTGAGGTTGGAAACATCCGTATACAGGGTTACTTCTAACATACAGGTATGGCGCCAAAATATTATTCTGTACAGTGTCAATAATAGTGCCATACAATGCAAAGTGCTTATGTAATACCAAAACATACTGGTCAACTAGGACATGTACAGAGAACTAATATAGACGTAAAGATATTGAAACAATACTACCATACAGTTTACATTAACGTCTCTGGTGAGCTCGGACTCAACTAATATAATCCTGTTGGTTTACTGATTGGACTTTAAGGAATTTCGAGAGCCAGTAGGACTCTTCAAGTTCTCGCCATTTTACTGAAAATTCTAATGAACTTTACTCCCAATTATATCTGTTTTTCAAGGAAAGCTGGCAAGTGATATAACACAACGGATGATGATGACCCTAAATAGCAAACCTGCCAATCAATTCAGGAACGAGGCTTCTATTTCTGTGTCACTGGACACATTACTCCATCGGGACTTCAGAAAACAGTCTGACAACCACTATGGAAGCTACAATGCAAGACGTGTTTTCGTTGTCACCCAGATTTGCAGCCACTAGGAAATGGGTGCATAAAATTTTACATAAAAACTTGGACTCTCAACTTTCGCAAAACTGTCAAAAAAGTGTCAAAAAAATCCCTAATTGCTGAGCGAGCACATGCGTAAGAAAAAGCAAAGAGAAAAGCAGATCAAGTCTGTTTCCTTGAATTACTGAGAATTTGTAATCTTCATTTTACACCCACGATCGCCCCAGAAGACGTGAACTCCACTTCACATTAGAACAATTTACTCTCCGGAAGAGGGATTACTCCAGCGAGAGACATGGGAAGACCACTCGAGTCATTCTGCTTTCCACTTAACTCTGCCAAAATGTAATAGAGCATAGACCTCTCATGTCCTGACTCACTTCGCCGCGCCGCGTCTGTCATCTCAAAATATTAAACACGTCCTGTGAAAAATGACAAAATAAAACAAGAAAAATGTTCCTGCTTCTTGTACAGAAAAAAAAAAAATTGAAACTAAAAAAAAATTACATTTTATAATAGTAAGTTAAAAAAGTAATCCATTACAAAAAAAAAATCAGATTAAATTTCTATTTGTAATGTTTCTGTAATTATTAGTTTATAAAATTTGTAATTGGAGATGAGAAAATTGATTTGTAATGAATCAAATTTGCTAACAATTTCCCCCAAAATTTTGATTCATAAGAAAGAATCTGAATTTCTCTGGATTCGATTTGCATGAATCCAAGTGGAAGTCATTTTTTCTGGATTCTTTTTATGGCTGAGAAAGGGTTAAAAATGATAACAGTTTATGACGCGCCCCCTGGGACATATTCCTTTTTGAGGGGAATACCCGGCACCGGATCAGATGGGGGGTTGTAGTCTCCGAGCGGCTGTGACCCGGCCCCGTGCCCAGGGCGTCAAGCTCAGTGTTATGTGGCAGTCCTACAGATGTTATTAAGAGTTCTTTTGTGTCGACTACGCCACCCGTTGTGATGCGGTCACTGTGGCCGCCGCTGCAGCAGGGTCCGCTGAGGCTGATGGTGCCGGTGCAGCTTGAGATGGTATAACCCCCAACGGGTGGGGTATAGCCTCAGGGGGAACAGGTGCAGAGGATGGGGGTTGTGGTGGTGCAGTGCAGACGGCAGTGAAGTCAGAGTCGGGTTGTGCAGTTAAGGGTGTTTACTTACTGCAGATGTTGTACTGGTCACTCCAGCTTCGAGTGACCACCCGAGCCGTGCTGCGTCCACCAGGTCCTGGATCCAGCCAACCCCCAAACAAGTCCGGAGCGTGGCCCTGAGCTCTCCTTCTGTCCCGTTCTCTGGCCGTCCCCACCAGTGATCCACCTAGGTCCAGCTCCCTCGGGCCTTCTGTTGGGACACCCTTGGCCTTGGGTTCCCTGACCCTTCATGTGGTGTGCCTTCGGGGTGGATGTGGTGGGTGACCGTGGCAAACGCTGCCCACGGTCTCCGGTCTCTGGCTGGGGAGTGTTTTTACCCCCACCAGCTTGGGTTCCGGTACCCTGATGCCGACTCTTCACCCGGGGATTTAAGTTGGGATCTTGGAGTCCTTTTCTTCTGTGCCTCTGGGTCTCTCTCTCTCCTCTCTCACTCTGGGTCTTTCCTTCTCCTCTGCTCGCTGACTTGTTCTCTGCATCTGACCCTGTTCTTAGTTGGTGCCCACCTTATATACACCCTCTATGTGTGAGCTCAGGTGACCAGCACCCAATGAGCTCCTAACTTTACCCAGGCTGCTCCCCCTATCTGCCCCTACACTACTTGGGATGTACCACCCCTCTCCCACTCCAGCCAGGAACAGACTCGGTCGTACCTGCACATTTCTAAGTGGGAGTACCGTCGGTCTGCTCCTCGGAAATGGGATGTGTGTAGTGCATGCAGCCTACCGAGCTCAGTTCCACACTCCATCCTTACCCGGGAGTGGAATATCACACCTCTGGGTTGAGGTGCAATACCCCTGTAGCAGCCGAATCCTCAGGGTGCTACATTCCCCCCTGGTAAATCACAGCACGTCCTCGGGCTGTAAGACATAAAACATCACCAAAACATACAAATTTTTCATATGAACATATAAAACATATAAAAAACATTATATAAATAACATATCTTAGCAGATAAAACTTTCTCGTCGTCTCAGGCTCCTGGTTCCTCCTCCTCCGGACACTGTGCAACGTGTGTCCGGGAAAAGTGCGACAGTCTCTTAGAAAAACTGGTTTTCCTATAAAACCGGTAGGGGGCGCTTTAGGACGCGCAACTATATACAGGGGAAGTTGGCCGCTCTCAGTCCTCGGCCAGGTAAGGAGGGAAAGGGAATGGCTGCTCACAGTCCTCAGCCTGTGGGATTAAGGGGTTAACGGGGGAACAGTTCACTCAGCTGGTCCCAACGGGGACTATATATATGTAGCAACAGTTTCAGTTTCTTTATACCCCGATCGGGTAACTTATTTACAGCACCTGCTCTGCCGCACTCAACGGCGTCTTCCTCCTGCTCTTTGCTTGTAGCTGTTCGTAACTTCAGACCCGTCCGGGTCCTCTTGCTCCTCCTCCTCGCACCGCAACTCCTCCTCCGTCAGGCGGTGTACGTGAAGGGCGTAAGGTCCTTTGGCACACTTGTGCCGGGTGAAGGTGACCTCGTCTCCGATGTAGAGGTCACGACCTCTGTGCCCCTCCGGCAGATGGGACTCAACGTCTCTGCGCGTTACAAAAACGTCGCCGGGGGTGTTGTGGTCTCTGATGAAGCCCCACCCATGCTGCTGGTTGAACTTGATCACTGTCCCGATGGTGCGGGGACAATGCGCTGCACGGGGGTCCCTCCTGGTCCGGCTCTTCTGCTCGGCGCTCCGTACTTGGGCCTGTTGCTCCCGGACCCGCCTCTCTCTCCGCTCCCTCGCAAACTCTTCGAGCTGCTGTCGGCAACACTCAGCACGCTCCGCTGCAGCTGCCCTGGTTTCCTGAGTGAACCCCATTAGGTCTTCTCCGGTGGGGTCCCACTCAAATTGGGCTTCTTCCAGAGGAGGCGAGATCCTTATCACGGGCTTCGGAGCCGGAATCAGGGGTGCACACATGGCCCCAACTCTCCTCTGGTGCTCCAGTTCATAATACTTCTGGGGCCAGATGAAAGGCTGCCCGTCCGGCCACGTGTGCTGGGCAAACAAGTCCTCTCTCAGACGCGGCACCCTTGGTTTTACGGGTGCGGGCGCGGTGGTGGTGGCGCCCGGGTTGCCCAGGCCTTGCGGCCAGGCCTGGGGCACCTGGAAGGTGAAGGGCACCGTTAGGACGGCGGCACCCTGGGCTACCTGGCCTTGCGGCCAGGCCGGAGGCTCCGCGGAGGTAGGGGGCGCTGTTGGTATTGCGGCGCCCGGGGGTACTAGGCCTTGCGACCAGGCTGGTGGTACTTCCTGCTTGGTCACGCTCGGGGTCGAGGCGTGTGACGTCACAGGGGTCGCGGCGGCGGCTTCCGGTTGGGGCCTAGTCTGCGTCGGTGACATGGCGTTTTCGGGCACAGCAGGGGGACTTTCGGGCTCTGCGACGGGGAGCTGGGGCAGGTGGGCGGTGTCCCGGCTTGGGGTGTAGACGTCCCCTTTACCTGCCTCCATGCGTTCGGCTCCCTTCTCAGCGCCGTCTCCGGCCTTTGGTCCTCCCGCGCCATCCTCAGAGGCGGTCTGTCTCCTCATCTTGGCTGGCGTGCTCCGGGTCTTGGTTTCAGCTTGCTGGGCCATCTCCCGGCTCCATTCCGCCAATATCTCGCGCTGTACCCGGGCCATCCTCCGTGCGAGGCCCTCCAGGGCAGTCTGTGCACACTCCCGGTCTCGGGGGAGCTGTGCAAGGACCTCCACTAGGCCTAGTGGGGTCGTGGTATCTAGCAGGCTCCTGACCAACGGGTCGGTGCTGCTCTGCTCTTCTTCCAGCAGGCTCCTGGCCAGCGGGCCGGTGCTGCTCTGCTCTCTGGACATCTCCGGGTGAGCTTCTTTGCTGCTCCTCTCCAGACTTCTTGCCTCCGGGTGCGCTCGCTCCAGACTGCCCCAGGCGGCACCCATCTTCGTTCTTTTCTCTCGTCTGCTCCCACTTCGAGGGCGGTCCCGGGGCAACTCGGTGACTGTCAGCTCCAGGGGTAGTTCTTTCACGCTGACGGACACCTCTAGCATCACAGTCTCCGTTGGTGGGGGCGGTTTCCACTTTTGGCGCCATTTTCTGTCCCGGCCCACGATGGGAGGCGGCCTCTCGCCCTCCTTTGGCACGCCCATAATGGCGTCCGCTGCTCTTCCAAGGCGGGAAATCTTCGGATTTGGCGGGAAGCGTCGCCCAGTGGCGGGAAACTCTGCAGATGGCGGGAACAAGCTGGAAATGGCGGACAATCGGCGGGAAACGACCTGTGATGGGGTCCGATGGCGTGGACCCTCCGGAACCGGCGGGAGACTTCTTTCTGAGGTAAACTTGCACTTTTCTTCAGGCACGCAGTACCCGGTTGTTGTGGGCACGTAATCCTGCCGACTACGCCAAAGTTGACGCGCCCCCTGGGACATATTCCTTTTTGAGGGGAATACCCGGCACCGGATCAGATGGGGGGTTGTAGTCTCCGAGCGGCTGTGACCCGGCCCCGTGCCCAGGGCGTCAAGCTCAGTGTTATGTGGCAGTCCTACAGATGTTATTAAGAGTTCTTTTGTGTCGACTACGCCACCCGTTGTGATGCGGTCACTGTGGCCGCCGCTGCAGCAGGGTCCGCTGAGGCTGATGGTGCCGGTGCAGCTTGAGATGGTATAACCCCCAACGGGTGGGGTATAGCCTCAGGGGGAACAGGTGCAGAGGATGGGGGTTGTGGTGGTGCAGTGCAGACGGCAGTGAAGACAGAGTCGGGTTGTGCAGTTAAGGGTGTTTACTTACTGCAGATGTTGTACTGGTCACTCCAGCTTCGAGTGACCACCCGAGCCGTGCTGCGTCCACCAGGTCCTGGATCCAGCCAACCCCCAAACAAGTCCGGAGCGTGGCCCTGAGCTCTCCTTCTGTCCCGTTCTCTGGCCGTCCCCACCAGTGATCCACCTAGGTCCAGCTCCCTCGGGCCTTCTGTTGGGACACCCTTGGCCTTGGGTTCCCTGACCCTTCATGTGGTGTGCCTTCGGGGTGGATGTGGTGGGTGACCGTGGCAAACGCTGCCCACGGTCTCCGGTCTCTGGCTGGGGAGTGTTTTTACCCCCACCAGCTTGGGTTCCGGTACCCTGATGCCGACTCTTCACCCGGGGATTTAAGTTGGGATCTTGGAGTCCTTTTCTTCTGTGCCTCTGGGTCTCTCTCTCTCCTCTCTCACTCTGGGTCTTTCCTTCTCCTCTGCTCGCTGACTTGTTCTCTGCATCTGACCCTGTTCTTAGTTGGTGCCCACCTTATATACACCCTCTATGTGTGAGCTCAGGTGACCAGCACCCAATGAGCTCCTAACTTTACCCAGGCTGCTCCCCCTATCTGCCCCTACACTACTTGGGATGTACCACCCCCCTCCCACTCCAGCCAGGAACAGACTCGGTCGTACCTGCACATTTCTAAGTGGGAGTACCGTCGGTCTGCTCCTCGGAAATGGGATGTGTGTAGTGCATGCAGCCTACCGAGCTCAGTTCCACACTCCATCCTTACCCGGGAGTGGAATATCACACCTCTGGGTTGAGGTGCAATACCCCTGTAGCAGCCGAATCCTCAGGGTGCTACATTTATACTCGTCTGTCTGATGCCCACCCTGTACCTGTCCTGCCACCGCAGCTCCCCATTTGGTTTTCTGCTCATTTCAGATCGGTCTTTTCTGCCACTAAGTTTGCATTATTCTTCTCTTTTATCTTCTGCTCTTCAATTTTTGGGCACGGACTGGGCCCCACATGATCTCTTGGGAAGCGACGCACGTCAGTGACATGTATCACTCTATATTCTGACTCCATAACTGCGGGAGTGTAGGCTGTGTGAGACTTCGTTTCTAAGTATGTCTATGCGTACCGGTACTCGCACGAAGACATTTCATCAGACAGCTTGACTCGACTGCATATAGGAAGATTCCAGAAGAAGGTTTATTTAATTACAGCAGAAGTAGCTTTAACAGCTGCAGAAGGTAAAAAGACTATTCTGAACTATAGCTTCAAGACATGAGGGTCTTAAGATGGCTGACATACAAAAAATGAGGAGGAAGGGAGGGGTTACTGACATCAGAGCTATAGAGGCAGACAGGGAGAGAGGGAGGACAAATTAGTAAAAGGCAAACCTTACTGCATAGTAACGCAACAGTAACAATACAATACAATGCTGTATGATTCCCAAGTCATGGGACATGACACCCTACGTGGTCAAACGTGGTATCACACATCATATGCTTTGCACCCCAAATGACCATGTAGCACACAGTCAGCGTCAAAAAACAAAGACCAATCTGAAGCGAACTAAGGATTGGGTGTTTAGTTGTGACGGCAGAACAGGTGAGGGGGCGAGAACAGGACAGGTGAGTAAAATCTTTAATTATTTTTTAACCCTTTTCCTGGTACTTCGTTTACTATGATTTGAGGTCTGAAGAAACCTCAGATAGTAATTAGTGTCTTTTTGGGGTAGATTAGACCCAAACCAAATCTAATCTTCTTCCTAACTTGAGTGAATCTGCCCAAAAACTAATTTTCATTGGATTCAATCATCACTATTTGTGATATTTGAAAAGAAAAATCATTCCTGACTTTAGGACAGGTCTGTGGTCATGCAAAACATTGTATGTATTCATCCTGCTACTCTATCCAACGTTGATAGTTGCGCTGCGCTCGGTCATTCTCACCAATGCTATGGACTTTATCAGACCGGTAGGGCTTACATGTGACCGACCCACTACTCTGGTTGAGTCAGATCAGAAATGGAGAGAACAGTGGACTTATGTCCTCATTCTGGAGATTAGTGAGGGTCCCACGGTGCGATCCTTACTTATCCAGTGGATAGGCGATAAACTTAAAATTTTTAATATAATATTATAGTTTTTAAATAAAGTAAAAAAAAAAAAACTTGAACAAAACTTTCTGAAATGACGAAACAATGCAAGAAAAATGCAAAGACACATACTCTACAATATCCATACACCGGTATAAGGTGATGTATGGTTATCTGGAAAGCTCCATTAAGAAACGATGGGGACAGATTTGGACGCTGCCACTCCTAGTACATAGACCATCCCACGAGACTAGACGGAGTGTGGAGAAGAAGAAATCAAACAATAGTCCAGGAAACACTATCAAAGTGCTCCGAAGTGTTAAGAGGAAGAAGACACGAGGGTCAGATCATTACTTATAAATATAGCGGAGAAGTGATTGCTGCTCTTCAAAAGTATCAAAAAGAATAAAAGTTTTTTCTATTATTAAGTACAAAAGTAGTAGAAATAAAAAAAGAACAAAAAAAAAAATAAGAACGAATCAATGGATGTGAAAAACACAACGAGGGAATTAGCGGATTTATGTGTTACACTAATGGTGCAGAGCAAACTCGTTACCTTACTAGGCTCTTTTTTATGAGCATCTGCGGTAATACATTAGGAGTAGAGATGAGTGGATCGATTCTGCAAGAATCTCAATATAAATGGATCAACTAGAATGTTATAGAGAGTAAAAGACAGAGACCCATGACCCCATAATGCCTGACAAGTACCCCACCCTATATCACAGCCAATCATCAGGGACTATAGGTGTGAAGTCACTGATGATTCTCAGCCACTATAAAAGCCTAAGCAGGAGGTGCTGCTGTCATGTGTGAGGGATTGTGAATAGGAGGGAGGACCTCAGAGCTCAATCAGAGAGACACAGTGCACAGAATACAGACAGAGTGTGAGGTGAAAAGGATGGATGCATTTAATTGCAAGAAATTAATAGAAAGAGAGAGAAATAGGATTTATTGTTAAGCAAAGGGGACAATCAGAAAGGGACAGAAATGCCAAATTCTTCAATTCACAATCACACTGTGTCTGTGACTTCATTAAGTCTGCTCTGTGTCTGAGTGCAGTAACAATTTATCAGAGCATCATTTTAAGACACTTGTGCAGCGTCAGTGACTGCCGCACCCAGTATTGCTGTTTGTATTTTCTCAAGTCAAACTAACAATTAATTTATAATCGTGTATAAGCCGACTTTTTCAGCACATTTTTTAGGCTGAAAAAGCCCCCCTCAGCTTATACTCAAGTATATACTTACATTCCGGCTGTGGAACGTGGTGGGGGTGGGAGGAGTTGCGGCGGTGGAGGAGCGGCGCACAGGCAGAAGCCGGCGGCTGCAGCTACCACGTGTGCCCGCTGCTAGAGAGAATGAATATTAACTCTTCTCAATGCCCATGGGAGTGGAGAGGAGTGAATATTCATTTTCTTTAATAGCGCACAATGTGAGTCGCAGCCGCCGTCTTCCTGCAGCGGCTCAGCTATCCTGTGTGCCTGCTATTAGAGAGTATGAATATTCACTCTTCTCCACTCCCATGGGCATGGAGAGAAGTGAATATTCATTCTCTTTAGTATCGGGCACACAGGATTGCTGAGCCGCAGCAGGAGCTCCGGCCATGCTGACAGTGCGCGCTATTAAAGAAAATGAATATTCACTCCTCTCCACGCCCATAGTCCCGGCGTGGAGAGGAATGAATATCCCCGCAGCTCACCTCAGCATATAAGGGTGCATGGCAGTGACTTCATGCGCTGCTGAGATCAGCTACTGGCAGAACATGATGCAACGCTGGAACAGAGGGGAGGTATTTAGAAGTGTTTATTTTTTTCATGTGTGCAGTGATGGGGTCATGCATACCAGGATAGGGGGGCCATGCATACCAGGATCAGAGATGAGGGGACCATGCATATCAGGTTTGACAATGAGAAGGCCATGCATACCAGGATTGGGGATGAGGGGGCAATGCATACGATGATCGGGGATGAAGGGGCCATACATATCAGGATTGGGGATGAGGGGGCTATGCATAGCAAGATTGGGGATGAGGGTGGCCAAGCATACCAGGATTGGTGATGAGGGGGCCATGCATACCAGGATTGGGGATGAGGGGGCTATGCATAGCAAGATTGCGGATGAGGTGGCCATGCATACCAGGATTGGGGATGAAGAGGCCATCTATACCAGGATTGAGGATGAAGGGCCCATGCATACCAGGATTGGGGATGAGGAGGCCATGCATACCAGGTTTGGGGATGAGGGGGCTATGCATACCAGGATTAGGGATGAGGGGTGCCATGCATATCAGGATTGGGGATGAGGGGGCCATTCATGCCAGGATTGGGGATTAGGGGGCCATGCACACCAGGATTGGGGATGAGGGGGCCATGCATACCAGGATTGGGGATGAGGGGGCCATGCATACCAGGATTGGTGATGAGGGAGCCATGCATACTAGGATTGGTGATGAGGGAACCATGTATACCAGAATTGGGGATGAGGGGTGCCATGTATACCAGGATTGGGCTGAGGGGGCCATGCATACCAAGATTGGGGATGAGTGGGCAATGCTTACCAGAATGGGGAAATTTACCAGTAAATGCTGCATCTCCCACCCTAGGCTTATACTCGAGTCAATAAGTTTTCCCATTTTTTTGTGGTAAAATTAGGAGCCTCGGCTTATATTCGGGTCGGCTTATACTTGAGTATATACATCGCTGTTAATTCTAGTTCAATCTGTTATAATGTAGTCAGCCTCGGCACAAAAAAATTGTGCAGACTCATTTAAAGATGTGGAAATAGACAAGGTGATGTAAAAGCTTAAAAGGCTGTTAGTGAAGTGCACAGTGTTAGTTACTACTGGTTACGTTCGATTTACCCTAAGCTATAAATGTTGTGGTCAGTCCTAGGAGACCACCGAGTGTTACACACGTCTTTTCAGGGTCATTGAAGGCTTTGGAGCACTTTCAATTTCTGCAGAATCGATTTGATCAGAATCAAATTTTTCATCTGAATGACATCCAAAACGATTCTTGAAAAATTAGTTCATCTCTAATTAGGGGCTCATCTGTTTTTGCACTACTTAACCAAGGACCGCTAATTCTGCAGTGGAGAAAGGTAGGATCAGCAGCACATGTATATGGTGAGATGCCATTATTATTTTAATATGCAACCGCGGAGTTTTGTCTGGCCCTCTTTCATTTATAGTAAGCTCTGGAGACAGATTCCCAGGGAGATCTATGGTTCACGCCCATAGCCTGGAACAGTTCATTTACATATTAAGAAAAAGGTGGATCTCTCTGGAATAAGACATCAGATCGCAGATATCAAGGTATCATATTATTCAGCTTCCCATGACCTACATGCCCATATAGACGGCTTAGGAGGGTGGATCCTACTGACAGATTCCCTTTAAAGATGACGTGAGCTGAAACTCCATGTTTTTGAGGCGTTTTGAGATGTGGAGGAGATTTTCGAGAGTTTCCACTCAGTTTCTGCTCAGTCGCTATGTGCACACTACGTCTTTCAAACTCAGGCCCTAAAAGATCAAAACTCTTCAAAAATGTTTTCAAAATCGCATCAAGGAAATGAAAAATTCCTCCAAAAACTCTCAAAAGAAGAAGCTTTTCCTGAAACGGTTTCCACTTGAAAAACCCGTAATTCTTAACCGCCTCAAAAACTTTTCTGTGCACAAACCTCAAGGAGCCCTTCTATTCTTTTTATCCAGGGTCACTTATACAAAACTTTTCTTTCTCCTATTAGCGATTTCATTCCACCATAAATATCACACAAGTTCATGTTTAAAGTGATATTACCCCCTGGTAGCCGGAGAGGCGCGCTGGAATGCCTCCGCAATGATACTGAATGAGCTGTGCCAACTTTTGGCAAGGAGTGAAATCTGTCTGGAGGGCAGGGAGGAGTCAGATGTCAACCTCAGGTAATGTAGCTTGCTGACAGCGACATATGGCGGCTCCATTAGCTGTGATGGAAAAATTGGGGCTGTATTGAAAAGGTTTAGGAGGAAACCGGAGACGACCTGTTTTTCGACACATACAGCACTTAGTACGGACGAAGACTATCCACAGGAAAATATCAATTGCAAAAATAGCACTGCCATATAGTGTCCAAATAATAGTGCCATATTAAGTTCAAACAATGCCACTATATGTTGTGAAAATAGCACTGCCATATAGTGTCCAAATAATACCGTCATATAAAGTCCAAATATTGCCACCATCTCTTGTGAAAATAGCACTGACATATACTGTCCAAATAATACCGTCATATAAAGTCCAAACAATGCCACCATATATTGTGAAAATAGCACTGCCATATAGTGTTCAAATAATACCGTCATATGAAGTCCAAACAATGCCACCATATATTGTGAAAATAGCACTGCCATATAGTGTTCAAATAATACCGTCATATAAAGTCCAAACAATGCCACCATATATTGTGAAAATAGCACTGCCATATAGTGTCCAAATAATACCGTCATATAAAGTCCAAATATTGCCACCATCTCTTGTGAAAATAGCACTGACATATACTGTCCAAATAATACCGTCATATAAAGTCCAAACAATGCCACCATATATTGTGAAAATAGCACTGCCATATAGTGTTCAAATAATACCGTCATATGAAGTCCAAACAATGCCACCATATATTGTGAAAATAGCACTGCCATATAGTGTTCAAATAATACCGTCATATAAAGTCCAAACAATGCCACCATATATTGTGAAAATAGCACTGCCATATAGTGTTCAAATAATACCGTCATATAAAGTCCAAACAATGCCACCATATATTGTGAAAATAGCACTGCCATATAGTGTTCAAATAATACCATCATATAAAGTCCAAACAATGCCACCATATATTGTGAAAATAGCACTGCCATATAGTGTTCAAATAATACCGTCATATAAAGTCCAAACAATGCCACCATATATTGTGAAAATAGCACTGCCATATAGTGTTCAAATAATACCGCCGTATGAAGTCCAAATAGTGAAACCATATATTGTGAAAATAGCACTGTGATATAGTGTCCAAATAATACTGTCATATAAAGTCCAAATAGTGCCACCATATAATGTGAAAATAGCACTGCCATATAGTGTCCAAATAATGCTGTCACAAAGTGTCCAAATAATGTCATCACACATTGTGAAAATATTACTGCCATAAATTATCCAAATGATAAAGTCCAAATAATAGCATACAAACAGTGCCCCAACATATACAATGCAGACCAAAAGTTTGGACACACCTTCTCATTTAAAGATTTTTCTGTATTTTCATGACTATGAAAATTGTACATTCACACTGAAGGCATCAAAACTATGAATTAACACATGTGGAATTATATACTTAACAAAAAAGTGTGAAACAACTGAAAATATGTCTTATATTCTAGGTTCTTCAAAGTAGCCACCTTTTGCTTTGATGACTGCTTTGCACACTCTTGGCATTTTCTGTACTGTATACTATACTGTACTGTATGTCCAAAATAATAATGCAATATAAAACTCACCTAATACCCTCAGGAAGTGTCCAACAGTGCCACCAAGTAATGAAAAAATAATACTGACATACAGTACATTTTCAAAACAACATTTACATAGTATCCAAAAATGACACCATAGATAACTAAACTAATACTGCTATATAGTGTCCAGATAACACAGTCTTATAATGAAAAAATGAAATATTTACGTAGTATCCAAATGGTGCCACCATACATTGTGAAAATAATACTGATATATAGTTTTAAAATAATACATTTAAATGGTATCCAAACTACGACACCTTAAATTACCAAAATGATACTGCTATATAGTGTCCCCATAATGCTGATATATAAAGTCCATACAATACTACCATCTGTTGCCAAAATAATACTGTTACTCGGTGTTCAAACAGTGGCACTATTTATTGTAAGAATAATTCTACTATATAGCGTTCAAATAAATCTGTAACATAGTATCTAAATAATGAAACCACATAGTGGCAAAATAATAATGGTATATAACATTCAAATGATACCCTCATATAGTGTACAAACAGGGCCAACTTAGATTGTGAAAATAATACTGATATCTTTTTTAAAAATGATACATTTACAATGTATCCAAACAATGACACCATGCATAACCAAAATATTACTGCTAAATTGTGTCCTCATAATGCTGATATATAATGTCTAAACAATACTACCATATATTGTCAAAATAATTCTACCACATAGCAATCAAATAATTCCCTGATGTGGTGTCCAAACACTACCCCCATATATTGTGAATATAATACTGCTGTTAAGGTTGAAAATGATAGTAGTCATATTCTTATACAGTGGGGAAAATAAGTATTTGATACACTGCCAATTTTGCAAGTCTCTTACAATTGAATTGTACCTACGATAAAAATTACAGACCTCTCCATTCTTTGTAGGTGGGAAAGCTTGGAAAATTGGCAGAGTACCAAATACTTATTTTCTCCACTGTACATTAAAAGCAGTATTATTGCAGTTATATTCTTCTACACAGGGGGCAGTACTATAGTAGTTATATTCGTGTACATAGGAGTAGTATAGTAGTTATATTCTTGTACATAGGAGCAGTATTATAGTAGTTATAATCTTGTACGTAGGGGCAGTATTATAGTAGTTATAATCTTGTACATAGGGGGCAGTACTATAGTAGTTATATTATTGTACATAGAGGGCAGTATTATAGTAGTTATATTCTTGTACATAGGGGGTAGTATTATAGTAGTTATATTCTTGTATATAGGAGCAGTATTATAGTAGTTATATTCTTGTACATAGGGAGCAGTATTATAGTAGTTATATTCTTATACATAGGGGCAGTATTATAGTAGTTATATTCTTGTACATAGGAGCAGTATTACAGTAGTTATATTCTTGTACATAGGGGCAGCATTATAGTAGTTATATTCTTGTACATAGGAGCAGTATTATAGTAGTTATATTCTTGAACATAGGGGCAGTATTATAGTAGTTATATTCTTGTATATAGGGGGCAGTATTATAGTAGTTATATTCTTGTACATAGGGGCAGTATTATAGTAGCTATATTCTTGTACATAGGAGCAGTATTATAGTAGTTATATTCTTGTACATAGGGGCAGTATTATAGCAGTTATATTCTTGTACATAGGGGCAGTATTATAGTAGTTATATTCTTGTACATGGGGCAATATTATAGTAGTTATATTCTTGTACATAAGAGCAGTATTATAGTAGTTATCTTCTTGTACATAGGGGCAGTATTATAGTAGTTATATTCTTGTATATAGGGGCAGTATTATAGCAGTTATATTCTTGTACATAGGGGCAGTATTATATTAGTTATATTCTTGTACATAGGGGCAATATTATAGTAGTTATATTCTTGTACATAAGAGCAGTATTATAGTAGTTATCTTCTTGTACATAGGGGCAGTATTATAGTAGTTATATTCTTGTACATAGGGGCAGTATTATAGTAGTTATATTCTTGTACATAGGGGCAGTATTATAGTAGTTATATTCTTGTACATAGGAGCATTATTATAGTAGCTATATTCTTGGACATAGGGGGCAGTATTATAGTAGCTATATTATTTCTTGTACATAGGGGGCAGTATTATAGTAGTTATATTCTTGTACATAGGGGGCAGTATTATAGTACTTATATTCATGTACATAGGGAGCAGTATTATAGTAGTTATATTCTTGTACATAGGGGGCAGTATTATAGTAGTTATATTCTTGTACATAGGGGGCAGTATTATAGTAGTTATATTCTTGTACATAGGGGGCAGTATTATAGTAGTTATATTCTTGTACATAGGGGCAGTATTATAGTAGTTATATTCTTGTACATAGGAGCAGTATTATAGTAGTTATATTCTTGTACATAGGGAGCAGTATTATAGTAGTTATATTCTTGTACATAGGGGGCAGTATTATAGTAGTTATATTCTTGTACATAGGGGGCAGTATTATAGTAGTTATATTCTTGTACATAGGGGCAGTATTATAGTAGTTATATTCTTGCACATAGGAGCAGTATTATAGTAGTTATATTCTTGTACATAGGGAGCAGTATTATAGTAGTTATATTCTTGTACATAGGGGGCAGTATTATAGTAGTTATATTCTTGTACATAGGGGGCAGTATTATAGTAGTTATATTCTTGTACATAGGGGCAGTATTATAGTAGTTATATTCTTGTACATAGGGGCAGTATTATAGTAGTTATATTCTTGTACATAGGGGGCAGTATTATAGTAGTTATATTCTTGTACATAGGGGGCAGTATTATAGTAGTTATATTCTTGTACATATTGTTTTCCAGTACATCTGTATAACATCGTAACAGTACCTACCATGCGCCATTCTGTGGAACCAATAATATGCAAAGTCCACACCAAGGAATGTTAACCACCAGGTCCAAGCGGAATCCCAAGGCAATTCTGCCATTCTGTAGTTGTTCCATACGTAGATGTAAGTGGTCACCTCAACACCTCTGAAGGCAACACTGTATTTTAAAGAAAAGTATCACCTGTATTAATCGTGTTGAAAAAAGACTTTCTATTTTTAGTTCTTTAGAAGCCAAACAAAACTCAAGAGATCATGATACAGTCTAAGTCTACATTGAGATTGCATTTTTCATCCCTCAGTGGTCTTCTGATCTGGGCTTCATGCTCACATCCCTGCACCCTCCTGCTGGATCAGTGCTTGTGTAATGCACATTCTTGTGGAGATTTAGTCTTGGGCTTCACCTGTGGCATGCAATATTTGGAACAGTATGAGACTAGAGGGAGAGATGAGGAGCAACACAGCTAGAAAGTAACTGCCTAAAAATAACTGCCTAAAACCTGGAGCTTTGGAGTTTTACAAGTGAATGAGGCAAAGCTGCAATACCAAGTATATCCTGTACATAGAGGTGGTGCCCTTGTGGCAAGAAATAATCCATGTTATTCTAATTCTGAAAATTCACATTGTCCAGGAGTAAAGTCATTCTAACTACCCAGACCTGTTCCTGAGAGCCCCTCATCAGCCAACTTTGCCTCTCTTCCTCCTTAAGATGTCATTGATCAAAGCCCATATTGCTACAGGTAGAAGCCCCCAACTCAAACTAATTGGGTTCTGCTCGAGCTTGATGTTGGTCACTGCCCAAACTGGTGTCCTCCTAAGGTTGAGATTGTATGTCTCACGTTTAGGTCCCGTAAAAGCACTGTTACGGGTGTGTCAGGTGTAAAAGACAGTTGCTCTGGATCTGTCTGTAGGTTACTGCACTTGGCATTGTAGACACCTTCTTAATCCTTCGGCAACCTCCCTCCTGCTGCTGATTGACACACCCTTGCATGAGAGTTAAAAACCCTCAGTTTGCTCCAGGCAATAGCCGGTGATACTTCTTTGTTTCTTTGTGCATGCTTGGAGCACTAGCTGTTGGCTGGCTTCTTCTCTGGTGCCCTTGGAGGATAGTTGGCGTTACTTCTTTGTTATCTGCTCAAGCTAAGTTAATCCCCTTTGTTTGTCTACCTTGTTGTCTTTAGTTTGTAGTGGGGCCCGACCAGTGCTCACCCCCCCTCCATATCTGGGGCCAAGCTCTAGGGACATACAGGGTTTAGGGTCCTGCTTGGTGATAGGTGTGGAACCTATATAGGGACGGTAGGGTAGGTGTGCTATTATATCTGCCTAGGGGTCTCCACTCCCCCTTTCCCAAGTGTTTGAACTTCCTCCCCCTCTTCCCTTTGTGTTGCACTTAGTCTTTCCCACACCTTGCGTGACAAGCACATACCCTAAAAGTGGCCCACCACTCACGGTCTCCATAGATTTCTTGAGGTCCACTTCTTCTCTCTGGCCTCCAGCTTATGGACATTTCTCAAGTTCATCAGCACATGGCACATCATAGCATAATGTTTAGCCATTAGCTTTCCCTCTCGACTCCACCATAACACAAGCACGCTTGGCTCAGCTTGATAGGGTGAGGGAAATAAATCACCGGTCAACCTCCCAGGAAAACAACATGATCAGGCAGGTGTTTTAATTCAACATGATCAATCCTTTTCTCCTCCAATCGATCATCTGTCACTGGATTGGGAATATTTCCTGTACATGAGATGGTCATCCAGTCCTGCTCCAGTGCCTGACACAGCTATACGTCTATAGTCATCAGTGTCTAGGTGCTGTTGTGAAGAGACTATGTCTTTGCCTATTGGTTGCAGTTGTGGACGTGGTGAGGACGGGGTTCTTCTCTTTGAAACCCCAAGTAGTTAAATGTATTTTATAGTAATGTATGTTATCTGAAAGCAAACCTCCTGGGGCTGCAGTATAAGCTAGACAGGGTTAACCATAATGGCCAGCCCAGATTGGGAGGAGGAACTAGGAGTTAGTGTCAAGAACAGGAAGTTCAAGTTAGTTAGCGGGAGTGTGGAAAAGTGATAGCAAAGGTCATAGAAAGTGGGCTGCTAGGGCCAACATGAGTCTGTTACTCGGGGCAGTGGATTGCCATATAATAATTCCGTGTGAACCCATCTGTCGGCCTTGGGACCTCGAGATGTATATTGGGGCCTTTGGGCATACTAAGCCTGCGATGCTGCAGGGAAAGATGGACTCAGACTCTAAGAGGCGGAAGATAATGGAATCTGGGTGCACTACTTTTGGTGGAGAAGAATTCCTACTGCTAGAGGAGTTAGCAAGACGGATGCTCTACCCAGACCGAGAACTAGGGCTGAAGTTATGTCTGGTACCTGTGGGAAAGACTGTAACCTGTTGTGCCCTATCCTACATGCTTCATTGTAATGATCATAAACTGCCCAGTAAAAGTTTGACTGTTATAAAGCATTCGGTGTTCCCTGGATTGTGTGCTGCAGTTCTGGAATATGGAGGCCTGGAGCCAGTGGAGGCCTATGGGCCACAAGTGAGTATGATGCACCTCACAAATATTAACACATAGGGACTGGGGCACGATTTTCTTGTAGGGTGCCAGAGCGTGCAGAAGCAGCAGCTTGCCCACGACTACCTCGCTCAGGCACCTTATACAGTCACGGGCGTAACCTTAAAATGAACAAATACAGAAAGAGTACCCCTTTAAATATGTCTGTGATAATACCACATACCCAATAAGAACACATGCCTAAACCACAGAGCTTGCACTTTATGTTTATTGTTTAATCTTATGTTCATGATTTCCATGGGGTGTAACATATTTTAGCCTGAAATTAAAGGTACAAAAACATCCCGTCTATCGTTATAAAAAAGAAACGAAAAAAAACCCAAAGTACAAAGAGCAGCAACCAGATGCCAATCTGCTGCACCGAGGAGAAGGGGGTTTGTAGAATGTGGTTCCAATTGTTTCACATTTTACCTCGGGATAATAGGGCACTGCCACTCGCCGCACAGAGCTAAAGCGGCGGAAACTGAAATCTCCCATTTCCTGCGCAGGTGCCAGGCGTTAAACGAGCTCTCGATTTACTGGCCTGTCAGAGAGAGCAGCGGCGCTGACACAAAGCCACCAGAAAGATGGCCGCAGGAACCCCACCCATGCCGATAATCCTGGAGCAACGAAGACAATGATGGAACGGTACTACAAGGGACAATGATTATAATAACCATTATCAGAGGCAAAATGGAGGAAAAAATGATAATGTAGATAGATAGATAATGTATAGATAGATAATATATGGATAATAGATAGATAATAGATAGATAGATAGATAATAGATAGATGATAGATAATAGATAGATGATAGATAGATAATAGATAGATAATAGATAAATAATAGATAGATAATAGATAATAGATAGATAATAGATAGATAATAGATAGATGATAGATAATAGATAGATAATAGATAGATAAATAATAGATAATAGATGATAGATAATAGATAATAGATAGATAATAGATAGATAATAGATAGATAATTAATAGATAATAGATAGATAATAGATGATAGATAATAGATGATAGATAATAGATAGATAGATGATAGATAATAGATAGATGATAGATAATAGATAGATAATTATAGATAGATAATAGATAGATAATTATAGATAGATAATAGATAGATAATAGATAATAGATAGATAATTATAGATAGATAATAGATAGATAATTATAGATAGATGATAGAGAATAGATAGATAATAGATAGATAATAGATAGATAATAGATTAATGATACATAGATAATAGATAGATGATAGAAAATAGATAGATGATAGATAGATAATAGATAGATAATAGATAGATGATGGATAATAGATAATAGATAGATGATAGATAATAGATAGATAATAGATAGATAATAGATAGATGATAGATAATAGATAGATAACAGATAATAGATAATAGATAGATAGATAATAGATAGATAATAGATAGATGATGGATAATAGATAGATAATAGATAATAGATAGATAATAGATAGATAATAGATAGATAATAGATAATAGATAGATAATAGATAGATTATAGATAGATAATAGATAGATAATAGATGATAGATAGATAATAGATAGATGATAGATAGATGATAGATAATAGATAGATAATAGATAGATAATAGATAGATTATAGATAGATAATAGATAGATGATAGATAGATGATAGATAATAGATAGATAATAGATAGATAATAGATGATAGATAGATGATAGATAGATGATAGATAATAGATAGATGATAGATAATAGATAGATTTCCTCCCCTGTTAGTGCAGTTGATCTCCAAACATTGACCATTTCCCATACAGTTCCCATACTATGTCTGCACTCTGGGCCTGCTGGGCATTATAGTTCTACTACAGCCCCCAGCCCGATCCCCTTGTTACTGATTCCCTCTTTCCCGCCATGGGCTGCGTAGTTCCTCCCCAATAATCAGTGCAGGACTCAGGAGCGTTGACACTTCCTGGATGTAGAGGAGCCTCTATGATGAGGAGCTCACTCTGATTGATGGGTCATTATTAATCTCAGATATTTTCACTGCATTTTTTTTTTTTGTGGCGAAACTCTTCTCCAAATCAGTAAAGCACCCCCCCCCCCCCTTCAGGATGGATGGACCCAGCACTGCATTAATTTTCCGCTCAGCTGTTAATGATTTTCACTGTTTTCTCCCGTGTTGTGGGGGTCTCGGCCTGGAGACGTCCACTGAGTGGATTCTGTCAGCCCTGCTAGATTTTTATTCAGGCTGAAATGTGTTTGACTGTGGAGGAAACCTGAGCCCTGAGCTGCAGCCTACGACAAGACTTCCTAACACCTCCGATGGAACGCCAGATGTAGCAGAGCTGAACGTGCAGCTTAACTCTCTGGCACTATGCCATGTAAGCCCTTACTTCATCCATTGTATCCATAGATAATGGAGCAGGTCCATCCGCCTTCATCTGCTCAAGTACAACCCCATTTTGTGCTGCCATTTTAGGCCTTAAAGGGGTGTCTGCTGCTTGGACCTTCATAGCAAATCCTCATACAAGTTTTGCAGATAACAGCTACACCAATGGGACCCCACCCCTCCATATTATGAGAATGGGGCCCCATCCAGCGACATACCTATCCTTTGACATAAAACAAGGCAAAATTGCTTTTGGGTCACAAAATTGACTAATATGCCAAGATACTGTCCCAATTTTTGTACACAATAAAATGCAATACACTTTTTTTAGTGAGTTTTTCTTTATGGGCTTCTGTCAGCATAATAGGTGCTAGAACTTCCTTTCTTTACACTTCCCACCATGTATTGCAAAGACTCATACCCATACATTCCAGTAGAAAAACAAGGACCCACCTCCAGTTCTTCTAGAGAGACAAAGATCCGCCCTATTTCCTATAGAGCGACAGACCCACCTCCACTTTCTGTAGAAAGACTGAACCACCTCTACTTTCTGAAGAGAGACAAAGATGACGCGCCCCTGGGTCTTCGTCGTGCAGCATCGCACGCACGGGGGAGGGCTTACCCGGAGCCGGATCCGATGGGAGTAGTAGTCTCGTGGTGGTGACCCGGTCCGTGCCCAGGGTGTCAAACTGAGTGGCGGTGTATTAGCAGTAGATGTTAGAAATGTTCGACTACGCCACCCGTTGAATGCGGTCATGAGACCGCCGCTGCAGGGCAGACCGCTGAGGCCGGTGATATGGTTGTGCAGCGTAGATGGTATAACCCCCAACGGGAGGGGTATGGCCCCAGGGCAGCAGATGTGGATGATAGTGGTAGTGATGGTGCAGCAAGGAAGCTCAGAGACGTGTGGTGCAGTTTCAAGGCTTTTACTCACAGGTGTTGCTCCGGTCACTTTGGCCAGCAGTGACCACCCGAGCCGTGCTGCATCCACCAGGTGCGGGACTCGGCCAACTCCCAGGCAGTTCCAGAGCGTGGTCCTGAGCTCCCCTCTCTTCCTTCCTACAGGCCGTTCTCACCAGGGACCCACCTATGTCCGGCTCCCTCGGGTCTTTTGGTGGCGAAACCTTTCCCGGCTTCCCTGACCCTATGCGTGGTCTGCCTTCCTGGTGGATATGGTGAGGGGTCGCGCCAAAGCTTGTCCACGACCTCCGGTTCCTGGCTAAGGATGATTAGCCTCTGCCAGTTTGGGATCCGGTACCCTTTTCTGCCAACCCTTCACCCGTTAACTTGTTCTCTTGTGGGATCTCAGGGTTCCCTCTCTCCTTGTGTCTCTGGGCCTCTCTTCTTCCTTCTCTCTGCTTCAGGCCTGGCCCTGGAGCTGGGCCCAGCCAGAGCCACAGCTCCCTGTCAGCCCTCTCTGGCTGAACTCTCTCTCAGCTTCTCCTCTGACTCAACCCTGTCTCAAGATGGTGCCCACCTTTTATACTCCCTCTGACACCCGAGCCCAGGTGACTAGCACCCAATGGGCTCCTTCCTATGCCCAGAGTCCCTCCCCTGTCTGCTCCTACACTACTGGGATGTTCCTCCCCCCCTCCCACTCCAGCCAGGGACAGACGCTGTCGTACCTGCACATCTACCTAGTGGGAGTACCGTTGTTCTGTCCCCCGGAAATGGGATGAGTGTAGTGCATGCAGCTACTGAGCTCAGTCCCACACTCCATCCTTACCCGGGAGTGGAATACCACACCTCTGGTTCGAGGTGCAATACCCCTGTAGCAGCCGAGTCCTCGGGGTGCTACATTCCCCCCTGGTAAACCACAGCACGTCCTCGGGCTGGAAAAGAGTAAAACATACCAAAACATACAAACTTTTTAAAACATACACTAACAGGTAAAACATCATAAACATTATCAGCAAATATAACATGACAGGTAACTTCTTATATATTATTCTAGCAGTATAAACTTTTGATATAAAACTTTTTCATATATAATGTTCTTGATCTTCTGGCCACGGTGCAACTTGTGACCAGGTAAAGTGCCACAGTCACTGGAAGAAAAACAGCAGTTCTCCTATAAAACCGGTAGGGGGCGCCTTAGGAAGCGCAACTATTTACAGGGTATGGCCGCTCTCAGTCCTCGGCCAGTGGGGATAAGGGATGGCTGCTCACAGTCCTCAGCCTGATTAGGGATAGGGACACACAGATAAACAGTTCACACTAGTCCCAATGGGGACCACACTTAAATTGGCAGCATGACAAGTACCCCTACGGGTAACTATATACAGTTTCAGTTTATGCTACTTCCCTTCAGCAGCGGTGTCCTCTCCTTGTCTCCTCCTGAGGGTAATCTTCAGACCCGTCCGGGTCCTCTTGTTCCTCCTCATACCGCAGCTCTTCCTCCGTCAGCCGGTGCACATGAAGGGCGTATGGTCCTCTTGCACACTGATGCCGGGTGAAGGTGACCTCGTCACCCAGGTAAAGGTCACGTCCACGGTGTCCCTCTGGCAGATGGGACTCGACATCCCTGCGGGTAACAAAGACGTCGCCGGGGGTTCTGTGATCCCTGATAAAGCCCCAACCGTGCTCCAGTTGGAACTTGATTACAGTCCCGGTGGCGCGGGGACCGTGGGCTGCACGGGGGTTTCGCCGGGTCCGGCTTTTCTGCTCCGCACTTTGGACCTGCAGCCGCTCCTCGCGGACCCGCCTCTCTCGCCGTTCTTTGTTGAAGACCTCTAGTTGTTGTCGGCAGCACTCCGCACGCTGGGCTGCGGCCGCCCGGGTCTCTTGGGTGAACCCCATGAGGTTTTCACCGGTGGGGTCCCATGCGAACTGCGCCTCCTCCAACGGGAGTGGGGTGATCTTGGCGGGCGCCGGAGCCGGGATCAGGGGCTCACACAGGGGCCTTTCCTTCCGGAGTCGGGGACTGAGGTACTCCGGTGGCCATTCAAAGGGCTGCCCATCCGGGCAAGTATGCTGTGCGAACAGGTCTTCACCTAAGGGCAGCACTGTGGAGGTCGAGGGCGCGGTGGTGGTAGCGGCGCCCGGATTCACCAGGCCTTGCGACCAGGCCGGTGGCACTCTGAAGGTGAAGGGCACTGTGGATACGGCGGTGCCCGGGGGTACTCGGCCTTGCGACCAGGCCGGTGGCGTTTCCTGCTTGGCCGCGCTCTGGATTAAGGCGCGTGACGTCACAAGGGGCGTGGCCGCGGCTCCTGCCGCTTGAGGCCTAGTTTGGAGCGGTGGCGGTGCAGCAACGGGCACGGTAAGGGGGATTTTGGGCTCTGCGACGGGGAGCTGGGGCAGGCTCACGGCTACTAGGCCTGGGGTGGTGACGTCCCCTTTACCTGCTTCCATCTCTTCAGCTCCTTCCACGGCGTCGTCTCCGGCCTTCGTCCCTCCTGCACCATCCTCAGAGGCAGACAGACTCCTCGTCCCGGGTGGCGTCCTTTGCTGGCGGGTTCCAGCCTGCAGGGCCATTTCTCTGCTCCACTCGGCCAGCACTTCTTGCTGCACTCGGGCCATCTTCCGAGCCAAGCCCTCCAGCGCGGTCTGTGCATGCTCCCGATCTTTGGGGAGCTGTGCCAGGATCTCCACCAGGCCTTCTGGGGTGGCGGCCTGCAACAGGCTCCTGACCAGAGGGTCGGTGCTGCCTGACTCTCCCTCCATCTCCGGGTGCGATCTTTCCAGACTCCTCCAGGCTGCACCCATCCTCTCTCTTTTGTTCTTGATCCGCCCATACTGAGGGTGGTCCTGGGGCCACTTGGTGATTGTCAGTTCCAGGGGCAGACCCCTCGCTCTGATGGACATCTCTATCATTGCAGTCTCTGCTGGAGGGGGCGGTCTCCGCTTTTGGCGCTCTTCTGGGACCAGGCCCACGATGGGAGGTGGTCTCTTGCCACCCTCTGGCACGCCCATAATGGCGTCCTCTCTGCCAGGGCGGGAAATCGTCTCAGATGGCGGGAATCGTCTCCTAATGGCGGGAAACTCTGTGGATGGCGGGAAAAGGCTGCAGATGGCGGACAAGTGGCGGGAAACGACCCGAGATGGCGTCCGATGGCGGGGACCCTCTGGAATTGGCGAGAGACTTCTTCTTACGGTACATATAAGCTTTTCTTCAGGCACGCAGTACCCGGTAGTTGCGGGCACGAAATCCTGCCGACTACGCCAAAGTTGACGCGCCCCTGGGTCTTCGTCGTGCAGCATCGCACGCACGGGGGAGGGCTTACCCGGAGCCGGATCCGATGGGAGTAGTAGTCTCGTGGCGGTGACCCGGTCCGTGCCCAGGGTGTCAAACTGAGTGGCGGTGTATTAGCAGTAGATGTTAGAAATGTTCGACTACGCCACCCGTTGAATGCGGTCATGAGACCGCCGCTGCAGGGCAGACCGCTGAGGCCGGTGATATGGTTGTGCAGCGTAGATGGTATAACCCCCAACGGGAGGGGTATGGCCCCAGGGCAGCAGATGTGGATGATAGTGGTAGTGATGGTGCAGCAAGGAAGCTCAGAGACGTGTGGTGCAGTTTCAAGGCTTTTACTCACAGGTGTTGCTCCGGTCACTTTGGCCAGCAGTGACCACCCGAGCCGTGCTGCATCCACCAGGTGCGGGACTCGGCCAACTCCCAGGCAGTTCCAGAGCGTGGTCCTGAGCTCCCCTCTCTTCCTTCCTACAGGCCGTTCTCACCAGGGACCCACCTATGTCCGGCTCCCTCGGATCTTTTGGTGGCGAAACCTTTCCCGGCTTCCCTGACCCTATGCGTGGTCTGCCTTCCTGGTGGATATGGTGAGGGGTCGCGCCAAAGCTTGTCCACGACCTCCGGTTCCTGGCTAAGGATGATTAGCCTCTGCCAGTTTGGGATCCGGTACCCTTTTCTGCCAACCCTTCACCCGTTAACTTGTTCTCTTGTGGGATCTCAGGGTTCCCTCTCTCCTTGTGTCTCTGGGCCTCTCTTCTTCCTTCTCTCTGCTTCAGGCCTGGCCCTGGAGCTGGGCCCAGCCGGAGCCACAGCTCCCTGTCAGCCCTCTCTGGCTGAACTCTCTCTCAGCTTCTCCTCTGACTCAACCCTGTCTCAAGATGGTGCCCACCTTTTATACTCCCTCTGACACCCGAGCCCAGGTGACTAGCACCCAATGGGCTCCTTCCTATGCCCAGAGTCCCTCCCCTGTCTGCTCCTACACTACTGGGATGTTCCTCCCCCCCTCCCACTCCAGCCAGGGACAGACGCTGTCGTACCTGCACATCTACCTAGTGGGAGTACCGTTGTTCTGTCCCCCGGAAATGGGATGAGTGTAGTGCATGCAGCTACTGAGCTCAGTCCCACACTCCATCCTTACCCGGGAGTGGAATACCACACCTCTGGTTCGAGGTGCAATACCCCTGTAGCAGCCGAGTCCTCGGGCTGCTACATTGACGCTCCCCATTTCCTGCAGAGAGACAAACCCACCTCTACTTCCTGTAGAAAGACAGAACCACCTCTACTTCCTCTAGAAAGACAGAACCACCTCTGCTTCCCATAGAGAGACAGAACCACCTCTACTTCCTGTAGAAAGACAGAACCACCTCTGCTTCCCATAGAGAGACAGACCCATCTCTACATCCTGTAGAGACAGATTCACCTCTACTCCCTGTAGAGACAAAGACACGCCCCATTTCCTGCATAGAGACAAAGACCCACCCCAACTTCCTGTAGGGAGACAAACCCACCGCTACTTCCTGTATGGAAACAGACCCACCTCTTCTTCCTGTAAGAAGACAGACCCAACTCTACTTCCTGTATGGAGACAGACCCATGTCTGATTCCTGTATGGAGACAGACCCACCTCTACTTCCTGTATGGAGACAGACCACCTCTGCTTCCTGTATGGAGACAGACCCACCTCTACTTCCTGAATGGAGACAGATCTACCTCTACTTCCTGTAGACACAAAGACCTGTCCTATTTCCTACAGAGAGACAGACCCACCTCTGCTTCCTGTAGAAAGACAGAACCACCTCTACTTCCTGTAGAAAAACAGAACCACCTCTATTTCCTGTATATAGACAAAGACCCACCCTATTTCCTATAGAGACAAAGACCCGCCCCATTTCCTATAGAGAGATAAAGACCCGCCCCATTTCCTATAGAGAGACATAGACCAGCCCCATTTCGTATAGAAAGACAGAACCACCTCTACTTCCTGTAGAGACGGAGCCCAGCCCCATTTCTTGTAGAAAGACAGAACCATCTCTACTTCCTGTAGAGAAACAGAACCACCTCCATTTCCTGTATATAGACAAAGACCCACCCTATTTCCTATAGAGACAAAGACCCGCCCCATTTCCTATAGAGAGACAAAGACCAGCCCCATTTCGTATAGAAAGACAGAACCACCTCTACTTCCTGTAGAAAGACAGAACCACCTCTACTTCCTGTAGAGACGAAGCCCAGCCCCATTTCCTGTAGAAAGACAGAACCACCTCTATATCCTGTAGAGAGACAAAGACTTACAGTACAGACCAAAAGTTTGGACACACCTTCTCATTTAAAGATTTTTCTGTATTTTCATGACTATGAAAATTGTACATTCACACTGAAGGCATCAAAACTATGAATTAACACATGTGGAATTATATACTTAACAAAAAAGTGTGAAACAACTGAAAATATGTCTTATATTCTAGGTTCTTCAAAGTAGACACCTTTTGCTTTGATGACTGCTTTGCACACTCTTGGCATTCTCTTGATGAGCTTCAAGAGGTAGTCACCAGAAATGGTTTTCACTTCACAGGTGTGCCCTGTCAGGTTTAATAAGTGGGATTTCTTGCCTTATAAATGGGGTTGGGACCATCAGTTGTGTTGTGCAGAAGTCTGGTGGATACACAGCTGATAGTCCTACTGAATAGACTGTTAGAATTTGTATTATGGCAAGAAAAAAGCAGCTAAGTAAAGAAAAACGAGTGGCCATCATTACTTTAAGAAATGAAGGTCAGTCAGTGCGAAAAATTAGGAAAACTTTGAAAGTGTCCCCAAGTGCAGTTGCAAAAACCATCAAGCGCTACAAAGAAGCTGGCTCATATGAGGACCGCCCCTGGATAGGAAGACCAAGAGTCACCTCTGCTTCTGAGGATAAGTTTATCTGAGTCACCAGCCTCAGAAATCGCAGGTTAACAGCAGCTCAGATTAGAGACCGGGTCAATGCCACACAGAGTTCTAGCAGCATACACATCTCTACAACAACTGTTAAGAGGAGACTTTGTGCAGCAGGCCTTCATGGTAAAATAGCTGCTAGGAAACCACTGCTAAGGACAGGCAACAAGCAGAAGAGACTTGTTTGGGCTAAAGAACACAAGGAATGGACATTAGACCAGTGGAAATCTGTGCTTTGGTCTGATGAGTCCAAATTTGAGATCTTTGGTTCCAACCACCGTGTCTTTGTGCGACGCAGAAAAGGTGAACGGATGGACTCTACATGCCTGGTTCCCACCGTGAAGCAAGGAGGAGGAGGTGTGATGGTGTGGGGGTGCTTTGCTGGTGACACTGTTGGGGAGTTATTCAAAATTGAAGGCATACTGAACCAGCATGGCTACCACAGCATCTTGCAGAGGCATGCTATTCCATCCGGTTTGCGTTTAGTTGGACCATCATTTTTTTTTCAACAGGACAATGACCCCAAATACACCTCCAGGCTGTGTAAGGGCTATTTGACCAAGAAGGAGAGTGATGGGGTGCTACGCCAGATGACCTGGCCTCCACAGTCACCAGACCTGAACCCAATCGAGATGGTTTGGGGTGAGCTGGACCGCAGAGTGAAGGCAAAAGGGCCAACAAGTGCTAAGCATCTCTGGGAACTCCTTCAAGATTGTTGGAAGACCATTTGCGGTGACTACCTCTTGAAGCTCATCAAGAGAATGCCAAGAGTGTGCAAAGCCGTCATCAAAGCAAAAGGTGGCTACATGGAAGAACCTAGAATATAAGACATATTTTCAGTTGTTTCACACTTTTTTGTTAAGTATATAATTCCACATGTGTTAATTCATAGTTTTGATGCCTTCAGTGTGAATGTACAATTCTCATAGTCATGAAAATACAGAAAAATCTTTAAATGAGAAGGTGTGTCCAAACCTTTGGTCTGTACTGTACTTCTGACTTCTTTTAGAAAAATGAAGATTTGCCTCACTTCTTTATAGAGTGAAAGACCCTACCACACTTTCTCTAGAGAAACAAAAACCCCACTCCACTTCCTGTAGAGAGACAGGATTCCAGAAAGGTAATGGTGTAGAAGCCACAATGACTGATGGATGCACAATTTGATTGTAAGAGACTAATACAACCCCACATCTGGTACTTGTGCCAGTCCGGCTGCGGTAGATGGTGGCCTCCCTGAGGCTCATAGTGGCCTGGTAGGACAGGCTGTGAGCCAACAGTCACTTCGACTCAGATCAACTTGGTGGAAACTCCTATAGAGTTCATGTACGGAGAGGAGTCCTGACAGGTTCTCACCACCCTAACACACACAGACAACTTCCCAATTTTTCGCACAATTTGGTCATTTTGGTCAGTATACTTTGCCTCGAGCGCGGGCAGATTTTGGATGTAATTTCACCTCTTTTGGAAGCCACGTGTCCATCCTATGCCCTTCCCTTGTCATTCGCTTTCTTCCTAAATGAAGAATCCTTGAAGAATAGCTGGGATGTTTTGAGGTTTCAGGCAGATTTGGCAGAAAATGAGAGATTTCTGACTTTTCCGGGAGTCTGGTGGGTCTCACCTAGTTTTGAGAACCTCTCGTATGTTCTGGGGGAGTTAGCCAGTGTGCCCAATAGAAAAAAAATGCTATAACAAGACCCCCCTCTCTAGTATCAAAGGCCAAAGCAAAATTTGCACCACAGTAAAGAGTAAAAAAAAGGCTATAAACTCCGCTACATCTATAAAACAAAGCCTCCTTCACATCACATTCTGTGTGTGGTAATGAAACCATTCACTTTGATGGAACCAAGCAGCAATACCGGACCTGACAGTTACACTGGGGTGGTGCTGTGGTGCTGCTGTTCTTTTTGTTTGTTTGTTTGTTATGTTTTTAAAACAAAAGAAGCCATGATTTCCTTCTTTACCTTGTACCCTTATATATAAAAAGTGTACCTAAACGCTGCAACATCGAAGAAATTTTTCCTACATTCTGCAAAATAAGGTTTGATACATCTCATAATACGCACTGTGATACATCAGACTCATTTTTGATGCATTCTACAAACTCAGCTCTGCTACATCTAACAAGCTCAGCTCTAATACTTCTGACAAACTCAGCTTTGCCACATTTGACAAACTCAGCTCTGCCACATCTGACAGACTCAGCTGTGCTACATCTAATCAATTCAGTTCTGCTACATCTAACAGACTCAGCACTGCTACATCTAATCAATTCAGTTCTGTTACATCTAACAGACTCAGCTCTGCTACATCTGAAAAATTCAGCTCTGCCACATCTCACAGACTCAGCTCTGCTACATCTAATCAATTCAGTTCTGTTACATCTAACAGTGGGAAATAGTGACCACAACATTATACAATTCCACATGTGCTTCAGTAGGGTGCCCAGCAAGGGAGTCACAAAAACACTGAACTTCAGGAGGGCAAAGTTTGATCAGCTAAGAGATGCCCTTCACCTTATAGACTGGGATAGTATCTTCAGTAATAGGAGCACGGATAGAAAAGGGGAAATTTTCAAAACAGTCCTACATAGTCACTGTAGAAGGTACATACCTTATGGGAATAAAAGGGCTAGGAATAGGAGGAAGCCAATGTGGCTAAATAAGGAAGTCAAGAGGGCAATGAAAAACAAAAAAAGGGCTTTCGGTAAACTTAAACAAGAAGGCAGCGAGGAAGCGCTAATATCTTATAGGGAAAAAAACAAAATCTGTAAGAAACAAATAAGAATAGCAAAAGAGGAGACAGAGAGACCAATTGCCAAGGAAAGTAAAACGAATCCCAAACTGTTCTTTAACTATATAAACAGTAAAAGGATTAAAACTGATGGAGTTGGCCCATTGAAAAATAACCTGGGTAAAATCATAGAGGGCGATGAGGGTAAAGCAAACCTACTCAATAGCTTCTTCTCCACTGTTTTCACAAAAGAAAACAATTTATCGGAGGAAATGCAGAGTGATAAAGTAAACCGTCCGCTAAATATCACCCACCTAACCCAGGAGGAAGTTCAGAAACGCCTAAATAATATCAAAATAGACAAGTCACCAGGCCCAGATGGCATACACCGCCGGGTACTAAAAGAATTAAGAAATGTGATAGACAGACCGCTGTATCTTATATTCAAGCACTCTTTATGGACAGGGACTGTCCCACTAGACTGGCGCCAAGCAAATGTGGTACCAATATTCAAAAAGGGGTCTAAAAGTGACCCTGGGAACTATAGAGCAGTCAGCTTAACATCTGTGGTGGGTAAATTGTTTGAAGGATTTCTTAGAGATGCTATTGTAGAATATCTTAATGATAATAACTGTCTAACTCCATATCAACATGGATTCATGAGGGATCGCTCCTGCCAAACAAACCTGATCGCCTTCTACGAGGAGGTGAGCTCACAGCTGGACCGGGGAGAGTCAGTGGATGTTGTAGACCTGGACTTCTCCAAAGCGTTTGATACCGTGCCACACAAAAGGTTGGTATATAAAATGAGAATGCTTGGCCTGGGGGATAATGTGTGCAAGTGGGTAAATAGCTGGCTGAGTGATAGAAAGCAGAGGGTGGTTATCAATGGAGTAACCTCAGGGGGTGTCAGGGTTACTAGCGGGGGGCCTCAAGGGTCTGTCTTGGGCCCTATATTATGTAATATATTTATTAATGATCTAGTGGAAGGTTTGCAGAGTAAAATAGTAATATTTGCAGATGATACTAAACTTTGTAAAGTAGTTAATACAGATGAGGATAGGGCACAGCTACAGGAGGATTTGGATAAATTGGGGAGTTGGGCTAAAAAATGGCAAATGGGGTTCAATGCCGATAAATGTAAGGTCATGCACATGGGAAAGAAAAACAGCAGTCACCCATACATATTAAATGGGAAACCGTTGGGGAAATCTGACATGGAGAAGGACCTGGGCGTCTTGGTTAATAGCAAATTAAATTGGAGTGCCCAGTGTCAGGCAGCAGCTGCGAAGGCAAATAGAGTCATGGCATGCATCAGAAGAGGAATAGGGGCATATGATGAGAACATTGTTCTTCCTCTGTATAAAGCGCTGGTAAGGCCGCACTTAGAACATTGTGCACAGTTCTGGGCTCCGGTGCTCAGGAAAGACATATTGGAGCTAGAGAGGGTACAAAGGAGGGCGACTAAGGTAATAAAGGGAATGGAGGGACTAGAATACCCAGAGAGGTTGTCAAAATTAAGCCTATTTACATTGGAAAAGAGAAGGCTTAGGGGAGACCTCATAAACATGTATAAATACATCAGGGGGCAGTACAGAGATCTCACCCAAGACCTGTTTATACCAAGGATGGTGACAAAGACGAGGGGGCACACTATGCGTCTGGAGGAAAGGAGGTTCCTGCACCAGCATAGAAGGGGATTCTTTACGGTCAGAGCCGTGAGACTCTGGAACTCTCTGGCAGAGGAAGTGGTGATGTCCAACTCACTTAATGAGTTCAAGAGAGGCCTGGACGCCTTTCTTGAGAACAATAAAATTACATCTTATGCTTAGTGATAGTTAATTAATCCAGGGATTTAATCTGACTGCCAGATTGGTGTCGGGAAGTGAATTTTTCCTCAATGATGTAAATTGGCCTATACCTCATGGTATAGGAATAGCGGAATAGCTGCAGTGCACAAGAAATAGGCTGAACTGGATGGACGCTTGTCTTTTTTCGGCCTTATAAACTATGTAACTATGTAACTATGTAACAGACTCAGCTCTGCTACATCTGAAAAATTCAGCTCTGCCACATCTCACAGACTCAGCTCTGTTACATCTAATCAATTCAGTTCTGTTACATCTGAAAAACTCAGCTCTGCCACATCTGACAGACTCAGCTCTGAAACGTCCAATCAATTCAGTTCTGCTACATCTGAAAACCTCAGCTCTGCTACATCTGATAAACTCAGCTCTGCTATATCAGACAAACCCAGCTCTAATACTTCAGATAAACTCAGCTCTGCTACATCAAACAAACTCAGCGCTAATACTTCTAACAAACTCAGCTCCGCTATATCTAACAAACTCAGCTCTGCTACATCTGACAAACTCAGATCTAATACTTCAGATAAACTCAACTCTGCTACATCTGAGAAAATAAGCTCTGCTACATCTGACAAACTCAGCTCTGCTACATCTGACAAACTCAGCTCTGCTACATCTGACAAACTCAGCTCTGCAACATCTGACAAACTCAGCTCTAATCTGCCAAATTCAACTCTAATACTTCTGACAAACTCAGGTCTGCTACATGATGTGACACACTCAGGTCTGCTATATCTGACAAACTTAGGTCTGCTACATCTAACAAACTCAACTCTGCTACATCTGACAAACACAGCTCTCTGCGTCTGACAAACTCAGCTCTGCTACATTGTTTCTTTTTTTTTCTTCTAGCGTTCAGGCTCTTCATCTTTTCTCTGTCCGTGGTTTGTTTCACATAACGAGAATAGAAAACGTGTTGAATACAAAGCTCAGCGTCCCGGATAATTGCCGTTCCCGGGGAATTCAGCTGCTCAATTTGTTAGGGAGGGTGGACCCGGGTTTAGTACTCAGCGGCTTTGTAGGAGTCGTGCAGAATGACAAATCCAGCACCTGTGGGGAGTTATCTGCTCCAGAACGTCCCTCGCAGCTCATCAATTACGGATTGTTTCTACGCAGTTAGTGCAAAATCCAGAATAAATGCGGCGGCTCCACGCGGAGTAATGAAGTGACATTACACATGGAGGAGGCGAATACGTCCTGCGCACAGAGCCGCCGCTGCCAAGACTGCTGCCGGCATGAAATATCAGGGTGGATCATGCCAGGGCTTTATCGTAAGCCCGTTTGACCGCTGCATTTGTCTATGTAGCAGAGCCGAGTTTGCCGCCAGTCACAGGTCATTGTCACATAGCGATGTGTGACAAAGTGATTGTTACATTAGCAAAATAGAACTTCTTTGGTCTGGAAGCAGCGCCACTCTCGCCTATAAGGTTGTGTCTGGTATTGCAACTCCATTCTCTTGAATTTGACTGGGTTGCAATACCAGATATGTCCTATGCAAAAGAGTGGCGCTGTTTTTAGAAATAGGGCAGAGTTCGGTGAGGGTTCACAATGCAACTGCACAACAGATTCGGCTCCGCTACATCATTGACCCCTCTTTAATGCATATATATTCAGCTGATCACTCAGGCAAGAATTTCTGCACTCCTCCATACTCCATGGCACCCCCAGTAGTGAAGAGGAAATAGGTAGTATGGAGGGAGATATCTGAGGTCTATGATAAGGGGGCGGTCTGGAAGTTATAGAAGGGTGGGTCGGAGGTCTGAATTAAGGGTTTTGATTTAAGGTCTTTATTTAGAGGGTCTGGTTTTGAGTTTTTATTGGGGGGTCTAGTTTATTTTCTTCAATGTAAAATTGGGTCTAGGGTCTGTATTAAGTGAGATCTGGTCTGAGAGGTACTGCTGCATCCAATGGTACTATAAGTACTCTATAATACATGTGGATGGGAGAGAGCTTGCAGTACCACTCATGTCCACTACACAATGTATGGCGCTGTGCTGCTTAAAGGGAATCTGTCAGCAGGGTTTTGCTATGTGGTCCGAGAGCAGCACAATGTAGGGGCAGAGACCCTGATTCCAGAGTGAAGTGTCACTTTCTGGGCTGCATGCTTTTATTTGATACAATCACTGATTGCCGCAGATCTAGCAGAGCTCTGTATAACCACGCACACACCACTGATTGGCAGCTTCCTGTGTGCACTGTATATTGATAGAAAGCTGATAATCAGTGGAGGGGGTGAGTTTGGACCAGGAGTGATAATCTCCTGCTGAAAAAGCATTGAAACAACAGCACTCAGCCTAATAAGGGTCTCATTGCTGGAATCAGGGTCTCTGCCCCTGCACTCTACTGCTCTCGAGTTACATAGTTAAAATCTGAAAGATTCTCTTTAAGGTGCTCTACATAACCTTTAATCAGCTGATCAGTGAGGGTGTGAGGATTGGATCCCCCCCCCACTCATCTGATACAAATAGTCTATCCTACCAATAGGTTACCATTCTAAAAGTTCAGAGAAACCCCTTTAAAGAGGACCTTTCTGTCACGTACAGTGTGGGAAAGACTAAGTGCAACACGAAGGGATGAGGGAAAGGAAGCCCAGACACTAGGGAAAGGGGGAGTGGAGACCCCTAGGCAGATCTAATAACACCCTGCCTACCCTACCGTCCCTGTATTGGTTCCACACCAATCGCAGAGCAGGAAACCTAAGCCCTGTATATCCCTAGAGATAGGCCCTGAATAGGGAGGGGGAGGGGATGAGCAATGGTCAGTCCTCACTATAAACTAAAGACAACAAGGGAGACAAACAAAGGGGGAAAACTTAGCTTGAGCAGACACCAGAGAGATAACACCAAATGTCCTCCAAGGGAACCAGAGAGGAAGCTAAGCCGACTGCAAAAACTCCAAGCCTTCACAAGGGAAAATGTGAATATCACCAGCAAGTCCCTGAAGCAGATTGAGAGTTTATAAACACCCCAACCAGGGTGTGACAATCAGAGCAGGAGGGAGGTTGACGCTGGGTGCAAGAGTCAGAAGGATTAAGAAGGGCGTCTGCAATGCTTAATGCAGTGACCCTCTTTCACCAGATGCAGAGCCACTGTTTGTTACATCTGACACACCCGTGACATTGTCACCAGGTCAAGAGTGGCCAGTGTTTGCTCTTTTTTATTCCTTCTGCTCTCTTGGGTACACCATTTTTTTTTTTTTAATCCGCCAAACGGATCCATAGAGCTGGACTTTTTGTTTAATGCTAATTTTTATGGTCTTTACAAGAAGACGTTGCTTACAAGATCCTCGGGGGCGTGTCTTTAGGCTGCACCGAATAATTACCCTATGAGCCACGCCCCCTCATAAGCAAAATACAAATTAGAATAAAATTAAGAGGCCCATATCTCTGGAAACATATGGTGGATTTAAAAAAAAAATATGGAAAACTCAGGGGAGCAACAGGAATAAAATAAGAGCAAAAACTGGACACTTTAGGGCAAAATTAATTTATTCATGGAAATATTTTTTGAAGATTTTTTTTTCTCCCTGGGGGGCTACGTTTGCCTTAAAGGGTTTGTGTCCTATTTTGTTAACAATATTTATTTTTTTATTACATTTTGCCACTATTTTTTGGGGTCCCATGAAACCACTAAAGTTTTTAATTAGAATGTATTTAATAATATATTGTAACTGAGCTAATAAATAGTTTCAGGCTTCATTCGGTGTTTGGGGTCTGCCATTTGTTTGATGCTGAATTATTTAAAGGGATTGTCCTATACTATGAGATTAATGACCTATCCATAGAGTAGATGTGTAGATGTGTGGTGGTCCAGCACTCGGTATCCCCAGCGATCACTGCTGATATCACAGAGCTAAAGAGAATGTGATCTGAGTGGCAGTACCGGCAATGGCCACTACATCATGTTTGGAGCTGTGATATTCTACTACAATGGGATCTGCAGGGGGAGGTGCCAGGTGTCTGACCCACCTACGGTATTCTGAAATTGATGACCTATCCATATCCTACTCTTTCAAGAATGTGATAAAATATGAGTTTCCATCCGTTTTGATGGTTAAACAGGTTAAAATGATTTTTCATAATTAGAACAGCGTCACTCACGCCTGCAGGTTGTGTGTGGTACTGCAGCTCTGTCCCATTTCATTCTCAAGCAGAAATACTACACACAACCCATAACATTGCTACTAAAAGTCCAGAATTTTCTGAGGCTGTCATAGATATTTGGAAACAATTCAGACAAAGCCGGGCATATCATGGTTAGAAAAAGTATGAGGTTTCATCCAAAACTTGGCCAACTTTGGGTTAGTCCTAAATTTAAGAGTCCCTAACCAATATTGGTATTTATGTCCATGTTGGACTCTTCCTAGAAGAAAAGGAGTCACGTTTTCCTAATTCTGAACAGCCCCTTTAAGTTCAGGGTTTTACTTTAAACAATTCTTCAGCTTTTCTAAGGAATATTTTATAAATCCGTAGACTGACCCCCCTCCACCGGCCGATCTGCTTTTCCACTAATAAATCTCGGAGCTTCTCCCCTCATTCCCGGATCATTCGCCAAGCAGCAATTCACTCTTGGTAGGTCCATAAAACTCCAATTACAGTAAATGCTCATGAATTTACTGTCGGTTTTATGTAAAATACTATAAAAGTACCTGTAATCCAGAATATTACAGATTATGTCACGCACATCACACTAGAGCTGAGCGCCGCCTGCAATTTAGAATTAAATTGTTCTATGAGCTGCGATGTTCTGGAATGAAGCGTCCTTGGCTCCAGACTCCTCAGATCTTCCAGTTCAGGGACTAAAAAAAAAAAGACTTTTCCAACCACAACAAAAATTTGACTTACTCTGGCAGGCGAGACATCACTCCTGCCGAAAGGGACGTCAGTCCATCATTAATCCGGAGTGTTTGACCCTTCACAGCCCAACTCGCTATCATCTCCAGCACCAGCATCATCATAAAATAAACGGTGGCCTGAAAAACACCAAGGAAGGAACGAAAAGTCATATAATGACCAAAACCTCATAATGTTCTCATGTATCATCATCAGCTCGGAAACAAGCAAAGAATGCCGCCATTATTTACAACAGATATTTTATATTCATCTATCTTCTGGTTGTTACACAAAAGTATTATAGTAGTTATATTCTTGTACATAGGAGCAGTATTATAGTAGTTATATTCTTGTACATAGGAGCAGTATTATAGTAGTTATATTCTTGTACACAGGAGCAGTATTATAGTAGTTATATTCTTGTACATACGGGAAGTATTATAGTAGTTATATTCTTGTACATAGGAGCAGTATTATAGTAGTTATATTCTAGTACATAGGAGCAGTATTATAGTAGTTATATTCTTGTACATAGGAAGCAGTATTATAGTAGTTATATTCTTGTACATAGGGGCAGTATTATAGTAGTTATATTCTTGTACATAGGGAGCAGTATTATAGTAGTTATATTCTTGTACATAGGGAGCAGTATTATAGTAGCTATATTCTTGTATATAGGGGGCAGTATTATAGTAGTTATATTCTTGTACATAGGGGGCATTATTATAGTAGTTATATTCTTGTACAATAGGGGGCAGTATTATAGTAGTTATATTCTTGTACATAGGGAGCAGTATTATAGCAGTTATATTCTTGTACATAGGGAGCAGTATTATAGCAGTTATATTCTTGTACATAGGGGCAGTATTATAGTAGTTATATTCTTGTACATAGGGGCAGTATTATAGTAGTTATATTCTTGTATATAAGGGGCAGTATTATAGTAGTTATATTCTTGTACATAGAGGGCAGTATTATAGTAGTTATATTCTTGTATATAAGGGGCAGTATTATAGTAGTTATATTCTTGTACATAGAGGGCAGTATTATAGTAGTTATATTCTTGTACATAGGGGCAGTATTATAGCAGTTATATTCTTGTACATAGGGAGCAGTATTATAGTAGTTATATTCTTGTACATAGGGGCAGTATTATAGTAGTTAAATTCCTGTACATAGGAGCAGTATTATAGTAGTTATATTCTTGTACATAGGGAGCAGTATTATAGTAGTTATATTCTTGTACATAGGGGGCAGTATTATAGTAGTAATATTCTTGTACATAGGGAGCAGTATTATAGTAGTTATATTCTTGTACATAGGGAGCAGTATTATAGTAGTTATATTCTTGTACATAGGGGGCAGTATTATAGTAGTTATATTCTTGTACATAGGGGGCAGTATTATAGTAGTTATATTCTTGTACATAGGGGGGCACTATTATAGTAGTTATATTATTGTACATAGGGAGCAGTATTATAGCAGTTATATTCTTGTACATAGGGAGCAGTATTATAGCAGTTATATTCTTGTACATAGGGGTAGTATTATAGTAGTTATATTCTTGTACATAGGGGGCAGTATTATAGTAGTTATATTCCTGTACATAGGAGCAGTATTATAGCAGTTATATTCTTGTACATAGGGAGCAGTATTATAGCAGTTATATTCTTGTACATAGGGAGCAGTATTATAGCAGTTATATTCTTGTTCATAGGGGCAGTATTATAGTAGTTATATTCTTGTACATAGGGGGCAGTATTATAGTAGTTATATTCCTGTACATAGGAGCAGTATTATAGTAGTTATATTCTTGTACATAGGGAGCAGTATTATAGTAGTTATATTCTTGTCCATAGGGGCAGTATTATAGTAGTTATATTCTTGTCCATAGGGAGCAGTATTATAGTAGTTATATTCTTGTTCATAGGGGGCAGTATTATAGTAGTTATATTCTAGTACATAGGGGGCAGTATTATAGTAGTTATATTCTTGTACATAGGGAGCAGTATTATAGTAGTTATATTCTTGTACATAGGGAGGAGTATTATAGTAGTTATATTCTTGTACATAGGGGGCAGTATTATAGTAGTTATATTCTTGTACATAGCGAGCAGTATTATAGTAGTTATATTCTTGTACATAGGGAGCAGTATTATAGTAGTTATATTCTTGTACATAGGGAGCAGTATTATAGTAGTTATATTCTTGCACATAGGGAGCAGTATTATAGTAGTTATATTCTTGTAAATAGGGAGCAGTATTATTGTAGTTATATTCTTGTACATAGGGGGCAGTATTATAGTAGTTATATTCTTGTACATAGGGGGCAGTATTATAGTAGTTATATTCTTGTACATAGGAACAGTATTATAGCAGTTATATTCTTGTACATAGGGGCAGTATTATAGTAGTTATATTCCTGTACATAGGAGCAGTATTATAGTAGTTATATTCTTGTACATAAGGGCAGTATTATAGTAGTTATATTCTTGTACATAGGGGCAGTAATATAGTAGTTATATTCTTGTACACAGGAGCAGTATTATAGTAGTTATATTCTTGTACATAGGAGCAGTATTATAGTAGTTATATTCCTGTACATAGGAGCCGTATTATAGTAGTTATATTCTTGTACATAGGGTCAGTATTATAGTAGTTATATTCTTGTACATAGGGGCAGTTTTATAGTAGTTATATTCTTGTACGTAGGAGCAGTATTATAGCAGTTATATTCTTGTACATAGGAGCAGTATTATAGTAGTTATATTCTTGTACGTAGGAGCAGTATTATAGCAGTTATATTCTTGTACATAGGAGCAGCATTATAGTAGTTATATTCTTGTACACAGGAGCAGTATTATAGTAGTTATATTCTTGTACATAGGAGCAGTATTATAGTAGTTATATTCTTGTACATAGGAGCAGTATTATAGTAGTTATATTCTTGTACATAGGAGCAGTGTTATAGTAGTTATATTCTTGTACATAGGGAGCAGTATTATAGTAGTTATATTCTTGTACATAGGGAGCAGTATTATTGTAGTTATATTCTTGTACATAGGGGCAGTATTATAGTAGTTATATTCTTGTACGTAGGAGCAGTATTATAGCAGTTATATTCTTGTACATAGGAGCAGCATTATAGTAGTTATATTCTTGTACACAGGAGCAGTATTATAGTAGTTATATTCTTGTACATAGGAGCAGTATTATAGTAGTTATATTCTTGTACATAGGAGCAGTATTATAGTAGTTATATTCTTGTACATAGGAGCAGTATTATAGTAGTTATATTCTTGTACATAGGGAGCAGTATTATAGTAGTTATATTCTTGTACATAGGGAGCAGTATTATTGTAGTTATATTCTTGTACATAGGGGCAGTATTATAGTAGTTATATTCTTGTACATGGGGCAGTATTATAGTAGTTATATTCTTGTATGTAGGAGCAGTATTATAGCAGTTATATTCTTGTACATAGGAGCAGTATTATAGTAGTTATATTCTTGTACGTAGGAGCAGTATTATAGTAGTTATATTCTTGTACATAGGAGCAGTATTATAGCAGTTATATTCTTGTACATAGGGACAGTATTATAGTAGTTATATTCTTGTACATAGGAGCAGTATTATAGTATTATATTCTTGTACATAGGAGCAGTATTATAATATTTATATTCTTGTACATAGGAGCAGTTTTATAATAGTTATATTCTTGTACATAGGAGCAGTATTATAGCAGTTATATTCTTGTACATAGGAGCAGTATTATAGTAGTTATATTCTTGTACATAGGAGCAGTATTATAGTAGTTATATTCCTGTACATAGGAGCAGTATTATAGTAGTTATATTCTTGTACATAGGGGCAGTATTATAGTAGTTATATTCTTGTACATAGGGGCAGTATTATAGTAGTTATATTCTTGTACACAGGAGCAGTATTATAGTAGTTATATTCTTGTACATAGGAGCAGTATTATAGTAGTTATATTCCTGTACATAGGAGCAGTATTATAGTAGTTATATTCTTGTACATAGGGGCAGTATTATAGTAGTTATATTCTTGTACATAGGGGCAGTATTATAGTAATTATATTCTTGTACACAGGAGTAGTGTTGAGCCACCCCCGTAGTGTTCGAGTTCGGTTCGGTTCGTCGAACACCCGTGTGTTCGCCGAACTGTTCGTCGAACTGTTCGTCGAACACCTTCGAACACCGTTAAAACCAATGGCAGGCAAACAAAAACACATAGAAACACATAGAAAACACCTTCAAAGGTGTCCAAAAGCTGACAAACTGCTCAGAAGACACAACTAACACATGGAAAAGTGACAAGTACATATAGTCATGCGAAAAGAAAAGAGGTGGAGGAGTAAAAGGAGGGGGAGACACAGATATAGGCATGTCATGCCCTTCTAAAATCCAAAAAGTGAGAAGCCGAGACGGCCAGTCCGCTCCTGCCCGTGCCACCTCCGTGTCGCCGGGTTTGTGCCAGAGCCGCGGTGAACCCTGACGGCCAGCCCCCCTCTCCCAATACTGGTGCCTGTCCGCTGGTGGGTCGAGAGAGCCCCCCTGTGGTGGAGGCAGCTCTAAGCTTTTTAATTTAAATTGTCTCTCTAATTTGAATGAATACACTTTAAATCCATTTACAAGGATCTATTGGAGGGCAAGTCTCATGCCAGCAGCCGCGTAATTCCAGCTCCAGTAGCGTCCACTAAAGCTGCTGCAGTTAAAAAGCTTTTATAAGGATCGAGCTCGGCTGTCCACCGCAAGGCATCCTAGTGCCAGTCCCAGCCCCTATGCCTTGGGGTGCCTCCTGATGCTCTTCACTAAGTATCCCGTGGTCCCGAAGCATTTCCTTTGAAAAAATTAAGTGTCCAAACTACAGGTGGTGTAGCTTGCTTAACAGCCGGGATAATCCGCTGACTAGCAGACACTGCTACTAGGCACAAAGTATTTCCTGGGCTAGATGCAGTTAAAAATTTGTAAGTAGATACTCTCGTTGGATGCTGAGAAAGCATTCCATAGAGTCTCCTGGCACGCCATATATGATTCTCTTAAAAAGCTTGGGGTAGGGGTCTAGGGGACCCTTTTATAGCCAAAATCACGGCCCTGTATCGCAATATGTCACCTAGGCTGAAGATAAATGGAACTGTAGCACCGAGGGCTCGGTTGCTACAGACGTATTGCACCTCACCCAGAGGTGTGATATCTCACTCTCAGATAAGGATGGAGTGTGGATCAGGACCCGACACCTGCATGCATTACACCACATTGCCGTGGGGCAGGGCGACCAATATGCCCCTGAGATGGGCACGACAGTCCCTGTCCCTGGCTGGAGTGGGGGGAGGGAACACTGAGGAAGGGGAACCCTGCAGTGCAGGAGCAGGGAGGAAGCAGTTCCTGGGTGCATTGAGAAGGGAGTATAAAAGGTGGGCACCATCTTAGTTCAGTGCAGAGAAGTCTGAGCAGAAGTGGCAGGGAGCAGGGGCTCTGCATGAGCTCTGCTCCGGAGGCGGGCCTAGTAACAGAGGCCCAGGCCTGCAAGAGGGAGAAGGAAGGAAGAGGAGCGGAGAAGGCTCCAGGAACGAGGAATGAAGGGATCCCAGGGGTGCGGACGGGCGAGTCGCCACCGCACGCCCGAATCCACCTGCGTGGAGGGGTCAGGCCAAAGGGGGAGACCGGTCCCCGAACTAGTGGAGGCAGGAAACGACCCTCAGCTAGAAACCAGAGGCTCTGACATTTTATGTGGCGCAGCCCCTTGCTCCACCCGCTAGGAAGGCACCACATAGGGTCAGGGAAACTGGCGCCAAGTTTACCAAGAGGAGGCCCGAGGCAGCCGGACAGAAGTGTTGGTAAGAAAGGCCAGACAAAGGACACACAAAGGGGGTCCTGTGAAGAGCTCCAAAGTTATCTGGGAGTTGTCTGAGCCCCTCACCTGGTGAGCACAGTACGACGTGGGCAGCCGTTACCTGCAGACGTGGTCTGGATAATAAGAACTGTGAGTAAAGGCCCTGAACTGCATCACTGACTCCGTGTCGTTACTGCTGCTGCCCTGCACCATCACCCCCATCCTCCGCATACACTGCCCTGAGGCTATACTCCTCCCGTGGGGAGTTATGCTACGCTCTGCTGCACCCACAACACCAGCCTTAGCGGTCTGCCCTGTAGCGGCGGTTCACTCTGACCGCAATCCACGGGTGGCGTAGTCGGACATTTAAACATCAAAACCACATAAATAGTTCCGCCACTGGTTTGACCGCCCTGAGCCACGGAACCGGATCGCCGCCACGAAGACTACAACCACCAGCATCCACCAAAAAGTGTCCGGCTCCGGGTGTCCCAAGGCCCAGGGGGTGCGTCAGAACATTTTCATCACCTTTCACAATCACCAATGGGACAAGGCAGTGATGTCCTCTGTCCCCTCTCTTATACATCCTAGTGACGGAGCACCTGCTCTCATCAATTCGCCATAACCCCAATATTAGGTGGATTGAGGTGGGAGGCACCGAGTACAAGTGCTCTCTATTTGCTGATGATGTCCTAGTATATATCACTCAATCACATATATCCATCCCTGCTGTTATGGCTGAAATAGATCACTTTGTTACATGGTAAAATTTTAAAATCAATGCAGCGAAGTCTGAGGCCCTCGATGTCTCCCTCCCTAAATCCATATAGGATTCCATCCAGTCCAACTTTCCCTTTGCCTGGCCCTCACAGGGTATCAAATACTTAGGAATTCCTATTCATAGAGACCTCTCCCATCTATGTTATCTTAATTTTGGGCCCTTTATTGAACAATTCCATACAGACCACGGTTGGCAAGTTAGAACTGTAAGATTCACTACGTGAACCACTGGTGTTTTGTGGAAAAGCACATGTACACCGCGTTCCAAATTATTATGCAAAAAGTGTTTAGGAGTGATAAGGGAAGAATTTGTTTGTTTGTCAGTTAAACTCATTGATGGTGATGTGTGTCAGGGCTCTTTATATCACTGTAAGCAATTGCAGACACCTGTGCTAATTAGTTTGTCAGGTGTGTCCAATGAAAGGCAAGACTACTTAAGAAGGCTCTCTCACATTATTAAGCAGCCTACATTTTCTGCCAAAATGGGAAAGAAAAAGGATGTGTCGGCTGCTGAGAAGCAACAAATTGTGGAGTGTTTAGGTCAAGGCATGACTACAATCAACATTGTGCGATGATCAGGATGAAGTGTCTTGGCAATCAAGAAGTATGTAGCTGATTCACAGTACACACGTGTGCGTGCTGATAAGGGCAAATTGAGGACTCTTTCCTACAGGCAATTACGTTAGGTTGAAACAGCAGCGGCAAAAAAGCCTTGTCATAGCAGCAGACAAGTTTTTGAAGCTGCTTGTGCCTCCAACGTCCCCCGAACAACAAGATGCAGGGTCCTTCAGAGGTTTGCAGCTGTGCATATGCCATCCTGTCGACCTCCTCTCTCCACTTCACACAAGCAGAAACGGCTCCAGTGGGCCAAACATTACATGAAGACTGATTTCAAAACTGTTTTGTTCACGGATGAGTGCCGTGCAGCGCTCGATGGTCCAGATGAATGGAGTGGAGGATGGCTGGTTGATGGACACCCCACGCAAACACGGCTACAGCGCCAACAAGGAGGAGGTGGAGTAATGTTTTGGGCTGGAATCATGGGGAGAGAGATTGTCGGCCCCTTTATGATCCCTGAAGGCGCTAAAGATGAACTCCATAATGTATGTGGATTTTCTCAAACAGCACTTCCTGCCATGGTTCAAGAAGAAGAACCGTGTATTTCACAGCAAGATCATTTTTCTGCATGATAATGCACCATCTCATGCTGCACATAAAACATCTGCATCTCTGGCTGATATGGGCATAAAAGGGGACAAACTTATGGTGTGACCCCCATGCTCCCCTGACCTCTACCCCATTCAGAACCTTTGGAGCATCATTAAAAGGAGTGTCTATGATGGCGGGAGGCAGTTCACATCTAAGCAACAGCTCTGGGAGGGTATTCTGTCCTCATGCAAAACAATTGAAGCAGAAACCATCCAAAACCTGACAAATTCAATGGACGAGAGAGTTCAGAAGCTCCTTTCGAACAAGGGGTCCTATGTGAAAATGTAACATCACCTAGAATAAAGTTTTGAGTTGAAAACTGTTTGATTTCAGTTTCTAACAACCTGCTAATGCTTATAATTTCAAAAATAACCATTTTTTTGGTCTTTATTAAAATGAAAAGGTTGATCGAAAAGTTTGGGGGATCTAAGAGTGTGGCAACCCAGTAGTCATGATTACTTCGAATTCTGACAATATGAGGGTCATGCTGCAGGTAGTGCAGCAAGAAGGCACTTATGTGTCTTGCGCATCTCGGAGCCCCAAAATTATTTTCCGGGCTAGATGCAGCTAAAAATTATTTTTAATTTTAAATCTGGTGAAGCTTATTATAGATGGCCTAATAGGATCAGTGCTGCACACTGCTACAAAGCCCAAATTATTTTCCAGTCAAGATACAGATAAACATGATTAGTAATTTGAAAGCTTAAAACGGTTGGTAGGGTGATTTTAACCAATCATCAAGCTTTTACTCTCCCCAGGATGACACAGGGGTAGAAAAGTCGTTTCGGATCCATGATTTGTTCATCTTTATGAACGTGAGTCTGTCTACATTATCAGTGGAGAGCCACGTGCGCTTATCTGTCAGCACACCACCAGCAGCGCTGAACACACGTTCAGACAGAACGCTGGCTGCGGGGCATGACAAGATCTCCAAGGCGTAAGTGGCTAGCTCCGGCCATTTATCCAGATTGGAAGCCCAAAAAGAGCAAGGGTCCAGTGACACAGTCGTGGCTTCAATGTTTACTTGGAGATACTCCTGTACCATCGTCTCTAGGCGTTGACTATGTGTCAGACTTCTTGTCTCCTGTGGCCTTGCAAAGGATGGGCTAAAAAAGTGGTGAAATGATTCCGCAAAATTGATGTTACCAGCAGATACTGTGGTTCTGTTACGGTTTGAGTGCTGAACACTTGACGGTCCCACGGTTGGCAAGTTGGAACTGTGAGATTCACTACGTGCACCACTGGTATTTTGTGGAAAAGCACATGTAAGATTCTGCAACAGTCTCTGCTGATACTCCTGCATGCGTGCATCCCTTTCTATGGCAGGAATAATTTCTGCAAATTTACTTTTGTACCGGGGATCTAACAGTGTGGCAACCCAGTAGTCAGGATTATTTCTAATTCTCACAATTCGAGGGTCATGTTGCAGGTAGTGCAGCAAGAAGGCACTCATGTGTGTTGCGCATCCAGGAGCACCAAGTCCCTGTTGTGTTGGTGGCGAGGTAACAATCATGCTTCCTTCCTCTGTCCTCTCCCCCCAACCTCGCACAACAGAAATGTGATCAAGGTCTCCCTCATCTGATGAGTCTTCCATCAGTTCGTCCTCCACTTCTTCCTGGGCTCCTGCAGCTTCCTCACTAGTTTGGCTGCTACCATGCGCCCTGGTAAAACCATCTCCCCCACCCTCACATGCCTGCCGCCTTGGTGCTGCCGACCGTCTGGACCTTGCAGATGTTAGCCCTTCCGCATACAACTCCTCCTCCTCTACTTCCTCCACCTCCTCTTGTGCCACCACCTGACTCCGAATTCTGTTTAACATGTGCTCCAGCATGTAAATCACCGGAATAGTCATGCTGATAATGGCATCGTCAGCACTAAACATCTTCGTCGCCATTTCAAAACTGTGCAGAAGGGTGCATAGGTTCCTGATCTGAGACCACTCCTCCAGCGTGATTTGCCCCACCTCTGAATCTCGTTGGCCCAGGCTATACGTCAGAACGTATTGCACCAGGGCTTGTCGGTGCTGCCACAGTCGCTGCAACATGTGCAGAGTTGAATTCCACCGGGTAGGCACATCGCATTTTAGCCGGTGAAGTGGCAGGCCCAACGACTTCTGTAGAGATGTAAGTCGCTGAGCTGCGGGATGCGAACGGCGGAAGTGAGCACACAGCGACCGTGCCCTCTGCAGAAGGCCATCTAGTCTGGGATAGTGGGCTAAAAATTGCTGGACAACCAGGTTCAACACGTGAGCCATACAAGGCACGTGTGTGACATTGCCCCGGCGAAGGGCCGCACCCAGGTTTGCAGCATTGTCGCACACGGCCTTCCCTGGTTTCAGGTCCAGTGGAGACAACCATTCATGAAATTGGTTCTCCAGAGCTGACCACAACTCCTCAGCTGTGTGACTCACATTTCCCAGACATTTCAATGTAAAAACCGCCTGATGACGTTGAGCCCTACTGCCAGCATAGTAAGGAGGTGTGCAGGATCCCTTCTGCGCAGTTAGAAAGCTTGTGGCATGACCAGACAGGCTTTGGGTGCAGGTGGAAGACCGAGAGGAGGTTGAGGAGGCAGAAGCAGTGGAGGAACTTTGACATAAAGAGGATTGACGCACAACTCGTGGGGACGGCAAGACTTGGACAGCAGCCCCTTGTCCTGCTGTCACCATAGTTACCCAGTGCCCAGTCAGCGACATGTAACGCCCCTGTCCATGCCTACTCGTCCAAGTGTCTGTGGTGAAATGCACCCTGTCACACACAGAGTTTCTCAAAGAAGCGGTGATGTTGTGTGCGACATGCTGGTGGAGCGCAGGCACACCTTTCTTTGAGAAGTAGTGCCGACTGGGCATCTGGTACTGGGGCACTGCGACGGACATAAGGTCTCGAAAATCCTCTGTGTCCACCAGGCGGAAAGGCAGCATTTCTGTAGCCAAGAGCTTGCAGATGGTGAAATTCAACCTCTTAGCTTTCTCATGGCTAGGAGGAAATGGTCTTTTACTTGTCCACATCTGAGGGACCGAGGGCTGGCTATTGTGCTTAGACGGGGTTGATAAGGGTGTCCCCGGCAAACTGCCGGTCTGTGAGGAAGATGCAGGCGGACATGTTAGGTTGCCTTGATCCAAAGGTGGTGCTATCGATGTCGGACAGCGCTCAACACCAGCTGGTGTTACCACCTCCAAAGAAAATGATGACCTGCCAATCACGCTGGCTGTTGCGGGTAAAGAGGTGGCAGGTCTGCGCCCCAAAACAGGTGTGACTGCTGTCCCCCCAGTCACAGAGGATGAAGAGGCCGCGGATGCACAAGATATGGCAGACGGTGATTGGCCCGGCCGGCTAGGCCGCATTGTAGCACACTGAGCTTCCCACTGCAACTTATGCTTCATGTCCATGTGCCGGTTCATGCATGAAGTACTCAAACTATGTATTTTTTGGCCTCTACTTAGCTTTTGCTGACAAATGTTACAGATAACACGAGTTGGGTCATCTTTATCGATCTGAAAAAATGCCCAGGCTATGCAAGGCTTAGCACCCATGCGACCTGAAGAGCCACCACGACTTGTGGTGAGAGGCAGAGTTGTGTTTGAGGATGCAGTTGTTGACGTGCTTCCAGTACTACGTCTCTGTCCAGGAAGGCGCAACCTGACCTCATCGTCACTAGCATCTTCCTCCACCTCCTCTGCTGACCTCATCTCTTGGCTGACTGTGGGTTGACAGTAAGTGGGATCTCCGACCTCATCATCATCACCCTGTGCGTTATCACACCCGTCGTCCTCAGAGCCAACCTGTTCCTGCCCTGACAAAAAACTAAAGTTGTCGCTCCAATCAGGTATTTGAGTCTTATCATCGTCTTCCTCATTGTCTCCACCAACAGGAGTTACAGTTTGGGAATGAGGGTCTACATTATGGTCAGAACCTTCTGCGTCTGGTCCTGGATCCGACTCATAAAGATTCTGGGCATCAGTGCAGATCATTTCCTCGTCTGGATTCACAGAAGCGCTGGAGTCGACCTCTGATTCCCAGGCTATAGTATGAGTAAACAGCTCTGCAGACTCAACCATCTGTTCTACCTCATACTCAGACGGGCAGCTGGAGATTTGGGAGCTGTGAGGAAGCAAGTGCGATTTGGGTGACACCTTTGAGGACTGGAGTATTTGTGATGTTGAAGTTGATGTGGAGGAGAGCCCACTTAAAGGAGCACTTGATATCCGTTGAAGCACCTGCTGTTTTTGTGCTTCATCTGGAATTTGTAGCGATTGGCGTGGCCGTAAGAAAGGGATCTTATCACATTGTCCGCTAAAAGAAGTAGACATTTTAGTTTGGCTGGAAGATGGTCTTTCTTCTGCACCTACCCCACGGACACAACCTTTTTTCCCCTTCCCAACACGCCTATTCCCCTTTCCACCAGCAGCAGGCCTTTTTCCACTCATTTTGGTGGTTAACTAATTCACAACTCTGGAGTTGTTTGCACAAAAAAACAATGGATGGTAACCGAGCAGAGCTGAGTGGCCAAACTGTGGTATTAGGCCAAAACTATTGGCTGGGTTAGATGCAGAAAAAAATTATTTTTAATTTGCAACCTGATGGAGGTCAGTATAGATGGACTAATAGAACAAGTCCCACACGCTGCTAGAAGCCCAAATATTTTTTCAGAGATAAATGAAGAAAAAAATTATTTTTAATTTGCAACCTGATGGAGGTCAGTATAGATGGACTAATAGACCAAGTCCCACACACTGCTAGAAGCCCAAATATTTTTTCAGAGCTAGATGCAGAAAAAAATTATTTTTAATTTGCAACCTGATGGAGGTCAGTATAGATGGACTAATAGACCAAGTCCCACACACTGCTAGAAGCCCAAATATTTTTTCAGAGCTAGATGCAGAAAAAAATTATTTTTAATTTGCAACCTGATGGAGGTCAGTATAGATGGACTAATAGAACAAGTCCCACACGCTGCTAGAAGCCCAAATATTTTTTCAGAGATAAATGAAGAAAAAAATTATTTTTAATTTGCAACCTGATGGAGGTCAGTATAGATGGACTAATAGACCAAGTCCCACACACCGCTAGAAGCCCAAATATTTTTTCAGAGCTAGATGCAGAAATTTTTTTTATTCAATTTGCAACCTGATGGAGGTCAGTATAGATGGACTAATAGACCAAGTCCCACACACAGCTAGAAGCCCAAATATTTTTTCAGAGCTAGATGCAGAAAATTTTTTTATTCAATTTGCAACCTGATGGAGGTCAGTATAGATGAACTAATAGACCAAGTCCCACACACTGCTAGAAGCCCAAATATTTTTTCAGAGCTAGATGCAGAAAAAAATTATTTTTAATTTGCAACCTGATGGAGGTCAGTATAGATGGACTAATAGACCAAGTCCCACACACTGCTAGAAGCCCAAATATTTTTTCAGAGCTACATGCAGAAAAAAATTATTTTTAATTTGCAACCTGATGGAGGTCAGTATAGATGGACTAATAGAACAAGTCCCACACGCTGCTAGAAGCCCAAATATTTTTTCAGAGATAAATGAAGAAAAAAATTATTTTTAATTTGCAACCTGATGGAGGTCAGTATAGATGGACTAATAGAACAAGTCCCACACGCTGCTAGAAGCCCAAATATTTTTTCAGAGATAAATGAAGAAAAAAATTATTTTTAATTTGCAACCTGATGGAGGTCAGTATAGATGGACTAATAGACCAAGTCCCACACACTGCTAGAAGCCCAAATATTTTTTCAGAGCTAGATGCAGAAAAAAATTATTTTTAATTTGCAACCTGATGGAGGTCAGTATAGATGGACTAATAGAACAAGTCCCACACGCTGCTAGAAGCCCAAATATTTTTTCAGAGATAAATGAAGAAAAAAATTATTTTTAATTTGCAACCTGATGGAGGTCAGTATAGATGGACTAATAGACCAAGTCCCACACACTGCTAGAAGCCCAAATATTTTTTCAGAGCTAGATGCAGAAAAAAATTATTTTTAATTTGCAACCTGATGGAGGTCAGTATAGATGGACTAATAGACCAAGTCCCACACACCGCTAGAAGCCCAAATATTTTTTCAGAGCTAGATGCAGAAAAAAATTATATTCAGTTTGCAACCTGATGGAGGTCAGTATAGATGGACTAATAGAATGATGCTATGCCCAAAAGATTTTACTTCACTAGGTGCAGTAAAAAAATTGGTATTCTATACACAGGTGGTATATCTTGCAACACAGATAGGCTACTCCACTGACTAACACACTCTGCAATAGGCCAAAAAGGATTAGCTTTGCTAGATTCAGCCAAATGCTGTGAAAAAAACTTGCACAGCACTGGCACAGACCTGCCTGGCAAAAACTGATAGGAACTGATGTAACCTAGTCCTGAAAAGGACTCCAATTACAATTAGTCTTTACTCCCACAATCTATCTATTTAAGAGCACAGACCTGCCTGATAAAAGTCGTAGGAAATGCTGTAACCTAGTCCTTAAAAGGACTGCAATCACAACTATTCCCTACTCCCAAGCTATCTGTATATTTGTGCGAAAATTGGCTTGAAATTAACAAGGTATAGCGCACACAGCAACAGCGGTGCCGTCTAACACGCAGCTGCAGCAGTGAGAAAATGGTGGCGACGGGGAAAATGGCTTGGTCTTATAGGGCAAGGACATGTGACATACACTGCCAATCACACATGCCCTTGCTTGTGTGAAAAAAAGCACTTCGCTCCGTGTGTGCGCTGCTGATAGGCTGACAGATTGCACCTCCCCACTGTAAATGCGGGAAAGAGAAAAAAAAATGGAGATCTTCATTGTTCCTGCAGAGATCCATCCCCTGCCCCTCCCCCCGCCCCGCTGTACACTCAAACTGCGTATTAACATTAATTTTCATCATTACTGAGAAAAAATCCAGTTATGATTTTGGTGCACGAACAGTTATCGAACATAACCTCGAACAGCCGAATTTTTCTCAAATTGTTCGTGTTCGCCGAACGGCTCGAACACCGCCCAAAACAGCTCGAATTTGAGATTGGCGAACAGTTCGAGCTGTTTTGGGCGGTGTTCGAGCCGTTCGGTGAACACGAACAATTTGAGAAAAATTCGGCTGTTCGAGGTTATGTTCGATAACTGTTCGTGCACCAAAATCATAACTGGATTTTTTCTCAGTAATGATGAAAATTAATGTTAATACGCAGTTTGAGTGTACAGCGGGGCGGGGGGAGGGGCAGGGGATGGATCTCTGCAGGAATAATGAAGATCTCCATTTTTTTTTCTCTTTCCCGCATTTGCAGTGGGGAGGTGCAATCTGTCAGCCTATCAGCAGCGCACACACGGAGCGAAGTGCTTTTTTTCACACAAGCAAGGGCATGTGTGATTGGCAGTGTATGTCACATGTCCTTGCCCTATAAGACCAAGCCATTTTCCCCGTCGCCACCATTTTCTCACTGCTGCAGCTGCGTGTTAGACGGCACCGCTGTTGCTGTGTGCGCTATACCTTGTTAATTTCAAGCCAATTTTCGCACAAATATACAGATAGCTTGGGAGTAGGGAATAGTTGTGATTGCAGTCCTTTTAAGGACTAGGTTACAGCATTTCCTACGACTTTTATCAGGCAGGTCTGTGCTCTTAAATAGATAGATTGTGGGAGTAAAGACTAATTGTAATTGGAGTCCTTTTCAGGACTAGGTTACATCAGTTCCTATCAGTTTTTGCCAGGCAGGTCTGTGCCAGTGCTGTGCAAGTTTCTTTCACAGCATTTGGCTGAATCTAGCAAAGCTAATCCTTTTTGGCCTATTGCAGAGTGTGTTAGTCAGTGGAGTAGCCTATCTGTGTTGCAAGATATACCACCTGTGTATAGAATACCAATTTTTTTACTGCACCTAGTGAAGTAAAATCTTTTGGGCATAGCATCATTCTATTAGTCCATCTATACTGACCTCCATCAGGTTGCAAACTGAATATAATTTTTTTCTGCATCTAGCTCTGAAAAAATATTTGGGCTTCTAGCGGTGTGTGGGACTTGGTCTATTAGTCCATCTATACTGACCTCCATCAGGTTGCAAATTAAAAATAATTTTTTTCTGCATCTAGCTCTGAAAAAATATTTGGGCTTCTAGCAGTGTGTGGGACTTGGTCTATTAGTCCATCTATTTATTACCTCCATCAGGTTGCAAATTAAAAATAATTTTTTTCTTCATTTATCTCTGAAAAAATATTTGGGCTTCTAGCAGTGTGTGGGACTTGGTCTATTAGTCCATCTATACTGACCTCCATCAGGTTGCAAATTAAAAATAATTTTTTTCTGCATCTAGCTCTGAAAAAATATTTGGGCTTCTAGCAGTGTGTGGGACTTGGTCTATTAGTCCATCTATACTGACCTCCATCAGGTTGCAAATTGAATAAAAAAATTTTCTGCATCTAGCTCTGAAAAAATATTTGGGCTTCTAGCGGTGTGTGGGACTTGGTCTATTAGTCCATCTATACTGACCTCCATCAGGTTGCAAATTAAAAATAATTTTTTTCTGCATCTAGCTCTGAAAAAATATTTGGGCTTCTAGCAGTGTGTGGGACTTGGTCTATTAGTCCATCTATACTGACCTCCATCAGGTTGCAAATTAAAAATAATTTTTTTCTGCATCTAGCTCTGAAAAAATATTTGGGCTTCTAGCAGTGTGTGGGACTTGGTCTATTAGTCCATCTATACTGACCTCCATCAGGTTGCAAATTGAATAAAAAAAATTTCTGCATCTAGCTCTGATAAAATATTTGGGCTTCTAGCGGTGTGTGGGACTTGGTCTATTAGTCCATCTATACTGACCTCCATCAGGTTGCAAATTAAAAATAATTTTTTTCTGCATCTAACCCAGCCAATAGTTTTGGCCTAATACCACAGTTTGGCCTCTCAGCTCTGCTCGGTTACCATCCATTGTTTTTTTGTGCAAACAACTCCAGAGTTGTGAATTAGTTAACCACCAAAATGAGTGGAAAAAGGCCTGCTGCTGGTGGAAAGGGGAATAGGCGTGTTGGGAAGGGGAAAAAAGGTTGTGTCCGTGGGGTAGGTGCAGAAGAAAGACCATCTTCCAGCCAAACTAAAATGTCTACTTCTTTTAGCGGACAATGTGATAAGATCTACAAGAGCTACAAATTCCAGATGAGGCACAAAAACAGCAGGTGCTTCAACGGATATCAAGTGCTCCTTTAAGTGGGCTCTCCTCCACATCAACTTCAACATCACAAATACTCCAGTCCTCAAAGGTGTCACCCAAATCGCACTTGCTTCCTCACAGCTCCCAAATCTCCAGCTGCCCGTCTGAGTATGAGGTAGAACAGATGGTTGAGTCTGCAGAGCTGTTTGCTCATACTATAGCCTGGGAATCAGAGGTCGACTCCAGCGCTTCTGTGAATCCAGACGAGGAAATGATCTGCACTGATGCCCAGAATCTTTATGAGTCGGATCCAGGACCAGACGCAGAAGGTTCTGACCATAATGTAGACCCTCATTCCCAAACTGTAACTCCTGTTGGTGGAGACAATGAGGAAGACGATGATAAGACTCAAATACCTGATTGGAGCGACAACTTTAGTTTTTTGTCAGGGCAGGAACAGGTTGGCTCTGAGGACGACGGGTGTGATAACGCACAGGGTGATGATGATGAGGTCGGAGATCCCACTTACTGTCAACCCACAGTCAGCCAAGAGATGAGGTCAGCAGAGGAGGTGGAGGAAGATGCTAGTGACGACGAGGTCAAGTTGCGCCTTCCTGGACAGAGACGTAGTACTGGAAGCACGTCAACAACTGCATCCTCAAACACAACTCTGCCTCTCACCACAAGTCGTGGTGGCTCTTCAGGTCGCATGGGTGCTAAGCCTTGCATAGCCTGGGCATTTTTTCAGATCGATAAAGATGACCCAACTCGTGTTATCTGTAACATTTGTCAGCAAAAGCTAAGTAGAGGCCAAAAAATACATAGTTTGAGTACTTCATGCATGAACCGGCACATGGACATGAAGCATAAGTTGCAGTGGGAAGCTCAGTGTGCTACAATGCGGTCTAGCCGGCCGGGCCAACCACCGTCTGCCATATCTTGTGCATCCGCGGCCTCTTCATCCTCTGTGACTGGGGGGACAGCAGTCACACCTGTTTTGGGGCGCAGACCTGCCACCTCTTTACCCGCAACAGCCAGCGTGATTGGCAGGTCATCATTTTCTTTGGAGGTGGTAACACCAGCTGGTCTTGAGCGCTGTCCGACATCGATAGCACCACCTTTGGATCAAGGCAACCTAACATGTCCGCCTGCATCTTCCTCACAGACCGGCAGTTTGCCGGGGACACCCTTATCAACCCCGTCTAAGCACAATAGCCAGCCCTCGGTCCCTCAGATGTGGACAAGTAAAAGACCATTTCCTCCTAGCCATGAGAAAGCTAAGAGGTTGAATTTCACCATCTGCAAGCTCTTGGCTACAGAAATGCTGCCTTTCCGCCTGGTGGACACAGAGGATTTTCGAGACCTTATGTCCGTCGCAGTGCCCCAGTACCAGATGCCCAGTCGGCACTACTTCTCAAAGAAAGGTGTGCCTGCGCTCCACCAGCATGTCGCACACAACATCACCGCTTCTTTGAGAAACTCTGTGTGTGACAGGGTGCATTTCACCACAGACACTTGGACGAGTAGGCATGGACAGGGGCGTTACATGTCGCTGACTGGGCACTGGGTAACTATGGTGACAGCAGGACAAGGGGCTGCTGTCCAAGTCTTGCCGTCCCCACGAGTTGTGCGTCAATCCTCTTTATGTCATTTTTCCTCCACTGCTTCTGCCTCCTCAACCTCCTCTCGGTCTTCCACCTGCACCCAAAGCCTGTCTGGTCATGCCACAAGCTTTCTAACTGCGCAGAAGGGATCCTGCACACCTCCTTACTATGCTGGCAGTAGGGCTCAACGTCATCAGGCGGTTTTTACATTGAAATGTCTGGGAAATGTGAGTCACACAGCTGAGGAGTTGTGGTCAGCTCTGGAGAACCAATTTCATGAATGGTTGTCTCCACTGGACCTGAAACCAGGGAAGGCCGTGTGCGACAATGCTGCAAACCTGGGTGCGGCCCTTCGCCGGGGCAATGTCACACACGTGCCTTGTATGGCTCACGTGTTGAACCTGGTTGTCCAGCAATTTTTAGCCCACTATCCCAGACTAGATGGCCTTCTGCAGAGGGCACGGTCGCTGTGTGCTCACTTCCGCCGTTCGCATCCCGCAGCTCAGCGACTTACATCTCTACAGAAGTCGTTGGGCCTGCCACTTCACCGGCTAAAATGCGATGTGCCTACCCGGTGGAATTCAACTCTGCACATGTTGCAGCGACTGTGGCAGCACCGACAAGCCCTGGTGCAATACGTTCTGACGTATAGCCTGGGCCAACGAGATTCAGAGGTGGGGCAAATCACGCTGGAGGAGTGGTCTCAGATCAGGGACCTATGCACCCTTCTGCACAGTTTTGAAATGGCGACGAAGATGTTTAGTGCTGACGATGCCATTATCAGCATGACTATTCCGGTGATTTACATGCTGGAGCACATGTTAAACAGAATTCGGAGTCAGGTGGTGGCACAAGAGGAGGTGGAGGAAGTAGAGGAGGAGGAGTTGTATGCGGAAGGGCTAACATCTGCAAGGTCCAGACGGTCGGCAGCACCAAGGCGGCAGGCATGTGAGGGTGGGGGAGATGGTTTAACCAGGGCGCATGGTAGCAGCCAAACTAGTGAGGAAGGTGCAGGAGCCCAGGAAGAAGTGGAGGACGAACTGATGGAAGACTCATCAGATGAGGGAGACCTTGATCACATTTCTGTTGTGCGAGGTTGGGGGGAGAGGACAGAGGAAGGAAGCATGATTGTTACCTCGCCACCAACACAACAGGGACTTGGTGCTCCTGGATGCGCAACACACATGAGTGCCTTCTTGCTGCACTACCTGCAACATGACCCTCGAATTGTGAGAATTAGAAATAATCCTGACTACTGGGTTGCCACACTGTTAGATCCCCGGTACAAAAGTAAATTTGCAGAAATTATTCCTGCCATAGAAAGGGATGCACGCATGCAGGAGTATCAGCAGAGACTGTTGCAGAATCTTACATGTGCTTTTCCAAAAAATACCAGTGGTGCACGTAGTGAATCTCACAGTTCCAACTTGCCAACCGACTGTGTCACTGGACCCTTGCTCTTTTTGGGCTTCCAATCTGGATAAATGGCCAGAGCAAGCCACTTACGCCTTGGAGATCTTGTCATGCCCCGCAGCCAGCGTTCTGTCTGAACGTGTGTTCAGCGCTGCTGGTGGTGTGCTGACAGATAAGCGCACGCGGCTCTCCACTGATAATGTAGACAGACTCACGTTCATAAAGATGAACAAATCATGGATCCGAAACGACTTTTCTACCCCTGTGTCATCCTGGGGAGAGTAAAAGCTTGATGATTGGTTAAAATCACCCTACCAACCGTTTTAAGCTTTCAAATTACTAATCATGTTTATCTGTATCTTGACTGGAAAATAATTTGGGCTTTGTAGCAGTGTGCAGCACTGATCCTATTAGGCCATCTATAATAAGCTTCACCAGATTTAAAATTAAAAATAATTTTTAGCTGCATCTAGCCCGGAAAATAATTTTTGGGCTCCGAGATGCGCAAGACACATAAGTGCCTTCTTGCTGCACTACCTGCAGCATGACCCTAATATTGTCAGAATTCGAAGTAATCATGACTACTGGGTTGCCACACTCTTAGATCCCCCAAACTTTTCGATCAACCTTTTCATTTTAATAAAGACCAAAAAAATGGTCATTTTTGAAATTATAAGCATTAGCAGGTTGTTAGAAACTGAAATCAAACAGTTTTCAACTCAAAACTTTATTCTAGGTGATGTTACATTTTCACATAGGACCCCTTGTTCGAAAGGAGCTTCTGAACTCTCTCGTCCATTGAATTTGTCAGGTTTTGGATGGTTTCTGCTTCAATTGTTTTGCATGAGGACAGAATACCCTCCCAGAGCTGTTGCTTAGATGTGAACTGCCTCCCGCCATCATAGACACTCCTTTTAATGATGCTCCAAAGGTTCTGAATGGGGTAGAGGTCAGGGGAGCATGGGGGTCACACCATAAGTTTGTCCCCTTTTATGCCCATATCAGCCAGAGATGCAGATGTTTTATGTGCAGCATGAGATGGTGCATTATCATGCAGAAAAATGATCTTGCTGTGAAATACACGGTTCTTCTTCTTGAACCATGGCAGGAAGTGCTGTTTGAGAAAATCCACATACATTATGGAGTTCATCTTTAGCGCCTTCAGGGATCCTAAAGGGGCCGACAATCTCTCTCCCCATGATTCCAGCCCAAAACATTACTCCACCTCCTCCTTGTTGGCGCTGTAGCCGTGTTTGCGTGGGGTGTCCATCAACCAGCCATCCTCCACTCCATTCATCTGGACCATCGAGCGCTGCACGGCACTCATCCGTGAACAAAACAGTTTTGAAATCAGTCTTCATGTAATGTTTGGCCCACTGGAGCCGTTTCTGCTTGTGTGAAGTGGATAGAGGAGGTCGACAGGATGGCGTATGCACAGCTGCAAACCTCTGAAGGACCCTGCATCTTGTTGTTCGGGGGACGTTGGAGGCACAAGCAGCTTCAAAAACTTGTCTGCTGCTATGACAAGGCTTTTTTGCCGCTGCTCTTTCAACCTGACGTAATTGCCTGTAGGAAAGAGTCCTCAATTTGCCCTTATCAGCACGCACACGTGTGTACTGTGAATCAGCTACATACTTCTTGATTGCCAAGACACTTCATCCTGATCATCGCACAATGTTGATTGTAGTCATGCCTTGACCTAAACACTCCACAATTTGTTGCTTCTCAGCAGCCGACACATCCTTTTTCTTTCCCATTTTGGCAGAAAATGTAGGCTGCTTAATAATGTGAGAGAGCCTTCTTAAGTAGTCTTGCCTTTCATTGGACACACCTGCCAAACTAATTAGCACAGGTGTCTGCAATTGCTTACAGTGATATAAAGAGCCCTGACACACATCACCATCAATGAGTTTAACTGACAAACAAACAAATTCTTCCCTTATCACTCCTAAACACTTTTTGCATAATAATTTGGAACGCAGTGTACATGTGCTTTTCCACAAAACACCAGTGGTTCACGTAGTGAATCTTACAGTTCTAACTTGCCAACCGTGGTCTGTATGGAATTGTTCAATAAAGGGCCCAAAATTAAGATAACATAGATGGGAGAGGTCTCTATGAATAGGAATTCCTAAGTATTTGATACCCTGTGAGGGCCAGGCAAAGGGAAAGTTGGACTGGATGGAATCCTATATGGATTTAGGGAGGGAGACATCGAGGGCCTCAGACTTCGCTGCATTGATTTTAAAATTTTACCATGTAACAAAGTGATCTATTTCAGCCATAACAGCAGGGATGGATATATGTGATTGAGTGATATATACTAGGACATCATCAGCAAATAGAGAGCACTTGTACTCGGTGCCTCCCACCTCAATCCACCTAATATTGGGGTTATGGCGAATTGATGAGAGCAGGTGCTCCGTCACTAGGATGTATAAGAGAGGGGACAGAGGACATCCCTGCCTTGTCCCATTGGTGATTGTGAAAGGTGATGAAAATGTTCTGATGCACCCCCTGGGCCTTGGGACACCCGGAGCCGGACCCTTTTTGGTGGATGCTGGTGGTTGTAGTCTTCGTGGCGGCGATCCGGTTCCGTGGCTCAGGGCGGTCAAACCAGTGGCGGAACTATTTATGTGGTTTTGATGTTTAAATGTCCGACTACGCCACCCGTGGATTGCGGTCAGAGTGAACCGCCGCTACAGGGCAGACCGCTAAGGCTGGTGTTGTGGGTGCAGCAGAGCGTAGCATAACTCCCCACGGGAGGAGTATAGCCTCAGGGCAGTGTATGCGGAGGATGGGGGTGATGGTGCAGGGCAGCAGCAGTAACGACACGGAGTCAGTGATGCAGTTCAGGGCCTTTACTCACAGTTCTTATTATCCAGACCACGTCTGCAGGTAACGGCTGCCCACGTCGTACTGTGCTCACCAGGTGAGGGGCTCAGACAACTCCCAGATAACTTTGGAGCGCTTCACAGGACCCCCTTTGTGTGTCCTTTGTCTGGCCTTTCTTACCAACACTTCTGTCCGGCTGCCTCGGGCCTCCTCTTGGTAAACTTGGCGCCAGTTTCCCTGACCCTATGTGGTGCCTTCCTAGCGGGTGGAGCAAGGGGCTGCGCCACATAAAATGTCAGAGCCTCCGGTTTCTAGCTGAGGGTCGTTTCCTGCCTCCACTAGTTCGGGGACCGGTCTCCCTGTTATGTTCTGCTACCAAAGCTAAGGAAAGAGAGGAGATCTGTCCCTACTATGAGACTCAGCTGAATCCCTACGATGTAACAGGGAACCTGATCCTGCGATCAGACCTGCTAAAGTCCTAATCTAGTCTGTACGAAGACCTATAGATGTGGGGAGGGAATCCCTACAAGTACTAAGGACTGGGAGGAATATGGGACACCTCCTAACAGAAATAGTAGCAGACAGACGAACAAACAAAATAGATAGAACATAGAGGTCCGTAGACCAAGCAAACTAACAGAGTTAGATACAGAGCACAGGCTAGCTAGAAAGTAGATATACAATGAAGTCCAGCAAAGCCAGAAGGGCGGAGCAGGACTAAATAGGCCAACAAGGTCATGTGACCAGCAAAGGAAAAAAAACCTAACAGCAAGGTTCTAACAGTACCCCCCCTTCTAAGAGGATCCTCCGGATCCCCTAGGACCAGGCTTATCAGGAAATCTCCTGTGAAACGCTCTGATAAGTCTGGACGCGGAAACATCATCTGACCTCACCCAAGAGTTATCCTCGGGTCCGAAACCTTTCCAGGCCACAAGATACTGCAAACTACCTCTATACCGTCTAGAGTCAAGGATGCGAGAAATTTCATATTCCCCGTCCTCCACCACCGGAGGAACAGAGGCAGAGGCGTCACCATCCGACACAACAGCTTTTTTTAACAGAGAGACATGAAAGACCGGATTAATTCTCCAGGAGGTAGGAACCTCCAACCTAACAGCAGATTGGTTGACAACCTGAAGCACCTTAAAGGGCCCTACAAACTTGGGACCCAATTTCTTAGAAGGAATCCTCAACCGCAGATTCCTAGAGGACAACCAAACCATGTCACCAACAGCGAACAAAACCTCCTGTCGTTTCCTATCAAAGTAGTCTTTAGATTTTCTGTTGGCCTCCTGAAGATTACCACGCACATCCGTCCAAACTCTTTCCAAATCACCGGAAAAATTCTCCTCCTCAGGCACGGCAGATCCCAACTTGGAGAACGACCCAAACGACGGATGTCTCCCAGAACAACAAAAAAAAAGGCGAACAACCAGCAGAAGAAGATGTATGATTGTTCAGAGCAAATTCGGCAAACATACCTTAGGCTCCAAGAAATGTGCTCCAGGACAGTTACTCACGTGCTGACGGAGCTCGGCCACCTCCAGAGAGAGTCCCTGCAGGCGATGAGCCAAATCCTGAACCGACACCATGATGGAACAGAAAAATCTTTCCTTAGAGAATTTGCTGGTCTGGACTTACTGTTATGTTCTGCTACCAAAGCTAAGGAAAGAGAGGAGATCTGTCCCTACTATGAGACTCAGCTGAATCCCTACGATGTAACAGGGAACCTGATCCTGCGATCAGACCTGCTAAAGTCCTAATCTAGTCTGTACGAAGACCTATAGATGTGGGGAGGGAATCCCTACAAGTACTAAGGACTGGGAGGAATATGGGACACCTCCTAACAGAAATAGTAGCAGACAGACGAACAAACAAAATAGATAGAACATAGAGGTCCGTAGACCAAGCAAACTAACAGAGTTAGATACAGAGCACAGGCTAGCTAGAAAGTAGATATACAATGAAGTCCAGCAAAGCCAGAAGGGCGGAGCAGGACTAAATAGGCCAACAAGGTCATGTGACCAGCAAAGGAAAAAAAACCTAACAGCAAGGTTCTAACACTCCCCCTTTGGCCTGACCCCTCCACGCAGGTGGATTCGGGCGTGCGGTGGCGACTCGCCCGTCCGCACCCCTGGGATCCCTTCATTCCTCGTTCCTGGAGCCTTCTCCGCTCCTCTTCCTTCCTTCTCCCTCTTGCAGGCCTGGGCCTCTGTTACTAGGCCCGCCTCCGGAGCAGAGCTCATGCAGAGCCCCTGCTCCCTGCCACTTCTGCTCAGACTTCTCTGCACTGAACTAAGATGGTGCCCACCTTTTATACTCCCTTCTCAATGCACCCAGGAACTGCTTCCTCCCTGCTCCTGCACTGCAGGGTTCCCCTTCTTCAGTGTTCCCTCCCCCCACTCCAGCCAGGGACAGGGACTGTCGTGCCCATCTCAGGGGCATATTGGTCGCCCTGCCCCACGGCAATGTGGTGTAATGCATGCAGGTGTCGGGTCCTGATCCACACTCCATCCTTATCTGAGAGTGAGATATCACACCTCTGGGTGAGGTGCAATACGTCTGTAGCAACCGAGCCCTCGGTGCTACAGTTCCATTTATCTTCAGCCTAGGTGACGTATTGTGATACAGGGCCGTGATTTTGGCTATAAAAGGGTCCCCTAGACCCCTACCCCAAGCTTTTTAAGAGAATCATATATGGCGTGCCAGGAGACTCTATGGAATGCTTTCTCAGCATCCAACGAGAGTATCTACTTACAAATTTTTAACTGCATCTAGCCCAGGAAATACTTTGTGCCTAGTAGCAGTGTCTGCTAGTCAGCGGATTATCCCGGCTGTTAAGCAAGCTACACCACCTGTAGTTTGGACACTTAATTTTTTCAAAGGAAATGCTACGGGACCACGGGATACTTAGTGAAGAGCATCAGGAGGCACCCCAAGGCATGGGGGCTGGGACTGGCACTAGGATGCCTTGCGGTGGACAGCCGAGCTCGATCCTTATAAAAGCTTTTTAACTGCAGCAGCTTTAGTGGACGCTACTGGAGCTGGAATTACGCGGCTGCTGGCATGAGACTTGCCCTCCAATAGATCCTTGTAAATGGATTTAAAGTGTATTCATTCAAATTAGAGGGACAATTTAAATTAAAAAGCTTAGAGCTGCCTCCACCACAGGGGGGCTCGCTCGACCCACCAGCGGACAGGCACCAGTATTGGGAGAGGGGGGCTGGCCGTCAGGGTCCACCGCGGCTCTGGCACAAACCCGGCGACACGGAGGTCGCACGGGCAGGAACGAACAGGCCGTGTCGGCTTCTCACTTTTTGGATTTTAGAAGGGCATGACATGCCTATATCTGTGTCTCCCCCTCCTTTTACTCCTCCACCTCTTTTCTTTTCGCATGACTATATGTACTTGTCACTTTTCCATGTGTTAGTTGTGTCTTCTGAGCAGTTTGTCAGCTTTTGGACACCTTTGAAGGTGTTTTCTATGTGTTTCTATGTGTTTTTGTTTGCCTGCCATTGGTTTTAACGGTGTTCGAAGGTGTTCGACGAACAGTTCGACGAACAGTTCGGCGAAGACACGGGTGTTCGACGAACCGAACCGAACTCGAACACTACGGGGGTGGCTCAACACTACTGCTGATCAGGAAAGAAAAACTGGAGAAAGGTTTAATCTCTGTGCCCAGAAAGGAGACTTGGGCTAAAGAGAAAAAAAAAGAATCCAGAGCCCAGACTGTGAGCAGAAAACGCTTCATAGGGAATAAGGACATTAAATATAAAACTGTGTACAGCATTGTGGAGCAAGGAAGCCCAGTGAGAAGTGCAGCGCTGATATCAGGGGCACAATGTGAGGGGTCCGAGACACCAGAAAGTGCCGCAGAGGAAAGTGTGCCAGCAAACGAGGGGTTAACTGCAGTGACCTCTCTATGCAGCAATGAAGTGAGCTCAGCTGCTGAGAGTGAGAAAGAAAGTGCACCCTGTACTGATACTGTGAGTGAGACCCCCCTCAGCGCTGTGAGTGAGACCCCGCTCACTGGTGCTAGTGAATGTCTGTCTGCAACAGATAATACAAATATTATAATGGACTCTGAGCCCTCCATGTCAGTGAATGGAGATAATACTGTGCAGCAATCAGTGGTGATGGACTCTATGTCATGTATGTCAGCGGATGGCGACCACACTGCAGTGGTAATGGACTCTCAACCCTCCATGTCAGTGAATAGAGACAATACTGTGCAACCATCAGTAGTAGATCTGGGTGTTGTTGCAGCACAGTCAGGTGTCAGTAATCATGGAGCTAGGGAGAGCTCCAGCACTAATCCTCCAGCAGCGGTGGAGATCTCCAGCACTGATCCACCTGCGGCTGGTGAAAGCTCCGGCACTGACCCATCTGCGGCTGGTGAAAGCTCCAGCACTGACCCATCTGCTGACCATCAGTTCAGGAGACTGTTCTCTAATGTCACCAGACCAGTGAACCCCCCGCCTCAGAGGAGAAACACAGTCAGGATAAAATACACAGGACCAGAGGAGAACATCCCATCCAGAATTTACATTGGGAAAGTTCTCCTAAAAGACTTCATGAAGTTCAATGCGTCTGAGGTCTACGCTCTGATCCATATCCCATCCAGCAGGATCTATGACATCAGCTTTAAGCTCCACTGCGATCTGGATCTGTTCTGGAACATCTATAATGACACCAGAGAAGATAAGATCTGGGATCACCTCCATTGTATCCAGCTGTCTAAGCCGCAGGAGATAACGGCCACTGTTCTGTTCCAGTCTGAGGTGGTGGCGGTGGCGGATCTGCAGCACTGGCTGAACCGGCAGTGCATAGTTAGAAGTCATCCCGACAAGATCTATGATGAGGAGCAGATATGGAATGGAGGATATACAGTGAAAATCCAGCTGATACAAGAGAGCTGTGTGACCAGACATCTGCCGCACTCCTTCTACCTGGGCTCAGAGAGGGGGATCTGCTACTACCCTGGTCAGCCACGTCTGTGCCATAGATGTGGGGGCCGGCACCTCGCCATAAACTGCTCTCGTATCACATGCTCATTATGTGGACAGTCAGGTCATACAAAGGACAAATGCACAGGAGCTGTCATCTGTAATCTGTGCTCAGAACCAGGGCATACGTTCCGGGATTGCCGGCATGCAGAACACAATAAATATAATGGCCAGACCTCCTCAGAAGTTATTCAGGAAGATGTCACCAGAGGTTCTGATGTCCCAGAAGCCGATATGGATGAGGACAGAAGTCACAGTATCAGTGAACCTGCTCCAGAGTCTGAGGTACTAACGGATGCTGCACTACTAGGACCACCAGCCACTGAAGAACCACCTAAAGGCCCACCAGCCACTAAAGAAAGACCTAAACCGCCATCAGCCAATATAATAAGACCTAAGCTTCGATCAGCCACTAAAGTAGGGCCTAAAATGCCAGTTGTTAAAGAGAGGCCTAAGGTGTCCAGAAAGCCTGCCACCAAACCATCCAAACATCAGCCCAGTACATCTGTGGAAGCAGTTAGTCCGCCTGCACTGTCCAGTGTGGATGAGGAAGGCTTTGTGACCGTAAAAAGAAAAAATGCATCTGTGGATCCCACCAGAAAAGTCACAACAGTACAGAAAACCTCTGAGCCTCCAGTGATGGCGATAAGTCCTGGATGTTACAATGTGCTGGGAGAAGACCAAGATGAAGAGTCACAAATGGAGCAAAGTCCTTCATGCGTCCTCGAAAACGTCTCTGATGAGGGGGATCCTGACCCTCCCGTGTCCACAAAGAGATGGGGCACTACAGGTGACAGCAGTGGAAGGAGGAAGAAGACCAAAAAGTCTAAGTGATCAGGATGCGGCTGAGAATAAGCTCTATTAATGTGAACAGTGTGAGGACTGTGAGCCAGCGGCAGGCGATTTACCAGCATTTGTCTGACGAGAGATCTGACGTCTTCTTCTTGCAGGAGACGTATTTGAAGAGCAATGCTCATGTGTATGCAGCCAAGAGAGACTGGAGACTTGGGCCGTCATTCTGGTCCTTCGGTCTGGAGAGAAATGACGGTGTGGGGGTCCTCTTTAATACCATGAATGTCCAGGTGGACAGAGTCCTGGAGATCTGTCCGGGTCGCTGTCTGATGCTGGACTTTACATTGGACTCCATCCATTATAGAGCGATAAACATTTATGCTCCGCAGACCAGGAAAGAGCGGAGGGAACTATTTGACCACATGAAACCATATTGCTTTACATCTAAAGTATTTATATTGTGTGGGGACTTTAATAATGTGTCCTGTAATGTGGACAGATCCAGCAGTCATAAGCAACTAAGATATGATGAGACGTTCCTTAATAATATAGTCCAGCAGGCCCACCTCGTAGACCCGTATGGGTCTCATCATACCAGTAAGACGTACACTTACCATAAGGGTGGTAATGCCAGTAGGATAGACCGGGTGTATATAAAGAGGGAGGTGAGATGCTCTCAGTACAGGATCAGCCCCCTGGAGTATTCGGACCATTGTATGGTGAGTGTGACGCTGGATCTGGCCCAAGCTGTGGTCTGTGGAAAGGGGTACTGGAAGGTGAACAGCTCTGTAGTCCAAGATCCTCGGTTCAGAGAGGCCTTCACCACATGCTATAATGAACGTAGGACCACCCAGTGTATGTGTGATGACACAGCTGAGTGGTGGGAGATCATGAAGAGCGACATCAAGCAGCTTATTATACGAGCAGCCAGGAGACGTAGTAATATGGATTATATGAGATACACAGCCCTGAGACTGCACCTCAGCCAGCTATACAGCAGGATGAATGGTGGTGAGGAGGTGGACGGACGGAGCGTCGGCCATATAAAGCAGCGGATGAGGGAGCTGCAGTACGATCGCCTCAAGTCTCTCAAGGCGGAGGGACAGTTTGATAGTTGGGGCGTCCATAACCCAGATCCCTTTATTGCTTGTAAGAACAGGGTTAGTAAGAAGCTGATCACTGGCTTGTTAGATGAGAATGGGGTGGAGCAGTCAGAGCCGGAGAAAGTCCACAGGATCATTGGGGATTATTATAGAGATCTGTATAAAGGGGCTCATATTGATAAGGATGACATTAAAGCCTATCCGAAGGGGGTGTCCCTACCAACTTTAGACCTGGTGCAGGCATATAGTATGGCCGATCCCATAACTGAGGATGAGGTGAAGAGGAGCATTGATTCCTTAAAGGCCAACAAGAGCCCAGGACTGGACGGCCTGACCAGCGAGTTTTACAAAGAGTTCAGGGACTTGTTGGCTCCGGACCTGGTGCAGGTCTATAATGATTGCCTCTCTGCAGGGAAGCTCCTACAGTCCCAGTATAGATCTGTTCTGGTTCTCTTAGCAAAGAAGGGAAATCTAAAAGATGTAAAGAACTGGCGTCCACTGTCTTTGCTAAACATTGACTATAAAATCCTGGCCAAGATCTTGTATTATCGGCTGAGCGAGGTGGCGGGTGAGCTGATCATCGCCAACCAGACGTGTGGTGTGACGGGTCGGACGATAGAGGACTCATTGCTGCTGGTGAGAGAAGCTGTGATGTACATTAAGCAGCACAATGTGGGGGCGTATATTGTGGGCTTAGACCAGAGTAAAGCCTTTGATAGAGTCCATCATGACTACTTGTACCAGGTGTTGTTACACTATGGCCTCCCGGTGCGGTTTGTGCAGTGGCTGCAGGTTGTGTATAAGGAGGCTGTAAGCCTGCCACTGATTAATGGTCACTTGGCCGAGCCCTTCAGGATCATGTCAGGGGTGAGGCAGGGCTGTCCTCTCAGCCCATTGTTGTATGTCTTTAGTCTGGATCCTTTCCTCAGAAAAGTGCAGGATCATAGAGGTTTCACAGGACTGAGGTGTTGCCTGCAGAGTACAGTGGAGGATGTAAAGTTCTGCGCCTATGCGGATGTCGTGTCGGTTGTGGTTTCTTCTAGAGATGACTGTGCGGCTCTACAGCAGGAGATGACAGCCTTCTCCAATGTGTCTAACTCCTCTGTGAACATGGAGAAGAACGAGGCGTTGTGGTTGGGGGGTGACAGTGATGTCTTCTCTGTGCCCTTCAGAACAGTTCAGGGTCAGATAAAGATTTTGGGAGTAGTGTTTGGAGCTGTAGATGATGGGAAGGTGAACTGGGAGGAGAAGCTGGTGGTGTGTGAGCAGAAGGTGCAGAGCTGGAGACACTGGAAGCTGACGTATCTGGAGAAGGTCCGCCTGCTGAAGACCTTCCTGCTCCCGCTCTTCCTCTATATCAGTGTGGTGTTCCCGGTGCCCGATGCGTTACACCCCAGACTTACCAATGTCTTCTTTCACTTCTTGTGGGGTAACAGAGTGAATGTGGTCAGGAGAAACATTGTCTATCTCCCCCATAAGGAGGGTGGTCTCTCCATGCCCTGTCCTGAGCTCTTCTTTAATCTCATGTTTCTTATGAAGAACTTTTCATTTTGTAAGAATTCAGAGAAGACGCCATGGTCTTGTTTGTTTAAGAGCCAGATCCAGCAGTTTGTGTCCGTGTGGTCGGTAGGGGACCCCAACAAGAGAATCTCAGGCCGACTAAAGAATAATGTTTCTTGGTATGGTGTCCATGTAATAAGTAAGGTCATTAGATGGAGGATCCTGTATGAGGACGTCAGGCAGCTCAGTAGGAAGGAGTTGTATAAGAACGTGCTGTCATCTCACTTTAGTGTCCATGTTCAATTGAGGGGCGCCCCAAGTCTAGATGTAAAACAGGCTGCAAAAAACGTACTAGATCCCAGAGTTCCCACTCATATGAGAGACGTGGCGTGGCTGGGGCTCCATGGTAAGATGTACGTCAGAGATAACCTAAAGTGCAGGAATGTATCAGACAGATCCTGTCCTAGGGAAGAGTGTCCCCATATACAGGAGACTATGGAGCATCTGCTTCTAGAGTGTCCCTTCAGTATGCAGGTATGGGAGTGTGTGTCCTTGTCCCTAAAGTTACCGCACCTGGTGGGACAGTCATATGGTCAGCTGCTGTACGGAGACTTCCAGCCTGAGCTCAGGGCGTATAACCGGAGCTCACTATATGTAATAAATGTGGTGACCATCTATCATCTGTGGTGTGCACGGTGCTGCCTGCTCATCAATAAGGAGGTCCTGTCCTGTGATAGTGTCAGGTATAAGATCCTGGAAAGTCTCAAGTCAGTGTATAAGAAGGATATAAAGATTAACTCAGGTAATGTGAACTGGAGGAACATTCATGTGGCGGGATTTATCAACGTTATCTAATGTCATTGTGTAAGTGATGTAACAACACAGGATTTATTTTCTTTAATATTTATTATTTTGAGATTTTAATGTAATTATTCTGTAATATTTGGTTGTCAGTTTTAAATAAAAAGATCATTATAGTAGTTATATTCTTGTACATAAGGGGCAGTATTATAGTAGTTATATTCTTGTACATAGGGGGCAGTATTATAGTAGTTATATTCTTGTACACAGGGGCAGTATTATAGTAGTTATATTCTTGTACATAGGAGCAGTATTATAGTAATTATATTCTTGTACATAAGGAGCAGTATTATAGTAGTTATATTCTTGTACATAGGGGGCAGTATTATAGTAGTTATATTCTTATACATAGGAGCAGTATTATAGTAGTTATATTCTTGTACATAGGAGCAGTATTATAGGAGTTATATTCTTGTACATAGGGGGCAGTATTATAGTAGTAATATTCTTGCACATAGGAGGCAGTATTATAGTAGTTATATTTTTGTACATAGCAGCAGTATTATACCAATTATATTCTTACACATAGGGGGCAGTATTATAGTAGTAACATTCTTGCACATAGGGGGCTGTATTATAGTAGTTATATTCTTGTACATAGGGAGCAGTATTATAGTAGTTATATTCTTGTACATAAGGGGCAGTATTATAGTAGTTATAGTCTTGTACATAGGGGCAGTATTACAGTAGTTATATTCTTGTACATAGGGGGCAGTAATATATTAGTTATATTCTTGTACAGAGGAGCAGTATTATAGTAGTTATATTCTTGTACATAGGGGCAGTAATATATTAGTTATATTCTTGTACATAGGGGCAGTATTATAGTAGTTATATTCATGTACATAGGAGCAGTATTAGAGTAGTTATATTCTTGTATATAGGGAGCAGTATTATAGTAGTTATATTATTGTACATAGGGGGCAGTATTATAGTAGTTATATTCTTGTACATAGGAGCAGTATTATAGTAGTTATATTCTTGTACATAGCAGCAGTATTATAGTAGTTATATTCATGTACATAGGGAGCAGTATTCTAGTAGTTATATTCTTGTACATAGGGAGCAGTATTATAGTAGTTATATTCTTGTACATAGGAGCAATATTATAGTAGTTATATTCTTGTATGTAGGACCAGTATTATAGTAGTTATATTCTTGTACATAGAAGCAGTATTATAGTAGTTATATTCTTGTACATAGGGGGCAGTATTATAGTAGTTATATTCTTGTACATAGGAGCAGTATTATAGTAGTTATATTCTTATACGTAGGGAGCAGTATTATAGTTATATTCTTGTACATAGGGGGCAGTATTATAGTAGTTATATTCTTGTACATAGAGGCAGTATTATAGTAGTTATATTCTTGTACTTAGGGGTAGTATTATAGTAGTTATATTCTTGTACATAGGGGCAGTATTATAGTAGTTATATTCTTGTACATAGAAGCAGTATTATAGTAGTTATATTCTTGTACATAGGAGCAGTATTATAGTAGTTATACTCTTGTACATAGGAGCAGTATTATAGTAGTTATATTCTTGTACATGGGGCAGTATTATAGTAATTATATTCTTGTACATAGGGGCAGTATTATAGTAGTTATATTCTTGTACATAGGGGTAGTATTATAGTAGTTATATTCTTGTACATAGGAGCAGTATTATAGTAGTTATATTCTTGTACATGGGAGCAGTATTATAGTAGTTATATTCTTGTACATAGGAGCAGTGTTATAGTAGTTATATTCTTGTACATAGGGGACAGTATTATAGTAGTTATATTCTTGTACATAGGGGCAGTATTATAGTAGTTATATTCTTGTACATAGGAGCAGTGTTATAGTAGTTATATTCTTGTACATAGGAGCAGTGTTATAGTAGTTATATTCTTGTACATAGGGCACAGTATTATAGTAGTTATATTCTTGTACATAGGGGCAGTATTATAGGAATTAAATTCTTGTACATAGGGGCAGTATTATAGTAGTTATATTCTTGTACATAGGGGCAGTATTATAGTAGTTATATTCTTGTACATAGGGGCAGTATTATAGTAGTTATATTCTTGTACATAGGAGCAGTATTATAGTAGTTATATTCTTGTACATAGGGGCAGTATTATAGTAGTTATATTCTTGTACATAGGGGCAGTATTATAGTAGTTATATTCTTGTACATAGGAGCAGTATTATAGTAATTATATTCTTGTACATAGGGGCAGTATTATAGTAGTTGTATTCTTGTACATAGGGGCAGTATTATAGTAGTTATATTCTTGTACATAGGAGCAGTGTTATAGTAGTTATATTCTTGCACATAGGGGCAGTATTATAGTAGTTATATTCTTGTACATAGGGCACAGTATTATAGTAGTTATATTCTTGTACATAGGAGCAGCATTATATTAGTTATATTCTTGTACATAGGGGCAGTATTATAGTAGTTATATTCTTGTACATAGGAGCAGTATTATAGTAGTTATATTCTTGTACATAGGGGCAGTATTATAGTAGTTATATTCTTGTACATAGGAGCAGTATTATAGTAGTTATATTCTTGTACATAGGAGCAGTATTATAATAGTTATATTCTTGTACATAGGGCACAGTATTATAGTAGTTATATTCTTGTACATAGGAGCAGTATTATAGTAGTTATATTCTTGTACATAGGAGCAGTATTATAGTAGTTATATTCTTGTACATAGGGGCAGTATTATAGTAGTTGTATTCTTGTAGATAGGGGCAGTATTATAGTAGTTATATTCTTGTACATAGGAGCAGTATTATAGTGGTTATATTCTTGTACATAGGGGGCAGTATTATAGTAGTTATATTCTTGTACATAGGAGCAGTATTATAGTGGTTATATTCTTGTACATAGGGGGCGGTATTATAGTAGTTATATTTTTGTACTTGTATTCTTACCATCGTGGACAGATAATATATTAAAGTTTAATAAAAGTGAGGCTTAATTCTCGCTGTACCGAAATGCAGAGAAGAGTCCAAAATCTAGGTTGGTAAACATTGAATATTTGACCTATTATTTTCATACCGTCTGTCGTCTTAGAATCCATATGGATAAATATATGGAAATTGCGTCGTTACCACCGTCCCGTACGGTTCTCACCTTATCCACGTAATCCGGTACATCTTCTATTGTTTTGAAGGAGGTTTCATTTGGATGCAAGACATAAAACATCATCCGGACGCCCTGGGAGATGGACTGCTCGCTCCGGCCTGTGAATCCCCCCATGGCTGACGGGAGCTCAGCAGCTGCAGGGAATGGAAGAAGAAACCAAGGATTTCTATGTGCACAGTCGCATGCACTGACTGCGTTTTCACATTCGTGTCACAAGCAGACGTACATTGTTTGGAGACTCTTCCTGGTGAAACCTGATACAGAAGGAAGAAAGGCGGAGGCCACGTGATTCACTCAGTCAAAAGTCCAGAGGGAAAAAGCTCAATGGAGGCCAAGGGGAAGAGTGGAGGAGATAGAGGAGGACAGAGGAGGCTGCTGACATACAATGCACTGGATACAATGTCAACTTGTACTTTACACTTTGTTACATTGATAACTCGTGACCCTGAAATACTTTCCACTGTAAAGAATCGATCAAAACTGCTGCTGAGTCATACAAAGTAACACGCAAAATAATAATAATAATAATTACAAATAAATATCAAAAAAATTGTAAACATTTCTTGGAATACTTTAGAAAAAATTTTTTGTATACTATTTAAAGAGATTATCCAAGACTAAGTTTGTATGTCCATAGTAAAAAAAAAAAAATAAAAAAAAAATGTCATGCTGATTGATAGTCGCCGGCTCCCTGCTGGCTAGCTGCGGGGAACCAATGATGTTGGCAGTCACGGCCCCATCGACAGAGCAGCCCGGAAATGGAAGAGATTGCTGATCATCCGAAGATTGAGCAAAACGTATCATCATGGGTGCATCATTCTGTGTAAACCAAGAAGGATGGCAGCCTATGAGCTCTGCGAGATCTAGTTTGGGTTGCTCAGTGCACATAGTTGGCTTTTGGTCTGACTGTGTAAACATGTATTCAAATGACCGCTGGTTGGTAAAAGTTTTCTGATCGGCGGTCGTATTGTGATTTTTTTTTTTATTGAAAATCGCATTATGGGGTGATTCAAAGAGGGACATCATTAGTGTATTGAAGCACAAAGGAGGCATTACTTTTGCACAGGGGCACAAAAGGGAAATTACTATTGTATGGGAGCACAAAGGGGGGCATGACATAATTATTGTAAGGGGTAAAAAGGGTGAAACTGCAGTGAAACTGCAAAAGGGAAATGACTTCTGTATGGGGGCAGAAAAGGGGCACTATTATTATGTGTCACTACAATTGAATGAAGAATGGGGTGCACTGGTACTTGTGGGGACACAAAACTGTTGTATGGTAATGGGAGCTGGAATTATTGCTATGTAGGGCACTATGAAGTTTGTGTAGAGGTGAGGAATAGTGATGGGGGCAGCATGACCCAGCAACTCTGATGAGCGGTGACGTTAATGATGTCTCGGCTGTTCAGAGCCGCAGGGTCTCGCACAGTGCAGCGTGACCTAGCAGTGGTTATCTGCAAAGACTATGGAGAACCAGAGCCAAGCTCCAAAATCTTTGCATGGAGGATTCGCTGGATTCGCTGAGACTACGTCAGACCTGTGTGGGATTTTTAAATGTAATAAAGTGATGAACCAGGGAAAGTGTTGAGAAGTGTTTATTTAATACTTAAAGTGCTTTCTGTGCATGGGCGTACCCACCGTGGGGCAGATGGCGGCAGCTGCCCCCCCCTAGAAGCAGGCATGCAAGCCGCACACCAGGGCCGGCGTCAGCACCCGGCACACCCGGGCAAATTCCAGGGCCTTGAGCAGGCGGGGGGGGGGGCCCTCACCGTCAGCGCCCACTCCCCCCCGCTTGCATAGGACCCCGGCACAATACTTACCACTCCTCGTGCCTCCGCAGCAGCTCCTGCATCCTCCGTGGCTGCTGCACTGTGACGTCTCAGGTCAGAGGGCGCGGTGACGTCTTTACACCGCGCTCTCTCCTGAGCAGTCACAGCGCAGAGCGGGATGAGGCCGGCGACGCTGGAGCCCGGAGCAGCGGCAGCAGGTGAGACGTGAGGTGAGTATTTGATTTTTTTTTATTATTATATGGAGGCATGGGGCAGTATAAGGGATGGAGGTGAGGTGGGGGTGTGTGACATCCTGCATGGGGCATTATAAGGGGGGGTGACATCCTGCATGGGGCATTATAAGGGGGGGTGACATCCTGCATGGGGCATTATAAGGGGGGGGTGACATCCTGCATGGGGCATTATAAGGGGGGGTGACATCCTGCATGGGGCATTATAACGGGGGGGGTGACATCCTGCATGGGGCATTATAAGGGGGGGTGACATCCTGCATGGGGCATTATAAGGGAGGGGGGGTGACATCCTGCATGGGGCATTATAAGGAAGGGGGTGTGTTTGACATCCTGCATGGGGCATTATAAGGGAGGGGGGTGTGACATCCTCCATGGGGCATTATAAGGAAGGGGGGGTGTCATCCTGCATGAGGCATTATAAGGTGGGGTGACATCCTACATGGGGCATTATGTGGGGGGAGAACAGCCTGCATGAGGTATTATGTGTGGGGAACACCCTGCATGGAGCGTTATATGGAGGCCAGTATTCTGTATGGAGCGTTATATGGGGGCCAGTATTCTGTATGGAGCGTTATATGGGGGCCAGTATCCTGCATGGAGTGTTATATGGGGGCCAGTATCCTGCATGGAGCGTTATATGGGGGCCAGTATCCTGCATGGAGCATTATATGGGGGCCAGTATCCTGTGTGGAGTGTTATATGGGGGCCAGTATTCCGTATGGAGCGTTATATGGGGGCCAGTATCCTGTATGGAGTGTTATATGGGGGCCAGTATTCCGTATGGAGCGTTATATGGGGGCCAGTATTCTGTATGGAGCATTTTATGGGGGCTAGTATTCTGTATGGAGCATTTTATGGGGGCCAGTATCCTGTATGGAGCGTTATATGGGGGCCAGTATTCTGTATGGAGCATTATATGGGGGCCAGTATTCTGTATGGATCATTATATGGGGGCCAGTATCCTGTATGGAGCGTTATATGGGAGCCAGTATTCTGTATGGAGCGTTATATGGGGGCCAGTATCCTGCATGGAGCGTTATATGGGGGCCAGTATCCTGCCTGAAGCGTTATATGGGGGCCAGTATCCTGCATGGAGCATTATATGGGGGCCAGTATCCTGTGTGGAGTATTATATGGGGGCCAGTATTCCGTATGGAGCGTTATATGGGGGCCAGTATCCTGTATGGAGTGTTATATGGGGGCCAGTATTCCGTATGGAGCGTTATATGGGGGCCAGTATTCTGTATGGAGCATTTTATGGGGGCCAGTATTCTGTATGGAGCATTTTATGGGGGCCAGTATCCTGTATGGAGCGTTATATGGGGGCCAGTATTCTGTATGGAGCATTATATGGGGGCCAGTATTCTGTATGGATCATTATATGGGGGCCAGTATCCTGTATGGAGCGTTGTATGGGAGCCAGTATTCTGTATGGAGCGTTATATGGGGGCCAGTATTCTGTATGGAGCGTTATATGGGGGCCAGTATCCTGCATGGAGCGTTATATGGGGGCCAGTCTCCTGCCTGAAGCGTTATATGGGGGCCAGTATTCTGTATGGAGCGTTATATGGGGGCCAGTATACTGTATGGAGCATATATGGGGGCCAGTATCCTGTATGGAGCGTTATATGGGGACCAGTATCCTGTATGGGGCATTTTATGGCGGCCAGTATACTGTGTGGAGCAATTCGCCGGTTTCTGAGCTATTGTGGAATTTATAATAGATATCACTCATGTAATGTAAGAAGTGAAATCTTTGCATTGTACTAAATATATATTTCTCTTCGGTATCTGTGACCATGTCTTGCCCCCCCCACCTAGTTTTGATCCTGGGAATGCCCATGTTTCTGTGTGTTTTTTCTTATTACTTGGTTGGTAGTTGGGGTGTCTTATAGACTCCTCTCCATTACTAACACCAGGGCTTGATGCCAGTTGTGTTTTTGGACAATTCACAGCTGACATAAACCCCAAGCACCATTACCCTGATTGCCACCGCACCAGGTTATCTGGAAAAGCAAAGGATAAGCGTCAGTATTGGGGCATCTCATGTGAAGGCCACTTCTGGAGTGGCTGTGGGACGGTGCTTTTAGGCTGGGAAGGGCACAATACCCAGGGACCTTCCCAGCCTGATAATATCAGCCCCCAGCTGTCTGCTTTACCTTGGCTGATTGCTAAAATGTGGGGGAAACCCAATTTGTTTTTTTAATTTACTTATTTAATAGGTTAATACATGTACAGTAAACTACACGCACAAGACACTAATTATGTATCTCACGGATATCTATTATCTATCTATTATCTATCTATCTATTATCTATCATCTATCTATTATCTATCTATTATCTATCTATTATCTGTCTATTATCTATCTATCATCTATCTACACATATACACACAGACGGCCAAAAGAAAACTACATGGATAGTAAAAACGGACCGTCTCACGAGTACATTTTTTAAGCGGATGTGTGAATGGGACCTTAAGGTGGCAAGATAAACCAGCAATTATAAAAGGAACAGGAAAACTGAAACTGATACATTGTGTTATTATGATTTAGGGCCCGAGGGGGTGGAGGAGGATATATAGCGGACCAATAGGAGAATCCCTGTGTCGTGCTCCACCCCCTCGGGGCCTGCATTATAATAACAAAGTTCTGATTGCAGCATTTTTTTTAACCTGAATCTATAATGAGTTTTCTTTGCCAAGTACAACAGATTGAGAATCTGGATATTCTAACTTCTTGATAAATAATGCTTACAATACATCATATGAGCAGACGGAAAAGACGCGGGCGCTTGGTCCTGACCTGCTACAAAAAGATTTGTAATGCGACTGAGACTTATTTTTATTAAAACCTACTGTAACCCCCTCCTCCGCTCCCCCAGACCCGCAGTGGAGCTGGAAACAGTAAGCGGCTCAGGATCTGCCTCATTTACACACATAATATATAATTCACTTCTGTCACTGACAGATCTCCTTTATTACTTGTATTTACTGTAGAAATATTCAGTTCATTTCACCTCCTCGGTCTTTCCTAGACCACACGTGAAATGCCTTAAAGGGACCCTATACCTAAAATCTCCTGTATATTTGCAGTGTAGATTTCTGCAATGTGCTGTTTTCTGTTATCAGCCAGAAACCTTATTGGCCAATTCATGAGAGTCCATCAGCCACGACAAGGTGACCTTTCTCTGATGGGACCCTAAACCTAATATTTATCAAACATTTATTATCTATCTATTATCTATCTATTATCTATCATCTATTATCTATCATCTATCTATCTATTATCTATCTATTATCTTTCTATCATCTATCTATCATCTATCTATTATCTATCTGTTATCTATCTATTATTATTTATTATTATAGCGCCATTTATTCCTTGGCGCTTTACATGTGAGAAAGGGGTATACATACAAGAACAATTACAATGATCTTTAACAAAACAAGTCAGCGACTGGTACAGGAGGAGCGAGGACCCTGCCCGCGAGGGCTCACAATCTACAAGGGATGGGTGAGGATACAGTAGGTGAGGGTAGAGTTGGTCGTGCAGCGGTATGGTGGAGTGGTGGTTACTGCAGGTTGTAGGCTTGTTGTTAGAGGTGGGTCTTCAGGTTTATTTTGAAGGCTTCCATGGTAGGCGAGAGTCTGATGTGTTGGGGTAGAGAGTTCCAGAGTAGGTGGGAAGCACGGAAGAAATCTTGTATGCGATTGTGGGAAGAGGAGATAAGAGGGGAGTAGAGCAGGAGATCTTGTGAGGATCGGAGGTTGCGTGCAGGTAAGTACCGGGAGACTAGGTCACAGATATATGGAGGAGACAGGTTGTGGATGGCTTTGTATGCCATGGTTAGGGTTTTGAACTGGATTCTCTGGGCAATGGGAGCCAGTGAAGGAATTGACAGAGAGGAGAGGCCGGGGAATAGCGGGGGGACAGGTGGATTAGTCGAGCAGCAGAGTTTAGGATAGATTGGAGGGGTGCGAGAGTGTTAGAGGGGAGGCCACAGAGCAGGAGGTTGCAGTAGTCGAGGCAGGAGATGATGAGGGCGTGTACTATTGTTTTTGCGGATTCGTGGTTGAGGAATGTGCGGATCCGGGAGATATTTTTGAGTTGGAGTTGGCAAGAAGTAGAAAGGGCTTGGATATGAGGTTTGAAGGAGAGATCAGAGTCCAGGGTTACCCCAAGGCAGCGAGTTTGTGGGACTTGGGAGAGTGGACAGCCATTGACGTTGATAGATAGGTCAGATGGGGGGAGATGAATGGGAAGGTGGAAAGATGATAGCTCTATCTATCTATTATCTATCTATCTATCTATCTAGGATGTATATGGATAGTACATATACTCCTTACCACTCAGGAAGGTATGGACGCCCTTGTGGTTGCTTGTTGACCCAAATTTATTGTGGTCACTTGCACTGCTCTCTCCATACCCACAGTGGAGTTCAGTGGAGTTTTGCTTGTAGATGTAGAGACGCCTTTACAATATGTGGAAAGTGAGAAAAAAAGGAAAACACAGTGTTTGCGGGAGCTGCCAAGTCCAGAGTAACCCGAGTTACCAGGAGATTAGAAAGAGGGGAATTTTATTGACAACGCGTTTCGGAGTTGTTCTAACTCCTTCATCGGATACTCCTTTACAATATGGGGCTTCTATAACCGTTCCGATGGTCCAGTTCACTGAAGTGAGATAGGATTTCCCACCAAATTTTTACTAAGAAGCCTCAAACAATCCTAATCTGGTACTGGTTACAATAAAAGTAATAGTCTGACAGTAATAGTCTGGGCATCATGCAAAAGAAACCCTGGGGTCCTCTCAAATACTCCTAGAGCATGACTTTTGCACGCTAGTATTTAGAGCTGCAACCAGTTGTGGAGACACATGGAGAGAGCAAGAGTCACTGCGGCTGGATGTGAGTGGTAGGCGGAGCCAGAACAGTACAGCGCCATACACTGTGTAGTGGTCAGCCTCGGTACTGCAGCTCAGATCACATTCACTTTAATAGGAGCTGCAGTACTGAGAACGTCCACTACTAGGTGTAAGGAGCTTTAATGTCAGAGCATTGGATGCTGTTGACTTCTTAGGATGCGTGACCTCCTAACAGCTGAACGATGGGGGTGCTGATGGACGGACCAACACCAACGTACTATTGGTGATGACCTATCCTAATGAAAAGCAGGGGTGCAACCATAGTAGGTGTAGGGAATTCAATCGCACCCAGGCCATGGAGCCTAAAGGGGCCCAAAAGATCCCTCTCGTCCATATAAAAAGACCAATAATGGTTTGTGATAGTTTGGGGCCCTGTTGGAAATATTGCATTGGGGCCATGAGCTTCAAGGTATGCCACTAAGGATAAGTCATCAATATGACAGTTCTGGACAACCATTTTAATGTATAGTGTGAGCCAGTAGCCGTAACCACATATCACGTCACATTTATAATACTGGGGTCTTCCTATGTGGCAGAGGGGACTTTAGAACAGGTAACGGGTGCCGAATGCGAATGCCATCTCCGCACCCCCATAATTACACCCCCAGTGTAAGGAGTGATGCGACTGTTTTATCCCAATGTGCCAATGGGGTAAAAAGTTGGGCAACCGGACCTGGTGCCCCACCCGTTCCCAGGCACCATACCTGTACTATGCTTCCATAAGGAGAAACTTTTGCCTTGTTTCCTCGCTCGGCACATTGCAGTAACTTTTCCAGGATCTTGCTATTTTCCTTTTTTTTTTACAGCACTCTCTGCGGTCAAGCACTCACGTGTAATGAAACACATCCTTGACGCCCATACGGACCTGCTTCCCGAGAATCGGCCGCTCTATTCACAGTGCAAGCAATAACTACATAATTCCCCTACATTAAACTACCGGGGATGTGTACAAACTTTCATCCCAGGCAATTACTCCTGAACGGGAACTGCAAATTTCCTATCTGTAAAAAAAAAAAAAAATGTTTCCGTTATTTCTAAGGTGTGAACAGGATGGAAAGAGACAGACGAGAGACTTTACCAGACCGGCGTCCTGTCAGCGGGCTGCCCGGGAATGGATGTGGGGGGGGGGGACTGGACATAAAACTCGACTCCACGTTTTATCTGTCTGGTCCTTATGAAATGTTATTAGACGCGGCGTTCAGAATACATTTCCTCAGGAATTCGCCCGCATGTGCGTCGTGAGATGTGTGCAACTGCAGGGGGAGATTTTCAAAATTTTACGTTCTAAGTTGCTATTTTAAATATCACGGGCATTAAAATGAAAAAAAAATATATATATATATATTTCTGCAGAATGAGAGGAATGTTATTACTGGACCTGTGCATGAATGAGAAACACCAAGGGAAATAATCTGTCTGCAGATATTAGGAATGACCCAATCCTAATCCTGGTATTTGCTTGCACGCTCTCTCGAATGGGGGGTTGCGCCATCGGAATTGTGAATTTGTTAATATGTCCTTTGCCATTACAATAATGCACTTCGTATTTAACGCTGGCAAGTAGGAAGCGAGTGTGAGGAGACTCAAAGGCAAAACTTTATGTACATAACTATTGGGGGGAAAAGCAGAGCAGGCGGTCACCCCAGCCATACTGCCGCGATGGAGCTCAACCGGTTCAACAGCCACTTGTGCACAGAGCAGATACACTTAAACGGTTAGACGATTTAGGAATGCTTAGCTTGCAAAAGAGAAGACTGAGAGGAGACTTAATAGCTGTCTACCAATATCTGAAGGGCTGTTACATTGTAGAAGTATCATCTTTATTCTCATTTCCACAAGGAAAGACTAGAAGCAATGGGATGAAACTGAAAGGGAGAAGATACAGATTAGATATTGGAAAAAAACTTTTTGACAGTGAAGGTGATCAATGAGTGGAACAGGCGGCCACGAGAGGTGGTGAGTTCTCCTTCAATGGAAGTCTTCATACAGAGGCTGGACAGACATCTGTCTGATGGTTTAGTGACTCCTGCATTGAGCAGGGGGTTGGACACAACATCCCTGGAGGTCCCCTCCAACGAGAATGTGACACCCCAGGGGTCTGGTTGCCACAGTGATAGAGATGTTATGTCTGAGAGCAGGTGGGAGGTCTCTTGGTCAGGGATCCTATGCATGCCACACCTCCTGCCCAGTCCTGGGAGGGGAAGGACTTCCCCTATATAAACCTAGGGCTGAGGCAGGGTTAGTGAGTAGAGAAGAAGTAGAGACAGAGAAAAGAAGCAAATATAGGAACAGAACATCAGGAGCTCTGTGGGAGCAGTGTTACAAGGAGTCAGGGGCTGGCAGCTGCAGAGCTCGCCCTGACTGAGAAGATTTCTTACCGGACCCGGAGTCCGAGGCTGTGGGGACTAACTCCTACCCAGCAGCAGAATCCGTCAGGCAGGGGATTCCAGGTCCTCTGGCCAAGAAACCCGAAGGCCCCGAGTCACCGGCCATACGGGTGAGCACCACACGGTACACTGAGGGACGTGGGCTACTTATACCCGCCTCTAGCAAGGCAGCCAGAAGAGTACAGTTAGTTTGGGAGGCCTACAACTCCGCCTGGCCAGGGGAGATCCCATCTGCTCAAGGACTGACCAGGCCCCAATCGCTAGCCAGTACTCCGGGAGGGTCTATCTTTGCCACCAGTAAAGACCCTGAACTACACCGTACCGTCTCCGAGTGGTTCCTGCTACCCCCATCATCCACGTCGGCTGCCCTGAGGCCATACCCCTCCCGTTGGGGGTTATACTATCACGCTGCACAATCCTACCACCGGCCTCAGCGGTCTGCCCTGCAGCAGCAGCTCCTTAGCTGTACTCAACGGGTGGCGTAGTCGTCCAACATCTACCGCTGATACATCGCCGCTCAGTTTGACTCCCTGGGCACGGACCGGGTCACCGCCACGAGACTACAACCCTCAACAGATCCGGCTCCGGGTAAGCCCCTGCGTGCGCAACGCAGCGCGACACAGGCCCAGGGGCGCGTCAACTTTTGGCGTAGTCGGCAGGATTTCGTGCCTGCAACCACCGGGTACTGCGTGCCTGAAAAAGACTGTTCAAACTTACCTGTGGTGAAGATTCCCGCCATCCGGCGCCATTTTCAGCCTTCTTCCCGCCTTCCGTGGAGTTTTCCCGCCGTTGGACGCCATCTTGAAGACGTCGCGCGGGAAGAAGAGGGGTGTGGACTCCGAAAGCGCGCGAGAACTGAAGCCCCGCCTCACGTCCGGACGTCGCGTAAGGTCCTGGAAGGAGCCCAGCAGACGTCGACGTCACAGGAGCGCGACGGAAGGTCCTCAACCCTGACGATCTACTGCGGAGCCGCGGCCTACGGAAGAGGATCATCGCAAGGTAGGCCACGGTCCACTAGGGGGGAGGAGGATGTCGGATACGGAGGAGAGCTTCACTGCCTCAACCCCCGCCAGCGCCACCGCTGCTGCAGTCATGCCTTTCACCATGCCCTATATCCCGGGAGCGGCCTGGCTACCCCAGTACTCAGGGGAGTCACATACCCTGCATGACTTTAGAGAAAAGCTGGATAGCCTCTTCCAGGTGTACCCCCTCACAGAAGAGCAAAAAGTGAGCATCCTGGTGGCCCAATTAACTGGGGCAGCCCGAAGGGAGGTAAAGTCCTGGCCACCTGGGGGGAGGACTGTCGCAGGGATACTAACCCGGCTGAGGGACACCTTTGATACCCGCACCTCAGCCGAGATCAAGCTTAGATTCTACGGGTGCAAGCAGCGAGCACACGAGAGTATAAGGGACTATGCCCTGAACCTACAAGAGGCCCTGAGAGCCATTAAGCAGACCGACCCTGACGGCGTGGGAGACGAGGACAGGCTGTTGACTGAACAATTTATAGAGGGTTTATATTGCAATGCCCACCGAACCCAGTTGCGGGCAATGGCCTTACAGGACCCTCATCTGGGATTTGCACAGTTCAAGGACAGAGCCATCCGGGTGCTCCGAGAACCGGCACCAGGTGGCGTTGTGACCCACAGACGCCCCACTACCACTTACCACCAGGAGGCGGCACCCTTGTCGGCAGGGCCTGTGGGAGCTGATGCGCAGGCTTTGAACAATGACCCGGCTCCAGACCTGCACCATCAGGTCCAAGAGCTAGCTAAAAGCGTTGCTGCGCTAACCCGAACTGTGCAGTCTTTACAGGTTTCCACTCCAGGGAAGATCCAGCTGGCATCCGGACCGGAGGACATCCCGTGGCGTCGACCAAGGAGGACCCCACCGGCCAGAGGGAGACCCAGCGACCGATACAATGAGGACGGACGACCCATCTGCCGCCGCTGCAATCAACCCGGACATATGGCAAGGTACTGTCCTTTAAACTGGCACAACCTGGGGTAGAGGGCCAACCCCCAGGAAAAAGATCACCAGGCCCATCGAACTGGCGCGACAAATATGTGGGAGGACGTCCAGTCTTACCCGTGGTACTGGATGGCATTCCTATGAGTGCCCTACTGGACACCGGGTCACAGGTCACCACCATCCCGTACGTGCTCTTCAAGCAGTACTGGAATGACTCGGATATCACCCGCTACCCTGACGACGACTTGAGTATCATCGCCAGCAATGGTCAGCCCGTGCCACAGATTGGATTTAAAGAGGTGACCATTAAAATCGGTAGAGTCGAACTGGCAGCACAGGGACTGATCATTGTAGACATTGACAAACACGAGAGTCACCCAAAGATAACTCTAGGAACTAATGTAATTGAAAATTGTCTTGCAGAGGTGATTTTCCTTTTACAGCAGGTTGCCAAGAACGCCAGCTCCGGCGAGAAGCGAGTGCTCCAAAAAGAGATCCGGGCACTGATGCGACGGCAACAGGTGGAACTCTCCGGCGGTGAGATTGGTAGCGTGAGAATGTGTGACCCTTTCCCTATTGCCATGCTCCCAAAAAGTGAAATGATGATTTGGTGCCGGGCAGCTATTGGTCTGAGAGGTAGAGATTACCAGGCAATGGTAGAACCAGTTTACTCAGACAGTAGGCCCACCATCTTGACAGCACGGGGGGTGGTTAATGTACGCCATGGGAGGGTGCCCGTTCGCATAATCAATATCGGGAAGAGGGAAGTGTACCTGCCCCGGTATGCCACGCTAGCCAAATTATATACCATTAACCCAAATGCTATACAATCTGTGGAACCCTTGCCTCCATCTCACCCGGAGGAAGGTAACGGCTCTAAGAAAACAATGGAGGACTGGTGTCAGCAACTACATTTGGGTACTGACTCCACTCCCTCACACCAGAAACAGGGAGTCGATCGGGTGGTTCAAGAGTACGAGAGAGTGTTTAGTAAACACCCGTTAGACTTCGGGCGAGTCAAGGGGGTAGAACACCACATCCCCACGGGAGACCATCCTCCCATAAAAGAGAGGTATCGACCCGTACCCCCTGCACACTACCAACACGCCAAGGGGATGCTTAGAGACATGAAGGAGGCTGGGGTGATCAGGGATAGCTGTAGCCCCTGGGCAGCTCCACTAGTCTTAGTCAAAAAGAAAGACAACACCATGAGGATGTGTGTAGATTACCGGAAAATCAACCGTATCACACACAAGGATGCGTACCCCTTACCAAGGAAAGAGGAGTCTTTGGCTGCTTTAAGATCTGCTAACTTCTTCTCTACCTTGGATCTCACTAGTGGGTACTGGCAGGTTCCTGTAGCAGAGGCGGACCGGGAGAAGACCGCATTCACCACCCCGATGGAACTTAGCGAGTTTACCTGTATGCCGTTCGGACTCTGCAACGCACCAGGAACCTTCCAACGATTAATGGAGTGCTGTCTGGGCCACAGAAACTTCGAGACGGTCCTGTTGTACCTGGACGATGTCATCGTATATTCTAAGACTTATGAGGACCACCTGAAACACCTGGCGGAAGTGTTCGAAGCTCTGGCAAGCTACGGCCTAAAGGTGAAACCCTCCAAGTGTCACCTCCTGAAACCAAAGGTGCAGTACCTGGGACACGTGGTGAGCGCTGACGGAGTGGCTCCCGACCCTGATAAGATCACCGCAATTAAGGAATGGCCAAGTCCCTCCAGTGTAAAGGAAGTGCGGCAGTTCCTCGGGTTGGTAGGCTACTACCGCAGGTTCATCCCCGGTTTCACCAAAAAGGCAGCTCCTATGCAGGACCTCCTGATAGGCCAGTCCCGGAAGGCCAAGAACCAGAAGCCGCCCTTCAGATGGGAGAAGTTGGAAGAAGAGTCCTTCCGCCAGCTGAAGATGGCCCTCACGGGGGATGAAATCCTGGCGTACCCGGATTACAGCCAGCCCTTTATCCTCTACACCGACGCAAGTGACATCGGGCTAGGAGCCGTGCTGTCCCAGATCCAGCAGGGGAAAGAGCGAGTAATCGCTTACGCCAGCCGAAAACTGCGACCCACCGAAAGAAACCCTGAGAATTACAGCTCATTTAAGCTAGAGTTCCTGGCAGTGGTGTGGGCAGTCACCGAACGCTTTAAGCACTACCTCGCTTCTTCCCGGTTCGTCGTGTACACGGATAACAACCCGTTGACACACCTGGGCACGGCAAGACTCGGTGCCCTAGAGCAGAGATGGATCGCCCGCCTGTCCAACTACGAGTTCACCATCAAATACCGGGCAGGACGCTCCAATTCCAACGCGGACGCCCTGTCCAGGATGCCAAACCTACCGGACGTAGGAGAAGATCCAGAGGGACTGGAAGAAGTCGAACTCCCCGCGTTTCACCGTCATGGGACTATCCAGTATTCCCATCGGGTAAGGAGTAAGCAAGGCGCTACGCTTAACCCCTTACCTCACTACAACTGGGCGGAAACGCAAGACAGTGACCCTGCCGTCCGGCTGGTGAAGGAGATGCTGACTCGGCCAGAGGCTCGCCTTGACCCAGACGCTCCGGAGGAAGCCAAGCAACTGTGGGCAGAAAAGAGTAGACTGTTCCTTTACAAGGGGAAGTTGTGCCGCAGGATGGTTAACTCCCGGACACATGAACTAATCTGGCAAGTAGTGGTGCCACGACGAGACGCAGCCATGGTGATGGAGGCATACCACGATGGAGCTGGGCATTTCGGATGGAAGAAGCTGGAGTTCCTGCTGCGCGGTCGGTTCCATTGGGTAGGCATGAGGGGAACCATCGAGAGGTGGTGCAGAGACTGTGGCCCGTGCAACCTGAGGAGGAAGGACCGTGCCAGCCAGAAGACTCCCCTGCAGTCCATCGTCACCCGGCAGCCGTTGGAACTGGTAGCCTTGGATCATGTAAAACTGACCCCAAGCAGAAGTGGCTACGTCTACGCACTAACCATCGTGGATCACTACTCCCGGTTCTTGGTTGTCGTCCCCGTCAAGGACTTAACAGCTCGAACAGCAGCTAGAGCCTTCCAGCAGCATTTCTGCCGTCCACACGGGTACCCGGACCAAGCGTTGACAGACCAGGGACCTGCCTTTGAAGCGGAGGTCTTCCAAGAATTCTGCACTCTGTATGGCTGCCGGAAGATAAGGACGACACCCTATCATCCGCAAACTAATGGACTTTGTGAGAAAATGAACCTGGTGGTGATAGATCTTCTGAAAACATTGCCCCTGGAAGAACGCAGTCTGTGGCCTGAGAGGCTGCCCGACCTAGTGGACCTATACAACCACATCCCGGTAGGTTCCACCAACTGTACCCCGGCTTACCTGATGAGGGCAAGACCTGGGAAGCTACCTGTTGACCTGGAGATGGGAGTCCTGACATCCGAGGACACTTCACCAGAAGCAGACTGGGACACAGAGAGGCAGCAGCAGTACCGGAAAGTACAGGAGAGCGTGGAGCGAAGTCTCTGTCAAGCTAGGGAAAGACAAGAGAAAACTTACAACCAGTGTGCTCCCGCTGTTCCCCTGGTACCCGGAGAGCAGGTCTTGAAGAGGAAAAGGCGGCTCCACAAGTTGGACGACCAGTGGGAGAAGGACCCGTACATCGTATTGCCCTCAAGCCACGACAACCCAAAGGTCTGTACCATCAGTAAAGACGGAGGGGAAACCACAACCATTGTATCCCGGGATCACCTGAAGAAGTGTCCCGAACAGCTACGGAACCCTGAAGAGGAACAAGAAGACCCTCGACCCGTAGAGGAAAGGGAAGATATGGTTAGTACTGTGCTCGGAGACTTCCCTCGGTCTTGGACTCAAGTCAATGGCGCAGTTGTGGTACCCGTACTCACCTTCCTCCAACCAGCATCCCAAGCACCTACGGAGCAACAGCTAGAGCTGGAAGAACAGCCGGTCCAGGAGGCAGAAAACCCCACACCAGCAGACCAGGAGGATCAACCCTCTGCTTATAGTGAACCTGCCATGCCTCTAGTGAGCCAAAGCTGCCCAGTTTACCCTTGACAGTTCCTACACCCTGTAGTTCGGGGCTAGACAGTCAGCTCCGTAGGTCCACTAGAGGCCAGTTACCCGCACGATGGAGGATTTGAAGTGTATAAGTTGTTTTATTTATGGTTACCTGTTTTTCTTGTTGCTTGTAAATAATTATGTGTTTCTTGTTATTTTTAGGAGTCTTTGGTGGATTTACCGGGAATCCTGTGTACATAATTGGAGCGTAACCCAGGACGGACTAAAGACTGTTAAGGACTCGGGGCAGGACAGACCCCTACCTGGTTACGTCTCCCTGTTTTGGTGAAATGGACACCTTGCTTTCTTCAAAGACTGCACCCGGTTACGGACATGCCGTGACCACCTTTATGTGTTTCTTTATTGTATTGTTATTGTTATATCTTGTTATGTTTTTCTAAAATATGTTTAGTCCCGGAGTACTAAATTTCACTAGGGGGGAATGTGACACCCCAGGGGTCTGGTTGCCACAGTGATAGAGATGTTATGTCTGAGAGCAGGTGGGAGGTCTCTTGGTCAGGGATCCTATGCATGCCACACCTCCTGCCCAGTCCTGGGAGGGGAAGGACTTCTCCTATATAAACCTAGGGCTGAGGCAGGGTTAGTGAGTAGAGAAGAAGTAGAGACAGAGAAAAGAAGCAAATATAGGAACAGAACATCAGGAGCTCTGTGGGAGCAGTGTTACAAGGAGTCAGGGGCTGGCAGCTGCAGAGCTCGCCCTGACTGAGAAGATTTCTTACCGGACCCGGAGTCCGAGGCTGTGGGGACTAACTCCTACCCAGCAGCAGAATCCGTCAGGCAGGGGATTCCAGGTCCTCTGGCCAAGAAACCCGAAGGCCCCGAGTCACCGGCCATACGGGTGAGCACCACACGGTACACTGAGGGACGTGGGCTACTTATACCCGCCTCTAGCAAGGCAGCCAGAAGAGTACAGTTAGTTTGGGAGGCCTACAACTCCGCCTGGCCAGGGGAGATCCCATCTGCTCAAGGACTGACCAGGCCCCAATCGCTAGCCAGTACTCCGGGAGGGTCTATCTTTGCCACCAGTAAAGACCCTGAACTACACCGTACCGTCTCCGAGTGGTTCCTGCTACCCCCATCATCCACGTCGGCTGCCCTGAGGCCATACCCCTCCCGTTGGGGGTTATACTATCACGCTGCACAATCCTACCACCGGCCTCAGCGGTCTGCCCTGCAGCAGCAGCTCCTTAGCTGTACTCAACGGGTGGCGTAGTCGTCCAACATCTACCGCTGATACATCGCCGCTCAGTTTGACTCCCTGGGCACGGACCGGGTCACCGCCACGAGACTACGACCCTCAACAGATCCGGCTCCGGGTAAGCCCCCGCGTGCGCAACGCAGCGCGACACAGGCCCAGGGGCGCATCAAGAACATTCTAGGATTCTATAAACTCTTGGTAGAGCAAGGAGCCACAGTCTCACTGCTCCACTGCTCTGCATTCTGTAGGAGTCTGCTCGCTTTAAGGCTTCAGCCTTCATATGGGCTGAAGCCCATGGCAGAGGATCCCCAAATCCAGGTGAATCCATCCATCATTCCCAAGAAGACTCATGGCTGTACTAGCTCAAAAGAGTGCTTCTACTCAATACTGAGCAAAGGGTCTGAATACTTATCACCATGTGATATTTCAGTTTTTCTTTTCTAATAAATTTGCAAAAATTTGTACATTTCTGTTTCTTTTCGGTCAAGATGGGGTGCAGAGTGTACTTTAATGTGAAAAAAAAAATGAACTTTTTAGAATTTATCAAATGGCTGCAATAAAACAAAGAGTCAACATTTTAAAGGGGTCTGAATACTTTCCGTACCCACTGTATATCCTTCCAATTTAATTAATAATAAGTCAGTTCATATATGGTACACACCTACATATCATGTGCTGATGGCGCATGCGCACCACGGTGAGGAGCGTGTAATTGTTATAATCTCGAACTATAACTAATGATGGAGACTACTGATAATAAAACATTTAAGTCAACATGTCTACCTTAATGACCCTTTCTAGAAAGTAATTTTTGGGTATTCTATATTGCAGAAATAAACAAGTGATAGAAATACTATGAAAATTTATTAAATAAAAATTAATGAGGAATATGTGTATAAGTGGAATCAATGTATAATCAATACATAAGTATGATGAAATAAAAAAGGACATATCAAGAAAAAGAAGATAGAAGTGATAAATAATCCAAAGTGCATGTAGTGCTGAAAAATAAGTGTAAAACAATATCTATAAGGTGCTTTGTGTGTATACCAGTATAAAAGGTGTAAAAAGTGCATAATGTGCCCATATATCTTCTCGATATATGCACCATTGAGCATAAAAGTATTATTTACAATCAAAGTGCATATAATAAAAATGCACCAAAATAATGCACATAAAAAAGTGCAAATGCTGAAAAATACTCTGATGCAAAAATGGCAAATATAAATACCCAAAAAGATATACAAATGTATATAAAGCGACGTGCGTGCGTTAATAAAGTGCATGAGTGACATAACTGCAATAAATGTATGAAAGTACACATAAAGTGACATAAGTGCTAAAATTAAAGTGTAAAAAATATATGTAGACATGGTACCTAAATATGTGGATACTTGAAAAGACATATCTCTATGTAATTAAAGTGCAATAATTAAACTAATAAAGTGCATTTAGACATAATGCATAGACATGTGGATGTCACCAAATAACAAATCTCTTTGTAATTAAAATGTAATAAAGTGCATATAGACATAAACATAGACATATGGATGCTACAAAAGGCAGATCTCTTCCACAAGGATGACACAATTCCAGCTGGGCATCCTCCAAGCTTGAAACTTGCAAATGTGAACTACAAAGAAACAAAAAAGACGAAAGAATGAAATATACCATATATGGCCCCTAGAAAAAGAAGACATTTGTGAAAGACTAAAATATATTTAAATAAAGCAGACCCCATTTGAATATACAGTATGCATTAAGCTTTTTCTTTATTGGTTCATAGTGTTGCAAACACAATGTGAAAGCATGGAGGAGATTATCAAGCAATTGGTCCAGGGCAATCTGCAGCTGCAGCAGTTTTAGCAGTTTCAGCAGCAGAAGTCCTGGCTCCATATCTCACTGGGGAACCACAGAAAGCTTACTATGATCTTGCCCTGCAGGATGCCAAAGAGTACTGCAAGCTGAAGGCAGAGATTATGGCATGTTAGGGTGTAACCCTGACAGTAAGGACGCAAGGGGAGGCCATGCAAAAAAACACTCTGGAGGAAGACGTTGAGGCTTTTTCAGACTGTCTTTGAGAGGGTGACAAACAGTGAGAAACTGCTCCCACAGCAATAGGTAGATAGTGACCAGCCCTTGCTTTGGACAGTGGGGGAGGGTATGTAAGAAAGCAGGAGGTAAAGTCCTGGATGGCAGATATGTGTCACCAAGGTGGTTGGGCTTGGTAATGTAATGTCTGTACAAGTAACACTAGGTTACTGAGAGGGTTTTAACTTGACTGGATTTTGGGTCCAGGATTTAGGAGCAGCAAAAGAGTCTGAGTGGAAAAGGTCGTTCCCATAATCCGCCCAGGGCTTACAGGCCTAATAACCGCAGCTGAGTTAGCTCAGCAAAGTGGAGTTTGAAATGGAGCTGAGCAGAGGTGTGTTTGTCTGATGATGTTTGAACTGATACTTCCTGGAATACTAAGATCGGTGAGGCTGCTACATTTACCTCGTTTCATTGTGCCTGAAGAAAGAACTGTTTCTTTTTTTCATTTGTACTGGAGAAAATCTTTTTTTGTTTCGGAGCTGTAAAGTTTATGATGGACAATAAACTTTATGCTGTTTTTAATATGAAAACCCTGTGCCGGTGTGTATCCAAGCAGCTACCAGAGAGCTGAATTCTTACAATATGTAGACATTATAGGGAGGACAGTATTACTTTTGTTGAAGCACTTGAAACATTTTTTATTGCTAAGGGGACATTATTTCTTTTTAGGGGCACTCAAGGCATTGTAACTGAGAAAGGGGCACACAGGGGGCTTTATTCCTTTCTAAAGTGCAAAAGGTGGGCACAAATACTTTCTAGGGCACTCATATAGGGCATTAATATTTCCTAGGGGTAATTTTACCATCTAGAGGGCACAAAGGAGGCATTATGCTTTATAAGGAGCACAGCGGTGGGCTGTATTATGTGGGGGCACAGTGGTGAGCATTATTAAATGGGGCACTAAGAGGTACACTGTGTTTGAACCAAACAGTAGATGCAGTAATGGGCACACATATGGCAGCAGCGGCTCAGCATTGGGGTATCAGCAAGATGAGGGGTTTGTGCAAATTGAGAATAGATGGGGACGGGGCCTGAAATGTAAGAAGTCAGATGTGTTTTTGTTGTAATCTCTGCAGACAAGTCGTGGCTGGAAGAAGTTGTCATAACGGTCTGGACAAGATGGAAAATGTTGGAAAAATTAATAACTCCAGAAAAAAATAATGTCAGCTTTATGTCACTATCTATAACTGTATGGTAATCTCTTACATATTCCACAGGACTGGTATCTACCACTATATGGTTATCATAGATAGATGAAGAATTTGGATGGACTGAAAATGGAGAATCCCTTTAACCCTCTCATTGAATTTCAATAGGCTCTAACTGAACATCTTTTAATCTCATTTCTGTTTTTTTAATGCTGTACTAAATCAATGCAGATGGGAATAGCTGAGAAAGACGGTGAGGAAAGCTACGTTTTGTGGCCACATGTAACTAGGTCTATTAGATAATTTTGGCAAAGTCTATGGAATTTTAGAATAATGTTTTTTTTAAATTGCTTTCATTAGGGTTTCTAAAGTCGCAGCTCTTCCAATTACCACAGGTTTTTAAATTCTACGTTGCCAAGAGAAGCTTATAATTTTCTAGGTGGATATTCTAGATAAAAAAAATATTGTCATTTTACATTTTGTAGTTTTTTTTTTTTCAATTAAAAATTAAAAATATATATTTTAACAATTTTTTTGGGGGGGCTATTGTTTTTATCTGTAGTTTGGTTTCCTACACTTTCTTTTTTTTTTTCTATTTTTTTACAATCAAATTTTTGATCAGTTCAGGAGGTGGAAGAAGTACATTTCTTTAATAAATTATATTACAAAGCTTCTTATTTTTCTTCTTAATGATTTCTGCAAAAAATAAAACAATACGACGTAGAAGAAAAGACAAAGAAAGTTCCACTCTAATTAAAAATTATGTTTTTATTGAACATTTTTACAAAGTACAAACAATATTTTGCTATGTCTTGTCTTGTCCATGTTCTTGGTAAATGAGAGTCAGTTTCTAAAGCATACGTATATATACACACAGCCAGAGTTCAACCTCGGCCAGCTCTAGTCCATGAAAGGTTGCCATACTGTTTCTTTTATGTAAACTAAATATTTCACTGTCTAGAGACCAGGATTCCCAACCAAAGTCTGCGACTTCTAAATCAGAGGGGTGATGGCGGACATTTTTGGAATTAATACAGGAAATTGTGTGATGGTAACGATGGTGCAACCATCACATTTGCCATTTCATAACCTTCTTGCAAACCAGGATATTTTTTTTACTCCCGAACCTTCAAGCCTCCTAAAATAGAGAGCAGGACATTCACACAAAAAGAGTGTTCCAAATTTTTCATGAAATCATCATTGAGGGATCTTTAAGAGATTCAAAGCCCTGTAAACGTTTGCAAAGATAAAATCCAATAAAATGCCTTAAAGTGGTTTTCCAAGAACTCGGTATTATTAGTAGCTCATTAATATCAGATCTGCCATCCCAGCCAATAAACTTGAACCAGATCTGTGGCAATTAGAAGTACTATTTGTACGGAGCCAGAGCAACACAGCTCCATACAATTTGTAGTGGTGTTCTTGGGTACTGCACCTTAGCTCCCATTCACTTCAATACGAGTTGAGCTATAGTTCCCGAGAAAGGCCACTACACAGTCCATTGACTTTTAATTGCCAGAAAAAAAATTAATTTAGCAATACATAATAAAAAAAAATAGCTGAATAAACAATAGTTGAAAAAAATCTTCTAAACATTTGATGTTCATTAAATTATTATTTTTTATTTATGCTTGATTGGTGCTATAATCTATGTACTTTTGGTGTTCATATGATTGGGTAATAACTTCTGGTGTTGGTACCGCAACGGGTGTTGGAACTGCCCCGATCTGATGTTAATGACGTATTCTTTGGATAGTTCATTAATATATTAGTCCTGGACTAAATTTTTAAAACTATATGATAGTCTTAATTATATAAAACATCAAAAATCACTGAAGAACCATTGTGATCAAAAATACTCATCAATGATTATCTCCAGAAGGGGGATTTTGGGAAGTTCTAGACATCAAAGTCAAATTTGTAGAACTATTTTCAACATGTTGTAATTATATTTAAGTGCAAAGCAAAAATAGAATCCCTCTAACCCTAAGTTTCCACTGATTCAGCCAACAAAGGTAGGTACTAAAAGAAGATTGTGGTAACATGGGACCAATGTGGTGATGGTTATGATTGTATCTATGACAATGTCCACCAACATCATCCTATGAATAGAGTTGCCTTCTTTGTTAGGGAGGGGAGTATAGTGCATAAAAATTGAGATGTTGACCAAAAGTTGACAACTCCTTTAAATGTTACATTTGTCCTTATAGTTATTATTGTCATGACTCTGATTGGTTATTATTGGTCAATTATCATTCTCTTTGGCTGAGTTCAGAATGAAAATTAAAGAAAACCCTTAGAAAAGGTTACCTAAATCCAAGTAAAATGAGCAGTTTCGTCATCTTTGGATGAGCAGATTGACTGAAGAACATTGTAAGACATGTATATACAGAGCTGCGGATTCTTCGTCCTTTTTGGTGTTTTTGTGTTTATTAGTGTTTTTTTTACTGTTTAAAAGAAAGTTGGATACATTTCCAAATGTGAGGTTCAGTTAAAAAATATTCCCAAAGTGATAAGACTGTTTTTTGAGGGGGTAGGGGGGGAGTAAATGCTTTATTTTTTCTATGAAAACGGCAAATAAAAAAAATTGCATAGCTAAAGCATATCAAAATGTAAACTTTAGAGACCGTCTTGAGTAAAAGGTAAAACATCTTCTCTTTTTTTTTGTTTCCTTATCAACCTAAAAAAAATTCTTGTTGCTGTTTCTCATAAGTTATTTAGTCGTTGACTAAAAATCATTAAATATCAATAAAAGTGCTGTTAATATTACTGTCTAGATATATAAATCACAGTAAACATATTCTAATTAAAGAGACAGCTCACTTGCCTCTGCTTTCTTCTTGTGACCATCAACAGTCAATTCTGTCTTAAGACGTTTATCGATAGATCTGCAACCACTTGATCAGTGCGGGTTCAATCATTGGGTTGTGTTGTCCCTATGATCGGGTAGACCGCTTTAAATATTTACTTTCAAAGGGTATTTAGCCACAATTCTGCATCACCATATTTCTTATGAATGTAGAGGCTGCTAAAAGTACACAACCCTTGAAAGCAACTTTGTAGATTTTCTTAACAGTTTTTACCAAAAATGAAAAATCTTCCTTAAAAAATAATAATTTCGAGAGCTTTATGTTAATCGAATGTTTTACACATTCAAACCATGACAAAGTTTGTTGAACACTATGGGAATTTTGCTTAACTTCAGTGCAATATAAAGCCAGATTTCCAGCCCATAGTCATCATCATGAAAATATTTTACAGTATTGGAATGTTCCAAACCAAATTTATCATCCATGATAGCCGGGACAAGGTGATTCGGCGAAGACTTGTTCATCCCTGTTTCAGCCCCGTATGATCTCTATCTACAGTTGCGTTACTTTTCATTTCCCTAATTTTTTTCTTTTTGGAAGTTGTTTTTTTTTTTAACTTTAAGATAAAAGGAACCTTCCTCAATGATAAAAAAAAAAACTTTTATAAATAAGAAAAATTAGTATGATAGCCTTGTGGAGTTTTACCAGGGTGTACAGCTCCTCCCTCGAAATGCTTCCCAAAGTGCCAAACGAAAGGTCTTTAAAGAGAGCACTTCCTATTTGGTGGAACCACATGGCGCATAATGTGATCCCTCTCAGCCAGTCAGTAGCTCTCAAAAGGATCACGTGATGCAATCTGTGCCTCTTGTTTCTTATTTTGGCCATTTATTAGGAATTTCGGATGGTCAGTCGCGAGGTTCTCATCTTTGTCAACCATGTCATAAATTAAAGGGATAAATCGGACTAAACAACTGGTCAATACATTTGGTGGTCTGTGGTTTACATTCAAGGGAATTTAATCTGTACATTGGTATGAATGACTCTTCCACGACAAGACCCAACAATAACAAAAAAATCCAGCATATAAGATAAACTTTTCGTCTGTTGGCAACCAGAACAGTCATTCGCAATGCAAAAAGGTCCCTATGGTTGAGAAAAAAATATCTAAACTGCCCCAAATCTCTCGTATATGGCCATCTTAGATGGGTTGTTGATCCCTTAAAAAATTTTTTAAAAGCCATCTATCTTGCTTGAAATAAACTGAGTTCTGCCACTTCTCTCCAAACACTGTCGGATACCCTACTGGTTGTACTTCTTCTAGTTGGACTGGGAATGAGACCACTGTAGCCAATCACTGGTCATGGTGTTGACCAATGCACCACTGCTGCAGTCAGTGATTGGCTTCTGTGGTCACATGTGTGTCCATCTGAAACAGAATGTATGAAGATTGGCGGGGAACCGAGGCAATGTTGGAAGAGGAGTGGCAGGTGCTCAATTAGGCGAGTATTTTTGGGATTTTTTTTACTTTTCTATTTTATTAAAGCACTGAACAACCCCTTTAAAGTGGCCATACATTAGAGATTTTGAATAGTGTTAACTATTTTCTGTGAACCATATTTTTTGGCATATGCCATTATGTGGCCCTCTGGATACGTTCGGTCTTCTCTCTCGGGACAAATGCTAAACATAGGGCATAAATAAAGTTACTGAGTGTCACATGATTCTTTTCAGAGCTGCTGATTGACTGAGCGTGACCATCTGATCTAAAATCGACAATTTAGCGATGGAATTACACCTTGTGCATGGCCTCTAAGGGCTTCACACTTAAAGGGGGAAATTTCTAAAGGTAAAAGCTGACGCATTGCCCAAAGCAAAAATTTTACATTTAGGCATTGCCCAAAGCACAAATTAAATTTTTGTTCTTATTTTTTGCAACCTTATTGGTATGGACCCCTGCTCAACTTGACATTCATGCACTTTCTGGTACTGATTTCCTTATGGAGTAAATTGGAGCCAAATGTGTAGCTGAGGGCGATGCGGCAGGTGTTGGGTATCGGAGGGCAGCATTAAAAAATTACTCCAACATGCACAGAATATTTTGATTGGTGTAAAAAAATGATTTTTTGAGTAAAGTTTAGGATGGTGAGCACAAATAATTTTCTATAATATGGCAACTGCCTACATTGCCTACCTTATCCCGGACCAATTCATCATTGTAAGATTAAATCACATGTACTCAAAATTTCACAAAAATTAGAAAAACATGGCCACTTTCTTCCAAAAATAGCACCTCCTCTGTCCACCTATGTCTGGTATTGCAGCTCAGCTCTAAAAATTTGTACTGAGCTGCAATACCACTCACAACCTGTAGGCAGGTGAGGCACTGTTTTTCTAATTCTGGATAATCCCTTAAAGATTAAAAATCTTTTGGAAAAAAAAAAAGTATTTCCCAAGAATCTCTGGGCTTGAAGTATCGACAGAGCCAGTCTATGCCACGTTCTTTTCTTTCCTGAGAACGAAACTGTAGGAGAGTCTCTTTCATGTGAAGATCACAAGTGAGCGTGTTCTGAGCTCTGATCGCTGTCACGGCTGTCGTCATTGGCTAGTGAGTCAACCGTGTGTTGAAGGTTCGCAGCTCCGATCCCAGACAGCTCGGAAGGTAGTAAAGTTCCTTTTTTGACATTGACCAGTTCTTTTTCTCGCGCGGCGGCTCCCTGCTGACCTCCCTTCACTCGCTTCCACTTCATTCTACGATTTTGAAACCAAACTTTCACCTTTATAAAAAAAAAAAAAGGAGAACAATCAGTTTATTAAATAGGTGGCAATAAAACGACAACATTTTGACTCTCATAAAACTTTTTTTTAATGAAAAACTGCAGGATTCACTTGGCTGAAAAACTTGGAAAATCTGTCATCTCTAGATATTTTTCGATCTTAGCAATATTATTTCTGAAGTGGTAACATTAAAGTAGACACAGCTAGGATTTTTAGGTTTTCAGTTCAGTTTGAGTTTTTCTCTTTTTGTAGGTTTTTAGTTAGATAGATGAATAGATAGAAATATAGATACACAGATATTAAATATATAGCTAGATAGAAGATTCTGTAGGTAGATAGATGATAGATATACAGTATGATAGATAGATAGATAGATAGATAGATAGATAGATAGATGATTTATAGAATAGTGGGACAATCACAGCCTCTATAAAAGTCAAGAAAGGGAATGCAGCATCCGTTTTGTATTGAATCTGGATAGTGTGAAAACATCACAGCTTAGCTATAGAGAAAGGAGAGAAAGGTATAAAACACTAAAGAAACTGTACAATTAGTGTGTGAAAGCACTGCAGTGAAAACTACTATTAGTTTGTGAGGAAAATATACCATTTCTGGGAAATTTTGGCAGAGCTGGTAAATTTGAATTTCAAAGGATTTGCTCATCTGTAATAGACATAAATTAGATAGATAGATAATAGGTAGATAATAGATAGATGATTGATAATAGATATATAGATAGATAGATGATAGATAATAGATTATTATTATTATTTATTATTATAGCGCCATTTATACCATGGCGCTTTACATGTGAAAAAGGGTTATAATACAAGAACAATTACAACATTGAACACAATGTGACAGCGACTGGTACAGGAGGAGCGAGGACCTTGCCCGCGAGGGCTCACAATCTACAAATAGATGATAGATAGATGATAGATAATAGAGAAATGATCGATAAAAGATAGATAATAGATAGATAATAGATAGTAGATGATAGATAGATAATAGATAAATAGATAATAGGTAGATAATAGATGATAGATAATAGATAGATAATAGATACATGATAGATAATAGATAATGGATGATATATAGATAGATAATAGATAGATAATAGATAGAAGGTAGATAATAGATAGATAATAGAAAGACATACTGATAGGAAATGTAGATTGTGAGCCCCAATGGGGACAGTGCCGATAATTTCTGTAAATTGTCTGAATTGTAAAGCGCTGCGGAATATAGATAGATAATAGATAGATAATAGATAGACCACTTCACCACCTGGCTACTTCACTTCCTTTCCACTGACATCCCCACTATCATAATGGGCGACTTCAACATCCCCATTGAAACTTCCCACTTATCTGTCTTTAAGCTTCTATCCCTTACTTCCTCCTTTGGCCTTGCTCAATGGTCTTCAGCCCACATTCACAAAGAAGTCCACACTCCCAACCTCATCTTCACCCGCCTCTGTTCCCTATCCAACCTCCCTAACTCTCCTCTCCCTCTTTCTGACCACAACTTACTCACATTCTCTCCCCTCTCCTCTCCAGGTCCACAATCCCCCATCCAGAAACTTGCACACCCTTGTTGAAATCTCAGACACCTCAACCTGCACTCACTCTCCGAATCCCTCCTCCCTCTTACAGACATAAATTCCTTACATGATGCAGATGTTGCTGCCGCCTTATATAACACCACAACAGCTGCAGCTCTTGAATCGGTCTCCCCCTTCATACCAAAGCTCGCACAATCAACAGGCAACCCTGGCACACCAGCCTGACTAAAGAACTGAGACAGGCTTCCAGGGTTGCTGAGCGGAGATGGTCCCATGCCAACGAGGACTTCATCATATTCAAACAAGCCTCACTACTTTCAGGTCCACACTCACTGAAGCAAAAAAAACATACTTCTCATCTCTCATATGCTTCCTGTCTCACAACCCAAAACAGCTATTCAATACTTTAAATTCTCTCCTCCATCCCCCAGCTCCTCCTCCCTCTCCACTCATCTCAGCTGTAGACTTTGCCTCATTCTTCAAGCAGAAGATTGACACCATCAGACAAAGCTTTTGCCATAAGTCCCCACAGTCCCTTCTCATATCTGCTCAACTCTTCTCCTCCAAAACTAGCTTCTCAGTCATCACGGAAGATCAACTTTCCTCCTTGACCCATCCTCTCTGTCTAGCTTTTGCCCCATATCACTTCTCCCCTATGCCTCAAAACTACTGGAACAGCACGTCCATCTTGAGCTGTCCTCCCACCTCTCCTCCTGCTCCCTCTTTGACCACCTCCAATCTGGCTTCCGACCACACCATTCTACTGAAACTGCCCTGACTGAAGTCACCAACGACTTACTGACTGCCAAATCCAAGCAACACTACTCTTTCCTTCTCATTCTAGACCTGTCATCTACCTTTGACACAGTAGACCCTTCCCTCCTACTACAGACTCTCTCATCTCTTGGCATCACAGACTTGGCCCTATCTTGGATCTCCTCATAGCTAACAGACCAGACATTCAGCGTCTCCCACTCACACACCACCTCCTCACCTCGCCCCCTATCTGTCGGTGTTCCCCAAGGCTCAGTTCTAGGACCCCTGCTCTTCTCCATCTACACCTTTAGCCTGGGACAGCTCATAGAGTCTCACGGCTTTCAGTATCACCTATATGCTGAAGACACACAGATCTACCTCTCCACCAGAATCCCAAACTGCCTGTCCACTATTTCATCTTTCTTCTCTGCTAGATTCCTAAAACTTTTTATGGATAAAACTGAATTCATCATCTTTCCACCATCTCGCTCAACCACCCCAACTGACCTATCCATCAAAGTCAATGGCTGTCCACTCTTCCTAGTCCCGCAAGCTCGCTGCCTTGGGGTAACCCTTGACTCTGATCTCTCCTTCAAACCTCATATCCAAGCCCTTTACACTTCTTGCCGACTCCAGCTCAAAAATATTACCCAGATCCGCACATTCCTCAACCACGAATCTGCAAAAACACTAGTGCATGCCCTCATCATCTCCCCCCTCGACTACTGTAACATATAAAGCCATCCACAACCTGTCTCCTCCATACATCTATGATCTAGTATCCCGGTACCTACCTGCATGCAACCTCCGATCCTCACAAGATCTCCTGCTCTACTCCCCTCTAATCTCCTCTTCCCACAATCGCATACAAGATTTCTCCAGTGCATCCCCCCTACTCTGGAACTCTCTACCCCAACACATCAGACTCTCGCCCACTGTGGAAACCTTCAAAAGAAACCTGAAGACCCACCTCTTCCGACAAGCCTACAACCTGCAGTAACCACCACTCCACCATACCGCTGCACGACCAGCTCTCCCCTCACTGACTGTATCCTCACCCATCCCCTGTAGATTGTGAGCCCTCGCGGGCAGGGTCCTCGCGCCTCCTATTCCAGTTGCTGCCTCGTTTTTGTTCAAATTATTGTACTTGTTTGCTATGTATTTCCCTTTTAAACATGTAAAGCACCATGGAATAAATGGTGCTATAATAATAAATAATAATAATAGATGGATAATAGATAGATAATAGATAGATAATAGATAGATGATAAATAATATATAGATAATAGATAGATAGATGATAGAAGGATAGATAGATAATAGATAGAAGATAGATATATAATAGATAGATAATGTTTAGATAGATAATAGATAGAAGGTAGATAATAGATAGATAATAGATAGATAATAGATAGAAGTTAGATAATAGATAGATAATAGATGGATAATAGATAGATAATAGATAGATGATAGATAATAGATAGATAATAGATAGATAATAGATAGATGGATGATAGATAGATAATAGATAGATGATAGATAGAATATAGATAATAGATACATAATAGATAATAGATACATAATAGATAGATAATAGATAATAGAGAGATAGATAGATAGATAGATAGATATGCCAAAATGTAGATTGTGAGCCCCAATGGGGAGAGTGCCGATAATGTCTGTAAATTCTCTGAATTGTAAAGCGCTGCGGAATATGTTGGCGCTATATAAATAAAAATATTATTATTTTTATTATAGATAATAGATAGATAATAGAATGATAATAGGTAATAGACAGATAGATAGATATATAGACAGATAGATAGATATATAGATAGATAGATAATAGATAGATAATAGATAATAGATAGATAATAGATAGATAATAGGTAATAGACAGATAGATAGATAGATAGATAGATAGATAGACACGTGGTCAAAATTGTTGGTGCCCCTCGTTTAATGAAAGAAAAGCCCACAATGGTCACAGAAATAACTTGAATCTGACAAAAGTAATAATAAATTAAAAATCTATGAAAATGAACAAATGAAGGTCAGACATTGCTTTTCTGCTTCCACAGAATTTTTAAAAAAATTAACCTCATGAAATCGGCCTGGACAGAAATGATGCTTCTTCTTAACTTAATATTTTGTTGAACCTTTTGAAGCAATCACTGCAATTAAACGATTCCTGTAACTGTCAATGAGACTTCTGCGCCTCTCGACAGGTATTTTGGCCCCTCCTCATGAGCAAACTGCTCCAGTTGTCTCGTGTTTGAAGGATGCCTTTTCCAGACGCCATGTTTCAGCTCTTTCCAAAGATGCTCAATAGGATTTAGGTCAGGGCTCATAGAAGCCACTTCAGAATAGTCCAATGTTTTCCTCTTAGCCATTCTTGGGTGTTTTTAGCTGTGTGTTTTGGGTTATTATCCTGTTGCAAGACCCATGACCTGCGACTGAGACCAAGCTTTCTGACACTGGGCAGCACATTTCTCTCTAGGATCCCTTGATAGTCTTGAGATTACATTGTACCCTGCACAGATTCAAGACACCCTGTGCCAGATGCAGCAAAGCAGCCCCAGAACATAACAGAGCCTCCTCCATGTTTCACAGTAGGGACAGTGTTCTTTTCTTGATATGCTTCATTTTTCCATCTGTGAACATAGAGCTGATGTGCTTTGCCAAAAAAATTCCATTTTTGTCTCATCTGTCCATAGGACATTCTCCCAGAAGCTTTGTGGCTTGTCAACATGTAATTGGGCAAATTCCAGTTTTTCAACAATGGTGTTCTCCTTGGTCGTCTCCCATGAAGTCCACTTTGGATCAAACAACGATGGATGGTGCAATCTGACACTGATGTTCCTTGAGCTTGAAGTTCACCTTTAATCTCTTTAGAAGTTATCCTGGGCTCTTTTGTTACCATTCGTATTATCCGTTTCTTTGATTTGTCATCAATTTTCCTCCTGCGGCCACGTCCAGGGAGGTTGGTTACAGTCCCATGGATCTTAAATTTCTGAATAATATGTGACACTGTAGTCACAGGAACATCAAGCTGCTTGGAGATGGTCTTATAACCTTTACCTTTGACATGCTTGTCTATAATTTTCTTTCTAATCTCCTGAGACAACTCTTTCCTTTGCTTCCTCTGGTCCATGTTGAGTGTGGTACACACCATGTCACCAAACAGCACAGTGAGTATCTGTAGCCCTATATACAGCACAGTGAGTATCTGTAGCCCTATATACAGCACAGTGAGTATCTGTAGCTCTATATACAGCACAGTGAGTATCTGTAGCTCTATATACAGGCACAGTGAGTATCTGTAGCTCTATATACAGCACAGTGAGTATCTGTAGCCCTATATACAGGCACAGTGAGTATCTGTAGCCCTATATACAGGACCACCGACTGATTACAAGATTGTAGACACCTGTGATGCTAATTAGTGGACACAACTTGATTAAACATGTCCCTTTTGTCACATTATTTTCAGGGGTACCATCATTTCTGTCCAGGCCTATTTCATGAGTTTAATTGTTTTAAAAATTCTGTGGAAGCAGAAAAGCAATGTCTGACTTTCATTTGTTCATTTTCATAGATTTTTAATTTATTATTACTTTTGTCAGATTCAAGTTATTTCCGTGACCATTGTGGGTTTTTCTTTCATTAAACGAGGGGTGCCAACAATTTTGACCACGTGTGTAGCTGTATATTATTTATATCCCTGGACACTGAGGGGATATATAGCACAGAAACCACATCTTTTAGGGTCATGTCAAAGTTTTCAGCTTTTTTTACTTTGTTGCACTAGCAGAGCGCTATGGTAATAACATCGTGCACTGGTCACCACCAGTCCTCCCAGTCACTCTCATTACTGGAAACGTTAGGCGATACAGCGAGCGTTATTGATGTGGAGTATTTGTTACTGAGAGCAGTCACTGGAGCTGTCAGAATTCCTCCTGGACGTCAGGACGAAGCAGCTTCTGTTTCTCTACAACTCATCGGGCTTCTCCTGGGTGCCTCTAAGACAACATGTACTTGGAATCCGTTCCCCGGACGCATCTCACATCTCCCTGTGCCCTCAGTATTGAGCGCAGCCCAGAAGTTCTCTTTGAAATGTAGAATTTCCATTATTCCAGAATGTGCACTAAAAACCATAAGACTGTCATAATAAGTATGATGTGTTTCTTAGCTTTATGGAAAAAAGAATTAATGAAGGCCTGTCACTTACAATAAATATATAATTTTCTACCCAGTATTAATTCCGCTGTTCTCCTTAATCCGGAGATATTTTTCGTTTGTTCCTGCTCCTCTCTAATCCTGAGATATGGCTTCATCTTCCCTGTGTATAAATGTAGTATTTTAGGCAACTGGGCGTGGTCCTCTAGAATACTCCCACAGAGAGGAGCTGAAGACCACACCCACTCGACTAATAAGACTAGATTTATACTCATGGAAATGAAGAACATATCTCGGAAACGGAGAGGCGCAGGAACAAAAGAAAAATATCACCGGAGTCAGAAGAGCGGCATATGTCAGAAAGCAAAATGTCATCTTTTTAGCATGTAACATATCCCCTATAAACAATAAATAAATCTCATTCTCGACTTACATTTTTTTTTTTAGATAAATAAATAAAATAGGTCCCCAACTATGATTTTCACTGTTAAGATCTCATTGATTAGCTGGAATCATCGAGGATCCTGATAGCAAGTGTTCAATTTCCCTACAGCACTCCCACAGGAGAAATGGAGTATTACATGCTGTCCATTGGAATCAATAAATACAAAACCCCTCTTTTAGCTGCCTTCCACTTTGCAGTTGTCAGATTCACAACGGATATAGGTCTAGTTGGCCCCATTATGGTTATTTGACTCACCAACGAGCGATCACACGATCAACATATAGTCGTACTGGAGGGAATCTTTAATCATCTATGCAGAAGGGGTGTCAAGAATTAGACGCCCACTGATCTGGTCTAGAGTGCAATTTTTTTTTTTTTCTTTTTGCGTGTTCATTGTCTCCTCCCTCTTTTGCAACAGCCATAACTTTTTTATTTTTCCATCAGCACAATCAAACGAGGGCTCGTTTATATAGGGACAAGTAATAGTTTTGATTGATTTTGTCTTTGATTTATTTGGGGGCTGTTTCTATGTTCTTCACTGCGAGTTAAAAATGAACTATCAACATGATTCTGCAGGAAAATACAATTACAGCAAACGCAAACTTGCAAAGTTTTAATTTTTTTTTTACGTGATTACTAAAAATAAAAGAGAAATTTTGTAAAAAAAAAAAAAAAAAATTGGTTTGTGTTAAGTCATTTTCTGAGATCCGTAACGTTTGCATTTTTCCATCGATGGATCTGTAGGAGGGCTTGCCTTTTGCATGTCGAGCTTGCCTTTTTACAGTATGTGCCATTTTGGAATAAATAGTGTATTATGGTTTGATTACATTTTTTTGAAGGAGGCACGGGACTAAAACATGGCAATTCTGGAATTTCAACTTTTAAAAATTTTTGCTTTAGGTCATTTAACAGATGGGTAAAACCATTTATTCTTAGAGTAATAAGCATCTAAGAGGAAACAATCTAAAATTTAGTAGTAAAAAGGGAGAGTGGTATAGACAATATATGGAAAAGAAACTTTTGATTCAACTAATAAAAATTAAAATAATATAGAAAAAAGTAAAAAAAATACTATGTATATATATATATATATATATATATGTATATATACTGTATATATAAATATATATACTTTTAAAATAAAAAAGTTCTACTAATATTTATTAGGATATTTTCTCATTTTGCATGTGGCTGGATTGTCAATGAAGCTCCTGATGTTGCAGTATAAAGAACTATGAGTAAATCAGGAATAGTACATTGATCTATTAGTTACATCTGTTCCCCAGAATCTTCTCTTTTCACTTAGTCAGCGCGTTGCGTCATCCTCATGTCTACAAAGTGCTGATTACACTGCAGTTACCGGAGCAGGATGCAGAATGTGAATCTACGGCCGGGCACGCAGGAGGAGTTTATATATAGACAGCTATAATTATCCTTCATCACCAATCCCCTGATACCCGCAACTAAGTCGCAATATTAATAGAGAGGAAGGGATACAGAGATTCTCAGTTCATAAAACTTTCTAATGCTCATTAGGTTCTAGATAAATGAAGGTTTGTTCCTAAAATCTAAATATTATTGGGGTAATTAATTGGTGGATATTTACAATACCTGAAATTATATATCACTATTCTATCATCTATACATTATGTGGACTATAGTATAGTATTAGAGAAATTATATTGTACATAGGAGCAGTATTATAGTAGTTATATTCTTGTACATAGGAGCAGTATTATAGTAGTTATATTCTTGTACATAGGAGCAGTATTATAGTAGTTATATTCTTGTACATAGGAGCAGTATTATAGTAGTTATATTCTTGTACATAGGGGGCAGTATTATAGTAGTTATATTCTTGTACATAGGAGCAGTATTATAGTAGTTATATTCTTGTACATAGGGGGCAGTATTATAGTAGTTATATTCTTGTACATAGGGGCAGTATTATAGTAGTTATATTCTTGTACATAGGGGGCAGTATTATAGTAGTTATATTCTTGTACATAGGGGCAGTATTATAGTAGTTATATTCTTGTACATAGGAGCAGTATTATAGTAGTTATATTCTTGTACATAGGGGGCAGTATTATAGTAGTTATATTCTTGAACATAGGGGGCAGTATTATAGTAGTTATATTCTTGTACATAGGGGCAGTATTATAGTAGTTATATTCTTGTACATAGGGAGCAGTATTATAGTAGTTATATTCTTGTACATAGGGAGCAGTATTATAGTAGTTATATTCTTGTACATAGGAGCAGTATTATACTAGTTATATTCTTGTATATAGGAGCAGTATTATAGTAGTTATATTCTTATACAGGGGCAGTATTATAGTAGTTATATTCTTGTACATAGGGACAGTATTATAGTAGTTATATTCTTGTACATAGGGAGCAGTATTATAGTAGTTATATTCTTGTACATAGGGAGCAGTATTATAGTAGTTATATTCTTGTACATAGGAGCAGTATTATAGTAGTTATATTCTTGTACATAGGAGCAGTATTATAGTAGTTATATTCTTGTAAATAGGAGCAGTATTATAGTAGTTAAATTCTTGTACATAGGGAGCAGTATTATAGTAGTTATAATCCTGTACATAGGAGCAGTATTATAGTAGTTATATTCTTGTACATAGGGGCAGTATTATAGTAGTTATATTCTTGTACATAGGAGCAGTATTATAGTAGTTATATTCTTGTACATAGGAGCAGTATTATAGTAGTTATATTCTTGCACATAGGAGCAGTATTATAGTAGTTATATTCTTGTACATAGGAGCAGTATTATAGTAGTTATATTCTTGTACATAGGGGGCAGTATTATAGTAGTTATATTCTTGTACATAGGAGCAGTATTATAGTAGTTATATTCTTGTACATAGGGGGCAGTATTATAGTAGTTATATTCTTGTACATAGGGGCAGTATTATAGTAGTTATATTCTTGTACATAGGGGGCAGTATTATAGTAGTTATATTCTTGTACATAGGGGCAGTATTATAGTAGTTATATTCTTGTACATATGGGCAGTATTATAGTAGCTATATTCTTGTTCATGGGAGCAATATTATAGTAGTTATATTCTTGTACATAAGGGCAGTATTATAGTAGTTATATTCTTGTACATAGGGGGCAGTATTATAGTAGTTATATTCTTGTACATAGGGGCAGTATTATAGTAGTTATATTCTTGTACATAGGGGCAGTATTATAGTAGTTATATTCTTGTACATAGGAGCAGTAATATAGTAGTTATATTCTTGTACATCGGGGGCTGTATTATAGTAGTTAAATTCTTGTACATAGGGGCAGTATTATAGTAGTTATATTCTTGTGCATAGAAGCAGTATTATAGTGTTATATTCTTGTACATAGGGGCAGTATTATAGTAGTTATATTCCTGTACATAGGGGCAGTATTATAGTAGTTATATTCTTGTACATAGGAGCAGTATTATAGTAGTTATATTCTTGTACATAGGAGCAATATTATAGTAGTTATATTCTTGCACATAGGGGGCAGTATTATAGTAGTTATATTCTTGTACATAGGGGCAGTATTATAGTAGTTATATTCTTGTACATATGGGCAGTATTATAGTAGCTATATTCTTGTTCATGGGAGCAATATTATAGTAGTTATATTCTTGTACATAAGGGCAGTATTATAGTAGTTATATTCTTGTACATAGGGGGCAGTATTATAGTAGTTATATTCTTGTACATAGGGGCAGTATTATAGTAGTTATATTCTTGTACATAGGGGCAGTATTATAGTAGTTATATTCTTGTACATAGGAGCAGTATTATAGTAGTTATATTCTTTTACATAGGAGCAGTATTATAGTAGTTATATTCTTGTACATAGGGGGCAGTATTATAGTAGTTATATTCTTGTACATAGCAGCAGTATTAGAGTAGTTATATTCTTGGACATAGGAGCAGTATTATAGTAATTATATTCTTGTACATCGGGGGCAGTATTATAGTAGTTATATTCTTGTACATGCGGACAGTATTATAGTAGTTATATTCTTGTACATAGCGGCTGTATTATAGTAGTTATATTCTTGTACATAGGAGCAGTATTATAGTAGTTATATTCTTATACATAGGGGCAGTATTATAGTAGTTATATTTTTGTACATATGGGCAGTATTATAGTAGTTATATTCTTGTACATAGGGGGCAGTATTATAGTAGTTATATTCTTGTACATAGGGGCAGTATTATAGTAGTTATATTCTTGTTCATGGGAGCAATATTATAGTAGTTATATTCTTGTACATAAGGGCAGTATTATAGTAGTTATATTCTTGTACATAGGGGCAGTATTATAGTAGGTCATAGGTCATAGTTAGTAAAGCCGAATAAAGACTTGCGTCCATCAAGTTCGACCTGTTAGTTCTGTAATTGCTAAAGTTGATCCAGAGGAGGGCAAAAACCCCAAATGATTTGGCCAATCTTCACCTGAGGAAAAATTCCCTCCCGACTCTGAAACCAGCAGTCAGAATAAATCCCTGTATCAACCTACTATTTTATTCTATTTTTAAGTATATGCAGAAATCTGCCTGGTATCTAGAAAAGCATCCAGTCCCCGCTTGAACTGGTTTAGTGAATCCGACATTACCGTCTCCTCACTCAGTGAATTCCATATTCTCACTGCTCTTACCGTAAAGAACCCCTTCCTATGCTGGTGCTGAAACCTTTTCTCTTCCAGTCTTAGTGAGTGCCCTCTTGTTACCGTAATATCCCTCCTTTTGAACAAATCCCGGGCAAGGTCTCTATACTGTCCCCTAACATATTTGTACACATTTATTATGTGCCCCCTCAACCTTCTCTTTTCCAGGCTGAATAGTCCTAGTTTTGCCAACCTCTCTGGGTATTGCAGTCCCTCCATTCCCCTTATTAATTTTGTTGCCCTCCTTTGTACCTTTTCAAGCTCATTTATATCCTTTCTATATATTGGAGCCCATAACTGAGCACAGTATTCCAAGTGTGGTCTGACCAGTGCTTTGTACAGTGGAAGAACAATGTTCTCATCCTTTGCAGCTATACCTCTTCTGATACATCCCATTACCCTGTTTGCCCTTACAGCAGCGGCCTGACTTTGGGCACTCCAATTTAGTTTGCTATCAATCAAGATGCCCAAGTCCTTCTCCATCTCTGAATTCCCCAATGATTTCCCATTCAGTGAGTACTGGTGACTTCCATTTTTCCTTCCCATATGTATGACCTTACATTTCTCCTCGTTAAACCTCATTTGCCATTTAATGCTCCACCTACCCAGCTTATCCAAATCCCTCTGTAGGTCTTCACTATCCTCTTTTGTATTAATTGTTTTACATAACTTTGTGTCATCTGCAAATATTGATATTTTACTATTTATCCCGTTGACTATGTCGTTAATAAAGATATTAAATAACATTGGGCCTAGTACAGACCCCTGTGGTACCCCACTAGTGACGCTTACCCATTCTGAGTATATTCCATTTATAACCACCCTCTGCCTTCTATCCTTTAGCCAGTTAGCTACCCACTTGCAGACATTTTCCCCCAGCCCCATCATCCTCATTTTGTATACCAACCTATTATGTGGCACGCTATCGAACGCTTTTGAGAAGTCGAGATACACGACATCCACTGGTTCCCCCTGATCTACTCGAGAGCTAACCTCCTCGTAGAAGTCAATCAGGTTTGTTTGGCAGGAGCGATTCCTCATGAATCCATGTTGGTTCGGGGTTAATAGATTATTAGCATCAAGATGCTCCATGATTGCCTCATTAATAAAGCCTTCAAAAATTTTGCCCACAACGGACGTCAGACTCACCGGCCGATAGTTTCCGGTGTTACTTTTCGCTCCCTTTTTCAATATTGGCACTACATTCGCCTGTCGCCAATCAAGTGGCACAGACCCAGTCTCAACAGAGTCCTTAAATATAAGATATAACGGTCTGTCTATCACATTACTTAGTTCCCTTAGTACCCGTGGGTGTATGCCATCAGGTCCTGGTGATTTGTTTATTTTAATGTTACTGAGGCGTTTCTGTACCCCAGCTTGGGTTAGATTTGTCATACTTAGTGGAGGATTAAGCTTGTCACTTCTCATTTCGCCTGTTCGTTCTTTTTCCTTTGTGAAAGTTGACGAAAAAAAGTTATTTAATAGATTAGCTTTATCCTCATCTTTCTCTATGATTTTGCCTTCCTCACTTTTTATCGGTCCAATATTATTCGATTTAATCCTTTTACTATTCATATACGTAAAGAACAGTTTGGGATTTGATCTACTTTCCCTAGCAATACGTCTCTCTGTTTCCTCCTTTGCTATTTTTATTTGTTTTTTACAGGTTCTCGTTTTTTCCTTGTAACACATTAGTGCCTCCTTGCTGTTTTCCTGTTTTAATCTCTTGAATGCCTCTTTTTTGCTATTTAACGCCCCTTTTACGTTCTTATTCAACCATATTGGTTTCCTCTTATTTCGGGCCCTTTTATTCCCATACGGTATATACCTCTCGCACTGAGTATTCAGAATTCTTTTGAAGGTTTCCCATTTACTATTCGTATTCCTTTGAATAAGAACTTTGTCCCAGTCTATAATTTGAAGGTTTTCTTTCAGCTGATCAAACTTCGCCCTCCTAAAGTTTAATGTTTTAGTTGTTCCCTTATTGATAACCCTACTGAAGGGCATTTTGAAATTGATAATATTATGATCGCTATTACCTAGGTGCCCCCCTATCTGTACCTCAGTTATTCTATCAGGCCTATTAGTCAATATTAAGTCCAACACGGCCTTCCCTCTCGTTGGTTCCTGCACTAGTTGGGAGAGATAATTATCCTTGATATTTGTCAAGAACCTTTTTCCTTTCTGTGATCTACAGGTTTCTGTTTCCCAGTCAATATCCGGGTAGTTGAAGTCCCCCATTACAATCACCTCATTATGTTTTGCTACTTTGTCTATTTGTCCTAATAGCAGTTTCTCATTCTCCTCTGTTATATTGGGTGGCTTATAGCAGACCCCCAGTAATATTTTATTATTATTTTTTGCCCCCTCTATCTCTACCCACATGGACTCGACCCCCTCTTCTCCCTCTCCTATATCTTCCCTTAGTCTGGGCTTTAGACGTGACTTTACATATAAGCAGACTCCTCCGCCCTTCCCCTGTTTCCGGTCCCTTCTAAATAAACTATAATCTGTTAAATTTACCGCCCAGTCGTAGCTATCGTCTAGCCAAGTCTCTGTTATACCTACGATGTCATACCTCTCCTCCGATATAAGCGCCCGCAGCTCATCCGCCTTATTGGTCAGGCTTCTTGCGTTGGTCAGCATGCAAGATAAAACTTTGGGGTTATTTAGCATCCTATTCTTCTCTAACGATCTAACTGTACTATCCCCACCCCCCTCTCCACCCTCATTATATTCACTTCTCCCCTTCCCCCTTGCTTGCCTCACATCCCACCTATTTCCTTGGTTTCCCCCCCCCGTCTCTAGTTTAAAAACTCCTCCAACCTATTAGCCATCTTCTTCCCCAGCACCGCTGCACCCTCCCCATTGAGGTGCAGCCCGTCCCTACGGTAGAGCCTGTAGTCGACAGCAAAGTCGGCCCAGTTCTCCATGAACCCAAACCCTTCTGCCTTGCACCAACTCTTTAGCCACTTATTCACCTCCCTAACCTCCCGTTGGCGCTCCTGTGTGGCTCGCGGGATTGGTAGTATTTCTGAGAAAACTACCTTGGAGGTCCTTGCCCTAAGCTTCCTACCTAGATCCCTGAAATCATTTTTAAGGACCCTCCATCTACCACTCACTTTGTCATTGGTGCCAATGTGGACCATGACCGCTGGGTCTTCGCCAGCCCCACCCAGTAACCTGTCAACCCGATCCGCAATGTGCCAGACTCGAGCGCCAGGGAGGCAGCACACCATTCGGCGATCCCGGTCTTTGTGACAGATTGCCCTGTCTGTCCCCCTAATAATAGAGTCACCCACTACCAGGACCTGTCTAGCCTGCCCTACACTTCCCCCCTCCCCCTCATTACTGGAGCATACACTCCCCCGGCGGTCAGAGGAACTGTCGTGCTCCAATAATGCCGGTTCTGAACCAGCCTTCCTATACTTCTTCCCTCTAGTAGTTATATTCTTTTACATAGGGGCAGTATTATAGTAGTTATATTCTTGTACATAGGAGCAGTATTTTAGTAGTTATATTCTTGTACATAAGGGCAGTATTATAGTAGTTATATTCTTGTACATAGGGGCAGTATTATAGCAGTTATATTCTTGTACATAGCAGCAGTATTAGAGTAGTTATATTCTTGGACATAGGAGCAGTATTATAGTAATTATATTCTTGTACATCGGGGGTTGTATTATAGTAGTTATATTCTTGTACATAGCGGCTGTATTATAGTAGTTATATTCTTGTACATAGGAGCAGTATTATAGTAGTTATATTCTTGTACATCGGAGGCTGTATTATAGTAGTTATATTCTTGTACATAGGGGCAGTATTATAGTAGTTATATTCTTGTACATAGGAGCAATATTATAGTAGTTATATTCTTGTACATAGGGGGCAGTATTATAGTAGTTATATTCTTGTACATAGGGGCAGTATTATAGTAGTTATATTCTTGTACATAGGAGCAGTATTTTAGTAGTTATATTCTTGTGCATAAGGGCAGTATTATAGTAGTTATATTCTTGTACATAGGGGGCAGTATTATAGTAGTGATATTCTTGTACATAGCAGCAGTATTATAGTAGTTATATTCTTGGACATAGGAGCAGTATTATAGTAGTTATATTCTTGTATATAGGAGCAGTATTATAGTAGTTATATTCTTGGACATAGGGACAGTATTTAGTAGTTATATTCTTGTACATAGGAGCAGTATTATAGTAGTTATATTCTTGTACATAGGAGCAGTATTATAGTAGTTATATTCTTGTACATAGGAGCAGTATTATAGTAGTTATATTCTTGTACATAGGAGCAGTATTATAGTATTTATATTCTTGTACATAGGAGCAGTATTATAGTAGTTATACTCTTGTACATAGGAGCAGTATTATAGTAGTTATATTCTTGTACATAGGAGCAGTTTTATAGTATCTATATTCTTGTACATAGGAGCAGTATTATAGTAGTTATATTCTTGTACATAGGAGCAGTATTATAGTAGTTATATTCTTGTACATAGGAGCAGTATTATAGTATTTATATTCTTGTACATAGGAGCAGTATTATAGTAGATAAATTCTTGTACATAGGGGCAGTATTATAGTAGTTATATTCTTGTACATAGGGGCAGTATTATAGTAGTTATATTCTTGTACATAGGGGCAGTATTATAGTAGTTATATTCTTGTATATAGGGGGCAGTATTATAGTAGTTATATTCTTGTACATAGGAGCAGTATTATAGTAGTTATATTCTTGTACATAGGAGCAGTATTATAGTAGTTATATTCTTGGACATAGGAGCAATATTATAGTAGTTATATTCTTGTACATAAGGGCAGTATTATAGTAGTTATATTCTTGTACATATGGGCAGTATTATAGTAGCTATATTCTTGTTCATGGGAGCAATATTATAGTAGTTATATTCTTGTACATAAGGGCAGTATTATAGTAGTTATATTCTTGTACATAGGGGCAGTATTATAGTAGTTATATTCTTGTACATAGCAGCAGTATTATAGTAGTTATATTCTTGGACATAGGAGCAGTATTATAGTAGTTATATTCTTGTACATAGGAGCAGTATTATAGTAGTTATATTCTTGGACATAGGGACAGTATTATAGTAGTTATATTCTTGTACATAGGAGCAGTATTATAATAGTTATATTCTTGTACATAGGAGCAGTATTATAGTATTTATATTCTTGTACATAGGAGCAGTATTATAGTAGTTATATTCTTGTACATAGGAGCAGTATTATAGTAGTTATATTCTTGTATATAGGAGCAGTATTATAGTATTTATATTCTTGTACATGGGAGCAGTATTATAGTAGTTATATTCTTGTACATAGGAGCAGTATTATAGTAGATAAATTGTTGTACATAGGGGCAGTATTATAGTAGTTATATTCTTGTATATAGGGGCAGTATTATAGTAGTTATTGTTAGAACTCTCCTGTTAGTTTTTTTTTATCTTGCTGGTCACTTGACCTTTTTTGCCTATTTTATCCTGCTCCGCCCTCCTGGCCTTGCTGGACTTCATTGTAATTTCTTCTCTTAAGCTAGCCTGGTGCTTCGTTACCTTTCTCAGTCAGTTTAGCTAGGTCTCCGGACCTTTATGTTCTATGTTTGTCTTTTACTGCTACAATCTCTGCTAGGAGGTGTCCAACTTTATCCCAGTCCCTAGTTCTTGTAGGGATCCCTCCCTTGCATCTATAGGTCTTCGTACAGACTAGCCAAGGACTTTAGCGGGTCTGATCGCAGGATCAGGTTCCCCTTTGCATCGTAGGGATCTAGCTTAGTTCTATTGTAGGGACAGATCTCGTTTCTTTCCTTAGTGCTTGTAGCAGATCATAACAGTAAGTCCAGCCCAAAAATATCTCTAAGGAAAGACCTCCAGTTTCCATCATGGTGTCGGTTCAGGATTTGGCTCAACGCCTGCAGAGACTCTCTCTGGAGGTGGCCGAGCTCCAACAACACGTGAGTGGCTGTTCTGGAGCACATTTTGTGGAGCCAAAGGTACGTTTGCCTGATTTATTTTTTGGTGATCAACAAGAATTTTTTTCCTTTAAAAATGCTTGTTTGTTGTATTTTCGTTTGAGACCCAGATCCTCTGGTGATGAATCACAGCGCATAGGGTTCATAATGTCACTTTTGCGCAAAGAACCTCAAGGATGGGCCTTTTCTTTCCAACCTAGTGATCCATGCTTTAGATCAGTGGATAGTTTTTTTTCTGCTTTGGGTTTGTTGTATGATGATCCTGATCGTGTCTCATCAGCTGAGACTGAATTGAGACGTTTGAGGCAGGGATCAGGTAATGTGGAAAAATATTGTTCTCACTTCCGTCGGTGATCTGCCCAGGTGGGGTGGAACGATTCAGCTTTGAAAAGTTTGTTTCTTGCGGGGCTAGGTGAAAGGGTTAAGGATTTGCTGATTGCTTTTCCCACACCTGGAAACTTGCAGGAGGCAATGCAATTAGCTATACGGGTGGACAGGAGACTGCGTGCAAGGGTTGATGAGAGTAAATCCTCTGCCATGTCAGCTCCGAGTCTTGAGAGGGTCTGTACTGACATTGGAGAGCCGATGGAGATTGGGGCGATGGCACCCCGCTCTCAGGAAAAAGACCGCAGGTCTTCTGAAGGTTTGTGCTTTTATTGTGGGAAATCTGACCATTTTCTTAAGAACTGTGTGCTTCGTATGAACAAAGAAAAAAAAAAGGTCAGTTACGCCCGTATTGCCTGTTTAAATACTAAGGGGGTATTTCTTTCTGCTACTACTGCTGCTCAGGAAGAATTAATTGAATTTCGGGTATTTGTGGATTGTGGTTCTACTCTGAATGTGATTGATGGGGGATTCTTGGAAAAACTTAAATTAAAACCCAAACCTTTGTCATCCCCTATTGCTTTGGTTTCTGTCGATGGCTCCCCCTTGAAGAGTGTTACTCACAAGGTCTGTGAATTTCCCCTCACTATTAATGGTATTCACCAAGAAAATTTGGATTTGGTAGTATTAAATAATTTGCCTTCTCCAGTAGTTTTGGGGTTGCACAATCCTGTACTGGATTGGTCTACCAATGAAATAAAGTCCTGGAGCCCTAAGTGTTATGACAAGTGTTGCAACGGACGTATTGCTGCGGTGGAAAAAGGGGAATTGCCTGTACCTATTCAGGATTTTTGGAGAGTTTTTTCTGAGGAGGAGTCACAAATTTTGCCTCCCCATAGAGACTATGATTGTACCATTGAATTTGTCCCTGGAGCGACTCTTCCTAAAAGTCGTTTATTTAATCTTACTATTCCTGAGAGAAAGGCTTTGGAGGAATACATTCAGACAAGCTTGGCCGCCGGTCACATTAGGCCTTCCAAGTCTCCTGTGGCTGTTGGATTTTTTTTTGTTAAAAAAAAGGACGGCGGTTTACGTCCTTGTCTGGATTTTCGTGAGATTAATAAAATTACTGTACGCAATCCTTACCCACTGCCATTGATTCCTGATTTGTTTAACCAGTTAGTGGGGGCCAAGTGGTTCTCTAAAATTGATCTCCGGGGGGCATACAATTTGTTGCGCATGAAGGAGGGTGATGAATGGAAGACTGCTTTTAACACTCCTGTGGGTCATTTTAAGAATCTGGTGATGCCTTTTGGTCTTACCAATGCTCCAGCACTTTTTCAGAATCTTACTAATGACATCCTTAGACCTTTGATCGGTAAAAATGTGGTTGTGTATTTGGATGACATTTTGATTTATTCGCCTGATCTGGAGTCTCATTGGCGGAGCGTACGTGAGGTATTACAGTTATTAATTGACAATTTGCTTTTTGCTAAGCTGGAGAAATGTGAGTTCGCTGTACAGAGAATTAGTTTTTTGGGCTACATTATCTCCAGCGAGGGCTTTGAGATGGACCCGGTGAAGGTTCAGGCGGTGCAGGAATGGCCTAGGCCTATTGGTTTGAAATCGATACAGAGGTTTTTGGGTTTCGCCAATTATTACAGAAAATTCATTAAAAAATTTTCTATTATTGTCAAACCGCTGACCGATCTCACCAGGAAAGGTGCTAATGCGGTTCAGTGGACTACTGAGGCCATTGAAGCTTTTGTGTTTCTAAAGGAGAGGTTCAGCTCTGCTCCCATCCTTATGCAGCCTGATGTGACTAAGCCGTTGTTGGTTGAGGTTGATGCTTCTTCTGTGGGGGTCGGTGCGGTGTTGTCTCAGGAAAACAAGGATGGAGTACATCCCTGTGCTTTTTTTTCAAAAAAAAATTCTGAGACTGAACTTAATTATGATATTGGTAATCGGGAATTGCTGGCTATTAAACTCGCATTTGAACACTGGCGTCATCTCTTGGAAGGTGCTGAATTTCCCATTCAGGTTTTCACTGATCATAAAAATCTGATCTATCTTGATGCTGCCAAGCGCTTGAATGCCCGTCAGGCTAGGTGGGCACTTTTTTTCTCGCGGTTTAATTTTTCCATTACTTACATCCCGGGTACCAAGAATGTTAAAGCTGATGCTTTGTCTCGCAGCTTTTCTCCCATGGTCGGTGCTGAGGAGGAGGAGGAGAGCATTTTACAAGAAGGTGTTGTGATTGCTGCATTGGACTCCGTTTTGGAAGATGAGATTCTTAAAGCACAGGAGAATGCCCCATCTAACACTCCCCATGGGAGGTTGTTTGTGCCTAGGACCTTTAGGAGAGATTTGTTTGTTGAGTGTCATGAGTCTCGGTTGGCAGGTCATCCAGGAATTTCTGAAACCAAGAGATTTGTGGGTCGCAGTTTTTGGTGGCCTGGATGGCAGAAGGAAGTCATTAAGTGGGTGCATCAATGTACTGTGTGTGCTAGATCTAAGTCTTCACTTATTCCTGCTGCGGGGTTGCTTTGCCCTCTGGAGGTTCCTAGTGCACCTTGGACTCATCTGACTATGGACTTTATTACTGACCTTCCCCCCTCTGTGGGTTTCACAGTTATCTGGGTGGTCGTGGACCGTTTTAGCAAGATGTGTCACTTGGTTCCTTTCATCAAACTGCCCTGCACTAAGACACTCGCTAAGGCCTTTGTCAAGGAAATTGTCAGACTACATGGCGTTCCTACTGACATTGTTTCGGATAGAGGACCTCAGTTCGTGGCTCGTTTTTGGCGTGCTTTTTGTGACAGGTTGGGAGTTCATTTGTCGTTTTCATCCGGATATCATCCTGAGTCTAATGGCCAGACAGAAAGGAAGAATCAGGATGTTGAGCAGTTCTTGCGTTGTTTTGTGGCAGACAAACAGGAGGGGTGGTCTGAGTTTCTGCCGCTTGCTGAATTTGCTCTTAACAACCATACATCCTCTTCTGCTGGTTGTTCGCCTTTTTTTTTGTTGTTCTGGGAGACATCCGTCTGTTGGATCATTCTCCAAATTGGTAACGGCTGTGCCTGAGGAGGAGAGTTTTTCTGGTGATTTGGAGAGAGTTTGGACGGATGTGCGAGGTAATCTTCAGGAGGCTAACAAAAAATCTAAGAGGTACTTTGATAGGAAACGGCAAGAGGTTTTGTTTGCTATTGGTGACATGGTTTGGTTGTCCTCTAAGAATCTGCGGTTGAGGATTCCTTCTAAAAAATTGGGTCCCAAATTTGTAGGGCCCTTTAAGGTGCTTCAGGTAGTTAACCAATCTGCTGTTAGGTTGGAGGTTCCTACCTCCTGGAAGATTAATCCGGTGTTTCATGTTTCTCTGTTGAAAAGAGCTTATGTGTCGGATGGAGACGCCTCTGCCACTGTTCCTCCGGTGGTGGAGGACGGGGAATACGAAATTTCCCGCATCCTAAATTCTAGACGGTATAGAGGGAGTTTGCAGTATCTCGTCGCTTGGAAGGGTTTCGGACCCGAGGATAACTCATGGGTGAGGGCGGATGATGTTTCTGCTTCCAGACTTGTCAGAGCGTTTCACAAGAGGTTTCCTGATAAGCCTGGGCCTAGGGGATCCGGAGGATCCTCATAGAAGAGGGGGTACTGTTAGAACTCTCCTGTTAGGTATTTTTTATCTTGCTGGTCACTTGACTTTTTTTGCCTATTTAATCCTGCTCCGCCCTCCTGGCCTTGCTGGACTTCATTGTAATTTCTACTCTTAAGCTAGCCTGGTGCTTAGTTACCTTTCTCAGTCAGTTTAGCTAGGTCTTCGGACCTTTATGTTCTATGTTGTGTGTTTGTCTTTTACTGCTACAATTTCTGCTAGGAGGTGTCCATCTTTCTCCCAGTCCCTAGTTCTTGTAGGGATCCCTCCCTTGCATCTATAGGTCTTCGTACAGACTAGCCGAGGACTTTAGCGGGTCTGATCGCAGGATCAGGTTCACCGTTACATCGTAGGGATCTAGCTTAGTTCTATTGTAGGGACAGATCTCCTTTCTTTCCTTAGTGCTTGTAGCAGATCATAACAGTTATATTGTTGTACATAGGGGCAGTATTATAGTAGCTATATTCTTGTATATAGGGGGCAGCATTATAGTAGTTATATTCTTGTACATAGGAGCAGTATTATAATAGTTATATTCTTGTACATCTGGGGCTGTATTACAGTAGTTATATTCTTGTACATAGGGGCAGTATTATAGTAGTTATATTCTTGTACATAGGAGCAGTATTATAGTAGTTATATTCTTGTACATCGGGGGCTGTATTATAGTAGCTATATTCTTGTACATAGGGGCAGTATTATAGTAGTTATATTCTTGTACATAGAAGCAGTATTATAGTGTTATATTCTTGTACATAGGGGCAGTATTATAGTAGTTATATTCCTGTACATAGGGGCAGTATTATAGTAGTTATATTCTTGTACATAGGAGCAGTATTATAGTAGTTATATTCTTGTACATAGGAGCAATATTATAGTAGTTATATTCTTGTACATAGGGGCAGTATTATAGTAGCTATATTCTTGGACATAGGGGCAGTATTATAGTAGTTATATTCTTGTACATAGGGGCAGTATTATAGTAGTTATATTCTTGTACATAGGAGCAGTATTATAGTAGTTATATTCTTGTACTTTGGGGGCTGTATTACAGTAGTTATATTCTTGTACATAGGGGCAGTATTATAGTAGTTATATTCTTGTACATAGGGGCAGTATTATAGTAGTTATATTCTTGTACATAGGGGCAGTATTATAGTAGTTATATTCTTGTACATAGGGGCAGTATTATAGTAGTTATATTCTTGTACATAGGGGCAGTATTATAGTAGTTATATTCTTGTACATAGGAGCAGTATTATAGTAGTTATATTCTTGTACATAGGAGCAATATTATAGTAGTTATATTCTTGTACATAGGAGCAGTATTATAGTAGTTATATTCTTGTACATCGGGGGCTGTATTATAGTAGCTATATTCTTGTACATAGGGGCAGTATTATAGTAGTTATATTCTTGTACATAGAAGCAGTATTATAGTGTTATATTCTTGTACATAGGGGCAGTATTATAGTAGTTATATTCCTGTACATAGGGGCAGTATTATAGTAGTTATATTCTTGTACATAGGAGCAGTATTATAGTAGTTATATTCTTGTACATAGGAGCAATATTATAGTAGTTATATTCTTGTACATAGGGGCAGTATTATAGTAGCTATATTCTTGGACATAGGGGCAGTATTATAGTAGTTATATTCTTGTACATAGGGGCAGTATTATAGTAGTTATATTCTTGTACATAGGAGCAGTATTATAGTAGTTATATTCTTGTACTTTGGGGGCTGTATTACAGTAGTTATATTCTTGTACATAGGGGCAGTATTATAGTAGTTATATTCTTGTACATAGGGGCAGTATTATAGTAGTTATATTCTTGTACATAGGGGCAGTATTATAGTAGTTATATTCTTGTACATAGGGGCAGTATTATAGTAGTTATATTCTTGTACATAGGGGCAGTATTATAGTAGTTATATTCTTGTACATAGGAGCAGTATTATAGTAGTTATATTCTTGTACATAGGAGCAATATTATAGTAGTTATATTCTTGTACATAGGGGGCAGTATTATAGTAGTTATATTCTTGTACATAGGGGGCAGTATTATAGTAGTTATATTCTTGTACATAGGGGGCAGTATTATAGTAGTTATATTCTTGTACATAGGAGCAGTATTCTAGTATTTATATTCTTGTACATAGGGGGCAGTATTACAGTAGTTATATTCTTGTACATAGGAGCAGTATTATAGTAGTTATATTCTTGTACATAGGGGCAGTATTATAGTAGTTATATTCTTGTACATAGGAGGCAGTATTATAGTAGTTATAGTCTTATACATAGGGGCAGTATTATAGTAGTTATAGTCTTATACATAGGGGGCAGTATTATAGTGGTTATAGTCTTATTCATAGGGGGCAGTATTATAGTAGTTATATTCTTGTACATAGGGACAGTATTATAGTAGTTATAGTCTTATTCATAGGGGGCAGTATTATAGTAGTTATAGTCTCGTACATAGGGGGCAGTATTATAGTAGTTATAGTCTTATACATAGGGTGCAGTATTATAGTGGTTATAGTCTTTTTCATAGGGGGCGGTATTACACTTGTATGTAGACCAAAACATTTCCTAGTTTTGCATGTGTTCAGTTATAAATGTTTTATCAATTAATTTGTGGGGTTTTTTTTCTTTCTAAAGTTCAACTAATATTTTCTTAAATGTCAATAGTTAACTCCCACTTCTTTCTTACAGATATCTAATTATATTCTCAATAATGACTGGATGCTTTGGAGCTTATACATCAGAGGAAACAAGAGATAAGTCTAGAAATATAAATGGAATATTGCATTTCCAGGTAATCGTTCACTGAATGTCGCGTCTACGGTAAACTTTATCGTCTTGAATTGCTTCTTAGAAGTCGGTGTTAGATAAGCCAATTGTTATACTTAATAATACAGGAAAGTCTACATTGAATATCAAATTAATAAAGTCTTCAAAATGAGAGTGTTTTTTTTTTTATAAATTCCAACCTGAAAGATTTTTAACATCTGTGTGTGTCGATGTATCTGCACGCAGGGAGATATATAGCAAGGCGCGCAGATATATCATATAAAGCTACAAACTATAGGCATAAATTATGTGGAGGATTGAAAACATTTGTTTTCTACACTTTTGATGAGATACGGAAACTCCCTATTTCCTTGGCACCTGACATGCGCTCATAGAAATATATTGGTTTAGAAATGTTTTCCTGGTCATCTGCTCCAGATTTGTGGCTAATACTTTGCACATTGAATGTGGTGCATTTCTGGTCAAGTATATTTGCAATAGAATTAACTTGTCTGATTGCATCCTATTTTTTTGTATCTTATTTAGGAATTGCCCTATAAGCTATTTACTAATATATTATTATTATTATTATTATTATTAAAAATAACATCTTCATATAAAAAAGATGCCCATGGTCAGGGCAATAAAATAAGACATTTTACAGTACACATGAGATATAATTTTCAACATGACAAAAACACCATTGTAACAATATCACAGCACTTATCCTCTGATCACTGTCTTCAACATGGCCCTTGAACAAATCCCTTAAAGGGATTGTTTACACTGGACATACCCTTTTTGTAAGAAACACCCCCCAGAAAATAACCTCGCCGCAGTTGGACCTGTTGCTATAAAACCGAGCAACTAGCTGTCATCTTTGGAAAAACTTGTAAGCAAGTGTTGGATTTCCCAGCAGTGCCTCCGCAGGTAAAATGATGCATTACATTGGTCTAACTAAAAATGAATGAGTAACGGAGAGCAAGGGAGAGGGAGAGAGATAACGAGGGAGAGCAAGAGAGAGTATGAGAGAGCGGAAGAGCAAGAAAGAGCAAGAAAGATCAAGAGAGAGAGAGAAATAGATTGAGTGAGAGAGTGTGAAAGAGAAGGAGAGCTAGAGAGAAACAGGGGTGTGAGAGAGGGACAGCGAAAGAGAGAGAAAGAGAGTAAGAGAGTGTGTGAGAGAGAGGGAGAGCAAGAGGGAGAGAGGGAGAGCGAGAGAGAGAGAAATAGGGAGAGTAAGATAAAGCAAAAGAGAGAGGAAGAGCGAAAGAGACAGATAACGAGAGAGTGTGAGAGGGAGAGAGAGAGAAGGAGCAAAAGAGAGAGGAAGATCAAGAAAGAAAGAAAATGAGAGAGGGAGAGCGAGAGAGAGAGGGAGACAGAGAAAGAGAGAGAGAGAGAAATAGGGAGAGTAAGAAAAAGCAAAAGAGAGAGGGAGAGTGAAAGAGAAAGAAAACAAGAGAGTGTGAGAGAGGGAGAGAGAGAAGGAGCAAAAGAGAGAGGAAGAGCGTGAGAGAAAGAGCAAGAGAGAGAGGGAGAGCGAGACAGAAAGAAAAAGAGAGATGGAGAAAGAGAAAGAGAGGGAAAGTGAGAAAGAGCAAGAGAGAGAGCGAAAGAGAGGGAGAGAGAGGGAGAGCAACAGAGACAGCAAGATAGAGAGTTAGAGATAGAGAAAAAATAAACTATGAAAAAAAGAGATTGAACTGTCGAGAAAGAATAAACTGTAGAGAGAGGGAACTTTCAAAGGTGAGAATGAACTAATAAGGGTGAGAGAAAAAACTGTTGAAAGAAAAATGGAACAATTGAATGAGAGAATAAACTATCGAGAGAGAGAAAAAGAATGAACTGTTGAGAGAAAATGAACTTTTACAAGACAGGCTGAACTGTGGAGAGACAGAGAGAGAATGAATTGGAGATAGAGAAAGACAGTGAAATGTTGAGAGAATGAACTGGTGAAATAGATGAGAAACTATCAAGAGAGCATGAACTGTCGAAAGGGCGACGGAAATATCGAGAGATAGAATGAACTGTCAAAAGAGAGAAAGTGAACTATCAAGATAGAGTGAACTGTCGAGAGAGAATGAACTTTCAAGAGAGTGATCTGTACAAAGAGAAAGAGTGAACTGTTGTGAGTAAGAGAATGAGCTGTCGAGTGATTCACAACAAATTGAAGAGAGAGAGACAGAGGGTTGAAGGGTCTAATTGTGACAACGTCCTTTTTTTTATAAAAAACAATCTTTTATTAAGAATTGTTATTTCTAAATTGGTGACCATCGATCACCTGTCTGAAGGGACCTGTTGAATCACTCGATCATATTTTGGTAGTGGATGTGTCTGGTAAGGAAGTTCAGTTTAATTTGCTTACAGTAATTGTGACTGTGCTGCTGAGAAAAACATAGTTCTCAATAACTTAAGGAAACATTAGTCCTACTCTAGTCCTCTGGGACCACCTCTATTTCCTCCTGAAAACACTATTTGTGGGTGAGTGTCATGGGTTCAAACTCTTGAGCCTGTGCTTTGTGGTCGGCTTCTCTGTCCGCCGAGTCACAGCAGTCACATTTTTTATCCGGTTGTTTATTGTCTGTTATCCTTTCTTCAGTCTTTTTAGGGTAATTGGTGTTTTCATTTACTCATTTGTCTGCCCTATCACCTTTTGGGTGCAGCTTTATATACTTTCCCCCTGCTGGTATTAGCTGCGGGTGATAGTCTCATTTGGATGTCCAGCCATACTGCTGTAGTTTAAGCCAGTCAGTGAAAGACCAGCTAGGGTTTATCTCTCTGCTGGTTATGTTCTTTACTCTTCTATTTCTTTTTAGGAAGTAGGCGGCATATTGTCTAACAGTACGTACTTAGACCTTTATTTTGTATTTCGTGGTTTGTTTTACTCACTCTGGAATCTCTTTCTATTTCAGCAAATTTTCCCTTCTGTAGGTAATTTACACTCTGCTCTGCCCTTCAGTTCTTTAGAAGGAACGTGAAGCGCTGAACGGCCTTTCAGGCCAAGTTGCCATGGTCTAGTCTTTGGTTAGAGTTATCTCAGCTCACGCAGGAACCGCTAGGGACTGCGGGGTCAGGACCTCTAGTCTGTACAGGACCCGGGCAGGGTCAGTTGCAGGTTTTAGTGTGTCACCTATTTTCTCTAGTGAGTTGCTACACTATTATAACAGTGAGACTGGTATGGGGAAAACTTGAAGCTGTAATATTTTGAACTGTTGGCAAGTATGGAGTTGTAATACCAAACACAGACTCTTCAAGGATTATTTTATATGGTTTTAAAATATTCTTTTCCATTATAACTGAGGCTGTGACTATGGGCACTGTGAAAGCAGCTCTGTGTTTTGCTGCATCCAGCAGCAGCCTCTTGGGAGCGGTATCCCAGCAATTATGTAAGCAGTAACTACTGGGACGAATAGAGGCAATGGCTGCCCTGATGCCCCTATTCCATACATATCACTCATTCTGCTCAGTGCAAATTCGAAAAGAGAAGGTGGAAACTGTGAAACCGTTTCTGTATTCTCTCCCGGGTCCTCAGCAGTCACTTACTGCCAAAAACCCAACGTCCAGCAGAATACAGGTTGTTCTGTAGCCAGTATTCTGCCTTTATTACAAGCTGTCATAAAACATGATGTTTCACAGGGACCGGCTTCCTATCTTCATTATTGGAACATTCCCAGTATCATTATGGTAAAGCCCAATGATTTGTTGCTACTCCTGGGAATCATTTGTGAACACACAAGATTCTTACACTAGTTACCCACCATCATCGTGAGTCCTTTCATGTGAAAAAGGTTGTCTTTAATGGACAACACCTTAAAAGAGGACTTGTCACTTGTCTGGTGTAATAGCTGCTGTTCTCCTGAATCCGATGATATTTTTATTTTCATCCTGCGCCTCTCCGTTCTTGAGATATGGCCCCATCTTCACCGTACGTGAATCTAATCTTGTAAGTCAACTGGGTGTGGTCCTCAAGGAAACGCCCACAGAAAAGAGTTGGCAACCACACCCTTTTTTTCTACAAAAGGGAAGAGAAGGCCATATCTCAGGAATGAAAAGGAGCAGGAACAAAATAAAAACGTCACCGGATTCAGGAGAACAGCAGCTTTTACACCAGGTAAAAAAATACATCTTTATGAGAAGTGACAGGTCCCCTTTAAGTAACTACACAGTACTGTTACTTCATATAAAACCCAACCCAAGCCGTATAGAGCCCTCTTACGTAGAGTACCTGTCTTTCTGTAAGATCCAGGTTTACAGCTATTTCATATCGTCTCAACCGGGTCAGGTAGTTATGATGAGCGAATTCCGCCTCCAACTCTCGAATTTGCTCTTTCGTAAAGGCCGTTCTCTCTTTACGGGGTTTACTATTTACATCGGACTTGTAACTTCCTTCCTGGGAATCTGTAGATATCAAAAAAATAAATAATGGCTTAACTTCTTACATTTTTTTTTAATTTAAATTAAATGAAAACCAGACAGTGTATTATCTGGATGTTTTTTATGTTGTTTTTAGGTTAGTGTGTCGTAGCATTATTCTTCTTTTTATTGCGAACATATGTGTAATATCCAAGCAAAACTATAAAACTCATAGAAACACACATTATATCAGTGTGAAAATAAAATGTAATGCCCATTTCCCACCGAGAAATTCTACTCCATCTGCTGCTGAACGTCCGTGCCAACTTCTGCATATTGTTTTCAGGGAAATTTGTAATGCGCCAACGTAGCCATAACCAGGAAAGAGAAATTTTTGAGCATAACCCACTCCCTCTTTTTACAGCCCACATCCCTTTCCTACAGCGCTCACATCCTTTTAAAGCTCGTACACCTGAAGGAAGGGCACAAAAAGGGGAAATACCTGGAGCAGGAGCACCAGACCTAAGGCAAAGGCACTATGGGGGGAACTTGATCTAAAGCAAGGGTACTGTTGGGAGCAGTTGACCTGAACCCAGGACATTGTGGGGGGCAGTTGACCTAAAGCAGGGACACTATGAGGGGCACTTGACCTAACTCAGGGGCACTGTGTGGGGCACTAGACCTGAAGCAAGGGCACTGTAGGGGGCAGTTGACCTAAAGCAGGGACACTATGAGGGCCACTAGACCTGAAGCAAGGGCACTGTAGTCGGCAGTAGACCTAAAGCAGGGACACTATGAGGGGCACTTGACCTAAAGCAGGGACACTATGAGGGGCACTTGACCTAAAGCAGGGACACTATGAGGGGCACTAGACCAGAAGCAAGGGTACTGTAGGGCGCAGTTGACCTAAAGCAGGGACACTATGAGGGGAACTTGACCTAAAGCAGGGGCAATGTGTAAGGCACTAGACCTGAAGCAAGGGCACTCTAGGAAGCAGCTGACCTAAAGCAGTGGCACTGTGAGGACACAAGACCTAAAGCAGGGACTCTGTAGGGGGCACTTGATGTAAAACGGGAGCACTGTGGGGGCACACTTGACTTAAAGCAGGGGCACTGTGGGGATACTTGACTTAAAGCAGAGGCTCTTTGGGGGGAAACTTCACCTAAAGCAGGAGCACCATGGGTGGATATTTGACCTAACGCAGGGCCATTGTGGGGGGCACTTCACCTAAAGCAGGGGTGCCTCACCTAAAGCAGGGACACTCTGTGGGGAACTTGACCTAAAGAGGGCCATTGTGGGGGCACCACTTAACCTAAAGCAGGAGCACTGTGGGGGACACTTGACTTAAAGAAGGGGCCCTTCACCTAAAGCAGGAGCACTGTGGGGGCACTTAACCTAAAGCAGGAGCACTGTGGGGGGCAATTGACTTAAAGCAGGGGCACTTCACCTAAGGCAGGGAAACTCTGTGGGAGGACTTAACCTAAAGCAGGGCCGGGGGAGGACTTCACCTAAAGCAGGGCCACTCTGGAGGGTACTTGACCTAAAGCAGGGGCACTAGAGGGACACAGAACAAAGGCACCAAAATGAGGGAAATTACCTGGATCAAGGCCACTTGGGGGTGGATTGTTGAATCAGATTGTTAAAGCTGGAGCACGTCACCTAAGGCAGGGACACTCTGTGGGGGCACTTAACCTAAAGCAAGAGTACTGTGGGGGGAACTTTACCTAAAGCAGGACCACTGTGGGGGGCACTTGACTTAAAGCAGGGGCACTTCACCTAAAGCAGGGAAACTCTGTGGGGAAACTTGACCTAAAGCAGAACCACTGTGGGGGGGACTTCACCTAAAGCAGGAGCACTGTGGGGGGAACTTCACCTAAAGCAGGAGCACTGTGGGGGGTACTTGACCTAAAGAAGGGGCACTAGAGGGACACAGAACAAAGGCACCAAAAATGAGGGAAATTACCTGGATAAGGGCCACTTAAGGGTGGATTGTTGAAGCAGAGCGCGCCTGGCACAGAAGCACTCAAGTATATGGGACTCTCAGAACATGAGTACTAGAGAAAAGAGAACTGGAGAAGAAGTACTAGACAAGGCGAATCTCCCTCAGGGGCCTTTGGCATAAAATTAAGGTATATATCATTATGCTGACACTTCATCCAAGGAAGGAAACAAGGAGGGTACATGATTAATTTTTTGGTTTCAGAAAAGCCAACTCTGTCCCCTTAATTGAGTCTGATGATGAAACGTCTTGGTGCCATACTCAAGAGATGTTTGCCCAGGAGTGCTGGTTCTTCTGGGGGCTACGGTATGCTTCTGCAGCACTGGAGACACTTGTCAATTTTTTTTCTGGAGTCTGTGGGGATTGGACTCCTTTTTTTTCTGGGAGTCTTGCAGACATTTTAATACAATTGGTAATTATTATGTCACATAACTTCTTTGAGTAACAGTTTTTCCTCCGGAGCTTCACTGACTTTTATCATTGTGACAAGTTGAAACCATAAGCAGCTCCCTCCGTCGCCCTTCTGGATAATAGTATAGGAGGTTTATCTTTCCCTTCTCTCCTCTTGTCTCTTCTTATCTGTCAATCTTGAGTATTTTTGGCCTCTTGTAAACAAATACCTTCCTACCTCCATGGGGGGTCATTAAACCCAAACATATCAACCAATGAAGGAATTACAGTCATAACTGACAGCTGGAAAACTTTCCCTCACCAATGTGGTCATTTTTTTTTTAAACTCTGACAACTTTATTTCTACTTCAAAAATGTGTTCAACGCAGTTGTCACTTCCCTGACTCTGCTCCTTTTAGTGGCTTATGTAAAGTAAATCATTTTAAATAATTCAGCAATGGGAAATAAAAATAAAAAAAGAATGGTGCTTTAAAGGGTTCTTTCCATTTTCATAAATTGATATTGTCAGATAGAGCTTGTAAATACAAGCAATTTTTAAAGTTTATTTCAGTTTTCAGCCATTTTTGAGATATTAACAGTTTTCTTATGTTTACAGCTCATTACCTTGGTGACCGACCACTGCTGCTAGACAGCAAAACACATGTAGTACTTACAAGCTCTTTTTCTTTGAGCTTGTAAGCACTGTTTTGAATATGACGAGGATCGCTGTAACGCTCTGTTTCTTCCTAATCCCAGCCAGCCTCAGCAAAGCGCTTACAATCTAGACAGCAGCAGTGGTCGGACTCCAAGGCAACAAGCTGTAAACAAAAGAAGCGTTAATATCTCAAGAAAAACTGCAAATTTTAATAAGCAGTACATTTCAAAAGTGCTTGTTATCGCAAGCTCTATCCGACAGCATCTATCTATAAATGTGGTAAGAAGAACCCTATAACTTTGAGTAAGATGGGGGGAGTGAAAAAGTGTTTTTTTTCTAAAAATGTCTTGTGACTTGATATGTCTTTACATCTCCTTCATATGCATGTTACAGGAAAATCCAAGGTTTATATTTACCAAATGATGCTTCCAAAAGTGCAACCCCAGACAAATTCTCAGTAGTAAAATGAGATTAAAAAAAAAATAATAACTACTTTGCAAAGTTGTAAAAGTTGTCAAAAATGACATCACTTCCTGCTTTACAACTACTGGCCGAAGATGAAGCTCGCTGACTTCCTGCTCCGCCCTCCCTGCATGTCCTGCGAGCGCAATACTCATTATACTGAGAGATCTCTGCCCCATTTTTTTGAGGTCTCTGGTTGCATTTACACTAGAAATTATTGGGAAGAAGAAAAAGTAAAAAAGTTTTTCTTTTTAACTTTTTGTAGTTCCTCTTTGCAAATAGTTTTCAAAAGTCTTAGGAAACTATACTTACGCTCCCTAATCCCCAGTAGGCTCCCATCAATTCCCCCCGGTCTTTACTTCATGGCCCTATCTTGAAACTTTTAAAATGGCAGGAAATGAAAGCTCATCCAATCACTGGTCGCAGCCGTGATCCGCCTCCTCCAGTGATTGGCTGATAGAGCAGTTAGCATCATTTTCAGGGTTTCAATATGGACCAGGGAGTAGAGGGCAGTAGAGACTGGGTAAGCGACAGTATGGGAGCTGTGAGGGATCAAAAAGGATGAGTATCACTTACTTTTTCTTTTTCCTTTATTTCTTTCTACATTTCTTTTTTTTTATATATATATTACCAGTCTGAACCTTTTAAAAAATATTTTTTTCTATCAGCTAGAAAACCTCATGAATCCTTTCCTGAAACTTTTTAATATATTCTGCCTATCATCTTGTTGCAAAAATGTTTTCCAACTTTTTCCTTCGTTTATACATTCTTATTAAAACAAAAATTTAATCTTGCAACAATGGGATTGGACAAATGTTGGATCATCATAAATTCTGGATTATCAGATATTAATTATGATTTCTGGATGATCAGATATTAATTATGATGTGTATAAGGTAGCATTGAAACAATTCTTAAATATATAGCTCCTCATGCAAACTTTTGACTCAAGGCTGTAGAAAGAGAGAGGAGGACTGGGGTATACGAGATAACACCAAAAAAACGCTCTGCCTAGGACAGATTACTAAAATAGAGGGATAGGTCAGTAAACTGAATTGTTGATACAGGTAATGACCCAGTCATCCTCTATCTGTGACTTTGGCCACCATTTAATCCCAATTGGCACCAAAGGATTTTTCCAAAAAATACTATCCTAGAAAGTTGTGTACAATTAAAAACTGTGTCAGAGGAAATATGGCTGAGCTGCAATACCACAACTGACCAGTAGACAGGTGTGGCGCTATTTTTGGAAGAAAGCAGCACTGTTTTTCTAATCCTATAAAATCCCCCTTAACCAAAAATATTAAAATTTACTCTACTGGCTAACACAGTACAAAGAATTATTTTTCCCTCATACTCATTTTTTATATCCATGTATTACTAATCTTTGTACAGAATTTTAGCGTTTTACTTGTTCTGTTATGTTGTGTCGATCATTTTTGCAATTTTGACAACAAGAAGTTTAGACATTTTGGCTGTCAACAGTGAATTTCCTACTTGATAAATGGTTACTTTGTAACTCATGAAAAAGATCTGAAAAAGTAAGAGTTGGACCATCATTGATTTCTGGGAAGTTAAATGAAAAGTTACAAACTTTATGACTGCACTTCCCTTTGCCCTTTTTATTTTTCAAAATGGCCACAACAACGAAACTGAAAAAAATGCAAATATCTCAATAATTAAATGAAACACCATTACCAAACTTAGCTTAACTTCTGAATTAATTGCGTGTCTGTATGCGCCACACTAAGCACGAAGAACAGAAAGAGGAGAAGAGAACTGTTTGAGGACTTGAGAACCAAAATTGTTGAAAAATATCAACAACACATGAGTTTGTTGTATGTAATTACTTAATATGGCCAAATTTACAGTATGGGTGGAAATCTACTTAAATTCCACTAACAAAGTCAAAAGTCTTTTTGGAAACTGAAATTCCCTATTGATGGTCTATAGGAGGAAATCTAAGCAGAGCTTCTCTCTTAGATGGTCGGAATTCATATCAGATAATTAATTGGGAAATCTGGGAATCGGATCTTTTCTTAGACCCAAGCATAGAAAGTTTTCTAAACATAATAAACAGTAAAACAAAAATGTTGAAATATTTAAAAAAAAATAATATTAATAAGTTATTTTTTATTGATTCTTATTTCCGAGTTTTATTTTGGATCCGACTCCCGCGTTAATATATTTTTTCCTCACATTTTACCTTTTTACCTCTACGAAAATTTTATTTTCCTTTAAAAGTGAAAGGCTATAAATCTCTTGTTTTTCAAACTTGTTTCTGGAAATATCCTGATTTAATGCACCTCTTGGGACTTTGGGTTGGGAGATACCATCCCACCCTGACCTTTCGGTCTCCTTTCACATCCTATGAAGCAAGGCCCTTATGGTTTCTCTCTGGTGGAAAAAGGGTTTGGAGACCCAAAAAAAATGTTGGCAGCTTTTATATTAGTTTCCATCTGTTCTACAGATGTTCTAACTCGCTCAACAGTCTTGTTCTGCTTTATAAGGACTCGGTCTACGATGCCCTATGATAGATGTGAAGCCTAAAACATTTAGCCCCGGGGGGATTCGTGGAGATGACCCTCTGTCCTCTCCTCATCTATACATCTGGTAGACAATATGCTAATATTGCATGTATAGTAAATTCTATGATCTGGAGAATTAAAAGGACATAACTTGAAATACAGATCTGGTAACATTCCAGAATCACACAGCAATTTATTGGAGGAAATAAAAGTATGAGAAGAGATTAAAAATCAAATACAAATGATAGATTTTTGATAGATTGCCTATAATATAGGCTGACAAAACCATAGAAATAGATAGATAGATTATAGATAGATAATAGATAATAGATAGATAATAGATAGATGATAGATAATAGATAGATAAATAGATAGATAGATAATAGATAGATGATAGATAGATAATAGATAGATAGATAATAGACAGATGATATATAATAGATAGATAGATAGAGAGATAGATAATAGATAATTGATGATAGATAGATAGATAATAGATAATAGATAGATAGATAATAGATAGATGATAGATAGATAATAGATAGATAGATAGATAGATAATACATAGATAGATAATAGATAGATGATAGATAGATAATAGATAGATAGATAATAGATAGATAATAGATAATAGATAGATAATAGATAGATGATAGATAGATGATAGATAATAGATAGATAGATAGATAGATAATAGATAATAGATAGATAGATAATAGATAGATGATAGATAGATAATAGATAGATAGATAGATAATAGATAGATAATAGATAGATAGAGAGATACATAGATAGATAATAGATAGATAGATAATAGATAGATAATAGATAGATAGATAGATAATAGATAGATAATAGATAGATAGATAGATAATAAATAGATAATAGATAGATAGATTATAGATAGATTATAGATAGATAGATAATAGATAGATAATAGATAGATAGATAATAGATAGATAATAGATAGATAGATAGATAATAAATAGATAATAGATAGATAGATAGATAGATTATAGATAGATAGATAATAGATAGGTAATAGATAGATAATAGATAGATAGATAATAGATAGATGATAGATAGATAATAGATAGATAGATAATAGATAGATAGATAGATAATAGATAGATAGAGAGATAGATAGATAATAGATAGATAGATAATAGATAGATAGATAGATAGATAATAGATAGATAATAGATAGGTAATAGATAGATAGATAATAGATAGATAGATAATAGATAGATGATAGATAGATAATAGATAGATAGAGAGATAGATAGATAGATAATAGATAGATAGAGAGATAGATAGATAGATAATAGATAGATGATAGATAGATAGATGATAGATAATAGATAGATAGATAGATAGATAGATAATAGATAAATAGATAATAGATAGATAGAGAGATAGATAGATAGATAATAGATAGATAGATAATAGATAGATAATAGATAGATAGATAATAGATAGATGATAGATAATAGATAGATAATAAATAGATAATAGATAGATAGATAGATAGATAATAGATAGATAATAGATAGATAGATAGATAGATAGATAGATAATAGATAGATAGAGAGATAGATAGATAGATAATAGATAGATAGATAATAGATAGATAATAGATAGATAGATAGATAGATAGATAGATAGATAATAGATAGATAGATAATAGATAGATAGATAGATAGATAATAGATAGATAATAGATAGATAGATAATAGATAGATGATAGATAATAGATAGATAATAAATAGATAATAGATAGATAGATAGATAATAGATAGATAATAGATAGATAGATAATAGATAGATAATAGATAGATAGATAGATAATAAATAGATAATAGATAGATAGATAGATAGATTATAGATAGATTATAGATAGATAGATAAATAGATAGATAGATAGATAATAGATAATAGATAGATGATAGATAATAGATAGATGATAGATAGATAATAGATGATAGATAGATGATAGATAGATGATAGATAGATAATAGATAGATGATAGATAGATAATAGATAGATAATAGATAATAGATAGATAATAGATAGATAATAGATAGATGATAGATAGATAATAGATAATAGATAGATAATAGATAGATGATAGATAGATAATAGATAGATGATAGATAGATGATAGATAATAGATAGATAATAGATAGATGATAGATAGATAATAGATAGATGATAGATAATAGATAATAGTTAGATGATAGATAGATAATAGATAATAGATAGATAATAGATGATAGATAATAGATAGATAATAGATGATAGATAATAGATAGATAATAGATAGATAGATGGATAATAGATGATAGATAGTTTGCATTGATTTCTTCCTACAGCAGACCAGGAAGGTACAAGCTTTTCAGTCTCGGGGCGATAATGTAAATTGGACCATCCAAAAGGGCCACAATGTGTAAAACAGGTGGAGCACCCAATTCTGGGACACCAACTGTTTGGGAATATGGGGTCCTCAGTTCGTCTTTTAGGTAGATGGAGACTGCTCATGTATCTAGCTCCCGTCATGTAATTACAGAAAAACACTGGTGCCATGAATTGCAAATGAGAGATGGGCAAATGTGAGTGATCATCTTACCCCTCTTCTCTTTGTAGAGGCAAATGAAGGGTTAGTTAAATTCTTGCTTTTTTGGGGGTTATTGGAGATCCTGCCATAAATATCTTATTTAATAAAATCTTGTTAAAGGAACATTCTGTGAAAATCTGAGTCATGGTGGTTCCTAGGGGGCCGTGCTTGACACTACGGAATCAATGCCCCCGAGGAATTAATAAGGCATAACACAAGATACATAAACTGCAGTAGCTGGAACCACACTGTATAGTATCTTGGCTGCTAGTTGCATCAGAGTTTGGAAAGATTGATTTTTTTTAAGCATACACCTCTGTAAAGACATACAAAGAAACTATAGACTGTACAAAAGTGACTTCCCAACCATTTCTTTTGACTCAACATATCAAGAGAAGAGTTGTCCTGACCTAAATCTATTATTATTTTTATTTATTATTATAGCGCCATTTATTCCTTGGCGCTTTACATGTGAGAAAGGGGTATACATAATAAAAACAAGTATAATAATCTTAAACAATAGAAGAAACTGACTGGTACAGGAGGAGCGAGGACCCTGCCCGCGAGGGCTCACAATCTACAAGGGATGGGTGAGGATACAGTAGGTGAGTGCAGAGCTGGTCGTGCAGCGGTATGGTGGAGCGGTGGTTACTGCAGGTTGTAGGCTTGTAGGAAGAGGTGGGTGTTCAGGCTCCTTTTGAAGGTTTCCACGGTAGATGAGAGTCTGATATGTTGGGGTAGAGAGTTCCAGAGTAGGGGGGAAGCACGGGAGAAATCTTGTATGCGATTGTGGGAGGAGGAGATAAGAGGGGAGTAGAGCAGGAGATCTTGTGAGGATCGGAGGTTGCGTGCAGGTATGTACTGGGAGACTAGGCCAGAGATGTATGGAGGAGACAGGTTGTGGATGGCTTTGTATGTCATGGTTAGGGTTTTGAACTTGAGTCTCTGGGCAATGGGGAGCCAGTGAAGAGATTGACAGAGAGGAGAGGCCGGGGAATAGCGGGGGGACAGGTGGATTAGTTGGGCAGCAGAGTTTAGGATAGATTGGAGGGGTGCGAGAGTGTTAGAGGGGAGGCCACAGAGCAGGAGGTTGCAGTAGTCCAGGCGGGAGATGATGAGGGCGTGCACTAGTGGTATTGCAGATTCTTGAGTAATGAATGTATGAATCCGGGAAATATTTTAGAGTTAGAGACGGCTGGAAGAGGAAATGGTAAACTTGTTTAAAAAAAAAAAAAAAAGAAAACACGATTTTGCGATACTCTGTTGGGAGATATTAATTCTACGTGTGTCTCTTTGTGGCTAGCCAGTTGCTGTGATGTAATTTGCAGCCTATCAAAGGTTTTGCTAGCACGTCGGGATATTGTATGGAATTTGCATCATGGATAATTGGAGTTCATAGTAAAATTCATGTAGAGTTGGACACATCAGTACAGAGTGATGTGCATGCGCCATAAGGGATACACATATTCCAGGCAGAAAAGTATTCAACTAGGAATTTGTATGTTACCCAAAAATGAAAAAAAAAAACACCTCATTTTAGTATTTTTGTTAGATTCAACATTTTCACGCTAGTCTAATTACCCTCTAAATAATAGGATAATACATTCGAACACAACATCAAACCTCTTTAAATTAGGACATGCTCCAGGTGTTTCTTAAAGGGGTTGTCCTATTTGATTTTTTTTTTTAAAGGCTCAGAATAGGTTTAACAAAAAATAAAATATTGATCTCACTAATCCCCAAGTTACTCACTTTCCAATATTAGTTGGTACCCGACAGAGACATATGACCACTGCAGCCAATCACTGGCTGAGAAGGGTCTTTGATACAGCTAATGAGTGGTTGAGCAGCAGAGAGGGGTCAGGAAGTGGAGACCGGCGTGGGAATCAGAATACATCAGAAAAGTGGTGATCGCAGATCAGTGAACTGTTCGATGTTCTTTTTATTTAAGCCTAATAATTTTGAAGACTTCGACACCCCATTTTAAGAGGATCTGTAATAACATCAAAAGTGGCCAGTTTTGCTCTTGCTTTGTTCCTGCTGTTCCCATGAGTGTGCTGTTTTTTTTTGTTTTAACCCTAAAATATGCCATACGGTTCAAGAGATATCGGCCTTTTTTTAGTTGCATTTTTAATGTTTTTTCCCAAGGGGGCGTGGCTCACAGTGTAATAATGCAAAGCAGCCTAAAGACACGCCCCTGAGGATCCTGTTTGACAAGCCCCTTTAGAAAAGACCATATATATGAGCACTAAACAAAAGTCTCATATCTCTGGATCCATACAGCAGATTTAAAAATAACAACAAAAAACAGAATTCTTAGGGGAGAAGCGAGAATAAAAGAAGAGCAAAAACTGACCACTTTTAACCTGGCGACAGGTCCCCTTTAAGTGCAAAACACCTCTTTATTACCTTTTTAATTCCCCAAAAATACTATTTTTTTTCTTTTTGCAGTGCTTTTATGAAATATTTTTTAGGGTCAAGCACTGTGCTCTCCTCCAGTCTGACAGTATTTATAGATCTCATATAACAAAAGAAAGGAAATACTCACCCAACAAATTGCAATTTTATTAATGTCATAAAAAAAATTATATTTTGTGAAAACAACAACGAAAATTATGAAAAAAATGTAATAGTTAATTAATTAATTATTTTTTACTCTTCTTTTATTGATGTTGCGTCGTTCAACTTTTATCCTTTTTTTTTAAATCTTATACTTAGTATACCAAATATGCTAAATTTTATGATATTTACCAAGGGGATGTTGCTCACGGGATCCTCTGGGGTGTGCTCTGCATAATCCCATATGAGCCATGCCACCTAAGACTATTATTTTCACGAAATAAAAAGGAACATATCTCTGGAACAATATGGTGGATCTAAAAAAAAATACAAGCATCTAAGATGATCCAGGAAAGTTAATTGGCAAGAATTTTCCCAGGAGATCATAAAGTAGCATAGCCTCGGCGCAGAAAACCCATATGGGGGTTTGGGCGCCATCGTTAGGTACGTTTGGTGCATGAGGCCAAAATCATATACGCAAACTAATATGAGCAACTGAGCCCTTAAGGCCTCCGCCGGCACCAGAAATAGCTGATCGGCAGTCGAATCCTCATCAGTCAGATATTGATGACCTGTCCTAGGGATAGCCGATCAATGTAAAAGTCTCAGATAACTCCTTTTAATAGGCCTAAAAAAGAAAAGAGTGCTACTAATTTTAATTTTGGTCATAATGAGCAAGTTAAGGTAATCATTCAAAACTGACAGCAGGTTACACCTGGAATGTACAAAAACAGAAAAGTTAATTCCCGACATTTCTCCAACTTTTTTGTGCCTATTTTCTAACAAACAAATTTACTATTTAATTAATATATAACTGCTGGACCCATTTTTTAATCTATTTTGCAGTTTTCTGAGAGCATTTCTAAAGTTGTTTTCTTTTTTGAAAAATAAATATATCCACCAGACACGCCCCTTTTACAAGACACACCCTTTTGGCACAAATTGACTCCTCCCACTTCACACGGAATCTCGGTCGCCCGCAAAATCTCTGACGTTGCTTCCCTGAAATGGCAGGCTAGAAGAAACCTTGTGGAATCACTGATTTCCAAAAAGTCTCCATGGGACCCAAGAGATTTGCTGGGTGTCCCGAAGGTTTCCCATTTTTCCCAGACCCTGCTGGACATTTAGCAAAAATTGTCAAATAAGCTCAGGACTAAGATAGGAATCCATACTAAACATTTCCCTAAAACATAACCAAGCCATGATGCAGCCATGATCAGTGAAAAGGAGAGCAAAGCATCCGGGGCCCTGCACCTCAGGGGGCCCAACTGCCCCTGTAACAAATAAAAGAATGATCAGAAAATCAAGTTGGCTCTTCAGTAAAATCCGGCTCATTTCAGATCGCAGTTTACAGTTCTGTTTCTCGATGTTTATTTGCAGCTGAACTTGCGACACCCAATGAACAAGAGCAAAGACTCCAAAGGTCACAGAATATCTCCATCGATAGGATATCAGCGGTCAAAGTCCCCTGATACCGAGCAATAATCTGCCGCAGATGGCTGATGAGCCGGAGCGGCTATTGCTATACAGCCGACTCTTTCAGCTTCTATGACTCTTGTAATTTCATTCATGAAGTCAAAACTTTGGCATGGCGGGTATGTATAAGCGAGAGAATCCAAGTCACACACATTCCAGGATGACAAAATGAATTAACAGCCAGATGTATGAAAGTCAAGACATCACTTCAGAATGAGCACTTAGTAATTACTGCTGCTACCAGATCAGTGCATTGCATATCAGCAGGGGGCTGTATACATGGTCAATGGAAATCGTTATATGTAAAGATTTATATAAATATATATAGAAATATACCTCCTGTACAGAAGAATGTTATTACAATAAGAACTATAGTACTGTTCTCTATATAGAAGGATATAACTACTATAATACTGCCCCCTATGTACAAGAATATAACTACTATAATACTGCCCCTATGTACAAGAATATAATTACTATAATACTGCCCCCTATGTACAAGAATATAACTACTATAATACTGCCCCTATGTACAAGAATATAATTACTATAATATTGCCCCCTATGTACAAGAATATAACTGCTATAATACTGTCCCAATGTACAAGAATATAACTACTATAATACTGGTCCTATGTACAAGAATATAACTACTATAATACTGCCCCCTATGTACAAGAATATAGCTACTATAATACTGCTCCTATGTACAAGAATATAACTACTATAATACTGCCCCTATGTACAAGAATATAACTACTATAATACTGCCCCTATGTACAAGAATATAACTACTATAATACTGCCCCTATGTACAAGAATATAACTACTATAATACTGCCCCCTATGTACAAGAATATAACTACTATAATACTGCCCCTATGTACAAGAATATAACTACTATAATACTGCCCCTATGTACAAGAATATAACTACTATAATACTGCTCCTATGTACAATAATATAACTACTATAATACTGCTCCTATGTACAAGAATATAACTACTATAATACTGCTCCTATGTACAAGAATATAACTACTATAATACTGCCCCTATGTACAAGAATATAACTACTATAATACTGCCCCTATGTACAAGAATATAACTACTATAATACTGCTCCTATGTACAATAATATAACTACTATAATACTGCTCCTATGTACAAGAATATAACTACTATAATACTGCCTCCTATGTACAAGAATATAACTACTATAATACTGCTCCTATGTACAAGAATATAACTACTATAATACTGCCCACTATGTACAAGAATATAACTACTATAATACTGCCCCTATGTACAAGAATATAACTACTATATTACTGCTCCTATGTACAAGAATATAACTACTATAATACTGCTCCTATGTACAAGAATATAACTACTATAATACTGCTCCTATGTACAAGAATATAACTACTATAATACTGCTCCTATGTACAAGAATATAACTACTATAATACTGCCCTCTATGTACAAGAATATAACTACTATAATACTGCTCCCTATGTACAAGAATATAACTACTATAATACTGCCCCCTATGTACAAGAATATAACTACTATAATACTGCCCCTATGTACAAGAATATAACTACTATAATACTGCCCCTATGTACAAGAATATAACTACTATAATACTGCCCCTATGTACAAGAATATAACTACTATAATACTGCCCCTATGTACAAGAATATAACTACTATAATACTGCCCACTATGTACAAGAATATAACTACTATAATACTGCCCCTATGTACAAGAATATAACTACTATAATACTGCCCCTATGTACAAGAATATAACTACTATAATACTGCTCCTATGTACAATAATATAACTACTATAATACTGCTCCTATCTACAAGAATATAACTACTATAATACTGCTCCTATGTACAAGAATATAACTACTATAATACTGCCCCTATGTACAAGAATATAACTACTATAATACTGCCCCTATGTACAAGAATATAACTACTATAATACTGCTCCTATGTGCAATAATATAACTACTATAATACTGCTCCTATGTACAAGAATATAACTACTATAATACTGCCTCCTATGTACAAGAATATAACTACTATAATACTGCTCCTATGTACAAGAATATAACTACTATAATACTGCCCACTATGTACAAGAATATAACTACTATAATACTGCCCTTTTGTACAAGAATATAACTACTATAATACTGCTCCTATGTACAACAATATAACTACTATAATACTGCTCCTATGTACAAGAATATAACTACTATAATACTGCTCCTATGTACAAGAATATAACTACTATAATACTGCTCCTATGTACAAGAATATAACTACTATAATACTGCCCTCTATGTTCAAGAATATAACTACTATAATACTGCTCCCTATGAACAAGAATATAACTACTATAATACTGCCCCCTATGTACAAGAATATAACTACTATAATACTGCTCCTATGTACAATAATATAACTACTATAATACTGCTCCTATGTACAAGAATATAACTACTATAATACTGCCTCCTATGTACAAGAATATAACTACTATAATACTGCTCCTATGTACAAGAATATAACTACTATAATACTGCCCACTATGTACAAGAATATAACTAGTATAATACTGCCCCTATGTACAAGAATATAACTACTATAATACTGCCCCTATGTACAAGAATATAACTACTATAATACTGCTCCTATGTACAATAATATAACTACTATAATACTGCTCCTATCTACAAGAATATAACTACTATAATACTGCTCCTATGTACAAGAATATAACTACTATAATACTGCCCCTATGTACAAGAATATAACTACTATAATACTGCCCCTATGTACAAGAATATAACTACTATAATACTGCTCCTATGTACAATAATATAACTACTATAATACTGCTCCTATGTACAAGAATATAACTACTATAATACTGCCTCCTATGTACAAGAATATAACTACTATAATACTGCTCCTATGTACAAGAATATAACTACTATAATACTGCCCACTATGTACAAGAATATAACTACTATAATACTGCCCTTTTGTACAAGAATATAACTACTATAATACTGCCCTTTTGTACAAGAATATAACTACTATAATACTGCTCCTATGTACAACAATATAACTACTATAATACTGCCCCCTATGTACAAGAATATAACTACTATAATAGTGCCCCTATGTACAAGAATATAACTACTATAATACTGTCCCTATGTACAAGAATATAACTACCATAATAGTGCCCCTATGTACAAGAATATAGGTACTATAATACTGCTCCTATGTACAAGAATATAACTACTATAATACTGCCCACTATGTACAAGAATATAACTACTATAATACTGCCCCTATGTACAAGAATATAACTACTATAATACTGCCCCTATGTACAAGAATATAACTACTATAATACTGCCCCTATGTACAAGAATATAACTACTATAATACTGCCCCTATGTACAAGAATATAACTACTATAATACTGCCCACTATGTACAAGAATATAACTACTATAATACTGCCCCTATGTACAAGAATATAACTACTATAATACTGCCCCTATGTACAAGAATATAACTACTATAATACTGCTCCTATGTACAATAATATAACTACTATAATACTGCTCCTATCTACAAGAATATAACTACTATAATACTGCTCCTATGTACAAGAATATAACTACTATAATACTGCCCCTATGTACAAGAATATAACTACTATAATACTGCCCCTATGTACAAGAATATAACTACTATAATACTGCTCCTATGTACAATAATATAACTACTATAATACTGCTCCTATGTACAAGAATATAACTACTATAATACTGCCTCCTATGTACAAGAATATAACTACTATAATACTGCTCCTATGTACAAGAATATAACTACTATAATACTGCCCACTATGTACAAGAATATAACTACTATAATACTGCCCTTTTGTACAAGAATATAACTACTATAATACTGCTCCTATGTACAACAATATAACTACTATAATACTGCCCCCTATGTACAAGAATATAACTACTATAATAGTGCCCCTATGTACAAGAATATAACTACTATAATACTGTCCCTATGTACAAGAATATAACTACCATAATAGTGCCCCTATGTACAAGAATATAGCTACTATAATACTGCTCCTATGTACAAGAATATAACTACTATAATACTGCCCACTATGTACAAGAATATAACTACTGTAATACTGCCCCTATGTACAAGAATATAACTACTATAATACTGCTCCTATGTACAAGAATATAACTACTATAATAATGCTCCTATGTACAAGAGTATAACTACTATAATACTGCTCCTATGTACAACAATATAACTACTATAATACTGCCCCTATGTACAAGAATATAACTACTATAATACTGCCTCCTATGTACAAGAATATAACTACTATAATACTGCTCCTATGTACAAGAATATAACTACTATAATACTGCCTCCTATGTACAAGAATATAACTACTATAATACTGCTCATATATACAAGAATATAACTACTATAATACTGCTCCCTATGTACAAGAATATAACTACTATAATACTGCTCCTATGTACAAGAATATAACTACTATAATACTGCTCCTATGTACAAGAATATAACTACTATAATTCTGCCCCCTATGTACAAGAATATAACTACTATAATACTGACCCCTATGTGCAAGAATATAACTACTATAATACTGCTCCCTATGTACAAGAATATAACTACTATAATACTGCTCCTATGTACAAGAATATAACTACTATAATACTGCTCCCTATGTACAAGAATATAACTACTATAATACTGCTCCTATGTACAAGAATATAACTACTATAATACTGCCCCCTATGTACAAGAATATAACTACTATAATACTGCTCCTATGTACAAGAATATAACTACTATAATACTGCTCCTATGTACAAGAATATAACTACTATAATTCTGCCCCCTATGTACAAGAATATAACTACTATAATACTGACCCCTATGTGCAAGAATATAACTACTATAATACTGCTCCCTATGTACAAGAATATAACTACTATAATACTGCTCCTATGTACAAGAATATAACTACTATAATACTGCTCCCTATGTACAAGAATATAACTACTATAATACTGCTCCTATGTACAAGAATATAACTACTATAATACTGCCCCCTATGTACAAGAATATAACTACTATAATACTGCTCCTATGTACAAGAATATAACTACTATAATACTGCCCCCTATGTACAAGAATATAACTACTATAATACTGCTCCTATGTACAAGAATATAACTACTATAATACTGCTCCTATGTACAAGAATATAACTACTATAATTCTGCCCCCTATGTACAAGAATATAACTACTATAATACTGCTCCTATGTACAAGAATATAACTACTATAATACTGCCTCCTATGTACAAGAATATAACTACTATAATACTGCTCATATATACAAGAATATAACTACTATAATACTGCTCCCTATGTACAAGAATATAACTACTATAATACTGCTCCTATGTACAAGAATATAACTACTATAATACTGCTCCTATGTACAAGAATATAACTACTATAATTCTGCCCCCTATGTACAAGAATATAACTACTATAATACTGACCCCTATGTACAAGAATATAACCACTATAATACTGCTCCTATGTACAATAATATAACTACTATAATACTGCTCCTATGTACAAGAATATAACTACTATAATACTGCCTCCTATGTACAAGATTATAACTACTATAATACTGCTCCTATGTACAAGAATATAACTACTATAATACTGCTCCTATGTACAAGAATATAACTACTATAATACTGCTCCTATGTACAAGAATATAACTACTATAATACTGCTCCTATGTACAAGAATATAACTACTATAATACTGCCCTCTATGTACAAGAATATAACTACTATAATACTGCTCCCTATGTACAAGAATATAACTACTATAATACTGCCCCCTATGTACAAGAATATAACTACTATAATACTGCCCCCTATGTACAAGAATATAACTACTATAATACTGCCCCTATGTACAAGAATATAACTACTATAATACTGCCCCTATGTACAAGAATATAACTACTATAATACTGCCCCTATGTACAAGAATATAACTACTATAATACTACCCACTATGTACAAGAATATAACTACTATAATACTGCCCCTATGTACAAGAATATAACTACTATAATACTGCCCCTATGTACAAGAATATAACTACTATAATACTGCTCCTATGTACAATAATATAACTACTATAATACTGCTCCTATGTACAAGAATATAACTACTATAATACTGCTCCTATGTACAAGAATATAACTACTATAATACTGCCCCTATGTACAAGAATATAACTACTATAATACTGCCCCTATGTACAAGAATATAACTACTATAATACTGCTCCTATGTACAATAATATAACTACTATAATACTGCTCCTATGTACAAGAATATAACTACTATAATACTGCCTCCTATGTACAAGAATATAACTACTATAATACTGCTCCTATGTACAAGAATATAACTACTATAATACTGCCCACTATGTACAAGAATATAACTACTATAATACTGCCCTTTTGTACAAGAATATAACTACTATAATACTGCTCCTATGTACAACAATATAACTACTATAATACTGCTCCTATGTACAAGAATATAACTACTATAATACTGCTCCTATGTACAAGAATATAACTACTATAATACTGCTCCTATGTACAAGAATATAACTACTATAATACTGCCCTCTATGTTCAAGAATATAACTACTATAATACTGCTCCCTATGTACAAGAATATAACTACTATAATACTGCCCCCTATGTACAAGAATATAACTACTATAATAGTGCCCCTATGTACAAGAATATAACTACTATAATACTGTCCCTATGTACAAGAATATAACTACCATAATAGTGCCCCTATGTACAAGAATATAGCTACTATAATACTGCTCCTATGTACAAGAATATAACTACTATAATACTGCCCACTATGTACAAGAATATAACTACTGTAATACTGCCCCTATGTACAAGAATATAACTACTATAATACTGCTCCTATGTACAAGAATATAACTACTATAATAATGCTCCTAGGTACAAGAGTATAACTACTATAATACTGCTCCTATGTACAACAATATAACTACTATAATACTGCCCCTATGTACAAGAATATAACTACTATAATACTGCCTCCTATGTACAAGAATATAACTACTATAATACTGCTCCTATGTACAAGAATATAACTACTATAATACTGCCTCCTATGTACAAGAATATAACTACTATAATACTGCTCATATATACAAGAATATAACTACTATAATACTGCTCCCTATGTACAAGAATATAACTACTATAATACTGCTCCTATGTACAAGAATATAACTACTATAATACTGCTCCTATGTACAAGAATATAACTACTATAATTCTGCCCCCTATGTACAAGAATATAACTACTATAATACTGACCCCTATGTGCAAGAATATAACTACTATAATACTGCTCCCTATGTACAAGAATATAACTACTATAATACTGCTCCTATGTACAAGAATATAACTACTATAATACTGCTCCCTATGTACAAGAATATAACTACTATAATACTGCTCCTATGTACAAGAATATAACTACTATAATACTGCCCCCTATGTACAAGAATATAACTACTATAATACTGCTCCTATGTACAAGAATATAACTACTATAATACTGCTCCTATGTACAAGAATATAACTACTATAATTCTGCCCCCTATGTACAAGAATATAACTACTATAATACTGACCCCTATGTGCAAGAATATAACTACTATAATACTGCTCCCTATGTACAAGAATATAACTACTATAATACTGCTCCTATGTACAAGAATATAACTACTATAATACTGCTCCCTATGTACAAGAATATAACTACTATAATACTGCTCCTATGTACAAGAATATAACTACTATAATACTGCCCCCTATGTACAAGAATATAACTACTATAATACTGCTCCTATGTACAAGAATATAACTACTATAATAATGCTCCTATGTACAAGAGTATAACTACTATAATACTGCTCCTATGTACAACAATATAACTACTATAATACTGCCCCTATGTACAAGAATATAACTACTATAATACTGCCTCCTATGTACAAGAATATAACTACTATAATACTGCTCCTATGTACAAGAATATAACTACTATAATACTGCCTCCTATGTACAAGAATATAACTACTATAATACTGCTCATATATACAAGAATATAACTACTATAATACTGCTCCCTATGTACAAGAATATAACTACTATAATACTGCTCCTATGTACAAGAATATAACTACTATAATACTGCTCCTATGTACAAGAATATAACTACTATAATTCTGCCCCCTATGTACAAGAATATAACTACTATAATACTGACCCCTATGTGCAAGAATATAACTACTATAATACTGCTCCCTATGTACAAGAATATAACTACTATAATACTGCTCCTATGTACAAGAATATAACTACTATAATACTGCTCCCTATGTACAAGAATATAACTACTATAATACTGCTCCTATGTACAAGAATATAACTACTATAATACTGCCCCCTATGTACAAGAATATAACTACTATAATACTGCTCCTATGTACAAGAATATAACTACTATAATACTGCTCCTATGTACAAGAATATAACTACTATAATTCTGCCCCCTATGTACAAGAATATAACTACTATAATACTGACCCCTATGTGCAAGAATATAACTACTATAATACTGCTCCCTATGTACAAGAATATAACTACTATAATACTGCTCCTATGTACAAGAATATAACTACTATAATACTGCTCCCTATGTACAAGAATATAACTACTATAATACTGCTCCTATGTACAAGAATATAACTACTATAATACTGCCCCCTATGTACAAGAATATAACTACTATAATACTGCTCCTATGTACAAGAATATAACTACTATAATACTGCCCCCTATGTACAAGAATATAACTACTATAATACTGCTCCTATGTACAAGAATATAACTACTATAATTCTGCCCCCTATGTACAAGAATATAACTACTATAATACTGCTCCTATGTACAAGAATATAACTACTATAAAACTGCCTCCTATGTACAAGAATATAACTACTATAATACTGCTCATATATACAAGAATATAACTACTATAATACTGCTCCCTATGTACAAGAATATAACTACTATAATACTGCTCCTATGTACAAGAATATAACTACTATAATACTGCTCCTATGTACAAGAATATAACTACTATAATTCTGCCCCCTATGTACAAGAATATAACTACTATAATACTGACCCCTATGTACAAGAATATAACCACTATAATACTGCTCCTATGTACAATAATATAACTACTATAATACTGCTCCTATGTACAAGAATATAACTACTATAATACTGCCTCCTATGTACAAGAATATAACTACTATAATACTGCTCCTATGTACAAGAATATAACTACTATAATACTGCTCCTATGTACAAGAATATAACTACTATAATACTGCTCCTATGTACAAGAATATAACTACTATAATACTGCTCCTATGTACAAGAATATAACTACTATAATACTGCCCTCTATGTACAAGAATATAACTACTATAATACTGCTCCCTATGTACAAGAATATAACTACTATAATACTGCCCCCTATGTACAAGAATATAACTACTATAATACTGCCCCTATGTACAAGAATATAACTACTATAATACTGCCCCTATGTACAAGAATATAACTACTATAATACTGCCCCTATGTACAAGAATATAACTACTATAATACTGCCCCTATGTACAAGAATATAACTACTATAATACTGCCCACTATGTGCAAGAATATAACTACTATAATACTGCCCCTATGTACAAGAATATAACTACTATAATACTGCCCCTATGTACAAGAATATAACTACTATAATACTGCTCCTATGTACAATAATATAACTACTATAATACTGCTCCTATCTACAAGAATATAACTACTATAATACTGCTCCTATGTACAAGAATATAACTACTATAATACTGCCCCTATGTACAAGAATATAACTACTATAATACTGCCCCTATGTACAAGAATATAACTACTATAATACTGCTCCTATGTACAATAATATAACTACTATAATACTGCTCCTATGTACAAGAATATAACTACTATAATACTGCCTCCTATGTACAAGAATATAACTACTATAATACTGCTCCTATGTACAAGAATATAACTACTATAATACTGCCCACTATGTACAAGAATATAACTACTATAATACTGCCCTTTTGTACAAGAATATAACTACTATAATACTGCTCCTATGTACAACAATATAACTACTATAATACTGCTCCTATGTACAAGAATATAACTACTATAATACTGCTCCTATGTACAAGAATATAACTACTATAATACTGCTCCTATGTACAAGAATATAACTACTATAATACTGCCCTCTATGTTCAAGAATATAACTACTATAATACTGCTCCCTATGTACAAGAATATAACTACTATAATACTGCCCCCTATGTACAAGAATATAACTACTATAATAGTGCCCCTATGTACAAGAATATAACTACTATAATACTGTCCCTATGTACAAGAATATAACTACCATAATAGTGCCCCTATGTACAAGAATATAGCTACTATAATACTGCTCCTATGTACAAGAATATAACTACTATAATACTGCCCACTATGTACAAGAATATAACTACTGTAATACTGCCCCTATGTACAAGAATATAACTACTATAATACTGCTCCTATGTACAAGAATATAACTACTATAATAATGCTCCTAGGTACAAGAGTATAACTACTATAATACTGCTCCTATGTACAACAATATAACTACTATAATACTGCCCCTATGTACAAGAATATAACTACTATAATACTGCCTCCTATGTACAAGAATATAACTACTATAATACTGCTCCTATGTACAAGAATATAACTACTATAATACTGCCTCCTATGTACAAGAATATAACTACTATAATACTGCTCATATATACAAGAATATAACTACTATAATACTGCTCCCTATGTACAAGAATATAACTACTATAATACTGCTCCTATGTACAAGAATATAACTACTATAATACTGCTCCTATGTACAAGAATATAACTACTATAATTCTGCCCCCTATGTACAAGAATATAACTACTATAATACTGACCCCTATGTGCAAGAATATAACTACTATAATACTGCTCCCTATGTACAAGAATATAACTACTATAATACTGCTCCTATGTACAAGAATATAACTACTATAATACTGCTCCCTATGTACAAGAATATAACTACTATAATACTGCTCCTATGTACAAGAATATAACTACTATAATACTGCCCCCTATGTACAAGAATATAACTACTATAATACTGCTCCTATGTACAAGAATATAACTACTATAATACTGCTCCTATGTACAAGAATATAACTACTATAATTCTGCCCCCTATGTACAAGAATATAACTACTATAATACTGACCCCTATGTGCAAGAATATAACTACTATAATACTGCTCCCTATGTACAAGAATATAACTACTATAATACTGCTCCTATGTACAAGAATATAACTACTATAATACTGCTCCCTATGTACAAGAATATAACTACTATAATACTGCTCCTATGTACAAGAATATAACTACTATAATACTGCCCCCTATGTACAAGAATATAACTACTATAATACTGCTCCTATGTACAAGAATATAACTACTATAATAATGCTCCTATGTACAAGAGTATAACTACTATAATACTGCTCCTATGTACAACAATATAACTACTATAATACTGCCCCTATGTACAAGAATATAACTACTATAATACTGCCTCCTATGTACAAGAATATAACTACTATAATACTGCTCCTATGTACAAGAATATAACTACTATAATACTGCCTCCTATGTACAAGAATATAACTACTATAATACTGCTCATATATACAAGAATATAACTACTATAATACTGCTCCCTATGTACAAGAATATAACTACTATAATACTGCTCCTATGTACAAGAATATAACTACTATAATACTGCTCCTATGTACAAGAATATAACTACTATAATTCTGCCCCCTATGTACAAGAATATAACTACTATAATACTGCCCCCTATGTGCAAGAATATAACTACTATAATACTGCTCCCTATGTACAAGAATATAACTACTATAATACTGCTCCTATGTACAAGAATATAACTACTATAATACTGCTCCCTATGTACAAGAATATAACTACTATAATACTGCTCCTATGTACAAGAATATAACTACTATAATACTGCCCCCTATGTACAAGAATATAACTACTATAATACTGCTCCTATGTACAAGAATATAACTACTATAATACTGCTCCTATGTACAAGAATATAACTACTATAATTCTGCCCCCTATGTACAAGAATATAACTACTATAATACTGACCCCTATGTGCAAGAATATAACTACTATAATACTGCTCCCTATGTACAAGAATATAACTACTATAATACTGCTCCTATGTACAAGAATATAACTACTATAATACTGCTCCCTATGTACAAGAATATAACTACTATAATACTGCTCCTATGTACAAGAATATAACTACTATAATACTGCCCCCTATGTACAAGAATATAACTACTATAATACTGCTCCTATGTACAAGAATATAACTACTATAATACTGCCCCCTATGTACAAGAATGTAACTACTATAATACTGCTCCTATGTACAAGAATATAACTACTATAATACTGCTCCTATGTACAAGAATATAACTACTATAATTCTGCCCCCTATGTACAAGAATATAACTACTATAATACTGCTCCTATGTACAAGAATATAACTACTATAATACTGCCTCCTATGTACAAGAATATAACTACTATAATACTGCTCATATATACAAGAATATAACTACTATAATACTGCTCCCTATGTACAAGAATATAACTACTATAATACTGCTCCTATGTACAAGAATATAACTACTATAATACTGCTCCTATGTACAAGAATATAACTACTATAATTCTGCCCCCTATGTACAAGAATATAACTACTATAATACTGACCCCTATGTACAAGAATATAACCACTATAATACTGCTCCTATGTACAATAATATAACTACTATAATACTGCTCCTATGTACAAGAATATAACTACTATAATACTGCCTCCTATGTACAAGAATATAACTACTATAATACTGCTCCTATGTACAAGAATATAACTACTATAATACTGCTCCTATGTACAAGAATATAACTACTATAATACTGCTCCTATGTACAAGAATATAACTACTATAATACTGCTCCTATGTACAAGAATATAACTACTATAATACTGCCCTCTATGTACAAGAATATAACTACTATAATACTGCTCCCTATGTACAAGAATATAACTACTATAATACTGCCCCCTATGTACAAGAATATAACTACTATAATACTGCCCCTATGTACAAGAATATAACTACTATAATACTGCCCCTATGTACAAGAATATAACTACTATAATACTGCCCCTATGTACAAGAATATAACTACTATAATACTGCCCCTATGTACAAGAATATAACTACTATAATACTGCCCACTATGTGCAAGAATATAACTACTATAATACTGCCCCTATGTACAAGAATATAACTACTATAATACTGCCCCTATGTACAAGAATATAACTACTATAATACTGCTCCTATGTACAATAATATAACTACTATAATACTGCTCCTATCTACAAGAATATAACTACTATAATACTGCTCCTATGTACAAGAATATAACTACTATAATACTGCCCCTATGTACAAGAATATAACTACTATAATACTGCCCCTATGTACAAGAATATAACTACTATAATACTGCTCCTATGTACAATAATATAACTACTATAATACTGCTCCTATGTACAAGAATATAACTACTATAATACTGCCTCCTATGTACAAGAATATAACTACTATAATACTGCTCCTATGTACAAGAATATAACTACTATAATACTGCCCACTATGTACAAGAATATAACTACTATAATACTGCCCTTTTGTACAAGAATATAACTACTATAATACTGCTCCTATGTACAACAATATAACTACTATAATACTGCTCCTATGTACAAGAATATAACTACTATAATACTGCTCCTATGTACAAGAATATAACTACTATAATACTGCTCCTATGTACAAGAATATAACTACTATAATACTGCCCTCTATGTTCAAGAATATAACTACTATAATACTGCTCCCTATGTACAAGAATATAACTACTATAATACTGCCCCCTATGTACAAGAATATAACTACTATAATAGTGCCCCTATGTACAAGAATATAACTACTATAATACTGTCCCTATGTACAAGAATATAACTACCATAATAGTGCCCCTATGTACAAGAATATAGCTACTATAATACTGCTCCTATGTACAAGAATATAACTACTATAATACTGCCCACTATGTACAAGAATATAACTACTGTAATACTGCCCCTATGTACAAGAATATAACTACTATAATACTGCTCCTATGTACAAAAATATAACTACTATAATAATGCTCCTAGGTACAAGAGTATAACTACTATAATACTGCTCCTATGTACAACAATATAACTACTATAATACTGCCCCTATGTACAAGAATATAACTACTATAATACTGCCTCCTATGTACAAGAATATAACTACTATAATACTGCTCCTATGTACAAGAATATAACTACTATAATACTGCCTCCTATGTACAAGAATATAACTACTATAATACTGCTCATATATACAAGAATATAACTACTATAATACTGCTCCCTATGTACAAGAATATAACTACTATAATACTGCTCCTATGTACAAGAATATAACTACTATAATACTGCTCCTATGTACAAGAATATAACTACTATAATTCTGCCCCCTATGTACAAGAATATAACTACTATAATACTGACCCCTATGTGCAAGAATATAACTACTATAATACTGCTCCCTATGTACAAGAATATAACTACTATAATACTGCTCCTATGTACAAGAATATAACTACTATAATACTGCTCCCTATGTATAAGAATATAACTACTATAATACTGCTCCTATGTACAAGAATATAACTACTATAATACTGCCCCCTATGTACAAGAATATAACTACTATAATACTGCTCCTATGTACAAGAATATAACTACTATAATACTGCTCCTATGTACAAGAATATAACTACTATAATTCTGCCCCCTATGTACAAGAATATAACTACTATAATACTGACCCCTATGTGCAAGAATATAACTACTATAATACTGCTCTCTATGTACAAGAATATAACTACTATAATACTGCTCCTATGTACAAGAATATAACTACTATAATACTGCTCCCTATGTACAAGAATATAACTACTATAATACTGCTCCTATGTACAAGAATATAACTACTATAATACTGCCCCCTATGTACAAGAATATAACTACTATAATACTGCTCCTATGTACAAGAATATAACTACTATAATAATGCTCCTATGTACAAGAGTATAACTACTATAATACTGCTCCTATGTACAACAATATAACTACTATAATACTGCCCCTATGTACAAGAATATAACTACTATAATACTGCCTCCTATGTACAAGAATATAACTACTATAATACTGCTCCTATGTACAAGAATATAACTACTATAATACTGCCTCCTATGTACAAGAATATAACTACTATAATACTGCTCATATATACAAGAATATAACTACTATAATACTGCTCCCTATGTACAAGAATATAACTACTATAATACTGCTCCTATGTACAAGAATATAACTACTATAATACTGCTCCTATGTACAAGAATATAACTACTATAATTCTGCCCCCTATGTACAAGAATATAACTACTATAATACTGACCCCTATGTGCAAGAATATAACTACTATAATACTGCTCCCTATGTACAAGAATATAACTACTATAATACTGCTCCTATGTACAAGAATATAACTACTATAATACTGCTCCCTATGTACAAGAATATAACTACTATAATACTGCTCCTATGTACAAGAATATAACTACTATAATACTGCCCCCTATGTACAAGAATATAACTACTATAATACTGCTCCTATGTACAAGAATATAACTACTATAATACTGCTCCTATGTACAAGAATATAACTACTATAATTCTGCCCCCTATGTTCAAGAATATAACTACTATAATACTGACCCCTATGTGCAAGAATATAACTACTATAATACTGCTCCCTATGTACAAGAATATAACTACTATAATACTGCTCCTATGTACAAGAATATAACTACTATAATACTGCTCCCTATGTACAAGAATATAACTACTATAATACTGCTCCTATGTACAAGAATATAACTACTATAATACTGCCCCCTATGTACAAGAATATAACTACTATAATACTGCTCCTATGTACAAGAATATAACTACTATAATACTGCCCCCTATGTACAAGAATATAACTACTATAATACTGCTCCTATGTACAAGAATATAACTACTATAATACTGCTCCTATGTACAAGAATATAACTACTATAATTCTGCCCCCTATGTACAAGAATATAACTACTATAATACTGCTCCTATGTACAAGAATATAACTACTATAATACTGCCTCCTATGTACAAGAATATAACTACTATAATACTGCTCATATATACAAGAATATAACTACTATAATACTGCTCCCTATGTACAAGAATATAACTACTATAATACTGCTCCTATGTACAAGAATATAACTACTATAATACTGCTCCTATGTACAAGAATATAACTACTATAATTCTGCCCCCTATGTACAAGAATATAACCACTATAATACTGCTCCTATGTACAATAATATAACTACTATAATACTGCTCCTATGTACAAGAATATAACTACTATAATACTGCCTCCTATGTACAAGAATATAACTACTATAATACTGCTCCTATGTACAAGAATATAACTACTATAATACTGCTCCTATGTACAAGAATATAACTACTATAATACTGCTCCTATGTACAAGAATATAACTACTATAATACTGCTCCTATGTACAAGAATATAACTACTATAATACTGCCCTCTATGTACAAGAATATAACTACTATAATACTGCTCCCTATGTACAAGAATATAACTACTATAATACTGCCCCCTATGTACAAGAATATAACTACTATAATACTGCCCCTATGTACAAGAATATAACTACTATAATACTGCCCCTATGTACAAGAATATAACTACTATAATACTGCCCCTATGTACAAGAATATAACTACTATAATACTGCCCCTATGTACAAGAATATAACTACTATAATACTGCCCACTATGTGCAAGAATATAACTACTATAATACTGCCCCTATGTACAAGAATATAACTACTATAATACTGCCCCTATGTACAAGAATATAACTACTATAATACTGCTCCTATGTACAATAATATAACTACTATAATACTGCTCCTATCTACAAGAATATAACTACTATAATACTGCTCCTATGTACAAGAATATAACTACTATAATACTGCCCCTATGTACAAGAATATAACTACTATAATACTGCCCCTATGTACAAGAATATAACTACTATAATACTGCTCCTATGTACAATAATATAACTACTATAATACTGCACCTATGTACAAGAATATAACTACTATAATACTGCCTCCTATGTACAAGAATATAACTACTATAATACTGCTCCTATGTACAAGAATATAACTACTATAATACTGCCCACTATGTACAAGAATATAACTACTATAATACTGCCCTTTTGTACAAGAATATAACTACTATAATACTGCTCCTATGTACAACAATATAACTACTATAATACTGCTCCTATGTACAAGAATATAACTACTATAATACTGCTCCTATGTACAAGAATATAACTACTATAATACTGCTCCTATGTACAAGAATATAACTACTATAATACTGCCCTCTATGTTCAAGAATATAACTACTATAATACTGCTCCCTATGTACTAGAATATAACTACTATAATACTGCCCCCTATGTACAAGAATATAACTACTATAATAGTGCCCCTATGTACAAGAATATAACTACTATAATACTGTCCCTATGTACAAGAATATAACTACCATAATAGTGCCCCTATGTATAAGAATATAGCTACTATAATACTGCTCCTATGTACAAGAATATAACTACTATAATACTGCCCACTATGTACAAGAATATAACTACTGTAATACTGCCCCTATGTACAAGAATATAACTACTATAATACTGCTCCTATGTACAAGAATATAACTACTATAATAATGCTCCTAGGTACAAGAGTATAACTACTATAATACTGCTCCTATGTACAACAATATAACTACTATAATACTGCCCCTATGTACAAGAATATAACTACTATAATACTGCCTCCTATGTACAAGAATATAACTACTATAATACTGCTCCTATGTACAAGAATATAACTACTATAATACTGCCTCCTATGTACAAGAATATAACTACTATAATACTGCTCATATATACAAGAATATAACTACTATAATACTGCTCCCTATGTACAAGAATATAACTACTATAATACTGCTCCTATGTACAAGAATATAACTACTATAATACTGCTCCTATGTACAAGAATATAACTACTATAATTCTGCCCCCTATGTACAAGAATATAACTACTATAATACTGACCCCTATGTGCAAGAATATAACTACTATAATACTGCTCCCTATGTACAAGAATATAACTACTATAATACTGCTCCTATGTACAAGAATATAACTACTATAATACTGCTCCCTATGTACAAGAATATAACTACTATAATACTGCTCCTATGTACAAGAATATAACTACTATAATACTGCCCCCTATGTACAAGAATATAACTACTATAATACTGCTCCTATGTACAAGAATATAACTACTATAATACTGCTCCTATGTACAAGAATATAACTACTATAATTCTGCCCCCTATGTACAAGAATATAACTACTATAATACTGACCCCTATGTGCAAGAATATAACTACTATAATACTGCTCCCTATGTACAAGAATATAACTACTATAATACTGCTCCTATGTACAAGAATATAACTACTATAATACTGCTCCCTATGTACAAGAATATAACTACTATAATACTGCTCCTATGTACAAGAATATAACTACTATAATACTGCCCCCTATGTACAAGAATATAACTACTATAATACTGCTCCTATGTACAAGAATATAACTACTATAATAATGCTCCTATGTACAAGAGTATAACTACTATAATACTGCTCCTATGTACAACAATATAACTACTATAATACTGCCCCTATGTACAAGAATATAACTACTATAATACTGCCTCCTATGTACAAGAATATAACTACTATAATACTGCTCCTATGTACAAGAATATAACTACTATAATACTGCCTCCTATGTACAAGAATATAACTACTATAATACTGCTCATATATACAAGAATATAACTACTATAATACTGCTCCCTATGTACAAGAATATAACTACTATAATACTGCTCCTATGTACAAGAATATAACTACTATAATACTGCTCCTATGTACAAGAATATAACTACTATAATTCTGCCCCCTATGTACAAGAATATAACTACTATAATACTGACCCCTATGTGCAAGAATATAACTACTATAATACTGCTCCCTATGTACAAGAATATAACTACTATAATACTGCCCCTATGTACAAGAATATAACTACTATAATACTGCCCCTATGTACAAGAATATAACTACTATAATACTGCCCCCTATGTACAAGAATATAACTACTATAATACTGCCCCTATGTACAAGAATATAACTACTATAATACTGCCCCCTATGTACAAGAATATAACTACTATAATACTGCCCCCTATGTACAAGAATATAACTACTATAATACTGCCCCTATGTACAAGAATATAACTACTATAATACTGTCCCTATGTACAAGAATATAACTACTATAATACTGCCCCCTATGTACAAGAATATAACTACTATAATACTGCCCCCTATGTACAAGAATATAACTACTATACTATTCTCATAAAACCCCACATTTATTAAGGTTATTGAAATGTTTATGATAAGAAGGGTTGTCTCAGTGAATTGTTACAATGTAATTGATTTGCATGCATCATCATTTAGTCACTTTTTATAGTATAAAATAAACAATCCTAAATGCTGCGTAAAGATTTGTGACATGCTCCAAATACTCTAAAATGATCAGCGCTCGCGCCTCTGTGTATAATATGGAGCATCTGCAGCCTAAACTCATCTAGTTTTCTACCACTTCACTTTCTGACGGAATTAAAACATCCGCCCCATTAAGTTTGGAAGTCTTAAAACTCTACCATTGAATTTGTATAAAATTACATAATTAAGTGGCATCAAAGAAGTGAATAAAACTCCAGAGTCTCTAAAATCTTGTCTGTAAATGGTGGAGCCACAATGTATCCATGTCATTGGGTGCGGGGTGAGGTGAATCCTGGCAGTGGAGCAATGAGTCCTATAGATCTGCGTTATGAACGTCATGATAAATTCATAACCGGGGGTCATAATATTTTTATGATTTTTTTTTTTTCAGCCTCATACATCTGTTCTTGCAAGAAAAAAAGCTATAAATTCTGTATCGTATGTATAGTCAGGCCATTGTCCTCGGTGTCTCCGGGGCAGCCTCTACCATCTACTTTATGACCTAATCATAAATACTTCCACCATATGTACGATTTTAGGTTTATGTAATCACACCATTTGCCAGTATCGAATGTCATAGTAAAACTTGCGCCAGATACTAATGCATCAGAGTTCGAGAAAGTGGTCGGCCAAGTTGGAGAGAATGCAAAATCTTTTCCAAACCCCAAGCCTGCCATGGACCATTTATAATCCTGGGACAGAGGAGCCTTTTGGCCCATAGTTGGGTCATAACCTCTACAGTATGGCACTATTAGTGCCATGGCGTTCTGTAGAGAGTGCCAGCCCGACAGTCACCATTATTAAAGAAGCTCCCACAGTGCCACCTCCTATAGCGCCAACCCTTTAGACAATGCCCAACATGGCCTTGTCTCTGTAGTGTCAACACATTGCAATGGCCACAATCCTTGTAGTCTTAACAGTATCGTCTCGGGCTTCTAGAAGTTGTCATACTGTCCACACTATAGTGCCAAACTAATAGTTGTGCCACGGAGTAAAGTTTAGTGCACTAATAGATGGCGAAGTGGCTCAGTGGCTAGCACTGTAATCTGGGGTCCTGGGTTCAAATCCCTTGAAGGACGACATCTGTAAAGAGTTTTTCTATTCTACCTGAATTTTTATGGGTTTCCTCCATTTTCCTCTCACAATCTAAAGACATACTGATAGGGAACTTTTATGGTGAGCACCAATGGGGCTGCGAAATGTAACATATCCTTCCAATAGGAATCATCTGCCAAAATTGTGCCCTCTACAGTCGGGACAGGGAATTGCCTTAAAAGAAAGTCTGCAATTAGCAAATTATTTGCAAAAAGTATGTTCTGGTTTTAGTTTGTTTCTCTACCTTATTTGTTACTGTCTGGTTGCTATTGATACATTGTTCAAGAAATGGAAACTAAGGAATGGGGTTTTCAGGTAGCAAATCTGTAGCAATACGTTTGTTTCATATTACTGAAGTCTTAAAGTAAACCTTTTATTAGGGATACCCTATCCAGTATAAATGGAAAAAATCAATTTAAGTTAAAAAAAAAAGAATGTCCAGGATGTAAAGGATCCGACTCTCCGCAGAAAGCGTAAACTTCCGTCTTCTGATGATCACCTTATCAAATCTGACTCCTGGTTGGACTATGCTACAAGAGTGACTTATACAGATTAAAATCTATTTTAGTTTTTTGTATATATATATATATATATATATATATATATATATATACAGGTGCTTCTCACAAAATTAGAATATCATCAAAGAGTTAATTTATTTCATTTCTTCAATACGAAAGGTGAAACTCCTATATTATATAGAGTCATTACACACAGAGTGATCTATTTCAAGTGTTTATTTCTGTTAATGTTGATGATTATGGCTTACAGCCAATAAAAACACAAAAGTCAATATTTCAGTAAATTAAAATAATTAACAAAAAACACCTTCAAAGGCTTCTTAAGCGTTTAACAAGGTCCCTTAGTCTGTTTCAGTAGGCTCCACAATCATGGGGAAGACTGCTGACTTGACAGATGTCCAGAAGGCAGTCGCTGACACACTCCACAAGGAGGGTAAACCACAAAAGGCCATTGCTAAAGGATCTGGCTGTTCACAGAGTGCTGTATCCGAGCATATTAATGGAAAGTTGAGTGGAAGGAAAATTGTGGTAGAAAAAGGTGCACAAGCAACCGGGATAACCGCAGCCTTGAAAGGATTGTTAAGAAAAGGCTATTCAAACATTTGTGGGAGATTCACAAGGAGTGGACTGCTGCTGGAGTCATTGCTTCAAGAGCCACCACATACAGACGTATCCAGGACATGGGCTACAAGTGTCACATTCCTTGTGTCAGGCCACTCATGACCAATAGACAACGCCAGAAGCGTCTTACCTGGGCCAAGGAGAAGAAGACCTGGACTGTTCTCAGTGGTCCAAGGTGTTGTTTTCAGATGAAAGTAAATTTTGCATTTCATTTGGAAATCAAGGTCCCAGAGTCTGGAGGAAGAGTGGAGAGGCCACAATCCAAGCTGCTGGAGGTCTAGTGTGAAGTCTCCACAATCAGTGATGGTTTGGGGGGCCATGTCATCTGCTGGTGTAGGTCCACTGTGTTTTATCAAGACCAAAGTCAGCGCAGCCGTCTACCAGGACATTTTACAGCACTTCATGCTTCCCTCTGCTGACAAGCTTTTTGGAGATGGAAATTTCATTCTCCAGCAGGACTTGGCCCCTGTCCACACTGCCAAAAGTACCAATACCTGGTTTACACACAACAGTATCACTGTGCTTGATTGGCAGCAAACTCGCCTGACCTTAACCCCATAGAGAATCTATTATAGAGAATCTTTGGGGTATTGTCAAGAGGAAGATGAGAGACCCCAGACCCAACAATGCAGATGAGCTGAAGGCTGCTATCAAAGCCACCTGGGCTTCCATAACACCTCAGCAGGGCCACAGGCTGATCCCTCCATGCCACATTGCCGCATTGATGCAGTAATTGATGCACAAGGAGCCCGACCAAGTATTGAGGGCATTTACTGAACAGACATTTCAGTAGGACAACATTTTGGATTTTAAAAACATTTTTCTACCTGTTGTTATAAAGTATTCAGATTTACTGAGATAATGACTTTTGTGTTTTCATTGTCTGCAAGCCATAATCATCAACATTAACAGAATAGATCACTCTATGTGTAATGACTCTATATAATAGATCCCTCTGTGTGTAATGACTCTATATAATAGATCCCTCTGTGTGTAATGACTCTATATAATAGATCCCTCTGTGTGTAATGACTCTATATAATAGATCCCTCTGTGTGTAATGACTCTATATAATAGATCCCTCTGTGTGTAATAACTCTATATAATAGATCCCTCTGTGTGTAATAACTCTATATAATAGATCCCTCTGTGTGTAATGACTCTATATAATAGATCCCTCTGTGTGTAATGACTCTATATAATATAGAAGTTTCACTTTTTGTATTGAAGAACTGAAATAAATTAACTTTTTACCTCTTACCCATAATTTTCAACTCTTTCAGAATGAATGGGAGGCTCCTGGAAACAAAAAATTGGAAACCTTTCAGTGTTTGGGAAGAGTTTGAAAATCTTGTGGACACCACTGAAATCTTCTAGAAGTCAGTGATTCCATAAAGGTCTCTCATGTATCCCGATGCGTCAAAGTCGCGAGCACCAAGTGTGCGGAGAATGGACTCGGAGAGGGTGAAGAATGCGTGGAGAGGTGACATACATATTTAAGGGGTCTTTTAAAGCAAAGAGAAGTAAAAGATGGAGTGTGTTTAATTTGAAACTAATTTCTTTAAAAAAAACATACCTCTCTTAATGACTTTAATTACATTATTGTATGCTCTTTTTTTTTTAAATGAACCCCATAAAGTAGCCCTGTAACTTAGCCTAAAAATTTAGTTAAACAACTTGTAAAAATCCCTGAACGCCCCTGATTCTGCCACTTTTTTCCATTTTGCATTGTGTCGCACCATAGCAGAGATATTCACATTTGTTTCTCCTGGAGTGCAATATGTGAAATCTCTGCTTGTACTTCAATTTGCCGTTTCTTTTCTGAGAAGCGCCTCCCTCCCAGACGCTGCCAATTACAGGTCTTCAGCATCTGAGACAGCTAGACTGCTAGATCAGCTCTGATTGTCAGCATCTAGAAGAGATGAAAGCGCATGCCCCCAGAGAAGACGTTGAAGAAACGCCCAGTTGCAGTCAAAGCAGAGATTTCACATACTGAGCTGCATAAGCAACAAATGTGAATATCTATGCAATGGAGCGAAGCAGCGCAAAACGGAAAAAAGCGGCAGAATCAGGGGAGCTCAGGGATTTTTACAAGTTATTTAACTAAATATTTTTGTGCAAGTGACGGATCCTCTTTAAAGTCATTAAAAGTAGCCAGTTTTTTTGTCTTATTTTATTCTTCTACTTGGTAAACACCATATAATAAGAAAGTAAAAAAGGCCCACATCTCTGGAACTGTATGGTGAATTATAAAAATATTAAAAAAAAAAGCGAAAGGGGAGTAGTGGTAACTGGTAATACAATAAAAGCAAAAACTGGCCATTTTTAAATTGGTGATAGGTCCTCTACTGACAGCCTAGCTTTTGCTCCAACAGCAGGGATTGGAGGAATCTCTCATCCCCGGCCATATAACTTATTGATTGCCATAGTCAAAATAGATTGCAAAATAATCGCAATACAGTATGCATTTTATATATGAAATAATTGATATGTATCTACAAACAGCTCCTAAAAAAAATCTCTCTCTCTCACTTCTCGCTCGCTCATAAAGTTACGTTAATTAGAATTTTAAAAAGTTCTGGCCGCTGATATGAAAGTCAAAGACTTAAGTCATTAAGGCTGAAACAGGCTGGGTCATTATAGGGTTAAAAAGAGATAATATACGTTCGTTATACCAACTTTGACGCAATAACTACTATTACATTTTCAATTAAACCAAAAATATTTTCAATGTTTCTAAATTTTATTTCAAATATATTATTATTATGGATGAGGGGACCTGGGGAAGTTAGGGTTTTGGTGCCTGACCCAAACTTTAGTCCAAAGTTTGGTTCGGGGATCAGAACTGTACCCAAACTTGAACCAGAAACCAAACCCCATTGAAAAGAATGGAAACCCGGACTTTTGATCTGGAAAAATTCTCTCTCCGGACTTCATCCGGAAACTCCGAACATTGCGATTGACTTCCAGGAGAAGTTTGTGTTCGACGTTTAGCACTGGACACAAACTGTCCGGTACGAACCACAAACTTTTAAATTCAAGCTCGCTCATCTCTAATTATTATTATTATTATTATTATTATTATTATTATAAAAAATCCACCTACGTTTCTTATATAGTTTCCTGACTTGAAGAGATAAAACTGAAATTCAAAAATGAACAAAAAATTAAATAAATAAAAACAATTGCAATAAAAATAAAATGTGTCTATGATATAGTCATTATAAAAAAAAAAGGAGACATCCGATCCTACAAAGCGAGTTTATGCGAACAGGACACAAAGGTTCTTTTTAAAGCAACTTGAACTTTCTGAAGTTTCTACCAGACGAGTCTAAGCTGATCTGTTGCCTATGAATTGCTCCTCATAAAATCCATTCACCTGCGCTGGGAAAGTCATCATGCGGCATGGGGGTACAGTACTACAGTTGATTCATAATGGATATTTCCGAGGACTCTCTCTATACTCCTAAGGATTTCGTCTTGGCCGCTCATGAGCTCGCTCCCTCAAAGCATTGACTTAAGACGTGTCTGAATTTTCGGTTATATTATGGAAATCTCCGACCCATTTTCTAACAGGTGCGAGAGAATAGAGGCTCCTTCTGTTACCGCCGGCTGCCATCTTCTTCCTAAGTCATCGCAGCGGTTAAAAACACAAGAGGGGGTTTGTGCTTCCCCCGTCATCTGCCGCTTGAAAGAAACCAATAGTAATTTGTTTATTTCACAGGAAATGGAAATCAGTCGGCGACGACAGATTTATCGGCTAAATGGACATCACCAGTCGCCCCCTAGTCGTTTTTCATAGAGACTGAATTATAACCGCACCAAAAGTGTTCCTTTAAGGATTTGATAGTCTATTACAGACAAGGAGGATATATATAACCTGAAATCTCAGCAATGAAAATGCTTCCATAATGTCACTTTAATACCTCCAGTCGGAAAGGTTTTGAGATCGTGTCAAGTGCTTCGGAGGTAACGCGATGCTTAAGACTCATTTAAACGTCAATCATAGTGGGGAAAAAAAAAAAAAGTCCATGAATTGGGATAAACCTGAGAAGGATTTATAGGATGATGTGATAGTTATATTGCAGAAACATCTGAAATCACTTTTTAAAAAAAAAAAAAAAAAATTAAACTTTTTGGAACAAACTTTTTTTTGGAGAAATAATGTCAAAAAGATTACAATTAAAGTACATAAAATAAACTAAGTACACTCTCTTCGAATTCTATGGACATAAAAAATATATATATATCTAGTCCTTATAAAGTCTTGAAATTAGGTAAATTCGAACAAATGTGTCACGATAATTTATTTGCCAAAATGCAGAAGTAAAAAGGGAAAAATGATGGTAAGTATTTCACATTTGTTCCACTATCACATTGTAATGCTACTTTAAAAATACAGTTGACTTATCTTTTCAGCACATTTTAAAGAAAGCGTTCCGATACTCTTTTGCCAAATATTTATCCTTTCATACATTCTAGATATTCTTAGGAAACATTTTTCCCAGGGACACATTTTATGTCAGTTATCCAAACGAAGACACGGCTCGTACATAGTTTGGTCTTTTTTGTGGTAACATGTGGATGCGAAACTTGGACGATAAAGAAACAAGATAGAAGAACAATTGACGTCTTTGAAATGTGGTGCTGGAGAAAGAAGTTATCAATTCCATGGATGGCAAGAAGAACAAACACATCAATCATGGAACAAATCAAGCCAGATGTGTCACTAGAAGCAAGGATCACCAAGCTATGGCTTGTCTACTTTGAACTGGAGAAGGACATCATGGTCGGAAGAAATGAAGTAACAAGACGAAGAGGAAGACCAGCAACCCAATGGCTTGATAAAATCAATGGCAGAGAAGACCCCGATGGACCTATCTAGGCTTGCCCAACATCGATCTTCCTACAGATCGTTCATCCATCAAGTCGCCTGGATCCAAATCGAACTGAAGGCCATTAAATATTAATAAACAACATCCAATCTTGAGGAACTATCTAACGTGCATGGGGATCACTTGATGGGATTCCCCTTGATGGTAGAAGACAGATTAGAAGGATCAGGCATATTTTATTTCAGCATTCACAATCCTTTGTTAAATTCAAAGATAAACCCCTTCCAGAGGTGTCTGGCTGCGGCTTATTCAACTTTTCCCTTGACAATCATATGCATGAGGCTAAGCAGATTTGGGTAAATTGGAAGGAATAGCTGGCGACGGAATGAGCGTTTGGCTTAGGTGTCTTCTTAAGAGAAGATATTACTTATTACTATGTTATATGGGACAGACCTGTCTGATTTTCAATTTTTATCTGTAACCAAACCTACTGTCCTATAAAACCTCAGAACGCAAAAACTTTAATTTGCAAAATTGTGAATCTGATGGATATTTTCATCAAGACGATCCTCGTAGCTGGATAAGAGGCGTCATTGTGGGGTTGGCATCCAACTACATTTTCTGGTTGCATGATTTTTCGACATCAGTTAAAGCTCATGTCTTATACAACTGATCATCTTCTTCATTTTCAATGGCTGTAACATAAATTCAAAACTTTTTTTATCAATATGATAACTGGCCAGTGTGCACGGACCATTTAAGTCAATAGACCGTTGTTTGGTGAAAGGAGCAAATGTAGATCCTAGATGAAGTTACTCCATATTCCGAGTGTAGCTTCATATGAGTTGGATCTTATGCATAAGTTCAACATAACGTGGTACAAAAATTCGACCATTATTTCAAGAAAACCGGAGTGACAATGTGGATAGAAATATATACACCCAGGGGTGGACACAGACAGAAGAGGCCTCTGTGCAGGACAATATATGGGCCCTTTGTAGCCTAATAGCTCATCATATTGCACAATTCCACCTGCTTTGGAGGTGGTAGTGGCCACCTTACCTATTGGGTCCCTGTGCATCTGCACAGGTTGCACCTATAGTATGTCCGCCCCTGGATACACCTCTGTAGTCTATTAGCAGCTGCCAATCTACTAGCCAAGGAGTGCAAGCGTTTTTGCTACACAGTTTGCAAGAGCTGCTCTGACGCTGGCCAGAGTGATGGATCTGGCCAGCTTTAGTTCCTCTGAGCTCCTCCTGTGCTGCGCTCCTGTTAGTAGCATCAGAGAGTGTACACTTTGAGACAAGCGCTTCAACCATGCCGCTGGCCTGACGTGTCAATCAAGAGTGCACTGACCACCAGCACCGCAAGCAGGAAATCAGGAGGCACGGAAACGGTGCTGTGATGATAGTGTAGCAACTGACTCTAAAAAACTGCAACTGACCCTGCCAGTTCCTGTACAGACTAGAGATCCTGACCCCGCAGTCCCTAGTGGTTCCTGCGTGGGCAACGATAGCCCTAACCACAGACTAGACGATGGAAACTTGGACCTATGCTGCCTGAAAGGCCATCAAGCGCTTAATGTTCCTCCTAAAGAACCAGAGGGCAGAGCAGAGTGCAAATTACCTACAGAAGGGAAAGTGTGCTGAAATTGAAAGCGATCCCAGAGTGAATAAAACTAACCACGAAAGACAAAGTGATTAAATACTTACTGTTAGAAAATAAGCCTCCTACTTCCCAAAGAAATAGAAGGCAGGTGCAGAGTAAAGAACATAAACAGCAAAAAGATAAACCCTAGCTGCTCTTTTACTGACTGGCTTAAACTACAGCAGTATGGCTGGACATCCAAATGAGACTATCACCAGCAGGAAATACCAGCAGGGGGAAAATATATAAAGTCGCACCCGAAAGGTGATAGGGCAGACAAATGAGTAAGTGAAAACAACTTTTAGCCCAAAAAGACTGCAGCAAAGATAACATAAATTAAGCACCCGAAGAAAATGTGTATCTGCTGTTGCTCAGCAGACAGAGAAGCCGCCCAGAAAGCACAGGCTCAAGGGTTCGAACTCAGAAGCATGACAGGAAGATAAAATCTTGAAACCACCACGTTAAGTAACATGATGCAATATATATGTTAAGTACCTAATGAAACGAACTAACCTGCCGAGGCCTATTCTCTGTCCTTACCTCTCTTTTCTGTCTGCTGGAGCTCTGCTTTTACTGTTTGGCTGCAGAAGATGAGCACAAGCCCATCAAAAGCTCCATCACATTACTATATGGATAGAATAATTGTAACCTACAAACACTGTTAGTGAAAATAATAATTGCTACACAGAAGTTGACTCATTAAGGCAAGGAACAAAGAAGTCTCTCTTTGTGACCCCTGACTAATTTCAAGCCTAAATTGCCTCTTTGGTAATTTATGCATCCTATATATATAATTTTGCTACACAGTAGCCGCTCCAAACCTTACAACAATAGAATTCCTTCATTTAACAACTCAGCACGCCACGCAGTATAAAGCGTATATCTCTCTCGCTCAGAAAGTTTGATTTTCTTGTACATTTATACTGCAGTTCCACAAATGAAAGAATAACATCCTAGTCTAGTGCGGCCGGCGACGCTTGGGATTTGTGAGGTGTTACTACAGAAGTTGTGGTGGAATTACCTGATACACACAATAAAACTGAATCTATCAGTTGTTACATCTGGGTCAGACGTCTCTTTTTTTTTTCTGCCGTTTTTTGGGGGTTTAAGAACTCGCTGCCAAGAAGTTTATTTACAGTCCTCTGACTAATGGTCTGTTTTATGCATAAGACACTTTATTAACACATTTCCAAGCCGTGCACAGATGCAATCACCATTTTTAATGCTTCCCCCCCCCCACTAACCCTGCCGTGGTTTTGGCAAGACGCACGGTAGTTTTCAAGATGTTTCAGATTGGGAAATAATGTAGACATGTTTATACTTTGAAGTGTAAATCTGCCTAATTTATTTATTTGTTCATTATTTTAATCGTCTTTGTGGGACCGCGATAACGAAAGATTCTGTTTCTGTGGAAACGTGGTAAAAAAATAAGTTCTTAGTGCGATACTTAGAGTTCCGGCTTAGGCACCGTTCCCAGACTGACCTAACACCCAAAATGTAATTTATGGCCACAAGTTGCCCCTTATAAAAATCTTAGTTTCTCCTAAATCATAACAGAAAAACATCGGGAATATAATTAAAGTATAAAAGCGATATCTGAGCCACAACTTAAGTATTTGTATTTTTTTTCCAAGATGTGAGCTCTGTCGATTTTTGCAGAGATTTTAATAGGAGATGTTTAGGTACAGCCCTGCCAGGACCTTCTTCCTTAATTACATCATCTTCCTGCACTTCTGACTCGCCCCCTAGGCCGTGGGGCACTCGGATCCAGGCAGTAGGGGAACGATGGGGGTAGTAGTAGCGACCCGGTTCCGTGGCTTAAGGGTGGTCAGACAAGTGGCAGTCTTTTAGGTGTTTTAGAAAATGTCCGACTACGCCACCCGTGGATTGCGGTTATTAGGAACCGCCGCTGCAGGGCAGACCGCTGGGGCTGATGGTGGGTGCAGCTGAGGTGGTGTGACTCCCCACGGGAAGAGTGCGGCCCCAGGGCAGTGTAGTGGAAGGTGGGAGTGATGGTGGTGAGAGTCCCAGTACCGGTAGTGCTGGAGCCGCAAAGGAGCACACAGACAACAAGTCACAGTCCAGGGTCTTTACTCACAGTTCATGTGCTCCGGGTCACTTCGGCACCGGTAGTGACCGCCCGAGCCGTGCTGCGTCCACCAGGTGTGGGGCTTGGTCAACTCCCAGGCAGTTCAGAAGTATGGCTCAGGACCCCCTTTTGTCGTTTCTCTGGCCTGCCTCACCAGTGACCCACTTTTGTCCAGCTGCCGCGAACTTGTGCGGGTAAACGTGGGCCCCGTCCTCCGCTGTCCTATATGGTGCCTTCCTAGCAGGTTTGATGAGGTGTCGCACCAATAAATGATCACGACGACCGGTCTTTGGCTGAGGGTAGTTTCTCCTCCACCAACTTGGGATCCGGTACCCTTAATCTGCCTGACCCTTCACCCTGGATTCTTGTGGGTTCTTAGGGTCCCTTCCACCTTCTCTGTCTCTTCTTCTCCTTTTCTGTTCCTTCCTGTTCCTTTCTGTTCCTTTCTCTTGGAGCTGGGATGAGCCACAATCTCAGCTCCCCTTCACCTCCTCCTCGGCCTCTCACTAGGCCCTTCTGGAGTAGAGCTCCTACAGAGCCTCTACTCCCTGTCTTCTCCTCACTGGACAGAACGAACTTCTCTCTCTCTGAGCTAAGATGGTGCCCACCTTTTATACCTCCCTCTGACCATGAGCCCAGGTGACTAGCAACCAATGGGCTCCTACCTACGCTCAGGAACCAACCCCTATCTGCCCCTACAGCACTGGGTGTTCCACCCCCTCCCCACTCCAGACAGGGACATAGTCGGTCGTGCCTGCACTTCTGTCTAGTGGGAGCACCGTTGAGCTGTCCCTCGGAAATGGGGTGTGTGTGCTGTATGCAGCTAACTGAGCCCTGGTCCATACTCCACCCTTACCCGGGAGTGGAATATCACACCTCTGGCAGAGGTGCAATACCCCTGTAGCGGCCGAACCCTCGGGGCGCTACATTCCCCCCTGGTAAAGCACAGCACGTCCTCGGGCTGGAAAAGAGCAAAACAGTTGATTACAGGACATGCAAAACTTTTTAAAACTTTTCACATTTAGAAACAGACAACACAGCTCAATTCCCTTTATGGGACATACTTTTTCTTCACTAGGCATTATAAAACATTTTCAACACTACTGGAACTCTTTTGTCACTTTGTCATATAAAACGGTTTCAAGATTATGTAAAACATTTTCTAGCAGCATATTTAACTTTTCGCATAAAACATCTTTAGGCAAAACACATTCTTGTATTCTTGGATCATGGCCGCGGTGCAACTTGCGACAAGGTAAAGGTGCAACAGTCCAGTAAACTTGTCTTGAGGTAGACGTTGCGGTTTTTGTATAAAACCAGTAGGGGGCGCTTTAGGAAGCGCAACTATATACAAGGGATTGGCCGTTCCCAGTCCTCGGCCGGTGGGGATAGGGGAATGGCTGCTCACAGTCCTCAGCCTGGTAGGGGATGAGGGGCAACTTTCACACGGTCAACAGTTCCATAGCAGTAAATAGTTCTCTGTACCCTGACGGGTAACTATGTACACAGGTACGTGGCTACTTACTAGTAGCGGTGTCCTCCATATGCTCCTTCTTCCTCCTCATATGGTTCTTCTGACCCGTCCGGGTCCTCTTGGCTCTCCTCATAGCCACGGTGTTGTAGTTCCTCCTCAGTGAGCCGATGAACATGTAGGGCGTACGGACCTTTTGCGCCTACTTGGCGGGTGAAGGTGACCACATCTCCAGGGTATAGGTCACGGCCACGGTGTCCCTCAGGTAGATGACTCTCAACGTCCCTGCAGGTCACAAAGACGTCGCCTGCGGTTTCTGGGCCCCTGATGAAACCCCAGCCGTTTTCCATGTGGAATTTGACTATGGTCCCGGTGATTCGGGGACCGCGGGCTGCTCGGGGGTCTTGGCGGGCCTTTTTTTTCTGTTCAGCATTCTGGGCCTGGAGCCGTTCCTCTCTGACGCGCCTCTCTCGTCGTTCCCGCTCAAAGGTCGCCAGTTGCTGATGACAGGCCTCCAGACGACGGACCGCGTCTGCCCGGGTCTCTTGAGCGAACCCCATCAAGTTCTCGCCGGCGGGATCCCACTCAAATTGGACGTCCTCCAGTGGGGGTAGGGTGACCTCTACGGGTTCTGGAGCCGGTATCAGAGGCTCGCGCGGGGGCTGGATTTTCCATGGCTGACTGCTGGTCACTTCAGCCGGCCACTCCAACGGCAGTCCATCCGGATCGGTATGATGTTCAATCAGGTCCACACCCAGCCGTGGTATAGTGGAGGGACCTGATCTGGGAGCAGCGCCCGGGGGCACTCGGCCTTGCGACCAGGCCGGGGGTCTCTCGGTTGCGCTAGGTGGCAGTCCCGTCCGGGACAGAGGCGCAAGCTTAGTAATGGCGCCCGGGTCATCCAGGCCTTGCGACCGGGCCGATGACGCTTCTCGCTTTACGGCGCCCGGGGTCAAGGGACGTGGCGCCGGGCGGGGCGTGGCCGCGGCGCTCGCCGCTTGAGGCCTAGCTTGGAGCAGTGGCGGCGCGGCAACAGGAGCGGTGAGTGGGGCTTCGGGTGCTGTGACGGGAGGCTGGGGCAGGCTTGCGGTTGCTGGGCCTGGGGTGGTGACGTCCCCTTCACTTGCCTCAGTCCTCGTGGCATCCTCCGCGGCGTCGCCTCCGGTCCTCTCTCCTCCTGCGCCGTCCTCAGAGGCAGGCAGACTCCGGGGTGCGGTTGAGGCTTGTCGCTGGTGGATTCCAGCCTGCCGGGCCAGTTCTTCTCTCCACTCGCTGAGCGCACCCCGCTGCGCTTGGACCATCCTCCTCTCCAGATCCTCCAGTGCAGCTCGCGCACGCTCTGGGTCTCGGGGGAGCTGCGCTAGGACTTCTGCTAGGCTGCAGAGCGGTTCGGCCTGCAGCAGGCTTCGGGCCAGGAGGCTGGTGCTGCTGAGGGCGTCCATCCCCGGGTGCGGTCTGTCTGGACTGATCCAGACCACCCCCTGCCCCGCAGTTTTCTTCTCTTTCTGCCCCCATGGGGGGTGGTCCTGGGGCATTCTGCTGACAATCACTCTCAGGGGCAGCCCCCCAACGTTGATGGACATTTCCACAGCCGTGCTCATGGTTGTTGGGGACGGGCTTCCTCTTTGGCGTCATTCTGGGACCCGGCCCATGATGGGAGGCGGCCTCCTGTGGTCTTTTGGCGCGCACATTATGGCGCTCGTTCTTCTGGGGCGGGCGCCATCTTTAGTACCGTAGAACAGTCTCTTTTCTGGCGCGCAGTACCCGTGGTTAGCGGGCACGAAATCCTGCCGACTACGCCAAGGCTGACTCGCCCCCTGAGCCGTGGGGCACTCGGATCCGGGCAGTAGGGGAACGATGGGGGTAGTAGTGGCGACCCGGTTCCGTGGCTCAGGGTGGTCATACCAGTGGCAGCCTTTTAGGTGTTTTAGAAAATGTCCGACTACGCCACCCGTGGCTTGCGGTTATTAGGAACCGCCGCTGCAGGGCAGACCGCTGGGACTGATGGTGGGTGCAGCTGAGGTGGTGTGACTCCCCACGGGAAGAGTGCGGCCCCAGGGCAGTGTAGTGGAAGGTGGGAGTGATGGTGGTGAGAGTCCCAGTACCGGTAGTGCTGGAGGCGCAAAGGAGCACACAGACAACAAGTCACAGTCCAGGGTCTTTACTCACAGTTCATGTGCTCCAGGTCACTTCGGCACCGGTAGTGGCCGCCCGAGCCATGCTGCGTCCACCAGGTGTGGGGCTCGGTTAACTCCCAGGCAGTTCAGAAGTATGGCTCAGGACCCCCTTTTGTCGTTTCTCTGGCCTGCCTCACCAGTGACCCACTTTTGTCCAGCTGCCGCGAACTTGTGTGGGTAAACGTGGGCCCCGTCCTCCGCTGTCCTATATGGTGCCTTCCTAGCAGGTTTGATGAGGTGTCGCACCAATAAATGATCACGACGACCGGTCTTTGGCTGAGGGTAGTTTCTCCTCCACCAACTTGGGATCCGGTACCCTTAATCTGCCTGACCCTTCACCCTGGATTCTCGTGGGTTCTTAGGGTCCCTTCCACCTTCTTGTTCCTGAGCCCTTCTGTTTCTCTGTCTCTTCTTCTCCTTTTCTGTTCCTTCCTGTTCCTTTCTGTTCCTTTCTCTTGGAGCTGGGATGAGCCACAATCTCAACTCCCTTTCACCTCCTCCTCGGCCTCTCACTAGGCCCTTCTGGAGTAGAGCTCCTACAGAGCCTCTACTCCCTGTCTTCTCCTCACTGGACAGAACGAACTTCTCTCTCTCTGAGCTAAGATGATGCCCACCTTTTATACCTCCCTCTGACCAAGAGCCCAGGTGACCAGCAACCAATGGGCTCCTACCTACGCTCAGGACCCAACCCCTATCTGCCCCTACAGCACTGGGTGTTCCACCCCCCTCCCCACTCCAGACAGGGACATAGTCGGTCGTGCCTGCACTTCTGTCTAGTGGGAGCACCGTTGAGCTGTCCCTCGGAAATGGGGTGTGTGTGCTGTATGCAGCTAACTGAGCCCTGGTCCATACTCCACCCTTACCCGGGAGTGGAATATCACACCTCTGGCAGAGGTGCAATACCCCTGTAGCGGCCAAACCCTTGGGGCGCTACACTTCCTCCGGTCCTAATTGTCTTTTCTCTCATGTTTTTCTGCCCTCGATTGGAAGCCAGAGGGGCAAAAACAATTTTAAGGTATTCATATCCACTTTGAAGGGCATAAGTAAAGGCGAACCCACGCAAATGTGATGCTGATGTAGGTCTGTAATTTGAAAGAAGAGTTTGGGAAATCAGACAATTTCTGGCTACTGTGAAGGAGAAAACTGGATAAATAGAGTCCCTAATTTATTACTTACATATGTGGATTCTATTAACCCCTTTTCCCCTAAGGTGGTTTGCATGTTAATGACCAGGCCACTTTTTACAATTCTGACCACTGTCACTTTATAAGGTAATAACTCTGGAACGCTTCAACGGATCCCACTTATTGTGAGATTTTTTTTTCGGGACATATTGTACTTCATGATAGTGGTAAAATTTCTTTGATATGACTTGCGTTTATTTGTGAAAAAAATCGGAAATTTGGCGAAAATTTTGCAATTTTCAAAATTTGAATTTTCATGCCCTTAAATCAGAGAGATATGTCACACAAAATAAATAACATTTCCCACATGTCTACTTTACATCAGCACAATTTTGGAGCAAACATTTTTTTTGTTAGGAAGTTATAAGGGTTAAAAGTTGACCAGTGATTTCTCATTTTTCCAACAAAATTTACAAAATCATTTTTTAGGGACCACATGACATTTGAAGTCACTTTGAGGGGCCTTTATGATAGAAAATACCCAAAAGTGAAACCATTCTAAAAACTGCACCCCTCAAGGTGCTCAGAACCACATTCAAGAAGTTTATTAACCCTACAGGTGCTTCACAGGAATTTTTGAAATGTGGAAGAAAAAAATGAACATTTACCTTTTTTCCCAAAAATGTTACTTTAAACCCAATTTTTTTTATTTTCACAATTGTAACAGCAAAAATGGACCCCAAAATTTGTTGTGCAATTTCTACTGAGCATGCCAATACCCCATACGTGGGGAAAAACCACAGTTTGGGCGCACGGCAGGGTTCGGAAGGGAAGGAGTGCCATTTGACTTTTTGAATTTAAAATTTGCTTGAATTTTTAGTGGACGCCATGTTTTGTTTGGGGAGCCCCTGATGTGCCTAAATAGTGGAAACTCCCCACAAGTGACACAATTTTGGAAACTAGACCCCTCAGGGAACTTATCTAAATGTTTGGTGAGCACCTTGAACCCCCAGGCGCTTCACAAAAGTTTATAACATTGAGCCATAAAAATAACATTTTAACATTTTTCCAGCAAAAATGTTTTTCAACCCCCAATTTCACATTTTCATGAGGTTAACAGGAGAAATTGCACCATGCAGTTTGTTGTGCAATTTCTCCTGAGTAAGCCGATCCTCCATATGTGGAAGAAAACCACTGTTTGGGCGCATGGCAGGGTTCAGAAGGAAAGGAGTGCCATTTGACTTTTTTAATGTAAAATTTGCTTGAATAATTAGCGGACGCAATGTTGCGTTTGGAGAGCCTCTGATGTGCCTAAACAGTGGAAACCGCCCACAACAGACCCCATTTTGGAAACTAGACCACTCAAGTAACTTATCTAGATGTGTGGTGAGCGCGCTGAACCCCCAGTTGCTTCACAGAAGTTTATAACAAAAATGATCTTTTAGCCCCAAATTATTTATTTTCACAAGGGTAAGAGGAGAAAATGCACCCCAAAAACTGTTATACAATTTCTCCTGAGTACGCAGATGCCCCATATGTGGGGAGAAAACACTGTTTGGGCGCATGGCAGGGTTCAGAAGGGAAGGAGCACTGTGTGACTTTTTGAACGCAAAATTGGCTGGAATCGAGAGCGGATGGCATGTCGCGCTTGGAGAGCCCTTGATGCGCCTAAACAGTGGAAACCCCCCACAAATGACCCTAATTTGGAAACTAGACTCCTCAAGGATTTTATCAAGGGGTATAGTGAACATTTTGAACCCAGAGGTACGACACAGAATTTGATAACATTAGGTCATCATATTGAATAAGTTGTCATTAGTCTTGAGCACAAGTGCTCGCTACTTGAGTTTGCATCGTGTACTCGGATATGCACCATGTATCGCGCATGCTCGAGTCCCCGCCCCGCATGTTTCACGGTTGTTAGACACCCAAAAAACAAACATGCGGGGATTGCCTGTGCATGGCCACAAAACATATGGGGCTGAGACTCGAGCATGTCACTTGAGCACCCGCGATACGAAAAAATACCAACCCCAACACAACCCTAACCCCAACCCTAATACAACCATAACAGTAACCCTAACCCTATCACAACCATAACCTTAGCATAACCCTAACCCTAGCACAATCCTAACCCTAGCACAACTCTAACCCTAGATCAACCCTAACCCTAGCACAACCCTAACCATAGCACAACCCTAACAGTAACCCTAGCACAACCCTAACCATAGCACAACCCTAACCATAGATCAAACCTAACCCTAGCACAACCCTAACCATAGCACAACCCTAACAGTAACCCTAGCACAACCCTAACCCCAGCACAACCCTAAACATAACCCTAACACATCCCTAACCCTAGCACAACCCTAACCCTAGAGTTTATTTTTTACGCCGTTCCTCGTGCAGTATACTTGATTAGGCGACTTTATTCTTCGGGTCGGAGAGATTACAGCGATAGCAGATTCATATTGGGTTTTTATGTTTGGCAACTGTTACACACTAAAAGATGTTGTTTTTTTGTTGCAAAGACTAGTTTTTGCAATAATTTTTCCATATTTTCGCCGGCAAAGTCATGTAAGGGCTTGTTTTTTTGTGGGACAAGTTGATGTTTTTATTGGTACCATGTTCGGGCATGTGACATTTTTTGATCGCTTTCTATTCCAATTTTTGTGACACAAAATAAACAAAAAACAACGATTCAGGGATTGTTTTTTTTATGCCGTTCCGCGTGTGGTAAAATTGATAAGGCAGCATTATTCTCCGGGTCAGTATGTTTACAGCAATACTATATTTATATAGTTTTTTATGTTCTGGCGCTTTTACACAATAAAAAATATTTTATAGACAAAATAATTTTTTTGCATCTCTTTAGTCTGAGAGCTATAACTTTTTTATTTTTTGGCTGATGGAGCTGTATGGTGGTTTGTTTTTTGCGGGACAAGATGACGTTTTCAGTGGTACCATTTTTATTTACATTCGTCTTTGTGATCACATTTTATTCTATTTTTTTGTTTGGCGGTATGATGATAAAGCATCGTTTTTTTGCTTCGGTTTTTGTTTATTTTTTTACCGTATTCACTAAAGGGGTTAACTAGTGAGAAAGTTTTATAGGTCAGGTCGTTCCGGATGCGGCGATACCAAATATGTGTACTTTTATTGTTTTTTTTTCTTCATAATAATATTTATTTATGGTTACAGTATATATATATATATATATATATATATATATATATTTTTTTTTTTTTAATTCTTTTTTCATCTATTTTTTTAGATTTTTACTATTTTTTTTTTTTTCACTTTCTGACACTTTTTTTTTACTTTTACACTTTGTCCCACTATGGGACTTTCATTTTTTGCAGGCTGACCGCTTGCATAGCATAGGAATGCTGCAGCAGCATCCCTATGCTATGCAGGCTGTCAGCCCCTGCAGACACAAGTTAGATAGATCATGCACTGAACACGATCTGCCTAACTTCCGGATGCCTGGTGACCCAGATGTCGTCGTGACACTATGGCAACGATCGGGACCCCGTGCACAGAGCGCGGGGTCTCCGATCCAAGGAAAGAGGGGGGCTCTTATCGCTGCTTGCCCCGGGAATTTTGGGGGTTAATGTGCTGGGAGAGGTGCGGGACCGCTCCTGGCACATAGTACCGGGTGTCAGCTGTTAGAATCAGCCTCTGTGCTGGCGCGATCGCCAAGGCGTAATAATCCGTACCTGGTCATTAAGGCCCAGGGCGCAGGTACGTATTATTATGCCCCACGTCAGAATAGGGTTAAAGGTAATGTGTCATTAATTAATAACCTATTGTTCAATTTATTTTTATGTGTTAAGAGTCATCATCGTTTTAATTTTCTTTTATAAATCAATAGTACAAGTGAAAATAAAAAACTTTGTAATATATCTTATCAGAGAAATCCACTTCTTTCTCCTCCTGGACTGATAATCTATTCTCAACATTCTCAATTCACGGGAAAAATCTGTCTTCAGTGAAGACAAACTTTCCCATTACTGAGATAGGACAGCACAATTTGTGCTCATGAAGTTCTATGGAGAACCGTGACATCATTTCAGGAGAACTTGCAGCACAAAGTCCGTTTCTGCCTCTAGCTCCTCCCTCCTGTCTGATTCTGCCTCTAGCTCCTCCCTCCATAGAATTTTAAAAGCACCAACTGTCATCTCCTACCTCAGTAATGGGAAAATCTGTTTACACAGAAGACAATTCTTTATAGATTTTATCTATGAATTGAAAATGATGAATGATCGGTCCAGGAAGAGAAATAAGCAGATTTCTCTGATAAGATACATTACAAAGTTGCTTATTTTCACTTATTTTCATTTTAACACTGCTAAGTGGCCACCACCAAATATGACAAATAAAGCCCCCCTATTAGTTGACAAATTTGTCACAGATATCCCATAAATGTATCTTTCACTGGATTTCACAATACGAGCTGCATACATTAATAAATAACTCTCTTAGACCTGGAAATGAGGTTCATAATGCAAAAATCTATGCCAGAATGAATGCATAATTCCTTTTAGAAAGTTTAACCACCTAGCCAGATTTACTACTTCTCAGAGTCCCTCCTTCCTGTTGCTGCTGAATCTATACCCACCGAGCAACTCATTAGTGTCTCCTCCTAGTTGCTGAATCTCCACCAGTCTATCCTGATTGGCAGCTCCTTAGTATCCATCCTACCTGCTTCTAATCAATCTCTGCCCCTACCTATCCTGACTGACAGATTCTCAGTACCCCTCCTGCCTGCTCCAGAATTATTACAATCTGGACTGACTGACAGCTCCTCAGTGTTCTTCCTCCACACTGCTGCTGAGATCTCACACTGCTCAGTACAAGCTGTTGCTGTCAGGCTGGAAAGGTGAAGAATCGGATACACTTTGACTCATGCCATGAGCTCTCCCACTCAATAGCTGGATAGATCAAATTCACATTTTAATATCATGATTATACAGCCATTCTGACAGAGATTTTCATAGTAATTATACCAGCTACCTCAGGTCTAAGAGATCTATTAAATAATGTAGGCAGTTTGTATTTGTGAAATATGGTGACAGACCTATTTTAATTTAGGAAAACCTATTTAAGACATCTTGCTTCAGTGTTGGTCCTTCTAATGATGATCCTTCTAGATGGTTTAGTGACTCCTGCATTGAGCAGGGGGTGGGACCAGATGACCCAGGAGGTCCCCTCCAACTCTACCATTCTATGATTCTATGAATAATAATAATAAACTAATAATGAGGGGCTTGTAAACATACAGGTCTCAATCATGCAACACACACGTTTCTGACCTTTCCATCACAGTCTTGTTTTCCTTCGCTTGAAGATGTTGAAGCCAAAACCCTAAAAACCACCAACTCCTTGTAAACAATAGTTCTCCGCGAACTGACTGCGACCCATCAGGATTCGCCTGAACGTAATAACAAGATAATGAACTAAGGAACCAGGAAACAAATTTCTATTATTCGAGCTTTGTAGTCGGGTCATTAATACATTCTTCTGAGCTCTCGCTTCTGCCAAGTGCGAGGGATGGAAGCCAAAGAAGAATTACCATGAATTGTAAACACTCGTTCTAACCTAACAATAATAATTGAAAATGAACAGAAGAAATCAAGAGCCAGGACCAACGAAATGAGATATTAATGTGCTTGGTTTATAAGCGATGTTAAGAAGCTTCTACTGTTTTGAAAGCCTCCTCCTTATATATGGCTTAATAGGAAGCTCGGTATGGGTCCAGGTCCACCAGGACCACCAAGGTTCATATAAAATAAAGGTTTTGTTCTTCACATTTTGCCTTTTTCTTAAATTCTCTACTTTTAAGATGTTTAAAACACCACTTTACCCTTGAGGATCTTTTTTTTGTGGTGTTAGGCTCCATAGGGTGGTGGTAGATTCCTATCAATGCTATGCTCCATAGTGTGGTGGTAAACCCCTATCAGAGCTATACTGCATAAGATAATGGTAGACTCCCATCAATGGCGGGCACATAGGGTGGTGGTAGACTCCTATCAGTGCTAAGCCCCATAGAATAGTGTAAGACTTTTATCAAAGCTAGGCTCCATAGCATGGTGATAGACTCCCTTCAATTCTAGGCCCCATAAGGTGGTGGTAGACCCTTATCAGTGTTAGGCCCCATAGGGTGGTGTTATACCCCATGAGTGCTATGTCCCATAAGATAATGGTATACACCCATCTGTGCTATGCCACATAGGTTGGCGTTAGACCCCAATCACTGCTATGCCCCATAATATAATAGTAGACCCCCATCAGTGCTAAGTCACATACGGTAGTGGTAGACCCTTATTAATGCTAGGCACCGTAGGGTGGTGGTAGGCCCCTATCGATGCTAAGCCCCATTGGCTTATGGTAAACCCTTATCAGTGCTATGCCACATAGGATAATGGTAGACCACCATCAGTGCTAGTCCAATTCGGGTGGTGGTAGATGTCAATTAGTACTAGGCTCCATAGTGTGGTGGTAGACCACCATCAGTGCTAGGCCTCATAGAGTAGTGGTAGATCCCCATCAATTCTATGCCCCATAGGGTTGTAGTAAGTGCTAAGTCCTATAGGATGGCTGTAGACCCCCATCAGGGATAGGCCCCATAGGATGGTGATCGACCCCCATTAGTGCTACACCCCATAGGTTTGTGGTGGATGTAAATAAGTGCTAACCCCATAGGTTGGTGGCAGACCCTGATCAGTGCTAGATCCTATACCGTGGTGGTAGACCCTCATCAGTGCTAGGCTCCATAGGATGGTGGTAGACCTCCATCAGTGCTAAGCCCCATAGGGTGGTGTTAGATCATCATCAGTGCTAGGCCACATAAGATGGTGGTAGACCCCCTCAGTGCTAGGTTTCATAGGGGTTGGTAGCCCCTCATTACTGCTATAGGCGTCATATGGTAGTGGTAGATGCCCATTAGTGCTAGGCTCCATATCTGCTCCTAAGTCTTCTTCATGGTGGAGATGACCATGGTCTGGTTTATTCCATAAAGGCCATTTAATTAAAGTGATCCTCCACCCTGGGACTGAAAAGTAACCATACGTTCCTCATGTACAGTCACCCTACCTGGTGACCTCGATTTGCTTACTCTGCTCAGATCAGTGTTCATTTCATTCTGCTTCCAAGATGAGCACCTCAGTAGCATGGGGAGTGCAGTGGAAAGTTTTAGCCAATCTTCCACTGCCATTTCTATCCCACAGCTCAGGGCAGGTGGTTCACAGAAATCTAAAGGGGTTAGATATCTAATAAATGTTTGCAGGAGCAATGATGGAAGGTGGAGGTTCCTGAAAGTTTGGGGCTGCATCTCAGCAAATGGTGTTCAAATTTATTCTGCAGCTGGACACCAACCCCCGACACCCAGCCAATATCATCAAGAAGAAGGCGTACTAAAAGTAATAATCTGACCCCCACATAGCCCTGATCTCATACCATCCAGTCTGTCTGTGATCACACGAAGAGACAGAAAGATCTGCACAAGCCTCATACACAGAAGATCTGGGGTCAGGTCTCCAAGATGTTTGGAACAATCTCTTTGACGAGTTCCTGCAAAAACTGACAAGTGGACCTAGAAGAACTGATGAAGACAAAGGGAGGTCACCAAATATTGATGGGATTTAGATGTACAGTGAAGGAAATAAGTATTTGATCCCTTGATGTTTTTGTAAGTTTGCCCACTGACAAAAACGAGAACAGTCTATAATTTTAAGGGTAGGTTAATTTTAACATTGAGAGATAGAATATCCCAAAAAAAACAAAAAAATCACAATGTATAAATTAGATAATTTTTTTTTGCATTTTGCAGTGAGAAATAAGTATTTGATCCCCTACAAACCATTATGAGTTCTGCCTCCTACAGACCAGTTAGACGCTCTTAATCAATTTGTTACCTGCATTAAAGACAGCAGTCTTACATAGTCACCTGTATAAAAGACTCCTGTCCACAGACTCAATTAGTCAGTCAGACTCTCTAACCTCTACAACATGGGCAAGACCAAAGAGCTTTCTAAGGAGGTCAGGGACAAGATCATAGACCTGCACAAAGCTGGAATGGGCTACAAAACCATAAGTAAGACGCTGGGTGAGAAGGAGACAACCGTTGGTGCAATAGTAAGGAAATGGAACAAATATGAAATGACTGTCAATCAACATCGATCTGGTGCACCATGCAAAATCTCACCTCGTGGGGTATCCTTGATCATCAAGAAGGTGAGAGATCAGCCTAAAACTACACGGGGGGAACTTGCTAATGATCTCAAGGCAGCTGGGACCACAGTCACCAAAAAAACCATTGGTAACACATTACACCTTAAAGGTTTAAAATCCTGCAGTGCCCGCAAGGTCCCCCTGCTAAAGAAGACACAGGTGCAGGCCCGTCTGGATAATTCTGTGAGTTATTGGGAGAAGGTGTTGTGGTCAGATGAAACAAAAATTGAGTTCTTTGGCATTCGCCGTGTTTGGAGGAAGAAGAAGGATGAGTACAATCTTAAGAACATCATCCCAATCGTGAAGCATGGTGGGGGAAAACATTATACTTTGGGGGTGCTTTTCTGCAAAGGGGACATGACGACTACACCATACTGAAGAGAAGATGGATGGAGTCATGTATCGTGATATTTTGGCCAACAACCTCCTTCCCTCAGTAAGAGCATTGAAGATGGGTCGTGGCTGGGTCTTCCAGCAAGACAATGACCCAAAACATACAGCCAAGGCAACAAAGGAGTGGCTCAAAAAGAAGCACAGTAAGATCATGGAGTGGCCTAGCCAGTGTCCAGACCTTAATCCCATAGAAAACTTATGGAGGGAGTTGAAGCTCCGAGTTGCCAAGCGACAGGCTCAAAATCTTAATGATTTAGAGATGATCTGCAATGAGGAGTGGACCAAAACTCCTCCTGACATGTGCGCAACCCTCATCATCAACTACAAATAACGTCTGACTGTTGTGCTTGCCAGCAAGGGTTTTGCCACCAAGTATTAAGTGTTGTTTGCTAGAGGGGTCAAATACTTATTTCTCACTGAAAAATGCAAAAAAAATTATCTACTTTATACAATGTGATTTTCTTGATTCTTTTTTTGGGATATTCTATCTCTCAATGTTAAAATTAACCTACCCTTAAAATTATAGACTGTTCATGTCTTTGTCAGTGGGAAAGCTTACAAAAACAGCAAGGGGTCAAATACTTATTTCCTTCACTGCATCTTTTGTTCATTCACTTTGCATTTTATCTATTGATAAAAATAAACTAATAACATTTATATCGACATTTTACACCAAATGTAATGGGGTTCCAGCTTTCTAAGATCAACCGTTCTCAACATATTTCCAAAAAAAATGTATTACAAAAGCAAATATTGATGGAAATCTCTTCAGGACACCACTAGAGAGACGTCAAATATTTGTGCATAACATCACCGATATTTGTCTTCACATCAGTAACAAACAACGTCATTAACCACACAAAGAAAACTAACAGCTAAATGAAATTGGCAAGTGCAAAACTGGATAGTTCTACTAAGGCCTCATTCACACATTCAGTATTTGGTCAGTAGTTTACCTCAGTGTTATTGTAAGTCAAAACCAGGACAGGAGCAATCAGAGGAAAAGTATAATAGAGACATGTCACTGCTTTTGTATTCATCACCCACTCCTGGTTTTGGCTTACAAATACTGATGCAAAATACTGACCGAATACTGAACGTGTGAACAGTCAGAGGGTGCAGAATCAGAATATGCAGTGTCAGAGTGAGCAGAGTCAGAGTGAGCAGAATCAGAGTGAGCAGAGTCAGAGTGAGCAGAGTCAGAGTGAGCAGAGTAAGAGTGTGCAGAGTCAGAGTGAGCAGAATCAGAGTGTGCAGAATCAGAGTGAGCAGAGTCAGAGTGAGCAGAGTCAGAGTGTGCAGAATCAGAGTGAGCAGAGTCAGAGTGTGCAGAGTCAGAGTGAGCAGAGTCAGAGTGTGCAGAGTCAGAGTGAGCAGAGTCAGAGTGAGCAGAGTAAGAGTGTGCAGAGTCAGAGTGAGCAGAGTCAGAGTGAGCAGAGTCAGAGTGTGCAGAGTTAGAGTGAGCAGAATCTGAGTGTGCAGAATCAGAGTGAGCAGAGCCAGAGTGAGCAGAATCAGAGTGAGCAGAGTAAGAGTGTGCAGAGTCAGAGTGAGCAGAATCAGAGTGTGCAGAGTCAGAATGTGCAGAGTTAGAATGTACAGAATCAGAGTGAGCAGAGTAAGAGTGTGCAGAGTCAGAGTGTGCAGAGTTAGAATGTGTAGAGTCAGAGTGTGCAGAATCAAAGTGTGGAGAGTTAGAGTGTGCAGAGTTAGAGTGTGCAGAGTCAGAGTGTGCAGAGTCAGAGTGTGCAGAGTAAGAGTGTGCAGAGTCAGAGTGTGCAGAGTTAGAATGTGTAGAGTCAGAGTGTGCAGAATCAAAGTGTGGAGAGTTAGAGTGTGCAGAGTTAGAGTGTGCAGAGTCAGAGTGTGCAGAATCAGAGTGTGCAGAGTTAGAGTGTACAGAATCAGAGTGTGCAGAGTTAGAATATACAGAGTCAGAGTGTGCCGAGTTAGAGTGTGCAGAGTCAGAGTGTGCAGAGTAAGAGTGTGCAGAGTCAGATTGTGCAGAGTAAGAATGTACAGAATCAGAGTGTGCAGAGTTAGAGTGTGCAGAGTAAGAATGTACAGAATCAGAGTGTGCAGAGTCAGAGTGTGCAGAGTTAGAATGTACAGAATCAGAGTGTGCAGAGTTAGAATATATAGAGTCAGAGTGTGCAGAGTAAGAGTGTGCAGAGTCAGAGTGTGCAGAGTCAGAGTGTGCAGAGTAAGAATGTACAGAATCAGAGTGTGCAGAGTCAGAGTGTGCAGAGTTAGAATGTACAGAATCAGAGTGTGCAGAGTTAGAATATATAGAGTCAGAGTGTGCAGAGTTAGAGTGTGCAGAGTCAAAGTGTGCAGAGTAAGAGTGTGCAGAGTCAGAGTGTGCAGAGTAAGAATGTGTAGAGTCAGAGTGTGCAGAATCAAAGTGTGCAGAATCAGAGTGTGTGTGTTACCCCAGGCCTGGATGCCACAAATAATAAAGGCTGTGTCTGAGAGCATGAGGGAGGTTCCCTGGTTAGGGACAATTAGCACACACCACCTCCTGTCCCAGGCCAGTAGGGGGAGCAGGCTGCCCCTATAAAAGCTGGAACTGGGGCCAGGGTTAGAAGGGAACGGGACGACCTAGCTCAGGAGTGAGACTAGTCCCAGAGAAGGAGGGACAGTTCAGCTGTAGCTGAGGAGGTTGTGAGGCAGTGGAGGAATTGCTAGCCAGGGACGCTGAGAGCCTGTCCTGGAAGAAAGGGAGAATAATCTACCGGACATTGGGGTCCGAGGCTGTAAAGGCTCTAAGTCCAGCAGCAGAGAACCAATCCGCGAAGGATTTCATGTCCTTTGGCCTAAGAAGCCCGGAGGCTCCGCCACAACAGAAGGGACCAGCAAAGCCAAGAGAGGCCAGAGGTAAAAGGAGCCCAAGTTGCAAGCCATATGGGTGAGAATACACGGCACGCTCAGGGACGTGGGCTACTTTACCACTAAAGGGGGAAATAGTCATAAATAGCTTAGAGAGCACGGTAGGCCTACACCCTCACCCTGACCAGAGGGGCTTCCCGAGTGTTCTCAGACATCCAGGCCTCCTTCTAGCCGGTACTGTTGTTGGGTCATTACCATCTGTTATAATAAAGACCCTGAACTGTTTAAGCGGACTCTGCATTCTGACCGACGGAAATGTCACCTCCAACATCCACCTACACTACCCTGGGGCTACACTCCTCCCGTGGGGAGTTATTCTACCTCTGTGCTGCACACCAACACCAGCCCCAGCTGCCTGCCCTGCAGCGGCGGTTATCCCTGACCGCAATCCACGGGTGGCGTAGTCGGACATTCAAAACACTGATAAATAGACTGCCACAATTTGGTCTGACCACCCTGAGCCACGGGATCGGGCTGCCACTACTACCCCCAGCATCTTACAGAAGCCTGGTCTCGAGTGCCCCACGGCCCAGGGGGCAAGTCATGTGCAGAATCAAAGTGTGCAGAGTCCGAGTGAGCAAAGTCAGAGCGTGCAGAATCAGCGTGTGCAGAGTCAGAGTGTGCAGAATCAGAGTGAGCAGAGTCAGAGTGTGCAGAATCAGAGTGAGCAGAATCAGAGTGTGCAGAATCAGAGTAAGCAGAGTCAGAGTGTGCAGAACCAGAGTGAGCAGAGTCAGAGTGTGCAGAGTCAGAGTGTGCAGAGTCAGAGTGAGCAGAGTCAGAGTGTGCAGAATCAGAGTGAGCAGAATCAGAGTGTGCAGAATCAGAGTGAGGAGAGTCAGAGTTTGCAGAATCAGAGTGAGCAGAGTCAGAGTGTGCAGAATCAGAGTGTGCAGAGTCAGAGTGTGCAGAGTTACAGTGTACAGATCAGAGTGAGCAGAGTAAGAGTGTGCAGAGTCAGAGTGAGCAGAATCAAAGTGTGCAGAATCAGAGTGTGCAGAATCAAAGTGTGCAGAGTCCGAGTGAGGAAAGTCAGAGCGTGCAGAATCAGCGTGTGCAGAGTCAGAGTGTGCAGAATCAGAGTGAGCAGAGTCAGAGTGAGCAGAGTCAGAGTGTACAGAATCAGAGTGAGCAGAATCAGAGTGCAGAATCAGAGTGAGCAGAGTCAGAGTGTGCAGAATCAGAGTGAGCAGAGTCAGAACGTGCAGAATCAGAGTGAGCAGAGTCAGAGTGTGCAGAATCAAAGTGTGCAGAATCTGAGTGTGCAGAGTCTGAGTGAGCAGAGTCAGAGCGTGCAGAATCAGAGTGTGCAGAGTCAGAGTGTGCAGAGTCAGAGTGTGCAGAGTCAGAGTGTGCAGAGTCAGAGTGTGCAGAATCAGAGTGAGCAGAGTCAGAGTGTGCAGAATCAGAGTGAGCAGAATCAGAGTGTGCAGAATCAGAGTAAGCAGAGTCAGAGTGTGCAGAACCAGAGTGAGCAGAGTCAGAGTGTGCAGAGTCAGAGTGTGCAGAGTCAGAGTGAGCAGAGTCAGAGTGTGCAGAATCAGAGTGAGCAGAATCAGAGTGTGCAGAATCAGAGTGAGGAGAGTCAGAGTGTGCAGAATCAGAGTGAGCAGAGTCAGAGTGTGCAGAATCAGAGTGTGCAGAGTCAGAGTGTGCAGAGTTACAATGTACAGATCAGAGTGAGCAGAGTAAGAGTGTGCAGAGTCAGAGTGAGCAGAATCAAAGTGTGCAGAATCAGAGTGTGCAGAATCAAAGTGTGCAGAGTCCGAGTGAGGAAAGTCAGAGCGTGCAGAATCAGCGTGTGCAGAGTCAGAGTGTGCAGAATCAGAGTGAGCAGAGTCAGAGTGAGCAGAGTCAGAGTGTACAGAATCAGAGTGAGCAGAATCAGAGTGCAGAATCAGAGTGAGCAGAGTCAGAGTGTGCAGAATCAGAGTGAGCAGAGTCAGAACGTGCAGAATCAGAGTGAGCAGAGTCAGAGTGTGCAGAATCAAAGTGTGCAGAATCTGAGTGTGCAGAGTCTGAGTGAGCAGAGTCAGAGCGTGCAGAATCAGAGTGTGCAGAGTCAGAGTGTGCAGAGTCAGAGTGTGCAGAGTCAGAGTGTGCAGAGTCAGAGTGTGCAGTCAGAGTGTGCAGAGTCAGAGTGTGCAGAATCAGAGTGTGCAGAGTCAGAGTGTGCAGAGTTACAGTGTACAGAATCAGAGTGAGCAGTGTAAGAGTGTGCAGAGTCAGAGTGAGCAGAGTCAGAGTGTGCAGAGTCAGAGTGTGCAGAGTCAGAGTGAGCAGAGTCAGAGTGTGCAGAATCAGAGTGAGCAGAATCAGAGTGTGCAGAATCAGAGTGAGGAGAGTCAGAGTGTGCAGAATCAGAGTGAGCAGAGTCAGAGTGTGCAGAATCAGAGTGTGCAGAGTCAGAGTGTGCAGAGTTACAGTGTACAGATCAGAGTGAGCAGAGTAAGAGTGTGCAGAGTCAGAGTGAGCAGAATCAAAGTGTGCAGAATCAGAGTGTGCAGAATCAAAGTGTGCAGAGTCCGAGTGAGGAAAGTCAGAGCGTGCAGAATCAGCGTGTGCAGAGTCAGAGTGTGCAGAATCAGAGTGAGCAGAGTCAGAGTGAGCAGAGTCAGAGTGTACAGAATCAGAGTGAGCAGAATCAGAGTGCAGAATCAGAGTGAGCAGAGTCAGAGTGTGCAGAATCAGAGTGAGCAGAGTCAGAACGTGCAGAATCAGAGTGAGCAGAGTCAGAGTGTGCAGAATCAAAGTGTGCAGAATCTGAGTGTGCAGAGTCTGAGTGAGCAGAGTCAGAGCGTGCAGAATCAGAGTGTGCAGAGTCAGAGTGTGCAGAGTCAGAGTGTGCAGAGTCAGAGTGTGCAGTCAGAGTGTGCAGAGTCAGAGTGTGCAGAATCAGAGTGTGCAGAGTCAGAGTGTGCAGAGTTACAGTGTACAGAATCAGAGTGAGCAGTGTAAGAGTGTGCAGAGTCAGAGTGAGCAGAGTCAGAACGTGCAGAATCAGAGTGAGCAGAATCAAAGTGTGCAGAATCAGAGTGTGCAGAATCAAAGTGTGCAGAGTCCGAGTGAGGAAAGTCAGAGCGTGCAGAATCAGCGTGTGCAGAGTCAGAGTGTGCAGAATCAGAGTGAGCAGAATCAGAGTGTGCAGAATCAGAGTGTGCAGAATCAGAGTGAGCAGAATCAGAGTGTGCAGAATCAGAGTGAGCAGAGTCTGAGTGTGCAGAGTCTGAGTGAGCAGAGTCAGAACGTGCAGAATCAGAGTGAGCAGAGTCAGAGCATGCAGAATCAGAGTGTGCAGAGTCAGAGTGTGCAGAGTCTGAGTGTGCAGAGTCAGAGTGTGCAGTCAGAGTGTGCAGAGTCAGAGTGTGCAGAGTCAGAGTGTGCAGACTTAGAGCAGTGTCCTAGTGAGTAGACTCAAAGTGTGTATAGTTGGAGTGAGCACAGTCAGGGTGTGCAGCGTCAGAGTGTGCAGCGTCGGAGTGAGCACAGTCAGGGTGTGCAGCGTTGGAGTGAGCACAGTCAGGGTGTGCAGCGTCGGATTCAGCATAGTCAGGGTGTGCAGCGTCAGAGTGAGCACAGTCAGGGTGTGCAGCGTCGGAGTGAGCACAGTCAGGGTGTGCAGCGTCGGAGTGAGCACAGTCAGGGTGTGCAGCGTCGGAGTGAGCACAGTCAGAGTGTGCAGCGTCAGAGTGTGCAGTGTCGGTGCGAGCACAGTCAGGGTGTGCAGAGTCGGATTCAGCATAGTCAGGGTGTGCAGCGTCAGAGTGAGCACAGTCAGGGTGTGCAGCGTCGGAGTGAGCACAGTCAGGGTGTGTACAGTCAGAGAGCGCAGTGTGGTGCACTCTCGTCTCTGGGCCCTCTCTACAGCGCTGCTCCTCTCTGTGGTTATACCCGCTGGGTCTGGAGACAGTGAACCACATCAATGTGAGAACCTTTCGCTGCCAGCGAGCTCTCAGGATAATGTCTACAGTAATAATACATTATAAATGAATCCATGTCTCAGGCAGGGTCACTATTCCCAGAGGGGCCAGATTAGGTACAGTGCATTACGACACATATTATGAAATTTTGCCAGTTTTTGTACAATTGATCATATCTGCACTAAAAGGGGGACCACTCCACCAACAATAGTTATAAGCCACAGCCAACCTGCTTGCTGACAGTTTCCAAGTAGCACGGAAGATTCGACCACCAGTGAAAATGTTAATGAAGATGTGCAAGGAAAATATTGATTTTACATTTGCTGCTAAAGAGCTTTAAGGAATTTTCTGTTGGATGCACAGAATTAAATAGTGAGGACAGGACCTGCCGAGCGCTAATATCCGCACCAGTCCTTGAAAAGAAGCTGCTGCAGAACTGGTGAATTGCGAGGTCTCTCCTAACTTTCCTTGTCATAATGGAGTTATATAACGTCACATTATAACGTGAACAATTTTTTGAAATCTGACCAGCGTCACTTTATGTAGTAATAACTCTGGAACGCTTTAACATATCTCATTGATTTTGCGACTGTTTTTTTTTTTTTTTTTCGTGACACATGATACTTTATAATAATGGTAAATTTAGGTTGATATATTTTGCATTTATTTATAAAAAAAAATCAGAAATTTGACAAAAATGTTTTAAAAAAATTGCAATTTTCCAACTTGGAACGACTATCCCTTTAATCCCGATGGTCATACCACACAAAAACATTCATAAATAACATTTCCCTCATGTCTGCTTTACCTCAGCCCCATTTGTAACGTGTTCTTTTATTTCGTTAGGTTTATAAACGTAGCAGTATTTTTTTTATTTTTCCAAGGAAATTTACAAAAAAATATTTTTATAGGGACCTGTTCAGTTGTGGAGTGACTTTGGGGGTCCTATATGTTGGAAACCACCCAAAAATCATACCATTTTAAAAACTGCACCCCTCAATGTATTTAAAATTGCTTTCAGGTAGTTCATCAACCCTTCCGGGTATTTCAGGAAATAAAGGAAAGTGGCATGACAAAGAATGAAAAAGTTTATTTTTCCACCTAAATTTTGATAACTTCTGTACAGGCCGTTACCTGTCATGGCAAACATTAGGACCACACAGTCAAGATGTCAGGGTGCCGATGGGGTTAAAGAAGTACCCACCCTTAACTATTTAGATTCTGTAGTCACTATTGACATCTAAGGGGTTAAACGTCCATGGTCGCCGCCAACACTGATCGTGGATGATGCAGCAAGTTGTCAGTTACAATGTACAGGTGACAGTTACAGGATTGTCACCTGTCGGGGAACGCTAGTCTCTTATATCGCAGGTCAGTAAAAAGAAGTCTGGTGGTCATTAACGGGTTAAAAAGGAGAAAATAATTTTTGGACCTTTTAAACATTGTATTATATATCGGTACAATGTATTTTTTTTTACTTAGAGGATGTGAAGGCAGCACCCTAAAACTCATATTAGTTTATATAAAAATGTAACATTTTTATGCATTATCCTTCTATGAGTTTATTTGTTTATTTTTTTAATTTCATAAACACGTAAAGTATGGTTTTTAGCAGTATCAGAGATTGCCATTAAAATACCAATATTGTAAAAGGAGAAAAAAATATATATTTTTTAAAGAATAAAATTGTAAAATTTATCTGTACAAAAATTTTTTTTTTTAAATTCAGAGACTAATAATATAATGGCACCAAAACATTCCACAGCACTTTATAACTCAGAATGTTAAGATACCACCCTTAAAATCAATATGAGGGGTCACGACACCCGCCACAGATCAGCTGTTACCAGCGCTGGCCAGGAGTAGGCAGTGTACAGAACTGGAACAGCACAGCGCCACACACTGTATAGTGGCCATTACTGGGTACTACAACTCAGCTCTTCCAGCTGCTGATGGAGTTGATAACAGCAGGTGGTGGTGAGTGTCGGACCCCACCGATCTGATAATGATGAGGACTTATCCCATGGATGTGTCAGTCATGGACCACCCATTTAGCCGCTTTGTGACCTCGAATACTTATTTTTACTGACCTGAGATATAAATGAATGGCATCCCCCCGACGGGTGAAAATGCAGCAGCTGTCGGCTGTACACTATAGCTGACACCCTGCTGCAACAGCCACCATCGTTGTTGGCACCCACCATAGCCGTTTAACCCCTTAGATGCTGCTGCCAATAGTGACTACTGCATCTAGGTGTTTAACAAAGTGCAGGGGCTCCCTCTTTAACCCAATCGGCCCCTTGAGATCATGATTGTGTGGTCCTGATGTTAGCTCTGGCAATTCATGGCCAAATAACGGTCTTAGAGTCTGCCGGCTAAAAGTTACCAACATTTAGCTTAAATTTTCATTTTTGTCTTGCAACTTTGCATTCATTCTTGAAAAGTGCCTGAAGGGTTAATAATTTACCCGAAATCAGTTTTGAATATGTTGAGGGACACTGTTTTTTAAAATGGTATCACTTTTGGGGATTTTCCCAATATAAAGGGTCCCTCAAAGTCACTTAAAACTGAATAGGTCCTTAAAAAAAAAAAAAGTTTTGCAAATTGAAAAAAAAATGAAAAATTACTGCAACAATTATAAAACTTCTAACATAAATATAAGAATATTTTACAGATGGCGCTGATTTAATGCAGACATGAAGGAACTTTTTTTGTGTTCTATGACCATCTGGATTAAGGGGGATAAACGTTCAAAGTTTGAACATTGCAAATTTTTGTCCAATTTTTGTCCAATTTTTTTGCTTTTTTTTTTTTTTTTATATAAATTAAATGCAAAACACATCGACCAAAATTGACCAATAACATAAAGTATAATGCGTCGGGGAATAAAAAAACAACTTCAAAATCACTGGGATGTGATGAAAAATTCCAACGTTATTGCCACATAAAGTGACACGTGTCAGATTTGAAAAATTTGGCCTGATCACTAAAGGGTTAAGATCCCATTCATACACTGTATATAAAGTTGTACGGGGCTATTGTACAACACCCATGGAAGTGTATGAAGTGATAGCGGACCTTCACTTTCACACAACAGCAGAGAAACAGATTATTTTTTGTTCCTGTTCGATTAATGCCGTATTATAGAAGCATTACTATTATGGGGAAATAATACTTCTATAATGTGCCACCATCCGGTAACACATAGAGAGCCATTGGCGTCATATTAAGAGTCATAAGGACTCCATGGGTCGGTGCATACGAATAAGACCCAACAATCAACAAAAATGTTAGCTTTTTTTATAATTAAAGGGGTTGTCCGATACTTTAATATTGATGGCCTATCTTTACAATACATGATCGGTGGGGATGCGACACTCGACACCCTCACCGTGCCGTAGTACCCCGTGTCGGCAGTGGAGATGTGAACAGTTGCAAAGAGGAAGAGCACAGCTCCGTCAGCTGCATAGTGGACATAGCGGGGTACTGCAGATCCACTCATAGTCTTAGAATAGGGTCTTATGTGCAGTACCTGGACACGGCCACTAAGCAGTTGATGGTGCTCCGGGAACAGCTGATTGACTGGGTGTCTGGTGTCGCATCCCCACCGATCTGCTATTGATAAAAAATCCTAAGTTTAGGTCATCGATATTAAAGTACCTTTAATAAAATGAAATTTTTTTAATAATTTGTATGTATCTTATATCATTACATTATCATTATTATCGGAATATTATAATTAATTTTTGAAATTTTGTTTCTGGTTCTTCTTCACTTCTTCCATTCGGCTTCCAGACTATTCATCATCACAGCCGTCGTCTTCCGAATTTGGCATTAATAGGTCAATATACATCACAATTATATGCACGTCTGAAGGTCATAAAACACAAAATATGGAAACTGGAAAAGGATCAAAAATTTCAGCCGCTCCTCGCTCACTGTCGAGTTTTTATTTTATTCATTTTTCATAAAAATTATTACCTCGTCAGAGACATTTTCCCAACAAGATCATTTTACGTTACACAGAATTAAGTGAAATCGTCGGGAGAAAAATATATAAAAAATATATATTCATTAGTAAATTTTATCCTATTATACGTTAGGATTTTGAAATTTTTTTCCTATAATGTAATATCCTCAAAAGAAGGATTAATATTTTGGAATTGAAACTCAGACACATTTTATAGTTTATAGTCATATCCGGGTATAGGCAGACGTCGCCAAAATAATATATTCAGGGATTTTTTATTTTATTTTTCATTTTGTTTTTATATTTTTAGGATGGGGGTAAAAGTTTACACATTTTTACCCTCTTTTCTATATAGATCAATGGATGGATATGTGATAGATGATAGATAGATAGATAGATAGATAGATAGATAGATAGATAGACAAATAGATACAGTGCCTTGAAAAAGTATTCATTCCCTTTGAACTTTTCTACATTTTTACACCCACAAACTTAAATGTATGTTATTGGGATTTGATATGATGCCAACACAAAGTAGCAAGTATTTGTGACGTGTAAAGGAAATGATACCCGGTTTTCCAAATATTTTAGGAATATAAATCTGAAAATTGTGAGATGCATTTGTATTCAGCCTCCTGTAGTCTGATGCCCCTCAATAAAATCCTGAGTGACCAATCGCTTCCAGAAGTCTCATAATTAGTACATTGAGTCCACCTGGGCGTGATTTCTTCTCAGTATAACTGCAGCTATTCTGTGAAGGCCCCTGAGGTTTGAGAACATTAGGGATCAAACAGCATCATGAAAACCAAGGAGCCCACCGGACAGGTCAGGGATAAAGTTGTGGAAACGAGTAAAGCAGGGTTAGGTTATAAAAAAAATAGCCCAAGCTCTGAACATCTCTCAAAGCACTGTTCAATCCATCATCCAAAAATGGAAGCAGAATGGCACAACTGAAAACCTACCAAGACATGGCCGTCCACCTAACCTGACATCCAAAGCAAGGAAAGCACTAATAAGAGAAGCAGCCAAGAGGTCCATGGTCACTGGAAGAGCTGCAGAGATCCACAGTTCAGGTAGGAGAATCTGTCCACAGGACAACTATTAGTTATATACTCTACAAATCTGGCTTTTATGGAAGAGTGGCAAGAAGAAAGACATTTTTGAAAGCCATGATAAGTCCTGTTGCAGTTTGCAAAAAGCCATGTAGGGGACACAGCGAGCATGTGGAAGAATGGGCTCTGGTCAGATGAGACCAGAGGAGAACATTTTGGGGTAAATGCAAAATGCTGTGTGTGGTGAAAAACTAACACTGCACATCACCCTGAAAACACCATCCCCACCATCACACATGGTGGCAGCATCCTGCTGTGGGGAAGCTTTTCTTCAGCAGGGGCAGGGAAGCTGGTCAGAGAGGATAGGAAGTTGGATGGAGCTAAATACAGGACAATCCTGGGGGAAAACCTGTTAGAGGCTGCAAAAGACTTGAGACTGGGTGTAGGTTCACCTTCCAGCAGGACAACGACCTCAAAAAATCCTGCCAGAGCTACAATCAGAGCATATATCTGTGTGTAAACTGCCCAGTCACTGTCCAAACCCAAATCCCAGAGAATCTGTGACAAGAAGTGAAAATTGCTGATCACAGACGTCTCCATCCAATCTCACTGGGCGAGAGCGAGTGTGCAAAGAAGACAGGGCAAAATGTCACCTCTAGATGGGCAAAGCTGGAGAGATAGACCCCAAAAGACTGGAGAGACAGACCCCAAAAGACTGCAGGGAAAGGTGGAGAGACAGACCCCAAAATACTGCAGCTGCAATTTCAGCGAAGGGTGGTCTTGCAGAGTACTGACTCAGGGGGCAGGGAACAATGTTCAGATTTATATTTTAAAAATAATTAGAAAACTTTGCATCATTTCCTTTACACGTCACAAATACTTGTTACTTTTTGTTGTATCACATAAAATCTCAATAATATACATTAAAGATTGTGGGGGTAATGTGACAAAATGCGGAAAAGATCACGAGGTATGAATACTTTTTCAAGGTACTGTATTAGATTTACATTTTACAATTGTAATTTTACCTGAAAAAAGACACATTTTTGCCAAGATTTAAGTACAAACACATTCGCATATTTGAGGTTGAGTCATGATAAACCAGCAACCAAATGTGACGGCATATCTCCAGCTCAGTCCTAATGAAGATGGGGCGGTATTATACTGTACATACCGTCTCTGCATAGTGGCGGGATCCTGAATGTCATCACTATACATTAATAGCAGGAACGCTATAAATACGTCCATGTATCTAGTATATCAGTATGCACCTCTAATATATACTACAGACACATTATCTTCCATAGAGTACAGTACTATATACTACATCTTCATCAGGTTAAAGAAAAAATACCGCCATATCATACAGAGAATAAATGCAAATATCACACCAGACAAGCTGTGAGCGTCTAACTATTATCATCAGAAAATATCATGTTATACCCAGAACTATATACCTGCCAGTACGTCGCTATATTATACTGCATGAGTCATGTGGTGGATAAATAATACCGCTACGTCTGTATACCGAGAATCTTTACAGGATATCTTTCTATATATTTTATTATACACTTTAACAAATTCTTTTCTTTTTCTTTTTAATATTTTTCTTCTTTTTTTTTAATGCAAAGAAGATAATATTCGACATATAGAAAGTAAGAAAAGTACACAAAGTTTAAAGTATGTAGTCAAAATGAATAATTAAAAAAAGGCACAATTGACGTTTTATTGGATGTAACACTTTAGATTTATATCAAAAGTAAGAAGAACTATAATAAGAAACATAGCAACACGGATATTACTTTGACTGTTACTTTATGACGTGAATGATTATATTTATTGTTTTATTTTTTGTTCCAGATCTACAATGTCACAAGCAAGAATTTAATAAATTAATTCATTCTACTTCCCCCCGTACAATGTAACAAATAGAAAAAAAAAAAACATTATGAAGAACTTAATAAATTCTGAATTGAGAAACGAACGTACAGTAAATATAAGTCATTATAAGTGAGTCCTAATTGTACAACTTTATCCTTATATTATATATAAGGGACGGGTTATTTTACATCCCGTGTTCCCTGTGCGGTCTGGAAAAGATATAGTTAAAATATGCCACACTGTGCAGACACTTATATCTGTCATTGAGATCGTTGACCTCATTAGTGTGTTGTTTTTACTCTTTCCTTTCCAGTTGCTCGGCATAGAGGGAACACAGTGAACAGTACGACAGAAGGAGAGAGGATTGTACGGGCAGAGTACAGTGCTCATATATATATATATATATATATATATATATATATATATACACACTATATACAATCCTCAATAGTGAAATTGCAACACCAAGAAGAAAAAGTTGTAGACTCTTGGAAATCACGGGATGGAGACATTACTGATCTGCAAAATGATGGAAAAATGGAAACAAAACTTTGAAAACTTTTAGATTTCTTCAGTCTGGAGTCAGAGCCCCGTGAAGAAATCCCGGCACTTCCAGCCTCAGCTGTTATCAATGAGGTCATTAATGGTCGTCTGAGGAAGGATCATGCACTTGGAAAAATCATCAAGATCCGCTGCTGGCAGCTCCTGTGTAATCACCGACCAATGACGTCCCAGATGTACTCAATGGGAGACAAGTCTGGAGACTCTGCAGCCATGGGACCTCACAGTAGAACGAGCAATATGTAGCCTGGTGTTGTCGCGTTGAGAAATGGATCCTGGGATAATTTCGTGTTTCCTTGTGAAGGGTTTTTCATGGTGTTGTCAAAGAGGTCTCCAGACCAATCTCTGGCTATCAGTGAATCCAAGACAAAAATGGGCCTCATGACTGAAGAGGACAGACCTCTATTCCATCCTCCATTGTTCTTGCTCTGCACCATGATGGATTTTGAAAGGGTCGGTGCAAGGTCAAAGGAGTACCTGTGGCTGGATGTCTGGCTCGTAGCCCAATGTCATGCAAATGCCTTCTGATGGTTTGAGTAGATGTTTGCCGCCTTAGGATTGGTACTTGACATCAGATTTCACTTACAGTACAGAATGGATCATTTGTGGAACCAGTGGTTTGGTCATTTCTCCAAAGTGTTCCATTTTTCAAAAAGACAACCCCAGACCACATGTTGCTGGTATTACTGTGAGCCTGCGTGGCCTAAACCTAATCCCATGGCTGCAGCGTCTCCAGACTTGCCTCCTATTGAGAAAATCAAGGACGTCATTGGTCGGTGATTACACAGGAGCTGCCAGCAGCGGATCTTGATGATTTACACAAGTGCAGAACCATACTCAGATGACCATTAATAACCTTAGTGATAGAAGCCAAGGCTGGAGGTGCCAGGACTAGTGTTGAGCCACCCCCGTAGTGTTCGAGTTCGGTTCGGTTCGTCGAACACCCGTGTGTTCGCCGAACTGTTCGTCGAACTGTTCGTCGAACACCTTCGAACACCGTTAAAACCAATGGCAGGCAAACAAAAACACATAGAAACACATAGAAAACACCTTCAAAGGTGTCCAAAAGCTGACAAACTGCTCAGAAGACACAACTAACACATGGAAAAGTGACAAGTACATATAGTCATGCGAAAAGAAAAGAGGTGGAGGAGTAAAAGGAGGGGGAGACACAGATATAGGCATGTCATGCCCTTCTAAAATCCAAAAAGTGAGAAGCCGAGACGGCCAGTCCGCTCCTGCCCGTGCCACCTCCGTGTCGCCGGGTTTGTGCCAGAGCCGCGGTGAACCCTGACGGCCAGCCCCCCTCTCCCAATACTGGTGCCTGTCCGCTGGTGGGTCGAGAGAGCCCCCCTGTGGTGGAGGCAGCTCTAAGCTTTTTAATTTAAATTGTCCCTCTAATTTGAATGAATACACTTTAAATCCATTTACAAGGATCTATTGGAGGGCAAGTCTCATGCCAGCAGCCGCGTAATTCCAGCTCCAGTAGCGTCCACTAAAGCTGCTGCAGTTAAAAAGCTTTTATAAGGATCGAGCTCGGCTGTCCACCGCAAGGCATCCTAGTGCCAGTCCCAGCCCCTATGCCTTGGGGTGCCTCCTGATGCTCTTCACTAAGTATCCCGTGGTCCCGAAGCATTTCCTTTGAAAAAATTAAGTGTCCAAACTACAGGTGGTGTAGCTTGCTTAACAGCCGGGATAATCCGCTGACTAGCAGACACTGCTACTAGGCACAAAGTATTTCCTGGGCTAGATGCAGTTAAAAATTTGTAAGTAGATACTCTCGTTGGATGCTGAGAAAGCATTCCATAGAGTCTCCTGGCACGCCATATATGATTCTCTTAAAAAGCTTGGGGTAGGGGTCTAGGGGACCCTTTTATAGCCAAAATCACGGCCCTGTATCACAATACGTCACCTAGGCTGAAGATAAATGGAACTGTAGCACCGAGGGCTCGGTTGCTACAGACGTATTGCACCTCACCCAGAGGTGTGATATCTCACTCTCAGATAAGGATGGAGTGTGAATCAGGACCCGACACCTGCATGCATTACACCACATTGCCGTGGGGCAGGGCGACCAATATGCCCCTGAGATGGGCACGACAGTCCCTGTCCCTGGCTGGAGTGGGGGGAGGGAACACTGAGAAAGGGGAACCCTGCAGTGCAGGAGCAGGGAGGAAGCAGTTCCTGGGTGCATTGAGAAGGGAGTATAAAAGGTGGGCACCATCTTAGTTCAGTGCAGAGAAGTCTGAGCAGAAGTGGCAGGGAGCAGGGGCTCTGCATGAGCTCTGCTCCGGAGGCGGGCCTAGTAACAGAGGCCCAGGCCTGCAAGAGGGAGAAGGAAGGAAGAGGAGCGGAGAAGGCTCCAGGAACGAGGAATGAAGGGATCCCAGGGGTGCGGACGGGCGAGTCGCCACCGCACGCCCGAATCCACCTGCGTGGAGGGGTCAGGCCAAAGGGGGAGACCGGTCCCCGAACTAGTGGAGGCAGGAAACGACCCTCAGCTAGAAACCGGAGGCTCTGACATTTTATGTGGCGCAGCCCCTTGCTCCACCCGCTAGGAAGGCACCACATAGGGTCAGGGAAACTGGCGCCAAGTTTACCAAGAGGAGGCCCGAGGCAGCCGGACAGAAGTGTTGGTAAGAAAGGCCAGACAAAGGACACACAAAGGGGGTCCTGTGAAGCGCTCCAAAGTTATCTGGGAGTTGTCTGAGCCCCTCACCTGGTGAGCACAGTACGACGTGGGCAGCCGTTACCTGGAGACGTGGTCTGGATAATAAGAACTGTGAGTAAAGGCCCTGAACTGCATCACTGACTCCGTGTCGTTACTGCTGCTGCCCTGCACCATCACCCCCATCCTCCGCATACACTGCCCTGAGGCTATACTCCTCCCGTGGGGAGTTATGCTACGCTCTGCTGCACCCACAACACCAGCCTTAGCGGTCTGCCCTGTAGCGGCGGTTCACTCTGACCGCAATCCACGGGTGGCGTAGTCGGACATTTAAACATCAAAACCACATAAATAGTTCCGCCACTGGTTTGACCGCCCTGAGCCACGGAACCGGATCGCCGCCACGAAGACTACAACCACCAGCATCCACCAAAAAGGGTCCGGCTCCGGGTGTCCCAAGGCCCAGGGGGCACGTCAGAACATTTTCATCACCTTTCACAATCACCAATGGGACAAGGCAGTGATGTCCTCTGTCCCCTCTCTTATACATCCTAGTGACGGAGCACCTGCTCTCATCAATTCGCCATAACCCCAATATTAGGTGGATTGAGGTGGGAGGCACCGAGTACAAGTGCTCTCTATTTGCTGATGATGTCCTAGTATATATCACTCAATCACATATATCCATCCCTGCTGTTATGGCTGAAATAGATCACTTTATTACATGGTCAAATTTTAAAATCAATGCAGCGAAGTCTGAGGCCCTCGATGTCTCCCTCCCCAAATCCATATAGGATTCCATCCAGTCCAACTTTCCCTTTGCCTGGCCCTCACAGGGTATCAAATACTTAGGAATTCCTATTCATAGAGACCTCTCCCATCTATGTTATCTTAATTTTGGGCCCTTTATTGAACAATTCCATACAGACCACGGTTGGCAAAGTTGGAACTGTGAGATTCACTACGTGCACCACTGGTATTTTGTGGAAAAGCACATGTAAGATTCTGCAACAGTCTCTGCTGATACTCCTGCATGCGTGCATCCCTTTCTATGGCAGGAATAATTTCTGCAAATTTACTTTTGTACCGGGGATCTAACAGTGTGGCAACCCAGTAGTCAGGATTATTTCTAATTCTCACAATTCGAGGGTCATGTTGCAGGTAGTGCAGCAAGAAGGCACTCATGTGTGTTGCGCATCCAGGAGCACCAAGTCCCTGTTGTGTTGGTGGCGAGGTAACAATCATGCTTCCTTCCTCTGTCCTCTCCCCCCAACCTCGCACAACAGAAATGTGATCAAGGTCTCCCTCATCTGATGAGTCTTCCATCAGTTCGTCCTCCACTTCTTCCTGGGCTCCTGCACCTTCCTCACTAGTTTGGCTGCTACCATGCGCCCTGGTAAAATCATCTCCCCCACCCTCACATGCCTGCCGCCCTGGTGCTGCCGACCGTCTGGACCTTGCAGATGTTAGCCCTTCCGCATACAACTCCTCCTCCTCTACTTCCTCCACCTCCTCTTGTGCCACCACCTGACTCCGAATTCTGTTTAACATGTGCTCCAGCATGTAAATCACCGGAATAGTCATGCTGATAATGGCATCGTCAGCACTAAACATCTTCGTCGCCATTTCAAAACTGTGCAGAAGGGTGCATAGGTCCCTGATCTGAGACCACTCCTCCAGCGTGATTTGCCCCACCTCTGAATCTCGTTGGCCCAGGCTATACGTCAGAACGTATTGCACCAGGGCTTGTCGGTGCTGCCACAGTCGCTGCAACATGTGCAGAGTTGAATTCCACCGGGTAGGCGGTGAAGTGGCAGGCCCAACGACTTCTGTAGAGATGTAAGTCGCTGAGCTGCGGGATGCGAACGGCAGAAGTGAGCACACAGCGACCGTGCCCTCTGCAGAAGGCCATCTAGTCTGGGATAGTGGGCTAAAAATTGCTGGACAACCAGGTTCAACACGTGAGCCATACAAGGCACGTGTGTGACATTGCCCCGGCGAAGGGCCGCACCCAGGTTTGCAGCATTGTCGCACACGGCCTTCCCTGGTTTCAGGTCCAGTGGAGACAACCATTCATGAAATTGGTTCTCCAGAGCTGACCACAACTCCTCAGCTGTGTGACTCACATTTCCCAGACATTTCAATGTAAAAACCGCCTGATGACGTTGAGCCCTACTGCCAGCATAGTAAGGAGGTGTGCAGGATCCCTTCTGCGCAGTTAGAAAGCTTGTGGCATGACCAGACAGGCTTTGGGTGCAGGTGGAAGACCGAGAGGAGGTTGAGGAGGCAGAAGCAGTGGAGGAAAAATGACATAAAGAGGATTGACGCACAACTCGTGGGGACGGCAAGACTTGGACAGCAGCCCCTTGTCCTGCTGTCACCATAGTTACCCAGTGCCCAGTCAGCGACATGTAACGCCCCTGTCCATGCCTACTCGTCCAAGTGTCTGTGGTGAAATGCACCCTGTCACACACAGAGTTTCTCAAAGAAGCGGTGATGTTGTGTGCGACATGCTGGTGGAGCGCAGGCACACCTTTCTTTGAGAAGTAGTGCCGACTGGGCATCTGGTACTGGGGCACTGCGACGGACATAAGGTCTCGAAAATCCTCTGTGTCCACCAGGCGGAAAGGCAGCATTTCTGTAGCCAAGAGCTTGCAGATGGTGAAATTCAACCTCTTAGCTTTCTCATGGCTAGGAGGAAATGGTCTTTTACTTGTCCACATCTGAGGGACCGAGGGCTGGCTATTGTGCTTAGACGGGGTTGATAAGGGTGTCCCCGGCAAACTGCCGGTCTGTGAGGAAGATGCAGGCGGACATGTTAGGTTGCCTTGATCCAAAGGTGGTGCTATCGATGTCGGACAGCGCTCAAGACCAGCTGGTGTTACCACCTCCAAAGAAAATGATGACCTGCCAATCACGCTGGCTGTTGCGGGTAAAGAGGTGGCAGGTCTGCGCCCCAAAACAGGTGTGACTGCTGTCCCCCCAGTCACAGAGGATGAAGAGGCCGCGGATGCACAAGATATGGCAGACGGTGGTTGGCCCGGCCGGCTAGACCGCATTGTAGCACACTGAGCTTCCCACTGCAACTTATGCTTCATGTCCATGTGCCGGTTCATGCATGAAGTACTCAAACTATGTATTTTTTGGCCTCTACTTAGCTTTTGCTGACAAATGTTACAGATAACACGAGTTGGGTCATCTTTATCGATCTGAAAAAATGCCCAGGCTATGCAAGGCTTAGCACCCATGCGACCTGAAGAGCCACCACGACTTGTGGTGAGAGGCAGAGTTGTGTTTGAGGATACAGTTGTTGACGTGCTTCCAGTACTACGTCTCTGTCCAGGAAGGCGCAACCTGACCTCGTCGTCACTAGCATCTTCCTCCACCTCCTCTGCTGACCTCATCTCTTGGCTGACTGTGGGTTGACAGTAAGTGGGATCTCCGACCTCATCATCATCACCCTGTGCGTTATCACACCCGTCGTCCTCAGAGCCAACCTGTTCCTGCCCTGACAAAAAACTAAAGTTGTCACTCCAATCAGGTATTTGAGTCTTATCATCGTCTTCCTCATTGTCTCCACCAACAGGAGTTACAGTTTGGGAATGAGGGTGTACATTATGGTCAGAACCTTCTGCGTCTGGTCCTGGATCCGACTCATAAAGATTCTGGGCATCAGTGCAGATCATTTCCTCGTCTGGATTCACAGAAGCGCTGGAGTCGACCTCTGATTCCCAGGCTATAGTATGAGTAAACAGCTCTGCAGACTCAACCATCTGTTCTACCTCATACTCAGACGGGCAGCTGGAGATTTGGGAGCTGTGAGGAAGCAAGTGCGATTTGGGTGACACCTTTGAGGACTGGAGTATTTGTGATGTTGAAGTTGATGTGGAGGAGAGCCCACTTAAAGGAGCACTTGATATCCGTTGAAGCACCTGCTGTTTTTGTGCCTCATCTGGAATTTGTAGCGATTGGCGTGGCCGTAAGAAAGGGATCTTATCACATTGTCCGCTAAAAGAAGTAGACATTTTAGTTTGGCTGGAAGATGGTCTTTCTTCTGCACCTACCCCACGGACACAACCTTTTTTCCCCTTCCCAACACGCCTATTCCCCTTTCCACCAGCAGCAGGCCTTTTTCCACTCATTTTGGTGGTTAACTAATTCACAACTCTGGAGTTGTTTGCACAAAAAAACAATGGATGGTAACCGAGCAGAGCTGAGTGGCCAAACTGTGGTATTAGGCCAAAACTATTGGCTGGGTTAGATGCAGAAAAAAATTATTTTTAATTTGCAACCTGATGGAGGTCAGTATAGATGGACTAATAGACCAAGTCCCACACACCGCTAGAAGCCCAAATATTTTTTCAGAGCTAGATGCAGAAATTTTTTTTATTCAATTTGCAACCTGATGGAGGTCAGTATAGATGGACTAATAGACCAAGTCCCACACACTGCTAGAAGCCCAAATATTTTTTCAGAGCTAGATGCAGAAAAAAATTATTTTTAATTTGCAACCTGATGGAGGTCAGTATAGATGGACTAATAGAACAAGTCCCACACGCTGCTAGAAGCCCAAATATTTTTTCAGAGATAAATGAAGAAAAAAATTATTTTTAATTTGCAACCTGATGGAGGTCAGTATAGATGGACTAATAGACCAAGTCCCACACACTGCTAGAAGCCCAAATATTTTTTCAGAGCTAGATGCAGAAAAAAATTATTTTTAATTTGCAACCTGATGGAGGTCAGTATAGATGGACTAATAGACCAAGTCCCACACACCGCTAGAAGCCCAAATATTTTTTCAGAGCTAGATGCAGAAAAAAATTATATTCAATTTGCAACCTGTTGGAGGTCAGTATAGAAGGACTAATAGAACAAGTCCCACACACTGCTAGAAGCCCAAATATTTTTTCAGAGCTAAATGAAGAAAAAAATTATTTTTAATTTGCAACCTGATGGAGGTCAGTATAGATGGACTAATAGACCAAGTCCCACACACTGCTAGAAGCCCAAATATTTTTTCAGAGCTAGATGCAGAAAAAAATTATATTCAGTTTGCAACCTGATGGAGGTCAGTATAGATGGACTAATAGAATGATGCTATGCCCAAAAGATTTTACTTCACTAGGTGCAGTAAAAAAATTGGTATTCTATACACAGGTGGTATATCTTGCAACACAGATAGGCTACTCCACTGACTAACACACTCTGCAATAGGCCAAAAAGGATTAGCTTTGCTAGATTCAGCCAAATGCTGTGAAAAAAACTTGCACAGGACTGGCACAGACCTGCCTGGCAAAAACTGATAGGAACTGATGTAACCTAGTCCTGAAAAGGACTGCAATTACAATTAGTCTTTACTCCCACAATCTATCTATTTAAGAGCACAGACCTGCCTGATAAAAGTCGTAGGAAATGCTGTAACCTAGTCCTTAAAAGGACTGCAATCACAACTATTCCCTACTCCCAAGCTATCTGTAGATTTGTGCGAAAATTGGCTTGAAATTAACAAGGTATAGCGCACACAGCAACAGCGGTGCCGTCTAACACGCAGCTGCAGCAGTGAGAAAATGGTGGCGACGGGGAAAATGGCTTGGTCTTATAGGGCAAGGACATGTGACATACACTGCCAATCACACATGCCCTTGTTTGTGTGAAAAAAAGCACTTCGCTCCGTGTGTGCGCTGCTGATAGGCTGACAGATTGCACCTCCCCACTGCAAATGCGGGAAAGAGAAAAAAAAATGGAGATCTTCATAGTTCCTGCAGAGATCCATCCCCTGCCCCTCCCCCCACCCCGCTGTACACTCAAACTGCGTATTAACATTAATTTTCATCATTACTGAGAAAAAATCCAGTTATGATTTTGGTGCACGAACAGTTATCGAACATAACCTCGAACAGCCGAATTTTTCTCAAATCGTTCGTGTTCGCCGACCGGCTCGAACACCGCCCAAAACAGCTCGAATTTGAGATTGGCGAACAGTTCGAGTAGAACAACGCTCATCTCTAGCCAGGACTTCTGCACGTGGCTCATACTGAAAATACTTATCAGACTGTCAATGATATGAATGTTCCTGTGCTTTATGTCAGATAACAAGTAACAAATATCTCTGAGCATCACCAAAGGAGTAGTAGCCCCCTATATTCTTCTCAGACACCATCTCAGATGCCACTGACCTAAAGTATACAGGGGAAAATATGTCTCTATTCCTCTGTATTGGAAAATGTAGGTATTGTTCACATAGAGTGTTTGAGTAGTTTTTTTGGAGTGTGTCCTCTCCAAAATCCTCCTCAAAAATCACTTTAAAAACACTTGGAAAACTCTTCCTATTAATTTCTACTGGGTATCGACTTTGCTGTTTATATGAGGAGTTTTGGAGCTTTTTTTTTTCCTCAAAGCCTTAGAGACAGATCCTGCTCCAAACTAGGCTCTGTCCAACAAGAAGGCTGTAAAAAGTCCTTCGGAAAAAAACTCATCAAAATCACTTCAATAACTCTTCAAAAACATTTTCAGGAAAAAGAAAAAGTCCTACAAAACTCCCCAAAGAGGGAGAGTTTCCTGACTTAGTTTCCATTTGAAAAACTTGCAATTTTTGAATATGTAAAAAAACTCCTAGTCAACATAATCTTAGGCTATGTGCAACTGAGTCATTTTGCTGAGTTTTCAGAGAAGAATCTGGCTTATGTGTACGCAAAGTTTTTCTGGGAGGTTTTGGATCAGAAACTTCAAGTTTTTTGAGGAATTTGGAGTTTTGAGAGTTTGTGATCCAAAAAGACTCTGGATTAGAAGGAAGAAACTAAGCGGAATCTCTCTAAATCCTTCTCAAAAACGTAAAACTTTGAGTTTCTACTTCACTTTAGAGGAAACTGAGCGGAAAATCCAAGTTTTTGAGCAGTTTTTACATTTTATTCTTTTTTAAGAGGTTTTTTTTTGTTGCAAGGAATAACAGCTAAAATATTATAACAATGATACTTAGATTTAGTGCTGAAATTTAATTTCAATCAATTTTTTATTTATGCACAATTTCCAAACTGAATTTTGAAATTCTAGCAAATAGTTCCTTATGAATATAAGGCCTAACTTTTTTTTGAAAGAGGTTCTGCAGCAGCTAGAGCTTATAATACAAAGTTCCCTATCAAAGTTATGACAGAAAGAGAAGTGAAAAAGAATGTAAGGAAAGAAAAGGGTTGCTAAATACTTAGAAATGCAAAGAGTAACCGATTCCAGACAGGTAAGGTATATTAAATGGGACTGTTCTGTTTAGAAACTTTCAAAAATTTTAAGATTTAATTTCAATTTACTGTCTAAGGAAATTGTCCAATGATGTATAGAGGATATGACCCGCTGTAATCATTCACACCCACAGTTCATGAATCTTTATTAACAATACAATTTCCATTTTAATTAAATCTGCTTTAGAATATTTTCTTTAGGTTATTTTTTTCCACATTTAAATCTTAGTTTTAGCATTTGGAATTTTATTTTCTTTTTTTTTTTATAGCTTATTTGGAGTCAAATCAAATTTGCAGTCTTAAAAAAAAAAAAATTCTCATCCTGCAAAATAGAAAAAAAAAGGGGGGGTAATGTACATGGGTGGACTCAAAAATGGACTTTCTTAACACATAATTAAAAAAAAGGCTAAATACAATTAAAACTTTTTAAAAATAAATGCAACTCCTAGCGTGACTTCAAAATAATATGGACCCATCGTTTCCTGCCCCACTTCAACCAATCACAGTCAAACTAAATCCAGACATAATCAATTCCTTCTATAAAACACCTAAAAGCTTTAGACAAGTAATAAACCCTAAAAAATAACCCAAATGGGCAAAAAAAAAGTGCAAGTGCCTAGGAAGTGCTTTGTCTCCAGTGCCCCCGACACATTAGTCTGAAGACACGCTGAAAGTTGTAGTTTCAAAACAATCAGGGCCGAAATAAAATCATTTAGAATAATTGTTTCAAAAATAATGAAATATTGTATCATCGTCAATTCTAAGTTTATTCAATTCTAAAATGGTTGTCCGGGGCTAAGTTGGTGTCGCCAAAAATTTTTGTAAAATATATAAGTCGTGATGATTGGCACACATTTTATTTTGGAAACCGAAAGCCTATTAAACTTTTCATCGAAGTCAACTAGACGACGCGTTTTAGGACTTGAAGCATAAATGAAGATGATCTAAAAATCGTGAAACTTCAGCCCTAGAAGTTAAAAAGCATCCAACAGAGAATGGTGTCCCAAGGCTTGAAATATTTAACCGTGATGAAAAAGGAAATTTACAAAATTTACTCTATTTGGATCAATCATTAACTACCAAGGATTGACCTTCAATAAATACGATCGGGAGCTCAGACACTTGGAAGGGCGAGCACAAAAAACCTTGGAGAGGGGCATCATATACCTGAAGACGTGTGAGAGTTTCTAAGATTTGTGGTTTCTTTAGGAGATGAAAGTCAAGTGATAAAGTAGTTGGACATGGACTTTACTGATAGAAGCTTGGCCAGCCCAACAAAAAAATATCAACCTAAAGCAAATTTGTCGAGAAGATACTTTGCAACAGATAAAGGGGAAATTGGAAAAGGACAATGGAGACAATCCAATGATATGGAGAAGCTTGAAGGCCTATCCAGAAGACGGGATCTTCTGGAGGAACATTCATTGTATGTTCCACAAGAGTCTAAACTAACATCACGTTATGCAGGTTTATTTCCATTAACTTTTTTTGTTTTTCATTTTTTAACAATTTAACTACAATTTTTTTTAAAAAAATCCCAGTTCAAGAACTTTTGGATTCTCCACCTCAAGATAGTCTTCTACTGTATATCCCCATTTCCAACAGACAAATATAGATGTATAAATGTATACGATGTATTTAGGGAATGTCTTAAGCAAAAAAAAAAAAAATCCATGTTGTTATTGAAGACAATTGGATGAGGCTTGTCAACTTGACTTTTCATTTTCTTTGGAGAACTTATCAAAAAATGACAGACAGACAATATTTTTTTTATGTACAATTTTTTGGAAAACCGTAACAAATTATTGTGATTAGAAGTGGTCCATGTCTCCAGACCAATAATTCCGATATGAGACGCATTCACTGTAAACTGTAAAATGATGATAATTACAGTCAAAATGATCGGTATTAGTTTCCTCACTCCTGAGGATCCTGGGCTGAAATTTAGAAATTCTGCCAATTTAGGCTTAGGCTCGTTTAAAAAAAAAAAAATTATATAAAAAATAACGCAAGGAGAACATTGATAGAGATAAGGCCGGAAGGGAACTAAGGTGAGAGAAGCTGTGGAAATGTCCTTCGCCGACCCCGTGTTGTAGAGCGACGGCCATGTTCAGAAGCGAAATATCCCTGAAGTAAAACCAACGACATCGGTGTTCAACCAACTCAGCTCATAGATCGGCTGGACCTGAAACATGGCTCCTTGATAATAGCAGCAACCTGCGTATAGGAAGCTGCAACAGTGTGCTATTTCTCTAAATATAAAAGGTAATGATCATAGCTGGAGCCAGTCTGCGTAATCAGTATCCAGCAGCAAAAGGCTGATCAGTACTGGATGTAGAGGGACATGGCAATATCACCAATATTCAAGTACTTATATATAGTCCAGATTCTTTATGTTGCATCGATCTGTTTTAGGTTGGAATACAGATAAATAACTAAATAAAAAGATATATGGAAAGGTAACAGATAGATAATAGATAGATAATAGATAGATAATAGATAGATAATAGATAGATGATAGATAATAGATAGATAATAGATGATAGATAATAGATAGATGATAGATATATAGATAATAGATAATAAATAGATAATAGATGATAGATAGATAATAGATAGATAATAGATAGATGATAGATAATAAATAGATAATAGATGATAGATAGATAATAGATAGACAATAGATAGATGATAGATAATAGATAGATTATAGACAATAGATAGATGATAGATAATAGATAGATGATAGATAGATAATAGATAATAGATAGATTATAGACAATAGATAGATGATAGATAATAGATAGATATATAGATAATAGATAATAAATAGATAATAGATGATAGATAGATAATAGATAATAGATAGATAATAGATAGATAATAGATAGATAATAGATAATAGATAATAAATAGATAATAGATGATAGATAGATAATAGATAGATAATAGATAGATAATAGATAATAGATAGATGATAGATAGATAATAGATAGATTATAGACAATAGATAATAGATAGATAATAGATAGATAATAGATAATAGATAGATAATAGATAATAGATAGATGATAGATAATAGATAGATAATAGATAGATGATAGATAATAGATAGATTATAGACAATAGATAGATGATAGATAGATAATAGATAGATAGATAGATAATAGATAGATAATAGATAGATAGATAGATAATAGATAATAGATAGATAATAGATAATAGATAGATGATAGATAGATAATAGATAGATGATAGATAGATACATAGATGATAGATAGATAATAGATAGATGATAGATAGATAATAGATAGATAATAGATGATAGATAATAGATAGATAATAGATAAAAGATAGGTGATAGATAATAGATAGATAATAGATAGATAATAGATAGATAATAGATAGATGATAGATAATAGATAGATGATAGATAGATAATAGATAATAGATAGATAATAGATAGATAATTGATAGATAATAGATGATAGATAATAGATAGATGATAGATAGATGATAGATAATAGATAGATGATAGATAGATAATAGATAGATAATAGATAATAGATAGGTGATAGATAATAGATAGATAATAGATAGATAATAGATAGATAGATAGATAATAGATAGATAATAGATAATAGATAGATAATAGATAGATAATAGATAGATGATAGATAATAGATAGATGATAGATAGATAATAGATAATAGATAGATAATAGATAGATAATTGATAGATAATAGATGATAGATAATAGATAGATGATAGATAGATGATAGATAATAGATAGATGATAGATAGATAATAGATAGATAATAGATAATAGATAGGTGATAGATAATAGATAGATAATAGATAGATAGATCATAGATAGATAATAGATAATAGATAGATAATAGATAGATAATAGATAGATGATAGATAATAGATAGATGATAGATAGATAATAGATAATAGATAGATAATAGATAGATAATAGATAGATGATAGATAATAGACAGATGATTGATAGATAATAGATAGATGATAGATAATAGATAATAGATAGATAATAGATAGATAATAGACAGATAATAGATGATAGATAATAGATAGATGATAGATAGATGATAGATAGATAATAGATAGATAATAGATAGATGATAGATAGATAATAGATAGATAATAGATAGATAATAGATAATAGATGATAGATAATAGATAGATAATAGATAGATGATAGATAATAGATAAGAGATAGATAGATAATAGATAGATAATAGATAGATGATAGATAATAGCTAATAGATAGATAATAGATAATAGATAGATAATAGATAGATAATAGATAGATGATAGATAATAGATGATAGATAGATAATAGATAGATAATAGATAGATGATAGATGATAGATAATAGATAGATAATAGATAGATAATAGATAGATAATAGATAGATAGATAATAGATGATAGATAATAGATAGATAATAGATAGATAATAGATAATAGATAGATAATAGATAGATGATAGATAGATGATAGATAATAGATAGATGATAGATAATAGATAGATAATAGATAGATAGATAATAGATAGATAATAGATAGATAATAGATAATAGGTAGATAATAGATAGATAATAGATAATTAGATGGATAATAGATAGATAATAGATAGATAATAGATAGATGATAGATAGATAATAGATAATAGATAGATGATAGATAGATGATAGATAATAGATAGATGATAGATAGATGATAGATAATTAGATGGATGAGGCTTATAATGATATAATCTTTCTATCAGTCTTTTATGTTTGGACTTTTTAGAGTTTTCTTGATCCTATGTCCTCCCGGTGATTAGAGGAGGCCGCAGTAACATGACATGATGGGGGTTGTAGTGCTCTGTAGTTTTCTGAGATTATCACACATTATATCCCTAAATTCATCAGCTCATCAGAGACAGTATCACTCAGGATGAACTTAGATACAACTGCTCAGTATCCCACAGGAAATGTAGATACCGTGGCTCAGTAGACCATATTGCGCAGGATAAGCTTAGATACAACAGCTCAGCAGACATAATACACATAGACGGATCAGATCAGAAGGCCGCGCTGCTCAGGATAGACTGAGCGACACTAAGTTAGCAGAAACTTAGATACATTGGATTAGTAGACAGTATCACACATAGCAGGCTTAGATACATCAGCTCCACAGAGGGTACAATGCACAACAGGTTTAGATACACAGTTCAGTAGACAGTATGCCTCATCATAGGCTTAGATACCTCAGCTCCACACACAATATTGTATATGATGGTTTGCAGAGTGTATCGCACACGAGCTTAGATACACCAATTGCGCATGCTGTATCAAATATATCTGATAAAACGTACAGTACTTGTTACTCTTATATCCAGGATATCAACAAAACAGCATTAAAAATAAATAAATAAAAAAAAAGCCCTATAAGGAACTACAAGTCTCAGCATGCTCGTCTGATGAAAGTTACCATATTGGACCAACAGTACAAAGTGCAGATATAAAGAGAAGATAAAATGATAAGAAGTGCCAGGAGACACTGGGACTTGTAGTTCCACCACTGCTCGCACGTCACCTTCAGTAGTGTAATATGTCTAAGCTTTCTGTTAATCTTCTTTTTGATACATATTATAGGTGTTTCCCTTAGAATTGTCACTTTATAAACTACAGTTCCGTTATAACCTTTATTACATTACAGCCGGACTGGATAACGGGGATAACGGCAGCAGGACCCGATCGCCCCATCACCTGCGGCCGCCGCCGCGTTCAGACACAAAACAGCAACGACAGCGAGGAGCAAAGTCATAATAAGTCATAATATCCCAATGGCACCTTTCTAATAAAGCAAAGTCTTATTTCCATGGACAGGAGGGCGGTATATCGTGACGAGGATCACGCAGGTTAACAAGCAGAAAATACTTTACCATAAAAGAGGACAATAAATCCTCCATCGTGAGCCCTTCACTGCAGCGCGGAAATCATAAAACTGCAAAATGCAAATGGAAGCAGCAGTTGTGCCAGGAAGGTGCCGGTAAAGGCCCCCGGGATTTTGTAGTGTCATCATGAATGCACATTATTAGGGTTAAAAAAAATAACCAAGGTTTTGACATTGGAATTATGTTTTCCCAAGTCATTACTCCTCTCAGCTTACTGCCTGCGCAGGGAAAATATACAAAAGGATATTTTAACAAGACGTCTCCTGGGAGTAAAGGAAGTTACAGCGCTGTAAAGACGCGGGGTCAACGGCAAGAATCTGTTAGGAAATATTCATTAATAAGACGCTGGATATTTTATATTGGCCATAAATGAATCTGGACATAAGTGTAAGGAACTCTGACTCTTGTTTTCCAAAGTTACATGTGAATATGTACAAAATAGAATCCTACGGATAGAGAGATCGAGGCAGCGCTCAAATCCTACAGATAGAGAGATCGAGGCAGCGCTCTAATCCTACGGATAGAGAGATCGAGGCAGCGCTCTAATCCTACAGATAGAGAGATCGAGGCAGCGTTCTAATCCTACGGATAGAGAGATCGAGGCAGCGCTCAAATCCTACAGATAGAGAGATCGAGGCAGCGCTCTAATCCTACGGATAGCGAGATCGAGGCAGCGCTCTAAATAAAAGGCTACAAAAAGTGCAGGTCCTGTGTTACTTAATGACCAGTCTCAATGAATGAATTGAGAAGGTGAATACAGCACCCGCACTTTTCTTGTACACTGAAATTGGAGTGTTGCTTATTTTTTCTCGTATTTTATTGAGTGGATCTTGAGTTGATGCATCCAACATTCCACAATAGATAATAGATAGATAATAGATAGATAATAGATGATAGATAATAGATAGATAATAGATAGATGATAGATAATAGATAGATAGATAATAGATAGATAGATAGATGATAAATAGATAGATAGATAGATAGATAGATGATAGATAATAGATAGATGATAGATAATAGATAGATAATAGATAGATAATAGATAGATAATAGATAGATGATAGATAGATGATAGATAATATATAGATAATAGATGATAGATAATAGATAGATGATAGATAGATGATAGATAGATAATAAATAGATAATATATAGCTAATAGATGATAGATAATAGATAGATAATAAATAGATAGATATATAGATAGATAATAGATAGATGATAGATTGATAATAGATAGATAATAGATGATAGATAATAGATAGATGATAGATCGATAATACATAGATAATAGATAATAGATAGATAATAGATAATAGATAGATAATGGATAGATAATAGATAGATGATAGATAGATGATAGATAATAGATAGATAATAGATAGATAGATATATAATAGATAGATAATAGATAGAAGATGGATAGATAATAGATAGATAGATAATAGATAGATAATAGATAGATAATAGATAATAGATAGATAATAGATAGATAGATATATAATAGATAATAGATAGATAATAGATAGATAGATATATAATAGATAATAGATAGATAATAGATAGATGATAGATAATAGATAGATAATAGATAGATGATAGATAGATAATAGATAGATGATAGATAATATATAGAGAATAGATAATAGATAGATAATAGATAGATAATAGATAGATGATAGATAATATATAGAGAATAGATAGATAATATATAGATGATAGATAATAGATAGATAGATAATAGATAGATAGATGATAGAAAATAGAGAATAGATAATAGATAGATAATAGGTAGATAATAGATAGATAATATATAGATAATAGATAATAGATAGATAGATAGATAATAGATAGATGATAGATAATAGATAGATAATAGATAGATAATAGATAATAGATAGATGATAGATAGATAATAGATAGATAATAGATAATACATAGATGATAGATAGATGATAGATGATAGATAGATAGATAGATGATAGATAGATGATAGATAATAGATAGATAATAGATAGATAGAGAGATAGATAGATGATAGATAGATAGATAGATGATAGATAATAGATAGATGATAGATAATAGATAATAGATAGATGATAGATAGATAATAGATAATAGATAGATAGATGATAGATAATAGATAGATAATAGATAGATAGCGAGATAGATAATAGATAGATAGATGATAGATGATAGATAGATAATAGATAGATAGATAGATAGATAGATGATAGATAGATAGATAGATGATAGATAATAGATAGATGATAGATAATAGATAATAGATAGATGATAGATAGATAATAGATAATAGATAGATAGATGATAGATAATAGATAGATAATAGATAGATAGAGAGATAGATAATAGATAGATAGATGATAGATGATAGATAGATAATAGATAGATAATAGATAGGTAATAGATAGATGATAGATAATAGATAGATGATAGATAATAGATAATAGATAGATGATAGATAGATAATAGATAATAGATAGATAGATGATAGATAATTAGATGGATGCAACATGTTGGAAAATGTCTCTATAAGGTTGAACCAAAACGTCAAGTCCATGTCTGGATGAATGCAGGAGGTTTCGTCATTTTCTGAGATGACGTGCTGCCTTTATGCTTTGTGACGTAATGTGATATATTTTCAGTTTCTTACAGCTTGTACTCGTCACTATTAATCTACGCTGCTAATTTATCTTTTTTTCTTGGTTTTAAATGAATAGATTGATAAAACAAATAGTTGATAAATAGATATAGATAATAGATAGATAAACAGCTAGGAAGACATAGAATGAATAGGGGGATAGGATAAGGACAGGTATAAAATAATATTTTTTGTATAAAGATATCTAAAGATAAATATAACATATTATAAAATAAGCATTTGCTTTTTTAAAGTTTTCTAATAAATATTGAATGAAATATTTTTGATTTATTTTAATAATTCACAGAAGGTTAGAAATTGATCTGAGGAATAGAACGAATGACAGTGAAGAAATCGGGGAAAATGGTTGGTTCTCAGTACAATATTTAATAAGGTTTTTATGTTATAAGTTGTCAGTTTACTAATACTATATTTAATATTTCCATGTTTTTAGGACTATGATTAAATAAATGATGGATAGTATCTGGGCGCTTTGATTTAGTTTCTTTTTTTTTAGTGTAAAATACAGTATAGTGCTACATATGGTCTAAAATTCCTCAATTCCCAGGAATGCTGTAACTGCTTATAAAGGGGGAGAAAGGCAAAAGTTCTGCAAGTTTCAAACAAACACCTGAGCAAGTTATAGAGCATGTATCAAGCTAGGAAACGAGAGCGTAGAGATTGTGGGCTAAAGATCTTGATAATTTGGCTAATAAACGCAGACCTTAAAGATTCCTTGTTAGTTTTCTTAGTGGTATAAAGTCATAATAAAATCCCCTTATGTAGAAATCCAGGACAATAGCAATAATAAGTGTGAAAAGTCCCCAAAACTTCTGAATACTATTTGCAGCAATTAAATAATTTGGTATGTATTTTGCTATTTTTTTTGTTGAATTATACTTTTTATAATAATGAAAATAGAAAAATAAAATATACTAATTTTATATACATATATATATATTATATTTTTATTATTAAATATTTATTTATTTTTAGAGCACATTGATTCCATAAAACATATTTTAAATATAAATGTAAAATTTAAATATTCTGTTAATTTTAACCAACAAAAATTAACTAAAATACATATTTACAGTAAATGTTAAATAAATGGAAAACAAATATATTTATTATGAAAATGGAAGAAAAAAAAAGGAAAAAAGGTATATACAAAATTAAAATTAATATTGCAGAATGATAGCTCTAATGTACAGATTGTGTTCTACTTATAAAAAGGCAAAATTATGGCTCAGAAAAAGGTGTAGGTGCATAAATCAGTCAGCTTAACGTAAAGGAACCTTCTCTATATATAAGTTTTTATTTTTAGTATTTTATATGATGCTTTTATTAATTTATTTGATTAATTTCACTTTCAATGCCCTAACTTGCGATTTGCTGACTGGTTCTTAATTGAAAGTTCATCGTAAAAACAAATAATATAACAAAAAAAACATATAAAGGAAAGTTTTACTAACACGTAGTATAGAAAGAAGATTGGAAATATTTTTTATTTAAATAACAAATATTCAGAACGGTTAAATATTATATATTTTTTTTGTACTCAATTTGACATACTAATTGCAGGAGAATTATATGATTAATGTGAAATAATAAAAAAATACTAAATATATATATATATATAATCAAATTAAATTGAAATATAAAAAATGTAAAATAATAATTTAAAATAAATTAAAAATTGTAAAAAAAAATAATAATAGTTGATTATTATAATTATAAATAAATGCCTTTTAAGTTGTTCAGAGTCCCTAAAAAAAAAAAAAAAAGAAAGAGATGACAATTTGGATATAATTTACCCTTTGCAAGTGAAGATATCAACAAGAGTGTAAATCGCTCAGTAGCAGCTGAGATAACAGGATTACACTAATATCTTAATGGCTGTGCTAAACCAGGACTGAATCGTGATTAGGGTCCATTCTGATCCTCCGTAAGTTATTACAAAAAGTTACTACGAAAAAGAAGATGAAGGAGTAAAAAGTTTGCAACTTTTTTTTTTTAAAAAGACAAACAGGTGATGCCGAAAGGTGAGGCTGACGACCATTACGATCACCATCGTAGACAAAGGCAAAGTCTATACTGATATATTATCAGGATGATCATTTATGCTAATTAAATATTTCTGATAAAATTACTTTTTTTCTTAAAAAAAATAATGGTAAAAAAAATATATATATATATATATATATATATATATATACATATATATATATAATAATAATAAAAATGTAGAAAAAAATGTTTTAAATAAATACATAGTAATGATAAATTGGGGATGTGTTATGCAGTCTATAGAAAAAATACATTTGCTTCTGCTTTTTTATAAAAATTACTCCAATATTAATATTGTAAGTGGATTAACCCTTTAAATATTTGCAGCATCCATGAATTGCATCAGTCAGGATACTAAAGTAACGACTTATATTGAGTATTGGCATCTTCGTTTTTATACTTTAAAACTACTTGTACCATGACTGCTACTGCTTCTGATACAACTCGATATGAGATAATATTCTATTAGATACATTATCCATTATTGATGGACTTCAATACTTATAGGAAGTAATTACGAAACTTTAAGAAAAAAAAGTTTTCCAAATCGCCAAAACTTTTCTATCTTTACTAAAAAGTTTCTATCTTTTTTTCTTTCTTTTAGCTGGTGTCTAGTAGCCCCAGAACCCTGGTTAGGAGACGCTTAATGTAAATGTGATCAGAAGAGAGGTAAGTGTACATGTTTTGAATCTATTTGTATCTACTCCGTGTAGAAAGACTCTTAAATATGTAGCAAAATTCGAAGATTTCTCAGCGGAGCGTTTTTACGGCTCAGCACGCCAAAGTAATATTTATGGCGCACGGATGTTCATTCGTTGCACCAGGCGTTGGTGCACAAATTGCATATTATCTAGGCCAGGTGGCCAAGCTAAGCCGTTGGCGTAAGCGCGCCATGATAGCTATGGTGATATGCCTAGCGCTCGCTACAAAATTAGCAAAAGTCAAGCGAACATTCGGCCCATTGCAAGAGATGCCCATGAAAGCTCTCACCATCCACACGCTCTTACCTGAGCTGTCACTTTTCCTTTTGCCTGACCTCTTTTCTGTGTCAGAAGGGGAGAGGGTCTGTCTACCATAGTCCCCACTCGCACAAGCTGAGCCAGACGAGCTATTAGTGCCCAGGTTACTTGCATTTGAACACAAAATAGGGGGGCTGCTTCCAAGTTGTGGAGGTCCAGATTCCTGCTGAAGGCAAAGACTATGTCTGGTGGAGGCCAGGTGTGAGGACATCTGAGGAATGTGCCAATTAGATTGCAAGCTCTGGTGGTGGTGGTGCTGCTGCTGCTGATGGTGATGGTGATGATGCCCTCTGTGATGCTGACTTCCAAACATGCCCTCCTCGTTGGGATAGCCAGCAATTATGCAAGAGGATGAAGACGAAGAGATATCAGGATAGGACATATGATCTGATCTTCCATGGAGGGCCAGCGAAGATTGGGCAAAAGGGTGCAAGCTCTGCGAGGTGGCATGGGGGCTGCGCAGGCAGCCGAACAGTGTGTGTTCCATGGCATGCAAGTTTCAAGTTGCAGGCGGCAGAGTTACCAGGGATTAAACTCCACAGCGCTGTCACTTTTCACTGTAAAATGATAGTTTTCCCGAATGGTGGCAGCAGCGGCGGTGGCGCGCTAATCACAGGGCAGCGAGGATAATCCAGGTCTTCAGCCTGGTGGCCTGTCTCCTCTTGTGCTGCAGCCACCGTACACTGACCAAGATGAGCTTTCTGTGAGCTGCTCAGATGTCAAGAGTAGGAGAGGTTACAGCAGTAGAGGTGGTCCCATGGAGCTGCTTTAAGGGGGAAACAACTAAGAGAGGATATAAATAGTGTGTAATGTGAGCCGGGGGCCGGCGCAGCAACAGAGCACTGACCACAACTCGCTCCAAAACTTCACACTCATTTCTGAGAGATGCAACAGCATCATCCCCGCACTGGAGCCGCAGGGAGGGCGGAGGAGCCGGACAGTGAGGGCGGAGGAGCCGGACAGTGAGGGCAGAGGAGCCGGACAGTGAGGGCAGAGGAGCCGGACAGTGAGGGCAGAGGAGCCGGACAATGAGAGCGGAGGAGCCGGACATTGAGGGCGGAGGAGCCGGACAGTGAGGGCGGAGGAGCCGGACAATGAGAGCGGAGGAGCCGGACAGTGAGGGAGGAGGACCCGAACAGTGAGGGCAGAGGAGCCGGACAGTGAGGGCAGAGGAGCCGGACAGTGAGGGCAGAGGAGCCGGACAATGAGAGCGGAGGAGCCGGACATTGAGGGCGGAGGAGCCGGACAGTGAGGGCGGAGGAGCCAGACAGTGAGGGCGAAGGAGCCGGACAGTGAAGACAGGGAGCCAGACAGTGAGGGCAGAGGAGCCGGACAATGAGGGCAGAGGAGCCGGACAGTGAGGGCGAAGGAGCCGGACAATAAGGGCAGAGGAGCCGGACAATGAGAGTGGAGGAGCCGGACAGTGAGGGCGGAGGAGCCGGACAGTGAGAGCAGAGGAGCCGGACAGTGAGGGCAGAGGAGCCGGACAGTGAGGGCGAAGGAGCCGGACAGTGAGGGCGGAGAAGCCGGACAGTGAGGGCGGAGGAGCCGGACAGTGAGGGCGGAGAAGCCGGACAGTGAGGGCGGAGGAGCCGGACAATGAGGGCGGAGGAGCCGGACAGTGAGGGCGGAGGAGCCGGACAGTGAGGGCGGAGGAGCCGGACGGTGAGGGCGGAGGAGCCGGACAGTGAGGGCGGAGAAGCCGGACAGTAAGGGTGGAGGAGCCGGACAGTGAGGGCGGAGGAGCCGGACAATGTGGGCAGAGGAGCCGGACAGTGAGGGTGGAGGAGCCGGACAATGAGGGCGGAGGAGCCGGACAGTGAGGGCGGAGGAGCCGGACAATGAGGGCAGAGGAGCCGGACAGTGAGGGTGGAGGAGCCGGACAATGAGGGCGGAGGAGCCGGACAATGTGGGCAGAGGAGCCGGAAAATGAGGGCGGAGGAGCCGGACTGTGCCGGAATGGCCAGAGGTGCAGAGATCTAATGAGCCATCTATGGATCTATCTCATATCTATCTAGTCGTGGCAGGTGGGCACACAAGTGGGCCAAATGTATCTCAGTCTTATAAGTAAAGGTGATCTGGTATCAGTGCTATTAAAAATAACTAATTTATTCAATGTTTGCAAAAATCTTGACACGTACAGAATGCTGGGGGGTTCTATGACCTCTGTGTATCTATCTATTATCTATTATCTATCTATCTATCTATCTATCTATCTATCATCTATCTATCTATTATTTATTATCTATCTATCTATCTATTATCTATTATCACTCTATTATCAATCTATTATCTATCTATTATCTATCTATAATAATAATAATCTTTTTATTTATATAGTGCCAACATATTCCGCAGCGCTTTACAATTCAGACAATTTACAACATTATTGGCACTGTCCCCATTGGGGCTCACAATCTACATTCCCTATCAGTATGTCTATCTATCTATTATCTATCTATTATCTATCTATTATATATCTATAATCTATCTATCATCTATCCATTATCTATCTAGTATCTATTATCTATCATCTATCTATTATCTATATATTATCTATCTATTACCTATCTATCCATTATCTATCATCTATTATCTATTATCCATCTATTATCTATCTATCATCTATCTATTATCTATTATTTATCTATTATCTATCTATTATCTATCTATCCATTATCTATCTATCTATTATCTATATATTATATATCTATAATCTGTCGATTATCTATCTATATTATCTATCTATTATCTATCTATTATCTATCATTTATCTATTATCTATCTATTATCTATCTATTATCGATCTATCTATCATCTATCTATTATCTATCTTTTATCTATCTATTATCTATCTAATATCAATCTATCTATCATCTATCTATTATCTATTCTCTATCTATTATCTATATATTTTCTATCTATCTATTATCTGTCTATTATCTATTAATTATTATCTATCTATCATCTATCTATTATCTATCTATTATCTATCTATTGTCTATCTATCTATCTATCTATCTATCTATCTATCTTTCTATCTAACTATCTATCTATCTATTATCTATAATCTACCTATCTATCTATCTAGCCATTTTTCCATCTCATAAATAGCAATTTCCACATTACTACAAAATTCCTTTAACCCTTAATGGACCCGGCCTGTTTGAGCCTTAAAGAGAATCTGCCATCAAATTTTTGCTTTGCAATCTGAGAGGAGTATAATATAGGGCAAGAGACCCTGATTCCAGCGATGTGTCACTTACTTGGTAAAGTTTTGATACAATCCCTGTTTTCTCGCAGGTAGATGTAACAGTGGTCAGAATGCTGAGCTCTGAATAATCCCACCCACACCACTGATTTGCAGTCTTCTGTGTATACTGTGCATTGTGATCTAGCAGCCAATCATTGGTGGGGGCAGGGTTATACAGATTAGCTGGACTGGACTGCTCGTGACTAGAGATGAGCGTTGTTCTACTCGAACTGTTCGCCAATCTCAAATTCGAGCTGTTTTGGGCGGTGTTCGAGCCGGTCGGCGAACACGAACAATTTGAGAAAAATTCGGCTGTTCGAGGTTATGTTCGATAACTGTTCGTGCACCAAAATCATAACTGGATTTTTTCTCAGTAATGATGAAAATTAATGTTAATACGCAGTTTGAGTGTACAGCGAGGCGGGGGGAGGGGCAGGGGATGGATCTCTGCAGGAACAATGAAGATCTCCATTTTTTTTTCTCTTTCCCGCATTTGCAGTGGGGAGGTGCAATCTGTCAGCCTATCAGCAGCGCACACACGGAGCGAAGTGCTTTTTTTCACACAAGCAAGGGCATGTGTCATTGGCAGTGTATGTCACATGTCCTTGCTCTATAAGACCAAGCCATTTTCCCCGTCGCCACCATTTTCTCACTGCTGCAGCTGCGTGTTAGACGGCACCGCTGTTGCTGTGTGTGCTATACCTTGTTAATTTCAAGCCAATTTTCGCACAAATCTACAGATAGCTTGGGAGTAGGGAATAGTTGTGATTGCAGTCCTTTTAAGGACTAGGTTACAGCATTTCCTACGACTTTTATCAGGCAGGTCTGTGCTCTTAAATAGATAGATTGTGGGAGTAAAGACTAATTGTAATTGCAGTCCTTTTCAGGACTAGGTTACATCAGTTCCTATCAGTTTTTGCCAGGCAGATCTGTGCCAGTGCTGTGCAAGTTTTTTTCACAGCATTTGGCTGAATCTAGCAAAGCTAATCCTTTTTGGCCTATTGCAGAGTGTGTTAGTCAGTGGAGTAGCCTATCTGTGTTGCAAGATATACCACCTGTGTATAGAATACCAATTTTTTTACTGTACCTAGTGAAGTAAAATCTTTTGGGCATAGCATCCTTCTATTAGTCCATCTATACTGACCTCCATCAGGTTGCAAATTGAATATATTTTTTTCTGCATCTACCTCTGAAAAAATATTTGGCTTCTAGCAGTGTGTGGGACTTGTTCTATTAGTCCATCTATACTGACCTCCATCAGGTTGCAAACTGAATATATTTTTTTTCTGCATCTACCTCTGAAAAAATATTGGGCTTCTAGCAGTGTGTGGGACTTGTTCTATTAATCCATCTATACAGACCTCCATCAGGTTGCAAACTGAATATAATTTTTTGTCTGCATCTAGCTCTGAAAAAATATTTAGGCTTCTAGCTGTGTGTGGGACTTTCTCTATTAGTCCATCTATACTGACCTCCATCAGGTTGCAAATTAAAAATAATTTTTATCTGCATCTACCTCTGAAAAAATATTTGGGCTTCTAGCTGTGTGTGGGACTTGTTCTATTAGTCCATCTATACTGACCTCCATCAGGTTGCAAACTGAATATAATTTTTTTCTGCATCTAGCTCTGAAAAAATATTTGGCCTTCTAGCAGTGTGTGGGACTTTCTCTATTAGTCCATCTATACTGACCTCCATCAGGTTGCAAATTAAAAATAATTTTTATCTGCATCCAGCTCTGAAAAAATATTTGGCCTTCTAGCAGTGTGTGGGACTTTCTCTATTAGTCCATCTATACTGACCTCCATCAGGTTGCAAATTAAAAATAATTTTTTGTCTGCATCTAGCTCTGAAAAAATATTTTGCCTTCTAGCAGTGTGTGGGACTTTCTCTATTAGTCCATCTATACTGACCTCCATCACGTTGCAAACTGAATATATTTTTTTTCTGCATCTACCTCTGAAAAAATATTTGGGCTTCTAGCTGTGTGTGGGACTTTCTCTATTAGTCCATCTATACTGACCTCCATCACGTTGAAAACTGAATATATTTTTTTTCTGCATCTACCTCTGAAAAAATATTTCGGCTTCTAGCAGTGTGTGGGACTTGTTCTATTAGTCCATCTATACTGACCTCCATCAGGTTGCAAATTGAATATCATTTTTTTCTGCATCTAACCCAACCAATAGTTTTGGCGTAATACCACAGTTTGGCCACTCAGCTCTGCTCGGTTCCCATCCATTGTTTTTTTGTGCAAACAACTCCAGAGTTGTGAATTAGTTAACCACCAAAATGAGTGGAAAAAGGCCTGCTGCTGGTGGAAAGGGGAATAGGCGTGTTGGGAAGGGGAAAAAAGGTTGTGTCCGTGGGGTAGGTGTTAAAGCAACAGTAACATCTGCAGAAGAAAGACCATCTTCCAGCCAAACTAAAATGTCTACTTCTTTTAGCGGACAATGTGATAAGATCCCTTTCTTACAGCCACGCCAATCGCTACAAATTCCAGATGAGGCACAAAAACAGCAGGTGCTTCAACGGATATCAAGTGCTCCTTTAAGTGGGCTCTCCTCCACATCAACTTCAACATCACAAATACTCCAGTCCTCAAAGGTGTCAGCCCAATCGCACTTGCTTCCTCACAGCTCCCAAATCTCCAGCTGCCCGTCTGAGTATGAGGTAGAACAGATGGTTGAGTCTGCACAGCTGTTTACTCATACTATAGCCTGGGAATCAGAGGTCGACTCCAGCGCTTCTGTGAATCCAGACGAGGAAATGATCTGCACTGATGCCCAGAATCTTTATGAATCGGATCCAGGACCAGACGCAGAAGGTTCTGACCATAATGTAGACCCTCATTCCCAAACTGTAACTCCTGTTGGTGGAGACAATGAGGAAGACGATGATGAGACTCAAATACCTGATTGGAGCGACAACTTTAGTTTTTTGTCAGGGCAGGAACAGGTTGGCTCTGAGGACGACGGGTGTGATAGCGCACAGGGTGATAATGATGAGGTTGGAGATCCCACTTACTGTCAACCCACAGTCAGCCAAGAGATGAGGTCAGCAGAGGAGGTGGAGGAAGATGCTAGTGACGACGAGGTCAGGTTGCGCCTTCCTGGACAGAGAAGTAGTACTGGAAGCACGTCAACAACTGCATCCTCAAACACAACTCTGCCTCTCACCACAAGTCGTGGTGGCTCTTCAGGTCGCATGGGTGCTAAGTCTTGTGACTCGCCCCCTGGGCCGTGGGGCACTCGGATCCGGGCAATAGGGAAACGGTGGGGGTAGTAGTGGCGACCCGGTTCCGTGGCTCAGGGTTGTCAGGCCAATGGTAGTCTGCTATGTTCTGCTGATAATGTCCGACTACGCCACCCGTGGATTGCGGTTATTAGGAACCGCCGCTGCATGCAGACCGCTGGGGCTGATGAGGTGTGCAGCTAGGGTAGTGTGACTCTCCACGGGAAGAGTGCGGCCCCAGGGCAGTATAATGGATGTTGGGAGTGATGGTAGTGGGAGTCCCAGTGCTGATAGTGCTGGAGGAGCAAGGAGCACACAGACAACAGGTTGCAGTCCAGGGTCTTTACTAAACAGGTAAACTGACCCACAAACAGTCCCGGCTAGGAGGGGACCTGTATGTCTGAGAGCAACGGGGAAATTGGCCCTGGTCAGGGTGAGGGTGTAGGCCTACCGTGCTTTCTGCGCTCCTTCTGGCTATCTCCTCCTGATAGGGTAACAGCCCACGTTTCCGAGCTTTCCGTGTATTCTCGCCTGTATGGCCTGCGACGTGGGTTCCTTTCTGCTCCCAGCCTTGTACGGCTTTACTGGTCCCTTCGGCTGGGCCAGGGCCTCCAGGCTTCTTAGGCCAAGGAATGTACAGTCCCTTGCGGAGTGGTTCTCTGCTGGGGGATGTGGAATCCTTCCAGCCTCAGACACCAAAGTCTGGTAAAGTTAAGTCTTTTCTCTGCCAAGACAGGCTCTCTTCGCCTCTTGTCTCTGGCTTGTGGCTCTCCTCCTGCCACACTTCCTCTTAGGTTACAATGCAACTTTCTGTCCCTGCTCCACTCTGGGACACGTCTCAGTGCTGAGACAGGCTTTCCAGTTCTCCCTAACCCTGCCCTCAGTACCAGCTTTTATAGGGGCAGCCAGCTCCCCCTACTGGCCTGAGACAGGAGGCATTGCATGCTAATGTTCCCCTGACCAGAGAACCTCCCCCTTGCTCTCAGACACAGCTTTAATTACACTTGTGGCATCCAGGTAGGGTGACACATTCCCCCCTAGTGAAATTTAGTACTCCGGGACTAAACAGTAAATAAAGAATAACATGCATAACAATAAAATATTAATAGACAGATGACGCACAAATTGAGTTCTTTAGGTCACAGTGTGGTCTGTGACCGGGTGTCCATATCACCAATACAACGGGGAGCCTTAACCAGGTGGGGGTCTGTCCTACCCTAAGTCCTTCACAGTCTTAGTTCATTCCTTGGTCAGGCTCCGAACGCAGTCCATACTAGGTCCCAGTTATAAAAAGTCCATAACCTGTGAGTCCTTACGGTAGCTGCAAGAAACTGAAACAGAGTATTACCAAACATGCATGTAACTTTGCAAACAATTCAACATTTGGCAACAGGGTTATTTACAATTTTAGTACACTCTATATTCTCCAGCGAGCGGGTATCTGTCCCTTTGTGCTCCTGGTTGACCTACGTAGCCCACTGTCTGGTGGTGGACTGACTTGGCTTTCCCCACTAGCGTTAGGGGTGCAGCTACCAGCTGGGTGTACAGGTAGGGCAGGCAGCTGTCTGCGGGTCCTTTGGCTTACCGCAGGCATGGCAGGCTCACTGTCAGCAGAGGATTGACTCTCCTGGGCTGCTGGTACAGGCTCTTCTGCCTCTGGAACTGCTTGCTCCTCTTCACCTTCCGGCTCTGGTGTTGGTTGTTGCTGTGCCGGTTGCAGGAAATGCAGGACAGGTACCACTATGGCATCATTTATGCGAGTCCAGGACTGAGGGAACTCTCCGAGAACGGTGCTGATCATTTCTTCCTTGTCCTCTGCGGGTTCAAGGTCACTCTGATCCTCTTCTGCACTATGGAGTTGCTCGGGGCACCTTTTGAGATGGTCTCTGGAGACGACACTAGTGGTTTCTCCTCCGTCCTTGGTGATTACGCACACCTTTGGGTTGTCGTGGTCAGACTGCAGTACGGTGTAGGGTTCCCTTTCCCACTGGTCGTCCAACTTATGTAGCCTTCTTTTTCGCTTTAGGACTTGCTCACCAGGTTCTAGGGGACTAGCAGGGGCGTGTTGATTGAAGAGTCTTTCTTGCTTCTCTCTCACCTGGGCCAAGCTCTTCTCCACACTCTCCTGTACCTTCTTGTACTGCAGTTGCCTTTCCGTATCCCAGTCCGCATCCAGGGAGGTGTCCTCAGGTATTAGGACTCCCATCTCCAGGTCTACGGGCAGCTTTCCTGGTCTAGCTCGTATCAGGTAAGCCGGGGTGCAGTTTGTAGCATTCACCGGGATATTGTTGTATAGGTCTATCAGGTCCGGCAGTTTTTCTGGCCACAGGCTGCGTTCCTCCAGGGGCAACGTCTTCAGGAGATCAATGACTATATTGTTCATCTTCTCACACATCCCGTTGGTTTGGGGGTGGTAAGGCGTTATACGAATCTTCTTACAGCCATAGAGGTTGCAGAACTCCTGGAAGATTTCAGCCTCGAACGCTGGACCCTGGTCTGTCAGGACCTGTTCCGGATACCCGTGTGGACGGCAGAAATATTGCTGGAAGGCTCTGGCCGCTGTTTGGGCTGTCAAGTCCTTTACCGGGACCACCACTAGAAAACGGGAATAGTGGTCCACGATTGTCAGGGCATAGATGTATCCTGACCGGCTGGGAGCCAATTTGACATGGTCCAGAGCTACCAGCTCAAGAGGCTGCGTGGTGACGATGGGCCTCAAGGGTGTCTTCTAGCTGGCACGGTCCTTCCTCCTTAGGTGACAAGGGCCACAGTCTCTGCACATTTTTCTACAGCTCCTCTCATGCCGACCCAAAAGAATCTTCCTCTTAGTAGGAACTCCAGTTTCTTCCAACCGAAGTGTCCCGCTCTGTCATGGTAAGCCCCCAGGACCATAGCTGCATCCCACCTTGGGACCACGACTTGCCAGGTCAGCTCGTGCGTCCGGTGGTTGACAATCCTTCTGCACAACTTGCCTTCGTAGAGGAACAGCTTGCTCTTCTCCTTCCATAGCTGTCTAGCTTCCTCTGGAGCATCCGGATTCATGCGGGCGTCTTCCTGGGTCAGCAGTTCTTTCACCAGACGGATGGCAGGGTCACTATCTTGGGTCTCGGCCCAGCTGTGGTGAGGTAGGGGATTGATCATCACGGATGTTAGATCCTCCTCTTTCACGCGGTGGGAGTATTGAGCGGCTCCATACCGGTGAAACGCTGGGAGTTCTACCTCCTCCAGCTCTTCTGGGTCTTCGTCACCTTCAGGTAAGTGAGGCATCCTCGACAGGGCGTCTGCGTTGGCATTGGTTTTGCCGGCCCGGTACTTGATCACGAAGTCATAGTTGGAGAGACGGGCCATCCATCGCTGTTCTAGGGCACCCAGTCTTGCATTGTCCAGGTGTGTCAACGGGTTGTTGTCCGTGTACACTGTGAACTTTGCGGAGGCCAGGTAATGCTTGAAGCGTTCCGTCACGGCCCACACCACCGCCAAGAATTCTAGCTTGAAGGAGCTGTAATTCTCCGGGTTCCTCTCGGTGGGCCTCAGCTTCCGGCTGGCGTATGTGATCACCCGTTCTCTGCCCTGTTGGTTTTGGGACAGTACGGCTCCCAGTCCCACATAACTGGCATCTGTGTGGAGAATGAAAGGCTGGCCGTAATCAGGGTAGGCCAGGATCTCATCCCCCGTGAGGGCCATCTTTAGCTGGCGGAAGGACTCCTCTTCCGGTTTATCCCACTTGAAGGGTGGCTTTTGACTTCGGGACTTAGACTGTCCGATCAGGAGGTCCTGCATAGGAGCTGCCATCTTAGTGAACCCGGGGATGAACCTTCGGTAGTAGCCTACCAACCCGAGAAACTGTCTCACCTCTTTGATGTTCGAGGGGCTTGGCCAGCTCTTGATTGCCGTGACCTTGTCAGGGTCGGGGGCCACTCCTTCCCCGCTTACCACGTGCCCTAGGTACTGGACCTTTGGTTTCAGCAGGTGACACTTCGATGGTTTCACCTTCAGGCCATAGCCTGCCAGGGCTTCGAACACCTCAGCCAGGTGCTTGAGATGGTCCTCGTAGGTCTTCGAATAGACGATCACGTCGTCCAGGTAGAGGAGGACCGTCTCGAAGTTTCCGTGCCCTAGACAGCATTCCATCAGCCGCTGGAAGGTCCCTGGTGCGTTGCAGAGCCCGAAAGGCATACAGTTGAACTCACTCAGTCCCATCGGGGTGGTGAAGGCGGTCTTCTCCTTGTCAGCCTCTGCCACAGGAACCTGCCAGTACCCGCTAGTAAGGTCCAAAGTAGAAAAGAAGTTAGCAGATTTTAGTGCGGCTAAAGACTCTTCTATTCTAGGCAGCGGATATGCGTCTTTGTGGGTGATACGGTTGATTTGTCTATAGTCCACGCACATTCTCATGGTGCCGTCTTTCTTTTTCACCAGAACCAAGGGGGCTGCCCAGGGGCTACAGCTATCTCTAATGACCCCAGCTTCTTTCATTTCCCGCAGCATACCCTTGGCGTTCTGATAATGTGCAGGGGGTACAGGTCTGTGCCTCTCTTTTATTGGTGGGTGGCTCCCTGTGGGGATGTGGTGTTCTATCCCTTTTACTCTGCCGAAGTCTAGCGGGTGCTTACTAAAGACTCTCTCGTACTCCTGTACCACCCGGTAGACTCCTTGTTTTTGGTGCAGGGGAGTGGAGTCAGCACCCACGTGGAGTTTCTGGCACCAGTCCTCTTTTTGTTTCTGGGAGCCATTACCCTCCGCCTGAGGAGATGGAGGCAAGGGTTCCACGGCCCTGATAGCTTGGTGTTCGACAACAAACAGTTTGGCGAGTGTAGCGTACCTGGGTAAGTGTACTTCCCTCTTCCCAATGTTGAGGATGCGGACGGGCACCCTCCCATGACGGACATCAACCACCCCCCGGGCTGTCAAAATGGTGGGCCTGCTGTCTGAGTACACGGGTTCTACCATGGCTTGGTAGTCTCTACCTCTCAACCCGATTGCAGTCCGACACCAGATCATCATTTCACTTTTGGGAGGCATGGAAATGGGGAATGGATCACTGAGTCTTACGCTACCGATCTCACCACCAGACAGTTCTACCTGCTGCCGTCTCATCAGGGCTTTTATCTCCTTGTTGAGGACCCTCTGTTGGCTGAAACTAGCATTCACCGCCACCTGTTGTAGAATTACAATTACCTCTGAAAGACAATTTTCAATTATGTTAGTACCCACAGTTATTTTAGGGTGACTTTCATGACGGTCAATGTCCACAATAATCACTCCCTGAGCCGGCAGTTCAACTTTACCAATTTTAATGGTCATCTCCTTGAACCCCATCTGCGGCACGGGTAAGCCATTACTGGCGATGATGCTCAAGTTACTGTCTGGATACCGTGTGATATCAGCATCAGTCCAATACTGCTTAAAAAGTACATAAGGGATTGTGGTTACTTGCGACCCAGTATCCAGCAAGGCGCTCATGGGGATACCGTCCAGCACCACGGGTAAAACCGGGCGCCCCCCAACGTACTTATCACGCCAATTATAAGGGCCTGGTGATCTTATGCCTGGGGGTCGGCCCTCTGCCCCAGGTTGGACCCGTTTAAATTACAGTACCTGGAAATGTGTCCGGGCTGGTTGCATCGACGGCAAATGGGCTGTCCATCCTCTGCGTAGCGGTCTGTGGGCCTCCCTCGGAATGACGGGATCCTCCTCTGTCGACGCCACGGGACATCCTCCGGACTTGAAGCCAGCTCGATGGGTCTTGACGGGTCCACTTGCAATGCCTGGACGGTCCTGGTCAATGCCGCGACGCTCCTGGTCAGCTCCTGGACTTGGTGGTGCAGGCCTTTCGACGGGGCTTGGTTCAGGGCCTGTGCATCAGCCTCCACGGAGTCCATAGAGGAGGGCGCCGCCTCCTGGTGGTAGGTGATAGCAGGGCGCCGGGTGTTTATAGCGCCACTGGTTGCAGATTCACGGAGCACCCTTATGGCCCTGTCCTTAAATTGGGCAAAGGTCAGGTCGGGGTTCTGAAAGAACATGAGGCGCAGTTGGGCCCTGTGGGCGCTAGACAGCAGACCCTCTATGAATTGTTCTGTTAGCAGTTTATCCGTTTCCTGCACACTGCCAGGGTCAGTTTGTTGAATAGCCCTCAAGGCTTCCTGCAGATTTAGGGCATAGTCTCTGATGCTGTCCTGTGCCCGCTGCTTACATCCATAGAACCTCATTTTAATCTCAGCGGAGGTACGTGTATCAAAGGTACCCCGCAGCCGGGCCAGAATACCCTTCACAGTCCTTTTCTCCTTAGTGGGCCATGATTTTACCTCCCGCTGGGCTGCGCCAGTTAACTGCCCTGTCAATATGCTGACCTTCTGTTCCTCTGTCAGGGGGTAAACGTGGAACAAACTGTATAGCCTTTCCTTGAAGTCAGTTAGGGCATGGGGCTCCCCTGAGTATTTGGGCAGCCAGGCCGCTCCAGGGATGTAGGGCAGGGAAAAGGGCATCACCGCTGCTGCAGCTGCGTTGGTGGTAGTGGGCGCCTCTGTGTCCGACATCTTCCTTCCCCCCTAGTCAAGCGTGGCCTACCTTCCGACGATCCTCTTCTGTAGGCCGCGGCTCCGCTGCTGCTGCTATGGACGAGGACCTGGCGTCGCATCCTGATGACGTCAGCGTCGCTGTCTCTCCCTTCCAGGACCTTGCGCAGCGTCGGTGCGTGGGGTGGAGCTTCGGATCTCGCGCGCTTTGGACGTCCACGCCCCTCTTCTTCCCGCGCGGCGTCCTGAAGATGGCGTCCGATGGCGGGAAACAGCTGCGGATGGCGGGAAGACGGCGGGAAACGGTCCAAGATGGCGTCTGATGGCGGGAATCGGCTCCGGATGGCGGGAAAGGACTCCGGACGGCGGGAAACTTCGCCACAGGTAAGTTACAAAAGTCTTTTTCAGGCACGCAGTACCCGGTGGTTGCGGGCACGAAATCCTGCCGACTACGCCAAAGCTGACTCGCCCCCTGGGCCGTGGGGCACTCGGATCCGGGCAATAGGGAAACGGTGGGGGTAGTAGTGGCGACCCGGTTCCGTGGCTCAGGGTGGTCAGGCCAATGGTAGTCTGCTATGTTCTGCTGATAATGTCCGACTACGCCACCCGTGGATTGCGGTTATTAGGAACCGCCGCTGCATGCAGACCGCTGGGGCTGATGAGGTGTGCAGCTAGGGTAGTGTGACTCTCCACGGGAAGAGTGCGGCCCCAGGGCAGTATAATGGATGTTGGGAGTGATGGTAGTGGGAGTCCCAGTGCTGATAGTGCTGGAGGAGCAAGGAGCACACAGACAACAGGTTGCAGTCCAGGGTCTTTACTAAACAGGTAAACTGACCCACAAACAGTCCCGGCTAGGAGGGGACCTGGATGTCTGAGAGCAAAGGGGAAATTGGCCCTGGTCAGGGTGAGGGTGTAGGCCTACCGTGCTTTCTGCGCTCCTTCTGGCTATCTCCTCCTGATAGGGTAGCAGCCCACGTTTCCATGCTTTTCGTGTATTCTCGCCTGTATGGCCTGCGACGTGGGTTCCTTTCTGCTCCCAGCCTTGTACGGCTTTACTGGTCCCTTCGGTTGTGGCAGGGCCTCCAGGCTTCTTAGGCCAAGGAATGTACAGTCCCTTGCGGACTGGTTCTCTGCTGGGGGATGTGGAATCCTTCCAGCCTCAGACACCAAAGTCTGGTAAAGTTAAGTCTTTTCTCTGCCAAGACAGGCTCTCTTCGCCTCTTGTCTCTGGCTGGTGGCTCTCTCCTACTGCCACACTTCCTCTTAGGTTACAATGCAACTTTCTGTCCCTGCTCCACTCTGGGACACGTCTCAGTGCTGAGACAGGCTTTACAGTTCTCACTAACCCTGCCCTCAGTACCAGCTTTTATAGGGGCAGCCAGCTCCCCCTACTGGCCTGAGACAGGAGGCATTGCATGCTAATGTTCCCCTGACCAGAGAACCTCCCCCTTGCTCTCAGACACAGCTTTAATTACACTTGTGGCATCCAGGTCAGGGTGACACACTTGCATAGCCTGGGCATTTTTTCAGATCGATAAAGATGACCCAACTCCTGTTATCTGTAACATTTGTCAGCAAAAGCTAAGTAGAGGCCAAAAAATACATAGTTTGAGTACTTCATGCATGAACCGGCACATGGACATGAAGCATAAGTTGCAGTGGGAAGCTCAGTGTGCTACAATGCGGCCTAGCCGGCCGGGCCAACCACCGTCTGCCATATCTTGTGCATCCGCGGCCTCTTCATCCTCTGTGACTGGGGGGACAGCAGTCACACCTGTTTTGGGGCGCAGACCTGCCACCTCTTTACCCGCAACAGCCAGCGTGATTGGCAGGTCATCATTTTCTTTGGAGGTGGTAACACCAGCTGGTGTTGAGCGCTGTCCGACATCGATAGCACCACCTTTGGATCAAGGCAACCTAACATGTCCGCCTGCATCTGTGGCACCCCAGGGGTCTGGTCTCCACAGTAATAGCAATGTTATGTCTGAGAGCAGGTGGGAGGTCTCTTGGTCAGGAATCCTATGCATGCCACACCTCCTGCCCAGTCCTGGGAGGGGAAGAACTTCCCCTATATAAAGCTGGGGCTGAGGCAGGGTTAGTGAGAAGAGTAGAGAGAAGAAGAGGAGCAGCATAGGAAAGAAAGATCAGGAGCTCTGTGGGAGCAGTGCAAAAAGGAATCAGGGGCTGGCAGCTGAAGAGCTCGCCCTGATTGAAGAGTTACCACCGGACCCGGAGTCCGAGGCTGTGGGGATTAACCCAGACCCAGCAGCAGAAACCGCCCGGCAGGGGATTTCAGGTCCTCTGGCCAAGAAACCCGAAGGCACGGTCACACGCGTGGGACCAGCACCGCCGTCGTGGAGCGGAAGCCACTAGAAGGCCCCGAGTCACCGGCCATACGGGTGAGCACCACACGGTACACTCAGGGACGTGGGCTACTTTTACCCGCCTCTAGCAAGGTAGCCAGAAGAGTACAATTAGTTGGGGAGGCCTACAACTCCGCCTGGCCAGGGGAGATCCCATCTGCTCAAGGACTGACCAGGCCCCGATCGCTAGCCAGTACTCCGGGAGGGTCTATCTTTATCACCAGTAAAGACCCTGAACTACACCGCATCGTCTCTGAGTGGTTCCTGCTACCCCCATCATCCACGTCGGCTGCCCTGAGGCCATACCCCTCCCGTTGGGGGTTATACCATCTACGCTGCACTATCCTACCACCGGCCTCAGCGGTCTGCCCTGCAGCGGCAGCTCCATAGCTGCATTCAACGGGTGGCGTAGTCGTCCTACATCTACTGCTAATATACCGCCACTTAGTCTGACTCCCTGGGCACGGACCGGGTCACCGCCACGAAACTACTACCCCCAACAGGCCCGGCTCCGGGTAGTCCCCGCGTGCGCAACGCTACACTAAGCAGGCCCAGGGGCGCGTCAACTTTTGGCGTAGTCGGCAGGATTTCGTGCCCGCAACCACCGGGTACTGCGTGCCTGAAAAAGACTGTTCAAACTTACAAGTGGTGAAGATTCCCGCCATCCGTGGAGGTTTCCCGCCATCCGGCGCCATCTTCTACCTTCTTCCCGCCATCCGCGAAGTTTTCCCGCCATCCGGCGCCATCTTCTGCCTTCTTCCCGCCTTCCGTGGAGTTTTCCCGCCGTTGGACGCCATCTTGAAGACGCCGCGCGGGAAGAAGAGGGGCGTGGACTCCGAAAGCGCGCGAGAACTGAAGCCCCGCCTCACGTCCAGACGTCGCGTAAGGTCCTGGAAGGAGCCCAGCAGACGCCGACGTCACAGGAGCGCGACGGAAGGTCCTCAACCCTGACGATTCACTGCGGAGCCGCGGCCTACGGAAGAGGATCATCGCAAGGTAGGCCACGGTCCACTAGGGGGGAGAAAGATGTCGGATACGGAGGAGAGCTTCACTGCCTCAACCCCCGCCAGCGCCAGCGCTGCTGCAGTCATGCCTTTCACCATGCCCTATATCCCGGGAGCAGCCTGGCTACCCCAGTACTCAGGGGAGTCACATACCCTGAATGACTTTAAAGAAAAGCTGGATAGCCTCTTCCAGGTGTACCCCCTCACAGAGGAGCAAAAAGTGAGCATCCTGGTGGCCCAACTAACCGGGGCAGCCCAAAGGGAGGTAAAGTCCTGGCCACCTGGGAGGAGGACTGTCGCAGGGATACTAACCCGGCTGAGGGACACCTTTGATACCCGCACCTCAGCCGAGATTAAGCTTAGATTCTATGGGTGCAAGCAGCGAGCACATGAGAGTATAAGGGACTATGCCCTAAACCTACAAGAGGCCCTGAGAGCCATTAAGCAGACCGACCCTGACGGCGTGGGAAACGAGGACAGGCTGTTGACCGAACAATTTATAGAGGGACTATATTGCAATGCCCACCGAACCCAGTTGCGGGCAATGGCCTTACAGGATCCTCATCTGGACTTTGCACAGTTCAAGGACAGAGCCATCCGGGTGCTCCGAGAACCGGCACCGGGTGGCGTTGTGACCCACAGGCGCCCAGCTATCACTTACCACCAGGAGGCGGCGCCCTTGTCGGCAGGGCCTGTGGGGGCTGATGCGCAGGCTTTGAACAATGACCCGGCTCCAGACCTGCACCATCAGGTCCAAGAGCTAGCTAAAAGCGTTGCTGCGCTAACCCGAACTGTGCAGTCTTTACAGGTTTCCACTCCAGGGAAGATCCAGCTGGCATCCGGACCGGAGGACATCCCGTGGCGTCAACCAAGGAGGACTCCACCGGCCAGAGGAAGACCCAGCGACCGATACAACGAGGACGGACAACCCATCTGCCGCCGCTGCAATCAACCCGGACATATGGCAAGGTACTGTCCTTTAAACTGGCACAACCTGGGGTAGAGGGCCAACCCCCAGGAAAAAGATCACCAGGCCCATCGAGCTGGCGCGACAAATATGTGGGAGGATGTCCAGTTTTGCCTGTGGTACTGGATGGCATTCCTATGAGTGCCCTACTGGACACCGGGTCACAGGTCACCACCATCCCGTACGTGCTCTTCAAGCAGTACTGGAATGACTCGGATATAACCCGCTACCCTGACGACGACTTGAGTATTATTGCCAGCAATGGTCAACCCGTGCCGCAGATCGGATTTAAAGAGATGACCATTAAAATCGGTAGAGTCGAACTGGCGGCACAGGGACTGATCATTGTGGACATTGACAAGCGCGAGAGTCACCCAAAGATAACTCTAGGAACTAATGTGATTGAAAATTGTCTTGCAGAGGTGATTTTCATTTTACAGCAGGTTGCCAAGAACGCCAGCTCCGGCCAGCAGCGAGTGCTCCAGAAAGAGATCCGGGCACTGATGCGACGGCAACAAGTGGAACTCTCCGGCGGTGAGATTGGTAGCGTAAGAATGTGTGACCCTTTCCCTATTGCCATACCCCCGAAAAGTGAAATGATGATTTGGTGCCGGGCAGCTATTGGTCTGAGAGGTAGAGATTACCAGGCCATGGTAGAACCAGTCTACTCAGACAGTAGGCCCACCATTTTGACAGCACGGGGGGTAGTTGATGTACGCCATGGGAGGGTACCCGTTCGCATAATAAATATTGGGAAAAGGGAAGTATACCTGCCCCGGTATGCTACGCTAGCCAAATTATATACTATCAACCAAAATTCTATAGTCTGTGGAACCCTTGCCTCCATCTCATCCGGAGGAAGGTAACGGCTCTGAGAAAATAATGGAGGATTGGTGTCAGCAACTACATTTGGGTACTGACTCCACTCCCTCCCACCAGAAACAGGGAGTCTACCGGGTGGTTCAAGAGTACGAGAGAGTGTTTAGTAAACACCCGTTAGACTTCGGGCGAGTCAAGGGGGTAGAACACCACATCCCCACGGGAGACCATCCTCCCATAAAAGAGAGGTATCGACCCGTACCCCCTGCACACTACCAACACGCCAAGGGGATGCTTAGAGACATGAAGGAGGCTGGGGTAATCAGGGATAGCTGTAGCCCCTGGGCAGCTCCACTAGTCTTGGTCAAAAAGAAAGACAACACCATGAGAATGTGTGTAGATTACCGGAAAATTAACCGTATCACACACAAAGATGCGTACCCCTTACCAAGAATAGAGGAGTCTTTGGCTGCTTTAAAATCTGCTAACTTCTTCTCCACCTTGGATCTCACTAGCGGGTACTGGCAGGTTCCTGTAGCAGAGGCGGACCGGGAGAAGACCGCATTCACCACCCCGATGGGACTTAGCGAGTTTACCTGCATGCCGTTTGGACTCTGCAACGCACCAGGAACCTTCCAGCGACTGATGGAGTGCTGTCTGGGACACCGGAACTTTGAGACGGTCCTGTTATACCTGGACGATGTCATCGTCTACTCCAAGACCTACGAGGACCACCTGAAGCACCTGGCGGAAGTGTTTGAAGCTCTGGCAAGTTACGGCCTAAAGGTGAAACCTTCCAAGTGTCACCTCCTGAAGCCAAAGGTGCAGTGCCTGGTACACGTGGTGAGTGCTGACGGAGTGGCTCCCGACCCTGATAAGATCACCGCAATTAAGGAATGGCCAAGCCCCTCCAGCGTAAAGGAAGTGAGGCAGTTCCTTGGGTTGGTAGGCTACTACCGAAGGTTCATTCCCGGTTTCACCAAAAAGGCAGCTCCTATGCAGGACCTCCTGATAGGCCAGTCCAGGAAGGCCAAGAACCAGAAGCCACCCTTCAGATGGGAGAAGCTGGAAGAAGAGTCCTTCCGCCAGCTGAAGATGGCCCTAACGGGGGATGAAATCCTGGCGTACCCGGATTACAGCCAGCCCTTTATCCTCTACACCGACCCCAGTAACATCGGGCTAGGAGCCGTACTATCCCAGATCCAGCAGGGGAAAGAACGGGTAATTGCTTACGCCAGCCGAAAACTGCGACCCACCGAAAGAAACCCTGAAAATTACAGCTCATTTAAGCTAGAGTTCCTGGCAGTGGTGTGGGCAGTCACCGAACGCTTAAAGCACTACCTCGCTTCTTCCCGGTTCACCGTGTACACGGATAACAACCCGTTGACACACCTGGACACTGCAAGACTCGGTGCCCTAGAGCAGAGATGGATGGCCCGCTTGTCCAACTATGAGTTTACAATCAAATACCGGGCAGGACGCTCCAATACCAACGCAGACGCCCTGTCCAGGATGCCAAACCTACCGGACGTAGGGGAAGATTCAAAGGAACTGGAAGAAGTTGAGCTCCCCGCGTTCCACCGTCATGGGACTATCCAGTATTCCCACCGTGTAAGAAGTAAGCAAACCGCTACGTTCAACCCCTTACCTCATTACAACTGGGTGGAGACGCAAGACAGTGACCCTGCCGTCCGTCTGGTAAAGGAGATGCTGACTCGGCCAGATGCACGCCTTGACCCAGACGCTCCGGAGGAAGCCAAGCAACTGTGGGCTGAGAAGAGTCGACTGTTCCTTTACAAGGGAAAGTTGTGCCGCAGAATGGTTAACTCCCGGACGCATGAACTAATCTGGCAAGTAGTGGTGCCAAGAAGAGACGCAGCTATGGTGATGGAGGCATACCACGACGGAGCTGGGCATTTCGGATGGAAGAAGCTGGAGTTTCTGCTGCGTGGGCGGTTCCATTGGGTAGGCATGAGAGGAACCATCGAGAGGTGGTGCAGAGACTGTGGCCCATGCAACTTAAGAAGGAGGGACCGTGCCAGCCAGAAGACTCCCCTGCGGTCCATCATCACCAGACAGCCGTTGGAACTGGTAGCCTTGGATCATGTAAAGCTGACCCCAAGCAGAAGTGGCTACGTCTACGCGTTAACCATCGTGGATCACTACTCCCGGTTCTTGGTTGTCGTCCCCGTCAAGGACTTAACGGCTCACACAGCAGCTAGAGCCTTCCAGCAGCACTTCTGCCGTCCGCACGGATACCCGGAGCAGGTGCTGACGGACCAGGGGCCTGCCTTTGAAGCGGAAGTCTTCCAGGAGTTCTGCACCCTGTATGGCTGCCGGAAGATTAGAACAACACCCTATCACCCGCAAACTAATGGACTTTGTGAGAAAATGAACCAGGTGGTGATAGATCTTCTGAAAACATTGCCCCTGGAAGAACGCAGTCTGTGGCCTGAGAAGCTGCCCGACCTGGTGGACCTATACAACCACATCCCTGTAGGTTCCACCAACTGTACCCCGGCTTACCTAATGAGGGCAAGACCTGGTAAGCTTCCTGTTGATCTGGAGATGGGAGTCCTGACACCCGAGGACACTTCACCAGAAGCCAACTGGGACACAGAGAGGCAGCAGCAATACCGAAAAGTACAGGAAAGCGTGGAGCGTAGTCTCTGTCAAGCTAGGGAAAGACAAGAGAAAACTTACAACCAGTATGCTCCCGCTGTTCCCCTGGTGCCCGGAGAGCAGGTCTTGAAGAGGAAAAGACGGCTCCACAAGTTGGACGACCAATGGGAGAAGGACCCGTACACCGTACTGCCCTCAAGCCACGACAACCCGAAGATCTGTACAATCAGCAAAGACGGAGGGGAAACCACAGCCATTGTATCCCGGGATCACCTAAAGAAGTGTCCCGAACAGCTACGGAACCCTGAAGAGGAACAAGAGGACCCTCGACCCGTAGAGGAAAGGGAAGATATGGTTAGTACTGTGCTCGGAGACTTCCCTCGGTCTTGGACTCAAGTCAATGGTGCTGTTGTGGTACCCGTCCTCACGTTCCTCCAACCAGCATCCCAAGTGCCTACGGAGACACAGGTAGAACTGGAAGAACAGCCGGTCCAGGAGGCAGAAGGCCCCACACAAGCAGACCAGGAAAATCAACCCTCTGCTTATAGTGAGCCTGCCATACCCCTAGTGAGCCAAAGAGTCCGTAGACGGCTGCCCAGTTTACCCTTGACAGCTCCTATACCCTGTAGCTCAGGACCAGTCAGCCAGCTCCGTAGGTCCACTAGGGTCACTAGAGGCCAGCTGCCTATACGGTGGAGGATCTAAAATGTTCAAGCTATTTTATTAATGTTTACCTGTTTATTGTTGCTTGTGCATAATTATGTGTTTCTAGTTAATTGTAGGAGTCTTTGGTGGATTTACCGGGAATCCTTTGTGCATATAGTTGGAGCGTAACCCAGGACGGACTAAAGACTGTTAAGGACTCGGGGCAGGACAGACCCCTACCTGGTTACGTCTCCCTGTTTTTGGTGAAATGGACACCCTTGTTTTCTTGAAAAACTGCACCCGGTTGCGGACACGCCGTGACCATCCTAATGTTTTTCTTTATTGCGTTGTTTCTGTTTGTAATTTGTTATGTTACAAAAATATGTTTAGTCCCGGAGTACTAACTTTCACTAGGGGAGAATGTGGCACCCCAGGGGTCTGGTCTCCACAGTAATAGCAATGTTATGTCTGAGAGCAGGTGGGAGGTCTCTTGGTCAGGAATCCTATGCATGCCACACCTCCTGCCCAGTCCTGGGAGGGGAAGAACTTCCCCTATATAAAGCTGGGGCTGAGGCAGGGTTAGTGAGAAGAGTAGAGAGAAGAAGAGGAGCAGCATAGGAAAGAAAGATCAGGAGCTCTGTGGGAGCAGTGCAAAAAGGAATCAGGGGCTGGCAGCTGAAGAGCTCGCCCTGATTGAAGAGTTACCACCGGACCCGGAGTCCGAGGCTGTGGGGATTAACCCAGACCCAGCAGCAGAAACCGCCCGGCAGGGGATTTCAGGTCCTCTGGCCAAGAAACCCGAACGCACGGTCACACGCGTGGGACCAGCACCGCCGTCGTGGAGCGGAAGCCACTAGAAGGCCCCGAGTCACCGGCCATACGGGTGAGCACCACACGGTACACTCAGGGACGTGGGCTACTTTTACCCGCCTCTAGCAAGGTAGCCAGAAGAGTACAATTAGTTGGGGAGGCCTACAACTCCGCCTGGCCAGGGGAGATCCCATCTGCTCAAGGACTGACCAGGCCCCGATCGCTAGCCAGTACTCCGGGAGGGTCTATCTTTATCACCAGTAAAGACCCTGAACTACATCGCATCGTCTCTGAGTGGTTCCTGCTACCCCCATCATCCACGTCGGCTGCCCTGAGGCCATACCCCTCCCGTTGGGGGTTATACCATCTACGCTGCACTATCCTACCACCGGCCTCAGCGGTCTGCCCTGCAGCGGCAGCTCCATAGCTGCATTCAACGGGTGGCGTAGTCGTCCTACATCTACTGCTAATATACCGCCACTTAGTCTGACTCCCTGGGCACGGACCGGGTCACCGCCACGAAACTACTACCCCCAACAGGCCCGGCTCCGGGTAGTCCCCGCGTGCGCAACGCTACACTAAGCAGGCCCAGGGGCGCGTCACATCTTCCTCACAGACAGGCAGTTTGCCGGGGACACCCTTATCAACCCCGTCTAAGCACAATAGCCAGCCCTCGGTCCCTCAGATGTGGACAAGTAAAAGACTATTTCCTCCTAGCCATGAGAAAGCTAAGAGGTTGAATTTCACCATCTGCAAGCTCTTGGCTACAGAAATGCTGCCTTTCCGCCTGGTGGACACAGAGGATTTTCGAGACCTTATGTCCGTCGCAGTGCCCCAGTACCAGATGCCCAGTCGGCACTACTTCTCAAAGAAAGGTGTGCCTGCGCTCCACCAGCATGTCGCACACAACATCACCGCTTCTTTCAGAAACTCTGTGTGTGACAGGGTGCATTTCACCACAGACACTTGGACGAGTAGGCATGGACAGGGGCGTTACATGTCGCTGACTGGGCACTGGGTAACTATGGTGACAGCAGGACAAGGGGCTGCTGTCCAAGTCTTGCCGTTCCCACGAGTTGTGCGTCAATCCTCTTTATGTCAAAGTTCCTCCACTGCTTCTGCCTCCTCAACCTCCTCTCGGTCTTCCACCTGCACCCAAAGCCTGTCTGGTCATGCCACAAGCTTTCTAACTGCGCAGAAGGGATCCTGCACACCTCCTTACTATGCTGGCAGTAGGGCTCAACGTCATCAGGCGGTTTTTACTTTGAAATGTCTGGGAAATGTGAGTCACACAGCTGAGGAGTTGTGGTCAGCTCTGGAGAACCAATTTCATGAATGGTTGTCTCCACTGGACCTGAAACCAGGGAAGGCCGTGTGCGACAATGCTGCAAACCTGGGTGCGGCCCTTCGCCGGGGCAATGTCACACACGTGCCTTGTATGGCTCACGTGTTGAACCTGGTTGTCCAGCAATTTTTAGCCCACTATCCCAGACTAGATGGCCTTCTGCAGAGGGCACAGTCGCTGTGTGCTCACTTCCGCCGTTCGCATCCTGCAGCTCAGCGACTTACATCTCTACAGAAGTCGTTGGCCCTGCCACTTCACCGGCTAAAATGCGATGTGCCTACCCGGTGGAATTCAACTCTGCACATGTTGCAGCGACTGTGGCAGCACCGACAAGCCCTGGTGCAATACGTTCTGACGTATATCCTGGGCCAACGAGATCTGGAGGTGGGGCAAATCACGCTGGATTAGTGGTCTCAGATCAGGGACCTATGCACCCTTCTGAACAGTTTTGAAATGGCGACGAAGATGTTTAGTGCTGACGATGCCATTATCAGCATGACTATTCCGGTGATTTACATGCTGGAGCACATGTTAAACAGAATTCGGAGTCAGGTGGTGGCACAAGAGGAGGTGGAGGAAGTAGAGGAGGAGGAGTTGTATGCGGAAGGGCTAACATCTGCAAGGTCCAGACGGTCGGCAGCACCAAGGCGGCAGGCATGTGAGGGTGGGGGAGATGGTTTTACCAGGGCGCATGGTAGCAGCCAAACTAGTGAGGAAGGTGCAGGAGCCCAGGAAGAAGTGGAGGACGAACTGATGGAAGACTCATCAGATGAGGGAAACCTTGATCACATTTCTGTTGTGCGAGGTTGGGGGGAGAGGACAGAGGAAGGAAGCATGATTGTTACCTCGCCACCAACACAACAGGGACTTGGTGCTCCTGGATGCGCAACCCATATGAGTGCCTTCTTGCTGCACTACCTGCAACATGACCCTCGAATTGTGAGAATTAGAAATAATCCTGACTACTGGGTTGCCACACTGTTAGATCCCCGGTACAAAAGTAAATTTGCAGAAATTATTCCTGCCATAGAAAGGGATGCACGCATGCAGGAGTATCAGCAGAGACTGTTGCAGAATCTTACATGTGCTTTTCCACAAAACACCAGTGGTGCACGTAGTGAATCTCACAGTTCCAACTTGCCAACCGTGGGACCGTCAAGTGTTCAGCACTCAAACCGTAACAGAACCACAGTATCTGCTGGTAACATCAATTTTGCGGAATCATTTCACCACTTTTTTAGCCCATCCTTTGCAAGGCCACAGGAGACAAGAAGTCTGACACATAGTCAACGCCTAGAGACGATGTTACAGGAGTATCTCCAAGTAAACATTGAAGCCATGACTGTGTCACTGGACCCTTGCTCTTTTTGGGCTTCCAATCTGGATAAATGGCCGGAGCTAGCCACTTACGCCTTGGAGATCTTGTCATGCCCCGCAGCCAGCGTTCTGTCTGAACGTGTGTTCAGCGCTGCTGGTGGTGTGCTGACAGATAAGCGCACGCGGCTCTCCACTGATAATGTAGACAGACACACGTTCATAAAGATGAACAAATCATGGATCTGAAACGACTTTTCTACCCCTGTGTCATCCTGGGGAGAGTAAAAGCTTGATGATTGGTTAAAATCACCCTACCAACCGTTTAAAGCTTTCAAATTACTAATCATGTTTATCTGTATCTTGACTGGAAAATAATTTGGGCTTTGTAGCAGTGTGCAGCACTGATTCTATTAAGCCATCTATAATAAGCTCCACCAGATTTAAAATTAATAATCATGTTTATCTGTATCTTGACTGTAAAATAATTTGGGCTTTGTAGCAGTGTGCAGCACTGATCCTATTAGGCCATCTATACTAAGCTCCACCAGATTTAAAATTACTAATCATGTTTATCTGTATCTTGACTGGAAAATAATTTGGGCTTTGTAGCAGTGTGCAGCACTGATCCTATTAGGCCATCTATAATAAGCTCCACCAGATTTAAAATTACTAATCATGTTTATCTGTATCTTGCATGGAAAATAATTTGGGCTTTGTAGCAGTGTGCAGCACTGATCCTATTAGCCCATCTATACTAAGCTCCACCAGATTTAAAATTAATAATAATTTTTAGCTGCATCTAGCCCGGAAAATAATTTTGGGGCTCCGAGATGCGCAAGACATATAAGTGCCTTCTTGCTGCACTACCTGCAACATGACCCTCATATTGTCAGAATTCGAAGTAATCATGACTACTGGGTTGCCACACTCTTAGATCCCCCAAACTTTTCGATCAACCTTTTCATTTTAATAAAGACCAAAAAAATTGTCATTTTTGAAATTATAAGCATTAGCAGGTTATTAGAAACTGAAATCAAACAGTTTTCAACTCAAAACTTTATTCTAGGTGATGTTACATTTTCACATAGGACCCCTTGTTCGAAAGGAGCTTCTGAACTCTCTCGTCCATTGAATTTGTCAGGTTTTGGATGGTTTCTGCTTCAATTGTTTTGCATGAGGACAGAATACCCTCCCAGAGCTGTTGCTTAGATGTGAACTGCCTCCCGCCATCATAGACACTCCTTTTAATGATGCTCCAGAGGTTCTGAATGGGGTAGAGGTCAGGGCAGCATGGGGGTCACACCATAAGTTTGTCCCCTTTTATGCCCATATCAGCCAGAGATGCAGATGTTTTATGTGCAGCATGATATGGTGCATTATCATGCAAAAAAATGATCTTGCTGTGAAATACATGGTTCTTCTTCTTGAACCATGGCAGGAAGTGCTGTTTGAGAAAATCCACATACATTATGGAGTTCATCTTTAGCGGCTTCAGGGATCCTAAAGGGGCCGACAATCTCTCTCCCCATGATTCCAGCCCAAAACATTACTCCACCTCCTCCTTGTTAGCGCTGTAGCCGTGTTTGTGTGGGGTGTCCATCAACCAGCCATCCTCCACTCCATCCATCTGGACCATCGAGCGCTGCACGGCACTCATCCGTGAACAAAACAGTTTTGAAATCAGTCTTCATGTAATGTTTGGCCCACTGGAGCCGTTTCTGCTTGTGTGAAGTGGATAGAGGAGGTCGACAGGATGGCATATGCACAGCTGCAAACCTCTGAAGGACCCTGCATCTTGTTGTTCGGGGGACGTTGGAGGCACCAGCAGCTTCAAAAACTTGTCTGCTGCTATGACAAGGCTTTTTTGCCGCTGCTCTTTTAACCTGACGTAATTGCCTGTAGGAAAGAGTCCTCAATTTGCCCTTATCAGCACGCACACCTGTGTACTGTGAATCAGCTACATACTTCTTGATTGCCAAGACACTTCATCCTGATCATTGCACAATGTTGATTGTAGTCATGCCTTGACCTAAACACTCCACAATTTGTTGCTTCTCAGCAGCCGGCACATCCTTTTTCTTTCCCATTTTGGCAGAAAATGTAGGCTGCTTAATAATGTGAGACAGCCTTCTTAAGTAGTCTTGCCTTTCATTGGACACACCTGCCAAACTAATTAGCACAGGTGTCTGCAATTGCTTACAGTGATATAAAGAGCCCTGACACACATCACCATCAATGAGTTTAACTGACAAACAAACAAATTCTTCCCTTATCACTCCTAAACACTTTTTGCATAATAATTGGGAACACAGTGTACATGTGCTTTTCCACAAAACACCAGTGGTTCACGTAGTGAATCTTACAGTTCTAACTTGCCAACCGTGGTCTGTATGGAGTTGTTCAATAAAGGGCCCAAAATTAAGATAACATAGATGGGAGAGGTCTCTATGAATAGGAATTCCTAAGTATTTGATACGCTGTGAGGGCCAGGCAAAGGGAAAGCTGGACTGGATGGAATTCTATATGGATTTGGGGAGGGAGACATCGAGGGCCTCAGACTTTGCTGCATTGATTTTAAAATTTGACCATGTAACAAAGTGATCTATTTCAGCCATAACAGCAGGGATGGATATATGTGATTGAGTGATATATACTAGGACATCATCAGCAAATAGAGAGCACTTGTACTCGGTGCCTCCCACCTCAATCCACCTAATATTGGGGTTATGGCGAATTGATGAGAGCAGGTGCTCCGTCACTAGGATGTATAAGAGAGGGGACAGAGGACATCCCTGCCTTGTCCCATTGGTGATTGTGAAAGGTGATGAAAATGTTCTGATGCACCCCCTGGGCCTTGGGACACCCGGAGCCGGACCCTTTTTGGTGGATGCTGGTGGTTGTAGTCTTCGTGGCGGCGACCCGGTTCCGTGGCTCAGGGTGGTCAAACCAGTGGCGGAACTATTTATCTGGTTTTGATGTTTAAATGTCCGACTACGCCACCCGTGGATTGCGGTCAGAGTGAACCGCCGCTGCAGGGCAGACTGCTGAGGCTGGTGTTGTGGGTGCAGCAGAGCGTAGCATAACTCCCCACGGGAGGAGTATAGCCTCAGGGCAGTGTATGCGGAGGATGGGGGTGATTGTGCAGGGCAGCAGCAGTAACGACACGGAGTCAGTGATGCAGTCCAGGGCCTTTACTCACAGTTCTTATTATCCAGACCACGTCTGCAGGTAACGGCTGCCCACGTCGTACTGTGCTCACCAGGTGAGGGGCTCAGACAACTCCCAGATAACTTTGGAGCGCTTCACAGGACCCCCTTTGTGTGTCCTTTGTCTGGCCTTTCTTACCAACCCTTCTGTCCGGCTGCCTCAGGCCTCCTCTTGGTAAACTTGGCGCCAGTTTCCCTGACCCTATGTGCTGCCCTCCTAGCGGGTGTAGCGAGGGGCTGCGCCACATAAAATGTCACAGCCTCCGGTTTCTAGCTGAGGGTCGTTTCCTGCCTCCACTAGTTTCGGGGACCGGTCTCCCCCTTTGGCCTGACCCCTCCATGCAGGTGGATTCGGGCGTGCGGTGGCGACTCGCCCGTCCGCACCCCTGGGATCCCTTCGTTCCTCGTTCCTGGAGCCTTCTCCGCTCCTCTTCCTTCCTTCTCCCTCTTCCAGGCCTGGGCCTCTGTTACTAGGCCCGCCTCCGGAGCAGAGCTCATGCAGAGCCCCTGCTCCCTGCCACTTCTGCTCAGACTTCTCTGCACTGAACTAAGATGGTGCCACCTTTTATACTCCCTTCTCAATGCACCCAGGAACTGCTTCCTCCCTGCTCCTGCACTACAGGGTTCCCCTTCCTCAGTGTTCCCTCCCCCCACTCCAGCCAGGGACAGGGACTGTCGTGCCCATCTCAGGGGCATATTGGTCGCCCTGCCCCACGGCAATGTGGTGTAATGCATGCAGGTGTCGGGTCCTGATCCACACTCCATCCTTACCTGAGAGTGAGATATCACACCTCTGGGTGAGGTGCAATACCTCTGTAGCAACCGAGCCCTCAGGGTGCTACAGTTCCATTTATCTTCAGCCTAGGTGACGTATTGTGATACAGGGCCGTGATTTTGGCTATAAAAGGGTCCCCTAGACCCCTACCCCAAGCTTTTTAAGAGAATCATATATGGCGTGCCAGGAGACTCTATGGAATGCTTTCTCAGCATCCAACGAGAGTATCTAATTACAAATTTTTAACTGCATCTAGCCCAGGAAATACTTTGTGCCTAGTAGCAGTGTCTGCTAGTCAGCGGATTATCCCGGCTGTTAAGCAAGCTACACCACCTGTAGTTTGGACACTTAATTTTTTCAAAGGAAATGCTTCGGGACCACGGGATACTCAGTGAAGAGCATCAGGAGGCACCCCAAGGCATAGGGGCTGGGACTGGCAGTAGGATGCCTTGCGGTGGACAGCCGAGCTCGATCCTTATAAAAGCTTTTTAACTGCAGCAGCTTTAGTGGACGCTACTGGAGCTGGAATTACGCGGCTGCTGGCATGAGACTTGCCCTCCAATAGATCCTTGTAAATGGATTTAAAGTGTATTCATTCAAATTAGAGAGACAATTTAAATTAAAAAGCTTAGAGCTGCCTCCACCACAGGGGGCTCGCTCGACCCACCAGTGGACAGGCACCAGTATTGGGAGAGGGGGGCTGGCCGTCAGGGTTCACCGCGGCTCTGGCACAAACCCGGCGACACGGAGGTGGCACGGGCAGGAGCGGACTGAACGTGTCGGCTACTCACTTTTTGGATTTTAGAAGGGCATGACATGCCTATTTCTGTGTCGCCCCCTCCTTTTACTCCTCCACCTCTTTTCTTTTCTCATGACTATATGTACTTGTCACTTTTCCATGTGTTAGTTGTGTCTTCTGAGCAGTTTGTCAGCTTTTGGACACCTTTGAACGTGTTTTCTATGTGTTTCTATGTGTTTTTGTTTGCCTGCCATTGGTTTTAACGGTGTTCGAAGGTGTTCGACGAACAGTTCGACGAACAGTTCGGCGAACACACGGGTGTTCGACGAACCGAACTCGAACACTACGGGGGTGGCTCAACACTACTCGTGACACCTAGTCCTCTAGTGATAATCTTCTGATTGTATTGAAACTACAGCACCGCTCACCGCCGTTGCCTCACCGCCGTTACCTCTCTCCCACTTCTCCTCCTCTTCCTGCTGCCCGGGGTCTGCACACGGCTCGCAGATCCCTGGACACTGTGCTTAGGACATGCACTCCCTCCCTCTTAAAGGGCCAGCACACGCCATTCTAAAAGTGTCCCATGCCAATGCCTGGGAGATACTTATTATTTAAGGCACCTCCACCTGGTGGGAGGTGCCTGTGCAATGTTGTTAGCCTGCTCCCTGCATTCTGGCTAGTTGTCAGGTCCTCGTTTGCCTATGCCTGCCTGTACCTGTTTATTCTTGTCCCGTTCTTGCCTGTCCTTGCTTGTGCCTTTCAGCTATACCCGCCTGTGCCCACCTGTCTACCAACCATCCCTGTCTGTACCTGCCTGTGCCAACCTGTATACTAGCCATCCCTGCCTGTACCTGTCTGTATATCAGCCAACCTGCCTGTATCTACCTGTGCCCACCTGTGTACCAGCCACACCTGCCTGTACCTGTCTGTGCTTACCTGTATACCAGTCTGACCCACTTGCACCTGCCTGTGCTCATCTGTCTACCAGCCGTGTCTGCCAGCACCTGCCGCTCCTGGATTCCTGCCATGCCTGCCTGTACCAGCTGTACTTTACTTCTTGGCCATTCCAGTCTCCTGTCATGCAGCTGAGGTCAGTCTTGCTTGTCTTGCTGTAACACCTAAATTCCAACAAAGGTTGGCACTTTGCAGGAACACTGTTGTGCACATGGAGAGGTAACTGTCACGGGTGTGTTGCCACGAAGATCGTCACGAGTACACAGCCTGACTTCTCGCAGCTGACTTGTTGGTGCTTTGTGTTTTTTCGGCAGTGTAGGAGTTAATTCTCTCTCTCTCTGGGCTAGCTGAGGTCCAGCCTCGCCCAGCTGCAATCAATGCTTCTTTAGTGAGACTCCTTTATATTCCTGCAGGTCTGTTTGGGAGGTGTCGGTGAAAGCTTTTCATTCTGACTTACAGAGCGGATCGTGGTGTTTGGAGTTGCTGAGATAAGTGCATTTGGAAGTGTTTTTTCCCTTTCCTCGCTTTATCATTTATCTCCTTTCCCGTTGGTGTTCCCTCTGTTGTAGTTGTGTAGAAGTTGTATGCAAGGTGGTTTTGGTTTTTCCCTTGTACTGTCTCGTTCGTCTAAATACTGTGTGTGGGCATATTATTTCTGGTTCCCTATTGTTGTGATCGGGGTCCTTCTCAGGACTAGATTACTTAGGTGCAGGGATCCTCAGGAGGTAGGGGTTACGCTGGCGGCCTGGACCTCTGTACCTTTAACAGTACCTCCAGGTTGAGGGGTTAGTCAGGGTCCCAGCTTAGGGTCAGCTTAGGCCCCCTACCTCCAGTATTCTGTGACAGTGTGACATTTTCACCGACCATCTTAGTTTTCTCCAGCTACCATGGATCCAGTAGCCGGTCTAGCTCGGCAGTTGCAGAGTTTGTCCATGGGGCTGGCGGACGTTAAGTCCAAGGTTTTGCATCCTCCGGAGCAAGCCGGACCAGAACCTAAAGTAGCTCTCCCTGACAGGTTCACTGGGGGGCGGGACAAGTTTTTTGTTTTCCGGGAGGCATGCAAATTGTACTTTCGGCTGCGGCCTCGGTCATCGGGCAGTGAAGAACAAAGGGTGGGAATTGTCATCTCGCTCCTACAAGGGGACCCTCAATCTTGGGCGTTCTCTCTTCCCCCAAGCTCCCCGGTTCTCCAGTCAGTGGATAGGTTTTTCGCTGCTCTGGGACTCGTATATGATGACCCAGATCGGATCTCCCTTGCTGAGTCTAAGTTACGTAGGATTCAGCAGGGAGATCGTCCGGCGGAGGAATTCTGTTCGGAGTTCCGTAGGTGGGCCACGGACACCCAGTGGAATGACCCGGCTCTTAGGAGCCAGTTTTGTCATGGTTTATCCGACAAATTACAGGATGTGTTGGCACAGTATGACTCTCCCGCGTCACTGGAAGCCGCTATGGCCCTTGCTATTCGTGTTGACAGACGGCTTCGGGAGAGGTGCGGGATAACTCTACCCCCTGTAATGTCTCCACCTCCTACAAGGTCCCCTCATATGGTGGTTCCCCTGGTCAGTCCGGAGGAGCCTATGCAATTAGGAGGGACATCATTTCGGGGAAGGGGACCGGTGGTGCGCCATAAGACAGGAAGGTGTTTCCTCTGCGGGAAAAAGGGACATTTTATTGGGGGGTGTCCATCCCGTCCCTTGCAGAGTAAAGAGTCGTCGAAAAAACTGTTGATCCCAGGTTGTGTGGTGGACGGCAATCTGGGAGTAGGTATTTCGTCCCTAGGTTCGTCTCAGTTTCTCGTACCGGCGGAGGTGGTGGTGGGTACGAGAACTGAGAGGATATCTGTTCTTCTGGATAGTGGGGCCGGGGCTAATCTGGTTGATGCTCGGTTTGCCCGGGTTCAAGGTATGCGATTGAGTGAGTTGGCTAAACCCATCCCCATATTCTCGATCGATGCCAGGCCTCTCGGTCAGGGAAGTTTTTTGCAAGCTGTGCATGGTGTAAAACTTCAAGTGGGGGCAATACATAAAGAACTGTTGTCTTGCTACGTGTTGGAGGGTCTTCCCACTCCTATAGTGTTGGGCCTTCCTTGGTTAGCTAAGCATAACCCGGTTATTAATTGGCAAACCAGAGAGATAAGCCAATGGAGTAAATTCTGTAATAAAAACTGCATGAACACGGTCATCGGTGCAGTTACTCCTTGGGTCTTACCTCCATTTCTGGCGGACTTTGAGGATGTATTCTCGGAGAATGGGTGTCAGGAACTACCTCCTCATCGCGAGTATGACTGTTCTGTAAAACTGCTCCCTGAGGCCAAGTTACCTAAAGCTAGGTTGTATAACCTTTCTGGTCCTGAGAGGCAGGCCATGAAGGATTATATTTCTGAAAGTCTGGCTAAGGGGCATATTAGACCTTCATCTTCACCGGTGGCCGCGGGGTTCTTCTTTGTTAAGAAGAAAGATGGAGGCCTACGCCCTTGCCTGGATTTCCGTGAACTTAATCGGATTACGGTCCGAGATCCGTATCCGCTCCCACTTATTCCCGATCTCTTTAATCAGATCGTGGGCGCCAAATGGTTCTCTAAGTTGGATCTCAGGGGGGCGTACAATCTGATTAGGATGAAGGAGGGGGATGAGTGGAAGACGGCTTTTAACACTCCGGAGGGGCATTATGAGAACCTTGTCATGCCATTCGGTCTGACTAATGCCCCGGCGGTGTTTCAACACTTTGTTAATGATATTTTTCGCCACCTGGTGGGACAGTTTGTTGTCATATATCTGGATGATATCTTAATTTACTCGCCGGATCTGGTGTCTCATCAGGAGCACGTTAGACAGGTGTTACAGATCTTGCGGGATAATAAACTGTATGCCAAGTGGGAAAAGTGTGTGTTCGCCGTACAGGAACTCCAGTTTTTAGGCTTCCTGGTTTCAGCGTCCGGTTTTCGTATGGACCCTGGGAAAGTGCGGGCAGTTCTTGAGTGGGATCGGCCGGAGAATCTTAAGGCACTACAACGTTTCCTGGGGTTTGCTAACTATTACCGGAAGTTCATTCGTAATTTCTCGTCCATGGTTAAGCCTCTCACAGACATGACTAAAAAGGGGACGGATTTTTCTAGGTGGTCTGACAAGGCTTGTCAAGCATTCTCCTCCTTGAAAAAATGTTTTGCCTCGGCACCCATTCTCATTCAACCTGATGCGTCTCAGCCATTCTTTGTAGAGGTAGACGCTTCCGAGGTAGGGGTGGGAGCAGTATTGTCACAGGGTTCGTCCCCTGGTAAGTGGCATCCATGCGCCTTTTTCTCTAAAAAGTTGTCGTCCGCTGAGAGGAATTACGATGTCGGCAATAGGGAACTCTTGGCCATTAAGTTAGCTTTTGAGGAGTGGCGCCATTTTTTGGAGGGGGCAGTTCATCCGGTCACCGTCATCACCGATCACAAGAACCTGCTATATCTGGAGTCCGCTAAACGTCTGAATCCCAGACAAGCTAGGTGGTCATTGTTTTTTACCAGGTTTAATTTCGTCGTTACATATCGTCCTGGGTCTAAAAATGTAAAGGCGGATGCCTTATCTCGCAGTTTCCCTGGGGCCGGGAATACGGACGACCCGATTCCTATTCTTCAGGAGGGGGTGGTGGTTTCGGCAGTATGCTCTGAGCTGGAGGAGGAGATATTGGAGGCTCAGGGGGACGCCCCTGTTGGACCTTCGGGGAGACTGTTCGTTCCAGATCAGTTGCGACAAAAGGTGGTCGAGGCACACCATAACTCAGTTTTTGCAGGACACCCGGGGAGTAAAGCAACTGTGGATCTCCTCTCGCGTCGGTTTTGGTGGCCTAACTTACATAAAGAGGTGGTAACTTTTGTCGCGTCCTGTGGGGTTTGTGCGCGCTCTAAGACCTCACATACCCGTCCGTCTGGGGCCCTCTTACCTTTGAAGATCCCGGAGCGTCCTTGGACTCATCTGTCTATGGACTTTATTACGGACCTCCCTCCGTCTTCGGGTAAAACGGTCATACTCGTTGTAGCGGACAGGTTCAGCAAGATGGCACATTTTATCGCTCTTCCGGCTCTTCCTAATGCTAAAACTCTTGCGCAGGTATTCATTGGGGAGATTGTGAGGCTTCACGGGGTACCCTCCGAGGTGGTGTCTGATCGGGGGTCTCAGTTTGTGTCCAAGTTCTGGAAGGCGTTTTGTGCTCGGCGGGGGATGCATTTGTCATTCTCGTCGGCTTTTCATCCTCAGACCAATGGTCAGACGGAACGTATGAACCAGAGCTTGGAGACATATCTTCGGTGTTTTGTGTCAGAGAACCAGGAGGACTGGGCTTCTTTCCTACCTCTGGCAGAGTTTGCTCTCAATAATAGGCGGAGCGAGTCCACTGGTAAGTCCCCGTTTTTTGGGGCATATGGTTTTCACCCCCAGTTTTGTACTTTCAGTAGGGGGGGCTCTTCGGGGGTTCCGGAGGAGGAACGATTTTCCTCATCTCTCGCTTCAGTATGGAGAGGGGTGCTGAAGAATCTGAATACTATGGGGAACCGATACAAACGTATGGCTGATAGGAGGAGAGTGTCTGGTCCGGACCTAAGTGTGAACGATCAGGTATGGTTGTCTACCAGGAATATTAAACTTAAGGTTCCCTCCTGGAAACTGGGTCCCAGGTTCATCGGGCCGTACAGAATCAGTTCTGTTATTAATCCGGTGGCATTCCGTCTTGACCTCCCCCCTACGTTTAAAATTCACAACGTGTTTCACAGATCATTGCTTAAGAGGTATGTGGCGCCGGTGGTACCGTCACCTTTACCTCCCCCTCCTGTGGTTGTCAATGGTAACTTGGAGTTCCAGGTATCGAGGGTCATTGATTCACGCTTTAATCGCCGGTCCCTTCAGTACTTGGTTCATTGGAAGGGGTATGGTCCTGAGGAGAGGATGTGGGTTCCTGCGTCGGATATTAACGCAGACCGATTAGTTCGGGCCTTCCACTCGACTCACCCGGATAAACCTGGCCCTGAGGGTCCGGAGGCCCCTCGTAGAAGGAGGGGTACTGTCACGGGTGTGTTGCCACGAAGATCGTCACGAGTACACAGCCTGACTTCTCGCAGCTGACTTGTTGGTGCTTTGTGTTTTTTCGGCAGTGTAGGAGTTAATTCTCTCTCTCTCTGGGCTAGCTGAGGTCCAGCCTCGCCCAGCTGCAATCAATGCTTCTTTAGTGAGACTCCTTTATATTCCTGCAGGTCTGTTTGGGAGGTGTCGGTGAAAGCTTTTCATTCTGACTTACAGAGCGGATCGTGGTGTTTGGAGTTGCTGAGATAAGTGCATTTGGAAGTGTTTTTTCCCTTTCCTCGCTTTATCATTTATCTCCTTTCCCGTTGGTGTTCCCTCTGTTGTAGTTGTGTAGAAGTTGTATGCAAGGTGGTTTTGGTTTTTCCCTTGTACTGTCTCGTTCGTCTAAATACTGTGTGTGGGCATATTATTTCTGGTTCCCTATTGTTGTGATCGGGGTCCTTCTCAGGACTAGATTACTTAGGTGCAGGGATCCTCAGGAGGTAGGGGTTACGCTGGCGGCCTGGACCTCTGTACCTTTAACAGTACCTCCAGGTTGAGGGGTTAGTCAGGGTCCCAGCTTAGGGTCAGCTTAGGCCCCCTACCTCCAGTATTCTGTGACAGTGTGACAGTAACAGCATGCAATTGACAAAAGCCTGGGAGGGCTAAAATATTTTGTATGTGGACCTCCATTAAAAAAAAGAGAACCTTTAACCAGTTTGTTATTTTATGCTTGCTTTAACACCTAGTCTCGCCCCTCCAGGCTCTCCTCAGACAATGGCGCAGTGGTTCTACCACTCTCCTTACAGTTTGCTCAGGCCATGGAATCCGCTGGCTCCCAGAACCCCTCTATATTAGAACTGAATCAAGAGGTCTCCTACCTGAGGACTGTGACCACCCACCTAGATGCGCTGACAACTCAGGCCGCATCTGCACCTACTGCGACTACTTCAGCCGTGACCTATCAGACTGCCAGCTATGTTCCTGGTTCCGCACCCCGTCTGTCAGCTCCTTCACGTTATGGCGGTGACCCTGACATATGTCGGGGGTTCATCAATCAGTGCACACTGCACTTCGAACTCTTGGCACATCAACTTGCTTCAGATTGGGCCAAAGTGGCTTTTATCATGTCCCATCTCACTGACAAAGCTCTGGCGTGGCTCAATCCTCTATGAGAGAGAGGGAATCCTCTTGTTCGTAATCTTCAGTCTTTTCTTGAAGCCTTCTGTAAGGTCTTTGATGAGCCTGGTGGCGTTTCCTCCACAGAATCTTCTCTGCTCAGACTGCACTGGGGACACCAGACTGTGAGCCAGTACACTGTGAAATTCCGTACTCTGTCCTCCGAGATCGTCTGAAATAATGAGGTGCTTGTGGCCGCCTTCTGGGGGAGTCTTACTGGGAGAATCAAGGACGAGCTGGCCGGTCGTGATGTACCCACCTCTCTAGCCGACCTGGTGTCCCTTGCAACTCGGAATGATATTAGGTTCCAGGAGGTTCTGTGCACTTGGCTCCTATCTTTCAAAGGCAGGAAACCTCGGCTTTGGCACCTTCCCCAGAGTCCATGCAAATCAACCAAGTGAAGATGGCCAAGCCTCATAAGGAGGCATGTCATGCCAAGGGAAGGTGCTTCTATTTCTGCAGTCCTGAACATTTAATCCACTCCTGCCATGAGAAACCGGGAAACTCCAGAGCTTATGGCCAGTTGGAGAGGCTACCTTGGGCGAGGATCACTCATCTCCTTCGCTGACTCTGGTCTATCTGGATTCTGGTTCCACAGGAAATCTCATTCAACAGGCCATTTTGGAGCAGTCTCATATCCCAATCCAATCGTTACAGGATCCGTTGGTGGTTTCATCAGTGGATGGAAAACCTCTTACCGAGACCATCCTGTTGGTCACTGAGCCTGTGGAAGTTCAGGTAGGAATGCTACACTCAGAGAAGATTCCTCTCTATGAGCTGTCAGGCCTGTCTCATCCTCTGCTTTCAGGTCTGCCATGGCTGCAGAAATATGAGCCGATCTTGGACTGGAAATCCGGAGAAGTGCTCTGTTGGGGACAGGAGTGCAATGAGAGCGGTCTAGTTCCCATTCATCCTGCTCAACCTACGGCTTCTCCATCGAATTTACCCGACTTGCTTGTTGCATATTGGATGTACACTGACATCTTCGACAAAGGTGTGGCTGAGACGCTACCACCTCATAGGCCGTATGATTGCCCTATCGATCTCCCTGGCTTGTCTCCCCCACGGGCCGAACCTACCCCCTGTCTGAGGCTGAGACCCGTGCCATGTCTAAGTATATTAAAGAGAATCTAGCCAGGGAATTTATCCAGAAGTCATCCTCCCCGGCCGAAGCTGGATTCTTCTTTGTAAAGAAAAAGGACAGCTCACTTCGATTATAGGAGACTTCAACCAAATAACGATCAAGAATAAATATCCTCTGACCCTCATTTCCATAGTTGTTTGTTCGTCTCAAAGGTTCCAGAGTCTTCACAAAGCTCGACTTGCGGGGGGAGGGCATTTAACCTGATCCGAATACCCCAGGGAGACGAATGGAAGACGGCCTTTAACACCCGCGATGGCCATTATGAGTATCGTGTAATTCCGTTTGGGCTCTGTAATGCCCCTGTAGTCTTTGAATAACTGGTGAACTACATCCTCCGGGACCTCCTCTGGAAGATATCTTGGTGTTTTCTCCCGATCTGCCTATGCACAGGAGGGCTGTTCGCCAGGGTCTGCAGAAATTAAGGAAGATTAATGAAGAACCGTCTGTACGCCAAATATGAAAAGTGCGTCTTTGAGCAGACCTCTCTTCCGTTTCTTGAGTTTATCATCTCCAAGACCGGAGATGTTTATCTTTATGTTTTACGCTGGTCGTGAAGCAGTTAAAGGCGTAGTCCGGATGTGCATCAACACAGCTACCTTCTTTCAAAAACAGCACCACTTCTGTGCCCCAGGTAGTGTGGGGTATTGCATCTCCGCTGTAATGGAGTGAATGGAGCAAAACTACAATACCACACACGACCAGCAGACAGGTGTGGCGCTATTTTAGAAGAATGCAATCTTGTTTTATGTACGTTAAAATCTGGACAATTTCTTTAATCTATAAAATCTTGTAATCCAGCACAGAACTGCCATAAATCCGGACTCATAATTCCCCTGTTTAATATACAAAGTGATCATGTTCAAGGCGAAGTTCTCAAAAATATATTTTATGGTAATGATGAAATATATTGAACACAATTATTATTATTTTTTTTTTATTAAAATGTAAAAATGGTAAATGAACATTTAAAAAAAGAATAAAATGAACTTTTCAGGGCTTCCCTTTCTGATAATCCAGAATATTTGATAATCTGGCATTTTGCTAATATTAAAAATTCTAAATTATTTATTATTCTAAATAATCATAGGTACCAGGATGACGATATGCTAATCTATGGAAATGTGTCAGTATCATCTGTAGCAGCTCCTCTGAACGAAAAACAACATAAAATTTTTTTTTTTTTTAAAAATCAATTTATGCTGCCCTATAAAAAATATTTTAGTGACATGTAGTGTCAATATAAAAATACTGCCTGACAATTCTGGAATAATATGTCAAGACTGCACAACGATCATTACTGTCGACACTGCTGACATAATACTACTGCGCAGTGATTGTATAATACTACCATACAGTGCTTAAATAATGCTGTCATATAGTGCTTAACTGCTGACACACAATGCCCAAATAATATGTAGAAATCATAATCTGCAAACATAATAAGTTCTCAAATAACTTCACCTTACAGTGTCCAAATAGTATGGTCATGCAGTGCAGACAGTAAAAGCTTCATACAGTTCTTAATACCTTTCCCATATAAAACCTGAATAATACAGAAACTCATTGCCAACACAACGGCCTCATAGGGCTCAAAAATAATACATCTATACAGTGTCACCATATATTGCCACTATTCAGCATCCACACCGTGCCCATGATATCGTGGCCACCAATGAAGTAGCACAAGCTGTAGTGTAACAATTTTCTTAGAAATGTATCATGCAAGGTACAGTGTATATAAGTAGATAACATAGTGCAACTAGTAATCTACTTTGTGTTGCAATTCTTCACCATTATCGACTTGCTGTCAGTGAATAGGAACATTCTCAGATATACAAACCGTCACTAGGAGTTCACTGTATATGGATCTCTTACTGTTAAAGAAACTGTATTTCTCAGCCGCCCCTAGTGTTGAAAGTCAGAACTACATCATTAAAAATTATGGTTGCGTTCATGGAATATTTTAGTATCGCTTGACTCATTAAGGTCTGGGGAATTTTCTAGAGGATTTATCTAACAGAGACATATAAAAAAAAAAAAACTCCCTTCCCCCTAGCCCTATTGAAAGGATATTTTTTTAAGGCATAACAAGTATCCGTCGTTTTATTTTTTCCCCCCATAAATCAATATTACACGTGAAAATAAGAAAAGTTGTAATATATCTTAGCAGAGAAATCCGCTTCTTTCTCCTCCTGGACTGATCTCTCATCCTCAATTCTCGGGTAAAATCTTTCTTTAGTGAATACAGATTTTCCCATTATTGAGATAGGAGATGACAGTTGGTGCTCATAAACTTCAGTGGAGAACTGTAACTGAGATTTCAAGAGAACTTTCAGCACAATGTCAGTGCCTCCCTTCTCCAAAGAATTTTAAAAACACCAACTGTCATCTCCTATCTCAGTAATGGGAAAATCTGTCTTCACAGAATACAGATTTTATAGGTTTTGCCCGTTAACGCTCAAAGTACCCGGGCCGGGGAAGAAGACTACTTCTCCCATCATCCGATCGCCGCTCCCGCTGATAACAGCGAGAGCGGCGCGGCTGAGGGGAGCAGTAGTCTCCTCAGCCGGTGCCTGTGTGCGGTAAAAAAAAAAGTATAAATCAATATTAAAATAAAAAACACATGAATCCTCACCTGTCCGGCGTCCCCCAGTGTCCCACTCCCGGCAGTGTACATTGCTGCAGTGCCGGCTGAGGTCACGCGAGTTCATCAGCTGAAGATCAGCTGAGAGCTCCGGGACCTCAGTTTATGGCATCGGTGCAGTGTAGGAATATTCTCACGAATGTTCCCACGTAGTACTAATGCAGTATGAGGTCACCGGGGCTGATCAGCTGATCTTCAGCTGATGAACTCACCTGACCTCAGCCTGCAGCAGAGCCATGTACACTGACAGGAGTGATTACACTCCTGTCAGTGTACAGTGCTGTCTTCTACAGCAGTCACATCAGTGATTGATGTGGCTGCTGTAGTAGTGACCCAGATCGCCGAGGGACAATCTGGATTATGCCATGACGGCGGACAGGTGAGGGATATTGTTGTTTTTAATTTTTTTATTTTTTTCAGGAGAGGAGGGCATCGGGGATTGAGAGAACAATAAAAAAAATATTAAAAACGTGTGTGTCAGGGATATATTGAGAAACATTGAAAATATTCTTTCTCCCCCTGTCATAGATATTAAGAAGTATTTCTCCCAAGCCCCTCTTCACCCTTATCCCCCATCTGTCATAGGAGAGCTGACAGTCCAGCATTTGTCTCTCTGCAAATTATCACCCACAGCCAAAGTAGCTTAAATAAACACTGGCACACCAGAGGTGCCATCAACCTACTTAAAATGCGAGCATGTTTTCCCCTGATAGAGGCAGGGGATGATTAGATGCAGGCTTGCAGGCTTGCAATAATTTACGTGCAGCTGTTGATGCTTGCTTACCAGGACAAAAAAGGCAATCTAATAGAGGGTCCCAGGAACTTCAGAGCCGAAACAAAATATGGAATATTGGAAGTTCCATAACTCTGCTAATAATGGGACCCATATTTTTAGTGGCAGGGTAAGCCAAGGAACAAGATGCTTATTTTTTTATAGCCTTAAGCCCCTCCGGGGGGCTGTGGTGCAAAAGTAACAAAATAGCAGACCACAACTACACCATACGTGGTGTTATGCACACGCCCGGACTGACTGACGTGTGCGTGTTTAGTAATCCCACTGGACCATGAACCGGAGAGTGCCTGGAGGGGCGTAACTAAGTATCTACCCGATCCGACCAAGGTCGCACGACGGCTAACGACGCCAGTGCACCAGGGAAGAACCGAGCAGAGGGACCAGGTGCTACTCCAGGTCAGACCCCGGACACGGCTGTTGACCCACACCGGAGAAAACAGGAACAGGCAGGTTAGGCTGGCACACTGACTGGTGGGTTTAGGCAGGCACGGCAGGTATGCAGACAGGCGGGCACTGGTAAGCACGACTGGTATGCAGGCAGGGAGGCACTAGCAGGTTGGAGCACAGAGTGGATAAGGTCCAGTACAGACTGGGACTCAGGAACAGAACCGCAGATGCGGTAGACAAGCAGAGCAGAGATAGACCGCCGGAGCGGTGAACAAGAGCAGAGCAGGGCGAGGCCGCTGGAGCGGTGAGCAAGAGCAGAGCAGGGTGAGACTGGTTGGAGCGGTGAGCAAAGGCAGAGCGAGGCTGCCTGGAGCGGTGAGCAAAGGTAGAGCAGAGCGAGACCGCCTGGAGCGGTGAGCAAGGCAGAGCAGAGGGGACAGGGCTCTGTTCACACGGAACAGACTGGAAGGGAAAGGCAGAACCAGATACACACAAGATACTTGCAATGAAGTAGCGAGTGGACTCTAAACTCACAAACGGAAGTACAGCGACAACGAGTAGGAGTTAGGTGCAGGTTCAGACTCTGCAGAAAAAGGGAAGGTACGGACATAGAGAAAGACAGGTAACAGGCTAGGAGAGTGTTCAGACAGGAACTGAGTGTTCAGAGAGGAACTGACATTGCAGCGAGATACAGGAGCGAGTCTGGGTATGCGGCCCCCAGAAAAGGCGGAACGAACAGGCTAGGAGCGTGTTCAGACTGGCCTGGAACTACAGCCTCCAGGAAGGTGGACAGACAGGCAAGAAAACACAGATAACAGATCTAGGTATGCGGCCCCTAGAAGGCGGGACGAACAGGCTAGGAGCATGTTCAGACTGGCCTGGAAATACAGCCTCCAGGAAGGCAGACAGACAGGCAAGAAAACACAGATAGCAGATTTAGGTATGCGGCCCCTAGAAGGCGGGACGAACAGGCTAGGGTACAGTACAGACAGGAACTGCTACTGAAAGAGATACAGGAGCCAGTCTGGGAATACAGTCCCCAGAGTGGGGGAAATAGACAAGAACAGAACAGGACAGGACCTGGCACATTCAGAGACAAGGAGCACACTGAATGATAGCGTTGCTCAGGCATCAGATTCCAGGTGAAGCTGGTTTAAATATCCAGTGACAGACAGCAATAGGCTGAGGACGCATTAGGGGTGTGCCCATAGCAGCTACAAGAAACAGGAAGTAACCGGGCCGCCGCCCTAAGCAGTCAGAACAGAGACAAACAGACAGCATGGAAAGAAGCCAGGCAAGCAGACTGGACAGATGATCAAGTTTGCGATCTTGCATAGTGAGAGATGGTGCACCATGCAAGCCCGCCACCAGGTATGTTACAGTACCCCCCCCTTACGCCCCCTCTTCTTCAAGCCTGCAAGAGTGTTCCGCAGAGAACTGGGAGGCCAGTCCTTCTCTTCAAGAGAACCACCTCTTCTGTCCACTAGAGGAAACGAAACTGGTCTCATCATCTTGGTAACTAGGATGCTTCCTGCCATCAAGCCATCCTCAGCAATGGATGAAGTACCAGGTACAGGGTGTAAGAAAGTCTCTGTCCATTTGTTATCAGGTAGCACCCCGGAGGGTTCAGGAGACAACTGGAGGTCCTCCGCCTGGTTGGAGGGGTGCAGAGACTCGGGGGTAACCACTGCTTCGGGGTACACTTGGTCAAGCTCACTGGACGAAGTGAGCGAGGCATCAAGTACAGGGTGTAGGAAAGTCTCTGTCCATTTGTTATCAGGTAGCACCCCGGAGGGTTCAGGAGACAACTGGAGGTCCTCCGCCTGGTTGGAGGGGTGCAGAGACTCGGGGGTAACCACTGCTTCGGGGTACACTTGGTCCGGCTCACTGGACGAAGTGAGCGAGGCATCAGGTACATGGTGTAGGAAAGTCTCTGTCCATTTGTTATCAGGTAGCACCCCGGAGGGTTCAGAAGACAACTGGAGGTCCTCCGCCTGGTTGGAGGGGTGCAGAGACTCGGGGGTAACCACAGTTTCGGAGTACACTAGGTCAAGCTCACTGGACGAAGTGGGCGAGGCATCCGGTACAGGGTGTAGGAATGTCTCTCTCCATTCGTTAACAGGTAGCACCCCGGAGGATTCAGGAGCCAACTGGAGGTCCCCCGCCTGGTTGGCGGGGTGCAGAGACTTAGGAGTATCCTCCGCCTCGATGGACGTATCGCCAGATTCATTAAAGATGGAGAGTCACTGCTTAGGGACCATCTTGAGTCAGGTTTCTGGATGGGCAGCAGTCTCTTCGGGCTGGAGAACTGGTGAGCTACCCACACACATCACCCATCGGGGCTGCTCCGGGACACTGGGAAGGGCAGCTTCAGCAGAGTCCCCAGGATTAGGGTCGTCGAAGACCATTAGAAAGGCCACCAGGAAGGCCTGCAGGTCAAGGACGATAGGATCCCATGCTTCCCATAGAGGGGTGATCCATTTCAAGGCATCACCCGCTAGGTAGGACATCATAAATCCCACTTTAACCCGATCGGTAGGAAAATAGTGAGCATAGAACTGGAACTGCAGCATGCATTGCTCCACAAACGCACGGCTTTGTTTAGGATCCCCATAGTACCGTGGCGGATCCGCAGGAACGAGTGCAGAAAGCTCCATTTGGACTGGTGTGTACATCGCCTGGGCCATAGCTAGAGAAAAAAAAAAATTATTTATTTATTTTTAATGCACGTATTCGCTGGACACGGATTCAAAATGTCTCTGAGAGCGAAGGGCCGTGGGGCTCAACGGGAACCATGGCCTGAGCAAGCTGTTATGCACACACCCGGACTGACTGGCGTGTGCGTGTTTAGTGATCCCACTGGACCATGAACCGGAGAGTGCCTGGAGGGGCGTAACTAAGTATCTACCCGATCCGACCAAGGTCGCACGACGTCTAGCGACGCCAGTGCACCAGGGAGGAACCGAGCAGAGGGACCAGGTGCTACTCCAGGTCAGACCCCGGACACGGCTGTTGACCCACACCGGAGAATACAGGAACAAGCAGGTTAGGCTGGCACACTGACTGGTGGGTTTAGGCAGGCACAGCAGGTATGCAGACAGGCGGGCACTGGTAAGCACGACTGGTATGCAGGCAGGGAGTACTGGCAAGCACGGCTGGAGTGCCGACAGCGAGGCACTAGCAGGTTGGAGCACAGAATGGATAAGGTCCAGTACAGACTGGGACTCAGGATCAGAACCGCAGATGCGGTAGACAAGCAGAGCAGAGCAAGACCGCCAGAGCGGTGAGCAAGAGCAGAGCAGGGCGAGACCGCCTGGAGTGGTGAGCAAAGGCAGGGCAGAGTGAGACCGCTTGGAGCGGTGAGCAAAGGCAGAGCAGAGTGAGGCCGCCTGGAGCGGTGAGCAAAGGTAGAGCAGAGCGAGGCCGCCTAGAGCGGTGAGCAAAGGCAGAGCAGAGCGAGGCCACCTGGAGCGGCGAGCAAAGGCAGAGCAGAGAGAGACCGTCTGGAGCGGTGAGCAAAGGCAGGGCAGAACGAGACCGCCTGGAGCTGTGAGCAAAGGCAGAGCAGAGCGAGACCGCCTGGAGCGGTGAGCAAAGGCAGAGCAGAGCGAGACCGCCTGAAGCGGTGAGCAAAGGCAGAGCAGAGCGAGACTGCCTGGAGCGGTGAGCAAGGCAGAGCGGAGCGAGACTGCCTGGAGCGGTGAGCAAAGGCAGAGCAGAGGAAGATCGCCTGGAGCGGTGAGGAAAGGCAGAGCAGAATGAGACCGCCTGGAGCGGTGAGCAAAGGCAGGGCAGAGCGAGACCGCCTGGAGCGGTGAGCAAGGCAGAGCGGAGCGAGACCGCCTGGAGCGGTGAGCCAAGGCAGAGCAGAGGGGACAGGGCTCTGTTCACACGGAACAGACTGGAAGGGAAAGACAGAACCAGATACACACAAGATACGTGAGCAAAGGCAGAGCAGAGAGAGGCCGCCTGGAGCGGCGAGCAAAGGCAGAGCAGAGAGAGACCGTCTGGAGCGGTGAGCAAAGGCAGGGCAGAACGAGACCGCCTGGAGCTTTGAGCAAAGGCAGAGCAGAGCGAGACCGCCTGGAGCGGCGAGCAAAGGCAGAGCAGAGCGAGACCGCCTGGAGCGGTGAGCAAAGGCAGAGCAGAGCGAGACCGCCTGGAGCGGTGAGCAAAGGCAGGGCAGAGCGAGACCGCCTGAAGCGGTGAGCAAAGGCAGAGCAGAGCGAGACTGCCTGGAGCGGTGAGTAAGGCAGAGCGGAGCAAGACCGCCTGGAGCGGTGAGCAAGGCAGAGCGGAGCAAGACCGCCTGGAGCGGTGAGCAAAGGCAGAGCAGAACGAGACCGCCTGGAGCGATGAGCAAAGGCAGGGCAGAGCGAGACCGCCTGGAGAGGTGAGCAAGGCCGAGCGGAGCGAGACAGCCTGGAGCGGTGAGCCAAGGCAGAGCAGAGGGGACAGGGCTCTGTTCACACGGAACAGACTGGAAGGGAAAGGCAGAACCAGATACACACAAGATACTTGCAATGAAGAAGCGAGAGGACTCTAAACTCACAAACGGATTTACAGCGACAACGAGTAGGAGTTAGGTGCAGGTTCAGACTCTGCAGAAAAAGGGAAGGTACGGACATAGAAAAAGACAGGTAACAGGCTAGGAGAGTGTTCAGACAGGAATTGAGTGTTCAGAGAGGAACTGACACTGCAGCGAGATACAGGAGCGAGTATGGGTATGCGGCCCCCAGAAAAAGCTGAACGAACAGGCTAGGAGCGTGTTCAGACTGGCCTGGAAATACAGCCTCCAGGAAGGCGGATGTGACACCCCAGGGGTCTGGTTGCCACAGTGATAGAGATGTTATGTCTGAGAGCAGGTGGGAGGTCCTTTGGTCAGGGATCCTGTGCATGCCACACCTCCTGCCCAGTCTTGGGAGGGGAAGAACTTCCCCTATATAAACCCGGGGCTGAAGCAGGGTTAGCAGTCAAGGAGAGTAGAGACAAGAAACAGCAGAAGCAATACTACTACGAGTCAGGGGCTGGCAGCTGCAGAGCTCGCCCTGACTGAGAAGCTTTCTTACCGGACCCGGCGTCCGAGGCTGTGGGGACTAACTCTTACCCAGCAGCAGAAGCCGACCGGCAGGGGATTTCAGGTCCTCAGGCCCAGAAACCCGAAGGCACGGTCACACGTGTGGGACCAGCACCGCCATCGTGGAGCGGAAGCCATTAGAAGGCCCCGAGTCACCGGCCATACGGGTGAGCACCACACGGTACACTCAGGGACGTGGGCTACTTATATCCGCTTCTAGCAAGGTAGCCAGAAGAGTACAGTCAGTTTGGGAGGCCTACAACTCCGCCTGGCCAGGGGAGATCCCATCTGCTCAAGGACTGACCAGACCCCGTTCACTAGCAAGTACTCCGGGAGGGTCTATCGTTGTTACCAGTAAAGACCCTGAATTACACCGCACCGTCTCTGAGTGGTTCCTGCTACCCCCATCATCCACATCTGCTGCCCTGAGGCCATACCCCTCCCGTTGGGGGTTATACCATCTACGCTGCACCATCCATCCACCGGCCTCAGCGGACTGTCCTGCAGCGGCAGCTCCATAGCTGCATTCAACGGGTGGCGTAGTCGTCCTGCATCTACCGCTGTTACATCGCCGCTCAGTTTGACTCCCTGGGCACGGACCGGGTCACCGCCACGAGACTACAACCCTCAAGAGATCCGGCTCCGGGTAAGCTCCCGCGTGCGCAACGCAGCGCGACACAGGCCCAGGGGCGCGTCACGGACAGACAGGCAAGAAAACACAGATAACAGAGCTAGGTATGCGGCCCCTAGAAGGCGGAACGAACAGGCTAGGGTACAGTACAGACAGGAACTGCTACTGAAAGAGATACAGGAGCCAGTCTGGGAATACAGTCCCCAGAGTGGCGGAAATAGACAAGAACAGAACAGGACAGGACTAGAGATGAGCGTTGTTCTACTCGAACTGTTCGCCAATCTCAAATTCGAGCTGTTTTGGGCGGTGTTCGAGCCGTTTGGCGAACACGAACAATTTGCGAAAAATTCGGCTGTTCGAGGTTATGTTCGATAACTGTTCGTGCACCAAAATCATAACTGGATTTTTTCTCAGTAATGATGAAAATTAATGTTAATACGCAGTTTGAGTGTACAGCGGGGTGGGGGGAGGGGCAGGGGATGGATCTCTGCAGGAACAATGAAGATCTCCATTTTTTTTTCTCTTTCCCGCATTTACAGTGGGGAGGTGCAATCTGTCAGCCTATCAGCAGCGCACACACGGAGCGAAGTGCTTTTTTTCACACAAGCAAGGGCATGTGTCATTGGCAGTGTATGTCACATGTCCTTGCCCTATAAGACCAAGCCATTTTCCCCGTCGCCACCATTTTCTCACTGCTGCAGCTGCATGTTAGACGGCACCGCTGTTGCTGTGTGCGCTATACCTTGTTAATTTCAAGCCAATTTTCGCACAAATATACAGATAGCTTGGGAGTAGGGAATAGTTGTGATTGCAGTCCTTTTAAGGACTAGGTTACAGCATTTCCTACGACTTTTATCAGGCAGGTCTGTGCTCTTAAATAGATAGGTTGTGGGAGTAAAGACTAATTGTAATTGCAGTCCTTTTCAGGACTAGGTTACATCAGTTCCTATCAGTTTTTGCCAGGCAGGTCTGTGCCAGTGCTGTGCAAGTTTTTTTCACAGCATTTGGCTGAATCTAGCAAAGCTAATCCTTTTTGGCCTATTGCAGAGTGTGTTAGTCAGTGGAGTAGCCTATCTGTGTTGCAAGATATACCACCTGTGTATAGAATACCAATTTTTTTACTGCACCTAGTGAAGTAAAATCTTTTGGGCATAGCATCATTCTATTAGTCCATCTATACTGACCTCCATCAGGTTGCAAACTGAATCTAATTTTTTTCTGCATCTAGCTCTGAAAAAATATTTGGCCTTCTAGCAGTGTGTCGGACTTTCTCTATTAGTCCATCTATACTGACCTCCATCAGGTTGCAAACTGAATATATTTTTTTCTGCATCTACCTCTGAAAAAATATTTGGGCTTCTAGCGGTGTGTGGGACTTGGTCTATTAGTCCATCTATACAGACCTCCATCAGGTTGCAAACTGAATATAATTTTTTTCTGCATCTAACCCAGCCAATAGTTTTGGCCTAATACCACAGTTTGGCCACTCAGCTCTGCTCGGTTACCATCCATTGTTTTTTTGTGCAAACAACTCCAGAGTTGTGAATTAGTTAACCACCAAAATGAGTGGAAAAAGGCCTGCTGCTGGTGGAAAGGGGAATAGGCGTGTTGGGAAGGGGAAAAAAGGTTGTGTCCGTGGGGTAGGTGTTAAAGCAACAGTAACATCTGCAGAAGAAAGACCATCTTCCAGCCAAACTAAAATGTCTACTTCTTTTAGCGGACAATGTGATAAGATCCCTTTCTTACGGCCACGCCAATCGCTACAAATTCCAGATGAGGCACAAAAACAGCAGGTGCTTCAACGGATATCAAGTGCTCCTTTAAGTGGGCTCTCCTCCACATCAACTTCAACATCACAAATACTCCAGTCCTCAAAGGTGTCACCCAAATCGCACTTGCTTCCTCACAGCTCCCAAATCTCCAGCTGCCCGTCTGAGTATGAGGTAGAACAGATGGTTGAGTCTGCAGAGCTGTTTACTCATACTATAGCCTGGGAATCAGAGGTCGACTCCAGCGCTTCTGTGAATCCAGACGAGGAAATGATCTGCACTGATGCCCAGAATCTTTATGAGTCGGATCCAGGACCAGACGCAGAAGGTTCTGACCATAATGTAGACCCTCATTCCCAAACTGTAACTCCTGTTGGTGGAGACAATGAGGAAGACAATGATAAGACTCAAATACCTGATTGGAGCGACAACTTTAGTTTTTTGTCAGGGCAGGAACAGGTTGGCTCTGAGGACGACGGGTGTGATAACACACAGGGTGATGATGATGAGGTTGGAGATCCCACTTACTGTCAACCCACAGTCAGCCAAGAGATGAGGTCAGCAGAGGAGGTGGAGGAAGATGCTAGTGACGACGAGGTCAGGTTGCGCCTTCCTGGACAGAGACGTAGTACTGGAAGCACGTCAACAACTGCATCCTCAAACACAACTCTGCCTCTCACCACAAGTCGTGGTGGCTCTTCAGGTCGCATGGGTGCTAAGCCTTGCATAGCCTGGGCATTTTTTCAGATCGATAAAGATGACCCAACTCGTGTTATCTGTAACATTTGTCAGCAAAAGCTAAGTAGAGGCCAAAAAATACATAGTTTGAGTACTTCATGCATGAACCGGCACATGGACATGAAGCATAAGTTGCAGTGGGAAGCTCAGTGTGCTACAATGCGGCCTAGCCGGCCGGGCCAACCACCGTCTGCCATATCTTGTGCATCCGCGGCCTCTTCATCCTCTGTGACTGGGGGGACAGCAGTCACACCTGTTTTGGGGCGCAGACCTGCCACCTCTTTACCTGCAACAGCCAGCGTGATTGGCAGGTCATCATTTTCTTTGGAGGTGGTAACACCAGCTGGTGTTGAGCGCTGTCCGACATCGATAGCACCACCTTTGGATCAAGGCAACCTAACATGTCCGCCTGCATCTTCCTCACAGACCGGCAGTTTGCCGGGGACACCCTTATCAACCCCGTCTAAGCACAATAGCCAGCCCTCGGTCCCTCAGATGTGTACAAGTAAAAGACCATTTTCTCCTAGCCATGAGAAAGCTAAGAGGTTGAATTTCACCATCTGCAAGCTCTTGGCTACAGAAATGCTGCCTTTCCGCCTGGTGGACACAGAGGATTTTCGAGACCTTATGTCCGTCGCAGTGCCCCAGTACCAGATGCCCAGTCGGCACTACTTCTCAAAGAAAGGTGTGCCTGCGCTCCACCAGCATGTCGCACACAACATCACCGCTTCTTTGAGAAACTCTGTGTGTGACAGGGTGCATTTCACCACAGACACTTGGACGAGTAGGCATGGACAGGGGCGTTACATGTCGCTGACTGGGCACTGGGTAACTATGGTGACAGCAGGACAAGGGGCTGCTGTCCAAGTTTTGCCGTCCCCACGAGTTGTGCGTCAATCCTCTTTATGTCAAAGTTCCTCCACTGCTTCTGCCTCCTCAACCTCCTCTCGGTCTTCCACCTGCACCCAAAGCCTGTCTGGTCATGCCACAAGCTTTCTAACTGCGCAGAAGGGATCCTGCACACCTCCTTACTATGCTGGCAGTAGGGCTCAACGTCATCAGGCGGTTTTTACTTTGAAATGTCTGGGAAATGTGAGTCACACAGCTGAGGAGTTGTGGTCAGCTCTGGAGAACCAATTTCATGAATGGTTGTCTCCACTGGACCTGAAACCAAGGAAGGCCGTGTGCGACAATGCTGCAAACCTGGGTGCGGCCCTTCGCCGGGGCAATGTCACACACGTGCCTTGTATGGCTCACGTGTTGAACCTGGTTGTCCAGCAATTTTTAGCCCACTATCCCAGACTAGATGGCCTTCTGCAGAGGGCACGGTCGCTGTGTGCTCACTTCCGCCGTTCGCATCCCACAGCTCAGCGACTTACATCTCTACAGAAGTCGTTGGGCCTGCCACTTCACCGGCTAAAATGCGATGTGCCTACCCGGTGGAATTCAACTCTGCACATGTTGCAGCGACTGTGGCAGCACCGACAAGCCCTGGTGCAATACGTTCTGACGTATAGCCTGGGCCAACGAGATTCAGAGGTGGGGCAAATCACGCTGGAGGAGTGGTCTCAGATCAGGGACCTATGCACCCTTCTGCACAGTTTTGAAATGGCGACGAAGATGTTTAGTGCTGACGATGCCATTATCAGCATGACTATTCCGGTGATTTACATGCTGGAGCACATGTTAAACAGAATTCGGAGTCAGGTGGTGGCACAAGAAGAGGTGGAGGAAGTAGAGGAGGAGGAGTTGTATGCGGAAGGGCTAACATCTGCAAGGTCCAGATGGTCAGCAGCACCAAGGCGGCAGGCATGTGAGGGTGGGGGAGATGGTTTTACCAGGGCGCATGGTAGCAGCCAAACTAGTGAGGAAGGTGCAGGAGCCCAGGAAGAAGTGGAGGACGAACTGATGGAAGACTCATCAGATGAGGGAGACCTTGATCACATTTCTGTTGTGCGAGGTTGGGGGGAGAGGACAGAGGAAGGAAGCATGATTGTTACCTCGCCACCAACACAACAGGGACTTGGTGCTCCTGGATGCGCAACACACATGAGTGCCTTCTTGCTGCACTACCTGCAACATGACCCTCGAATTGTGAGAATTAGAAATAATCCTGACTACTGGGTTGCCACACTGTTAGATCCCCGGTACAAAAGTAAATTTGCAGAAATTATTCCTGCCATAGAAAGGGATGCACGCATGCAGGAGTATCAGCAGAGACTGTTGCAGAATCTTACATGTGCTTTTCCACAAAACACCAGTGGTGCACGTAGTGAATCTCACAGTTCCAACTTGCCAACCGTGGGACCGTCAAGTGTTCAGCACTCAAACCGTAACAGAACCACAGTATCTGCTGGTAACATCAATTTTGCGGAATCATTTCACCACTTTTTTAGCCCATCCTTTGCAAGGCCACAGGAGACAAGAAGTCTGACACATAGTCAACGCCTAGAGACGATGGTACAGGAGTATCTCCAAGTAAACATTGAAGCCACGACTGTGTCACTGGACCCTTGCACTTTTTGGGCTTCCAATCTGGATAAATGGCCGGAGCTCGCCACTTACGCCTTGGAGATCTTGTCATGCCCCGCAGCCAGCGTTCTGTCTAAACGTGTGTTCAGCGCTGCTGGTGGTGTGCTGACAGATAAGCGCACGCGGCTCTCCACTGATAATGTAGACAGACTCACGTTCATAAAGATGAACAAATCATGGATCCGAAACGACTTTTCTACCCCTGTGTCATCCTGGGGAGAGTAAAAGCTTGATGATTGGTTAAAATCCCCCTACCAAACGTTTTAAGCTTTCAAATTACTAATCATGTTTATCTGTATCTTGACTGGAAAATAATTTGGGCTTTGTAGCAGTGTGCAGCACTGATCCTATTAGGCCATCTATAATAAGTTCCACCAGATTTAAAATTAAAAATAATTTTTAGCTGCATCTAGCCCGGAAAATAATTTTGGGGCTCCGAGATGCGCAAGACACATAAGTGCCTTCTTGCTGCACTACCTGCAGCATGACCCTCATATTGTCAGAATTCGAAGTAATCATGACTACTGGGTTGCCAGACTCTTAGATCCCCCAAACTTTTCGATCAACCTTTTCATTTTAATAAAGACCAAAAAAATGGTCATTTTTGAAATTATAAGCATTAGCAGGTTGTTAGAAACTGAAATCAAACAGTTTTCAACTCAAAACTTTATTGTAGGTGATGTTACATTTTCACATAGGACCCCTTGTTCGAAAGGAGCTTCTGAACTCTCTCGTCCATTGAATTTGTCAGGTTTTGGATGGTTTCTGCTTCAATTGTTTTGCATGAGGACAGAATACCCTCCCAGAGCTGTTGCTTAGATGTGAACTGCCTCCCGCCATCATAGACACTCCTTTTAATGATGCTCCAAAGGTTCTGAATGGGGTAGAGGTCAGGGGAGCATGGGGGTCACACCATAAGTTTGTCCCCTTTTATGCCCATATCAGCCAGAGATGCAGATGTTTTATGTGCAGCATGAGATGGTGCATTATCATGCAGAAAAATGATCTTGCTGTGAAATACACGGTTCTTCTTCTTGAACCATGGCAGGAAGTGCTGTTTGAGAAAATCCACATACATTATGGAGTTCATCTTTAGCACCTTCAGGGATCCTAAAGGGGCCGACAATCTCTCTCCCCATGATTCCAGCCCAAAACATTACTCCACCTCCTCCTTGTTGGCGCTGTAGCCGTGTTTGCGTGGGGTGTCCATCAACCAGCCATCCTCCACTCCATCCATCTGGACCATCGAGCGCTGCACGGCACTCATCCGTGAACAAAACAGTTTTGAAATCAGTCTTCATGTAATGTTTGGCCCACTGGAGCCGTTTCTGCTTGTGTGAAGTGGATAGAGGAGGTAGACAGGATGGCGTATGCACAGCTGCAAACCTCTGAAGGACCCTGCATCTTGTTGTTCGGGGGACGTTGGAGGCACCAGCAGCTTCAAAAACTTGTCTGCTGCTATGACAAGGCTTTCTTGCCGCTGCTCTTTTAACCTGACGTAATTGCCTGTAGGAAAGTGTCCTCAATTTGCCCTTATCAGCACGCACACGTGTGTACTGTGAATCAGCTACATACTTCTTGATTGCCAAGACACTTCATCCTGATCATCGCACAATGTTGATTGTAGTCATGCCTTGACCTAAACACTCCACAATTTGTTGCTTCTCAGCAGCCGACACATCCTTTTTCTTTCCCATTTTGGCAGAAAATGTAGGCTGCTTAATAATGTGAGAGAGCCTTCTTAAGTAGTCTTGCCTTCCATTGGACACACCTGCCAAACTAATTAGCACAGGTGTCTGCAATTGCTTACAGTGATATAAAGAGCCCTGACACACATCACCATCAATGAGTTTAACTGACAAACAAACAAATTCTTCCCTTATCACTCCTAAACACTTTTTGCATAATAATTTGGAACGCAGTGTACATGTGCTTTTACACAAAACACCAGTGGTTCACGTAGTGAATCTTACAGTTCTAACTTGCCAACCGTGGTCTGTATGGAATTGTTCAATAAAGGGCCCAAAATTAAGATAACATAGATGGGAGAGGTCTCTATGAATAGGAATTCCTAAGTATTTGATACCCTGTGAGGGCCAGGCAAAGGGAAAGTTGGACTGGATGGAATCCTATATGGATTTGGGGAGGGAGACATCGAGGGCCTCAGACTTCGCTGCATTGATTTTAAAATTTTACCATGTAACAAAGTGATCTATTTCAGCCATAACAGCAGGGATGGATATATGTGATTGAGTGATATATACTAGGACATCATCAGCAAATAGAGAGCACTTGTACTCGGTGCCTCCCACCTCAATCCACCTAATATTGGGGTTATGGCGAATTGATGAGAGCAGGTGCTCCGTCACTAGGATGTATAAGAGAGGGGACAGAGGACATCCCTGCCTTGTCCCATTGGTGATTGTGAAAGGTGATGAAAATGTTCTGACGCACCCCCTGGGCCTTGGGACACCCGGAGCCGGACCCTTTTTGGTGGATGCTGGTGGTTGTAGTCTTCGTGGCGGCGACCCGGTTCCGTGGCTCAGGGCGGTCAAACCAGTGGCGGAACTATTTATGTGGTTTTGATGTTTAAATGTCCGACTACGCCACCCGTGGATTGCGGTCAGAGTGAACCGCCGCTGCAGGGCAGACCGCTGAGGCTGGTGTTGTGGGTGCAGCAGAGCGTAGCATAACTCCCCACGGGAGGAGTATAGCCTCAGGGCAGTGTATGCGGAGGATGGGGGTGATGGTGCAGGGCAGCAGCAGTAACGACACGGAGTCAGTGATGCAGTCCAGGGCCTTTACTCACAGTTCTTATTATCCAGACCACGTCTGCAGGTAACGGCTGCCCACGTCATACTGTGCTCACCAGGTGAGGGGCTCAGACAACTCCCAGATAACTTTGGAGCACTTCACAGGACCCCCTTTGTGTGTCCTTTGTCTGGCCTTTCTTACCAACACTTCTGTCCGGCTGCCTCGGGCCTCCACTTGGTAAACTTGGCGCCAGCTTCCCTGACCCTATGTGGTGCCTTCCTAGCGGGTGTAGCAAGGGGCTGCGCCACATAAAATGTCAGAGCCTCCGGTTTCTAGCTGAGGGTCGTTTCCTGCCTCCACTAGTTCGGGGACCGGTCTCCCCCTTTGGCCTGACCCCTCCACGCAGGTGGATTCGGGCGTGCGGTGGCGACTCGCCCGTCCGCACCCCTGGGATCCCTTCATTCCTCGTTCCTGGAGCCTTCTCCGCTCCTCTTCCTTCCTTCTCCCTCTTCCAGGCCTGGGCCTCTGTTACTAGGCCCGCCTCCGGAGCAGAGCTCATTCAGAGCCCCTGCTCCCTGCCACTTCTGCTCAGACTTCTCTGCACTGAACTAAGATGGTGCCCACCTTTTATACTCCCTTCTCAATGCACCCAGGAACTGCTTCCTCCCTGCTCCTGCACTACAGGGTTCCCCTTCCTCAGTGTTCCCTCCCCCCACTCCAGCCAGGGACAGGGACTGTCGTGCCCATCTCAGGGGCATATTGGTCGCCCTGCCCCACGGCAATGTGGTGTAATGCATGCAGGTGTCGGGTCCTGATCCACACTCCATCCTTACCTGAGAGTGAGATATCACACCTCTGGGTGAGGTGCAATACGTCTGTAGCAACCGAGCCCTCAGGGTGCTACAGTTCCATTTATCTTCAGCCTAGGTGACGTATTGCGATACAGGGCCGTGATTTTGGCTATAAAAGGGTCCCCTAGACCCCTACCCCAAGCTTTTTAAGAGAATCATATATGGCGTGCCAGGAGACTCTATGGAATGCTTTCTCAGCATCCAACGAGAGTATCTAATTACAAATTTTTAACTGCATCTAGCCCAGGAAATACTTTGTGCCTAGTAGCAGTGTCTGCTAGTCAGCGGATTATCCCGGCTGTTAAGCAAACTACACCACCTGTAGTTTAGACACTTAATTTTTTCAAAGGAAATGCTTCGGGACCATGGGATACTTAGTGAAGAGCATCAGGAGGCACCCCAAGGCATAGGGGCTGGGACTGGCAGTAGGATGCCTTGCGGTGGACAGCCGAGCTCGATCCTTATAAAAGCTTTTTAACTGCAGCAGCTTTAGTGGACGCTACTGGAGCTGGAATTACCGTGGCTGCTGGCATGAGACTTGCCCTCCAATAGATCCTTGTAAATGGATTTAAAGTGTATTCATTCAAATTAGAGAGACAATTTAAATTAAAAAGCTTAGAGCTGCCTCCACCACAGGGGGGCTCGCTCGACCCACCAGCGGACAGGCACCAGTATTGGGAGAGGGGGGCTGGCCGTCAGGGTTCACCGCGGCTCTGGCACAAACCCGGCGACACGGAGGTGGTACGGGCAGGAGCGGACTGGCCGTGTCGGCTTCTCACTTTTTGGATTTTAGAAGGGCATGACATGCCTATATCTGTGTCTCCCCCTCCTTTTACTCCTCCACCTCTTTTATTTTCGCATGACTATATGTACTTGTCACTTTTCCATGTGTTAGTTATGTCTTCTGAGCAGTTTGTCAGCTTTTGGACACCTTTGAAGGTGTTTTCTATGTGTTTCTATGTGTTTTTGTTTGCCTGCCATTGGTTTTAACGGTGTTCGAAGGTGTTCGACGAACAGTTCGACGAACAGTTCGGCGAACACACGGGTGTTCGACGAACCGAACCGAACTCGAACACTACGGGGGTGGCTCAACACTAGACAGGACCTGGCACATTCAGAGACAAGGAGCACACTGAATGATAGCGTTGCTCAGGCATCAGCTTCCAGGTGAAGCTGGTTTAAATATCCAGTGACAGATGTGGCACCCCAGGGGTCTGGTTGCCACAGTAATAGAAATATTATGTCTGAGGGCAAGTGGGAGGTTTCTCTGGTCAGGAGCCCTAAGCATGCAACACTGCCCGCCGAGACCTGGGAGGGGAGGAATCTGCCCTTATAAACTGGGTCTGCGGCAGGATTAAGCCAGTCAGAGTCTGGGAGTCAGAGCCTGGAGAGGGAAAGCAAGAACTAGGAGCTCTGTAGGAGCAGGAGCGAGTGCCAGAGGCTGGAAGCTAGAAAGCTCGCCTTGGCTGAAGACACTAAACCCGGACACGGAGTCCGAGGCTGTGGGGACTTCCACGTCCAGCAGCAGAATCCAACCGGCAGGGGATTCCATGTCCTCTGGCCATAGAAGCCCGGAGGCACGGTCACAAGCAAGGGACCAGCACCGCCATCGTGAAGCGGAGGCTAACGGAAAACCCCAAGTCACCGGCCATACGGGTGAGCACCACACGGTATACTCAGGGACGTGGGCTACTTCTACCCGCATAGAGCAAGGTAGCCAGGAAAGAGTGCAGATAGTCAGGGAGGCCTACAACTCCACCTGGCCAGGGGAGATCCTACTTGCTTACAGACTGACCAGGCCCCTACTGCTAACCAGTACTCCCGGGAGGGTCTGCGTTATTCCATCAGTAAAGACCCTGAACTGCACCACACACACGTCTCTGTGTTTCATCACCGCACCAGCACCATCAGTACTGGGATGCTCACACCATCACTCCCATCATCCACACTAGCTGCCCTGAGGCAATACTTCTCCCGTGGGGAGTTATCCCATACTTGGCTGCGCATACAACATCAGCCTCAGCGGTCTGCAGCGCAGCGGAGGTCCCCACTGACCGCAATCCACGGGTGGCGTACTCGGACATTTGTCACATTACTAAGACTGCCACTGGTTTGACCGCCCTGGGCACGGACCGGGTCACAGCCACGGAGGACTACAACCCCCAGCGATCCGGCTCCGGGTATCCCCTGCACAGCACAGGCCCAGGGGGCGCGTCACAGACAGCAATAGGCTGAGAACGCATTAGGGGTGTGCCAACAGCAGCTACAAGAAACAGGAAGTAACCGGGCCGCCGCCCTAAGCAGTCAGAACAGAGACAAACAGACAGCATGGAAAGAAGCCAGGCTAGCAGACTGGACAGATGATCAAGTTTGTGATCTTGCATAGTGAGAGATGGTGCACCATGCAAGCCCGCCACCAGGTATGTTACACGTGGTCTCTACAGAAAGGTAAATTCATAATGGAAAAAATGGCATCGCTTGCAAGTTTCTGCGAGCAACCAGGGATAAGTTATCGTGGAAGTTAGTTATTTTAATAAAAACAAGAAGGGTGGAGCTGAGTCCACATGATGTCACCACAGGGGTGTGTGGGCGGATCTCCACTTAGGCATAAAAGAGCCAACTGAAGATTGACCCATATTCTTTGGCAGGGGGGTATAGATACTATAAGCAACGGATCGCATTCGATAACTCTCAAATTGGGGAGCCCCTCCTCCACCTATGCTGATTCGTCCCTGCGAACTGTATAGAATAAGTTTCTCCTTTTATCCTGTTTTATTTTGTGTAACTGCTTATGTCTTGAATTGTCCCCTTTTGTAAAATCTTTGTATATTTGTCCCTAAACACTGCCTCCCTTTTGGATTAAATATAAAATTTAATAGTTCTGTTTCTTTTGTTCAGTAATCGCTCCCTCCCCCAAAGCCATATACGCTACCAGAAAGCAGGCTTCCGGCCTGGCCTGTATTATAGTTCAAACGCGGCCGGTGGTGGCTGCAAATATTAATAATTGGGCTATCATGAAGCTGACAGTTACCATACGGGACGTGTACACATATACCATGCGTTGGAATCCGGTGGTGTGACGCCATACGCTCACTGGTTTCTTGCTGATACCTACGTAGGGAGTAGTGGGGACCGTGTACTCGTGGATCCCTGACGAAATCCTGACAGTGACGGCAACGGCGAGATATTGTGTGGTCTCCCCGGTGTCTTCGCTGTGGAATACCTGACAATGTGTCATTTTATTTCAATAAAATACTTTATTTTGGCGGTGTCTTTATTGAAAAAGCGTTCAAAACTTTACTACGGGATTAGTAATGGGGGCGTCTTATAGACACCCTACATTACTAACCTGGGCTTCATGTCAGCCGCAAATACAAGGCTGACATGAACCCCAACCCCATTACCCCTCTCACCACCGCTACATGGCAGTAGGAAGAGCGGCGGCTAAGCGCCAGATTTGGCGCATCTTATGGATGCGCCATTTCTGGGACTACTGAGGGTGATATTATTAGCCACAGAGGGGGCTAGTATCCATGGCCCCTTCCCTGGCTACTAATATCAGCCGGCAGCTGTCTGTTTAGCCTTTTCTGGTTAGCTTTTATAGGGGGGCTCTACGTCATTTTTTTTCTGGGGTACCCCTGTAATCTAGCCAGTAAAGGCTAAGCAAACAGCTGTGGGCTGTCATTAATAGCCAGGGAACATTTTTGGCTAATGGCCCCTTCCCCAGCTACTAATATCAGCTCTCAGCGGTCAGCTTTCCCTCTGCTGGTTATAAAAATAATGCAAGAGCCTACGCCATTTTTTTTTTTAGGCCCGCATTTAATACTTTCTAGTGGTCAAATTTCTGTTGCGGAGACTAGTGACTCTAGTGACCCTGAAAGAGAATTTGACATGCTGCGGTCCTGAAAGACGCGCTGCATGTCAGTGCGGATATGGGATTTCTAGAATTACCATCCACTATGCTGTAACATCTGGCTGCTGTGGGTTCAATGCTGTATAAACACGCATATTCAAACCCGCAGCGGCCCCTGACCGTGGTCATGTACCCAAACTCACCCGCAGCATGTCCATTTCTGTAGCTGCAGATTTTGACCGATTGAATTGTCATTAGATGCCGTGGATCCTCATCTATTGACAACAAAAGTGCGGCATTAGAACACAGCATTTTGGACGCAGCGAAAATGCGCTACGTCCAAAGCGCTGCTTGTTGCTGTTCGTGGGGATGTAGCGGCTAATGAAACAGCTGTGAGCTGCAATTAATAGCCAGGGAACATGTTTGTGTAATGGCACCTTCCTAGGCTAAAAATAGCAGCTCTCAGCTGCCCCAGAAAGTACTTGAATGGAAATGCTAATGAGATTGGGTGTATGGGATTAGCTGACACCTAGCCCTTTTGTTTGGTGATGACAAGGTGTCAATCAGACCCTTTCATTACTGAAAGCCAATTAAAGTAAAGTAAAGAATTAAATAAAAGCATACACACAGAGTAAACACTTTATTTGAGATATATCAGATTCATTCTTTAATCATTTAAATTAACCAATATACTCACCCCAGGTCTGATGGTAATCCAAGGGTTGAAGCAATGTCCCACGCTTCTTTTTTTAAATATCTTTATTTAGCTCCAAAAAGCATTCATTTATGTCCAAAAATTCATCCAAAAAATGCATTAAAAACGCATCAAAAACACGTCAAAATCACGGTAAAACGAGCATTTTTTTCCGCAGCATTTTTCCTGCCAAGAGATGCAGAAACACTGCAGAAATTTCTGCATTCAAATCCTGAACGTGCGCACATAGCCTTACAGTACTTTTTGTCTCATCCCAAATTGTATCAGATGAGTCAATGAGGCTCTTTAAAGGGAAGTATAAAGAAAATTATTGTTGAAAACTCAAAACAAAATGTGAAAAAACATGTATTTGCGTAATACAGTAATGTGCAAAAGTTTTATGCAGGTGTAGAAAACATTCTGGAAAGCAAGTAGCTTCCAAAAATAGAAGTGATAATAGTTTATTTTTTAGTTATTAAAATGCATAGTGAACAGTGATGAGCAAGTACCGTAATATTCGTAATCGCTATACTCGTAACGAGTACTTTGTAATAATCGCGTATTCGTTCCGAGTACAATGTAAGTCAATGGGAAATGCGAGTAATTTTCTGCTGGACCCTACAAAGGGGTCTGGGGGCCTGAGGAAAAGGCTGAAATGAATGGGAAAGTGATGAAACAGAATGGGAAGAGCCTGTAGAATGTGCCTGCATGCATTTCTGACTCACATATGGTTTCTGGGAATAAGTTTGTCGCAGTATTGCGCGACTTTTACAGACACACAAAAACAACTACCAAACCTAACCTAAATTGCATTTAACAGGCCAAAAAGGTTAAGAAACAGTTAATCCTGCACAATCACTTGTATATAAGGCTAAATAAACCAGAGAAACCAAAATAATATCTCTTTTAGCCTTTGTTCACACATACCGTTGTGGCTTTTTTTCGCCTTTCACAATTGGGAGGGCTCTGACTTATACATTTTGTAGGTCCCTCTGTCATACCTCATTATTAGTTCGCTATTCCCCAGCACTTTACAAGCACAGCTAGAACGTACCGGTAGGTATGTCGATCTTTGACCTGAGAGGCCTCAGGTAGCTCTGTAACATGCGTTTTGGAGGGACAGCTGTTACTTAGACATTTGGGCGGTCCCTCCATCATTGACACTCAGATAGTGGAATACATATTCCATAGCAGTTTACAATGTGCCCATTGTAGCGTTGGGCTTGACCTTCCTCCTCCTCCTCCTCCTCCACCACCATGTGATACTGCGGCCCTAAATTCCAATGTTCAGAGGGCCTGCAGGAGGCAGGAAAGCTGAGCTTTGTGAGAGCCCTCATGTGGCCCTGTAACATACATTCTGAAGTGCCCTCCTCTAGAGATTTTGGAGGTGCCTCGTGTACATTTGAGAGCGCCCTCACTTATTCATATTGTAGGGCCCTCACTCTATTATTTAACTCATTTAAGGGCAGAGACTACAGAGAAAAAGGCCAAGAGACATGGAGTACTAGTGACGCGCCCCCTGGGCCATGTTTGGGGAATACCCGGAGCCGGATCTGTTGGGGGTGGTAGTCCTCGTGGCGGTGACCCGGTCCGTGCCCAGGGTGTCAAACTAAGTGGCGATGTTTTTAGTGGCAGATGTGATATTGTTCGACTACGCCAACCGTTGAATGCGGTTACGAAACCGCCGCTGCAGGGCAGACCGCTGAGGCCGGTGGTACAGTTGTGCAGCGTGGGTAGTATAACCCCCAACGGGAGGGGTATGGCCTCAGGGCAGCGGACGTGGATGATGGGGATGGTAGAATTGCACGCAGGCACCAGGAACCACTCAGAGACGGTGCGGTGTAGTTCAGGGTCTTTACTGGTGACAAAGATAGACCCTCCCGGGAGTACTGGCTAGCGGTCGGGGTCTGGTCAGTCCGTGAGCAGACAGGATCTCCCCTGGCCAGGCGGAGTTGTAGGCCTCCCCAACTAACTGTACTCTTCTTGGCTACCTTGCTAGAAGCGGGTAAAAGTAGCCCACGTCCCTGAGTGTACCGTGTGGTGCTCACCCGTATGGCCGGTGACTCGGGGCCTTCTGGTAGCCTCCGCTCCATGACGGCGGTGCTGGTCCCTTGCGTGTGACCGTGCCTTCGGGTTTCTTGGCCAGAGGACCTGAAATCCCCTGCCGGTCGGTTTCTGCTGCTGGGTATGGAACAGTCCCCACAGCCTCGGACTCCGTGTCCGGTGAGATCTCTCCAGTCCGGACGAGCTCTACAGCTTCCAGTCCCGGACTCCTTTTATCACTGCTCCCACAGAGCTCCTGTTCTTTTTTTCCCTGTAACTGATCCACACCAGACCAGACTGTGTCTCTGTCTCTGTCTGTGTTCTTTTCTAACCCCACCTCAGCCCCAGTTTATATAGGGGAAGTTCTTCCCCTCCCAGGACTGGGCAGGAGGTGTGGCATGCTTAGGATTCCTGACCAGGAGACCTCCCACCTGCTCACAGACGTAATATTGCTATTACTGTGGTAACCAGAACCCTGGGGTGCCACATTCCCCCCTAGTAAAATTTAGTACTCCGGGACTAAACATATTTTTGAAAACATAACAGGGTATAAACAGGAACAATACAATAAGGAAAAACACGTTAGGGTGGTTACGGAGTGTCCGCAACCGGGTGCAATTTTTGAAGCAAAAGGGTGTCCGTTTCACCAAAGAACAGGGAGCCGTAACCAGGTAGGGGTCTGTCCTGCCCCGAGTCTTTAACAGTCTTTAGTCCGTTCCTGGGTTACACTCCAAACATATATACAATAGAGTTCTAGTAAATCCACAAAAGATACCTATAAAATAACTGGAAAAACATAATTATTTACAAGCAACAGTAAACAGGTAAATATTAATAAAACAGTCTAAACACTTTAGATCCTCCAACGTACGGGCAACTGGCCTCTAGTGGCTCTAGTGGACCTACGGAGCTCACTAACTGGTCCTGCACTACAGGGTGTAGGAGCTGTCAAAGGTAAGCTGGGCAGCTGTCTACGGACTCTTTGGCTCACTAGGGGCACGGCAGGCTCACTATAAGCAGAGGGTCGATTCTCCTGGTCTGCTTGTGTGGGGTCTTCTGCCTCCTGGACCGGCTGCTCTTCCAGCTCTACCTGTTTTTCCGTAGGCACTTGGGATGCTGGCTGGAGGAAGGTGAGGACGGGTACCACAACAGCGCCATTTACTTGTGTCCAAGACCGAGGGAAGTCTCCGAGTACAGTACTGACCATCTCTTCCCTTTTCTCTGCGGGTCGAGGGTTTTCTTGATCTTCTTCAGGGTTTCGTAGCTGCTCGGGACACTTCTTCAGGTGATCTCGGGAGACAATGGCTGTGGTTTCTCCTCCATCCTTACTGATTGTGCAGACTTTCGGGTTTTCATGGCTTGATGGCAGTACGGTGTACGGGTCCTTCTCCCACTGGTCGTCCAACTTGTGGAGCCGTCTTTTCCTCTTCAAGACCTGCTCTCCAGGTACCAGGGGAACACCGGGAGCATACTGGTTGTAAGTCTTCTCCTGTCTTTCTCTTGCTTGACGGAGACTTCGCTCAACGCTCTCCTGTACTTTCCGGTACTGCTGCTGCCTCTCTGTGTCCCAGTCTGCTTCTGGTGAAGTGTCCTCGGGTGTCAGGACTCCCATATCCAGATCAACAGGCAGCTTACCAGGTCTTGCTCTCATTAGGTAAGCCGGGGTACAGTTGGTAGAACCTACAGGGATGTGGTTGTATAGGTCCACCAGATCAGGCAGTTTCTCAGGCCACAGACTGCGTTCTTCCAGGGGCAATGTTTTCAGAAGGTCTATCACCACGGATGATAGGGTGTTGTTCTTATCTTCTGGCAGCCATACAGAGTGCAGAACTCCTGGAAGACTTCTGCTTCAAAGGCAGGTCCTTGGTCCGTCAGCACCTGCTCTGGGTATCCGTGTGGACGACAGAAGTGCTGCTGGAAGGCTCTAGCTGCTGTTTGAGCCGTTAAGTCCTTGACGGGGACTACAACCAAGAACCGGGAGTAGTGATCCACGATGGTTAACGCATAAACGTAGCCACTTCTGCTGGGGGTCAGTTTTACATGGTCCAAGACTACCAGTTCCAACGGCTGCCTGGTGACGATGGACTGCAGGGGGGTCTTCTGGCTGGCACGGTCCTTCCTTCTTAGGTTGCATGGACCACAGTCTCTGCACCACCTCTCGATGGTTCCTCTCATGCCTACCCAGTGGAACCGCCCGCGCAGCAGGAACTCCAGCTTCTTCCATCCGAAGTGCCCAGCTCCGTCGTGGTATGCCTCCAGGACCATAGCCGCGTCTCTTCTTGGCACCACTACTTGCCAGATCAGTTCATTCGTCCGGGAGTTAACCATTCTGCGGCACAACTTCCTCTTGTAAAGGAACAGTCGACTCTTCTCAGCCCACAGTTGCTTGGTCACCTCCGGAGCGTCTGGGTCAAGGCGGGCATCTGGCTGAGTTAGCATCTCCTTCACTAGTCGGACGGCGGGGTCACTGTCTTGCGTTTCCGCCCAGTTGTAATGAGGTAAGGGGTTGAACGTAGTGGATTGCTTACCCCTTACACGGTGGGAATACTGGGTAGTCCCATGACGGTGAAACGCGGGGAGTTCAACTTCTTCCAGTTCCCCTGGATCTTCCCCTACGTCCGGTAGGTTTGGCATTCTGGACAAGGCATCCGCGTTGGTATTGGAGCGTCCTGCCCGGTATTTAATCGTGAACTCATAGTTGGACAGGCGGGCCATCCATCTCTGCTCCAGGGCACCGAGTCTTGCAGTGTCCAGGTGTGTCAACGGGTTGTTATCCGTGTACACGGTGAACCAGGAAGAGGCGAGGTATTGCTTAAAGCGTTCGGTGACTGCCCACACCACTGCCAGGAACTCTAGCTTGAATGAGCTGTAATTCTCAGGGTTTCTTTCGGTGGGTCGCAGTTTTCGGCTGGCGTAAGCAATTACCCGTTCTCTCCCCTGCTGGATCTGGGACAGTACGGCTCCTAGCCCGATGTTACTTGCGTCGGTGTAGAGGATAAAGGGCTGGCTGTAATCCGGGTACGCCAGGATTTCATCCCCCGTGAGGGCCATCTTCAGCTGGCGGAAGGACTCTTCTTCCAGCTTCTCCCATCTGAAGGGCGGCTTCTGGTTCTTGGCCTTCCTGGACTGGCCTATCAGGAGGTCCTGCATAGGAGCTGCCTTTTTGGTGAAACCGGGAATGAATCTTCGGTAGTAGCCTACCAACCCGAGGAACTGCCGCACTTCCTTTACGCTGGAGGGTCTTGGCCATTCCTTAATCGCGGTGATCTTATCAGGGTCGGGAGCCACTCCGTCAGCACTCACCACGTGTCCCAGGTACTGCACTTTTGGTTTTAGCAGGTGACACTTCGACGGTTTCACCTTCAGACCGTAGTTTGCCAGGGCTTCAAACACTTCCGCCAGGTGTTTCAGGTGGTCCTCGTAGGTTTTGGAATAAACTATAACATCGTCCAGGTACAGCAGGACCGTCTCAAAGTTCCGGTGTCCCAGACAGCATTCCATCAATCGCTGGAAGGTTCCTGGTGCGTTGCAGAGTCCGAACGGCATGCAGGTAAACTCGCTAAGTCCCATCAGGGTGGTGAATGCGGTCTTCTCCCGGTCCGCCTCTGCTACAGGAACCTGCCAGTACCCGCTAGTGAGATCCAAAGTGGAGAAGAAGTTAGCAGATTTTAAAGCAGCCAAAGACTCCTCTATCTTGGTAAGGGGTACGCATCTTTGTGTGTGATACGGTTGATTTTCCGGTAATCTACACACATTCTCATAGTGTTGTCTTTCTTTTTAACCAAGACTAGTGGAGCTGCCCAGGGGCTACAGCTATCCCTGATTACCCCAGCCTCCTTCATGTCTCTAAGCATCCCCTTGGCGTGTTGGTAGTGTGCAGGGGGTACGGGTCGGTATCTCTCCTTTATGGGAGGATGGTCTCCCGTGGGGATGTGGTGTTCTACCCCCTTTACTCGCCCGAAGTCTAGCGGGTGTTTACTAAACACTCTCTCGTACTCTCGAACCACCCGATAGACTCCCTGTTTCTGGTGTGAGGGAGTGGAGTCAGTACCCAAATGCAGTTGCTGACACCAGTCCTCCATTTGTTGCTTAGAGCCGTTACCTTCCTCTGGATGAGATGGAGGCAAGGGTTCCACGGACTGTACAGAATTTTGGTTGATGGTATACAATTTGGCTAGCGTAGCATACCGGGGCAGGTACACTTCCCTCTTCCCGATATTTATTATGCGAACGGGCACCCTCCCATGGCGTACATCAACCACCCCCCGTGCTGTCAAAATGGTGGGCCTACTGTCTGAGTAGACGGGTTCTACCATTGCTTGGTAGTCTCTACCTCTGAGACCAATAGCTGCCCGGCACCAAATCATCATTTCACTTTTCGGGGGCATGGCAATAGGGAAAGGGTCACACATTCTCACGCTACCAATCTCACCACCGGAGAGTTCCACCTGTTGCCGTCGCATCAGTGCCCGGATCTCTTTTTGGAGCACTCGCTGCTGGCCGGAGCTGGCGTTCTTGGCAACCTGCTGTAAAATAAGAATCACCTCTGCAAGACAATTTTCAATCACATTAGTTCCTAGAGTTATCTTTGGGTGACTCTCGCGCTTGTCAATGTCCACAATGATCAGTCCCTGTGCTGCCAGTTCGACTTTACCGATTTTAATGGTCATCTCTTTAAATCCGATCTGTGGCACGGGCTGACCATTGCTGGCGATGATACTCAAGTCGTCGTCTGGGTAGCGGGTTATATCCGAGTCATTCCAGTACTGCTTGAAGAGCACGTATGGGATGGTGGTGACCTGTGACCCGGTGTCAAGTAGGGCACTCATAGGAATGCCATCCAGTACTACAGGCAAGACTGGACGTCCTCCCACGTATTTGTCACGCCAGTTCGATGGGCCTGGTGATCTTATTCCTAGGGGTTGGCCCTCTACCCCAGGTTGTGCCAGTTTAAAGGACAGTACCTTGCCATATGTCCGGGTTGATTGCAGCGGCGGCAGATGGGTTGTCCGTCCTCATTGTATCGGTCGCTGGGTCTTCCTCTGGCCGGTGGGGTCCTCCTTGGTCGGCGCCACGGGATATCCTCCGGTCCGGATGCCAGCTGGATCTTCCCTGGAGTAGAAACCTGTAAAGACTGCACAGTTCGGGTTAGCGCGGCAACGCTTTTAGTTAGCTCTTGGACCTGATGGTGCAGGTCTGTAGCCGGGTCATTGTTTAAAGCCTGCGCATCAGCTCCCACAGGCCCTGCCGACAAGGGCGCCGCCTCCTGGTGGTAAGTGGTAGCAGGGCGTTTGTGGGTCACAGCGCCACCTGGTGCCGGTTCTCGGAGCACCCGGATGGCTCTGTCCTTGAACTGTGCAAAGTCCAGATGAGGGTCCTGTAAGGCCATTGCCCGCAACTGGGTTCGGTGGGCATTGCAATGTAGACCCTCTATAAATTGTTCAGTCAACAGCTTGTCTTCGTTTCCCACGCCGTCAGGGTCGACCTGCTTAATGGCTCTCAGGGCCTCTTGTAGGTTTAGTGCATAGTCCCTTATATTCTCATGTGCTCGCTGCTTGCACCCGTAGAATCTAAGCTTGATCTCGGCTGAGGTACGGGTATCAAAGGTGTCCTTCAGCCGGGCTAGTATCTCTGCGACAGTCCTCCTCCTCCCAAGTGGCCAGGACTTTACCTCCCTTTGGGCTGCCCCTGTTAATTGAGCCACCAGGATGCTCAATTTTTGCTCTTCTGTGAGGGGGTACACCTGGAAGAGGCTATCCAGCCTTTCTCTGAAGTCATTTAGGGTATGTGACTCCCCTGAGTACTGGGGTAGCCAGGCTGCCCCCGGGATGTAGGGCATGGTGAAAGGCATGACCGCAGCAGCGGTGGTGCTGGCGGTGGCTGTGGCAGTGAAGCTCTCCTCCGTATCCGACATCCTCCTCCCCCCTAGTGGACCGTGGCCTACCTTGCGATGATCCTCTTCCGTAGGCCGCGGCTCCGCAGTGGATCGTCAGGGTTGAGGACCTTCCGTCGCGCTCCTGTGACGTCGGCGTCTGCTGGGCTCCTTCCAGGACCTTACGCAACGTCCGGACGTGAGGCGGGGCTTCAGTTCTCGCGCACTTTCGGAGTCCACGCCCCTCTTCTTCCCGCGCGGCGTCCTCAAAATGGCGTCCAATGGCGGGAAGACTCCACGGATGGCGGGAAGAAGGCAAAAGATGGCGTCGGATGGCGGGAAAACTCCACGGATGGCGGGAATCTTCACCACAGGTAAGTTTAACAGTCTTTTTCAGGCACGCAGTACCCGGTGGTTGCAGGCACGGGATCCTGCCGACTACGCCAAAAGTTGACGCGTCCCCTGGGCCATGTTTGGGGAATACCCGGAGCCGGATCTGTTGGGGGTGGTAGTCCTCGTGGCGGTGACCCGGTCCGTGCCCAGGGTGTCAAACTAAGTGGCGATGTTTTTAGTGGCAGATGTGATATTGTTCGACTACGCCACCCGTTGAATGCGGTTACGAAACCGCCGCTGCAGGGCAGACCGCTGAGGCCGGTGGTACAGTTGTGCAGCGTGGGTAGTATAACCCCCAACGGGAGGGGTATGGCCTCAGGGCAGCGGACGTGGATGATGGGGATGGTAGAATTGCACGCAGGCACCAGGAACCACTCAGAGACGGTGCGGTGTAGTTCAGGGTCTTAACTGGTGACAAAGATAGACCCTCCCGGGAGTACTGGCTAGCGGTCGGGGTCTGGTCAGTCCGTGAGCAGACAGGATCTCCCCTGGCCAGGCCTCCCCAACTAACTGTACTCTTCTTGGCTACCTTGCTAGAAGCGGGTAAAAGTAGCCCACGTCCCTGAGTGTACCGTGTGGTGCTCACCCGTATGGCCGGTGACTCGGGGCCTTCTGGTAGCCTCCGCTCCACGACGGCGGTGCTGGTCCCTTGCGTGTGACCGTGCCTTCGGGTTTCTTGGCCAGAGGACCTGAAATCCCCTGCCGTTCGGTTTCAGCTGCTGGGTATGGAACAGTCCCCACAGCCTCGGACTCCGTGTCCGGTGAGATCTCTCCAGTCCGGACGAGCTCTACAGCTTCCAGTCCCGGACTCCTTTTATCACTGCTCCCACAGAGCTCCTGTTCTTATTTTCCCTGTAACTGATCCACACCAGACCAGACTGTGTCTCTGTCTCTGTCTGTGTTCTTTTCTAACCCCACCTCAGCCCCAGTTTATATAGGGGAAGTTCTTCCCCTCCCAGGACTGGGCAGGAGGTGTGGCATGCTTAGGATTCCTGACCAGGAGACCTCCCACCTGCTCACAGACGTAATATTGCTATTACTGTGGTAACCAGAACCCTGGGGTGCCACACTAGAAGGTAGCAGTGAGTGCGGCCTGGGATCCTCAGGTATGGCTGAACTCTGTGAACCGGAAAAATAAAGCTGCACTAGTCAACTGGATGACGAGCTCAAATATATCACTTGTGCAAGTCAAAGGACAAAGGATATATGGTGCCCCCCTCCAGGATGGGTTGGAGAAGCTTCTCCAAGTGTCTCAGAGATTTTGATTGTCAATATTCCCCAGATTATATATGAAGAGAAGACTTCTTGATACTGTACTACTTGGTCCAGTGCAGAATGTGCATCCTATTTCCAAAAATTACTCCTGGGGCTGGAGGCTGTGCCATAGGTGCAGGAAGATTCCATGACAAGGGCCTCCCTTGACAAACATTATCTATGATGGAGTACTGTAGTAGTTGTGGCCCTCAATTCAAGTTTTCAGAGGGCCATCAGTCGGTCATCAACAGTCAGTGTAAATTTCTATTGAATATGTATCCCCTATCTCAGTCACTATGTGGCACAACCTGTGACAAGGGCCTCCAAATATTAGTTTGGTAGGACTACTGTGCATTCCAGACTTGTCCACTGCACAATGTGCATAGGGTTTGTGAAAATTAGCCCTATGGGCTGAGTCATGGTTGACTCACTATTTTGGCTGTGCCTGTGACAGCTAGCTTGGCAGGTTCCATCAACAAAAAGCAAAATCCCAAAAAAGACTGTTGTTAAGGGAAGTGGACGTGGTGTTGTCAGTGGTGCGCGAGAAGGCACTAAATCTGTGTCAGGTCAGAAGAAGCTTGATCCACTATGTTTCTGGAAAAAGTTCCCAGTCTGGAACGTAAACGTGTGTGGAAGCCAGAAGAGTGAGAGCAGATTCTGTCTTGGATAGCAGACAAGGCATGTACGCATTTGTCAAGCAGCAACAAATCTTCCACGACCACATAGTCTACTGTGGATACACTGATGGCTGGCCCTTCCAATCCTGAAGCTGATTCTCCTTCCTCCCGCCATTATCAGTCACAGGAGACATATGATCCCAAGCTTGGCCACTCCGAGGATCTGTTTGGTACGTATCCTTTGGTTGGCTCTGGCCTATCACCGTGCAGCATTGAAGAGGGACAAGAGGAGGTGGTGTGCATTGATGCTCAAGTATTTGAGGACCTATGGCCAGAAGAAAGCCACTTAGAGGAACATCATTTACTGTCTCCAGAGGTGGAGGCTGATGATGATGAGACACAGTCGCCATCAGGTCAGCCTACAATGTCAACTGGGAAGAAGGATGAGATAGAAGACGAGGTGGTCGATGATGAGTCCACTGATCCGACCTGAACTGTTGGCATGCATAGCCATGACAGCAACACAGAGGAAGATGGGTATGTAGCACCAACACAGTCACCAAGGAGTCGTGGTTTTCCCAGAGTGAGAACTGGGTCAACTGTTCCCAGAAGCACCCCTGCTGTGCGCCAAGTCAGGGCTAGGGGGCGTTCAGCTGCTGTGTGGAATTTTTCTTCTGAAAGTCCTTCAGAGAAAAACATTGTTGTCTGTAGAATCTGCCATACCAAGTTGAGCAGAGGCCAGGGTAAAGGCAACCTGAGCACCACCAGTATGAGAAACCATATGGCAGCCAAGCACTCTAGTAGGTGGGTGGAACACCGGGGTACCAAATCTGCTGCTGCGGGTCAAACCAATAATAATAATAATAATAATAATCTTTATTTATATAGCGCCAACCTATTCTACAGAGCTTTACAATTCAGAGGTTCATATTCAACAGTCATAAGTAACATAGCTAAAGATAATACAATAATTAAAGCAAAAATAATGACGACCCTGCTCGTAAGAGCTTACGATCTACGATGAGGTGGGGGGTGACACAAAGGACAGGGGCTTATTTACAATGATGGTCCAGCCACCTTGATGGGATGAGTAGAGATGAGCGGTGTTCGACTAGAACTGAACGCCAATCTCAAATTCGAGCTGTTTTGGCCGGTGTTCGAGTCGTTCGACGAACGCGAACGATTTGCAACAAATTCGGCTGTTCGAGGTTATGCTCGATAACTGTTCGTGCACCAAAAGCGTAACTGGATTTTTTCACATCATGCAGGGATTGTCTGCCACTCACTGTAATGCCACAGCCATGGTGGTTGTGGCATTACAGTGGTTGCCCAAATCGATGGGAACAGTGCTCACAGTGAAACATGAAAAGCCGGCAATTCAGCAGCGGCATACACCGGTACCTGACAATTTAGAACAGAAAGAATAGAGCATCACACATAGATTAGATATATAGAAACATGCCAGTCACATATATAAGAAGTACAGTGATAGTGTTGATTACTGTACTTGTCATTTAGTGTTAAAATAAAGGATTTATTAAAAAAAAAATTGTCGTGGGGTTCCCCGTAATTTTAGTCTCTAGCGGAGGTTAAGCAGACGGCTGGGGCAGATGTTTGAAGCCTGGGAAGGGGGTATTACCCACGGAGCTTCCCAGGCTACTAATATCAGCCATCAGCTGAATACCTAGCCTTTACTAGCTATTAAAATGGGGGACCCCCAAAAAAATGATGTGGGGTACCCCCTATTTTAATAGCTAGCAAAGGCTAGGCTGACAGCTGGGGGCTGATATTAATAGCCCAGGAAGGGTGCCATGAATATTGGCCCCTTCCCAGGCTAGAAACACCAGCCATCAGCCACCCCAGAAATGGCGCATCCATAGGATGCCTCGCTCTTCCCACTGCCCTGTAGGGGTGGCAGTGGGGTAATAGGGCTGGGGTTGATGTCAGCTTATAATGCCAGCTGACATCAAGCCCAGGTTAGTAATGGAGAGGCGTCTATAAGACACCCCTATTACTAACCCCATATTCAAAGTTAAAAAAAAAACACAAACAACCAGAATAAAGTCCTTTAATTGAAATAAACACACAATTCTTTAATGTTCTAAATTAAACCATACTTACCGTCACGCCCATTCCAGCTGAAACCAACGATCTCCTGCAAAAAAAATAAAATAATAAACCAACCTCATCCTTACCTTTCCATGGTTCCCAGGACGGCTCCAGCTCTGCTACATTCACATGACAGGCTGGATCACAGCCGAAAGCTGTCATCCAGCTTGCCATGCCGCAGACAGTGAGAAGCGCAGGCATGCTTGCGCTCCTCAGTGTCTGGCTGTGACGGCATCCAGATGTGCCGAGTTCATGTCCAATGAACCCAGCGCACCTTATGCACGTCACTGACAGCGTGGGAGAATTCTCCTGCGCATGCGGTGAGCGTGAGAGAATTCTCCTATCTAATCTATGTGTGATGCTCTATTCTTTCTGTTCTAAATTGTCGGGTACAGATGCTGAATTGCCGGCCGGCTTTTTTAAAGAGAGTGTCTTCTGGGCAGTTTGTCAGCTTTTGGACACCTTTGAAGCTGTTTTCTATGTGTTTTTGTTTGCCTGCCATCGGTTTTAACAATGTTCGACGGTGTTCGACGAACAGTTCCACGAACATTCCGGTGTTCGACGAACCGAACCGAACCCGAACACTACGGGGGTGGCTCAACACTAGGGATGAGGGATAGATAAAGGCTGCATGAGCTCATCACCAGCCAGTATCTCTAGTGCTTTTGGGTTCGGTGGAGACTTATGCCATGTCGCCTGGGCTATGTCCTTCAGAATCTGCTGTTCAAGAAGCAGGCGCTCATACCTCCTGCCCACAAGCTGTAGTTGCTCACACACAACAAACATCAACCACATCCACTTCCTTGTCCCTGCAAAGCGTCCAATTGTCCGTGCCTGAGAACTTGGAAAGAAAGTGTAAATACCCAGCCACGCACCCACAGGCACAAATACTAAACTCGCAGATTGCCAAATTGCTTGCTGTGGAGATGTTGCCGTTTAGGCTTGTGGGAGTACAGTCTTTTTGTGATCTCTTGGCTGTGACTGCCCCACGATACAGTGTTCCCAGCCGCCACTATCTTGCCCGGTGTGCCGTCCCTGCGTTACACAAGCACGTGTTAAACAATCTCAAGCGTGCTCTCACCGACCCCGTAACCCGGAAGGTCCACGTAACAACAGACATCTGCAAAAATTGTTGTGTACAGGGACGATACATTTCTGTCACGGCACACTGGGTAAACCTGGTGGAGGGTGGGACAAAGGCGCAAACTGGAATATCACACATCCCACCCACGCTAAAAATAGCGGGCCCAACTTCTGTCAGGGTTTCCACCTCTTCATATTCCACTTCCTCTCTCCCCTTCTCTTGCTCCTCATCCTCTGCTGAATTACCCTCCCCATCACTGCCAAGCTGGGACCTGTGCAGCAGCGCATCGGCAAAGCGGCAACACGCTCTGCTGAAGCTGATCTGTTTAGGTCAGAAAGCACACACTGCGGCAGAGCTGTGGCAAGCTTTAAAACAACAGACCGATCAGTGGCTCTGTAACGTCCCGATGGCTCGGCCGCTACAGGGGTATTGCACCTCTGCCAGAGGTGTGGTATTCCACTCCCAGGTAAGGATGGAGTATGGACCAGGGCTCAGTTAGCTGCATACAGCACACTCACCCCATTTCCGAGGGACAGTTCAACGGTGCTCCCATTAGACAGAAATGCAGGCACGACAGACCATGTCCCTGGCTGGAGTGGGGAGGGGGGAGGAATACCTAGTGATGTAGGAGCAGATAGGGGTTGGTTCCTGAGTGTAGGTAGGAGCTCATTGGTTGCTGGTCACCTGGGCTCATGTTCTAAGGGAAGGTATAAAAGGTGGGCACCATCTTAGATCTAGGTTCGGTTCGGTTCGGTTCGTTCGTTCGTTCTGTCCAGTGAGAGAGGACAGGGAGCAGAGGCTCTGTAGGAGCTCTGCTCAGAGGCAGGCCTAGAGAAAAGGCCGGGAACAGAAAGGAACAAGAACAGAAAGGAACAAGAACAGGAAGGAACAGAAACAGCAAGGAACAGCAGGGAAGGAGAGAGAGAGGAACAGAAGGGCTCAGGAACAAGAAGGCAGAAGGGACCCTAAGAACCCATGAGAATACAGGGTGAAGGGACAGGCAGATTAAGGGTACCGGATCCCAAGTTGGTGGAGGAGAAACAACCCCCTTCAAAAGACCGGAGGTCGTGATCATTTATTGGTGCGACACCTCATTAAACCTGCTAGGAAGGCACCATATAGAACAGTGGGGAACGGGATCCACGTTTACCTGCACAAGTTCGCGGCAGCTGGGCAAAAGTGGGTCACTGGTGAGGCAGGCCAGAGAAAGGATAAAAGGGGGTCCTGGGCCACGCTCCTGAACTGCCTGGGGGTTGACCAAGCCCACCAAGCCCCTCACCTGGTGGACACCGCACGGCTTGGGTGGTCACTACCTGTACAGAAGTGACCCGGAGAATCTGAACTGTGCGTAAAAGGCATTGGACTGTAGTACGTTGTCTGTGTACTCTTTCGCTCCTCCGGCACTAACGGTACTGGGACTCCCTGCACCATCACCCCCACCATCCACTGCACTGCCCTGGGGTTACACTCTTCCCGTGGGGAGTTATACAATCTCAGCTGCGCATACCATTAACCTCAGGGGACTGCCTTGCAGCGGCGGTTCCTAATAACCGCAATCCACGGGTGGCGTAGTCGGACATTATCAACAGCACATAGCAGACTACCATTGGTCTGACCACCCTGAGCCACGGAATCGGGTTGCCACCACTACCCCCATCATTTCCCTATTGCCCGGATCCTAGTGCCCCATGGCCCAGGGGGCGAGTCAGCTCTCCCCGCAGCACCTCCAACCCGGTCTGGTCGTCTGTGATAATAGGCGTAACCTGGTGGCGGCTTTAAAGGTCGGCAAGCTGGTACACGTGCCATGCATGGCTCACGTGCTGAACCTTGGTTGTTTAGAAATTTCTGATAACTTTCCGTGACTTGCCGTACCTACTTGAGAAGGTGTGCCGTATTAGCGCCCATTTCCACCATTCCTCTACTGCTTTTGCTGCTTTTACAGCGCTGCAAAAGCGCTTGAATTTGCCAAGTCACTGACTCATTTGCGACCTGCCCACGCGGTGGAACTCCACCTATCATATGTTTTTGCGAGGATTAGTGAACAGCAGAGGGCAGTAGCTGAATACCAGTTTCAGCATGCCCGTCAGACTGAGAGTCAGCCATCACACATAACTGTTGAGTGGGTGTGGATCGCTGACATTTGTGAGGTTCTTGAGAACTTTGAGTACTGCACCAACCTCGTGAGCGGTGATTAGGCTATTATCAGCGTAACCATCCCGCTGCTGTGTCTCTTGAAACAATCACTGCATAATCTCAAAGAGGAAGCTTTGAGTGCCCAGCATGTTGGTATGGAGCCAGATTTCCCAATGGGTGATGCTACCCAGCCCAGCCAATATTCTGAGGCAACAATGGGTGATGAGGAGGAAGATGAGGAGGGAGAGGACTTGTTTTTCTGTGCTACCGAGGGGACTTGTAATGCTACAGAGGGGACACCCAAGCTTCATGTCTGTCCAGCCTGGATGGGCTGGAGAGGAGGAGGAGGAGGGGGAGGCGAGTCAGCATGAGGAGAGGATGGGTACTGTTTCTACTGTTGGGGACACAGAACATTTGCCTTTTTGCAGCTTGGCCCACATGGCACCATTCATGTGTAAGTGTCTGTGGCAAGACCCTCGCGTGATACACATTTTATCCAACAGTAATAATAATAATAATTTTTATTTATATAGTGACAACGTATTCCGCAGCACTTTACAATTAAGCGGAGACATGTACATACAATAAATTCAGTTTAAACAGTTACATTAGGAGTGAGGGTCCGGCTGCTCGCTGCTTACATTCAACAAGGCAATGAGGGGACACAACAGGTGAGAAGTGCTTGTTATTTCAGGTCATGCAATTATAATAAATAGGGATTTTCATATAAAGCTGTATGATCCGGTCATCAGCCAGTATGTTTAAGTGCAATACTCAATTACCGAGTGCAGTTATCGTGTGCATAGATGGTGTGTAGACAGATGAATAGTAGGGAACAGATTCAGAATAATATTTAGAAGGAGGGAACAGGGGAAAGTTAGTTTACTGAGTAGTTGAGGTGGTAGGCTTGTTTAAAGAGATGGGTTTTGAAAGCGCGCTTGAAGACGTGGTGGCTAGGCATTAGTCGGATCGTCTGGGGTAGAGCATTCCAGAGTGCTGGTGCAGCACGAGAGAAGTCTTGAAGACAGAGGTGCGAGGGTCGGATTATGGGGGATGTTAGTCTTAGGTCATTTGTAGAACAGAGGGCACGTGTAGGGTGATAGACAGAGATGAGAGAGGAGATATAGGGCGGTGCAGAACTGTGGAGAGCTTTGTGGGTGAGAGTGATGAGTTTATATTGGAACCTAAAGCAAATAGGCAACCGGTGTAATGACTGGCACAAGATGGAGGCATCGGTGAAGCGGCTGGACAGAAATACGACCCTGGCTGCCGCATTCAGGATGGATTGAAGTGAAGAAAGTTTGGTAAGAGGGAGACTGATCAGAAGAGAGTTGCAGTAATCCAGACAAGAGTGAATAAGAACGACAGTAAGCGTTTTAGCAGTTTCAAAGGTGAGAAAAGGTCGGATTCTGGAGATGTTTTTAAGGTGCAGGTGACAAGAGCGACCTATACTGGTTGGCCACTTTTCTCGATCCACAGTACAAGGAGAAATTTCCTTCTCTCCTTTTGGAGTCAACAAAGAGTTTTACAATTGAATTGTTCAAGTGGGCCGTTGTAGATCAGTTGCTGAAAACATCACCTTCAGACAATGCTGGTGGCAGAGGTACCGGCTCTTTTCAACACCAAGGGATAATGGGGAGAGACAAGAACACCAGCTCCAAAAGAGGTGGGGTGAAAATGTCCACAAATTGGGAAATTTTCAATAAACCAGCACAACAGTCAAGGCTATGTGTGCCTATAACAATGCCAAGGAGGGATAAGTTGCAGAACATGGTCAAGGGGTACTTAGCTGACCATACGTGCGTCCTTTCTGACTCTTCAGTTCCCTTTAATTATTGGGTGTCTAAGCTGAACACTTGACCTGACCTCTCCTTATATGCTTTGGATGTGGTGGCCTGCCCGGCTGCTAGTGTGGTGTCTGAGCGTGTTTTCAGTTCCGCTGGGACAATCATCACTAATAGGCGCACACGCCTCTCCACCGAAAACGCAGACAGACTTACTCTGATTAAATTCAACAAGGACTGGATATCTCCACAGTTTGTAATCCCTCCATGCAATGCCGATTCATGCTACTGCTGTTAACGTCACCCCCTTCCCATAAGAACCCGTTTCCTTCCTGCATCAACCATGACTCATAGGGCTAGTTTTTACAAACCCTATGCACATTGTGCAGTGGACAAACCAGGACAGGATTCCTACTCCAGCCTAACTACTATTTGTGAATGGTGGTGTGGCGCCCCTGAGGGTTCGGTCATCACAGAGGTACTGCATCACATCCAGAGGTGTGGTATCTTACTCTCAGGTCCCTGGCTGGAGTGGGGGGGGAACCAAAGTAGGGGGAATCATGTAGTGGGTGTGGGTGGAGGATGTAGATCAGGGCAGCATTGAAAGGAGTGATATAGTTACCCTGGCCCTGGTAACTTGGAGTCTGAAATCATGAGTAAAACCCAGAAGACTGCGCCCCACTGTCTCTGTGATCATTATCTGCGCCATCCTCTGCACTACACCATAACAGCAACATCTACACTGCCCTGGAGCTAAGCTCTACTTGTGGAGAGCTAAACGAACTCTGCTGCATTCACACCAGCTCCAGAGGACCTGCTGCTCAAAGGGGGCTCCACGTAGCCGCATACCACAGGTGGCGTCACGAAAACTTTAACTCCCCTGTAAATATCTCCTTTTATTGACCACCCTGGGTCACGGACCGGGTCACCGCCACTGTGACATCTCCCCTAGCAACGACCGACCCGGCACCGAATACCCCACGGCCCAGGGGGCGCATCATATTTGGTGTCACGAGCAGGATATGAACCCACCCGTTATCACCAGATATTGTGCGCCTAGAGACTGTGTTCTATACTAAATGTGGCGCCCGCCCCAGAAGAACGGGCGCCATTATGTGCGAGACAAAAGACAACAAGAAACCGCCTCCCATCGTGGGCTGGGTTCCAGAATGGCGCCAAAAGCGGAGCCCGCCCCGAGCAGCAGTGACCATGTATGTGGATGTACCCATCAAGCTGGAGGGGCCGCCCCAAGGTGTGTCCGACAGCAAGTTGCCATTGAACCACCCCCGAAAGGGGAGAGGAGAGAAGAAACCTGGGAGACAGGGCGGAGTCTCCAGCAGTCTAGACAGACTGCACCCGGCAGGCGAAATGGAGGAGAGTCAGGAGCAAGCTCCCGTCCATGGCCTGCAGCGATCAGCAACCCCTCCCACCCTGGAGGAGGCAATGGAAGAGTTATCCCTGGAGGATACTTAATTCCTCCAAGCTGAAATCCAGGAGCTAGGCCGGAGGATGGAGAGGGCCCAGCAGAATGCCATCGCCGGCTGGAAGAAGGAGCTGCGGGAGAAGCTTGTGATCCGGCAGCAGCCAGCGCTGCACTCCACTGGCAGCGTCCCAGCCTCAGAGGAGCCAGAACAGAACCAGGAGGCAGAGGACAGCACATGCGCGGCCGCGGGAGCAGGTAAGAAGAGACCCGCTGTCCCGGGCGCTGAGAGTGCTGACCTGCTCCTGGGCTCCCTGGCAGAGCCTCCGATCCCGGGCGCCTGCTCCACCGACCTGCTCCTGGGCCCCCTGGTGGAACCTCCGATCCCGGGCGCCTGCTCCGCTGACCTGCTCCTAGGCCCCCTACTAGAGCCACCTGCCCTCACACCTGAATGGGTGTACGGAGGCCCCACCTACGACTGGTCTGCCAAATATGAAGACCAGCAGGGACCCCCTCTGATGCCTGCACCTGCACCCCCGGTTACCTGCCAAGGAGGAGAGGAGTACTGTAGACGGGAGCTCCTGCAGTTGGAGAAGGAGCATCATGACCGCAAGGTGCGGTGGGAACAAATGGAGGCCCGGAACATGGCGGCCAAAACCCGGGCCAGCAAAGCAAGGTCTACCACATCTAGTCCCAGTCTGGAGGGGATAGTGGTAAAGTTCGACCTGGAGGCCGGGTAGGGCTTCATCAGAGAGCCGCAGACCTCTCCACCTCAGGAATAAGAGAGTGAACGTTCTCCTTGTAGCGGGGGTCTAAAAGTGTCACCAACCAGTAATGACTGTCACCCAACATTTTGACAACGCGAGGGTCACGGTTATGGCGGCGTAACATAAAGTCAGCCATGCGTGCCAGACTGGTAACGGGCAAGACTTCCGTGTCCTCACCAAGATGACGACTGACCATGCTCTCCTCCTCCTTCCCCCTGTCCTCAGGCCATCCACGCTGAACCGACGGTATGACAGTTGTACAGGTACTACCGTCTACAGCGCATGATACCAGCTCCTGTTCTTCCTCCTCCTCCTCCTCCTCTCCCTCATTGTCCCCCAATGCACATTGGGATGAGATGAAGCTGGGCTGTGTGTAATCGTCCGCTACGGCTTCTTGATCCATCTCATCATACTCTGGCTGCAATGCCTCCTCTTTATTTCTCTGCAGAGAGCATTGCAAAAGACAGACAAGTGGGATGCTGACGCTAATGATGGCGTCATTGCCACTCACCATCTTGGTGGACTCCTCAAAGTTTGTCAGGATGGTTCATATGTCAGACATCCAGGTCCACTCCTGAGGTCTTATGTGTGGAGTCTGACCTGAATATCGACGGCCTTGTTGCAGCTGGTACGCCACAACTGCTCTCTTCTGCTCACAAATCCTTTGCAACATGTGGAGGGTAGAGTTCCAACGTGTGGGGACATCACACACCAGTCAGTGTGCCGGAAGCTGCAAACGCTGCTGCAACACAGCAAGGGCGGCGGAAGCTGTAGCCGACTTCCGAAAATGAGCTGACAGGCGGCGTACTTTGACGAGCAGATCTGGCAACTCGGGGTATGATTTAAGAAGCTGCTGAACCACGAGGTTAAGCACATGAGCCAGGCATGCTACGTGACTCGCCCCTTGGGCCGTGGGGCACTCGGGACCGGGTTTCAGTGCAATGTTGGGGGTAGTAGTGGCAACCCGATCCCGTGGCTCAGGGTGGTCAGACCAAATGCTGTGGCAGTGTATTTGTAGGTTTTGAATGTCCGACTATGCCACCCGTGGATTGTGGTCAGGAAGGACCGCCGCTGCAAGGCAGACCGCTGAGGCTGATGTAGATGTGCAGCACAGGGATAGGATAACTCCCCACGGGAAGAGTGTAGCCTCAGGGCAGTGTAATAGGATGCTGGGGGTGATGGTGCAGGCGCAGCATAAATCACACAGAGTCAGTGATGCAGTCCAGGGTCTTTTACTCACAGTTGTTATCCGAGTCACTTCTGCAGGGAATGAATGCCCGAGCCGAGCTGCGTCCACCAGGTGAGGGGCTCGGTCAACCCCCAGGCAATTCAGGAGTATGGCACAGGACCCCCTTCTGTCCTTTCTCTGGCCTCTCGTGCCCCACCAGTGACCACACTTCTGTCCAGCTGCCTCGGGCCTTCTCTTGGTGAAACCTGTCGCCGGTTTCCCTGACCCTATGTGGTGCCTTCCTAGTGGGTGTAGCAGGGGGTCGCACCAATAGATGATCAAGACCTCCGGTCTTTGGCTGAGGGATGATTTGCCTCCACCAACTTGGGAATCCGGTACCCTTATTCTGCCCGACCCTTCACCCGTTATCTCGTGGGTTCTTAGGGTCCCTTCTGCCTTCTTGTTTCTGGAGCCTTTCTACTCCTCTTTCTCTCCACCTTTCTTCCTTCTCCTTCTCCTCTTCTCCCTTCTGGCTCCGGCCTTCACCCTAGGCCTGCCTCGTGGAGCTGAGCTCAGGCTGAGCCACAGCTCCCTGTCAGCCCTCTCTGGCTGAACTCCTTCTCTCTCTCAACTCACTGAACTCCCTCCTAAGATGGCCCCCACCTTTTATCTGCTTCACTGTGTCTGAGCTCAGGTGACCTGCAAAGAAAGAGCTCCTTCCTATGCTCCAGAAACCGTCCCCTTCTGCTCCTACATCACAGGGTTCTCTCCCCCCTCCCCACTTCAGCCTGGGACATAGTGAGCTGTGCCTGCATATATATAAATGGGAGCACCGTCGAGCTGTCCCCCGGAAATGGGGTGTGTGTGGTGTATGCAGCTAACTGAGCCCTGGTCCACACTCCATCCTTACCTGGGAGTGGAATATCACACCTCTGGTTGAGGTACAATACCCCTGTAGCAACCGAACCCTCGGTGCGCTACATTCCCCCCTGGTAAACCACAGCACGTCCTCGGGCTGGAACAAAGCAAAAGACAATTCAAGAACATTCAATACTTTTTCAATAACTTTTTACATTTAGAAAACAACCGACACTATTCAATTCCCTTTATGGGAAACACTTTTCTTTATAAGACATTGTTAATACTACCGGAACTCTTTTATCATATAAAACATTCTCATTATCATGTAGCAGCAAATAAAACTTTTCATATAAAACAATTTCAAGTAAAATAGTTTCTTGTGCACTGGCCGCGGTGCAACTTGCGACCAGGTGTTCACTCTTCTTAAAGGTGCAAAAGTCTAACTAAGATAAACATTGTAGTCCTTTTATAAAACCTATAGGGGGCGCTTTAGGAAGCCCAACTATTTACAGGGAATTGGCCGCTCCCAGTCCTCGGCCGGTTGGAAAGGGGGAATGGCTACTCTCAGTCCTCAACCAGGTAGGGAAGAGGGATGGCTGCTCTCAGTCCTCAGCCAGGTAACTTAGGGAGGAGACAACTTTAACAGGTAACAGTCCCATAACAGTCCCAACGGGGACCACACTCAAATTTGAAACAGTCCCAAGTACCCTGTCGGGTAACTATACACAATGGTATGCTACTGTTCACTGGTAGCGATACCCTCCATACGCGCCTTGTTCCTCATAGCGGTGGTCTTCAGACCTGTCCGGGCCCTCAGCAGTGTGACTCTCTGCGCCCACCCGGTGGATGTTGAGGGCATACCCGCCCCTTGCGCCGCGGTGCAGTAGGCCTTGCGGCGGGGCCTGGAGAGGGCCGCTGTTGATGACGCCCGGGATCGGCGGCTCCACCAGGGGGCCCGGGAGCAGGCTGATGCTGGCAGCGTCCAGGACGGGGAGACTCCTCTTACCTGCTCCCGCGACCGCTCCTGTGTCATGCGGCTTCTCCTGGCGCTGGTTGGGGCCCGCGACGGCTGGGGCACTGCCGATGCTGGGCAGCTTAGTCTGCTTCCGGTCCGCCATCTTACCCTCCATTCCTGATGTCTTCCTCCCCCTGGTTAACCGTGGCCTACCTTCCGGCAATCCTCTTCTGTAGGCCGCGGCTCCGCTGGCAATGGTCTGCGTTGAGGACCTGGCGTCGCGCGCTGCTGACGTCAGCGTTCGCTGGGCTCCTTCCAGGACCTTGTGCGGCGTCAGCGCGTGGGGCGGGGCTTCGGACTTCACGCGTTTTTGACGTCCACGCCCCTCTTCTTCCCGCGCAGTGTCCCAAAGATGGCGCCCGATGGCATGAAAATGGCCGCGGATGGCGGGAAACGGCTGCGGATGGCGGGAAACTCCACAAGGTAAGTATTGCAGTCTTTCTTCAGGCACGCAATACCCGCTGGTGGCGGGTTGCTCACAATCCTGCCGACTAGGCCAAAAGCTGACTCGCCCCCTGGGCTGTGGGGCACTCGGGACCGGGCTTCAGTGCAATGTTGGGGGTAGTAGTGGCAACCCGATCCCGTGGCTCAGGGTGGTCAGACCAAATGCTGTGGCAGTGTATTTGTAGGTTTTGAATGTCCGACTACGCCACCCGTGGATTGCGGTCAGGAAGAACCGCCGCTGCAAGGCAGACCGCTGAGGCTGATGTAGATGTGCAGCACAGGGATAGGATAACTCCCCACGGGAAGAGTGTAGCCTCAGGGCAGTGTAATAGGATGCTGGGGGTGATGGTGCAGGCGCAGCATAAATCACACAGAGTCAGTGATGCAGTCCAGGGTCTTTTACTCACAGTTGTTATCCGAGTCACTTCTGCAGGGAATGACTGCCCGAGCCGTGCTGCGTCCACCAGGTGAGGGGCTCGGTCAACCCCCAGGCAATTCAGGAGTATGGCACAGGACCCCCTTCTGTCCTTTCTCTGGCCTCTCGTGCCCCACCAGTGACCACACTTCTGTCCAGCTGCCTCGGGCCTTCTCTTGGTGAAACCTGTCGCCGGTTTCCCTGACCCTATGTGGTGCCTTTCTAGTGGGTGTAGCAGGGGGTCGCACCAATAGATGATCACGACCTCCAGTCTTTGGCTGAGGGATGATTTGCCCCCACCAACTTGGGAATCCGGTACCCTTATTCTGCCCGACCCTTCACCCGTTATCTCGTGGGTTCTTAGCGTCCCTTCTGCCTTCTTGTTTCTGGAGCCTTTCTACTCCTCTTTCTCTCCACCTTTCTTCCTTCTCCTTCTCCTCTTCTCCCTTCTGGCTCCGGCCTTCACCCTAGGCCTGCCTCGTGGAGCTGAGCTCAGGCTGAGCCACAGCTCCCTGTCAGCCCTCTCTGGCTGAACTCCTTCTCTCTCTCAACTCACTGAACTCCCTCCTAAGATGGCCCCCACCTTTTATCTGCGTCACTGTGTCTGAGCTCAGGTGACCTGCAACCAATGAGCTCCTTCCTATGCTCCAGAAACCGTCTCCTTCTGCTCCTACATCACAGGGTTCTCTCCCCCCTCCCCACTCCAGCCAGGGACATAGTCAGCTGTGCCTGCATATATATAAACGGGAGCACCGTCGAGCTGTCCCCCGGAAATGGGGTGTGTGTGGTGTACGCAGCTAACTGAGCCCTGGTCCACACTCCATCCTTACCTGGGAGTGGAATATCACACCTCTGGTTGAGGTGCAATACCCCTGTAGCAACCGAACCCTCGGGGCGCTACAGTACGTGTATGATCTCGCCTCGCCTCAGAGCCGCCACCAGGTTACGGCCATTGTCACACATGACCATGCCTGGATGTGGGTTCAGCGGTCTCAGCCACAGATCTGCTTACTCTTTCACAGCTGTCTACAACTCACAAGCAGTGTGAGGTTTATCAACTAAGCTTATGAGTTTCAGCACAGCCTGTTGCCGCTTGGCTGAGGAAGTACTGCAGTGCTTCCAGCTTGTAACTGATGTGGTGATATCTGAGATGGAGGCTGAACATGAGGAGGAGGAGGAGGATGATGCGCAACGTACACTGTAGGGGCAACTCTGACTGACATAGGGCCCGCAATCCTCGGTGTGGGGAGGATGTGTTCCGTCCCAATGTCCGACTGGGTCCCGGCTTCCACTATGTTTACCCAGTGTGCCATCAGGGAGATGTACCGTACCTGGCCACAATCACTTGTCCACGTGTCCGTTGTCAGGTGGACTCTCCCAGTAACTGCGTTGTTGAGAGCACGGCAGATGTTTTGGGACACGTGCTTGTGTAGTGGGGGGATGGGTAACATCCCTGGCGGCATGCTTACATGGCTTACCACCTCTCACCATGCAAGACCGCCATCTTATCAATCCAGGCTGCACACTTTGCTCCAGTACCTGCTGTGTCTCTTGTCTGATTGCTTAGGGTGGCGGCGCGGTGACTGCCTGATTCTTATAGTTACTGTGTGCACACTCCTAATGCCTCCCCAGCCTATTGCTGTGAGTCACTGGATACTTAAACCCCCTCCACCCAGTAGGGGGACCTGAGCAACACTTTCCTTCAGTGTGTTCCTTGCAACTGAGTTGCCAGGTCCTGTCCTGTATCTTGTCTTGTTTCCGCCACCCTGGGGGCTGTATACCCAGGCCTGTTACCTGTATCTGTGACTTCTAGTCTGTTTCTGCCATCCTGGGGGCTGAGTTCCCAGGCTCGTTCCTGTATCTTGTTCCTGGTTCAGTTCCTGTTTGAACTGTGTCCTAGCCTGTTACCTGTTTGTCTCTATGTTCGAATCTTCCCTTTTCCTGCAGTGTCTGAACCTGCACCTAACTCCAACTCGTTGTCTCTGTACTTCTGTTTGTGAGTTTTGTGTCCACTCGCTACTTCATTGTAAGTACCTTGTGTGTATCTGGTTCTGCTTGTCCCGTTTCCCTGCCTCCGTATCTACCTCCTGTGTTATAACTATCTTCCTGTGTTTTCCAGTCTGTTCCATGTGAACAGAGCACTGTCCTGTCTGCCTGCACCTTCTGCTCTGTTCTGCTCTGCTTGTCCACCGCATCTGTGGTTTCACTCTGCTCTGCTTGTCCACCGCATCTGCGGTTTCATTCTGCTCTGCTTGTCCACCGCATCTGCGGTTTCACTCTGCTCTGCTTGTTCACCGCACCTGCGGTTTCTCTCTGTTCTGCTTGTTCACCGCACCTACGGTTTCGTTCTACTCTGCTTGTTCACCGCACCTGCGGTTTCGCTCTGTTCTGCTTGTTCACCGCACCTGCAGTTTCGCTCTGCTCTGCTTGTTCACCGCACCTGCGGTTTTCCTCTGCTCTGCTTGTTCACTGCACCTGCCGTTTTGCTCCGCTCTGCTTGTCCACCGCACCGGTGGTTTCTCTCTGCTCTGCTTGTCCACCGCACCTGCGGTTTCGCTCTGCTCCACCCCGCTTGTCCTCCGCGCCTGCGGTTCTGCTTTGCTAGTTCACCGCGCCCACTGCTCTGTCCTGTATCCCAGTCTGTACTGGTCCCTATCCTGCCTGCATTAATACCTGCCGGTATCTGCCAGTCTGCATTCCAGCCGTGCCTGTAATACCCGCCTGTCTGCATACCAGCCGTGCCTGCTAGTACCCGCCTGTCTGCATACCAGCCATGCCTGCTAGTACCCGCCTGTCTGCATACCAGCCGTGCCTACCAGTACCCACCTGTCTGCATACCAGCCTGCCTGCTATTACCCGCCTGTCTGTATACCAGCCATGCCTACCAGTACCCACCTGTTTGCATACCAGCTGTGCCTGCCCGTTCCTGCATTCCCCAGTGTGGGTCAACAGCTGTGACTGGGGTCTGACCTGGAGTAGCACCTGTCCCTCTGCTCGGTTACTCCCTGGTTCATGGAGTCGACTGAGCCGCCGTACGACCTTGGTCGGACCGAGTTGATACTTAGTCACGCCCCTCCAGACACTCCTCGGTTCATGGTCACTAAGCACGCTTACGCCAGTTAGTCCGGGCTTGAGCGTAACAGGATGGCACACCATGCAAAATAGTGTCGGCTGGGGACCGAGTACCGAGGGACGGCCACCGCCATAAGGTTGTGGAAGGATTCCGTCTCCACCAGCCTAAAAGGCAGCATTTCCAATGCAAGCAGTCGTGAAATGTGCCAATTTAGGACTGTGTCCTGTGGGGCGTTGGCTGCGAATTTGCGCTTTCATTCAAAGGTCTGGGATATGGACAATTGAACGCTGCGGTGGGACGTGGACGTGGACGTTGATGCTGTTTCTTGAGAAACTGCCATAACAAGTGAAGACTGAGAGGAGGGGGCATCTTTGCATGCAGTATGGACAGGGGATTGCCTTGCACGCACAACAGGGGGTTCTCTTACACGTACAACAGCAGAAGAAGCAGTGGGGACACCCGCTGACACTGGTCGTAGACCCTGGGGTTCGCCCCACAAAGTCAGGAGCTTTGCTGACATGTGCCTGATCATGCTGGTGGTGGTCAGGCTGGTAGTTTTGTCACCCCTGCTGATGCTGGCCTGGCAGGTGGTTCAAATAGCCTTTTTGGGGTTATCAGCAGCGTCTTTAAAAAAATTCCAGAGTCTGGAAGACCTACCGGTTGTACTGGCAACGTCCCTCGTGTTGGTGTTACGGGGAACGGTTGCCTGCCTTCAGCCTGCGGCCACCACACTGCTTCTTCCTGTCTATTGGGGTACTCTGCCTCCCTCCCCCTGTGTGCTGCTGGCCTCGCTCTGCGTGTCCTCCTGCCACGTTGGGTCAGTTACTAGATCATCCACCACCTCCTCCTCTTCCACTTCCGCACCGCGGTCCTCCTCCTCACTTCCTGGCAATTGTGTCTCGTTATCGTCCACCTCTTGTGACAAATTGCCAGCGTCGCCTTCCTGTGGCCGTGGCTGTTCAAATATTTGGCCATCGCTACATGGGATCTCCTCTTCCACCACTTCAAGCAGAGCAGGTGAGGGGCCCAAATATGGAAATGGACCAGTGAACAGCTCTTCAGAGTGTCCAAGTGTGGGATCAGTTGCTGTCTGACGACACTCGGCATGGTGGGAGAAAGGAGCATCAGGGTGAGGAGAGGTATGCGGTCGAGACTCACGGTTACTAACACTTGACGGTGTGGAAGACAGACCAGAGGTGGTGGTGCCCAGGTGACTGGAAGAATTATCTGCTATTCAATTAATAACCTGTTCACACTGATCAGTTCGCAATAGTGGTGCTGTTGTGTGCTTCCCTAGTAATTTGGTCAAGAAGTGGGAGCGAGAAGATGTGGCTGTTGGTTGTGGCACATTTTCACCTTGGCCACGGCCCCGTCCTCTGCACGCACCATCACCAGAACGTCCAGTTCCACGTCCCTTGCCACGCGCCTTGCCCATTGTAAATGAAGTAAAATAGCTTACACTTGCGCAATCAATGGCGAAAGGGTAATAAAAAGGAGATTTGAACCGTGGAAGAGGAAAACCGCAGTTCTATTTCTCTGGCCCACACCAGAATCCTTTAAACAGATATATTTCTGTCTAAACAGTCAGAGAGACACTATAACTGGTTTTTTTTATGCAAAAAGGTGGATTACACCCAGATTTGAACCGTGGAAGAGGACGTGGCATAGAAGTGGCATATAACAAAATGTAAGCGTGTACTAAAACATCAGGAGTCCATACGTCTTTGTTAGTGTTGAGCGAGCATGCTCAACACTGCTCAGTTCTCGCCCGAGCATCTCAATACTCGGGATGGATGTTCGGCGAGCACCGAGCATTTTCGGGTTACTCGGGCGGGAGCTCGGGTCTCCGCCCTGCACGTTTGGCGCTCTTTACAGAGCCAATGAACATGCAGGGATTGCCAGCCAGTCACTGTAATGCCGCAGCCATGTTGGTTGTGGGCATTACAGTGATTGGCTGGCCGCACAGCATCACCTCGAGTATTTAAATATGTGGGAGACATGTGAGGAAACAGTATGGGGAGAATGGTGTAAGGGGACAGTATGGTGAAAAGTGTGAGGACTGCACAGTATGGAGACTGTGTTATGTGACAGGGAAGTGCAAAGAGGGGGCAGCATGGGGGGACAGTGTGGAAGGAGAAATGTGTGAGGGGGCAGTATTGGGGGAGAAAAGTGTGAGGAGACAGTATAGTGGGAAAAAAAGTATAAGGGGCATAGTATAGAGACTGGGTAGAGGGGGGGCAGTAGAGACAGGGCAGCATGAGGTGACAGTGTGAGGACACAGTAAGATGGGGAAAGTATGTAGAGAAGGAGGGATTGTGAGGAGGAGTCCAGTCTCCAGAATGGGCAGTATAGGTAGCACACAGGGTGAGAGGACATTGTGAAGAGGGGCCAGTATGGAAAGGAGAGGACATTGTGGAGGCTATGTACATTAAGAGGGACAGTGTGGGAATCATATTTTGTGCAGGCAATTACTTATAGGCACAATGTCAGGATGTGTAGCAGAAGAACAGAGAAAAAAGAAGTCTGCAAAGACGAGCAGTGAATGCGAAAAGTCATCATGGCATCTGGACAAGGTTGAGAAGAAAAGAAAGAGAGCTACTAAAACAGAGAAGATGTCATCTACAGGGTACCTGGATGTAAATGTTTATTTGCGATACTGCCTGTATCTCATCATACTATGGATCGTGTATGGTCTACAGTCTGTAGTTGGCTGGTAAAACAACTCCCAGTATCTTCTTACCATTGTTAAGGACATACTGGAGGTTGTAGGTTTATATGACTCAATTGCCTATGGGGCCGACCTGAAATTGCAATGGATTGATGAACTAAGCTTGGTGCTGTATTCATGTACTGGTGTTTGTTCTAGGGATGTATTTCGGTACTGATGATGGTTTTGGTGATATATTCATGTACTGATGGTAGTTCTGATTATGTATTTCTGTACTGATGATAGTTCTGGGGATGTATTCATGTATAGATGATGTTTCTGGTGATGTATTCCTATACGGATGATGGTTCTGGTTCTGTATCCCTGTACTGTTGGTGGTTCTGGAGAAAGGACAAGCTGAAAACCTAGATTTGCCTCTGCAGTAGGTGTTACCTGCAGTCTTATGTAACATTAAAATTACCATCATAAAATAACCATACAGCGGTAGAGAGATACCAGTTATAGATAGGTGTTCTGTACACCATATAAATGGATAATATACAGATAAATCTAGTGACTCACTGGTGACATTCTCTCTTATCGTAGTCATTCACTTTGCCTTTTCTCCTGTATTTGGCCGAGACTATTATGATGACTTACACGACTCGTCTCTGCAGCATGTAACACACAAAAATTTTTAGTTGATTTCTTTTCCAGAACTGCTAAATGAACAATACATTGCTGCACTCATCCAAAGTGCCCCAGACAGTGATCATGCTCAATAGTGCCTACCATGGTGAAAGTGTGTACCAACAATAACATAGCACTTTTTGTGCTTTCAATCATTAATGGTGCCTCCTCCATGACTCATTGCAGAAACTCTTCTGTGCCTTTATATAATACTAGTGTCCCCCCTCTGTGTCTCTACATACCCTCTCTATGCCTCATATAGATCGAGTGATTGCTCATCCGCAGGAGAAATGTAGAGAAATCGTGACTGTGTGCACATCACACACTGTCAAACTAAGGCAATCTGCAGTCACATAGCGGGACTACAGACATTTCTTCTGAAACCAGATAACCCCTTTAAAGGGAACCTGTCAAGTAAAAAAGCGCTATTAACCTGCATATGTTCTGAAGATACCCTAGCACCCCCACTGGGGATATCACTGCAGGGAGGAATTGAACTTTATTCCTTCCGGCCGGCAACCTCAGGCTTTCAGTCATAGAGGTGGGCCGGCGGAGCTTTAGTCACCTCTCAGTGCATAGTGAGCAGCGGCTGAAATCGCTCCCCCCGGCACTGACTGACAGCCCACAGCAATCTGATATAGGTGACTATTCAAGGAATGGTTCATTAATATCTTAGCCCAGGGCCAACCCCTTTAAGGTCAGGGCTGGATGAGTTTGTCATGTGTTAATTATTATTATTATTTTTTTTTACTATTATTACTTCCCTCTGTTCACATATGTTTTGCAGAGAAATGTAAAAAAAAAATGATGAAGGGAATAGTAAGATAAGCTCTCCTCATGTACAGTACTATGATTGTTTTATGATTCATTCCACTAATGTGTCATTTGACCGTTTTATTATATCCGCTGAACATTTATTCTTGAATTAGTGGTAAAAAGTGGAATATTTATTTAATTCCTCCGTTCTATTAAGTTTTATTTACTTCTATTTAATGAATGACTATTTACAGTTTCTAAAGAAAATTAAACCTCAATTTCAAACGGAAATTTAATTTTATTTGGAGGGAAATTGCTTTAGCAGACATATTTTTCCAGTGAAATAGCATCTGCTGAACTTCCTTTAACAGTGCCGAGTGAAGGTCTTGACTTTTAGAAATTTCTACTACTTCTGGTAGTTATATTTTTTTCATGGTGTTATAGATTTTTTTCTATTTAAAAAAACTACTTTTATTTTATGTTCCACATTTTTTTATTGCTTTATGTTTAATTTTAGAAAAATGTCAATAACATTTTGCTAATCTTTGATCCGTCACTTATGATTGGCTTATTTGAAATTTAGTGAAGAATAGAGTCTACAGTGGGTACGGAAAGTATTCAGACCTCTTTAAATTTTTCACTCTTTGTTTCATTGCAGCCATTTGGTAAATTCTAAAAAGTTCATTTTTTTTCTCATTAAAGTACACTCTGCACCCCATCTTGACTGAAAAAAACAGAATTTTTTGAAAATTTATTAAAAAAGAAAAACTGAAATATCACATGGTCCTAAGTATTCAGACCCTTTGTTTAGACACTCATATTTAAGTCACATGCTGTCCATTTCCTTGTGATCCTCCTTGAGATGGTTCTACTCCTTCATTGGAGTCCAGCTGTGTTTAATTAAACTGATAGGACTTGATTTGGAAAGGCACACACCTATCTATATAAGACCTCACAGCTCCCGCTCACAGTGCATGTCAGACCAAATGAGAATTATGAGCTCCAAAGAACTTCCCAAGGAGCTCAGAGACAGAATTGTGGCAAGGCACAGATCTGGCCAAGGATACCAAAGAATTTCTGCAGTACTCAAGGTTCCTAAGAGCACAGTGGCCTCCATAATCTTTAAATGGAAGAAGTTAGGGACCACTAGAAGTCTTCCTAGACCTGGCTATCCAGCCAAACTGAGTAATCATGGGAGAAGAGCCTTGGTGAGAGAGGTAAAGAAGAACCCCAAGATCACTGTGGCTGTGCTCCTTAGATGCAGTAGGGAGACGGGAGAAAGTTCCACAAAGTCAACTATCACTGCAGCCCTCCACCAGTCGGGCCTTTATGGCAGAGTGGCTCGATGGAAGCCTCTCCTCAGTGCTAGACATATGAAAGCCTGCCTAGAGTTTATTCAAAAACACCTGAAGGACTCCCAGACTATGAGAAATAAGATTATCTGGTCTGATGAGATGAAGATAGAACTGTTTGGTGATAATTCTAAGCGGTATGTGTGGAGAAAACCAGGCACTGCTCATCACCTGCCCAATACAATCCCAACAGTGAAACATGGTGGTGGCAGCATCATGCTATGGGGGTATTTTGCAGCTGCAGGGACAGGACAACTGGTTGCAATTGAAAAAAACATGAATGCGGCCAAGTACAGAGATATCCTGGATGAAAACCACTTCCAGAGTGCTCTGGAGTGGACCTCAGACTTGGCTGAAGGTTCACCTACCAACAAGACAATGACCCTAAGCACAAAGTTAAAATAACAATGGAGTGGCTTCAGAACAACTCTGTGACCATTCTTGACTGGTCCAGCCAGAGCCCTGACCTAAACCCAATTGAGCATCTCTGGAGAGACCTGAAAATGGCTGTCCACCAACGTTCACCATCCAACCTGACGGAACTGGAGAGGATCTGCAAGGAAGAATGGCAGAGGATCCCCAAATCCAGGTGTGAAAAACTTGTTGCATCATTCGCAAGAAGACTCATGGCTGTACTAGCTCAAAAGGGGGCTTCTACTCAATACTGAGCAAAGGGTCTGAATACTTATGACCATGTGATATTTCAGGTTTTCTTTTTTAATAAATTTGCAAAAATTTCTACATTTCTGTTTTTTTCAGTCTAGATAAAGAAAAAAATGAACGTTTTAGAATTTACCAAATGGCTGCAATGAAACAAAGAGTGAAAAACTTGAAGGGTCTGAATACTTTCCGTACCCACTGTATATAACAGGCAAACAGGATTGGCCAAAGGAAGAGTGCAGAGACCCAATGTAATAATTGTAACAGCCATTCCCCCTCCAACAGCTACTTTGTGGTATCTATAATAACAGTGCCTTCCTATATGTCAGTGGGCTTGTTAGTTCCCTTAGGTAGAAGGGCCCAGATTACCACTCAATAGCTATACTTCTCACCTCAACCCTAAAATGGCAAAACCCTAAAATGTTTAACATATGTAGTCTAAGCTGCAATCATAAGATTAAGCTTTCGGGTCACTATCAGTTTTGTTTCTATCGCCATGGGTTTTTTCCAAAATAGTGAGAAGACCTTTGGGTCATTCTCAGTTTTAGGACTATTCCTATGTTTTTTTGACAAGACAGTGAGAAAAACCTTTGGGTCATTCTCATATTTTTATATATTCCTATGGTTTTTGTCAAGACAGTGAGAAATACCTTTGGCTCATTCTCATTTTTTGGTCTATTCCCATGTTTTTTGCCAAGACAGTTAGAAAGATCTTTGAGTTAGTCTCATTTTTGCTGTTTCGCTATTTTTGGCCACGATAATGAGAAAGATTTTTGAGTCATTGGTTTTTTTTTTTCTATCCCTATATTTTTGGCCAACATAGTGAGAAAGACCTTTGCGTCATTCTAGTTTTGGATCTATTGATTCTCATTTTTTGGTCTATTCCCATGTTTTTTGCCAAGACAGTTAGAAGGATCTTTTTGCCATGATGTATATTATATAGATGTATTATTATATATGTATAATATAGCTTGCTGCATGGTTTGGGTATTTCTCCTGAAATTTACATTCAGGGGAAGTCTGCAGCTGCATCTCCCTCCTCCCCTCCTCTTTGTTATCTATATTATCTATATTACTCTTGACTAGGGATGAGCGGACCCGTGGATGGTTGTTTTGCTTAGTCGGGTTCAAGCGAACTTTAGTCCAAACTATACCCAAACTTGAACCCGAACCCAAATCCCATAGATGTCAATGGGGACCCAAACTTTGGTGCTGTAAAATTGTCATAATAAGGGCTAGGGGTCTGCAAAAGACTTCCCCTCTCTCTCTTCCTCTCTCCTCAGATTCTGAACTACGAACACTAAGACAGACTTCCCGAGAAGTCCCTGTTCGGAGTTCAGCACTGGACACTACGGTTCATTCATCTCTACTATTTGTCACGGAACGACAAGAAGACGGCACAACACACGGATGCAACGGGAAGATATAGGGGGAAGGAGGGCCCTAGCGGTAGGGAACGAGGGAAGGGACACCTTCTGACACCATGACATCAACCTGTCTCTGTCCCTAAGCTCCCCTATCGTCCCTAGACGTGTCCTTCCCATCCGTGCGCGATCACGTGCCTAAGCCCTCGCTGGCCTTGAGCTTAACCTGGCTAGTGCGCAGGCCAGCGAGACGCTAGTCTCACCACTACAATAGGACAACATGAGGAAGGTAAGATAAACAATGGGAAGATAACAACATAAAATATGCTTAGTAGTGTTGAGCCACCCCCGTAGTGTTCGGGTTCGGTTCGGTTCGTCGAACACCGGGATGTTCGAGGAACTGTTCGTTGAACTGTTCGTCGAACACCTTAGAACACCGTCGAACACCGTTAAAACCAATGGCAGGCAAACAAAAACACATAGGAACACATAGAAAACACCTTCAAAGGTGTCCAAAAGCTCACAAACTGCTCAGAAGACGCTTTCTTTAAAAAAGCCGGCCAGCAATTCAGCAGCGGCATACACCGGTACCCGACAATTTAGACATGAAGGAATAGAGCATCACACATAGATTAGATAGATAGAAACATGTCAGTCACATATATATGAAGTACAGTGACAGTGTTGCTTACTGTACTTGTCATTTAGTGTAAAGGATTTATTAAAAAATATAATAGTGTTTTCGTGCACCATCTCTTTAAAAAAGCCGGCCGGCAATTCAGCAGCGGTACCCGACAATTTATAACAGACAGAATAGAGCTTCACACATAGATTAGATAGATAGAAACATGTCAGTCACATATATATGAAGTACAGTGACAGTGTTGCTTACTGTACTTGTCATTTACTGCAAAGGATTTATTAAAAAAAATATTAGTGTTTTCATGCACCGTCTCTTTAAAAAAGCCGGCCGGCAATTCAGCATCTGTACCCGACAATTTATAACAGACAGAATAGAGCTTCACACATAGATTAGATAGATAGAAACATGTCAGTCACATATATATGAAGTACAGTGACAGTGTTGCTTACTGTACTTGTCATTTACTGCAAAGGATTTATTAAAAAAAATATTAGTGTTTTCATGCACCGTCTCTTTAAGAAAGCCGGCTGGCAATTCAGCATCTGTACCCGACAATTTAGAATAGAAGGAATAGAGAATCACACATAGATTAGATAGATAGAAACATGTCAGCCACATATATATGAAGTACAGTGACAGTGTTGCTTACTGTAATTGTCATTTAGTGTAAAGGATTTATCAAAAAAAATAATAGTGTTTTCATGCACTGTCTCTTTAAAAAAGCCGGCCGGCAATTCAGCATCTGTACCCGACAATTTATAACAGAAAGAATAGAGAACCACACATAGATTAGATAGATAGAAACATGTCAGTCACATATATAATAAGTACAGTGACAGTGTTGGTTACTGTACTTGTCATTTAGTATTAAAATAAAGGATTTATTATTAAAAAAAATTGGCGTGGGGTTCCCCTTAATTTTAGTCTCTAGCGGAGGTTAAGCAGACAGCTGGGGCAGATGTTTGAAGCCTGGGAAGGGGGTAATTCCCACGGAGCTTCCCAGGCTACTAATATCAGCCCCCAGCTGAATACCTAGCCTTTACTAGCTATTAAAATGGAGGACCCCCCCAAAAAAAATGACGTGGGGTCCCTCCTAATTTAATAGCTAGCAAAGGCTAGGCAGACAGCTGGGGGCTGATATTAATAGCCCAGGAAGGGAGCCATGAATATTGGCCCCCTCCCAGGCTAGAAACACCAGCCGTCAGCCGCCCCAGAAATGGCGCATCCATAGGATTCGCCAATTCTGGCACTTAGCCTCGCTCTTCCAAGACACCCCCATTACTAACCCCATAGTCAAAGTTAAAAAAAAACACAAACACCCAGAATAAAGTCCTTTAATTGAAATAAAGACACAATTCTTTATTGTTCTAAATTAAACCATACTTACCATCACGCCCATTCCAGCTGAAGCCAACGATCTCCTGCAATAAAAGAAAAATAATAAAGCAACCTCATCCTTACCTTTCGATGGTTCCCAGGACAGCTTCAGCTCTGCTACATCGAGATGACAGGCTGGACCTGCAGAACGCTGCCATCCAGCCTGTCATCCCGCAGACACTGAGAAGCGCAGGCATGCTTGCGCTCCTCAGTGTCTGACTGTGACGGCATCCAGATGAGCCGACAATGAACTGGCTCACCTCATGCACGTCACTGACAGCGTGGGAAAATTCTCCTGCACTCAGCGCTTCAGCGTGAGAATTTTCCCACGCTGTCAGTGACGTGCATGAGATGAGGTCATGTCCAATATACTCGGCTCACCTCATGCACGTCACTTACAGCGTGGGAAAATTCTCACGCTGAAGCGCTGAGTGCAGGAGAATTTTCCCACGCTGTCAGTGACGTGCATGAGGTGAGCCGAGTTCATTGGACATGACCTCGGCTCATCTGGATGCCGTCACAGCCAGACACTGAGTAGCGCAAGCAAGCCTGCGCTTCTCAGTGTCTGCGGGATGACAGGCTGGATGGCAGCGTTCTGCTGCGGTCCAGCCTGTCATCTCGATGTAGCAGAGCTGAAGCTGTCGTGGGAGCCATGGAAAGGTAAGGATGATGTTGCTTTATTATTTTACTTTTATTGCAGGAGATCATTGGCTTCAGCTGGAATGGGCGTGATGGTAAGTATGGTTTAATTTAGAACAATAAAGAATTGTGTGTTTATTTCAATTAAAGGACTTTTTTCTGGGTGTTGTGTTTTTTTTAAATACTTTACTAGAAATTCATGGTGGTCATGTCTAATATTGGCGTGACCCCATGAATTTCGGGCTTAGGGCCAGCTGATAATGCCAAGCTGGCCTTAACCCCTTTATTACCCAGTGAGCCACCGCACCAGGGCCCTGGATGAGTTGGGTACAGCGCCAGAAGATGACGCTTCTATGAACGCGCCATTTTCCGGGGTGGCTGCGGACTGCAATTTGCAGCGGGTGGGGCCCAGAAAGCTTGGGTCTCCCTGCGCTGCAGATTCTAGCCCCCAGCTGCCTAGTTGTACCTGGCTGGACACAAAAATAGGGCGAAGCTCCACGTATTTTTTTTTTAAATTCATGAAATTCATGGAATAATTAAGAAAAAAAGGGCTTCCCTATATTGTTGTGTCCGGCTAGGTACAAATAGGCAGCTGGTGGTTGGGAGCAGCCCGTTCCTGCCTGCTGTACCTGACTGGACACAAATATAGGGCGAAGCCCCACATCAATTTTTTTTAATTATTTCATGAATTTCCTGAAATAATTAAAAAAAAATTGACGTGGGGCTTCGCCCTATATTTGTGTCCAGTCAGGTACAGCAGGCAGGAACGGGCTGCCCCCAACCACCAGCTGCCTATTTGTACCTGGTTGGACACAACAATATAGGGAAGCCCTTTTTTTCTTAATTATTCCATGAATTTCATGAAATAATTTAAAAAAAAAATGCGTGGGGCTTCGCCCTATTTTTGTGCCCAGCCAAGTACAACTAGGCAGCTGGGAGCTGGAATCTGCAGCGCAGGGAGGCCCAAGCTTTCTGGGCCCCACCCGCTGCAAATTGCAGTCCGCAGCCGCCCCAGAAAATGGCGCGTTCATAGAAGCGCCATCTTCTGGCGCTGTACCCAACTCATCCAGGGCCCTGGTGCGGTGGCTCACTGGGTAATAAAGGGGTTAAGGCCAGCTTGGCATTATCAGCTGGCCCTAAGCCCGAAATTCATGGGGTCACGCCAATATTAGACATGACCACCATGAATTTCTAGTAAAGTATTTAAAAAAAACACAACACCCAGAATAAAGTCCTTTAATTGAAATAAACACACAATTCTTTATTGTTCTAAATTAAACCATACTTACCGTCACGCCCATTCCAGCTGAAGCCAATGTCTTCTGCAATAAAAGTAAAATAATTAAGCAACCTCATCCTTACCTTTCCATGGTTCCCACGACAGCTTCAGCTCTGCTACATCGAGATGACAGGCTGGACCGCAGCAGAACGCTGCCATCCAGCCTGTCATCCCGCGGACACTGAGAAGCGCAGGCATGCTTGCGCTCCTCAGTGTCTCGCTGTGACGGCATAAAGATGAGACAAGTTCATGTCCAATGAACTCGGCGCACCTCATGCACGTCACTGACAGCGTGGGAGAATTCTCCTGCACTCAGCACTTCAGCGTGAAAATTCTCCCACGCTGTCAGTGACGTACATGAGGTCAGCTGAGTTCATTGGACATGAATGAGCTCACCTCATGCACGTCACTGACAGCGTGGGAAAATTCTCACGCTGAAGCGCTGAGTGCAGGAGAATTTTCCCACGCTGTCAGTGACGTGCATGAGGTGAGCTCATTCATGTCCAATGATCTCAGCTCACCTCATGCACGTCACTGACAGCGTGGGAAAATTCTCCTGCACTCAGCGCTACAGCGTGAGAATTCTCCCACGCTGTCAGTGACGTGCATGAGGTGAGCTCATTCATGTCCAATGAACTCAGCTGAGCTCATGTACGTCACTGACAGCGTGGGAGAATTCTCACGCTGAAGTGCTGAGTGCAGGAGAATTCTCCCACGCTGTCAGTGACGTGCATGAGGTGCGCCGAGTTCATTGGACATGACCTCGGCTCATCTGGATGCCGTCACAGCCAGACACTGCAGAGCGCAAGCAAGCCTGCGCTTCTCAGTGTCTGCGGGATGACAGGCTGGATGGCAGCGTTCTGCTGCGGTCCAGCCTGTTATCTCGATGTAGCAGAGCTGAAGCTGTCGTGGGAACCATGGAAAGGTAAGGATGAGGTTGCTTTATTATTTTTCTTTTATTGCAGGAGATCGTTGGCTTCAGCTGGAATGGGCGTGATGGTAAGTATGGTTTAATTTAGAACAATAAAGGAATGTGTCTTTTTTTCAATTAAAGGACTTTATTCTGGGTGTTTGTGTTTTCTTTTAACTTTGACTATGGGGTTAGTAATGGGGGTGTCTTATAGACGCCTCTCCATTACTAACCTGGGCTTGATGTCAGCTGGCATTATAAGCTGACATCAACCCCAACCCTATTACCCCACTGCCACCGCTACAGGGCAGTGGGAAGAGCGAGGATAAGTGCCAGAATTGGCGCATCCTAAGGATGCGCCATTTCTGGGGCGGCTGACGGCTGGTGTTTCTAGCCTGGGAGGGGGCCAATATTCATGGAACCCTTCCTGGGCTATTAATATCAGCCCCCAGCTGTCTGCCTAGCCTTTGCTAGCTATTAAAATAGGGGGGACCACACGTCATTTTTTTGGGGGGTCCCCCATTTTAATAGCTAGTAAAGGCTAGGTATTTCGCTGGGGGCTGATATTAGTAGCCTGGGAAGCTCCGTGGGTATTACCCCCTTCCCAGGCTTCAAACATCTGCCCCAGCTGTCTGCTTAACCTCCGCTAGAGCCTAAAATTATGGGGATCCCCACGCCAATTTTTTTTTAAATAAATCCTTTATTTTAACACTAAATGACAAGTACAGTAATCAACACTGTCACTGTACTTCATATATATGTGACTGACATGTTTCTATCTACCTAATCTATGTGTGATTCTCTATTCCTTCTATTCTAAATTGTCGGGTACCGCTGCTGAATTGCCGGCCGGCTTTTTTAAAGAGACGGTGCATGAAAACACTATTATTTTTTTTAATAAATCCTTTATACTAAATGACAAGTACAGTAAGCAACACTGTCACTGTACTTCATATATATGTGACTGACATGTTTCTATCTACCTAATCTATATGTGATTCTCTATTCCTTCTATTCTAAATTGTTGGGTACAGATGCTGAATTGCCGGCTGGCTTTTTTAAAGAGACGGTGCATGAAAACACTAATATTTTTTTTAATAAATCCTTTACACTAAATGACAAGTACAGTAATCAACACTGTCACTGTACTTCATATATATGTGACTGACATGTTTCTATCTATCTAATCTATGTGTGAAGCTCTATTCTGTCTGTTATAAATTGTCGGGTACCGCTGCTGAATTGCCGGCCGGCTTTTTTAAAGAGACGGTGCATGAAAACACTATTATTTTTTTTGATAAATCCTTTACACTAAATGACAAGTACAGTAAGCAACACTGTCACTGTGCTTCTTATATGTGTGACTGACATGTTTCTATCTATCTAATCTATGTGTGAAGCTCTATTCTTTCGGTTCTAAATTGTCGGGTACCGGTGTATGCCGCTGATGAATTGCCGGCTTTTCATGTTTCACTGTGAGCACTGTTCCCATCGATTTGGGCAATCACTGTAATGCCACAACCACCATGGCTGTGGCATTACAGTGAGTGGCAGACAATCCCTGCATGATTGGTGCTCTAAATAGCGCCAGACATGCAGGACACGCTTTTGGTGCACGAACAGTTATCGAACATAACCTCGAACAGCCGAATTTTTTGCAAATCGTTCGCGTTCGTCGAACAACTCGAACACCGCCCAAAACAGCTCGAATTTGAGATTGGCGAACAGTTCTAGTCGAACACCGCTCATCTCTAATGCTTAGGTTTCCCACAGGAAACTTCACCGCTGCAAATGCAATGAACACCAAAGCTTCACCAGAGACAGGCTCCTTCAAAGAGGTCAGCATATAGTGAACTATAACTGCCAGTCAGCTGATGGATCATGTGGCTATTCAAAGGGAAGTGGGAATGGCACCAACCAACATCAGCTGACCGCACTCAAAAGGCTGCCAGCAAGAGACTAAGATTAACCCTTGCTGGATCAAAAGGAAAAAACTACATTTAAATTACAGCATAACCAGAGCTGCCACGAAACTCCAAATTATTCGTAACAGTACCCCTCTTTCTGCGAGGGGCCTCCGGACCCTCAAGATCGGACTTGTCCAGAAATGACATACGGCAGGAACACCATTAAACACCAGAATACATCTCCGTAGATCCTTGGTCCTCAAGGTTATGGCCAACGCAGACTGACGGTGATGGTAATAACGTAGGCTCCGGAGGCACGACAAACTTCCTAAGCGATGACCTGTAGTATTCGTTAGGGAAACACATCACTGGGGGCAACTCCAACTGGAAGGTCATGTAATACAGGTACTTTAGATGCAGTGACACAGAAGCACAGAGCAGCCAATACAGGGTTAATAAACAGGGAAAGTTTATGATAACAAGATGAATCTCCACGCAGGGAGTAACAGGGGAAAATATGGGGAAATAGCAGGTATTAGTCTGTAACTGACAGTTTTCAGTTTAACTAGATATAGCAGAGTCAAACTGGTAACAAACGACAGTTTTTTCACTTAGCTGACTTGTATCCTCTACAAAGCAGTTGCCAGCTGGTGCTGGTGACGCTGTCTTCAGGCTTCCCCGTCCAAACAATGCTCCATCTTCTGGCGGCAGCGGGCGGTCTCCGGTTTTACCCGCTGAGCCCCTAGTCCATAACACGGCACCTCACGTGCTCAGCTCCACGGACCCTGCATCTCTTCTCCCTACAGTCAGCTTGACTCCTCCGGTCCACTGCACTCGGATCCCTTGCTCCAAATCCTGTAGCCAGGAGCCTGGACCCTCTCACACTGCTCTGCTCTGCAGGACTCAGCTCCGCTTTCCCGCGCAAACGTCCTCGTCTCTCCCTCTCTCTCGTCACACCAGGAGTCCCTCTGTCACCTGACCTCCCAGCTCTCTCTCTCGACACTCCCAGCTTCCCTGTCACATGACTCCTGTGCTTGCAGTCTGTCTTCCCCCTGCAACACGAGGTATGGCTCCGGCAGTTCCGGATTCCTTGCTCTGAAAGTACTTACATCCCTGTCTTCCCCCACAGTCGTAGAGCTGAGGACGGCTGTGACGCTATATGGACTGATCACCCTAAATCCCAGAGTCCCCGAAGCGCAGTTCCCCCTGATATTTTTAGTGGACGTCCACATGTACTCATTCACAAACAGGTGCGGACCTGAACGTTTATTACCACATGTACGTTTGGAAACAGATGGTACTCTCCTTGCTGGACTGACAATGGAGGCGTCCCTCTGTGTCACAAAACTCCTACCATTAGAAGACTCAGTGGTAACAAGCACTCCCCCCCCCACTAATACTCCTGTGGGGACCCTGAGGTCTAGAATAAACCTGGGGAATGGGAAGAGTCTCACCCCAATTTTCTGGTAGCACCTTAGCTACCTCCACTGAGAAAGAGGGGTAGGTTTCACCAAGATGGCAGAGATAATAACACCAAAGCAACTGTTCTCACAAAATTTGCCCCAACTGACTACTTCTCGGGACCGGATTGTGTTTCTTCAGCCAGGGAAGGCCTAAAATGATGGATGTGGGCAGACCCTCCAAGACATAGCACAACAGGAACTCACCATAGAGTCCCTATGCGTAAGTTCACATTATGTACGACTTGGGTCAAATTACTCTAGCCAAAGGGAGCGAGAATCAATGGCAAAAATAGGAATGGATCTCGCTAGTGCTCTACAAATAAGACTATGGGACTGAGCAAAGCTTGCATCCACCAAACTGACTCCAGCTCCACTATCCACCAAAACCGGAATAGTCTCCGTTTTCCCACTCACTACTATGTCAGCTGAAATGGAAAACTAAGACATATTAATGGAGGAAATGTACCCACCCTGGTCGTCTCCATCCACATGACAAGGGGGATGTGGCTTATGAGATGGAACAGCAAGTTTGGCACGAGATGGATAAACATTGATGTAATGATCCGTAAGACCACAGTAAAAACATGCCTCCTTCCCATGGTGAACTGCAGGCAACCTAGTGTGAACGGAGGCACCCCCCAGCTGCATGGGTTATTCTGACAGCACCTGCTTGGCCTCCTCCCTAGGAACCACAACAAGGGGGCAGAGTTGGTGTAGATCTCTCCCTGAGGCATCTATCCACTCTGATAGCAAGGGCCATGACAGCCTCCAATGACCTTGGAGTAGCGTATTGGGCCAGAGAATCCTGCAGCCTAACTGACAGACCCTCACAAAAATGACTCCTAAGGGCCGGATCATTCCACCAAGTGTCAGTGGCCCACCTCCGGAACTCTGAGCAGTACTCTTCAGCCGGCCGAGCCCCTTGCTTGATCCTACGGAGTTTAGACTCAGCCAGAGAGACGCCATCAGGATCACTAGGGCCATATACTAGGGCCAAAGCTGCAAAAAACTTGTCTACCAACCGCAAAGATGGAGAGCTGAGTTGATCGGTAGGGAGAAGGCCCAGGACTGGGGATCACCCCCAAGAAGGGAGACCACCATCCCCACATGTTGTTCCTCACTCCCTGAAGAACTAGGGTGAAGCCTGAAATATAGTTTGCAGGCTTTACTAAAAACAACAAATTTATCTCTCCCTCCAATGAACTTGTCAGATAGAGATATCTAGGGTTCAGGCTGGGCATGAGCCGAGACCCAATACCCATACAATTGCTGAAATTGCTGCACCACCTGTGACCGCAACTGATTAACCTCATCCGTGACAATTTGAAGCAGCTGTGAAGAAGCCTGAGCTTGAGCCATAGGAACCCAGGAAAAAAAAACTGATGGCCGGCTATAATGTCACGTAATGACAAGGACTGGAGATGTAAGGCGGACGGCACAACACGTGAATGCAACGGGAAGATAGAGGGGGATGGAGGGCCCTAGCAATAGGGAACGAGGCAAGGGACACCTCCTGACACCAACTTGTGTTTGTCCCTACGCTCCCCTATCGACCCTACATGGGTCCTTCCCCCCATGCCTAAGCCCTTGCTGGCCCTGGACTTAACCTGGCTAGTTAGCAGGCCAGCGAGACACTAGTCTCACCACTACAATATGACAACACGATTAAGGTAAGACAAACAATGGGAAGATAACAACACAAAATACACTTAGCTTTCCAACAGGAAATTTCATCTCTGCAACTGCAACGAGCACCACAACTTCTCCAGAGACAGGCTCCTTCAAAGAGATCAGAATAGAATGAACTATAACCGCCAGTCAGCTGATGGATCATGTGGCTATTTAAAGGGAGGTGGGAGTGGCACCAACCAACATCAGCTGACCTTACTCCAAAAGGTGCCAGGAAGAGACTAAGATTAACCCTTGCTGGCTCAAAAGGAAAAAAATTCATTTAAATTACAGCATAACCAGAGCTGCCATGAATCCCCAAATTATTCGTGACACTCTTGACTTAATTTTTTTTTATACCCAATTTTTGCAGCAGAAAGGGGATCTACACATTGTGAGTAGGTAAGAATGATGGCACATTCCCTGAAGATTTTACAGTTGGAAACTAGATGAGAAAAATTTGCTATTGCCTTCAGAGTTGGTGCAAATCGATTTACAATCCCTGGTCAGTGGTCCCGCTGAATGGGAGCCCTGAGAAGCACCTTTTACCTAAAGGCATCTGCGGCTCTTCCTTTGATGATCCGGTCTGGTGCAACTTCATTGTTGAGGCATGATACACATGTGATGCCGTGCCAGACCGGCTAATCAAAAGAAGAGCCACGGACAACTTTAGGTAAGAAATGGTTCTCGAGGCACCTGTCCAGCAGCACAGATTACTGATGGGGGTCGATGGACCCGGTTGGACAAATTGATTCGCACCAACAATAATTTCCTTATATTATGCATTGTACAATAATGGTGGAAACTTGATAACTGGAGTGATTTATCACATGGGCATTCAATTAAGTGGATGTAAGTCACTCATCCTTTTCCAAATTTGGCCCCCATATATGGTGTAATGGTGAACCATAAAGAAGAACACTCACTCCAAAAACCTATCTTAGCCAATCCCTTTTACAGTATAAAACATTCAGTGAGTTATGCCACAGAGCAGACAATCGGCTCAGCAGACAAAGTGGACAGATTCCCATATTATTCCCAATATAGCCCTCTATGAGTAAAGTCCTCTATCTCCGACCTGAATGTATCACAGCTCGGAGAATTTACTGAAGTGGCAGATTTAATCCTGTATGTGAAGAGGTTGCATTTTCTTTCAGTGTCAGATGCGAACGACCTGCCCTGAAACTGCTGGTCAACCTGTCCCTGTCAATCAAAAGTTAGATGTACAGAGCCCTCACAAAAAATAAGAAAAGTGCGTGCCGGATAGAATATGAAAGTTACAACTACTATCAATAGCATGAACAGTCAGGTTCACATTCTGCTAGTAATGCGCAGGAGATAGCAAACCTTATGGAATTTAATCATTTGATTCAATAATTATAATTAGTTTTCCAATGGAATTTCGTATTCATTATATTTTAATTTTTTTTTTTTGCATTTTTAAAGCAAAAAGTCTCATTTGCTTCTATTTCCAGTCGGCCATATTTCATGTAGAATGATTACTCTTTAGGACAGATTGCTAGAATGTATATTATTACAATAGTTACCAGAATTTTCCATGGTGTGATATAATGGGAAAAATAGAAAATGAAACATTTTTACGTTTCTACATTTAGAAACCGTGAATTTAATCATTTTGGGCTCTGGCTATGAACGTTAGAAATAAAGTTACTGCTTTCATGTAAAGAAATCCCTAAACTGACTCTGCGATCTATTTTCCTGCTCCTTAGGGTGGACGCTAGTGTTGAGCCACCCCCGTAGTGTTCGAGTTCGGTTCGGTTCGTCGAACACCCGTGTGTTCGCCGAACTGTTCGTCGAACTGTTCGTCGAACACCTTCGAACACCGTTAAAACCAATGGCAGGCAAACAAAAACACATAGAAACACATAGAAAACACCTTCAAAGGTGTCCAAAAGCTGACAAACTGCTCAGAAGACATAACTAACACATGGAAAAGTGACAAGTACATATAGTCATGCGAAAATAAAAGAGGTGGAGGAGTAAAAGGAGGGGGAGACACAGATATAGGCATGTCATGCCCTTCTAAAATCCAAAAAGTGAGAAGCCGACACGGCCAGTCCGTTCCTGCCCGTGCCACCTCCGTGTCGCCGGGTTTGTGCCAGAGCCGTGGTGGACCCTGACGGCCAGCCCCCCTCTCCTAATACTGGTGCCTGTCCGCTGGAGGGTCGAGCCCCCCGCGGTGGGGGGGGAGTAACATCTGCAGAAGAAAGACCATCTTCCAGCCAAACTAACATGTCGACTTCTTTTCGTGGACAATGTGATACGATCCCTTTGTTACGGACACGCCCATCGCTACAAATTCCAGATGAGGCACAAAAACAGCAGGTGCTTCAGCGGATATCAAGTGCTCCTTCAATTGGACTCTCCTCCACCTCAACTTCAACATCACAAATACTCCAGTCCTCAGAGGTGTCACCCCAATCGCACTTGCTTCCTCACAGCTCCCAAGTCTCCAGCTGCCCGTCTGAGTATGGGGTAACACAGATGGTTGAGTCTGCACAGCTGTTTACTCATACTATAGCCTGGGAAACGGAGGTCTGCTCCAGAGCTTCTGTTAATCCAGACGAGGAAATGATCTGCACTGATGCCTAGAATCTTTATAAGTCGGATCCAGGACCAGATGAAGAAGGTTCTGAGCATAATGTAGACCCTCGTTCCCAAACTGTAACTCCTGTTGGTGGAGACAATGATGAAGACGATGATGAGACTCAAATACCTGATTGGAGCGACAACTTGACTTTTCGGTCAGGGCAGGAAGAGGTTGGCTTTGAGGACGACGGGTGTGATAACACACAGGGTGATGATGACAAGGTTGGAGATCCCACTTACTGTCAACCCACAGTCAGCCAGTCGATGAGGTCACCCGGGCCTTTGCCTGGCCTTTGGGATGTCGCGGTGGTCGGCTCCCTGGCCCGTACCCTGGGGTCACTCTTTAAAAGGGTGGATAATTGTTAATTTTATAAGAGTTTGTGACACCACCTGTGGTATCTGGTGAGAAGCACCAGTGCTGCAGCAGTCCACTGAGGCCCGTGATAAGGCAGCTCGATGGTATAGCTCCCCACAGGTGGAGCTAGGTCTCAGGGCAGCGTATGCAGGGGGAATGCAGGACAGGCGAGACCCAGCTGGGTCAGAGCAAGAACGGAAACGGACAGGGTAGTCACTTCAGTACCTTTTACTGGAGGAAATTCAGGCACATCCTGGAGCACTGTAGGGTGAAGGGTGCATATCAGGATCCTCCCCAATGAGCGGGTGTAGGGCCTCCTGTTTCTTGCCTCTGCGCAGTAAGTTTCTGACCTGCCTGGAGCTAGGCCTAACTTTGTCTCTGTCCTGCGCTGGCTGACCTTGTGGTAGGGCCTTGTCTTGAAGTTCACGCTCCCAGTATGCGGGGCCTAAGCGTCTCCTGGCTCTGTTACGTATCAGCACCTTAGCGATCCTGGGACTTGTAGTTCTCCAGGGATTCCGGTTATGCCTTACTGGGTCATAGAGATCCCGGTAAGCTCGGCTCCGGTGTCCGGTAAATGCTTCGGGGTGAGCTGGTTAAGCTCCTCTGCCCCTTATGTACTAACTCGCCACTCGCCTTCGGCCTACTCGGGCCCTCAATAGGCTATACACACTAACGGCAGCTTGCCGCGCTTCACCGATCTTATGACGCCGGCACACCTTAAGCTCTATCTGGGCTCCCTGAATCTAGCTAGCAGGAGCCTCGTGCTCCACTGCTGAACTATTAACTGAGTTCTCTAGACTAGACTGAGCTCCACTGCAGACTGACCTCTCTTAGGCTTCTCTACTGCAGGAACTCTTCAGAGGAACTGAACTGCCTAGCTCCACCTTCCCTATTTATATCCCTAACGGGCTCCCTCTGCTGGTCTGAGGTGGAAGGTGGAGATGTGTGAATGTTTATGGGGGCCTCTTGTGGAGGATTCCATCAATACACTCTTCTAGGATCTGTGATACCAAGCGCAGCGGGGCGTCACAGATGCTATTGACGACGAGGTTAGGTTGCGCCTTCCTGGACAGAGACGGAGTACTGGAAGCACGTCAACAACTGCATCCTCAACCACAACTCCGCCTCTGACCACAAGTCGTAGTGGCTCTTCAGGTCGCATGGGCTCTAAGCCTTGCATAGCCTGGGCATTTATTCAGATCGATAAGGATGACCCAACTCGTGTTATCTGTAATATTTGTCACCAAAAGCTAAGTAGAGGCCAAAAAATCCATAGTTTGAGTACTTCATGCATGTACCGTCACATGGATATGAAGCATAAGTTGCAGTGGGAAGCTCACTGTGCTGCAATGCGGCCTAGCAGGCTGGGCCAACCACCGTCTGCCCCATCTTGTGCATCCGCGGCCTCTTCATCCTCTGTGACTGGGGGGACAGCAGTCACACATGTTTTTGGACGCAGACCTGCCACCTCTTTACCTGCAACAGCCAGTGTGATTGGCAGGTCGTCAGTTCATTGGAAAGTGGAAACACCTGCTGGTGTTGAGAGCCCTCTGACATCGAGAGCACCACCTTTGGATCAAGGCAACCTAACATGTCCGCCTGCATCTTCCTCACAGACCGGCAGTTTGCCAGGGACACCCTACTCAACCCCGTCAAAGCACAACAGCCAGCCCTCGGTCCCTCAGATGTGGACAAGTAAAAGACCATTTCCTCCTAGCCATGAGAAAGCTAAGAGGTTGAATTTCACCATCTGCAAGCTGCTGGCTACAGAAATGCTGCCTTTCCGCCTGGAGGACACAGTGGATTTTTGAGACCTTATGTCCGTCGCAGTGCCCCAGTACCAGATGCCCAGTCGGCACTACTTCTCAAAGAAAGGTGTGCCTGCGCTCCACCAGCATGTCGCACACAACATCACCGCTTCTTTGAGAAACTCTGTGTGTGACAGGGTGCATTTCACCACAGACACTTGGACGAGTAGGCATGGACAGGGGCGTTACATGTCGCTGACAGGGCACTGGGTAACTATGGTGACAGCAGGACAAGGGGCTGCTGTCCAAGTCTTGCCGTCCCCGCGAGTTGTACGTCAATCCTCTTTATCTAGAAGTTCCTCCACTGCTTCTGCCTCCTCAACCTCCTCTCGGTCCTCCACCTGCACCCAAAGCCTGTCTGGTAATGCCACCTGCTTTCTAACTGCGCACCTCCTTACTATGCTGGCAGCAGGGCTCAACGGCATCAGTGTTTACTTTGAAATGTCTGGGAAATGTGAGTCACACAGCTGAGGACTTGTGGTCAGCTCTGGAGACCCAGTTTCATTAATGGTTGTCTCCACTGGACCTGCAACCAGGGAAGGCCGTGTGCGACAATGCTGCAAACCTGGGTGCGGCCCTTCGCCGGGGCAATGTTACACACGTGCCTTGTATGGCTCACGTGTTGAACCTGGTTGTCCATAAATTTTTAGCCCACTATCCCGGACTAGATGGCCTTCTGCAGAGGGCACGGTCGCTGTGTGCTCACTTCCGCTGTTCGCATCCCGCAGCTCAACGACTTACATCTCTACAGAAGTCGTTGGGCCTGCCAGTTCACCGGCTGAAATGCGATGTGCCGACATGGTGGAATTCAACTCTGCACATGTTGCAGCGACTGTGGCAGCACCGACAAGCCCTGGTGCAATAGTTTCTGACGTATAGCCTGGGCCAACGAGATCCAGAGGTGGGGCAAATCACACAGCAGGAGTGGTCTCAGATCAGGGACCTATGAAGTTGACGCGCCCCCTGGGCCGTGGGGTACCCGGAGCCGGGCCGGTAGACGCTGGGGGTTGTAGTCACTGTGGCGGTGACCCGGTCCGTGACCCAGGGCGGTCAATACAACGGTAATTTTTATATATGGATTTTATAATGTCCGACTACGCCACCTGTGGAGTGCGGCCAAAGGGGCTGCCGCTGCGGAACAGTCCTCTGAAGCTGGTTGTTTTGCTGCAATGGTATTATTACTCACCACAGGAAGAGTGTAGCTTCAGGGCAGTGTGGGTGGATGATGGTGGTTGTAGTGCAGGGAGTCAGTAATGAACACAGAGTCCGTGTGATGCAGTCCCAAGATCTTTACTCACAGTTGTTGCAGTCCAGATTACAGGTACCAGAGCTATCTCACCCGTCGTGCTGTGCGTACTCAGTGAGGGGCTCAGTCCACCCCCAGATAGCTCCAGAGTACTTAGCAGGACCCCCTTCTGTGTGTCCTTTCTCTGGCCTTCTCCCTGCACCTCACACCCAGTGACACGTCTATCCGGTATCCTCGGGCCTTGGCGGGCGACTTGTGTTCCGTCCCCTGGGTCCTATGTGGCTACCTTCTTAGTGAGACTGGTGTGGACTTTTGCCTGCAGTACATGAAATGCTGCAGCCTCCGGTTTCTAGTTGAGCCTTGCTGTTTCTCCTCTAGTTGAGGGACCGGTTCCCCTTATCTGGCCTGACCCCTCTACCTCCTGGTAGCAGCGGGAGTACAGGTGGCCTTCTGCACGGCCCCTAGCCCTAGGGTCCCTTCGGTTCCTGGAGCCTTCCTGCTCCCACTCCTCTCTTCTCTCCTTCAGTCCTGGGCCTCCCAGGCTAGGCCCGCCTCCGGAGCAGAGCTCATGCCGAGCCTCTGCTCCTGTCACTTTTCCTCCTCTGACTGGCTTGCTCTTTCTAAGATGGCTTCCTATTTATACTCTCCCTGTCATGTGCTCCCCTAAGCTGCTCCCCTAAACACCCACTACATAGGATCCTCCCACCAGCTAGGGACCTGGGACTGTGCTCTCCCTTAGGAGCAATCTCGCCCTAACCCCACTGCGGGTATGTGTTGGATGCAGGTGTTAGGGTCCCGAGCCATACGCCTTCCTTACCTGAGGGTGAGATACCACACCTCTGGGTGAGATGCAGTAACTCTGTGGTGACTGCACCCTCAGGGGCGCCACACACCTTTCTGCACAGTTTTGAAATTGCGACGAAGATGTTTAGTGCTGACGACGATGCCATTATCAGCATAACTATTCCGGTGATTTACATGCTGGAGCACACATTAAACAGAATTCAGAGTCAGGTGGTCGGACAAGAGGAGGTGGAGGAAGTAGAGGAGGAGTCGTATGCGGAAGGGATAACATCTCCAAGGTCCAGACGGTTGGCAGCACCAAGGAGGCAGGCATGGGAGGGTGGGGGAGAGGGATTAAACAGGGCGCATGGTAGCAGCCAAACTGTTGAGGAAGGTGCAGGAGCCGAGGAAGAAGTGGAGGATGAACTGGCGATGGGCATGGAAGACTCATCAGATGAGGGAGACCTTGATCACATTTATGTTGTGCGAGGTTGGGGGGAGAGGGCAGAGGAAAGAAGCATGATTCTTACCTCGCTACCAACACAACAAGGACTTGGTCCTCCTGGATGCGCAAGACACATGAGTGCCTTCTTGCTGCACTACCTGCAACATGACCCTCAGATTGCAGAATTCGAAGTAATCTCGACTACTGGGTTGCCACACTCTTAGATCCCCGGTACAAAAGTAAATTTGCCGAAATAATTCCTGCCATAAAAAGGGATTGACGCATGCAGGAGTATCTGCAGACGCTGTTGCAGAATCTTACATGTGCTTTTCCACAAAACACCAGTGGTGCACGAAGTGAATCTCACAGTTCTAACTTGCCAACCGCGGGACTGTCGAGTCTTCATCACTCAAACCGTAACAGTAACACAGTATCTGCTGGTAACAGCAATTTTGTGAAATCGTTTCACCACTTTTTTAGACCATCCTTTGCAAGGCCACAGGAGACAAGAAGTCTGACACATAGTCAATGCCTAGAGAGGATGGTGCAGGAGTATCTCCAAGTGAACATCGAAGCCATGACTGTGTCACTGGACCCTTGCTCATTTTGGTATTCCAATCTGGAAAAATGGCCGGAGCTCGCCACTCACGCCTTGGAGATCTTGTCATGCCCTGCAGCCAGTGTTCTCTCTGAACGTGTGTTCAGCGCTGCTGATGGTGTGCTGACAGATAAGCGCACGCGGCTGTCCACTGAGAATGTAGACAGACTCACGTTCATAAAGATGAACAAATCATGGATTCGCAAGGACTTTTCTAATCCTGTGTTATCCTTGGGAGTCTAAAAGCTTGAGGATTTGGTAATATCACCTCACCAACCGTTTTAAGCAATTGTGGGGCAATTGATGCCACTTAACCCTAGAACGCATGACCATAAAAATCTACACTTTCATATACCTGGGGCCTTTTAGGCCCGTGTGCAAATAACATTGAATAACTCAAACTCAAATGACAAACAACTATATACATGAAGAATACCTAGAGTTTCAAAATTCTAACTAAAGTAATCTTGCAGAAAATAGAAAACAATTAACAGGGCGGGACTGCGAGGCCCCAGGTATGCGTTCTAGGGTTAAGTGGTGTCTGTGCCACAATTTTGGGAAAAAATGGAAACTCTTTTTGGAGTCCCCTTGCTGTGTCTTACGTGACGTTGGCATCGTCAATTCAAGGTGGGTTGGGTCGCTCCCCCCCCCTTTTAACTGTAAGAAACTACATACACTATGGCTTGGGGTAACACAGATGATTGAGTCTGAAGAGCTGTTTACTCAGAGGTCTGCTCCAAATCTTCAGTGTCTGCTAGTCAGCGTAGAATTTTTAACTGCATCTAGCCTAGGCAATACTTTGGGCGTAGTAGCCCAGCTGCGAAGCAAGCTGCACCGCCTGTGTATCTAATAAGAATTTTTAAATGCATCTAGCCTAGGCAGACTGTGGGGACCCCCAACCAAACCCAGACGCTCAGCCCCCCTACCGCCCCCCCTTTCCTTGACAATACAATAATGTAACTCTTACAACTGGATGGGTGAGGATCGGTCACAGCTTTATTAACTCTTTATACTCATTCCATTAGAAAGACATTTTATTTCTAAAATAATTCAGCTTGTTGCAGCATGCCCTGGGTCTCCACTCCGGCAACTTGGCCAACAAGTGTAACTCTCCAACATGTCCTTTCTATTTCCAGGCCACGGAGGATCCTGCGTACTCGTATGCAGGACTCTGACCCCCACCCATCACTCTTAACGCTTGTTCCACTCCGTCCTGGAGTCCTGACAGGAATATGTCCAGTCCAATATCCATTAAGTGAACACCATCGGGCCGTATGAGGCCTGCTTTATCTCCTTCCAGTTGTCGGTGTCGTACCACTACACCGCCTCTGTCTCTTCTAAATTTTGCCATCCGAATATTTATTACCCGCCTTGTCCGTTCGATGGCCGTGATGTCTCGCGCACCTTGCCATACCGCTATCGGCACAATCTCTGACCATACTATAGCTAGTTTTGTGAAAAATTCTCTGAAGCGCTCAGTGTCTAGTTTCATTATTGCCATTAGTTATGCGCTCTTGTGATGACCTAGGTTGTTTCCCCCGGCCTGTATAACTAAGATGACCAGACATCTTGCCTCTCTCCCTACCTTGATTACCTCCATTAGTACCTGTGGCCATAGCAGGCCTCTAATACCTCTCCAGTTGAAATATGTGTTATGAAACTCTAATTTCCTCCCGCCTGGGCGGACTTTCGCCCTTTAATCTGCCCAATATATATACGAGTGGCCTATCACCCACACTGTTGGCTTAGCGTCACCTGTAAAAGAAACAAACCACGTTAGGATAACAAGTCCGGTCTTATGTATCTTGCCAAACACGTGGATCACCATCTCTCTATCCTCTGAACTTCCGTTTCTGATAGTCCTGCTCTTGCTGCTTCTGTGGCCGCGCCTATGCGGAATGAGTGTGTCCCGTAATCTTTGGGGTGGTTCCCTGCCGATGTTATGCATTTATTAAATATAGCTTGGAACTGGTATCTTGATAATGGCGTCCCATCAATGTGTGATAGGAACAAATTACTTTGTGATCTGATGGTTAGATATGGTTTTACTATTGTTACCCGACTCAGTGTACCGTTTGTGGGTTGTAGAAGTACCCAAGTGCCCCTGCCCGCTGGAACCATTTTCGATTTGTGTATGCGTAGACGTATTGCATTATTGCCTATGACTACGTACTGGTGTAATAAGCCTCCACTGGTGCTAATTTTGGATTGAGGGACTAATTCGCTTATGCATAGCGCCCCGAAGAAGGCGATCACAAATGCAGTAGACAGTAGTGTTGCTTCAAATTGTGAGTGTCATGTTAATGGTGTTAGGGATATGATGTGAGAAATCAGTTTTAGTGACACGGGACGGGACGTCTACACTCCTGACTTGGCTGACCCCTTTTCCACCCTTTTATGGATTGTCTGATGATGAATCTTTGTCACATCTCCCCAATTCAGTAGTTGGAAGTGAAATGCTACTCCGGTCAGACACCGCTGCGCTGACGCCCCTGATATGCCCCTCATCATTAGCTGGTGGAGAAATTCTATGGTGACTTGTGATCTGGCTTGTTCACATTGGTCAACCCGTCTGCCTGCTACTAGTCGTGTCCACTCTTCCCATGCCTTACCGTATGCTTGCCACGTCGACGGGGCAACTGACGCTCTGATTAATGGCATCAACTATTCGCCACTAGATCCCATAGGGAAGGTGGGCAACTGTTGTCCCGATGGGTGGGCATTGTGGAAGAGCTCTGTGAAAATCTGCCAATTGAATTGTTATAAAGCGTTAGCAGCAGCTTTAGACCCCTCAGCATAGTGGCTAGCGCGGACCCATACATTGTGTTTTAGGCACAGGAATGCTAGCCTGGGTAGTAGGCCTAGCACTGGGAGAGACGATGATGCCATCTTATTAATGCAGTGCGCTAAGCTGGTGTTTTTTGTTATGAAGCGTATATTTTTGTAAGCCAGGAGCGAGCCCCATATTTCTATTGCTACCACTATTGGGAAGAAAAATTATTTTCAGGGCTAGATGCAGCGAAAAATTATTATTAATTGAAAAGCTGGTGGAGCTTGGTATAGATGGCCTAATACAATGAGACCCACACACTGCTAGAAGGCCAAATATTTTTTCAGAGTTAGATGCAGAAAAAAATTATATTCAGTTTGCAACCTGATGGAGGTCAGTAAAGATGGACTAATAGAACAAGTCCCACACACTGCTAGAAGGCCAAATATTTTTTCAGAGGTAGATGCAGACAAAAAATTATTTTGAATTTGCAACCTGATGGAGGTCAGTATAGATGACTAATAGAACAAGTCCCACACACTGCTAGAAGGCCAAATATTTTTTCAGTGCTAGATGCAGAAAAAAATTATATTCAGTTTGCAACCTTATGGAGGTCAGTATAGATGGACTAATAGAACAAGTCCCACACACAGCTAGAAGCCCAAATATTTTTTCAGAGGTAGATGCAGAAAAATATTATATTCAGTTTGCAACCTGATGGAGGTCTGTATAGATGGATTAATAGAACAAGTCCCACACACAGCTAGAAGCCCAATATTTTTTCAGAGGTAGATGCAGAAAAAAATATATTCAGTTTGCAACCTGATGGAGGTCTGTATAGATGGATTAATAGAACAAGTCCCACACACAACTAGAAGCCCAATATTTTTTCAGAGGTAGATGCAGAAAAAAATATATTCAGTTTGCAACCTGATGGAGGTCTGTATAGATGGATTAATAGAACAAGCCCCACACACAGCTAGAAGCCCAATATTTTTTCAGAGGTAAATGCAGAAAAAAATATATTCAGTTTGCAACCTGATGGAGGTCAGTATAGATGGACTAATAGAACAAGTCCCACACACTGCTAGAAGGCCAAACATTTTTTCAGAGCTAGATGCAGAAAAATATTATATTCAATTTGCAACCTGATGGAGGTCAGTATAGATGGACTAATAGAACAAGTCCCACACACAGCTAGAAGGCCAAATATTTTTTCAGAGGTAGATGCAGAAAAAAATTATATTCAGTTTGCAACCTTATGGAGGTCAGTATAGATGGACTAATAGAACAAGTCCCACACACAGCTAGAAGCCCAAATATTTTTTCAGAGGTAGATGCAGAAAAAAATTATATTCAGTTTGCAACCTGATGGAGGTCTGTATAGATGGATTAATAGAACAAGTCCCACACACAGCTAGAAGCCCAATATTTTTTCAGAGGTAGATGCAGAAAAAAATATATTCAGTTTGCAACCTGATGGAGGTCAGTATAGATGGACTAATACAACAAGTCCCACACACAGCTAGAAGCCCAATATTTTTTCAGAGGTAGATGCAGAAAAAAATATATTCAGTTTGCAACCTGATGGAGGTCTGTATAGATGGATTAATAGAACAAGTCCCACACACAGCTAGAAGCCCAATATTTTTTCAGAGGTAGATGCAGAAAAAAATATATTCAGTTTGCAACCTGATGGAGGTCTGTATAGATGGATTAATAGAACAAGTCCCACACACAGCTAGAAGCCCAATATTTTTTCAGAGGTAGATGCAGAAAAAAATATATTCAGTTTGCAACCTGATGGAGGTCTGTATAGATGGATTAATAGAACAAGTCCCACACACAGCTAGAAGCCCAATATTTTTTCAGAGGTAGATGCAGAAAAAAATATATTCAGTTTGCAACCTGATGGAGGTCTGTATAGATGGATTAATAGAACAAGTCCCACACACAGCTAGAAGCCCAATATTTTTTCAGAGCTAGAAGCAGAAAAAAATTATATTCAATTTGCAACCTGATGGAGGTCAGTATAGATGGACTAATAGAATGATGCTATGCCCAAAAGATTTTACTTCACTAGGTGCAGTAAAAAAATTGGTATTCTATACACAGTTGGTATATCTTGCAACACAGATAGGCTACTCCACTGACTAACACACTCTGCAATAGGCCAAAAAGGATTAGCTTTGCTAGATTGAGCCAAATGCTGTGAAAAAAACTTGCACAGCACTGGCACAGACCTGCCTGGCAAAAACTGATAGGAACTGATGTAACCTAGTCCTGAAAAGGACTCCAATTACAATTAGTCTTTACTCCCACAATCTATCTATTTAAGAGCACAGACCTGCCTGATAAAAGTCGTAGGAAATGCTGTAACCTAGTCCTTAAAAGGACTGCAATCACAACTATTCCCTACTCCCAAGCTATCTGTAGATTTGTGCGAAAATTGGCTTGAAATTAACAAGGTATAGCGCACACAGCAACAGCGGTGCCGTCTAACACGCAGCTGCAGCAGTGAGAAAATGGTGGCGACGGGGAAAATGGCTTGGTCTTATAGGGCAAGGACATGTGACATACACTGCCAATGACACATGCCCTTGCTTGTGTGAAAAAAAGCACTTCGCTCCGTGTGTGCGCTGCTGATAGGCTGACAGATTGCACCTCCCCACTGCAAATGCGGGAAAGAGAAAAAAAAATGGAGATCTTCATTGTTCCTGCAGAGATCCATCCCCTGCCCCTCCCCCCGCCCCGCTGTACACTCAAACTGCGTATTAACATTAATTTTCATCATTACTGAGAAAAAATCCAGTTATGATTTTGGTGCACGAACAGTTATCGAACATAACCTCGAACAGCCGAATTTTTCTCAAATTGTTCGTGTTCGCCGAACGGCTCGAACACCGCCCAAAACAGCTCGAATTTGAGATTGGCGAACAGTTCGAGTAGAACAACGCTCATCTCTAGTGGACGCACTTGTATCTTAATTTTTCCGCTTTTGATTTTTCTGCAGCAAATTTCTCAGATTTATAGATTTTGATGCAAATTTTCTCCAGAATTGCTGTTTCACATTCAGTATGTTGCAGTGCAAAAATATACAGTGGGGAATCACGTTACATCCCAGCTTAAAAATAGTTATTTAAAACCGTAAAAATGTAAAAAATATATATATTTATATATAACTATGGGACAGATTAATCATTTGCGTTTTTTGTTGTCTCTTTTCTTTTTTTTGTCTTGTGCTGACGTTTTTTTTGCGCCAAACCTTGGACGAATAATGATACTCATAGAGAGAAAATATCCAGCTCCTGCAGAAAAAAATATTTTTTTTCTATAAAAACATTATTTTATTCATATACTTTAAAATAAAGGGTTAAAAACAATAAGCATTTGGCCTACGCGTTTCGAGCGCTGAACGCTATAATCATAGCCAATCACTTATGATTAAGAGCGGTCAACGCTTGAAAAGCGCAGGCCAAGTGTTTCATGTTTTAACCCTTTATTTTAAGAGCATATCAATAAAATCATGTTTTTATAAAAAAAAAAAAAATTTCCATGGGAGCTGGATATTATCTCTCTAGAAGGACTGAAGTAACATTTGCAACTTTTTGAAAAATAGAAAATAATAAATCAGGTTGAAAACATCCGTAAATCCTAATTCTTGCCCACAGTTGCAAACTAAAATAAAAACCGAACACGTAAAATAAACTTTAAAAAAAATAATGTAAAGATAAAGAAAATAAATGTGCAAATATAACAAAAATTAGACAAAAAAAAACAGGCAAAAATGCAATAATGAATCTCGCCCTATATTTTTTTTAGAAACCATTTGAGCGCAATTTTAGGATTAAAGGATCAATGTAGATCACAACTGAATAAGAAAAAGCACGAATTGTGTTCTACTTTATTTAAAATGAAGATGACATTTTCAAGATAAACTTTTTGTGTCCAAAATCAGGAACGTTTTGTAAAAATGTTAAAAATCTTAATGATGAGATTTACTAAGAACATACATTTATGTTATTATTTTTTCTTTACTTTTCCTTCTATTTTATGTATTATTATGTTTGATAAATAATATATTCAAACGTTTTTGTACATTTTTAATCATGTTAACTGTTTAAAAAATATATAAAAACAATAAAAAAAAAGAGTATTAATATTATGGCAAATATTCATTATAACCAGTCTGAGTGTGGTTACCAATAATGAGTATTTTTTGTAAAAATATTCTAACACCCAAAAATTGAACTTTAAAAGAAAAAAGAAAGTTCTTACAGATCGTATATATTAAAAAAAAAAACACCCTTAAAAAATAAAGTAGAAGAACATTAACCGTAGAAAGGTACAGGAAAATAAAAAGACACAAAGAAAAAAAAAACGATACACCAAAGTCGAAAGTTGTCATGAAATTCCGGGTGAATAGTAATGGGAAATGACCAAGAAAATTCTCTGAGAAAAACTTATGCTTAAGATATTATTAACTCTCATTTTTGTCAGTATACCAAGTTTTACTGTAGGATGAATCTACTGTACGTCCATCTGTTAATGTGTTTAAATGAGTCTATCTAGAAGTCGACTTTTAGTCTGCACATTTGCTGTTTTTGGATCCGAATATTCCTGAATTTTATTATTTTTTTTTTTAAAAGTCTTAAAATTTTTTTTGTTTTATTTTATATCTTGGACAATTTAAAATTCTACAAATAAAAAAATTGAGTCTTATTTTAAATATATATTTTTTTTAAATTCTCCAGAATTAAATACTTTTTTTTTTTAAGTTTTATAAACGGTAAAAAAAAAGAAAGAAAGAATAAATCATCATTTCTCTTTATGCCCTGACAATATATTATACAGTTTCTCTCGTGAAGCAGCCATGACATACAGGACACGTGTGTGGTTTGTTCATTTACGTGCTTGCCAGTGATTTATGGAGTATTAGTTGCAACAATATTTATATTGTAGTATCTTTTGTAAAAGGAAAAAAAAACTTTGCTTTTGAAATTTCCTGTCAAAATTGGTATGCTTTTAGCTTGTGCCAGAGGAAATTCTCTAAAGGTTTCCAGCATTCAATGACACTTTATATAACATGTGATATAGACAAAAGAAGACGATGCAGCCTTCATCGCTGGAAGAAAATATAAAACAACAGTTACTCTAAAAGGAATTCTTACATCCGTTCAAAAACGGAATTTTCAGATTTAAATCATCACTTAATATACAAAATGTTATCTACTATCTCCTAAATTCTGAGTTTCTGGTTTATTATTATTGTTATTCTTGTTTTTGAAGGTTTCTTGGACACAATACTTAGACGCTATAAGGACCATAGAATATAGTAATGTAGATACTGTTTATAGCTCAGCAAAAAGTTTTCCATTTGCTAAAAAAAAAAAAAGTTTCTAAGTTCCAGAATAACTTATAATGTATTATAAGATCTGTTTAATATTTTGTGTTTTAACAAATATTGACACTGGGCATGTTCTGTATAAATACTTGACAGACCCGGATTGGATTTATACACACCATGCTCTGGGTTCAGGGTTCTTTTGTGATGTTTTTTTTCTCTAAGTTTCCAAATGGGACTTCAAAAACTTCAGAAAAAAATAATTTTAATAAAAAATGTTTTTAAAAGAGCTACAAAGCTGGGAAATGTATTTTGTTTTTGCATTTAAAGATGCAATTTCTTTAGTCTCTTCCAAACACAATATTTTAAGGCCGTTTTCCCACGTTGAATAAATGCTGCGTTTTTTCATGTAATTTTACCGCACGTTTATTGGTAAAAAAAATTCCAAATAGGTTTTTATGGGGAGCCTTTAAAAAAAAACATGTAAAAAAATGCTGCTGTGTTTTGTAGTACAGAATCAACGCTTTTCTGTATTAAAAAAAAATGCATGGAAAAACGTTGCTTTAAACCTGCATCAATAAAATGCCACAAATAAAGGGGAAAACACAGAAAAAATGTAGAAAACAAAATCAGTGAAGATTGTTATTGCGTTTTTTTGGTGCGGACACCGGCAGAAAATCACAGCGCTTGTGCTATGTGTGAACACACTTTTAAAGTAGAATTTTCATAAGCATTTTTTGTTTGCATTTTTAATTTTGAAACATTTTTAACATGCATTTTTTTTGGCAATTTTCTAATTTTATGGAAAAAATGCAGCAAAAAAAAAAAACACGCTATATCCACAGCCTGCTACATTTTAAATGAAAAGTGGCAATGACCAAAAAAAACAAAGTTGCTAATTCATCAAGACTGTTCATTAAGGTTGTTCAGGTCAGTTTTGATGAGGAGGCATAGGGTTCTTGATTCTAAGGTGCCTCACCAAAAATCATACTCCAGTCAGGAATTAGACAAGCGGACTCGCCATGCCCCATCCCAACCCAGCTCTGCTGAATGTTTCTTGAAAACTCCAAAGGTTAAAAAAAAAATTGCACAACCTTTTAAAGTGTTCTAGGCCAGATTTTTGGTGTAAACACTAAATCGAGGCATACCATCCCAATTCATCAAGATGTTTACAACAGAATTCTGTCGTAAAACACTTCGAAATGAAAAAAAATTTTTGTGACTTTTGGCATTTTTGTGCAAGCCCAGGCCAGTCCTACTAAAGTAGTTGGAGTTTGGGTGGGTCGGGGAGTGAGATATCCTTGCTGCCCACCCTTATGGCTCATTCAGATGTCAGTGATTTTTCTCGTACCAAAAAACTGACGGAGGGACATCTGTGTTTTGGATCAGATTTTCATTTGTCAGTTTTCATCATCAGAATTTCATCAGTTTTTTCAAAAAAAAAAATTGAAGGAGGTTTCTCAAGTTTCAACAGTCAATGAAAAACGGACACCACATGGATGGCATCTGAGCGCGGTCCGATTTTTTTCATGGATCCATAGACTTACATTGGCGAGTTTGACTCATTACTCAGACCAAAATCAGACACATCTCTGTTTTTGTGCCCACCACTTGGTTTAAAAAAATACACGGACATGTAGAGTGTAATAGGTCCAAGTTCTACCCATGAAAACCACAGATGGATTTTGTACATGTAAAACTGATGAGTGAAGAAGCCTTTAGTCAAACACATTGGTGAATTTAATGATAAGAAATTGATCAGTGGAAAGACTTGTAGATTTTTTTTTTTTTTTAAATTTCATTGGCTCAAAACCTGCTCCAAAAATGTAAAAAAAAAAGTTCTCACTTAGCCTATGTGCACACAGCTAGAGATGAGAGCACCAGGGCAAAAATTTAATTTGTCTGTTCTTGCAGTTTTTCATGGAAAATTTGATTGTCAAAGCAGTTATTCTTCATGAATTTAATGTTTCTCATTACACTTTGGACTCTCTACAGACCCCAGAGCAGAATACATCTAAGATGCAAAAAATAAAGATATCATATACTCACCATTCACCTCTCTGGCCCCTCCGTTCCTCACTGTCACCTATCCAACCCCTCCACTCCTCACCGTCACTTATTCGGCTCCTCTGCTTCTCACCGTCACCTATTCGGCTCCTCTGCTCCTCACCGTCGCCTATTCGGCTCCTCTGTTCTTCAACGTCACCCATCCGACCCCTCTGCTCCTCACCATCACTTATCCGGCCCCTCTGTTCCTCACCGTTACCCATCCGGCACCTCCGCTCCTCACCGTCAACCATCTGGCCCCTATGCTCCTCATCGTCACTCAGCCAGCCCCTCTGCTGCTCACCGTCACACATCCAGCCTCTCCACTTCTCACCGCCACACATCCAGCCCCTCCAGTCCTCACCACTCACCTCTCCGGCCACTCAGCTACTCACCATGACCCATCCAGCCCCTCCACTCCTTCCCATCACCCATTCGGCCCCACCACTTCTCACTGTCACTCATTTGGCCCTTCCACTGCTTACCGTCACCCATACGGCCCTCCACTCCTCACCATCACCTATCTGGCCCCTCCACTCCTCATCGTCACCGATCAGGTTCCTCTACTCCTCACCGTCACCCATCCAGCCCCTCCGCTCTTCACCTTCACCCATACGGCCCATCCACTCCTCACCATCACCCATCCAGTTCCTCTACTCCTCACCATCACCCATTCAGCCCATCCGCTCCTCACCATCACCAATCCAGCCTCTCAGCTCCTCACCGTCACCCATCCGGACCGTCCGCTCCTCACCGTCACCCATCCAGTTCCTCTACTCCTCACCGTCACCTATCCAACCCCTCCGCTCGTCACCATCACCCATCCGGCCCCTCCACTCACCGTAACCCATCCGGCCCGTCCACTCCTCACCGTCACCCATCCGGCCCCTCAACTCACCGTCACCCATCCGGCCCGTCCACTCCTCACGGTCACCTATCCGGCCCCTTTACTCCCCACTGTCACCCATCCGGACCCTTATCACATCATCTAATCCCCGCTGCTCGCACTGAAATCCCCAGGTCTCTCACACTGAGCTGAGACTTCAGACTCTGATGAGGCTTGGTAAGGTTCTTTGTAACCGCCAAGAGGTCTCGACATCATGACATGCGCCATTACCTTGCATGCACATGCGCAGAACTGTATTCCGCGAGAGCAGCGGGAACCAGAAGAGGGAATAGGATCAGACAGATGACAGTGAGCAGTGGAGGGGCTGGAGAGGTGAGCAATGAGGGAAGTATAAGGATTTTTTTTTTCGTTTTTTACCTTTTGATGACCTTTATGGTTCAGAAAAATGTTGGCCTTTAACGAGTCCCGTGGAAGCGAATTGCTAAAAATCCGCATTTTATCAAATGCATATTTTTGCAAAAATTTTAGTAAAATGCAATTTCATTCAAATTTATTCACACATCTCTACACACAGCCTCTTATAGCCTCCGGCAGACTAGCATTGTTTTTGCTCTAGGAAGACGGCAGTGTGTTTCCTGAAATGTCTTCCTTGACGACAAGTCGCCTGAAGAATGAACTGGTCGCTTCTTTTAGCCACTTCACGGTTTTTGAAACGTAAAGTTGTTAAAGGATGTTACAAAATATGGAACACGTGCACAGCAAGTCATTCTGACATTGTGCATATCTTTCATTTTTTTAACACTTTTCAGGCTGGTTCCAGGCAGAATCCACCTGAAAAAGACTTAGTGTGAGCACAACCCTTATGCTAACAAACAAAACTGCATCAAAAACTGCAGTCTTTTTTCTAATAGACTTTTCTTTTGTATTCAGTAGTATTGCTGCTTTTGCACCAATGTTTCCAAAGTGCAGTTGATACATTTTTCTCAAAATCTAAAATGCTCTTTTTTTATCTTTTTGCGCCTTTTTCAAGCACAAATTTGCAAGAAGTTTCTTATAGAGTTTTTTTTTTTTTTTCAAAAACACCAGGAAAAACACATTTACAAATCATCATAAAACAAATACAGCACGTTAAGAAAATAAAATCAGTATAAAGGTTTGAAATGCATCTTGATTTTAGAGTATTTTGGAAACAGGCTGTCACTTTTCTAGTGCTTTTCCTGAAGAAAAAAAGCAAAAAAAACACTGTCGTTAGATTTTGGTTGTTAGTCAATAGGAAAATATGAAATGCTCTTCAATTAGAACTTTTTTTGACTTTATTTTGAACTTTTTTTGACTTTATTTTACACTTTTGGTGCATGTTTTGTTTCCCTTGATTTTTTTGCTTTATAAAAACATATGAAAATCATGGCAGTTTTCTAAATAAAAAAAAAATGCTGCAAAAAAGAAAAGTGCAGGAAACTGAAATGAGATATTAGATATGTTTTTCACATCTAACGTTTAACTTAAAACACCGGATGGAAACTAATGGAGAAACTGCTCCGGTTATTTCCAGCGAGTGTTCCTGTTCCTTCCTGCACAATGAATCTATTTTTTTTTGCCGGACAGGTGCAGGTGTTGGTCGCTGTTGGGCCGGATCACAATGTTTCCGGTAATACTGTGATCCAGACCAGTTACAGAGATTGAATGGTGGAAAAGTCCATGCATTTTTTACATGGGTTTTGCCATCAGTCCTTATCCGCTGTGTTGCACCAGGCTCAAAAAACTGACCGTGTGTCTCCTCATCCGATTCTTTTGGATGAGGAGAAGATGGAAAGCAAAATATCCCCATTGTGTCAGTGTGCAGAAATCAGACCACACTCAGATGTCATCCGAGTGCAGTTCAATGGTTTCCGCATTCTCATTGACTTGCATGGCCGAGTGTGATCCAAATATTTGATCAAGCTCAGATATGCAGCTTTTTTTTTTTTGCTTGGATAGACTTGGTCCGAGGAAAAGATCAGACACACCGTCCTGTAGGCTAACATTAGTATGGGGGCGATCTGATGTCGGATCGCTCTAAGACCGATAATACGGTCGTCCTCACCCGCCCTTACGCACGCCTATGATGCAATAGAATCAGGAGATCTGTCGCCGGCCCGAACATCCATGTTTCATCGGAAATCTGAATTTGACCTTATACTTATCCTTCTTTTTGGACATTCTCCAGGATTTAGCCAAAAGAATTGTGTGTGATTCCAGCCTTAAAAATGTTTAGTTCACTGATGAGAACGGAATATAATTCGCATCACAAATGTACAAGAAAAAGGGAGAAGTATAAAGTTTCCTTCCATCCACATTTTTGTATTTTTAAACTCTTGTCAAAAGAAAAAAAGTAAGAAAACATGAATTCAAAACATTTTAAAATGGTTTTCAAAAGGCGCGGGCTTCCAAAATAAGGTACTAGTCTGCATATTACTGTACATAGTGGAAAAAAATCTGCTGCAGGAAATCTGAGGTGGAAAAGGAGGTGGTCTTCCCAGAGAGGTGGTCTTCTGGAGAAGCTCCACTATATTATTATTATTATTACTTATTTATTTTTTTATTATTATTATTTTCTCAGCAATTTTTGGTCATTTGGGATCATTTTACGAAATCTCAGGATCTCTTCAAAATTTATTTTTCAATTCTAATGTCAACCTAATGCACAAAGTTAATACATTTTTCATATTCTAAGTAACTGAATTCAATGGTTCAATATACATATACAGTATATATATATATATATATATATATATATATATATATATATATATATATACATAGTTTAAAAATATATATATATATTTTTAACCATTCAATTCAATTACTTAGAATACTAAAAATGTATAATATACAATATGTAAATATATATTTATTTATTTATTTTAATTTACATGTCTTTTTTTAAGAAAAAGAAAACACCATCACACAGTACATTCTTAAGAAAAGCTTAAAAAAAATAATTTTTCATTTTTTTTCCTGTCTATGAAAAAAAAAGGTAGATAGCAAAATATTATTTTTGGTTGTAATAGTTCTGAATTTTGGAAAGTACTCCACACAGTTAATAAAGGAGAGAAAAAAAAAACACTTTAAATTGCTGCCACATTTTTCTGGATTCTTTATATGACAGGAATGTAGAGTTGATACATTGTATGTTAACACATTCCAAAATTAATGATATTTTTTTTTTATGCGTTCTCAATAGAAAAAAAAAAAAAACACTTTGTAGTGAATGTTCCTACAACTTTTCCATACAATAGTTACAACATATCTTTTCTTTCTTTCTTTTTCATCCTAAGCAGATACAAAAATATTCATTTCACTCTGATGTTTCACACCTGTCAGTTTCTCAGCATTTCACTGCTTTGGAATTTGAGACTTTGTAACCCTTTTTTGTTTTTTTCTTTTTTACACCGCAGAATATCTGGAATATTAGTCAACATCATGGAGCTCGCTGAGTCTGGGTTTTCTCTGTAGATGGAGCGCGCTGCCGCTCTGTACTTGGGACACAGTAAAGACTAACATTGTATGACTATAAAATTATATCGCCCGGGGTACGTGTGTGTTAATGCATCAAAAAAACCACAGGCTGATGTGACCTGAAGGAAGAGAGAGAGGTTTTTTGTTTTATTTTTCATATTGTTTGTGTTGAAAAAATAATAAAAAAAAAAATACAAAACATTCTAACATGATCTGGACCATGCACACAGCACTACAAGTATGGAGTACAAGTGTGCTCCTGCTCTTTGCTTTTCTTGCCTCCATTTGCCATACAGGTGAATCAAATCGATTGTTCCCTGTTATCAGCCGTTTAAGGCTGTGCAGAAGATGACTGTAAGGATCTTCAACAGGATAAGTGACAGAAGAGTAGATAGATACTTCACATGCCCCATAATCATTACTTTATGCCTCATATCTCCAGTGCGGAGAACCTCCAGAAGCATCATGTCTTGTCATATGAGCCCTTTAAATTAAAGGGGTTGTCCACATTTGTAAAGAGTTGTTTTTTGTTTGGCTTTTACAGACTCTTTGTTTACCCGGACGTTCAACTTTGATGAGGTCTGTGGTTATAAATCAGCTGATAGGAGCTTAAAAAAACAATAGATAAGAGTTTAACAACTCACTGATTGATTCTCAGTTGACTCATTTTGCAGCCACCAATAGAATAGGCAGTGTAAAATATATACTATGCAAGACAATCCGGTACCATAATTTTTAATGAAAACTCAATTACAAATATTATTTTAGATCCAAAAATGTATGCTTTTAGGATTGTTCCCAAAAATGGACGACCCCTTTACGATGCCGCTCAAAGTTAAAGGGGACGAGACACTCTCATAGGAGAATTCCACTTGCAGCAAACTGCGAGAGTGTCGACACAGACCATCGTGAGACGATCAGTCCTAGAGGAGCAGAAAACTTAAAGGAAGAGTAGGTTCTCCTATGATAAATTGTCATAAACAGCTGATCTACTCTGACGAATATCCCTTTAAAGAGACGACTGACTCATGATTGGTCTTTCCAACTGAAACCACAGCCACAAAATATTTGCTTTAGCATTAACCTGGTACATTAAATATTGGGCTTTTTGAGAAATACTAAATTGTCCTCACAGCCAAAAAAGCTACTGCACCTGGTAAGAAAGTTTTGGCAAAACCTTTGGAAAACTTGACCAAAACTTATGTCCTAATAGGCACCCTGTGAGCAAAGCGGACACAGTATGCTGCAGAATTAGAGAATCACGTGTTCAAGCTCCAAGTGAGACTGAAAACAGATCAATATTTTATTATATAAAAAAACCACAGCCTGAGTCTCATTAGTATTGTGGTTCTTGTATGGTTCACAGTGTGAAAATGACTGATAACAGAAACTCACAGCATCTCCTTACCATTGGTTAGGGACACACTGGGACTTGTAGGTTCATGCAATACAATTGTATATGGGCTGATCTGACATTACAATTGATCACTGTACTAAGCTTGGTGCTCTATAGATTTACTGTTGGTGTTTCTAGCCCTGCATTCATGTACTGACAGTAGTTCTGGTGCTGCATTCATGTTCTGATGGTGGTTCTGGCACTGCATTCATGGACTGACAGTACTTCTGGTGCTGCATTCATGCACTGATGGTGGTTCTGGCACTGTATTCATATACTGACGGTGGTTCTATCGCTGCATTAAGATACTGACCGTGTTTCTGGCACATCAGTCATTTACTGTCAGTAGTTGTGGCACTGCATTCATTTACTGACAGTGGTTCTGGCTCTGCATTCATGAACTGATGGTGGTTCTTGTGCTGCACTCATGTGTTGACGGTGGTTCTAATCTTGTACACATATAGCAATCCATAACATGCATCATGGCTATGTTAAAACTTAAAAATCATCAAAACTTAGAGGTTTTAGATAGCGAAGAGGATTTTGTTGAGTTTCTGCTTCAAAAACTCAGTTTAAGTTAGCGTTTGTTCACACGCCTAGGGTGACTAGGGTAACTAGGAAATGAATAGAGCGGTCATCTTGATGGATTCAAAAGTTAAGGCCTGGAACATAAGTGTTGAGATCATGAAAAAAATGGAAAAAGTTTTCTGGAAAAGGATGTGATTATAGACAAAAAATACTTCGAAATTGGCCATAAAAATGTTGGCATAGGGAGATGCCACGTTTGACCTCCATGGCTGTTCCTCTTTTTTTGTAAGAAAAATTGGTCCTCAAACATAAAAAAGTTTTTTATAAGTATTACTTAAGTATTACGTGAGGAAATCAATACAAAATTGTTTCTTGCCCTGTGTGATTGTTGTGTTGTTCCTTAAGAGCTCCAATACTGCTTTTATGCCAGTCTGGTGGTGTATGCTTGTATACAAGCTGTTGACGTCAGTTTACTACCCAATGGAATATTGCCAATTGTCAGTTAATACTTACAAAAAACTTTTTATATGTTTCAGGATCAATTTTTCTTACAAAAAAAAGGAACAGCCATGGGGGCCAAACGTGGCATCTCCATATGCCAACATTTTTATGTCCAATTTTTAAATATCTTTTGTCTATAATCACATCCTTTTCCAGAATCATGCCATCTATTGGAAACGATATATGGACGATATTTTTCTCATCAGTTCCGGTAATGACGAAAACCTTCTCCACTTTTTCCATGAGTTCAACTTATGTTCCAGGCCTTACCTTTTCAAACCATCAAGACGACCGCTCTATTCATTTCCTAATTACCCTAATCACGCTTACAACAAATGGTTATCTGGAGACAGACCTGTATGTGACAAGAACAGTCTTCTCCATTGCTCCAGTTGTCACCCTAAGCACATTAAAAAAATCGCTTCCTAAATCACAACACTGTAGAGTAGAACGTTTCGTATCTAATGATTCTATCCACACGGTTAGATATGATGAAATGAATAAAAAATTCCACAATAGAGGGAACCCCGAGGACATCTTGAAATCACACTATTTACAAACTACATCAAACGTGATTCACATAGAATGGCTTTCATCAGCACTTAAGTTATCACCCTTTTAGCAGACGCATTAACCAATGCATTCTCAAACATTGGTCTTCGTTAACAAAAGCTTACCCCACTGTACCCGAATTTACCAGTAAACCACTTCTTTGTAGTAAATGACCTAAAAATATTAGAAATTACCTTGTGAGGGCAGATATAGGTTCTAAAAAACCAAGTACTATACAATGTACCATTTCATCACCACGCAGAGGGACGTTTCCCTGCCTTGTTGGTCTACAATGCTCTAATATCAGTAAAGGTGATTCTTTCACCCACCCTCGGTCTGGAAAACATTATTTGATTAATGGACATTTTACTTGTGAGTCATCCTTTGTTGCCTATCTTATTAAGTGCTCGTGCCATCTTGGATATGTTGGGGAGACCACCCAGCATATCCGGGACCGCATATCACAACACAAGTCCACCATTAGATGTTGACGTACTCTGTTACCCATCCCAGCCCATTTTATCTCCTTGGGCCACACGATTGCACAACTTAAATACCAAATTATTGAGCATGTTCGCCTTGGAAGGAGAGGGGGCGATAGAATGAAGAAACTCAAAGAAGGCGAATCCTTTCGGATTCATGTTTTACAAACCCTTTCTCCTTTGGGCCTTAACAAGGAATACGAGGTTCACTATTAACTGAATTCCCCCTTTAGATATACCTCGAGTCTGGCTCCTTAATGTGAATTCTTGCCATTCTTTCTCTTTAGTGTTATAGGTATGGTGTTGTGATATTACATTAACCTTTTTCTTTCCTCTCTTTTGTAGATTCCTTAATAGGCATCAACAGATATATAATCCTATACCCTTTCCTGGTCATCTCTGAGTCATTCTTTCCCTTCTTTTCCACTCTTCACCCTCTTTTTTCCTTGTTCTACTATATTTATTCTTTCTTTTTCTCCCTTTTCTTTACTCAGTCTTTGTTTATACAAAGGTATATCAACTTTATTAATAAAAAATATGGTTTATCTATAAAATGGAATTGCGCCCAAACAGGTGGTAAGGAAGGGAAGTGCCACTTGTCTTCCTTACCACCTGCTATTTTCATCTCTGCCCCATTGCACATATCACTTATTATTTCCATATTTGTAGATTTTAAATGTATATTTTTTTTTTATTAATAAAGTTGATATACCTTTGTATAAACCTTTAAGACACCATTTTTTTCTTTCTGGTCCTACCCTTATCCTTCAGGTAACAACATATTGCACACTGAGATTCTATATTCACCATTGACAATGGTTCTCTCCTTTTTTTAACTTCCATTATGTCATCTGTTTTTCTATGTTTTTCCTTTGGCATCTTACCATTCATCATTCCCTTTCCTGCCTACACCCATTTCCCACCATACCTATGCCCTTATTCCTAGTGAGGAATTCATCAAGACACTGTCCTTTATTTTGGACCACACCAAGTATCAACCTCTATAGAAGTTCACTCTTTTTTTCCCCTTGGGAATACCATAAAGTATCTTTTATTTTATTTCTATTTTTACTCTTGTTTTTGGCACCTTGAATATCTATCTATTCTTTGTATTTTGTATACATTCAATGTGATTTCTTTTTGCACACAAGATGAGCATTATCAATTATTGTTGTATAATGTGACCTACCTTATTTTGTGTACCTTATATTAATACTAGTTTATTTTTCTTTCTTCTTTGTTCATTTTCTTGTACATGCAGATATATCTTGAAAACGGCCATGATTGGCCGAAACGTCGATTGACTAATATATGAATTACCAATGAACTGTACATAGTTTGCAATTTGTGTGCCAAAGTTTCTACTTTTCTTATTGTGACATTAATTACTTCTGAGCACCCGTCATACCCGTCTGAGCATACAGTCGAGCACCCATTCCTCCATTTTTGTCAATGTGAAGAGTCATCATGGCGTCTGGACCAGATGGACTAAAAGAAAGAAAGTGAGTCCTATCAGAAAAAAAATAATATCTATGGTACCTGGATGTAAATGTTTATGACACGGCCAGCGTCTAATCAGTACTGTGGTTCCTGTATGATCCGCAGTCTTAAGATGGCAGCTAACAACAACTCCCAGTACCTCCTTGCCTTTGTTAAGGACATACTAGAAGTTTTAATTTTTTTGTGTTAAAATTGTATATGGGGCTGAACTGACATTACAATTAATCAATTTATTAAGTTTGGTGATAGATGAATAAACTAGTGGTGGTTCTGCTCATGTAATCCTGTACTAATGGTGATTCTGGTAACGTATTGCTGTAATGATGATGATTCTGGTGATGCATTTCTGTACTAATGGTGGTCCTGGTGATGTATTTCTGTACAATGATGGTTCTGGATCTGTATTTAGGTACTCATGGTAGTTCTGGTCATGTATTTCTGTACTGATGGTGGTTCTCGTGATGCATTCATGTACTGATGGTGGTTCTGGTAATGTATTCCTGTACAGATGGTGGTTCTGGTGATGTATCTATGTACTGATGGTGGTTCTGATGATGAATTTCTGCACTGATGGGGTTGTGATGCTGTATTTCTATACTGATGATGGCTCTTCACTGATTTTGGTTTTGTTGATGTGTTCATGTACTGTTGGTGATTCTGGTGCTATTTTTCTGTACTGCTGATGGTTCTAGCAGTGTAATACTGTTCTGATGGTGGTTCTGGTGCTGTATTCCTGTACTGATCATGAGTTCCATCCTTTATTATAGTCCAGAGCTGTAATTACTATTCTGCTTTTGGAGTCACTATGTACATACATTACATTACTTATCCTTTAGTAATCTATTCTGCTGGTGAAATCACTGTGTACAATTGTTACATTACATATCCTGTACTGATCCTGAGTTCCATCCTGTATTATATTCCAGAGCTGTAATCACTATTCTGCTGCTGGAGTTACTGTGTACATACAATACATTACTTATCCTGTACTGATTACAAGTTACATCCTGTATTATACCACAAAGTTGCACTCACTATTCTGCTGGTGGAGTCCCAGTGTTCATACGTTATATTACTCACCTTGTACTGATCATGAGTTGCATCCAGTATTATACTCCAGAGCTGCATTCATTATAATTGTAAATTCTTAACTTCAGAGTTTTCTATGTGCCCAAAATCTCACTAAGGATTGTTAATCAGTTGCTAAATATTTAGTAATTTGTCAGTATCTCGAGAACCTTGTAGATAGTGCTGTATCTATGAGTAACTTTGAAAAAGACATTTAATAGTATTTTGCAGGTTATGCTATAGTACGTAACCTAAAAATATCTGTCACACATGTGGATCATGGACCCACTGTGCCACGGGGTCGGGCTTACTTACGCAACTAAGCAGCTACCTGGTTTTCGCTAGAGCTCCTGATGGTGGAGTTAGATTTCAGCTGCAGGTAACCGCCAGATACCATTCCCGGTACTGCAGCTGCTGACCTTAGGGGATAGGATAGTGGACACGGGCTCAGAGTCTCTGGTAGGAGAGAATTTGGACTCCTTTTGGAACCACGGCGGAGAACAAGGGCACTGCCACATGGCCGGGGCATTGAGTATGTCAGCGTCCCTGTCAGAAGGAGGGAGAGGGAACACACAGGGACAGTGGCATTATCGTTGCAGTACCACCCCTTACACCACCTCTTCTTCAAGCCCACAAGAAATCTCCACAGAAGAAGTGAGACATCAATACCCTCCTTGGACTCCCACAATATCTCTTCAGGGTCAAATCCTTTCCAGACCACTAGACCTTCGGTCCTCAGGAGCACAGGAGTAGAAGAGAGAACGTGTTTAACCCCTTTAAAGCCCAAGACGTACTAATACGCGTCTGTGCCCTGGGACTTAAGAGCCTGACCCGTATTAGTACGTCATGGTGATCGCGGGCGCACACAGGCTGTGCGGGCGTGATCGCCGCCGGGTGTCAGCTGATTGTCACAGCTGACACCCGGTACTATGTGCAGGGAGCGGTCCTGCACCGCTCCCGGCACATTAACCCCTGCAATGCTGTGATCAAAGTCGATCACAGCATTGCGGTGGCTAAGGGGAGGTGATTGCAATACTCACCTCCTCTTCCGGCCTCCAGCGCTGTCTGCCGCGGTTTCCCGGATGTCGTCATGACAACATCCGGTTCACCAGACAGCAGGAAGATTTTTTGGTCATGCGCAGTGCATGACCAAACTATCTTCTCACTGTGCAGCGCTGACAGCCAGCATAACACAGGTATGATGCTCCATCCCTATGCTATGCAGGCGATCAGAATAAAAAAAGTGAAAGTCCCATAGTGGGACAAAGTAAAAAAGTTAAAAAAACTGCCAGAAAGTGAAAAAAAAAAAAAATAAATAAATTGTAAAAATATTAAAAAAAAACATCAATAAATATTATTATGAAAAAAAAACAAAAAAACAATAAAAGTACACATATTTGGTATCGGCGCATCCGGAACGACGTGACCTATAAAATTGTCCCACGAGTTAACCCCTTCAGTGAATATGGTTAAAAAAAAAAAACGAAGCAAAAAACAATGCTTTATCATCATACCACCAAACAAAAAATGGAATAACACGCAATCAAAAAGACGAATATAAATAAAAATGGTACCGCTGAAAACGTCATCTTGTCACGCAAAAAACAAACCACCATACAGCTCCGTCATCCAAAAAATCAAAAAGTTATAGCTCTCAGAATAAAGCAATGCAAAAAAATAATTTTTTCTATAAAATAGATTTTATTGTGTAAAAGCGGCAAAACATAGAAAAACAATATAAATGTGGTACCGCTGTAAACGTACTGGCCCGAAGAATAAAGCTGCCTTATCAATTTTACCACACGCGGAGTAGAATACATTTTTTTTTAAAAAAACAATTCCTGAATTGTTGGTTTTTGTTTATTCTACATCCAAAAAGCTGGAATAAAAAGCGATCAAAAAATGTCACATGCCTGAAAATGGCACCAATAAAAATGTCAACTCATCCCGCAAAAAACAAGCCATCACATGACTCTGTCGGCCAAAATATGGAAAAATTATAGCTCTCAAAATATGGCGATGCAAAAACTAGATTTTACAAAATATGTGTCTCTTAGTGTGTGACAGCTGTCAATCATAAAAACCCCATATGATTCTGGTATCTCTGTAGTCGCACCGACCCGAAGAATAAGGTCGTCTAATCACTTATACCGCACTAGGAATGGTGTAAAAAATAAACGCTAGGGCTGGGGTTGGGGTTAGGGCTATGCTAATGTTAGGGTTGGGGTTAGGGTTGTTTTTTTTTTCAAAAGTAAAAAAAAAAAAAAAAGATGACGATATGGCAACTAGTGTTGAACGTAAGTGCTCGCTACTTGAGTTTGCATCAGGTGCTCGGGTATGCATTGAGTATCACGGGTGCTCGAGTCTCCGCCCATATGCTTCGCGGCCCAAAAAAACTCGCGGGGATTGCCTGCCATGCAAGAGCGATCCCCGCATGTTTTTTTTGGGTGCCTAATAACCGTGAAACATGCGGGTGGGGACTCGAGCATGTCACTCGAGCACCCATGATACATGGTGCATACCTGAGTGCCCAATGCAAACTCAAGTATCGAGCACTTGCGCTCAAGACTAATGACAACTTATTCAATATGATGACCTAATGTCATCAAATTCTGTGTCGTACCTCTGGGTTCAAAATGTTAACTATAGCCCTTGATAAAATCCTTGAGGGGTGTAGTTTCCAAAATGGGGTCACTTGTGGGGGGTTTCCACTATTTAGGCACATCGGGGGCTCTCCAAACACGACATGGCGTCCGCTCTCGATTCCAGCCGATTTTGCATTCAAAAAGTCACACAGTGCTCCTTCCCTTCTGAACTCTGCCGTGCGCCCAAACACTGTATTTTCCCCACATATGGGGTATTGGCGTACTCAGGAGAAATTGAACAAAAGTTTTTGGGGTCCATTTTCTCCTCTTACCCTTGTAAAAATAAAAAAATTGGGGCTAAAACATCATTTTTGTGGAAAAAGTTAGATTTTTTTATTTTCACGGCTCCATGTTATAAACTTCTGTAAAGGACTTGGGAGTTCAAGGTGCTCACCACATATCTGGATAAGTTCACCGAGGGGTCTAGTTTCCAAAATGGTGTCACTTGTGGGGGGTTTCCACTGTTTAGGCACATCAGGGGCACATCCGCTAATTATTCAAGCAAATTTTACAATCAAAAAGTCAAATGGCGCTCCTTCCCTTCCGAACCCTGCCCCACGCCCAAACAGTGGTTTTCCCCCACATATGGGGTATCTGCTTGCTCAGGAGAAATTGCACAACAAACTGAATGGTGCAATTTCTCCTGTTACCCTTATGAAAATGCAAAATTGGGGGCTGAAAAACATTTTTGTGGGAAAAATGTGAAAATTTTATTTTTATGGCTCAATGTTATAAACTTCTGTGAAGCACCTGGGGTTTCAAGGTGCTCACCAGACATCTAGATAAGTTCCCTGAGGGGTCTAGTTTCCAAAATGGTGTCACTTGTGGGGGGTTTCCACTGTTTAGGCACATCAGGGGCTCCCCAAATGCAACATGGCGTCCGCTAATTATTCGAGCAAATTTTACATTAAAAAAGTCAAATGGCGCTCCTTCCCTTCCGAACCCTGCCGTGCGCCCAAACAGTGTTTTTTCCCCACATATGGGGTATCTGTGTGCCCAGGGGAAATTGTACAACAAATTTTGGGGTCCATTTTTTCCTGTTACCCCTGCGAAAATAAAAAAAAAATGGGTCTAAAGTAACATTTTTGTGAAAAAAGTTAAATGTTAATTTTTTTCTTCCACATTCCAAAAATTCCTGTGAAGCACCTGAAGGGTTAATAAAGTTCTTGAATGTGTTTTTGAGCACCTTGAGGGTGCAGTTTTTAGAATGGTGTCACTTTTGGGTATTTTCTGTCATAAAGACCCCTCAAAGTGACTTTAAATTTGATGTGGTCCCTATGTAAATTTTGTTGGAAAAATTAGAAATCGCTGGTCAATTTTTAACCCTTATAGCTCCCCAATAAAAAAAAAATTTGGTTCCAAAATTGTGCTGATGTAAAGTAGACATGTGGGAAATATTATTTATTAATTATTTTGTGTGACATATCTCTCTGATTTAAGGGCATAAAAATTCAAATTTTGAAAATTGCAAAATTTTCAAAATTTTCGCCAAATTTCTGTTTTTTTCACAAATAAACGCAAGTGATATCGAAGAAATTTTACCACAATCATGAAGTACAATATGTCATGAAAAAAAAATCTCAGAATCGGGGGATCCGTTGAAGCGTTCCAGAGTAACTACCTCATAAATAGAGATGAGCGTTGTTCTACTCGAACTGTTCGCCAATCTCAAATTCGAGCTGTTTTGGGCGGTGTTCGAGCCGTTCGGCGAACACGAACAATTTGAGAAAAATTCGGCTGTTCGAGGTTATGTTCGATAACTGTTCGTGCACCAAAATCATAACTGGATTTTTTCTCAGTAATGATGAAAATTAATGTTAATACGCAGTTTGAGTGTACAGCGGGGTGGGGGGAGGGGCAGGGGATGGATCTCTGCAGGAACAATGAAGATCTCCATTTTTTTTTCTCTTTCCCGCATTTGCAGTGGGGAGGTGCAATCTGTCAGCCTATCAGCAGCACACACACGGAGCGAAGTGCTTTTTTTCACACAAGCAAGGGCATGTGTCATTGGCAGTGTATGTCACATGTCCTTGCCCTATAAGACCAAGCCATTTTCCCCGTCGCCACCATTTTCTCACTGCTGCAGCTGCGTGTTAGACGGCACCGCTGTTGCTGTGTGCGCTATACCTTGTTAATTTCAAGCCAATTTTCGCACAAATCTACAGATAGCTTGGGAGAAGGGAATAGTTGTGATTGCAGTCCTTTTAAGGACTAGGTTACAGCATTTCCTACGACTTTTATCAGGGAGGTCTGTGCTCTTAAATAGATAGATTGTGGGAGTAAAGACTAATTGTAATTGGAGTCCTTTTCAGGACTAGGTTACATCAGTTCCTATCAGTTTTTGCCAGGCAGGTCTGTGCCAGTGCTGTGCAAGTTTTTTTCACAGCATTTGGCTGAATCTAGCAAAGCTAATCCTTTTTGGCCTATTGCAGAGTGTGTTAGTCAGTGGAGTAGCCTATCTGTGTTGCAAGATATACCACCTGTGTATAGAATACCAATTTTTTTACTGCACCTAGTGAAGTAAAATCTTTTGGGCATAGCATCATTCTATTAGTCCATCTATACTGACCTCCATCAGGTTGCAAATTGAATATAATTTTTTTCTGCATCTAGCTCTGAAAAAATATTGGGCTTCTAGCTGTGTGTGGGACTTGTTCTATTAATCCATCTATACAGACCTCCATCAGGTTGCAAACTGAATATATTTTTTTCTGCATCTACCTCTGAAAAAATATTGGGCTTCTAGCTGTGTGTGGGACTTGTTGTATTAGTCCATCTATACTGACCTCCATCAGGTTGCAAACTGAATATATTTTTTTCTGCATCTACCTCTGAAAAAATATTGGGCTTCTAGCTGTGTGTGGGATTTGTTCTATTAACCACTTCGCGCCAGAGCCTGTGTTTGCCTTCGTGACCGGGCCAGTTTTTTCAATTCTGACCACTGTCACTTTATGAGGTAATTACTCTGGAACGCTTCAACGGATCCCCCTGATTCTGATATTGTTTTTTTTGTGACATATTGTACTTCATGATAGTGGTAAAATTTCTTCGATATCACTTGCGTTTATTTGTGAAAAAATCGGAAATTTGGCGAAAATTTTGAAAATTTTGCAATTTTCAAACTTTGAATTTTCATGCCCTTTAATCAGAGAGATATGTCACACAAAATAGTTAATGAATAACATTTCCCACATGTCTACTTCACATCAGCACAATTTTGGAACCAAAATTTTTTTCTGTTAGGAAGCTATAAGGGTTAAAAGTTGACCAGCGATTTCTCATTTTTACAACAAAATTTACAAAAACATTTTTTTAGGGACCACATCTTATTTGAAGTGACTTTGAGGAGCCTTTATGACAGAAAATAACCAAAAGTGATACCATTCTAAAAACTGCACCCCTCAAGGTGCTCAAAACCACATTCAAGAAGTTTATTAACCCTTCAGGTGCTTCACAGGAATTTTTGGAATGTGGAAGAAAACAATGAACATTTAACTTTTTTCACAAAACTGCTACTTTAGCCTCAAATTTTTAATTTTCACAAGGGCAGCCAGAAAAAATGGACCCCAAAATGTGTTGTGCAATTTCTCCTGAGCACGCTGATACCCCATATGTGGTGCAAAGCCACTGTTTGGGCGCACGGCATGGCTCGGAAGGTAAGGAGCGCCATTTGACTTTTGGAATGGAAATTTGACTGGAATCGATAGCGGACGCCATGTTGCATTTGGAGAGCCCCTGAGGTGCCTAAACAGAGGAAACCCCCAACAAGTCACCCCATTTTGGAAACTAGACCCCTCAAGGAACTTATCTAGATGTGTGGTGAGCACCTTGAACCCCCAGGGGCTTCACACAATTTTATAATGTTGAAGGGTGAAAATAAAAAAACACATTTTTATCACAAAACTGCTACTTTAGCCTCAAATTTTTAATTTTCACAAGGGCAGCCAGAAAAAATGGACCCCAAAATGTGTTGTGCAATTTCTCCTGAGCACGCTGATACCCCATATGTGGTGCAAAGCCACTGTTTGGGCGCACGGCATGGCTCGGAAGGTAAGGAGCGCCATTTGACTTTTGGAATGGAAATTTGACTGGAATGGATAGCGGACGCCATGTTGCATTTGGAGAGCCCCTGAGGTGCCTAAACAGAGGAAACCCACAACAAGTGACCGAATTTTACAATCTACTCCTCTGTATAAATTAATCTAGTGGTGGGAAAATAAGTAGGTAAATGGTCACTAAACCCATAGATGAATTCCCACAGAGGTGTCATTTCCATAATGGGGTCACTTCAGGGGGGATTATGCTGTTCTGGCACTTTTCAGAGTACCAGAGCTAAAGAATCCCCCCTGAAGTGACCCCATTTTGGAAATGACACCCCTCTGGGAATTCATCTATGGGTTTAGTGACCATTTTAATTCGATGGATGATTTCCAGAAACAAGCACGCAATGGAAGGTTTAGATTCTGGAGAACCCCCCCCCCACACCCCTGGAAATTAAGTGAGCTCTAGAGATGAGCGTTGTTCTACTCGAACTGTTCGCCAATCTCAAATTCGAGCTGTTTTGGGCGGTGTTCGAGCCGTTCGGCGAACACGAACGATTTGAGAAAAATTCGGCTGTTCGAGGTTATGTTCGATAACTGTTCGTGCACCAAAATCATAACTGGATTTTTTCTCAGTAATGATGAAAATTAATGTTAATACGCAGTTTGAGTGTACAGCGGGGTGGGGGGAGGGGCAGGGGATGGATCTCTGCAGGAACAATGAAGATCTCCATTTTTTTTTCTCTTTCCCGCATTTGCAGTGGGGAGGTGCAATCTGTCAGCCTATCAGCAGCGCACACACGGAGCGAAGTCCTTTTTTTCACACAAGCAAGGGCATGTGTCATTGGCAGTGTATGTCACATGTCCTTGCCCTATAAGACCAAGCCATTTTCCCCGTCGCCACCATTTTCTCACTGCTGCAGCTGCGTGTTAGACGGCACCGCTGTTGCTGTGTGCGCTATACCTTGTTAATTTCAAGCCAATTTTCGCACAAATATACAGATAGCTTGGGAGTAGGGAATAGTTGTGATTGCAGTCCTTTTAAGGACTAGGTTACAGCATTTCCTATGACTTTTTGTCAGGCAGGTCTGTGCTCTTAAATAGATAGATTGTGGGAGTAAAGACTAATTGTAATTGCAGTCCTTTTCAGGACTAGGTTACATCAGTTCCTATCAGTTTTTGCCAGGCAGGTCTGTGCCAGTGCTGTGCAAGTTTTTTTCACAGCATTTGGCTGAATCTAGCAAAGCTAATCCTTTTTGGCCTATTGCAGAGTGTGTTAGTCAGTGGAGTAGCCTATCTGTGTTGCAAGATATACCACCTGTGTATAGAATACCATTTTTTTTACTGCACCTAGTGAAGTAAAATCTTTTGGGCATAGCATCATTCTATTAGTCCATCTATACTGACCTCCATCAGGTTGCAAATTAAAACTAATTTTTATCTGCATCTACAGTACCTCTGAAAAAATATTTGGGCTTCTAGCAGTGTGTGGGACTTGTTCTATTAGTCCATCTATACTGACCTCCATCAGGTTGCAAACTGAATATATTTTTTTCTGCATCTACCTCTGAAAAAATATTGGGCTTCTAGCTGTGTGTGGGTCTTGTTCTATTAATCCATCTATACTGACCTCCATCAGGTTGCAAACTGAATATATTTTTTTCTGCATCTACCTCTGAAAAAATATTTGGCCTTCTAGTAGTGTGTCGGACTTTCTCTATTAGTCCATCCATACTGACCTCCATCAGGTTGCAAATTAAAAATAATTTTTATCTGCATCTACCTCTGAAAAAATATTTGGGCTTCTAGCTGTGTGCGGGACTTGTTGTATTAGTCCATCTATACTGACCTCCATCAGGTTGCAAATTAAAAATAATTTTTATCTGCATCTACCTCTGAAAAAATATTTGGGCTTCTAGCGGTGTGTGGGACTTGTTGTATTAGTCCATCTATACTGACCTCCATCAGGTTGCAAATTCAAAATAATTTTTTTCTGCATCTAACCCAGCCAATAGTTTTGGCCTAATACCACAGTTTGGCCACTCAGCTCTGCTCGGTTACCATCCATTGTTTTTTTGTGCAAACAACTCCAGAGTTGTGAATTAGTTAACCACCAAAATGAGTGGAAAAAGGCCTGCTGCTGGTGGAAAGGGGAATAGGCGTGTTGGGAAGGGGAAAAAAGGTTGTGTCCGTGGGGTAGGTGTTAAAGCAACAGTAACATCTGCAGAAGAAAGACCATCTTCCAGCCAAACTAAAATGTCTACTTCTTTTAGCGGACAATGTGATAAGATCCCTTTCTTACGGCCACGCCAATCGCTACAAATTCCAGATGAGGCACAAAAACAGCAGGTGCTTCAACGGATATCAAGTGCTCCTTTAAGTGGGCTCTCCTCCACATCAACTTCAACATCACAAATACTCCAGTCCTCAAAGGTGTCACCCAAATCGCACTTGCTTCCTCACAGCTCCCAAATCTCCAGCTGCCCGTCTGAGTATGAGGTAGAACAGATGGTTGAGTCTGCAGAGCTGTTTACTCATACTATAGCCTGGGAATCAGAGGTCGACTCCAGCGCTTCTGTGAATCCAGACGAGGAAATGATCTGCACTGATGCCCAGAATCTTTATGAGTCGGATCCAGGACCAGACGCAGAAGGTTCTGACCATAATGTAGACCCTCATTCCCAAACTGTAACTCCTGTTGGTGGAGACAATGAGGAAGACGATGATAAGACTCAAATACCTGATTGGAGCGACAACTTTAGTTTTTTGTCAGGGCAGGAACAGGTTGGCTCTGAGGACGACGGGTGTGATAACGCACAGGGTGATGATGATGAGGTCGGAGATCCCACTTACTGTCAACCCACAGTCAGCCAAGAGATGAGGTCAGCAGAGGAGGTGGAGGAAGATGCTAGTGACGACGAGGTCAGGTTGCGCCTTCCTGGACAGAGACGTAGTACTGGAAGCACGTCAACAACTGCATCCTCAAACACAACTCTGCCTCTCACCACAAGTCGTGGTGGCTCTTCAGGTCGCATGGGTGCTAAGCCTTGCATAGCCTGGGCATTTTTTCAGATCGATAAAGATGACCCAACTCGTGTTATCTGTAACATTTGTCAGCAAAAGCTAAGTAGAGGCCAAAAAATACATAGTTTGAGTACTTCATGCATGAACCGGCACATGGACATGAAGCATAAGTTGCAGTGGGAAGCTCAGTGTGCTACAATGCGGCCTAGCCGGCCGGGCCAACCACCGTCTGCCATATCTTGTGCATCCGCGGCCTCTTCATCCTCTGTGACTGGGGGGACAGCAGTCACACCTGTTTTGGGGCGCAGACCTGCCACCTCTTTACCCGCAACAGCCAGCGTGATTGGCAGGTCATCATTTTCTTTGGAGGTGGTAACACCAGCTGGTGTTGAGCGCTGTCCGACATCGATAGCACCACCTTTGGATGAAGGCAACCTAACATGTCCGCCTGCATCTTCCTCACAGACCGGCAGTTTGCCGGGGACACCCTTATCAACCCCGTCTAAGCACAATAGCCAGCCCTCGGTCCCTCAGATGTGGACAAGTAAAAGACCATTTCCTCCTAGCCATGAGAAAGCTAAGAGGTTGAATTTCACCATCTGCAAGCTCTTGGCTACAGAAATGCTGCCTTTCCGCCTGGTGGACACAGAGGATTTTCGAGACCTTATGTCCGTCGCAGTGCCCCAGTACCAGATGCCCAGTCGGCACTACTTCTCAAAGAAAGGTGTGCCTGCGCTCCACCAGCATGTCGCACACAACATCACCGCTTCTTTGAGAAACTCTGTGTGTGACAGGGTGCATTTCACCACAGACACTTGGACGAGTAGGCATGGACAGGAGCGTTACATGTCGCTGACTGGGCACTGGGTAACTATGGTGACAGCAGGACAAGGGGCTGCTGTCCAAGTCTTGCCGTCCCCACGAGTTGTGCGTCAATCCTCTTTATGTCAAAGTTCCTCCACTGCTTCTGCCTCCTCAACCTCCTCTCGGTCTTCCACCTGCACCCAAAGCCTGTCTGGTCATGCCACAAGCTTTCTAACTGCGCAGAAGGGATCCTGCACACCTCCTTACTATGCTGGCAGTAGGGCTCAACGTCATCAGGCGGTTTTTACATTGAAATGTCTGGGAAATGTGAGTCACACAGCTGAGGAGTTGTGGTCAGCTCTGGAGAACCAATTTCATGAATGGTTGTCTCCACTGGACCTGAAACCAGGGAAGGCCGTGTGCGACAATGCTGCAAACCTGGGTGCGGCCCTTCGCCGGGGCAATGTCACACACGTGCCTTGTATGGCTCACGTGTTGAACCTAGTTGTCCAGCAATTTTTAGCCCACTATCCCAGACTAGATGGCCTTCTGCAGAGGGCACGGTCGCTGTGTGCTCACTTCCGCCGTTCGCATATCGCAGCTCAGCGACTTACATCTCTACAGAAGTCGTTGGGCCTGCCACTTCACCGGCTAAAATGCGATGTGCCTACCCAGTGGAATTCAACTCTGCACATGTTGCAGCGACTGTGGCAGCACCGACAAGCCCTGGTGCAATACCTTCTGACGTATAGCCTGGGCCAACGAGATTCAGAGGTGGGGCAAATCACGCTGGAGGAGTGGTCTCAGATCAGGGACCTATGCACCCTTCTGCACAGTTTTGAAATGGCGACGAAGATGTTTAGTGCTGACGATGCCATTATCAGCATGACTATTCCGGTGATTTACATGCTGGAGCACATGTTAAACAGAATTCGGAGTCAGGTGGTGGCACAAGAGGAGGTGGAGGAAGTAGAGGAGGAGGAGTTGTATGCGGAAGGGCTAACATCTGCAAGGTCCAGAAGGGCGGCAGCACCAAGGCGGCAGGCATGTGAGGGTGGGGGAGATGGTTTTACCAGGGCGCATGGTAGCAGCCAAACTAGTGAGGAAGGTGCAGGAGCCCAGGAAGAAGTGGAGGACGAACTGATGGAAGACTCATCAGATGAGGGAGACCTTGATCACATTTCTGTTGTGCGAGGTTGGGGGGAGAGGACAGAGGAAGGAAGCATGATTGTTACCTCGCCACCAACACAACAGGGACTTGGTGCTCCTGGATGCGCAACACACATGAGTGCCTTCTTGCTGCACTACCTGCAACATGACCCTCGAATTGTGAGAATTAGAAATAATCCTGACTACTGGGTTGCCACACTGTTAGATCCCCGGTACAAAAGTAAATTTGCAGAAATTATTCCTGCCATAGAAAGGGATGCACGCATGCAGGAGTATCAGCAGAGACTGTTGCAGAATCTTACATGTGCTTTTCCACAAAATACCAGTGGTGCACGTAGTGAATCTCACAGTTCCAACTTGCCAACCGTGGGACCGTCAAGTGTTCAGCACTCAAACCGTAACAGAACCACAGTATCTGCTGGTAACATCAATTTTGCGGAATCATTTCACCACTTTTTTAGCCCATCCTTTGCAAGGCCACAGGAGACAAGAAGTCTGACACATAGTCAACGCCTAGAGACGATGGTACAGGAGTATCTCCAAGTAAACATTGAAGCCACGACTGTGTCACTGGACCCTTGCTCTTTTTGGGCTTCCAATCTGGATAAATGGCCGGAGCTAGCCACTTACGCCTTGGAGATCTTGTCATGCCCCGCAGCCAGCGTTCTGTCTGAACGTGTGTTCAGCGCTGCTGGTGGTGTGCTGACAGATAAGCGCACGCGGCTCTCCACTGATAATGTAGACAGACTCACGTTCATAAAGATGAACAAATCATGGATCCGAAACGACTTTTCTACCCCTGTGTCATCCTGGGGAGAGTAAAAGCTTGATGATTGGTTAAAATCACCCTACCAAATGTTTTAAGCTTTCAAATTACTAATCATGTTTATCTGTATCTTGACTTTAAAATAATTTGGGCTTTGTAGCAGTGTGCAGCACTGATCCTATTAGGCCATCTATAATAAGCTCCACCAGATTTAAAATTAAAAATAATTTTTAGCTGCATCTAGCCCGGAAAATAATTTTGGGGCTCCGAGATGCGCAAGACACATAAGTGCCTTCTTGCTGCACTACCTGCAGCATGACCCTCATATTGTCAGAATTCGAAGTAATCATGACTACTGGGTTGCCACACTCTTAGATCCCCCAAACTTTTCGATCAACCTTTTCATTTTAATAAAGACCAAAAAAATGGTCATTTTTGAAATTATAAGCATTAGCAGGTTGTTAGAAACTGAAATCAAACAGTTTTCAACTCAAAACTTTATTCTAGGTGATGTTACATTTTCACATAGGACCCCTTGTTCGAAAGGAGCTTCTGAACTCTCTCGTCCATTGAATTTGTCAGGTTTTGGATGGTTTCTGCTTCAATTGTTTTGCATGAGGACAGAATACCCTCCCAGAGCTGTTGCTTAGATGTGAACTGCCTCCCGCCATCATAGACACTCCTTTTAATGATGCTCCAAAGGTTCTGAATGGGGTAGAGGTCAGGGGAGCATGGGGGTCACACCATAAGTTTGTCCCCTTTTATGCCCATATCAGCCAGAGATGCAGATGTTTTATGTGCAGCATGAGATGGTGCATTATCATGCAGAAAAATGATCTTGCTGTGAAATACACGGTTCTTCTTCTTGAACCATGGCAGGAAGTCCTGTTTGAGAAAATCCACATACATTATGGAGTTCATCTTTAGCGCCTTCAGGGATCCTAAAGGGGCCGACAATCTCTCTCCCCATGATTCCAGCCAAAAACATTACTCCACCTCCTCCTTGTTGGCGCTGTAGCCGTGTTTGCGTGGGGTGTCCATCAACCAGCCATCCTCCACTCCATCCATCTGGACCATCGAGCGCTGCATGGCACTCATCCGTGAACAAAACAGTTTTGAAATCAGTCTTCATGTAATGTTTGGCCCACTGGAGCCGTTTCTGCTTGTGTGAAGTGGATAGAGGAGGTCGACAGGATGGCGTATGCACAGCTGCAAACCTCTGAAGGACCCTGCATCTTGTTGTTCGGGGGACGTTGGAGGCACAAGCAGCTTCAAAAACTTGTCTGCTGCTATGACAAGGCTTTTTTGCCGCTGCTCTTTCAACCTGACGTAATTGCCTGTAGGAAAGAGTCCTCAATTTGCCCTTATCAGCACGCACACGTGTGTACTGTGAATCAGCTACATACTTCTTGATTGCCAAGACACTTCATCCTGATCATCGCACAATGTTGATTGTAGTCATGCCTTGACCTAAACACTCCACAATTTGTTGCTTCTCAGCAGCCGACACATCCTTTTTCTTTCCCATTTTGGCAGAAAATGTAGGCTGCTTAATAATGTGAGAGAGCCTTCTTAAGTAGTCTTGCCTTTCATTGGACACACCTGCCAAACTAATTAGCACAGGTGTCTGCAATTGCTTACAGTGATATAAAGAGCCCTGACACACATCACCATCAATGAGTTTAACTGACAAACAAACAAATTCTTCCCTTATCACTCCTAAACACTTTTTGCATAATAATTTGGAACGCGGTGTACATGTGCTTTTCCACAAAACACCAGCGGTTCACGTAGTGAATCTTACAGTTCTAACTTGCCAACCGTGGTCTGTATGGAATTGTTCAATAAAGGGCCCAAAATTAAGATAACATAGATGGGAGAGGTCTCTATGAATAGGAATTCCTAAGTATTTGATACCCTGTGAGGGCCAGGCAAAGGGAAAGTTGGACTGGATGGAATCCTATATGGATTTGGGGAGGGAGACATCGAGGGCCTCAGACTTCGCTGCATTGATTTTAAAATTTTACCATGTAACAAAGTGATCTATTTCAGCCATAACAGCATGGATGGATATATGTGATTGAGTGATATATACTAGGACATCATCAGCAAATAGAGAGCACTTGTACTCGGTGCCTCCCACCTCAATCCACCTAATATTGGGGTTATGGCGAATTGATGAGAGCAGGTGCTCCGTCACTAGGATGTATAAGAGAGGGGACAGAGGACATCCCTGCCTTGTCCCATTGGTGATTGTGAAAGGTGATGAAAATGTTCTGACGCGCCCCCTGGGCCTTGGGACACCCGGAGCCGGACCCTTTTTGGTGGATGCTGGTGGTTGTAGTCTTCGTGGCGGCGACCCGGTTCCGTGGCTCAGGGCGGTCAAACCAGTGGCGGAACTATTTATGTGGTTTTGATGTTTAAATGTCCGACTACGCCACCCGTGGATTGCGGTCAGAGTGAACCGCCGCTACAGGGCAGACCGCTAAGGCTGGTGTTGTGGGTGCAGCAGAGCGTAGCATAACTCCCCACGGGAGGAGTATAGCCTCAGGGCAGTGTATGCGGAGGATGGGGGTGATGGTGCAGGGCAGCAGCAGTAACGACACGGAGTCAGTGATGCAGTCCAGGGCCTTTACTCACAGTTCTTATTATCCAGACCACGTCTGCAGGTAACGGCTGCCCACGTCGTACTGTGCTCACCAGGTGAGGGGCTCAGACAACTCCCAGATAACTTTGGAGCACTTCACAGGACCCCCTTTGTGTGTCCTTTGTCTGGCCTTTCTTACCAACACTTCTGTCCGGCTGCCTCGGGCCTCCTCTTGGTAAACTTGGCGCCAGTTTCCCTGACCCTATGTGGTGCCTTCCTAGCGGGTGTAGCGAGGGGCTGCGCCACATAAAATGTCAGAGCCTCCGGTTTCTAGCTGAGGGTCGTTTCCTGCCTCCACTAGTTCGGGGACCGGTCTCCCCCTTTGGCCTGACCCCTCCACGCAGGTGGATTCGGGCGTGCGGTGGCGACTCGCCCGTCCGCACCCCTGGGATCCCTTCATTCCTCGTTCCTGGAGCCTTCTCCGCTCCTCTTCCTTCCTTCTCCCTCTTCCAGGCCTGGGCCTCTGTTACTAGGCCCGCCTCCGGAGCAGAGCTCATGCAGAGCCCCTGCTCCCTGCCCCTTCTGCTCAGACTTCTCTGCACTGAACTAAGATGGTGCCCACCTTTTATACTCCCTTCTCAATGCACCCAGGAACTGCTTCCTCCCTGCTCCTGCACTACAGGGTTCCCCTTCCTCAGTGTTCCCTCCCCCCACTCCAGCCAGGGACAGGGACTGTCGTGCCCATCTCAGGGGCATATTGGTCGCCCTGCCCCACGGCAATGTGGTGTAATGCATGCAGGTGTCGGGTCCTGATCCACACTCCATCCTTACCTGAGAGTGAGATATCACACCTCTGGGTGAGGTGCAATACGTCTGTAGCAACCGAGCCCTCAGGGTGCTACAGTTCCATTTATCTTCAGCCTAGGTGACGTATTGCGATACAGGGCCGTGATTTTGGCTATAAAAGGGTCCCCTAGACCCCTACCCCAAGCTTTTTAAGAGAATCATATATGGCGTGCCAGGAGACTCTATGGAATGCTTTCTCAGCATCCAACGAGAGTATCTAATTACAAATTTTTAACTGCATCTAGCCCAGGAAATACTTTGTGCCTAGTAGCAGTGTCTGCTAGTCAGCGGATTATCCCGGCTGTTAAGCAAGCTACAGCACCTGTAGTTTAGACACTTAATTTTTTCAAAGGAAATGCTTCGGGACCATGGGATACTCAGTGAAGAGCATCAGGAGGCACCCCAAGGCATAGGGGCTGGGACTGGCAGTAGGATGCCTTGCGGTGGACAGCCGAACTCGATCCTTATAAAAGCTTTTTAACTGCAGCAGCTTTAGTGGACGCTACTGGAGCTGGAATTACGCGGCTGCTGGCATGAGACTTGCCCTCCAATAGATCCTTGTAAATGGATTTAAAGTGTATTCATTCAAATTAGAGAGACAATTTAAATTAAAAAGCTTAGAGCTGCCTCCACCACAGGGGGGCTCGCTCGACCCACCAGCGGACAGGCACCAGTATTGGGAGAGGGGGGCTGGCCATCAGGGTTCACCGCGGCTCTGGCACAAACCCGGCGACACGGAGGTGGCACGGGCAGGAGCGGACTGGCCGTGTCGGCTTCTCACTTTTTGGATTTTAGAAGGGCATGACATGCCTATATCTGTGTCTCCCCCTCCTTTTACTCCTCCACCTCTTTTATTTTCGCATGACTATATGTACTTGTCACTTTTCCATGTGTTAGTTGTGTCTTCTGAGCAGTTTGTCAGCTTTTGGACACCTTTGAAGGTGTTTTCTATGTGTTTCTATGTGTTTTTGTTTGCCTGCCATTGGTTTTAACGGTGTTCGAAGGTGTTCGACGAACAGTTCGACGAACAGTTCGGCGAACACACGGGTGTTCGACGAACCGAACCGAACTCGAACACTACGGGGGTGGCTCAACACTAGTGAGCTCTACTCGAATATGTCATTCACTAAATGAACCAAATGTTTGAATGACAAATTGGGATACATTTTTACAGTTTAAAAACGTGATTCTGTGTGGTAGATTTTAAAGCAGTCAGTGACGCATAAGGCTGGCAATGATGGGCATTGTGGGCAATAGTAGCGGGTATCACGCCTCATTCCTCTCTTAGTACATACACGACATCTTTTCTGGGGGTTCCTTCTTGTTTCCGTTGCTGGAATAAGTGCAATAAAATGTCGCTCAGTGAGTCTTTTCACATCCTCAGATTCTAATGGATGAGTGGGGCTAACACTTTGAAAGACAAGATTTTCAATTATCTTTTCTTGATAATCAAGAAAAGGATCTGAATTTCCTGCTTTTTGTACAACACAAAAGAATTGTATGTGGCCACCTGAAACAAATAGATAACCAACTTTTATACCAGGTATAGGACTTTCTTGATACCTGGTATGGCTGTAGAACCTGGTCTGCAAGGTCCACACCCCCCATGTGTTTGTTGTAGTCAATGACTGACACAGGTTTTTGCTTCGGAGTGGTGGATCCTAGTTCTACAGTGGCCCTTGTGGCATCTGTGTCGATCGAGCTGAGGACAAAAATATCCCTCTTATCCCTCCCTATATTTCAGGGCAAGCAGCTCTCCGTTGCGTACAGCCACTGACTGCCCCTTTTGGAACTTTTGGTTGACCAATGGTTGTGGAAACCCCTGACGGTTTTTACGGATGGTCCCACAAGCCCCGATGTTGTGTTCAACCAGACTTTTAAATAGGGGTATGCTGGTGTAATAATTGTCCACATATAGATTGTAGCCTTTTTGAAAAAATGGACTTATCAGCTCCCAAACAATTTTTCCAGATGTCCCCAGATAAGTAGGGCATCCTGGTGGGTTTAGTTGGCTATCTTTCCCCTCATATATGCGGAAAGCGGATGTGTATCCGGTTGAACTTTCGCACATTTTATAGATCTTTATTCCAAACCTTGCCCTTTTAGATGGGATAAATTGCTTGAGGTGCAGTCTTCCTTTGAATTTTACAAGGGACTCATCTATAGAAATATTTTGTGTTGGGGTGTAGAGGCTTAAGAATTTTTCTGACAAATTTTCAATGATGGGTCTAATTTTATATAACCTGTCATGTTCTGGGGCATTTCTGGGCAGGCATTGACTATTGTCGTTAAAATGCCAAAACCGCATGAGCATTTCATAACGGGTCCTAGGCAGAATGACTGAAAACATAGGGGTGGCTTGAACAGGGTGGTTGGACCAGTAGGATCGAATGCTCGGTTTTTTAACAAGCCCCATGGCAAATGTAAGTCCTAAAAATTTTTTAATTTCCGGGACATTAGTTGGTGTCCATAAATTTGCCCTAGCATAGTAAGATCGGGGATTCTGGCTTATGAATTGGGATGCATATAAATTTGTTTGCACGACAATATGCTCTAGCAAGCTGTCTGTAAAAAACAAATTAAAAAAATGAATTGGTCCAAAATCTTCCACCTCCACATTTATACCAGGAGTGGCGTTGAAATCAGGGCTGAATGGAGCAGCCGAATCCGAAGCCTCCCATCTGGGAAATGCTAGATCATGTGGCAAAGCCCCTTGCACACTGGCGTGCGCCAATTCACTAGTAGCAGGGACAGCGCTTGTACTGGGCAGTGTTCCCTGATTTGGAGACGTTTCTCCAGTAGCGCTATTTGCCCCTATTGCTGTACTGGTCCTTGGGCTTGAGGATGGAACAGAATCACTGCTCATTTCTGAGCTCTCAGTGTCGCCGCTACTAAAGCCCTCAAAATCCATATCTCCATCTGAGATTGCGCTGTCATCAGTGTCAGAACACAGCAGGGCATACACCTCCTCTGCGGTATAAGTCTGACGGGCCATTTTATTTTTAGATTTTTTGACTGGACTGAACGGACCGGACTGAACGGACGGGACTGATCTGACAGGACTGACTGACCTGACAGGACTGACTGATCTGACAGGACTGACTGACTGACAGGACTGACTGACTGACAGATCTGACAGGACTGACTGACTGAACTGATCTGACAGGACTGACTGACTGGACTGATCTGACAGGACTGACTGACTGGACTGATCTGACAGGACTGACTGACTGGACTGATCTGACAGGACTGACAGATCTGACAGGACTGACTGACTGACAGATCTGACAGGACTGACTGACTGACAGATCTGACAGGACTGACTGACTGACAGATCTGACAGGACTGACTGACTGACAGATCTGACAGGACTGACTGATCTGACAGGACTGACTGACTGATCTGACAGGACTGACTGACAGGACTGACTGACTGATAGATCTGACAGGACTGACTGACTGATCTGACAGGACTGACTGATAGATCTGACAGGACTGACTGATAGATCTGTCAGGACTGACTGACTGATAGATCTGACAGGACTGACTGACTGACAGATCTGACAGGACTGATCTGACAGGACTGACTGATCTGACAGACTCACTAACCCTAACTCTTACTTTCTTTTTTATTTTATTTATTTTTTTTTACTTTCACAGTGGCAAGGCTGACACAGCTCTTGTCACACTGTTTCTCCTCTGCTCTCTCACTGAGATCAGAGGAGAAACAGTGTATTTATCAGGCAGATCGCCCGGGAAAGTTTGTTGCTAAAACAAACTTCCCTGGTGATCTCTCTGATTGGCTGGTGTGACGCTGACATCATCGAGACCTGAGCCAATCAGGTCTCAATGATGTCAGAGGTCACAGCACCGGGATCCCCGCCGCTCCTGAGGTATGTGGGGGGTCCCGATCGCCGACCACCAGCTGTTACTATCTTTTAAATGCCGCGATCGCTATGGATCGCGGCATCTAGAAGATAGGAACAGGTTAACATCATGGGGACCTGATCCATTCAGGTCCCCATGATGCCACATGTCAGAGCTATCGCTCTGAACCGGTGCCGCAGCGCTAGCAGGACCCTGGGGGTCCTGAGCGCTGCGGGACCACCCACCATTTTTAAACGTCGGCGCTGCACAGAGCCCGGGCAGCGCCGACGTTTATGTACAGTGGGCAGTCCTGAACCGGTTAATCCATCTATACAGACCTCCATCAGGTTGCAAACTGAATATATTTTTTTCTGCATCTACCTCTGAAAAAATATTGGGCTTCTAGCTGTGTGTGGGACTTGTTCTATTAATCCATCTATACAGACCTCCATCAGGTTGCAAACTGAATATATTTTTTTCTGCATCTACCTCTGAAAAAATATTGGGCTTCTAGCTGTGTGTGGGACTTGTTCTATTAATCCATCTATACAGACCTCCATCAGGTTGCAAACTGAATATATTTTTTTCTGCATCTACCTCTGAAAAAATATTGGGCTTCTAGCTGTGTGTGGGACTTGTTGTATTAGTCCATCTATACCAGGCGTCTCAAACACGCGGCCCGCGGGCCGCATGCGGCCCCTGAGGCTGCTTTATGCGGCCCGCAGGCACAGACCCCTTGATGATCCCGACCAGGTCCAGGAGGAGCCGCCGACAGCAGCGCTGCATTGCCGCACAGAGACTGTTTCCCAGCACTGCATTTCCAATGCCAGCCGCTGGCCAATCAGAGGCCAGCAGCTGATATCTGCGTGTCGGCGCAGCGAGTATGACGTCATTGCCATACGCAGCTATCAGCTGCTGGCCTCTGATTGGCCGGCGGCTGGCATTGGAAATGCAGTGCTGGGAGACAGTCTCTGTGCGGCAATGCAGCGCTGCTGTCGGCGGCTCCTCCTGGACCAGGTCGGGATCGTCAAGGGGTCGGACTCTGTGGTGCCTGCGGGCCACATCTGCAGGAAGGCCGCCGAGGGAACGGAGGACAGGTGAGAATCATCTTTTTTTTTTTCTATTTTATGTGTGTGAAGAACAGCACAGGGGGCACAGAACCACAACATGGGGACCGGGATGGGGCACATAGCCACAAGAGGGGACCTGGATGGGGCACATAGCCACAAGAGGGGACCTGGATGGGGCACATAGCCACAGGATGGGGACCTGGATGGGGCACATAGCCACAAGAGGGGACCTGGATGGGGCACAGAGCCTCAAGATGTGGACCTGGATGGGGCACATAGCCACAAGATGGGGACCTGGATGGGGCACATAGCCACAGGATGGGGACCTGGATGGGGCACATAGCCACAAGATGGGGACCTGGATGGGGCACATAGCCACAGGATGGGGACCTGGATGGGGCACATAGCCACAAGATGGGGACCTGGATGGGGCACATAGCCACAGGATGGGGACCTGGATGGGGCACATAGCCACAGGATGGGGACCTGGATGGGACACATAGCCACAGGATGGGGACCTGGATGGGGCACATAGCCACAGGATGGGGACCTGCATGGGGCACATAACCACAGGATGGGGACCTGCATGGGGCACATAACCACAAGATGGAGACCTGGATGGGGCACATAGCCACAGGATGGGGACCTGGATGGGGCACATAGCCACAGGATGGGGACCTGGATGGGGCACATAGCCACAAGATGGGGACCTGGATGGGGCACATAGCCACAGGATGGGGACCTGGATGGGGCACATAGCCACAGGATGGGGACCTGGATGGGGCACATAGCCACAGGATGGGGACCTGGATGGGGCACATAGCCACAGGATGGGGACCTGGATGGGGCACATAGCCACAGGATGGGGACCTGGATGGGGCACATAGCCACAAGATGGGGACCTGGATGGGGCACATAGCCACAGGATGGGGACCTGGATGGGGCACATAGCCACAAGATGGGGACCTGGATGGGGCACATAGCCACAGGATGGGGACCTGGATGGGGCACATAGCCACAGGATGGGGACCTGGATGGGGCACATAGCCACAAGATGGGGACCTGGATGGGGCACATTACTACAAGATGTTTGCCATTATTACTATATGATGCTAATTGTAAGACAATATTACTGAATGTGGCCAATTGGGGGAAACAAAATTGTAAAAATCATAAAAATAAAAATAAAGCATGAAAAAATATTGGGCACTAAAAATGCTGTTTTATATGTAAACTAAAGTAAACACAAAAAAGTGCACGTTTATTATCGCCACATCCATAACGACCCAAGCTATAAAAAAATAAACACGGAAAAAATGTTCAAAAGGTGTATACAAAAAAAAATGGTATCACTAAAAATGTCACATTGAACAAAGAATGCGGCCCCCCAAATTCAAATTTTTTCCATGTGCGGCCCATATACCCAGCCGAGTTTGAGACCCCTGATCTATACTGACCTCCATCAGGTTGCAAACTGAATATATTTTTTTCTGCATCTACCTCTGAAAAAATATTTGGCCTTCTAGCTGTGTGTGGGACTTGTTCTATTAATCCATCTATACTGACCTCCATCAGGTTGTAAATTGAATATAATTTTTTTCTGCATCTAACCCAGCCAATAGTTTTGGCCTAATACCACAGTTTGGCCACTCAGCTCTGCTCGGTTACCATCCATTGTTTTTTTGTGCAAACAACTCCAGAGTTGTGAATTAGTTAACCACCAAAATGAGTGGAATAAGGCCTGCTGCTGGTGGAAAGGGGAATAGGCGTTTTGGGAAGGGGAAAAAAGGTTGTGTCCGTGGGGTAGGTGTTAAAGCAACAGTAACATCTGCAGAAGAAAGACCATCTTCCAGCCAAACTAAAATGTCTACTTCTTTTAGCGGACAATGTGATAAGATCCCTTTCTTACGGCCACGCCAATCGCTACAAATTCCAGATGAGGCACAAAAACAGCAGGTGCTTCAACGGATATCAAGTGCTCCTTTAAGTGGGCTCTCCTCCACATCAACTTCAACATCACAAATACTCCAGTCCTCAAAGGTGTCACCCAAATCGCACTTGCTTCCTCACAGCTCCCAAATCTCCAGCTGCCCGTCTGAGTATGAGGTAGAACAGATGGTTGAGTCTGCAGAGCTGTTTACTCATACTATAGCCTGGGAATCAGAGGTCGACTCCAGCGCTTCTGTGAATCCAGACGAGGAAATGATCTGCACTGATGCCCAGAATCTTTATGAGTCGGATCCAGGACCAGACGCAGAAGGTTCTGACCATAATGTAGACCCTCATTCCCAAACTGTAACTCCTGTTGGTGGAGACAATGAGGAAGACGATGATAAGACTCAAATACCTGATTGGAGCGACAACTTTAGTTTTTTGTCAGGGCAGGAACAGGTTGGCTCTGAGGACGACGGGTGTGATAACGCACAGGGTGATGATGATGAGGTTGGAGATCCCACTTACTGTCAACCCACAGTCAGCCAAGAGATGAGGTCAGCAGAGGAGGTGGAGGAAGATGCTAGTGACGACGAGGTCAGGTTGCGCCTTCCTGGACAGAGACGTAGTACTGGAAGCACGTCAACAACTGCATCCTCAAACACAACTCTGCCTCTCACCACAAGTCGTGGTGGCTCTTCAGGTCGCATGGGTGCTAAGCCTTGCATAGCCTGGGCATTTTTTCAGATCGATAAAGATGACCCAACTCGTGTTATCTGTAACATTTGTCAGCAAAAGCTAAGTAGAGGCCAAAAAATACATAGTTTGAGTACTTCATGCATGAACCGGCACATGGACATGAAGCATAAGTTGCAGTGGGAAGCTCAGTGTGCTACAATGCGGCCTAGCCGGCCGGGCCAACCACCGTCTGCCATATCTTGTGCATCCGCGGCCTCTTCATCCTCTGTGACTGGGGGGACAGCAGTCACACCTGTTTTGGGGCTCAGACCTGCCACCTCTTTACCCGCAACAGCCAGAGTGATTGGCAGGTCATCATTTTCTTTGGAGGTGGTAACACCAGCTGGTGTTGAGCGCTGTCCGACATCGATAGCACCACCTTTGGATCAAGGCAACCTAACATGTCCGCCTGCATCTTCCTCACAGACCGGCAGTTTGCCGGGGACACCCTTATCAACCCCGTCTAAGCACAATAGCCAGCCCTCGGTCCCTCAGATGTGGACAAGTAAAAGACCATTTCATCCTAGCCATGCGAAAGCTAAGAGGTTGAATTTCACCATCTGCAAGCTCTTGGCTACAGAAATGCTGCCTTTCCGCCTGGTGGACACAGAGGATTTTCGAGACCTTATGTCCGTCGCAGTGCCCCAGTACCAGATGCCCAGTCGGCACTACTTCTCAAAGAAAGGTGTGCCTGCGCTCCACCAGCATGTCGCACACAACATCACCGCTTCTTTGAGAAACTCTGTGTGTGACAGGGTGCATTTCACCACAGACACTTGGACGAGTAGGCATGGACAGGGGCGTTACATGTCGCTGACTGGGCACTGGGTAACTATGGTGACAGCAGGACAAGGGGCTGCTGTCCAAGTCTTGCCGTCCCCACGAGTTGTGCGTCAATCCTCTTTATGTCAAAGTTCCTCCACTGCTTCTGCTTCCTCAACCTCCTCTCGGTCTTCCACCTGCACCCAAAGCCTGTCTGGTCATGCCACAAGCTTTCTAACTGCGCAGAAGGGATACTGCACACCTCCTTACTATGCTGGCAGTAGGGCTCAACGTCATCAGGCGGTTTTTACATTGAAATGTCTGGGAAATGTGAGTCACACAGCTGAGGAGTTGTGATCAGCTCTGGAGAACCAATTTCATGAATGGTTGTCTCCACTGGACCTGAAACCAGGGAAGGCCGTGTGCGACAATGCTGCAAACCTGGGTGCGGCCCTTCGCCAGGGCAATGTCACACACGTGCCTTGTATGGCTCACGTGTTGAACCTGGTTGTCCAGCAATTTTTAGCCCACTATCCCAGACTAGATGGCCTTCTGCAGAGGGCACGGTCGCTGTGTGCTCACTTCCGCCGTTCGCATCCCGCAGCTCAGCGACTTACATCTCTACAGAAGTCGTTGGGCCTGCCACTTCACCGGCTAAAATGCGATGTGCCTACCCGGTGGAATTCAACTCTGCACATGTTGCAGCGACTGTGGCAGCACCGACAAGCCCTGGTGCAATATGTTCTGACGTATAGCCTGGGCCAACGAGATTCAGAGGTGGGGCAAATCACGCTGGAGGAGTGGTCTCAGATCAGGGACCTATGCACCCTTCTGCACAGTTTTGAAATGGCGACGAAGATGTTTAGTGCTGACGATGCCATTATCAGCATGACTATTCCGGTGATTTACATGCTGGAGCACATGTTAAACAGAATTCGGAGTCAGGTGGTGGCACAAGAGGAGGTGGAGGAAGTAGAGGAGGAGGAGTTGTATGCGGAAGGGCTAACATCTGCAAGGTCCAGACGGTCGGCAGTACCAAGGCTGCAGGCATGTGAGGGTGGGGGAGATGGTTTTACCAGGGCGCATGGTAGCAGCCAAACTAGTGAGGAAGGTGCAGGAGCCCAGGAAGAAGTGGAGGACGAACTGATGGAAGACTCATCAGATGAGGGAGACCTTGATCACATTTCTGTTGTGGAGGTTGGGGGGAGAGGACAGAGGAAGGAAGCATGATTGTTACCTCGCCACCAGCACAACAGGGACTTGGTGCTCCTGGATGCGCAACACACATGAGTGCCTTCTTGCTGCACTACCTGCAACATGACCCTCGAATTGTGAGAATTAGAAATAATCCTGACTACTGGGTTGCCACACTGTTAGATCCCCGGTACAAAAGTAAATTTGCAGAAATTATTCCTGCCATAGAAAGGGATGCACGCATGCAGGAGTATCAGCAGAGACTGTTGCAGAATCTTACATGTGCTTTTCCACAAAATACCAGTGGTGCACGTAGTGAATCTCACAGTTCCAACTTGCCAACCGTGGGACCGTCAAGTGTTCAGCACTCAAACCGTAACAGAACCACAGTATCTGCTGGTAACATCAATTTTGCGGAATCATTTCACCACTTTTTTAGCCCATCCTTTGCAAGGCCACAGGAGACAAGAAGTCTGACACATAGTCAACGCCTAGAGACGATGGTACAGGAGTATCTCCAAGTAAACACTGAAGCCACGACTGTGTCACTGGACCCTTGCTCTTTTTGGGCTTCCAATCTGGATAAATGGCCGGAGCTAGCCACTTACGCCTTGGAGATCTTGTCATGCCCCGCAGCCAGCGTTCTGTCTGAACGTGTGTTCAGCGCTGCTGGTGGGGTGCTGACAGATAAGCGCACGCGGCTCTCCACTGATAATGTAGACAGACTCACGTTCATAAAGATGAACAAATCATGGATCCGAAACGACTTTTCTACCCCTGTGTCATCCTGGGGAGAGTAAAAGCTTGATGATTGGTTAAAATCATCCTACCAACCGTTTTAAGCTTTCAAATTACTAATCATGTTTATCTGTATCTTGGCTGGAAAATAATTTGGGCTTTGTAGCAGTGTGCAGCACTGATCCTATTAGGCCATCTATAATAAGCTTCACCAGATTTAAAATTAAAAATAATTTTTAGCTGCATCTAGCCCGGAAAATAATTTTGGGGCTCCGAGATGCGCAAGACACATAAGTGCCTTCTTGCTGCACTACCTGAAGCATGACCCTCATATTGTCAGAATTCGAAGTAATCATGACTACTGGGTTGCCAAACTCTTAGATCCCCCAAACTTTTCGATCAACCTTTTCATTTTAATAAAGACCAAAAAAATGGTCATTTTTGAAATTATAAGCATTAGCAGGTTGTTAGAAACTGAAATCAAACAGTTTTCAACTCAAAACTTTATTCTAGGTGATGTTACATTTTCACATAGGACCCCTTGTTTGAAAGGAGCTTCTGAACTCTCTCGTCCATTGAATTTGTCAGGTTTTGGATGGTTTCTGCTTCAATTGTTTTGCATGAGGACAGAATACCCTCCCAGAGCTGTTGCTTAGATGTGAACTGCCTCCTCCTTGTTGGCGCTGTAGCCGTGTTTGCGTGGGGTGTCCATCAACCAGCCATCCTCCACTCCATCCATCTGGACCATCGAGCGCTGCACGGCACTCATCCGTGAACAAAACAGTTTTGAAATCAGTCTTCATGTAATGTTTGGCCCACTGGAGCCGTTTCTGCTTGTGTGAAGTGGATAGAGGAGGTCGACAGGATGGCGTATGCACAGCTGCAAACCTCTGAAGGACCCTGCATCTTGTTGTTCGGGGGACGTTGGAGGCACAAGCAGCTTCAAAAACTTGTCTGCTGCTATGACAAGGCTTTTTTGCCGCTGCTCTTTCAACCTGACGTAATTGCCTGTAGGAAAGAGTCCTCAATTTGCCCTTACACGTGTGTACTGTGAATCAGCTACATACTTCTTGATTGCCAAGACACTTCATCCTGATCATCGCACAATGTTGATTGTAGTCATGCCTTGACCTAAACACTCCACAATTTGTTGCTTCTCAGCAGCCGACACATCCTTTTTCTTTCCCATTTTGGCAGAAAATGTAGGATGCTTAATAATGTGAGACAGCCTTCTTAAGTAGTCTTGCCTTTCATCGGACACACCTGCCAAACTAATTAGCACAGGTGTCTGCAATTGCTTACAGTGATATAAAGAGCCCTGACACACATCACCATCAATGAGTTTAACTGACAAGCAAACAAATTCTTCCCTTATCACTCCTAAACACTTTTTGCATAATAATTTGGAACGCAGTGTACATGTGCTTTTCCACAAAACACCAGTGGTTCACGTAGTGAATCTTACAGTTCTAACTTGCCAACCGTGGTCTGTATGGAGTTGTTCAATAAAGGGCCCAAAATTAAGATAACATAGATGGGAGAGGTCTCTATGAATAGGAATTCCTAAGTATTTGATACCCTGTGAGGGCCAGGCAAAGGGAAAGTTGGACTGGATGGAATCCTATATGGATTTGGGGAGGGAGACATCGAGGGCCTCAGACTTCGCTGCATTGATTTTAAAATTTGACCATGTAACAAAGTGATCTATTTCAGCCATAACAGCATGGATGGATATATGTGATTGAGTGATATATACTAGGACATCATCAGCAAATAGAGAGCACTTGTACTCGGTGCCTCCCACCTCAATCCACCTAATATTGGGGTTATGGCGAATTGATGAGAGCAGGTGCTCCGTCACTAGGATGTATAAGAGAGGGGACAGAGGACATCCCTGCCTTGTCCCATTGGTGATTGTGAAAGGTGATGAAAATGTTCTGATGCACCCCCTGGGCCTTGGGACACCCGGAGCCGGACCCTTTTTGGTGGATGCTGGTGGTTGTAGTCTTCGTGGCGGCGACCCAGTTCCGTGGTTCAGGGTGGTCAAACCAGTGGCGGAACTATTTATGTGGTTTTGATGTTTAAATGTCCGACTATGCCACCCGTGGATTGCGGTCAGAGTGAACCGCCGCTGCAGGGCAGACCGCTGAGGCTGGTGTTGTGGGTGCAGCAGAGCGTAGCATAACTCCCCACGGGAGGAGTAAAGCCTCAGGGCAGTGTATGCGGAGGATGGGGGTGATGGTGCAGGGCAGCAGCAGTAACGACACGGAGTCAGTGATGCAGTCCAGGGCCTTTACTCACAGTTCTTATTATCCAGACCACGTCTGCAGGTAACGGCTGCCCACGTCGTACTGTGCTCACCAGGTGAGGGGCTCAGACAACTCCCAGATAACTTTGGAGCGCTTCACAGGACCCCCTTTGTGTGTCCTTTGTCTGGCCTTTCTTACCAACCCTTCTGTCCGGCTGCCTCGGGCCTCCTCTTGGTAAACTTGGCGCCAGTTTCCCTGACCCTATTTGGTGCCTTCCTAGCGGGTGTAGCGAGGGGCTGCGCCACATAAAATGTCACAGCCTCCGGTTTCTAGCTGAGGGTCGTTTCCTGCCTCCACTAGTTTCGGGGACCGGTCTCCCCCTTTGGCCTGACCCCTCCACGCAGGTGGATTCGGGCGTGCGGTGGCGACTCGCCCGTCCGCACCCCTGGCATCCCTTCATTCCTCGTTCCTGGAGCCTTCTCCGCTCCTCTTCCTTCCTTCTCCCTCTTCCAGGCCTGGGCCTCTGTTACTAGGCCCGCCTCCGGAGCAGAGCTCATGCAGAGCCCCTGCTCCCTGCCACTTCTGCTCAGACTTCTCTGCACTGAACTAAGATGGTGCCCACCTTTTATACTCCCTTCTCAATGCACCCAGGAACTGCTTCCTCCCTGCTCCTGCACTACAGGGTTCCCCTTCCTCAGTGTTCCCTCCCCCCACTCCAGCCAGGGACAGGGACTGTCGTGCCCATCTCAGAGGCATATTGGTCGCCCTGCCCCACGGCAATGTGCTGTAATGCATGCAGGTGTCGGGTCCTGATCCACACTCCATCCTTACCTGAGAGTGAGATATCACACCTCTGGGTGAGGTGCAATACCTCTGTAGCAACCGAGCCCTCAGGGTGCTACAGTTCCATTTATCTTCAGCCTAGTTGACGTATTGTGATACAGGGCCGTGATTTTGGCTATAAAAGGGTCCCCTAGACCCCTACCCCAAGCTTTTTAAGAGAATCATATATGGCGTGCCAGGAGACTCTATGGAATGCTTTCTCAGCATCCAACGAGAGTATCTAATTACAAATTTTTAACTGCATCTAGCCCAGGAAATACTTTGTGCCTAGTAGCAGTGTCTGCTAGTCAGCGGATTATCCCGGCTGTTAAGCAAGCTACACCACCTGTAGTTTAGACACTTAATTTTTTCAAAGGAAATGCTTCGGGACCATGGGATACTCAGTGAAGAGCATCAGGAGGCACCCCAAGGCATAGGGGCTGGGACTGGCAGTAGGATGCCTTGCGGTGGACAGCCGAGCTCGATCCTTATAACAGCTTTTTAACTGCAGCAGCTTTAGTGGACGCTACTGGAGCTGGAATTACGCGGCTGCTGGCATGAGACTTGCCCTCCAATAGATCCTTGTAAATGGATTTAAAGTGTATTCATTCAAATTAGAGAGACAATTTAAATTAAAAAGCTTAGAGCTGCCTCCACCACAGGGGGGCTCGCTCGACCCACCAGCGGACAGGCACCAGTATTGGGAGAAGGGGGCTGGCCATCAGGGTTCACCGCGGCTCTGGCACAAACCCGGCGACACGGAGGTGGCACGGGCAGGAGCGGACTGGCCGTGTCGGCTTCTCACTTTTTGGATTTTAGAAGGGCATGACATGCCTATATCTGTGTCTCCCCCTCCTTTTACTCCTCCACCTCTTTTATTTTCGCATGACTATATGTACTTGTCACTTTTCCATGTGTTAGTTATGTCTTCTGAGCAGTTTGTCAGCTTTTGGACACCTTTGAAGGTGTTTTCTATGTGTTTCTATGTGTTTTTGTTTGCCTGCCATTGGTTTTAACGGTGTTCGAAGGTGTTCGACGAACAGTTCGACGAACAGTTCGGCGAACACACGGGTGTTCGACGAACCGAACCGAACTCGAACACTACGGGGGTGGCTCAACACTACTCATAAAGTGACAGTGGTCAAAATTGTAAAAATTGGCCTGGTCATTAACGTGCAAACCACCTTGGGTTTTAATGGGGTTAATGACAAGAATTGAAGATACCTTCTCTAGTTCCATTTTCAATTCGGTGTCTGGGATGATACATCTTTAAGGATCGAGGACTCTAGTAACAGGCCAATGGACACAATCTTCTCTTTGAGGCCGAATTCTCTAAAGACCACCAGAAAAGAGCCTTTAGTTTTGGGCCTCAGGAGTAGTGTTGAGCCACCCCCGTAGTGTTCGAGTTCGGTTCGGTTCGTCGAACACCCGTGTGTTCGTCGAACTGTTCGTCGAACACCTTCGAACACCGTTAAAACCAATGGCAGGCAAACAAAAACACATAGAAACACATAGAAAACACCTTCAAAGGTGTCCAAAAGCTGACAAACTGCTCAGAAGACACAACTAACACATGGAAAAGTGACAAGTACATATAGTCATGCGAAAAGAAAAGAGGTGGAGGAGTAAAAGGAGGGGGAGACACAGATATAGGCATGTCATGCCCTTCTAAAATCCAAAAAGTGAGAAGCCGAGACGGCCAGTCCGCTCCTGCCCGTGCCACCTCCGTGTCGCCGGGTTTGTGCCAGAGCCGTGGTGAACCCTGACGGCCAGCCCCCCTCTCCCAATACTGGTGCCTGTCCGCTGGTGGGTCGAGAGAGCCCCCCTGTGGTGGAGGCAGCTCTAAGCTTTTTAATTTAAATTGTCCCTCTAATTTGAATGAATACACTTTAAATCCATTTACAAGGATCTATTGGAGGGCAAGTCTCATGCCAGCAGCCGCGTAATTCCAGCTCCAGTAGCGTCCACTAAAGCTGCTGCAGTTAAAAAGCTTTTATAAGGATCGAGCTCGGCTGTCCACCGCAAGGCATCCTAGTGCCAGTCCCAGCCCCTATGCCTTGGGGTGCCTCCTGATGCTCTTCACTAAGTATCCCGTGGTCCCGAAGCATTTCCTTTGAAAAAATTAAGTGTCCAAACTACAGGTGGTGTAGCTTGCTTAACAGCCGGGATAATCCGCTGACTAGCAGACACTGCTACTAGGCACAAAGTATTTCCTGGGCTAGATGCAGTTAAAAATTTGTAAGTAGATACTCTCGTTGGATGCTGAGAAAGCATTCCATAGAGTCTCCTGGCACGCCATATATGATTCTCTTAAAAAGCTTGGGGTAGGGGTCTAGGGGACCCTTTTATAGCCAAAATCACGGCCCTGTATCACAATACGTCACCTAGGCTGAAGATAAATGGAACTGTAGCACCGAGGGCTCGGTTGCTACAGACGTATTGCACCTCACCCAGAGGTGTGAGATCTCACTCTCAGATAAGGATGGAGTGTGGATCAGGACCCGACACCTGCATGCATTACACCACATTGCCGTGGGGCAGGGCGACCAATATGCCCCTGAGATGGGCACGACAGTCCCTGTCCCTGGCTGGAGTGGGGGGAGGGAACACTGAGGAAGGGGAACCCTGCAGTGCAGGAGCAGGGAGGAAGCAGTTCCTGGGTGCATTGAGAAGGGAGTATAAAAGGTGGGCACCATCTTAGTTCAGTGCAGAGAAGTCTGAGCAGAAGTGGAAGGGAGCAGGGGCTCTGCATGAGCTCTGCTCCGGAGGCGGGCCTAGTAACAGAGGCCCAGGCCTGCAAGAGGGAGAAGGAAGGAAGAGGAGCGGAGAAGGCTCCAGGAACGAGGAATGAAGGGATCCCAGGGGGGCGGACGGGCGAGTCGCCACCGCACGCCCGAATCCACCTGCGTGGAGGGGTCAGGCCAAAGGGGGAGACCGGTCCCCGAACTAGTGGAGGCAGGAAACGACCCTCAGCTAGAAACCGGAGGCTCTGACATTTTATGTGGCGCAGCCCCTTGCTCCACCCGCTAGGAAGGCACCACATAGGGTCAGGGAAACTGGCGCCAAGTTTACCAAGAGGAGGCCCGAGGCAGCCGGACAGAAGTGTTGGTAAGAAAGGCCAGACAAAGGACACACAAAGTGGGTCCTGTGAAGCGCTCCAAAGTTATCTGGGAGTTGTCTGAGCCCCTCACCTGGTGAGCACAGTACGACGTGGGCAGCCGTTACCTGCAGACGTGGTCTGGATAATAAGAACTGTGAGTAAAGGCCCTGAACTGCATCACTGACTCCGTGTCGTTACTGCTGCTGCCCTGCACCATCACCCCCATCCTCCGCATACACTGCCCTGAGGCTATACTCCTCCCGTGGGGAGTTATGCTACGCTCTGCTGCACCCACAACACCAGCCTTAGCGGTCTGCCCTGTAGCGGCGGTTCACTCTGACCGCAATCCACGGGTGGCGTAGTCGGACATTTAAACATCAAAACCACATAAATAGTTCCGCCACTGGTTTGACCGCCCTGAGCCACGGAACCGGATCGCCGCCACGAAGACTACAACCACCAGCATCCACCAAAAAGTGTCCGGCTCCGGGTGTCCCAAGGCCCAGGGGGTGCGTCAGAACATTTTCATCACCTTTCACAATCACCAATGGGACAAGGCAGGGATGTCCTCTGTCCCCTCTCTTATACATCCTAGTGACGGAGCACCTGCTCTCATCAATTCGCCATAACCCCAATATTAGGTGGATTGAGGTGGGAGGCACCGAGTACAAGTGCTCTCTATTTGCTGATGATGTCCTAGTATATATCACTCAATCACATATATCCATCCCTGCTGTTATGGCTGAAATAGATCACTTTGTTACATGGTAAAATTTTAAAATCAATGCAGCGAAGTCTGAGGCCCTCGATGTCTCCCTCCCTAAATCCATATAGGATTCCATCCAGTCCAACTTTCCCTTTGCCTGGCCCTCACAGGGTATCAAATACTTAGGAATTCCTATTCATAGAGACCTCTCCCATCTATGTTATCTTAATTTTGGGCCCTTTATTGAACAACTCCATACAGACCACGGTTGGCAAGTTAGAACTGTAAGATTCACTACGTGAACCGCTGGTGTTTTGTGGAAAAGCACATGTACACTGTGTTCCAAATTATTATGCAAAAAGTGTTTAGGAGTGATAAGGGAAGAATTTGTTTGTTTGTCAGTTAAACTCATTGATGGTGATGTGTGTCAGGGCTCTTTATATCACTGTAAGCAATTGCAGACACCTGTGCTAATTAGTTTGGCAGGTGTGTCCAATGAAAGGCAAGACTACTTAAGAAGGCTCTCTCACATTATTAAGCAGCCTACATTTTCTGCCAAAATGGGAAAGAAAAAGGATGTGTCGGCTGCTGAGAAGCAACAAATTGTGGAGTGTTTAGGTCAAGGCATGACTACAATCAACATTGTGCGATGATCAGGATGAAGTGTCTTGGCAATCAAGAAGTATGTAGCTGATTCACAGTACACACGTGTGCGTGCTGATAAGGGCAAATTGAGGACTCTTTCCTACAGGCAATTACGTCAGGTTGAAACAGCAGCGGCAAAAAAGCCTTGTCATAGCAGCAGACAAGTTTTTGAAGCTGCTTGTGCCTCCAACGTCCCCCGAACAACAAGATGCAGGGTCCTTCAGAGGTTTGCAGCTGTGCATATGCCATCCTGTCGACCTCCTCTATCCACTTCACACAAGCAGAAACGGCTCCAGTGGGCCAAACATTACATAAAGACTGATTTCAAAACTGTTTTGTTCACGGATGAGTGCCGTGCAGCGCTCGATGGTCCAGATGAATGGAGTGGAGGATGGCTGGTTGATGGGCACCCCACGCAAACACGGCTACAGCGCCAACAAGGAGGAGGTGGAGTAATGTTTTGGGCTGGAATCATGGGGAGAGAGATTGTCGGCCCCTTTAGGATCCCTGAAGGCGCTAAAGATGAACTCCATAATGTATGTGGATTTTCTCAAACAGCACTTCCTGCCATGGTTCAAGAAGAAGAACCGTGTATTTCACAGCAAGATCATTTTTCTGCATGATAATGCACCATCTCATGCTGCACATAAAACATCTGCATCTCTGGCTGATATGGGCATAAAAGGGGACAAACTTATGGTGTGACCCCCATGCTCCCCTGACCTCTACCCCATTCAGAACCTTTGGAGCATCATTAAAAGGAGTGTCTATGATGGCGGGAGGCAGTTCACATCTAAGCAACAGCTCTGGGAGGGTATTCTGTCCTCATGCAAAACAATTGAAGCAGAAACCATCCAAAACCTGACAAATTCAATGGACGAGAGAGTTCAGAAGCTCCTTTCGAACAAGGGGTCCTATGTGAAAATGTAACATCACCTAGAATAAAGTTTTGAGTTGAAAACTGTTTGATTTCAGTTTCTAACAACCTGCTAATGCTTATAATTTCAAAAATGACCATTTTTTTGGTCTTTATTAAAATGAAAAGGTTGATCGAAAAGTTTGGGGGATCTAAGAGTGTGGCAACCCAGTAGTCATGATTACTTCGAATTCTGACAATATGAGGGTCATGCTGCAGGTAGTGCAGCAAGAAGGCACTTATGTGTCTTGCGCATCTCGGAGCCCCAAAATTATTTTCCGGGCTAGATGCAGCTAAAAATTATTTTTAATTTTAAATCTGGTGAAGCTTATTATAGATGGCCTAATAGGATCAGTGCTGCACACTGCTACAAAGCCCAAATTATTTTCCAGTCAAGATACAGATAAACATGATTAGTAATTTGAAAGCTTAAAACGGTTGGTAGGGTGATTTTAACCAATCATCAAGCTTTTACTCTCCCCAGGATGACACAGGGGTAGAAAAGTCGTTTCGGATCCATGATTTGTTCATCTTTATGAACGTGAGTCTGTCTACATTATCAGTGGAGAGCCGCGTGCGCTTATCTGTCAGCACACCACCAGCAGCGCTGAACACACGTTCAGACACAACGCTGGCTGCGGGGCATGACAAGATCTCCAAGGCGTAAGTGGCTAGCTCCGGCCATTTATCCAGATTGGAAGCCCAAAAAGAGCAAGGGTCCAGTCACACAGTCGTGGCTTCAATGTTTACTTGGAGATACTCCTGTACCATCGTCTCTAGGCGTTGACTATGTGTCAGACTTCTTGTCTCCTGTGGCCTTGCAAAGGATGGGCTAAAAAAGTGGTGAAATGATTACGCAAAATTGATGTTACCAGCAGATACTGTGGTTCTGTTACGGTTTGAGTGCTGAACACTTGACGGTCCCACGGTTGGCAAGTTGGAACTGTGAGATTCACTACGTGCACCACTGGTATTTTGTGGAAAAGCACATGTAAGATTCTGCAACAGTCTCTGCTGATACTCCTGCATGCGTGCATCACTTTCTATGGCAGGAATAATTTCTGCAAATTTACTTTTGTACCGGGGATCTAACAGTGTGGCAACCCAGTAGTCAGGATTATTTCTAATTCTCACAATTCGAGGGTCATGTTGCAGGTAGTGCAGCAAGAAGGCACTCATGTGTGTTGCGCATCCAGGAGCACCAAGTCCCTGTTGTGTTGGTGGCGAGGTAACAATCATGCTTCCTTCCTCTGTCCTCTCCCCCCAACCTCGCACAACAGAAATGTGATCAAGGTCTCCCTCATCTGATGAGTCTTCCATCAGTTCGTCCTCCACTTCTTCCTGGGCTCCTGCACCTTCCTCACTAGTTTGGCTGCTACCATGCGCCCTGGTAAAACCATCTCCCCCACCCTCACATGCCTGCCGCCTTGGTGCTGCCGACCGTCTGGACCTTGCAGATGTTAGCCCTTCCGCATACAACTCCTCCTCCTCTACTTCCTCCACCTCCTCTTGTGCCACCACCTGACTCCGAATTCTGTTTAACATGTGCTCCAGCATGTAAATCACCGGAATAGTCATGCTGATAATGGCATCGTCAGCACTAAACATCTTCGTCGCCATTTCAAAACTGTGCAGAAGGGTGCATAGGTTCCTGATCTGAGACCACTCCTCCAGCGTGAATTGCCCCACCTCTGAATCTCGTTGGCCCAGGCTATACGTCAGAACGTATTGCACCAGGGCTTGTCGGTGCTGCCACAGTCGCTGCAACATGTGCAGAGTTGAATTCCACCGGGTAGGCACATCGCATTTTAGCCGGTGAAGTGGCAGGCCCAACGACTTCTGTAGAGATGTAAGTCGCTGAGCTGCGGGATGCGAACGGCGGAAGTGAGCACACAGCGACCGTGCCCTCTGCAGAAGGCCATCTAGTCTGGGATAGTGGGCTAAAAATTGCTGGACAACCAGGTTCAACACGTGAGCCATACAAGGCACGTGTGTGACATTGCCCCGGCGAAGGGCCGCACCCAGGTTTGCAGCATTGTCGCACACGGCCTTCCCTGGTTTCAGGTCCAGTGGAGACAACCATTCATGAAATTGGTTCTCCAGAGCTGACCACAACTCCTCAGCTGTGTGACTCACATTTCCCAGACATTTCAATGTAAAAACCGCCTGATGACGTTGAGCCCTACTGCCAGCATAGTAAGGAGGTGTGCAGGATCCCTTCTGCGCAGTTAGAAAGCTTGTGGCATGACCAGACAGGCTTTGGGTGCAGGTGGAAGACCGAGAGGAGGTTGAGGAGGCAGAAGCAGTGGAGGAACTTTGACATAAAGAGGATTGACGCACAACTCGTGGGGACGGCAAGACTTGGACAGCAGCCCCTTGTCCTGCTGTCACCATAGTTACCCAGTGCCCAGTCAGCGACATGTAATGCCCCTGTCCATGCCTACTCGTCCAAGTGTCTGTGGTGAAATGCACCCTGTCACACACAGAGTTTCTCAAAGAAGCGGTGATGTTGTGTGCGACATGCTGGTGGAGCGCAGGCACACCTTTCTTTGAGAAGTAGTGCCGACTGGGCATCTGGTACTGGGGCACTGCGACGGACATAAGGTCTCGAAAATCCTCTGTGTCCACCAGGCGGAAAGGCAGCATTTCTGTAGCCAAGAGCTTGCAGATGGTGAAATTCAACCTCTTAGCTTTCTCATGGCTAGGAGGAAATGGTCTTTTACTTGTCCACATCTGAGGGACCGAGGGCTGGCTATTGTGCTTAGACGGGGTTGATAAGGGTGTCCCCGGCAAACTGCCGGTCTGTGAGGAAGATGCAGGCGGACATGTTAGGTTGCCTTGATCCAAAGTTGGTGCTATCGATGTCGGACAGCGCTCAACACCAGCTGGTGTTACCACCTCCAAAGAAAATGATGACCTGCCAATCACGCTGGCTGTTGCGGGTAAAGAGGTGGCAGGTCTGCGCCCCAAAACAGGTGTGACTGCTGTCCCCCCAGTCACAGAGGATGAAGAGGCCGCGGATGCACAAGATATGGCAGACGGTGATTGGCCCGGCCGGCTAGGCCGCATTGTAGCACACTGAGCTTCCCACTGCAACTTATGCTTCATGTCCATGTGCCGGTTCATGCATGAAGTACTCAAACTATGTATTTTTTGGCCTCTACTTAGCTTTTGCTGACAAATGTTACAGATAACACAAGTTGGGTCATCTTTATCGATCTGAAAAAATGCCCAGGCTATGCAAGGCTTAGCACCCATGCGACCTGAAGAGCCACCACGACTTGTGGTGAGAGGCAGAGTTGTGTTTGAGGATGCAGTTGTTGACGTGCTTCCAGTACTACGTCTCTGTCCAGGAAGGCGCAACCTGACCTCGTCGTCACTAGCATCTTCCTCCACCTCCTCTGCTGACCTCATCTCTTGGCTGACTGTGGGTTGACAGTAAGTGGGATCTCCGACTTCATCATCATCACCCTGTGCGTTATCACACCCGTCGTCCTCAGAGCCAACCTGTTCCTGCCCTGACAAAAAACTAAAGTTGTCGCTCCAATCAGGTATTTGAGTCTTATCATCGTCTTCCTCATTGTCTCCACCAACAGGAGTTACAGTTTGGGAATGAGGGTCTACATTATGGTCAGAACCTTCTGCGTCTGGTCCTGGATCCGACTCATAAAGATTCTGGGCATCAGTGCAGATCATTTCCTCGTCTGGATTCACAGAAGCGCTGGAGTCGACCTCTGATTCCCAGGCTATAGTATGAGTAAACAGCTCTGCAGACTCAACCATCTGTTCTACCTCATACTCAGACGGACAGCTGGAGATTTGGGAGCTGTGAGGAAGCAAGTGCGATTTGGGTGACACCTTTGAGGACTGGAGTATTTGTGATGTTGAAGTTGATGTGGAGGAGAGCCCACTTAAAGGAGCACTTGATATCCGTTGAAGCACCTGCTGTTTTTGTGCCTCATCTGGAATTTGTAGCGATTGGCGTGGCCGTAAGAAAGGGATCTTATCACATTGTCCGCTAAAAGAAGTAGACATTTTAGTTTGGCTGGAAGATGGTCTTTCTTCTGCACCTACCCCACGGACACAACCTTTTTTCCCCTTCCCAACACGCCTATTCCCCTTTCCACCAGCAGCAGGCCTTTTTCCACTCATTTTGGTGGTTAACTAATTCACAACTCTGGAGTTGTTTGCACAAAAAAACAATGGATGGTAACCGAGCAGAGCTGAGTGGCCAAACTGTGGTATTAGGCCAAAACTATTGGCTGGGCTAGATGCAGAAAAAAATTATTTTTAATTTGCAACCTGATGGAGGTCAGTATAGATGGACTAATAGAACAAGTCCCACACGCTGCTAGAAGCCCAAATATTTTTTCAGAGATAAATGAAGAAAAAAATTATTTTTAATTTGCAACCTGATGGAGGTCAGTATAGATGGACTAATAGACCAAGTCCCACACACTGCTAGAAGCCCAAATATTTTTTCAGAGCTAGATGCAGAAAAAAATTATTTTTAATTTGCAACCTGATGGAGGTCAGTATAGATGGACTAATAGACCAAGTCCCACACACTGCTAGAAGCCCAAATATTTTTTCAGAGCTAGATGCAGAAAAAAATTATTTTTAATTTGCAACCTGATGGAGGTCAGTATAGATGGACTAATAGACCAAGTCCCACACACCGCTAGAAGCCCAAATATTTTTTCAGAGCTAGATGCAGAAAAAAATTATTTTTAATTTGCAACCTGATGGAGGTCAGTATAGATGGACTAATAGACCAAGTCCCACACACTGCTAGAAGCCCAAATATTTTTTCAGAGCTAGATGCAGAAAAAAATTATTTTTAATTTGCAACCTGATGGAGGTCAGTATAGATGGACTAATAGAACAAGTCCCACACGCTGCTAGAAGCCCAAATATTTTTTCAGAGATAAATGAAGAAAAAAAATATTTTTAATTTGCAACCTGATGGAGGTCAGTATAGATGGACTAATAGACCAAGTCCCACACACTGCTAGAAGCCCAAATATTTTTTCAGAGCTAGATGCAGAAAAAAAATATTTTTAATTTGCAACCTGATGGAGGTCAGTATAGATGGACTAATAGACCAAGTCCCACACACTGCTAGAAGCCCAAATATTTTTTCAGAGCTAGATGCAGAAAAAAATTATTTTTAATTTGCAACCTGATGGAGGTCAGTATAGATGGACTAATAGACCAAGTCCCACACACCGCTAGAAGCCCAAATATTTTTTCAGAGCTAGATGCAGAAAAATTTTTTATTCAATTTGCAACCTGATGGAGGTCAGTATAGATGGACTAATAGACCAAGTCCCACACACTGCTAGAAGCCCAAATATTTTTTCAGAGCTAGATGCAGAAATTTTTTTTATTCAATTTGCAACCTGATGGAGGTCAGTATAGATGGACTAATAGACCAAGTCCCACACGCTGCTAGAAGCCCAAATATTTTTTCAGAGATAAATGAAGAAAAAAATTATTTTTAATTTGCAACCTGATGGAGGTCAGTATAGATGGACTAATAGACCAAGTCCCACACACTGCTAGAAGCCCAAATATTTTTTCAGAGCTAGATGCAGAAAAAAATTATTTTTAATTTGCAACCTGATGGAGGTCAGTATAGATGGACTAATAGACCAAGTCCCACACACTGCTAGAAGCCCAAATATTTTTTCAGAGCTAGATGCAGAAAAAAATTATTTTTAATTTGCAACCTGATGGAGGTCAGTATAGATGGACTAATAGACCCAGTCCCACACACCGCTAGAAGCCCAAATATTTTTTCAGAGCTAGATGCAGAAAAAAATTATTTTTAATTTGCAACCTGATGGAGGTCAGTATAGATGGACTAATAGACCAAGTCCCACACACTGCTAGAAGCCCAAATATTTTTTCAGAGCTAGATGCAGAAAAAAATTATTTTTAATTTGCAACCTGATGGAGGTCAGTATAGATGGACTAATAGACCAAGTCCCACACACCGCTAGAAGCCCAAATATTTTTTCAGAGCTAGATGCAGAAAAAAATTATATTCAGTTTGCAACCTGATGGAGGTCAGTATAGATGGACTAATAGAATGATGCTATGCCCAAAAGATTTTACTTCACTAGGTGCAGTAAAAAAATTGGTATTCTATACACAGGTGGTATATCTTGCAACACAGATAGGCTACTCCACTGACTAACACACTCTGCAATAGGCCAAAAAGGATTAGCTTTGCTAGATTCAGCCAAATGCTGTGAAAAAAACTTGCACAGCACTGGCACAGACCTGCCTGGCAAAAACTGATAGGAACTGATGTAACCTAGTCCTGAAAAGGACTCCAATTACAATTAGTCTTTACTCCCACAATCTATCTATTTAACAGCACAGACCTGCCTGATAAAAGTCGTAGGAAATGCTGTAACCTAGTCCTTAAAAGGACTGCAATCACAACTATTCCCTACTCCCAAGCTATCTGTATATTTGTGCGAAAATTGGCTTGAAATTAACAAGGTATAGCGCACACAGCAACAGCGGTGCCGTCTAACACGCAGCTGCAGCAGTGAGAAAATGGTGGCGACGGGGAAAATGGCTTGGTCTTATAGGGCAAGGACATGTGACATACACTGCCAATCACACATGCCCTTGCTTGTGTGAAAAAAAGCACTTCGCTCCGTGTGTGCGCTGCTGATAGGCTGACAGATTGCACCTCCCCACTGCAAATGCGGGAAAGAGAAAAAAAAATGGAGATCTTCATTGTTCCTGCAGAGATCCATCCCCTGCCCCTCCCCCCGCCCCGCTGTACACTCAAACTGCGTATTAACATTAATTTTCATCATTACTGAGAAAAAATCCAGTTATGATTTTGGTGCACGAACAGTTATCGAACATAACCTCGAACAGCCGAATTTTTCTCAAATTGTTCGTGTTCGCCGACCGGCTCGAACACCGCCCAAAACAGCTCAAATTTGAGATTGGCGAACAGTTCGAGTAGAACAACGCTCATCTCTACTCAGGAGCACAGGAGTAGGAGAGAAGACCTGTTCTAGGGAATGAATTGAAGATACCTTCTCCTGTTCTATCTTCAATTCAAGTTCCGGGATGATACGATCTTGAGGGGGTGAGGATCCCGGAGACAGATCAATGGAACCATCATTCGGTCCATGCAGAGGCAACATCTTCACTTCCTTCCCATTGAAGACGTCAGTACACGACCACGACCGATTTTTAGACCTGGCATCGCCGGCAGCTGGACTTGACATTCAGGGACAAGACATCTCTCGTGATAAGCCTGTCCCCAAGGAAGCACCTTACTGGACCTCCAGTCTAGGATGGGCTAATGAGTATTTGGGTTTACAGTGACAGAGAGGGGCCAGAATACCGCAATGTCTGATTTCATGTACTCCTGCACTGATCAGAAACACTTCTACTTCATTTAAAGCAGTGCAGGTTTCTGTTGGCAGTACAGGGGTTAAACTTAGAGTCTCTGAAGCTCCTGCTTGGATGATCTCAGCTGTTCAGTACTGACCACTCCCCTCTCCTATATATACTCACCTCTGGCAATCTGGATTGCCAGTATTAATTTTTCATACTGCCTGGTGTGGAGTGGAGGTTTCGGTTGTTGGAAGAGGCATTTGGAGTGTTGATCTGTGACTGCTGCTTGGTGTTTCAGATGTGTGTCTTCCTCTCCAATTTGTTTTTTCTTTTTTTTCTCCATGGAGTTCGTCTCTGTTGTCTGTGAGTGAACATTTGTATTTTCAGCTATCCCTGTATGTCCTCCCTTGCTAGGCTGGTTTTTGTATATTCAACACTATTACTCTCCACTTCCCTGGGTGGGGGAGGTGGGCAGAATTAGCACTGATTAAGGAGTTCAGCAAGGTACCTGGCCCTGGCGTCTTCACCATCAGAATCAATCCAGGGTGCAGGGATAGCTGGGGTGGACCTAGCGTTAGAGACAGGGAAGAATCCTCTGGCCCCGGGATACCTGACAAGAGAGTCATGACAAGTATGTAACAATAGAAGACCTAAGAGTTGTGGATGCAACAGACCAGGCAGCACATAAAAACAATCTTCTTCATATGTAGCATTCCTACCTGAAGCTTCACCTGCTCAGAAGCAACTTGAACGACTTCAGATAGTGGTGTCCTCCATCGAGGGAAAGGCCCTAAGGGACTCTGGAGGCGTTGGACGCGAATCTGATACCGATCCACCAGGGCTTGCTGCAAGAAATTTACCACCGAACCGGAGTCGATGTAGGCCGTCTCAAAAAAGCGGATGCCTCCACATGATACAGATAGATTCAGAGTCAATGGTGGAGAGGAATTACTCTAGCCCAAGGTCACTTCTCCTACAGACCAAAGGCTTTGGAGTTTCTCCGACTTCTCAGGATAGGAAGGGATGAGATGTTCTATGCTAATACAGTAGTAGCACAATCCCTTGGCACGATGGTATTCCTCCTGCTCCTCAGCCAGCTTCACACTGTTGACTTGCATAGGTTGAGAGTAGAGATGAGCGTTGTTCTACTCGAACTGTTCGCCAATCTCAAATTCGAGCTGTTTTGGGCGGTGTTCGAGCCGTTCGGCGAACACGAACGATTTGAGAAAAATTCGGCTGTTCGAGGTTATGTTCGATAACTGTTGGTGCACCAAAATCATAACTGGATTTTTCTCAGTAATGATGAAAATTAATGTTAATACGCAGTTTGAGTGTACAGCGGGGTGGGGGGAGGGGCAGGGGATGGATCTCTGCAGGAATAATGAAGATCTCCATTTTTTTTTCTCTCTCCCGCATTTACAGTGGGGAGGTGCAATCTGTCAGCCTATCAGCAGCGCACACACGGAGCGAAGTGCTTTTTTCACACAAGCAAGGGCATGTGTCATTGGCAGTGTATGTCACATGTCCTTGCCCTATAAGACCAAGCCATTTTCCCCGTCGCCACCATTTTCTCACTGCTGCAGCTGCGTGTTAGACGGCACCGCTGTTGCTGTGTGCGCTATACCTTGTTAATTTCAAGCCAATTTTCGCACAAATCTACAGATAGCTTGGGAGTAGGGAATAGTTGTGATTGCAGTCCTTTTAAGGACTAGGTTACAGCATTTCCTACGACTTTTATCAGGCAGGTCTGTGCTCTTAAATAGATAGATTGTGGGAGTAAAGACTAATTGCAATTGCAGTCCTTTTCAGGACTAGGTTACATCAGTTCCTATCAGTTTTTGCCAGGCAGGTCTGTGCCAGTGCTGTGCAAGTTTTTTTCACAGCATTTGGCTGAATCTAGCAAAGCTAATCCTTTTTGGCCTATTGCAGAGTGTGTTAGTCAGTGGAGTAGCCTATCTGTGTTGCAAGATATACCAACTGTGTATAGAATGCCAATTTTTTTACTGCACCTAGTGAAGTAAAATCTTTTGGGCATAGCATCATTCTATTAGTCCATCTATACTGACCTCCATCAGGTTGCAAACTGAATATAATTTTTTTCTGCATCTAGCTTTGAAAAAATATTTGGGCTTCTAGCAGTGTGTGGGACTTGTTCTATTAGTCCATCTATACTGACCTCCATCAGGTTGCAAACTGAATATAATTTTTTCTGCATCTAGCTCTAAAAAAATATTTGGCCTTCTAGCAGTGTGTGGGACTTTCTCTATTAGTCCATCTATACTGACCTCCATCAGGTTGCAAACTGAATATATTTTTTTCTGCATCTACCTCTGAAAAAATATTGGGCTTCTAGCTGTGTGTGGGACTTGTTCTATTAATCCATCTATACAGACCTCCATCAGGTTGCAAACTGAATATAATTTTTTTCTGCATCTACCTCTGAAAAAATATTTGGGCTTCTAGCTGTGTGTGGGACTTGTTCTATTAGTCCATCTATACTGACCTCCATCAGGTTGCAAACTGAATATAATTTTTTTCTGCATCTAGCTCTGAAAAAATATTTGGCCTTCTAGCAGTGTGTGGGACTTTCTCTATTAGTCCATCTATACTGACCTCCATCAGGTTGCAAATTAAAAATAATTTTTATCTGCATCTACCTCTGAAAAAATATTTGGGCTTCTAGCTGTGTGTGGGACTTGTTCTATTAGTCCATCTATACTGACCTCCATCAGGTTGCAAACTGAATATAATTTTTTTCTGCATCTAGCTTTGAAAAAATATTTGGGCTTCTAGCAGTGTGTGGGACTTGTTCTATTAGTCCATCTATACTGACCTCCATCAGGTTGCAAACTGAATATAATTTTTTCTGCATCTAGCTCTAAAAAAATATTTGGCCTTCTAGCAGTGTGTGGGACTTTCTCTATTAGTCCATCTATACTGACCTCCATCAGGTTGCAAACTGAATATATTTTTTTCTGCATCTACCTCTGAAAAAATATTGGGCTTCTAGCTGTGTGTGGGACTTGTTCTATTAATCCATCTATACAGACCTCCATCAGGTTGCAAACTGAATATAATTTTTTTCTGCATCTACCTCTGAAAAAATATTTGGGCTTCTAGCTGTGTGTGGGACTTGTTCTATTAGTCCATCTATACTGACCTCCATCAGGTTGCAAACTGAATATAATTTTTTTCTGCATCTAGCTCTGAAAAAATATTTGGCCTTCTAGCAGTGTGTGGGACTTTCTCTATTAGTCCATCTATACTGACCTCCATCAGGTTGCAAATTAAAAATAATTTTTATCTGCATCTACCTCTGAAAAAATATTTGGGCTTCTAGCTGTGTGTGGGACTTGTTCTATTAGTCCATCTATACTGACCTCCATCAGGTTGCAAACTGAATATAATTTTTTTCTGCATCTAGCTCTGAAAAAATATTTGACCTTCTAGCAGTGTGTGGGACTTTCTCTATTAGTCCATCTATACTGACCTCCATCAGGTTGCAAATTAAAAATAATTTTTATCTGCATCCAGCTCTGAAAAAATATTTGGCCTTCTAGCAGTGTGTGGGACTTTCTCTATTAGTCCATCTATACTGACCTCCATCAGGTTGCCAATTAAAAATAATTTTTTGTCTGCATCTAGCTCTGAAAAAATATTTGGCCTTCTAGCAGTGTGTGGGACTTTCTCTATTAGTCCATCTATACTGACCTCCATCAGGTTGCAAACTGAATACATTTTTTTTCTGCATCTACCTCTGAAAAAATATTTGGGCTTCTAGCTGTGTGTGGGACTTTCTCTATTAGTCCATCTATACTGACCTCCATCAGGTTGCAAATTGAATATAATTTTTTTCTGCATCTAACCCAGCCAATAGTTTTGGCCTAATACCACAGTTTGGCCACTCAGCTCTGCTCGGTTACCATCCATTGTTTTTTTGTGCAAACAACTCCAGAGTTGTGAATTAGTTAACCACCAAAATGAGTGGAAAAAGGCCTGCTGCTGGTGGAAAGGGGAATAGGCATGTTGGGAAGGGGAAAAAAGGTTGTGTCCGTGGGGTAGGTGTTAAAGCAACAGTAACATCTGCAGAAGAAAGACCATCTTCCAGCCAAACTAAAATGTCTACTTCTTTTAGCGGACAATGTGATAAGATCCCTTTCTTACGGCCACGCCAATCGCTACAAATTCCAGATGAGGCACAAAAACAGCAGGTGCTTCAACGGATATCAAGTGCTCCTTTAAGTGGGCTCTCCTCCACATCAACTTCAACATCACAAATACTCCAGTCCTCAAAGGTGTCACCCCAATCGCACTTGCTTCCTCACAGCTCCCAAATCTCCAGCTGCCCGTCTGAGTATGAGGTAGAACAGATGGTTGAGTCTGCAGAGCTGTTTACTCATACTATAGCCTGGGAATCAGAGGTCGACTCCAGCGCTTCTGTGAATCCAGACGAGGAAATGATCTGCACTGATGCCCAGAATCTTTATGAATCGGATCCAGGACCAGACGCAGAAGGTTCTGACCATAATGTAGACCCTCATTCCCAAACTGTAACTCCTGTTGGTGGAGACAATGAGGAAGACAATGATGAGACTCAAATACCTGATTGGAGCGACAACTTTAGTTTTTTGTCAGGGCAAGAACAGGTTGGCTCTGAGGACGACGAGTGTGATAACGCACAGGGTGATGATGATGAGGTTGGAGATCCCACTTACTGTCAACCCACAGTCAGCCAAGAGATGAGGTCAGCAGAGGAGGTGGAGGAAGATGCTAGTGACGACGAGGTCAGGTTGCGCCTTCCTGGACAGAGACGTAGTACTGGAAGCACGTCAACAACTGCATCCTCAAACACAACTCTGCCTCTCACCACAAGTCGTGGTGGCTCTTCAGGTCGCATGGGTGGACACAGAGGATTTTCGAGACCTTATGTCCGTCGCAGTGCCCCAGTACCAGATGCCCAGTCGGCACTACTTCTCAAAGAAAGGTGTGCCTGCGCTCCACCAGCATGTCGCACACAACATCACCGCTTCTTTAAGAAACTCTGTGTGTGACAGGGTGCATTTCACCACAGACACTTGGATGAGTAGGCATGGACAGGGGCGTTACATGTCGCTGACTGGGCACTGGGTAACTATGGTGACAGCAGGACAAGGGGCTGCTGTCCAAGTCTTGCCGTCCCCATGAGTTGTGCGTCAATCCTCTTTATGTCAAAGTTCCTCCACTGCTTCTGCCTCCTCAACCTCCTCTCGGTCTTCCACCTGCACCCAAAGCCTGTCTGGTCATGCCACAAGCTTTCTAACTGCGCAGAAGGGATCCTGCACACCTCCTTACTAAGCTGGCAGTAGGGCTCAACGTCATCAGGCGGTTTTTACTTTGAAATGTCTGGGAAATGTGAGTCACACAGCTGAGGAGTTGTGGTCAGCTCTGGAGAACCAATTTCATGAATGGTTGTCTCCACTGGACCTCAAACCAGGGAAGGCCGTGTGCGACAATGCTGCAAACCTGGGTGCGGCCCTTCGCCGGGGCAATGTCACACACGTGCCTTGTATGGCTCACGTGTTGAACCTGGTTGTCCAGAAATTTTTAGCCCACTATCCCAGACTAGATGGCCTTCTGCAGAGGGCACGGTCGCTGTGTGCTCACTTCCGCCGTTCGCATCCCGCAGCTCAGCGACTTACATCTCTACAGAAGTCGTTGGGCCTGCCACTTCACCGGCTAAAATGCGATGTGCCTACCCGGTGGAATTCAACTCTGCCCATGTTGCAGCGACTGTGGCAGCACCGACAAGCCCTGGTGCAAAACGTTCTGACGTATAGCCTGGGCCAACGAGATCCGGAGGTGGGACAAATCATGCTGGAGGAGTGGTCTCAGATCAGGGACCTATGCACCCTTCTGCACAGTTTTGAAATGGCGACGAAGATGTTTAGTTCTGACGATGCCATTATCAGCATGACTATTCCGGTGATTTACATGCTGGAGCACATGTTAAACAGAATTCGGAGTCAGGTGGTGGCACAAGAGGAGGTGGAGGAAGTAGAGGAGGAGGAGTTGTATGCGGAAGGGCTAACATCTGCAAGGTCCAGACGGTCGGCAGCACCAAGGCGGCAGGCATGTGAGGGTGGGGGAGATGGTTTTACCAGGGCGCATGGTAGCAGCCAAACTAGTGAGGAAGGTGCAGGAGCCCAGGAAGAAGTGGAGGACGAACTGATGGAAGACTCATCAGATGAGGGAGACCTTGATCACATTTCTGTTGTGCGAGGTTGGGGGGAGAGGACAGAGGAAGGAAGCATGATTGTTACCTCGCCACCAACACAACAGGGACTTGGTGCTCCTGGATGTGCAACACACATGAGTGCCTTCTTGCTGCACTACCTGCAACATGACCCTCAAATTGTGAGAATTAGAAATAATCCTGACTACTGGGTTGCCACACTGTTAGATCCCCGGTACAAAAGTAAATTTGCAGAAATTATTCCTGCCATAGAAAGGTATGCACGCATGCAGGAGTATCAGCAGAGACTGTTGCAGAATCTTACATGTGCTTTTCCACAAAACACCAGTGGTGCACGTAGTGAATCTCACAGTTCCAACTTGCCAACCGTGGGACCGTCAAGTGTTCAGCACTCAAACCGTAACAGAACCACAGTATCTGCTGGTAACATCAATTTTGCGTAATCATTTCACCACTTTTTTAGCCCATCCTTTGCAAGGCCACAGGAGACAATAAGTCTGACACATAGTCAACGCCTAGAGACGATGGTACAGGAGTATCTCCAAGTAAACATTGAAGCCATGACTGTGTCACTGGACCCTTGCTCTTTTTGGGCTTCCAATCTGGATAAATGGCCGGAGCTAGCCACTTACGCCTTGGAGATCTTGTCATGCCCCGCAGCCAGCGTTCTGTCTGAACGTGTGTTCAGCGCTGCTGGTGGTGTGCTGACAGATAAGCGCACGCGGCTCTCCACTGATAATGTAGACAGACTCACGTTCATAAAGATGAACAAATCATGGATCCGAAACGACTTTTCTACCCCTGTGTCATCCTGGGGAGAATAAAAGCTTGATGATTGGTTAAAATCACCCTACCAACCGTTTTAAGCTTTCAAATTACTAATCATGTTTATCTGTATCTTGACTGGAAAATAATTTGGGCTTTGTAGCAGTGTGCAGCACTGATCCTATTAACCCATCTATACTAAGCTCCACCAGATTTAAAATTAATAATAATTTGTAGCTGCATCTAGCCTGGAAAATAATTTTGGGGCTCCGAGATGCGCAAGACACATAAGTGCCTTCTTGCTGCACTACCTGCAACATGACCCTCATATTGTCAGAATTCTAAGTAATCATGACTACTGGGTTGCCACACTCTTAGATCCCCCAAACTTTTCGATCAACCTTTTCATTTTAATAAAGACCAAAAAAATGGTCATTTTTGAAATTATAAGCATTAGCAGGTTATTAGAAACTGAAATCAAACAGTTTTCAACTCAAAACTTTATTCTAGGTGATGTTACATTTTCACATAGGACCCCTTGTTCGAAAGGAGCTTCTGAACTCTCTCGTCCATTGAATTTGTCAGGTTTTGGATGGTTTCTGCTTCAATTGTTTTGCATGAGGACAGAATACCCTCCCAGAGCTGTTGCTTAGATGTGAACTGCCTCCCGCCATCATAGACACTCCTTTTGATGATGCTCCAGAGGTTCTGAATGGGGTAGAGGTCAGGGGAGCATGGGGGTCACACCATAAGTTTGTCCCCTTTTATGCCCATATCAGCCAGAGATGCAGAAGTTTTATGTGCAGCATGAGATGGTGCATTATCATGCAAAAAAATGATCTTGCTGTGAAATACATGGTTCTTCTTCTTGAACCATGGCAGGAAGTGCTGTTTGAGAAAATCCACATACATTATGGAGTTCATCTTTAGCGCCTTCAGGGATCCTAAATGGGCCGACAATCTCTCTCCCCATGATTCCAGCCCAAAACATTACTCCACCTCCTCCTTGTTGGCGCTGTAGCCGTGTTTGCGTGGGGTGTCCATCAACCAGCCATCCTCCACTCCATCCATCTGGACCATCGAGCGCTGCACGGCACTCATCCGTGAACAAAACAGTTTTGAAATCAGTCTTCATGTAATGTTTGGCCCACTGGAGCCGTTTCTGCTTGTGTGAAGTGGATAGAGGAGGTCGACAGGATGGCATATGCACAGCTGCAAACCTCTGAAGGACCCTGCATCTTGTTGTTCGGGGGACGTTGGAGGCACCAGCAGCTTCAAAAAATTGTCTGCTGCTATGACAAGGCTTTTTTGCCGCTGCTCTTTTAACCTGACGTAATTGCCTGTAGGAAAGAGTCCTCAATTTGCCCTTATCAGCACGCACACGTGTGTACTGTGAATCAGCTACATACTTCTTGATTGCCAAGACACTTCATCCTGATCATCGCACAATGTTGATTGTAGTCATGCCTTGACCTAAACACTCCACAATTTGCTGCTTCTCAGCAGCCGACACATCCTTTTTCTTTCCCATTTTGGCAGAAAATGTAGGCTGCTTAATAATGTGAGACAGCCTTCTTAAGTAGTCTTGCCTTTCATTGGACACACCTGCAAAACTAATTAGCACAAGTGTCTGCAATTGCTTACAGTGATATAAAGAGCCCTGACACACATCACCATCAATGAGCTTAACTGACAAACAAACAAATTCTTCCCTTATCACTCCTAAACACTTTTTGCATAATAATTTGGAACACAGTGTACATGTGCTTTTCCACAAAACACCAGTGGTTCACGTAGTGAATCTTACAGTTCTAACTTGCCAACCGTGGTCTGTATGGAGTTGTTCAATAAAGGGCCCAAAATTAAGATAACATAGATGGGAGAGGTCTCTATGAATAGGAATTCCTAAGTATTTGATACCCTGTGAGGGCCAGGCAAAGGGAAAGTTGGACTGGATGGAATCCTGTATGGATTTGGGGAGGGAGACATCGAGGGCCTCAGACTTCGCTGCATTGATTTTAAAATTTTACCATGTAACAAAGTGATCTATTTCAGCCATAACAGCATGGATGGATATATGTGATTGAGTGATATATACTAGGACATCATCAGCAAATAGAGAGCACTTGTACTCGGTGCCTCCCACCTCAATCCACCTAATATTGGGGTTATGGCGAATTGATGAGAGCAGGTGCTCCGTCACTAGGATGTATAAGAGAGGGGACAGAGGACATCCCTGCCTTGTCCCATTGGTGATTGTGAAAGGTGATGAAAATGTTCTGATGCACCCCCTGGGCCTTGGGACACCCGGAGCCGGACCCTTTTTGGTGGATGCTGGTGGTTGTAGTCTTCGTGGCGGCGACCCGGTTCCGTGGCTCAGGGTGGTCAAACCAGTGGCGGAACTATTTATGTGGTTTTGATGTTTAAATGTCCGACTACGCCACCCGTGGATTGCGGTCAGAGTGAACCGCCGCTGCAGGGCAGACCGCTGAGGCTGGTGTTGTGGGTGCAGCAGAGCGTAGCATAACTCCCCACGGGAAGAGTATAGCCTCAGGGCAGTGTATGCGGAGGATAGGGGTGATGGTGCAGGGCAGCAGCAGTAACGACACGGAGTCAGTGATGCAGTCCAGGGCCTTTACTCACAGTTCTTATTATCCAGACCACTACTGCAGGTAACGGCTGCCCACGTCGTACTGTGCTCACCAGGTGAGGGGCTCAGACAACTCCCAGATAACTTTGGAGCGCTTCACAGGACCCCCTTTGTGTGTCCTTTGTCTGGCCTTTCTTACCAACCCTTCTGTCCGGCTGCCTCGGGCCTCCTCTTGGTAAACTTGGCGCCAGTTTCCCTGACCCTATGTGCTGCCCTCCTAGCGGGTGTAGCGAGGGGCTGCGCCACATAAAATGTCACAGCCTCCGGTTTCTAGCTGAGGGTCGTTTCCTGCCTCCACTAGTTTCAGGGACCGGTCTCCCCCTTTGGCCTGACCCCTCCATGCAGGTGGATTCGGGCATGCGGTGGCGACTCGCCCGTCCGCACCCCTGGGATCCCTTCGTTCCTCGTTCCTGGAGCCTTCTCCGCTCCTCTTCCTTCCTTCTCCCTCTTCCAGGCCTGGGCCTCTGTTACTAGGCCCGCCTCTGGAGCAGAGCTCATGCAGAGCCCCTGCTCCCTGCCACTTCTGCTCAGACTTCTCTGCACTGAACTAAGATGGTGCCCACCTTTTATACTCCCTTCTCAATGCACCCAGGAACTGCTTCCTCCCTGCTCCTGCACTACAGGGTTCCCCTTCCTCAGTGTTCCCTCCCCCCACTCCAGCCAGGGACAAGGACTGTCGTGCCCATCTCAGGGGCATATTGGTCGCCCTGCCCCACGGCAATGTGGTGTAATGCATGCAGGTGTCGGGTCCTGATCCACACTCCATCCTTACCTGAGAGTGAGATATCACACCTCTGGGTGAGGTGCAATACCTCTGTAGCAACTGAGCCCTCAGGGTGCTACAGTTCCATTTATCTTCAGCCTAGGTGACGTATTGCGATACAGGGCCGTGATTTTGGCTATAAAAGGGTCCCCTAGACCCCTACCCCAAGCTTTTTAAGAGAATCATATATGGCGTGCCAGGAGACTCTATGGAATGCTTTCTCAGCAACCAACGAGAGTATCTAATTACAAATTTTTAACTGCATCTAGCCCAGGAAATACTTTGTGCCTAGTAGCAGTGTCTGCTAGTCAGCGGATTATCCCGGCTGTTATGCAAGCTACACCACCTGTAGTTTGGACACTTAATTTTTTCAAAGGAAATGCTTCGGGACCACGGGATACTCAGTGAAGAGCATCAGGAGGCACCCCAAGGCATAGGGGCTGGGACTGGCAGTAGGATGCCTTGCGGTGGACAGCCGAGCTCGATCCTTATAAAAGCTTTTTAACTGCAGCAGCTTTAGTGGACGCTACTGGAGCTGGAATTTCGCGGCTGCTGGCATGAGACTTGCCCTCCAATAGATCCTTGTAAATGGATTTAAAGTGTATTCATTCAAATTAGAGAGACAATTTAAATTAAAAAGCTTAGAGCTGCCTCCACCACAGGGGGGCTCGCTCGACCCACCAGCGGACAGGCACCAGTATTGGGAGAGGAGGGCTGGCCGTCAGGGTTTACCGCGGCTCTGGCACAAACCCGGCGACACGGAGGTGGCACGGGCAGGAGCGGACTGAACGTGTCGGCTTCTCACTTTTTGGATTTTAGAAGGGCATGACATGCCTATATCTGTGTCTCCCCCTCCTTTTACTCCTCCACCTCTTTTCTTTTCTCATGACTGTACTTGTCACTTTTCCATGTGTTAGTTGTGTCTTCTGAGCAGTTTGTCAGCTTTTGGACACCTTTGAAGGTGCTTTCTATGTGTTTCTATGTGTTTTTGTTTGCCTGCCATTGGTTTTAATGGTGTTCGAAGGTGTTCGACGAACAGTTCGACGAACAGTTCGGCGAACACACGGGTGTTCGACGAACCGAACCGAACTCGAACACTAAGGGGGTGGCTCAACACTAGTTGAGAGTAGACTGCTGTCTCAGAAGGCTGGGGAATAAGCATTCTGTGGAAGGATGAAACCAGACGTGGCGGTTTCCTCTGACTCCTTAACTCTCTGGACCATTCCTGTAACGTGAGGACTACGCAAATTGCCAGCAAAATCAGGTCGTCTGGGGTAGCAGGGATGTTTCGACCGGCCAGTTTGTCCTTAATCCTTCCGGACAATGCCTTCCAGAAGGCAGCTACCAGAGCTTTGTCATTCCAGCCTTGTTCGGTGTGGAATGGACAGCATACTGGCTTACAGACAGATCACCCTGATGCAGTCTGAGATGGGAAGATACAGCAGAAGACATATGGCCAGGCTCATCGGAGACCTTTTAGAAAGCTGCCAGGAAGGCCTGTAGATCTGAGGGCATAGGGTCCTCTCTCTCCCACAAGGGAATGAGCCATGCTAAGGCCTCTCCTGCTAGTTGGGACATCAGGAACCCCACTTTAGCCAGATCAGAGGGAAATTGATGGACCAACATTTCATAGTGCTGAGTCAAGAACCCACGGCACTGCTTTGGATCCCCATCATAATGTGGCAGAGCAGACATATGAGGATTAGTTCCAGGTACATAAGTTGTAGGCTGAATATTCTCTGCCAAGGTTGCTACAACTTTGACTGAAGGAGATGATGCAACCATGGTCAGGGCATCCAATTGGGTATTCACAGTCCGCAGATAGGACAAAATTCTTTCCTGCTAATCTCGCTCACGAATCAACTCTTGGTGTAGCTCTGAGGCCAGAGGGTTCTGGGGATCAGCGGGGTCCATGGCCTGAGAAAAATGTCACACACGTGGATCGCGGAACCACTGTGCTACTGGCCGGGCTTACCTAGGAAGGGCATAGCTATGCAGCTACCTGGTTTTTGCTAGAGTTCCTGATGGTGGAGTTAGACTTGAGCTGCAGGTAGCCTCCAGGTATCTCTCCTAGGTAGTCCCCGGTACTGCAGCCGTTGATCCGAGGGGTCAAGATCGCAGACACAGACACGGGCTCGGAGTCTCTGGCAGGACAGGATTCGGATACTGTTCAGACAACATGGGTTCTGGGTCACCAGGCAAAACGGACACAAAATTATAATCACTGGCCGGACTGGATTCGGATACTGGAACAGGCTTCAACAGTATGGACTCGGAATGCTAATGACGCACCCCCTGGGTCGTGTGTGTGTGGGGATACCTGGAACCGGGCCTGTTGTGGACGCTGGGGGTTGTAGTCTCCATGGCGGCGACCCGGTCCGTGCCCAGGGCAGTCAAACCAAATGGCAGTCTATAAGCTGAATGTCCGACTACGCCACCCGTGGATTGCGGTCAGAGTGAACCATTGCTGCAGGGCAGACCACTGAGGCTGCTGTTGTGGGTGCAGCAGAGGATAGTATAACTCCCCACGGGAGGAGTATAGCCTCAGGGCAGCAAGCGTGGATGTTGGGGGTGATGGTGCGCGGGAGCAGAAACGACACAGAGTCCTGTAATGCAGTCCAGGGTATTTACTCACAGTTCTTTATCCACGTTACTACAGCTGGTCATAACGTCCCACGTCGCACTGTGCTCACCAGGTGAGGGGCTCGGCCTACTCCCAGATAACTTTGGAGCGTTTCACAGGACCCCCGTTGTGTGTCCTTTTTATGGCCTGTCATACCCCGCCAGTGACCTCGCTTCTGTCCGGCTGCCTCGGGCCTTCTCTGGTAAACCTTGGCACCAGTTTACCTGACCCTATATGGTGCCTTCCTAGCGGGTGTAGCGAGGGGCTGCGCCACGTGAACTGTCACTGCCTCCGGTTTCTAGCTGAGGGTAGTTCCACGCCTCCACTAGTTTCGGGGACCGGTCTCCCCCTCTGGCCTGACCCTTCTACGCAGGTAGATTCGGGCGTGCGGTGGCGACTCGCCGGTCCACACCCCTGGGGTCCCTTCGTTCCTTGTTCCTGGAGCCTCCTCCGCTCCTCTTCCTTCCTTCTTCCTCCTCCAGGCCCCGGCCTCTCTCTTAGGCCTGCCTGCGGAGCAGAGCCCATGCAGAGCCTCTGCTCCCACCTCCTGCTCCCTCATCTCTCTGTCTGAACTCAACCGAACTCCGTTCTCTAAGATGGTGCCCCCCTTTTATACCTCCCTCTAGGTGCACCCAGGAACTGTCCTCTCCCTCTTATGCACTACAGGGTTCCCCCTTCCTCGGTGTTCCCTCCCCCCACTCCAGCCAGGGACAGGGACTGTCGTGCTCTACTTGGAGCATATCGGTCACCCTGCCCCCTGGAAATATGGTGTAATGCATGCAGGTGTCGGGGTCCTGATCCACACTCCATCCTTACCTGGAAGTGAGATATCGCACATCTGGATGAGATGCAATACCTCTGTAGCAACCGAGCCCTCAGGGTGCTACACTAACCAGGACAGAAACTGAGGCTGGATCTAGTACCGCTGGAAAGGTCACAGGTTTGGGTACCGCTGGAGTGACTCCAGGCTCAGGTACCGCCGGAGCAGTGTCAGGCTCAGGTACTGCCTGTACAATGTCAGGGTTCAGATACCGATGGTGCAGTGTCAGAGTTCAGGCACTGCAGGAGCAGTGTAAGGCTCAGGTGCCACAGGTACAGTGTCAGGGTTCAGGTATCACTGGAGCAGTGTCAGGATTCAAGTACCGCAGGTGCGGCTTCACTGTTCAGGTACCACAGGTGCGGCTTCAGGGTTCAGGACTGCACAGCACAGTATATGGGAAAAGGATCAGACTCATACAACACAGGATACAGGGACCTGGCAACTTACTAATTGCACAACACTACTAAATGGGTTGCCCATTTAGTAACGTTGCTCAGTCACCTCCCTACTGGGGCTCGTACCTCATATACTTGATGTCTCCCAGCTATTTGCTGGTGGCATTTCCAAACTGCGCACAGTGCCCCTTTAAGAATCAGTGAGCGCATGAGCACTAGGAGTACCACCGGGAGACCTGCGCAGCATGCACAGACTCAGGGGAACCACGGCATGGAAGAGGACACTGCCGAGCCGGGAAGAGGGAGAGGGAACATGCAGGGACGCGTAATAATATCTTTATGCAACAAATATATGTATTTTCATTTTACACTCTGAGGAAAAGGCATCATCATGTAGATCACTAATCCTGATAAATGTAGTCCTGAGAAAGCTGGAGAGATGCTGCACAATCTACCAGTGATGAAAGTGTTACAAAAAGTAACTCACAGCACGTTTATAGCAAAATGCGTTTCCCAGCTGTGGAATGTCCTGGCAAATAGTAGAAATTGTCGCCACGTCAGGTACTTTGAGGGTGTCCACATCCACTCCAAAAATATCATTTCTAGCCCTTTCCATTCAAAATTGTCCCCTTACCAAAAGAAAAATGTTAGCATTTTCTGATTAAAGTGTACCTGTGATATTTAACAGGCCGAAACAACAGGGAAAGATAGTAATATTACTGTAGAATTGTAATATTCCTCTAAATAGGAACAGTGGTTGGGAAGTTATAATTTGATAAAAAGGGGGTCATATTATAGTAGTTATATTCTTGTACGTAGGGGGCAGTATTATAGTAGTTATATTCTTGTACATAGGGGGCAGTATTATAGTAGTTATATTCTTGTACGTAGGGGGCAGTATTATAGTAGTTATATTCTTGTACATAGAGGCAGTATTATAGTAGTTATATTCATTTACATAAGAACAGTATTATAGTAGTTATATTCTTGTACATAGGAGCAGTATTATAGTAGATAAATTCTTGTACATAGGGGCAGTATTATAGTAGTTAAATTCTTGTACATAGGGGCAGTATTATAGAAGTTAAATTCTTGTACATAGGGGCAGTATCATAGTAGTTATATTCTTGTACATAGGAACAGTAAGATACTAGTTAAATTCTTGTACATAGGAGCAGTATTATAGTAGTTAAATTCTTGTACATAGGGGCAGTATTATAGTAGTTATATTCTTGTACATAGGAGCAGTAAGATACTAGTTAAATTCTTGTACATAGGGGCAGTATTATAGTAGATATATTCGTGTATATAGGGGGCAGTAATAGAGCAGTCATATTCTTGTACATAGGAGCAGTAAGATACTAGTTAAATTCTTGTACATAGGGGCAGTATTATAGTAGTTACTAGATGGTGGCCCGATTCTAACGCATCGGGTATTCTAGAATAGGTATGCAGCCGACCGGGCGGTATTTAAATTTGGCGCCAAAATCGCTGATTGGTCGAGGCCGGCAACCGCGACCAATTAGCAAAGCGGTGTTAAAATTTGGCGCCTATATCGCAGATTGGTCACGGCCGGCGGTCGCGACTAATCAGCAGAGCGGGGTTTAAATTTGGCGCCAATAATGCTGATTGGTCACGGCCAGCGAACGCGACCAATCAGCAGAGCGGGGTTTAAATTTGGCGGCAATAATGCTGATTGTTTGCGGCCGGCGGTCGCGACCAATCGGCAGAGCGTTATTTAAATTTGGCGCCAATAATGGTGATTGGTCACGGCCGCGACTAATCAGCAGAGCGGTGTTTAAATTTGTCGCCAATAATGCTGGTTATTCCTCACCGGTAACCGCGACCAATGAGCAGAGCGGTGTTTAAATATGGCACCAATATCACTGATTGGTCGCGGCCGGCGACCACGACCAATCAGCGAAACGGTGTTTAAATTTGGCGCCAATATCGCTGATTGGTCACGGCCGGTGGTTGCGACCAATCAGCAGAGCGGTGTTTAAATTTGGCGCCAATACTGCTGATTGGTCGCGGCCGGCGACCGTGAGCAATCAGCAGAGCGTTGTTTAAATTTGTCACCAAAATTGCTGATTGGTCGCGGCCGGCCACCGCGACCAATCAGCAGAGCGATGTTTAAATTTGGCACCAAAATCGCTGATTGGTCGCTGACGCCAGACGTAACCAATCAGCAGAGCGTTGTTTAAATTTGGCGCCAATACTGCTCATTGGTCGCGGCCGGCGGTCGCGACCAATCAGCAGAGCGGGGTTTAAATTTGGCGCCAATACTGCTCATTGGTCGCGGCCGGCGACCGCAACCAATCAGCAGAGCGTTGTTTAAATTTGGCACCAATCTTGCTGATTGGTCGCGGACGGCAGACACGACCAATCAGCAGAGCGTTGTTTAAATTTGGCGCCAATCTCGCTGATTGGTCGCTGACGCCAGACGCGACCAATCAGCAGAGCGTTATTTAAATTTGGCGTCAATCTCGCTGATTGGTCGCGTCTGGCGTCCGCAACCAATCAGCAGAGTGGTGTTTAAATTTGGCGCCAATCTCGCTGATTGGTCGCGGCCGGCCACCGCGACCAATGAGCAGAGCGGCGTTTAAATTTGCAGCCTATATCGCTGATTGGTCGCGGCCGGCAACCGCGACCAATCAGCAGAGCGGCGTTTAAATTTTCCGCCGATATCGCTGATTGGTCGCGGTGGCCGGCCGCGACCAATCAGCAGAGCGGCGTTTAAATTTGCAACCCATCTCGCTGATTGGTCGCGGTGGCCGGCCGCGATTAATCAGCAGAGCGGCGTTTAAATTTGCCGGACATCTCGCTGATTGGTTGCGGTGGCCAGTCGCGATTAATCAGCAGAGCGGCGTTTAAATTTGCCGCCCATCTCGCTGATTGGTCACGGCCAGCCACCCTGACCAATCAGCACTGCGGCGTTTATATTTGCTGCCCATCTCGCTGATTGGTCGCGGTCGGCCACCGCGACCAATCAGCAGAGCGGCGTTTAAATTTGCCGCCCAACTCGCTGATTGGTCACGGCCGGCCACCGCGACCAATCAGCACTGCGGCATTTAAATTTGCCGCCCATCTCGCTGATTGGTCACGGCCGGCCACCGCGACCAATCAGCAGAGCGGCGTTTAAATTTGCCACCCATCTCACTGATTGGTCACGGCCGGCCACCGCGACCAATCAGCACAGTGGCGTTTAAATTTGCCGCCCATCTTGCTGATTGGTCGCGGCCAGCCACCGCGACCAATCAGCAGAGCGGCGTTTAAATTTGCCGCCCATCTCGCTCATTGGTCGCGGTGGCCGGCTGCGATTAATCAGCAGAGCGGCGTTTAAATTTGCCACCCATCTCGCTGATTGGTCACGGCCGGCCACCGCGACCAATCAGCACAGTGGCGTTTAAATTTACCGCCTATCTCGCTGATTGGTCGCAGTCGGCCAACGCGACCAATCAGCACAGCGGCGTTTAAATTTGCCGCCCATCTCGCTGATTGGTCGCGGCCGGCCACCGCGACCAATCAGCAGAGCGGCGTTTAAATTTGCCGCCCATCTCGTTGATTGGTCGCGGCCGGCCACCGCGACCAATCAGCATCGTATTAGTGTGGGCCCGGGAGTGGCGCTGCTTGTGCGGCTCCGTATTAGCGAGGACCGGCGCTGCCTGTGCGGCTCCTTCTGCTGCGAGAAGCCGGGAGATGAGCGGCTGCTCGCAGCAGAAGCATCCCGACCGGCGGCGCCGCTCCCCCTTTCACACTTGCTGTCGGGAGATCAGCGGGCCAAGCATGGAGGTCAGCGGCGCCGGTCGGGGTAGTTGTGCTGCTAGCGCCGCTCATCTCCCCGCTGCATCGCCGCTGACCTCCGTCAGGCAGCCGAGCCGCTAACGGCCACCATCTTTTTTCAGAAATCCCGCGGCGCTGATTGGCCGCTGCCGGACCAATGAGCGACGCGGGATTTCCTGGACAGACAGACAGACAGAAAGACAGACAGACAGATAGACAGACAGACGGGATAAGACAATTATATATATAGATATTCTTGTATATAGGAGACAGTATTATAGTAGCTATATTCTTGTATATAGGGGGCAGTATTATAGCAGTCATATTCGTGTACATAGGAACAGTAAGATACTAGTTAAATTCTTGTACATAGGAGCAGTATTATAGTAGTTAAATTCTTGTACATAGGGGCAGTATTATAGTAGTTATATTCTTGTACATAGGAGCAGTATTATAGGAGATATATTCGTGTATATAGGGGGCAGTATTATAGTAGTTATATTCTTGCACATAGTGGGCAGTATTATAGCAGTTATATTCTTGTACATAGGAGCAGTAAGATACTAGTTAAATTCTTGTACATGGGGCAGTATGATAGTAGTTACATTCTTGTATATAGAAGACAGTATTATAGTAGTTATATTCTTGTACATAGGCGCAGTATGATAGTAGTTATATTCTTGTATATAGGAGCAGTATTATAGTAGTTATATTCTTGTATATAGGGGGTAGTATTATAGTAGTTATATTCTAGTACATAGGAGCAGTATTATAGTAGTTATATTCTTGTACATAGGAGCAGTATTATTTTAGTTATATTCTTGTACATAGGAGGCAGTATTATAGTAGTTATATTCTTGTATATAGGGGACAGTATTATAGTAGTTATATTCTTGTACATAAGGGAAGCATTATAGTAGTTATATTCTTGAACATAGGAGCAGTATTATAGTAGTTATATTCTTGTACATAGGGGCAGTATTACAGTAGTTATATTCTTGTACATATGGGCAGTATTATAGTAGTTATATTCTTGTACATAGGGAGCAGTATTATAGTAGTTATATTCTTGTACATAGGAGCAGTATTATTTTAGTTATATTCTTGTACATAGGAGGAAGTATTATAGTAGTTATATTCTTGTACATAGGGGGCAGTATTATAGTAGTTATATTCTTGTACATGAGGGAAGGAATATAGTAGTTATATTCTTGTACATAGGAGCAGTATTACAGTAGTTATATTCTTATACATAGAAGCACTATTATAGTAGTTATATTCTTGTAGATAGGAGCAGTATGATAGTAGTTATATTCTTGTACATAGGAGCAGTATTATAGTAGTTATATTCTAGTACATAGGAGCAGTATTATAGTAGTTATATTCTTGTTCATAGGAGCAGTATTATTTTAGTTATATTCTTGTACATAGGAGGCAGTATTATAGTAGTTATATTCTTGTACATAGGGGGCAGTATTATAGTAGTTATATTCTTGTACTTAAGGGAAGTATTATAGTAGTTATATTCTTGTACATAGGATCAGTATTATAGTAGTTATATTTTTGTACATAGGAGCAGTATTATAGTAGTTATATTCTTGTACATAGGGGCAGTATTATAGTAGTTATTTTCTTGTATATAGGGGAAAGTATTATAGTAGTTATATTCTTGTACATAGGGGCAGTATTATAGTAGTTATATTCTTGTATATAGGGGGCAGTATTGTAGTAGTTATATTCTTGTACAAAGGAGCAGTATGATACTAGCTATATTCTTTTACTTAGGGGCAGTATTATAGTAGTTATTTTCTTGTATATAGGGGAAAGTATTATAGTAGTTATATTCTTGTACATAGGAGCAGTATTATAGTAGTTATATTCTTGTATATAGGGGCAGTATTATAGTAGTTATATTCTTGTATATAGGGGGCAGTATTATAGTAGTTATATTCTTGCATATAGTGGTAGTATTGTAGATATATTCTTGTACATAGGAGCAGTATTACAGTAGTTATATTCTTGTACATGGAGACAGTATTTTAATAGTTATATTCTTGTACATAGAAGCAGTATTATAGTAGTTATATTCCTGTATAAAGGGAGCAGTATTATAGTAGTTATATTATTGTACATAGGGGGTAGTATTATAGCAGTTATATTCTTGTACATAGGGGCAGTATTATAGTAGTTATCTTCTTATACATAGGAGCAGTATTATAGCAGTTACATTCTTGTACATAGAGGGCAGTATTATAGCAGTTATATTCTTGTACATAGAGGACAGTATTATAATAGTTTTATTCTTGTACCTAGAGGGCAGTTTTATAGTAGTTATATTCCTTTACATAGGAGCAGTATTATAGTAGTTATATTCTTGTACATAGGAGCAGTATTATAGTAGTTATATTCTTGTACATAGGGGCAGTATTATATAAATTATATTCTTGTACGTAGGAGCAGTATTATAGTGTTAAATTCTTGCACATAGGGGGCAGTATAATAGTAGTTATATTCTTGTACATAGGAACAGTATTATGGTAGTTATATTATTATACATAGGAGCAGTATTATAGTAGTTATATTCTTGTACATAGGGGCAGCAAAATAGTAGTTATATTCTTGTACATAGGGGCAGCATAACAGTAGTTATATTCTTGTACATTGGGGCAGTATTATAGTAGTTATATTCTTGTACATAGCGGCAGTATTATAGTAGTTATATTCTTGTACATAGAAGCAGTATTATAATGTTATATTCTTGTACATAGGTGGCAGTATTAAAGAAGTTATATTCTTGTACATAGGGGCAGTATAATAATAGTTATATTCTTGTACATAGGAGCAGTATAATAGCAGTTATATTCTTGTACATAGAGGGCAGTAATATAGTAGTTATATTCTTGAACATAGAGGGCAGTTTTAAAGCAGTTATATTCTTGTACATAGAGGGCAGTATTATAGTAGTCATATTCTTGTACATAGGAGTAGTATTATAGTAGTTATATTCTTGAACATAGAAGCAGTATTATAGTAGTTATATTCTTGTACATAGCGGCAGTATTATAGTAGTTATATTCTTGTACATAGGAGCAGTATTATAGTAATTATATTCTTGTACATAGGGGGTATTATTATAATAGTTATATTCTTGTACATAGAAGCAGTATTATAGTAGTTGTATTCTTGTACATAGGAGCAGTATTATAGTAGTTATATTCTTGTACATAAGCAGCAGTATTATAGTAGTTTTTTGTTGTACATAGGAGCAGTATTATAGTAGTTGTATTCTTGTACATAAGGGCAGTATTCTAGTAGTTATATTCTTGTACATAGGGGGCAGTATTATAGTAGTTATATTCTTGCACATAGGGGGCAGTATTATAGTAGTTATATTCTTGTACATAGGAGGAAGTGTTCTAGTAGTCATATTCTTGTACATAAGGAGCGGTATTAGAGTAGTTATATTCTTGGACATAGGAGCAGTATTATAGTAGTTGTAGCATCGGCGTCTCTGCCCCCTACCAGGCAGAGACGCCGTCCTTCTCACCTCCTCGCTCCCCGCGCGGCGTCCTCCTGCGCTCCTCTTCCTGCTCCTGCCGGTACGCGCAGCTTCCCGGGCACTGTGCTTAGGGCGCGCGCTCTCTCCCTCTCTCTTTAAGGGGCCGCGCGCGCCGTCCTAAGGAGTCCCCGACCAATAGCCGAGGGTCCTCCCATATATAAGGCACCTCCTCCAAAATGGAGGTGCCCGAGCAAAAGTTGATGCACAGTATACTTACCTCTGCTTCAGCCCTCAGGTCCAGTTGCCAGCCTGACTACTGTTCCAGTCTGCCAGTCTGACTACTCTCCAGCCCGACAGTCTGATTTCCGTTCTACCCGCCAGTCTGTCTATGGGCAAGTCCGCCTGCTTGCCAGGAAGCACCTGCCAGTTACCTGCCAGCTACATGCCGTGCCTGCTAGCCCGCTCACCTGGGAGTACTCGCCTGTTACCTGCCTGTTCCTGCCCGTTACCTGCCAGCTACCTGCCGTGCCTGCTAGCCCGCTCACCTGGGAGCACTCGCCTGTTACCTGCCTGTTCCTGCCCGTTACCTGCCTGCTACATGCCGTGCCAGCTAGCCCGCTCACCTGGGAGCACTCACCTGTTACCTGCCTGCTACCTGATAGCCTACTTGGAGGCTCCTGCGGTCACTTGCGGTGACCACCCGCCTGCTAACCTAGAGACTTCGGCCTGCTTGGCCGTCACTTGCCGTAGCCTACCTGGAGGCTCCTGCTGTCACTTGCCGTGACCACCTGTCTGTTACCTAGAGACTTCAACCTGCTCTGCTGTCACGTGCCGTGACCACCCGTCAACTATCCAGAGACTTCGGCCTGCCTGTTGTGTCCATCCGCTATACAGACACATGAACCCGTGTTGAACTGGCAATCCGGAGAAGTACTCCGATGAGGGCAGGACTGCCATAGGACCTGCCTGATTCCGGTTCGCCCGACTCGTCCTCCACCTACCCCAGCTAATTTACCCGGTCTACCGGCTCCTTACTGGCCCTACGCGGATGTCTTCGATAAAAAGGAAGCAGAGACACTGCCACCTCATAGGCCATATGATTTCCTGATCAACCTGGTACCTGGCGCCACTCCACCCCGTGGGCGTATTTACCCATTGTCGGCGGCCGAAACCCAGGCCATGTCTGAGTACATTGAGGAGAATCTGGCTAGGGGATTCATCCAGAAATCTACCTCCCCAGCTGGAGCCGGATTCTTCTTTGTCAAAAAGAAGGATGGTTCGCTACGCCCCTGTATTGATTATAGAGGACTCAATCAGATCACGGTAAAAAAAAAAAAATCCCCTGCCGCTCATCTCCGAGTTGTTTGATCGCCTTAAGGGCACCAGGATCTTTTCCAAGCTGGATCTACGTGGAGCGTATAACCTGATCCAAATCCGTCAAGGAGATGAGTGGAAGATGGCATTCAATACCCGGGATGGTCACTATGAGTACCGTGTGATGCCCTTCGGTCTCTGCAATGCTCCCGCTGTCTTCCAAGAATTGGTCAGCGACATCTTCCGTGATCTTCTTTACTCTTCTTTACTCCTGCGTGGTGGTATACCTGGACGATATCTTGGTCTTCTCTCCGGATCTTCCCACACACTGGAGGGATGTTCGTCAGGTCCTGCTTAGGCTCAGGCAGAACCACCTCTATGCAAAATATGAGAAGTGCCTCTTCGAGCAGACCTCTCTTCCATTCCTGGGCTATGTTATCTCCCAGACAGGCCTATGAATGGATCCTGAGAAGCTCTCTGCTGTCCTAAAGTGGCCCCGTCCAGAGGGATTGAAGGCGATTCAGCGATTCCTGGGCTTCACCAACTACTATCGTCTCTTCATCCCGCACTTCTTTTCTCGGACTGCTCCCATATCTGCGCTCACCCGTAAGGGAGCAAATCCCAAGGAATGGTCACCCGAAGCTGAGGAGGCCTTCCTTTCCTTAAAGCAAGCCTTCTCCTCGGCCCCAGTGCTGCACCGTCCGGATTGCAACAAACAGTTCTACCTGCAGGTTGATGCTTCCTCTTCTGGAGCCGGAGCGGTTCTCACCCAAAAGTCTTCTTCCGGGTGAATGGTAACCTGCGGCTTCTTCTCCAAACTCTTCACTTCCTCGGAGCGCAAATACTCCATAGGAGACCGAGAACTGTTAGCCGTTAAATTGGCGCTGGAGGAGTGGCGTTACCTGCTTGAAGGGGCTCTATACCCGGTGATCCTCTATACGGATCACAAAAACCTGGCATATCTCCAGAATGCCCAAAGACTCAACCCGCGCCAGGCCCGGTGGTCTTTGTTGTTCGCCCGCTTCGACTTTGTCCTACACTTCCGCCCGGCGGACAAGAATGTCAAAGCCGACGCCTTGTCCCGATCCTTCCTGTCCTCCGATCAAGAGGGGGAGCCTATGCACATCATCGACCCCTCCAAAGTGATGAATGTGGCCCCCTTGGATCTGACTCGTCTTCCACCCGGTAAGACGTTTGTAGCAGTACCAGATCGTGTGAAGGTTCTTCGCTGGGGTCATTCATCTGAACTAGCCGGCCATGCTGGCCAAAAGAAGACCTTCCTGCTCATCGCCCGGCATTACTGGTGGCCTACCCTGCTCAAGGATGTGGTAGACTTCGTCTCAGCCTGTTCGTCCTGTGCAAGCAACAAAGTTCCCAGACATCTACCAGCCGGTCATCTCCTGCCTCTTCCCGTACCTGAGGCTCCGTGGCAACACATTGCTATAGACTTTATCACAGATATTCCTGTCTCTGCCGGTTGTACAGTCATTTGGGTGGTCGCCGACCGCTTCTCTAAAATGGCCCACTTCACCCCCCTGCCTGGTCTCCCATCTGCATCAGTGCTAGATAATGACTTCTTCCTCCACATCTTCCGTCTCCATGGCCTACCCCTCCACATCGTGTCGGATCGAGGGGTTCAGTTCACCTCTCGTTTCTGGCGAGCTACGTGTAAGCTGCTGGATGTCACCCTGGATTTCTCCTCCGCTTATCATCCACAGTCCAATGGTCGAGTGGAGCAGATCAACCAGATCCTTACCAGCTACCTCCGGCACTTTGTTAATGCTCACCATACTGATTGGCTGGATCTCCTGCCATGGGCCAAATTCTCCTACAACAACCATGAGAGCGAATCGTCTTCCAAGTCTCCGTTCTTTATAGTCTATGGTCAACATCCCCGGATTCCGTTTCCCATCTCCGCTTCTGTGGACAACCCTGCCGCGGAGTCTCTGGTCAGCGAATTTTCCACCATTTGGGAGAGTACTAGGTCCGCACTTCTTCAGTCCTCCGAGCGGATGAAGAGACATGCTGACAAGAGTCGTCTGGATCCGCCTCAATTCCGTCCAGGAGACAAGGTTTGGCTCTCCTCCAAACATGTTCGGCTCAAAATACCCTCCTATAAGTTGGGTCCTCGGTTCATCGGTCCATTTGAAGTCCTTAAGCAAATCAATCCAGTGGCCTACAAGTTAAAACTCCCAGCCACCTTACGGATTCCCAACTCCTTCAACGTATCTCTCCTCAAACCAGTTGTCTTTAACTCTTTTTCCAACAATCCAGGTTCTTCCCCTGCTCCGGTTTCTGCTGAGTACGTGTTTGAGGTAGAGAATATTCTGGCCACCAAGGTAAGAGGAAAAACCTTTTTTCTGGTGGATTGGAAGGGGTTTGGCCCAGAGGAGAGAACTTGGGAACCCAGGGAGAACATCCATGCCCCGCTTCTCCTTGAAAAATTTCTTTCTGGTCTAAAAAAGAGGGGGCGTAAAGAGGGGGGTACTGTAGCATCGGCGTCTCTGCCCCCTACCAGGCAGAGACGCCGTCCTTCTCACCTCCCTGCTACCCGCGCGGCATCCTCCTGCGCTCCTCTTCCTGCTGCTGCCGCGCTCCCTCTCTCTTTAAGGGGCCGCGCGCGCCGTCCTAAGGAGTCCCCGGCCAATAGCCGAGGGTCCTCCCATATATAAGGCAGCTCCTCCAAAATGGAGGTGCCCGAGCAAAGGTTGATGCACAGTATACTTACCTCTGCTTCAGCCCTCAGGTCCAGTTGCCAGCCTGACTACTGTTCCAGTCCGCCAGTCAGACTACTCTCCAGCCCGACAGTCTGCCTTCCGTTCTACCCGCCAGTCTGTCTATGGGCAAGTCCGCCTGCTTACCAGGAAGCACCTGCCAGTTACCTGCCAGCTACCTGCCGTGCCTGCTAGCCCGCTCACCTGGGAGTACTCACCTGTTACCCGCCTGTTCCTGCCCGTTACCTGCCAGCTACCTGCCATGCCTGCTAGCCCGCTCACCTGGGAGCACTCGTCTGTTACCTGCCTGTTCCTGCCCGTTACCTGCCTGCTACCTGCCGTGCCTGCTAACCCACTCACCTGGGAGCACTCACCTGCTACCTGCCTGTTACCTGATAGCCTACCTGGAGGCTCCTGCGGTCACTTGCCATGACAACCTGCCTGCTAGCCTAGAGACTTCGGCCTGCTTGGCCGTCACTTGCCGTAGCCTACCTGGAGGCTCCTCCTGTCTCTTGCCGTGACAACCTGTCTGTTACCTAGAGACTTCAACCTGCTCTGCTGTCACGTGTCGTGACCACGCGTCAACAATCCAGAGACTTCTGCCTGCCTGTTGTGTCCATCCGCTATACCGGTCAGTCCCAGTCTGCTAACCCGTGGGAACCAGCTGCTCTCTTACAAGGTCGTCCCCAGAGTAGCACCTGGTCCCTCTGCTCGGTCCCTCCCTGGTCACGGAGTCGTTAGCTGCCGTACGACCAGGGTCGATCTGAGTTGATACTTAGTCACGCCCCTCTGGGTCCCTCCTTGCACCGCGGCACAGAAGTTCCACCACCCGGATCCGTAGCAGTAGTTACATTCTTGTACATGGGAGCATATATAGTAGTTATATTTTTGTACTTAGGCGGCAATATTATAGTAGTTATATTACTGTACATAGGAGCAGTATTATAGTAGTTATATTCTTGTACATAGGAGCAGTATTATAGTAGCTATATTCTTGTACATGGGAGCAGAATAATAGTAGTTATATTCTTGTACATAGGAGCAGTATAATAGTAGTTATATTCTTGGACATAGGAGCAGTATTATAGTAGTTATGTTCTTGTACATGGAGGCAGTATTTTAATAGTTATATTCTTGTACATAGAAGCAGTATTGTAGTAGTTATATTCTTGTACTTAGGGGCAGAATTATTGAAGTTATATTCTCAGACATACGAGCAGTATTATAGTAGTCATATTTCTGTTTACAGGGAGCAGTATTATAGTAGTTATATTATTGTACATAGGGGGAAGTATTATAGCACTTATATTCTTGTACATAGGGGGCAATATTATAGTAGTTATATTCTTATACATAGAGGGCAGTATTATAGTAGTTATATTCTTGTACATAGAGGGCAGTATTATAGTAGTAATATTCTTGTACATAGGAGCAGTATTATAGTAGTTATATTCTTGTACATAGGAGCAGTATTATAGCAGTTATATTTTTGTACATAGGGGCAGTATTATATTAGTTATATTCTTGTACATCGGAGCAGTATTATAGTCTTAATATTCTTGTTCATAGGGATTAGTACTTTATTAGTTATATTCTTATACATAGGAGCAGTATTATAGTAGTTATATTCTTGTACATAAGGGGCAGGATTATAGTAGTTATATTCTTGTACATGCGAGCAGTATTATAGTAGTTATATTCTTGTACATAGGGGGCAGTATTTTAATAGTTATATTCTTGTATATAGGAGCAGTATTATAGTAGTTATATTCTTGTACATAGGGGGCAGGATTATAGTAGTTATATTCTTGTACATAGGAGCAGTATTATAGTGGTTATATTGTTGTACATAGGAGCTGTATAATAGTAGCTATATTCTTGCACATAGGAAAGTATAATAGTAGTTATATTTTTGTACATAGGAGCAGTATTATAGTAGTTATATTCCTGTATATAGGGAGCAGTATTATAGCAGTTGTATTATTGTGCATAGGGGGCAGTATTATAGCAGTTATATTTTTGTACATAGAGGTCAGTAATATAGTAGTTATATTCTTATACATAGGGGCAGTATTATAGTAGTTATATTCTTGTACATAGGGGCAGTATGATAGCAGTTATATTCTTGTACATAGGAGCAGTATTTTAGTAGTTATATTCCTATTTATAGGGAGCAGTATTATAGTAGTTATACTTTTTGCACATAGGGGCAATATTATAGTAGTTATATTCTTGTACAAAGGAGCAGTATTATAATAGTTATATTCTTGTACATAGAGGACAGTATTATAGTAGTTATATTCTTGTATATAGTGGCAGTATTGTAGTTATATTCTTGTACATAGGAGCAGTATTATAGTAGTTATATTCTTGTACATAGAGGGCAGTATTATAGTAGTTATATTCTTGTACATAGGAGCAGTATTATAGTAGTTCTATTCTTGTACATAGGAGCAGTATTATAGTAGTTATATTTTTGTACATAGGGGCAGTATTATATAGTTATATTCTTGTACTTCGGAGCAGTATTATAGTCTTAATATTCTTGTTCATAGGGATTAGTATTTTATTAGTTATATTCTTATACATAGGAGAAGCATTATAGTAGTTATATTCTTGTACATAGGAGCAGTATTATAGTAGTTCATAGGGATTAGTATTTTATTAGTTATATTCTTATACATAGGAGCAGGATTATAGTAGTTATATTCTTGTACATGCGAGCAGTATTATAGTAGTTATATTCTTGCACATAGGGGGCATTATTTTAATAGTTATATTCTTGTATATAGGAGTAGTATTATAGTAGTTATATTCTTGTACATAGGAGCAGTATTATAGTAGTTATATTGTTGTACATAGGAAAGTATAATAGTAGTTATATTTTTGTACTTAGGAGCAGTATTATAGTAGTTATATTCCTGTATATAGGGAGCAGTATTATAGTAGTTGTATTATTGTGCATAGGGGGCAGTATTATAGCAGTTATATTCTTGTACATAGAGGTCAGTAATATAGTAGTTATATTCTTGTACATAGGGGCAGTATTATAGTAGTTATATTCTTGTACGTAGGGGCAGTATGATAGCAGTTATATTCATGTACATAGGAGCAGTATTTTAGTAGTTATATTCCTATTTATAGGGAGCAGTATTATAGTAGTTATATTTTTTGCACATAGGGGCAATATTATAGTAGTTATATTCTTGTACAAAGGAGCAGTATTATAATAGTTATATTCTTGTACATAGAGGACAGTATTATAGTAGTTATATTCTTGTATATAGTGGCAGTATTGTAGTTATATTCTTGTACATAGGAGCAGTATTATAGTAGTTATATTCTTGTACAAGGAGGCAGTTTTTTAATAGTTGTATTCTTGTACATAGAAGCAGTATTATAGTAGTTATATTCTTGTACATAAGGAGCAGTATTATAGTAGATATATTCTTGTGCGTAGGGGGATTATTATTGTAGTTATATTCTTGTACATAGGAGCAGTATTTTAGTAGTTATATAACTATACATAGGAGCAGTATTATAGTAGTTATATTATTGTACATAGGGGGTAGTATTACAGTAGTTATATTCTCGTACATATAGGCAGTATTATAGTAGTTATATTCTTATACACAGGAGCAGTATTATAGCACTTATATTCTTGTACATAGAGGGCAGTATTATAGCAGTTATATTCTTGTACATGGAGGGCAGTATTATAATAGAAATTTTCTTGTACATAGAGGGCTGTATTATAGTAGTTATATACTTGTACATAGAGGGCAGTTTTATAGTAGTTATATTCCTTTACATTGGAGCAGTATTATAGTAGGAATATTCTTGCACATAGGGGGCAGCTTTACAGTAGTTATATTCTTGTACATAAGGGCAGTATTATAGTAGTTATATTCTTGTACATAGGAGCAGTATTATAGTATTTATATTCTTATGCAAAGGGGGCAGTGTTATAGTAGTTATATTCTTGTACATAGAGGCAGTAGTTATATTCTTGTACATAGAGGCAGTATTATAGTAGTCATATTCTTGTACATAAGGAGCGGTATTGTAGTAGTTATATTCTCGTTTGGAGGGGCAGTATTATAGTTGTTATATTCTTGTACATAGGATCAGTATTATAGTAGTTATATTCTTGTACATAGGGGCAGTATTATAGTAGTTATATTCTTGTATATAGGAGCAGTATTATAGTAGTTATCTTCTTGTATATAGGGAGCAGTATTATAGTAGTTGCATTTTTGCACATAGGGGGCAGTATTAATATAGTCATATTCTTGTTTATAGGAGCAGTATTATAGTAGTTATATTCTTGTGCATAGGAGCAGTATTATAGTAGTTATATTCTTGTAAATAGGGAGCAGTATTATAGTAGTTGTATTCTTGCACATAGAGGGCAATATTAATATAGTCATATTCTTGTTTATAGGGGCAGTATTATAGTAGTTATATTATTGTACATAGGGGGCAGTATTATAGTAGTTATATTCTTGTAAATAGGGATCAGTGTTGTAATAGTTATATTCTTGTACATAGGAGCAGTATTATAGTAGTTATATTCTTGTACATAGGGGGCAGTATTATAGTAGTTATATTTATAGTAGTTATATTCTTGTACAAAGGGGGCAGCATTTTAATAGTTATATTTTTGTATATAGGAGCAGTATTATAGTAGTTATATTCTTTCACATTAGACCAGCATTGTAGTAGTCATATTCGAGTAAATAGTGGGCAGTATTATAATACTTATATTCTTGTACATTTGAGCAGTATTATTGTAGTTATATTCTTGTGCAAAGGAGGCAGTGTTATAGTAGTTGTAGCATCAGAGTCTCTGCCCCCTGCCAGGCAGAAACGCCGTCCCTCTCACCTCCCCGTTCCCCGCGCGGCGTCCTCCTGCGCTCCTCTTCCTGCTGCTGCCGGCGCGCGCAGATTCCATGGCACCGTGCTTAGGGCACGCGCGCGCTCCCCCTCTCTTAAAGGGGCCGCGCGCGCCTCCTAAGGAGTCCCCGGCCAATAGCTGGAGGACCTCCCATATATAAGTCACCTCCTCCAAAATGGAGGTGCCCAAGCAATAGTTGTTGCACAGTATACTTACCTCTGCTTCAGCCCTCAGGTCCAGTTGCCAGCCTGACTACTGTTCCAGTCCGCCAGTCTGACTACTCTCCAGCCCGACAGTCTGTCTTCCGTTCAACCCGCCAGTCTTCCTATGGGAAAGTCCGCCTGCTTACCAGGAAGCACGTGCCAGTTACCTGCCTGCTACCTGCCGTACCTGCTAGCCCGCTCACCTGGGAGCACTCGCCTGTTACCTGCCTGCTACCTGCTAGCCTACCTGGAGGCTCTGCTGTCACTTGCCGTGACCACCCACCTGCTAACCTAGAGACTTCAGCCTGCTTGGCCGTCACTTGCCGTGACCACCTGATAGCCTACCTCGAGGCTCCTGCTGTCACTTGCCGTGACCTCCCGTCTGCTAACCTATAGACTTCAGCCTGCTCTGCCGTCACGTGCCGTGACCACCCGTCTACTAACCCAGAGACTTCTGCCTGCTTGTTGTGCCCATCCGCTATACCGGTCAGTCCCAGTCATCTAACCCGTGGGAGCCACCTGCTCTCTTACAAGGTCGTCCCCAGAGTAGCACCTGGTCCCTCTGCTCGGTCCCTCCCTGGTCACGGAGTCGTTAGCCGCCGTACCACCAGGGTCGGTCTGAGTTGATACTTAGTTACGCCCCTCTGGGTCCCTCCTTGCACCGCGGCACAGAGGTTCCACCTCCCGGATCCGTAACAGTTTGCTCGGGCCATGGAACCCGGTGGCACCCAAGCTCCCTCGCTCTCTGACCTATACCACGAGGTGTCCCGTCAGAGATCCCAACAGGAAACCATCCTGATCTTCCTGCGGAGTGTCAACTCCCACCTGGACACACTGCCTGTCGCTCCTGCGTCCACCTCGAGTCGTACGACTTCCGCTCCGGCAGTGCTGCTGCCCACTAATACCATGGCATCCAGCCCCGGTCCCCGGCTTTCTGCATCTCCTCGTTTTGGTGGCAACCCCACCTTAGCTCGAGGCTTCATAAACCAGTGCTGCACCCTGCACTTTGGACTTTTGGCACATCAGTTCATCTCCGACCGGGCCAAAGTGGCATTCATCATGTCCCATCTCACTGGGGAAGCACTGGCATGGCTAAATCCCCTGTGGGAGAGAGGGGATCCCCTGGTGTCCGATCTGTCGTCTTTCCTCGCTGCTTTCTGGAAAGTCTTCGATGAACCAGGGCGAAAAACCTCTTCAGCTTCCTCTCTGCTACGTCTCCGCCAAGGGAGTCTCACCGTGGGCCAATATGCCATACGGTTCCGTACCCTCGCTTCCGAGCTTGCCTGGGATAATGAGGCTCTGCTGTCCATCTTTTGGGAGGGTCTTTCCGGTCGGATTAAGGATGAGCTAGCCGGTCGGGACATTCTTACCACCCTAGATGACCTGGTGTCACTCGCTATCTGGATTGACATCGGTTCCAAGAACACACCAAAGAGACCACCCGGGAGAGAAAGTTCCCCCGCCTTGCTCCTACTTTTCAGAGACCTGCCTCTTAACCAGTCACTCCCCGGGCGCACTCGCCCGAACCCATGCAGATCGACCAGACCAAGATGGTCAAATCTCGCCAAGAGTCACATCGAGCCGAGGGGAGCTGTTTCTATTGTGGCAGTAAAGAGCACCTGATCCGTTCCTGCCCGGAGAGGCCGGGAAACTTCAGTGTCTAGGATCGCTTGGAGAGGTTGTCCTAGGCAAAAGTAAGCCCTCTCCATCCCTGACTTTGTCTGTCTCTATCTCCTGGGGAGAGAACCGTCTCTTTGAAATTGCTCTTCTGGAGCAGCTGGAAACCTCATTTCCCAGTCCCTGGTAGAGAGATACCAAATTCCCACCAAACCTCTGGCTGAACCATTGTCGGTCGCCTCTGTGGATAGAAGACTCCTTCCGGAGACAATCCTGCTCATCACGGAGCCCCTAACCCTGCAGGTGGGAATGCTCCACTCGGAGAAAATCTCCTTCCATGTGCTGTTCGGACTCTCTCACTCCTTATTGCTAGGTCTACCCTGGCTCCAGACACATGAACCCGTGCTGAACTGGCAATCCGGTGAAGTACTCCGGTGGGGGCAAGACTGCCATAGGACCTGCCTGATTTCGGTTCGCCCGACTCGTCCACCACCTACCCCAGCTAATTTACCTGGTCTTCCGGCTCCTTACTGGTACTACGCGGATGTCTTCGGTAAAAAGGAAGCAGAGACACTGCCACCTCATAGGCCATATGATTGCCCGATCGACCTGGTACCTGGCGCCACTACACCCCGTGGGCGTATTTACCCTTTGACGGCGGCCGAAACCAGGGCCATGTCTGAGTACATTGAGGAGAATCTGGCTAGGGGATTCATCCATAAATCTACCTCCCCGGCTGGAGCCGGATTCTTCTTTGTCAAGAAGAAGGATGGCTCGCTACGCCTCTGTATTGATTATAGAGGACTCAATCAGATCACGGTAAAAAACAAATATCCTCTGCCGCTCATCTCCGAGTTGTTTGATCGCCTTAAGCGCGCCAGGATCTTTTCCAAGCTGAATCTACGTGGAGCGTATAACCTGGTACGAATCCGTCAAGGAGATGAGTGGAAGACGGCATTCAATATCCGGGACAGTCACTATGAATACCGCGTGATACCCTTCGGTCTCTGCAATGCTCCCGCTGTCTTCCAAGAATTGGTCAACGACATCTTCCGTGATCTTCTTTACTCATGCATGGTGGTATACCTGGACGATATCTTGGTCTTCTCTCCGGATCTTCCCACACACCGGAGGGATGTTCGTCAGGTCCTGCTTAGGCTCAGGCAGAACCACCTTCATGCAAAATACGAGAAGTGCCTCTTCGAGCAGACCTCTCTTCCATTCCTGGGCTACGTTATCTCCCAGACAGGCATACGAATGGATCCCAAGAAACTCTCTGCTTTCCAAAAGTGGCCCCGTCCAGAGGGGTTGAAGGCGATTCAGCGGTTCCTGGGCTTCGGCAACTACTATCGTCTCTTCATCCCGCACTTCTCTTCCCCGACTGCTCCCATATCTGCGCCCACCCTTAAGGGAGCAAATCCTAAGGTATGGTCGCCCAAAGCTGAGGAGACCTTCCTCTCCTTAAAGCAAGCCTTCTCCTCTGCTCCGGTACTGCACCGTCCGGACTGCAACAAACAATTCTACCTGGAGTTTGATGCTTCCTTCTCCGGAGCCGGAGCAGTGCTCACCCAAAAGTCTTCATCCGGGAGAATGGTAACCTGTGGCTTCTTCTCCAAACTCTTCTCCTCGTCTGAGCGCAACAACTCCATTGGAGACCGAGAATTGTTAGCCGTTAAGTTGGCGCTGGAGGAATGGAGCTACCTGCTTGAGCGGGCTCTATACCCGGTGATCATTTATACGGATCACAAAAATCTGGCATATCTCCAAAATGCCCAAAGACTCAATCCTCGTCAGGCCCCGTGGTCTTTGTTCTTCGCCCGCTTCGACTTCGTCCTACATTTCCGCCCGGCGGACAAGAATGTCAAAGCAGAGGTTCCATCACCCAGATCCTTAACAGTAGTTATATTCTTGTACACAGAGGCAGTATTATAGCAGTTATATTCTTGTACATAGTTGCAGTATTATAGTAGTTATATTCTTCTACATAGGGGCAGTATTATAGCAGTTATATTCTTGTACATAGGGAGCAGTATTATAGTGGTTATATTCTTGCACATAGGGTCAGTATTATAGTAGTTATATTCTTGTATACAGGGGGCAGTATTTTAATAGTTAGATTTTTGTATATAGTAGCAGTATAATTGAAGTTATATTTTTGTACATTGGACCAGCAATATAGTAGTTATATTCTAGTACGTACTGGGCAGTATTATAGTAGTTATATCCTTTTACATAGGAGCAGTATTATAGTAGTTATATTCTTGTACATAGGGGCAGTATTATAGTAGTTATATTCTTGTACATAGGGGCAGTATTATAGTAGTTATATTCTTGTACAAAGTAGGCAGTGTTATAGTAGTTATATTCTTGTACAAAGTAGGCAGTGTAATAGAAGTTATATTCTTGTACATAGGGGCAATATTATAGTAGTTATATTCTTGTACATAGCGAGCAGTATTATGGTACTTATATTATTGTACACAGAAGCAGCATTATAGTAGTTATATTCTTGTTCATAGGGGCAGTATTATAGTAGTTATATTCTTTTACATTGGGAGTATTATTATAGTACTTATATTATTGTACATAGGGGCAGAATGACAGTAGTTATATTCTTGTACAGAGGGGCAGTAGTACAGTAGTTATATTCTTGTACATAGGGGCAGTAGTATAGTAGTTATATTCTTGTACGTAAGAGCAGTATTATAGTAGTTATATTCTTGTATGTAGGAGCAGTATTATAGTAGTTATATTCCTGTACGTACGGGCAATATTATAGTAGTTATATTCTTCCATATAGAGAGCAGTGTTACAGTAGTTATATTCTTTTACATAGGAGGCAGTATTATAGCAGTTATTTTCTTGCACTTAGGGGGAAGTATAGCAGTTATATTCTTGTACATAAGGGGCAGTATTCCAGTAGTTATATTCTTGTACACAGGATGCAGTATTATAGTAGTCATATTCTTACACATAGGGGGCAGTATTATAGCAGTTATATTCTTGTACATAGGGAAACTATTATAGTAGTTATATTCTTGTACGTAGGAGCAGTATTATAGTAGTTATATTCTTGTACATAGGGGCCGTATTATAGTAGTTATATTCTTGTACGTAGGAGCAGTATTATAGTAGTTATATTCTTGTACATAGGGGCAGTAATATAGTAGTTATATTCTTGTACCTAGGGAGCAGTATTATAGTAGTTATAATCTTGTACATAGGGGCCATATTATAGTAGTTATATTCTTGTACATAGGAGCAGTATTATAGTAGTTATATTCGCGTACATAGCAGCAGTATTATAGTAGTTATATTCTTGTACACAGGAGCAGTAGTATAGTAGTTATATTCTTGTACATAAGGGGCACTATAATAGTAATTATATTCTTGTACATAGGGAGCAGTATTATAGTAGTTATATTCTTGTATATAGGGGGCAGTATTTTAATAGTTATATTCTTGTATATTGGAGCAGTATTATAGTAGTTATATTCTTGTACATTGGACCAGTATTATAGTAGTTATATTCTAGTACGTAGTGGGCAGTATTATAATACTTATATTCTTGTACATAGGAGCAGTATTATTGTAGTTATATTCTTGTACAAAGGAGGCAGTGTTGTAGTAGTTATATTCTTGTACATAGGGGCAGTATTATAGTAGTTATATTCCTGTACATAGGGGCAGAATTTTAGTAGTTATATACTTGTACGTAGGGGCAGTATGATAGCAGTTATATTCTTGTACATAGGAGCAGTATTTTAGTAGTTATATTCCTATTTATAGGGAGCAGTATTATAGTAGTTATATTTTTTGTACATAGGGGCAGTATTATAGTAGTTATATTCTTGTACATAGGAGCAGTATTATAATAGTTATATTCTTGTACATAGAGGACAGTATTATAGTAGTTATATTCTTGTATATAGTGGCAGTATTGTAGTTATTTTCTTGTACATAGGAGCAGTATTATAGTAGTTATATTCTTGTACATGGAGGCAGTATTTTAATAGTTGTATTCTTGCACATAGAGGCAGTATTATAGTAGTTATATTCTTGTACATAAGGAGCTGTATTATAGTAGTTATATTCTTGTTCATAGGGGCAGTATTATAGTAGTTATATCCTTGTACATAAGAAGTAGTATTATAGTACTTATATTATTGTACATAGGGGCAGTATGATTGTAGTTATATTCTTGTACATAGGGGCAGTAGTACAATAGTTATATTCTTGTACATAGGTGGCAGTATTATAGTAGTTATATTCTTGTACATAGGGGCAGTATTATAGTAGTTATATTCTTGTACGTAGGAGCAGTATAATAGTAGTCATATTCTTGTACATAGGAGCAGTATTATAGTAATTATATTCTTGTACATAGGAGCAGTAATATAGTAGTTATATTCTTTTACATAGGGGCAGTATTCTAGTATTTATATTCTTGTACATAGGATGCAGTATTATAGTAGTCATATTCTTACACATAGGGGGCAGTATTATAGCAGCTATATTCATGTACATAGGAACAGTATTATAGTAGTTATATTCTTGTACATAGGGAAACTATTATAGTAGCTATATTCTTGTACATAGGAGCAGTATTATAGTAATTATATTCTTGTACAAAGGATGCAGTATTATAGTAGTCATATTCTTACACGTAGGGGGCAGTATTATAGCAGCTATATTCTTGTACATAGGAACAGTATTATAGTAGTTATATTATTGTACATAGGAAAACTATTACAGTAGCTATATTCTTGTACATAGGGGCAGTATTATAGTCGTTATATTCTTGTACATAGGGAGCAGTATTATAGTAGTTATGGTCTTGTTTATGGGGGCAGTATTGTAGTAGTTATATTCTTGTACATAGGAGCAGTATTATAGTAGCTATAGTCTTGTACATAGGGGCAGTATTATAGTAGTTATATTCTTGTACATGGGGGCACTATTTTAGTAGTTATATTCTTGAACATGGGGGCAGTATTATAGTAGTTATATTTTTGTACATAGGGGCAGTATAATAGTAGTTATATTCTTGTACATGGGTGCAGTATTATAGTAGTTATATTCTTGCACATAGGGGTAGTATTTTAATAGTGATATTCTTGTACATAGGAGCAGTATTATTGCAGTTATATTCTTGTACATAGGGTCAGTATTATAGTAGTTATATTCTTATATATAGGGGGCAGTATTTTAATAGTTAGATTTTTGTATATTGTAGCAGTATTATAGAAGTTACATTTTTGTACATTGGACCAGCAATATAGTAGTTATATTCTAGTACGTACTGGGCAGTATTATAGTAGTTATATCCTTTTACATAGGATCAGTATTATAGTAGTTATATTCTTGTACATAGGGGCAGTATTATAGTAGTTATATTCTTGTACATAGGGGCAGTATTATAGTAGTTATATTCTTGAACAAAGAAGACAGTGTTATAGTAGTTATATTCTTGTACAAAGGAGGCAGTGTTATAGTAGTTATATTCTTGTACATAGGGGCAGTATTATAGTAGTTATATTCTTGTACATAGGGAACAGTATTATAGTAATTATATTCTTGTTCATAGGGGCAGTATTATAGTAGTTATATTCTTTTACATTGGGAGTATTATTATAGTACTTATATTATTGTGCATAGGGGCAGAATGATAGTAGTTATATTCTTGTACATAGGGGCAGTAGTACAGTAGTAATATTCTTGTACATAGGTGGCAGTATTATAGTAGTTATATTCTTGTACATAGGGGCAGGAGTATAGTAGTTTTATTCTTGTACGTAGGAGCAATATTATAGTAGTTATATTCTTGTATGTAGGAGCAGTATTATAGTAGTTATATTCCTGTACGTAGGGGCAATGTTATAGTAGTTATATTCTTCCATATAGGGAGCAGTGTTATAGTAGTTATATTCTTTTACATAGGAGGCAATATTATAGCAGTTATTTTCTTGCACATAGGGGGAAGTATAGCAGTTATATTCTTGTACATATGAGGCAGTATTATAGTAGTCATATTCTTGTACATAAGGGGCAGTATTCCAGTAGTTATATTCTTGTACACAGGATGCAGTATTATAGTAGTCATATTCTTACACATAGGGGGCAGTATTATAGCAGTTATATTCTTGTACATAGGGAAACTATTATAGTAGTTATATTCGTGTACATAGGGGCCGTAATATAGTAGTTATATTCTTGTACGTAGGAGCAGTATTATAGTAGTTATATTCTTGTACATAGGGGCAGTAGTATAGTAGTTATATTCTTGTACGTAGGAGCAGTATTACAGTAGTTATATTCTTGTATGTAGGAGCAGTATTATAGTAGTTATATTCCTGCACGTAGGGGCAATATTATAGTAGTTATATTCTTCCATATAGGGAACAGTGTTATAGTAGTTATATTCTTTTACATAGGAGGCAGTATTATAGCAGTTATTTTCTTGCACATAGGGGGAAGTATAGCAGTTATATTCTTGTACATATGAGGCAGTATTATAGTAGTCATATTCTTGTACATAAGGGGCAGTATTCCAGTAGTTATATTCTTGTACACAGGATGCAGTATTATAGTAATCATATTCTTACACATAGGGGGCAGTATTATAGCAGTTATATTCTTGTACATAGGGAAACTATTATAGTAGTTATATTCTTGTACGTAGGAGCAGTATTATAGTAGTTATATTCTTGTACATAGGGGCCGTATTATAGTAGTTATATTCTTGTACGTAGGAGCAGTATTATAGTAGTTATATTCTTGTACATAGGGGCAGTAATATAGTAGTTATATTCTTGTACATAGGGAGCAGTATTATAGTAGTTATAATCTTGTACATAGGGGCCATATTATAGTAGTTATATTCTTGTACATAGGAGCAGTATTATAGTAGTTATATTCGCGTATATAGCAGCAGTATTATAGTAGTTATATTCTTGTACACAGGAGCAGTAGTATAGTAGTTATATTCTTGTACATAAGGGGCACTATAATAGTAATTATATTCTTGTACATAGGGAGCAGTATTATAGTAGTTATATTCTTGTATATAGGGGGCAGTATTTTAATAGTTATATTCTTGTATATTGGAGCAGTATTATAGTAGTTATATTCTTGTACATTGGACCAGTATTATAGTAGTTATATTCTAGTACGTAGTGGGCAGTATTATAATACTTATATTCTTGTACATAGGAGCAGTATTATTGTAGTTATATTCTTGTACAAAGGAGGCAGTGTTGTAGTAGATATATTCTTGTACATAGGGGCAGTATTATAGTAGTTATATTCTTGTACATAGGGGCAGAATTTTAGTAGTTATATACTTGTACGTAGGGGCAGTATGATAGCAGTTATATTCTTGTACATAGGAGCAGTATTATAATAGTTATATTCTTGTACATAGAGGACAGTATTATAGTAGTTATATTCTTGTATATAGTGGCAGTATTGTAGTTATTTTCTTGTACATAGGAGCAGTATTATAGTAGTTATATTCTTGTACATGGAGGCAGTATTTTAATAGATGTATTCTTGCACATAGAGGCAGTATTATAGTAGTTATATTCTTGTACATAAGGAGCTGTATTATAGTAGTTATATTCTTGTTCATATTGGCAGTATTATAGTAGTTATATCCTTGTACATAAGAAGTAGTATTATAGTACTTATATTATTGTACATAGGGGCAGTATGATTGTAGTTATATTCTTGTACATAGGGGCAGTAGTACAATAGTTATATTCTTGTACATAGGTGGCAGTATTATAGTAGTTATATTCTTGTACATAGGGGCAGTATTATAGTAGTTATATTCTTGTACGTAGGAGCAGTATAATAGTAGTCATATTCTTGTACATAGGAGCAGTATTATAGTAATTATATTCTTGTACATAGGAGCAGTAATATAGTAGTTATATTCTTTTACATAGGGGCAGTATTCTAGTATTTATATTCTTGTACATAGGATGCAGTATTATAGTAGTCATATTCTTACACATAGGGGGCAGTATTATAGCAGCTATATTCATGTACATAGGAACAGCATTATAGTAGTTATATTCTTGTACATAGGGAAACTATTATAGTAGCTATATTCTTGTACATAGGAGCAGTATTATAGTAATTATATTCTTGTACAAAGGATGCAGTATTATAGTAGTCATATTCTTACACGTAGGGGGCAGTATTATAGCAGCTATATTCTTGTACATAGGAACAGTATTATAGTAGTTATATTATTGTACATAGGAAGACTATTACAGTAGCTATATTCTTGTACATAGGGGCAGTATTATAGTCGTTATATTCTTGTACATAGGGAGCAGTATTATAGTAGTTATGGTCTTGTATATGGGGCAGTATTGTAGTAGTTATATTCTTGTACATAGGAGCAGTATTATAGTAGCTGTAGTCTTGTACATAGGGGCAGTATTATAGTAGTTATATTCTTGTACATGGGGGCACTATTTTAGTAGTTATATTCTTGAACATGGGGGCAGTATTATAGTAGTTATATTTTTGTACATAGGGGCAGTATAATAGTAGTTATATTCTTGTACATGGGTGCAGTATTATAGTAGTTATATTCTTGCACATAGGGGTAGTATTTTAATAGTGATATTCTTGTACATAGGAGCAGTATTATTGCAGTTATATTCTTGTACATAGGGTCAGTATTATAGTAGTTATATTCTTATATATAGGGGGCAGTATTTTAATAGTTAGATTTTTGTATATTGTAGCAGTATTATAGAAGTTACATTTTTGTACATTGGACCAGCAATATAGTAGTTATATTCTAGTACGTACTGGGCAGTATTATAGTAGTTATATCCTTTTACATAGGATCAGTATTATAGTAGTTATATTCTTGTACATAGGGGCAGTATTATAGTAGTTATATTCTTGTACATAGGGGCAGTATTATAGTAGTTATATTCTTGTACAAAGAAGACAGTGTTATAGTAGTTATATTCTTGTACAAAGGAGGCAGTGTTATAGTAGTTATATTCTTGTACATAGGGGCAGTATTATAGTAGTTATATTCTTGTACATAGCGAGCAGTATTATGGTACTTATATTATTGTACACAGAAGCAGTATTATAGTAGTTATATTCTTGCACATAGGGAACAGTATTATAGTAATTATATTCTTGTTCATAGGGGCAGTATTATAGTAGTTATATTCTTTTACATTGGGAGTATTATTATAGTACTTATATTATTGTGCATAGGGGCAGAATGATAGTAGTTATATTCTTGTACATAGGGGCAGTAGTACAGTAGTAATATTCTTGTACATAGGTGGCAGTATTATAGTAGTTATATTCTTGTACATAGGGGCAGTAGTATAGTAGTTTTATTCTTGTACGTAGGAGCAGTATTATAGTAGTTATATTCTTGTATGTAGGAGCAGTATTATAGTAGTTATATTCCTGTACGTAGGGGCAATGTTATAGTAGTTATATTCTTCCATATAGGGAGCAGTGTTATAGTAGTTATATTCTTTTACATAGGAGGCAATATTATAGCAGTTATTTTCTTGCACATAGGGGGAAGTATAGCAGTTATATTCTTGTACATATGAGGCAGTATTATAGTAGTCATATTCTTGTACATAAGGGGCAGTATTCCAGTAGTTATATTCTTGTACACAGGATGCAGTATTATAGTAGTCATATTCTTACACATAGGGGGCAGTATTATAGCAGTTATATTCTTGTACATAGGGAAACTATTATAGTAGTTATATTCGTGTACATAGGGGCCGTAATATAGTAGTTATATTCTTGTACGTAGGAGCAGTATTATAGTAGTTATATTCTTGTACATAGGGGCAGTAGTATAGTAGTTATATTCTTGTACGTAGGAGCAGTATTACAGTAGTTATATTCTTGTATGTAGGAGCAGTATTATAGTAGTTATATTCCTGCACGTAGGGGCAATATTATAGTAGTTATATTCTTCCATATAGGGAACAGTGTTATAGTAGTTATATTCTTTTACATAGGAGGCAGTATTATAGCAGTTATTTTCTTGCACATAGGGGGAAGTATAGCAGTTATATTCTTGTACATATGAGGCAGTATTATAGTAGTCATATTCTTGTACATAAGGGGCAGTATTCCAGTAGTTATATTCTTGTACACAGGATGCAGTATTATAGTAATCATATTCTTACACATAGGGGGCAGTATTATAGCAGTTATATTCTTGTACATAGGGAAACTATTATAGTAGTTATATTCTTGTACGTAGGAGCAGTATTATAGTAGTTATATTCTTGTACATAGGGGCCGTATTATAGTAGTTATATTCTTGTACGTAGGAGCAGTATTATAGTAGTTATATTCTTCTACATAGGGGCAGTAATATAGTAGTTATATTTTTGTACATAGGGAGCAGTATTATAGTAGTTATAATCTTGTACATAGGGGCCATATTATAGTAGTTATATTCTTGTACATAGGAGCAGTATTATAGTAGTTATATTCGCGTATATAGCAGCAGTATGATAGTAGTTATATTCTTGTACACAGGAGCAGTAGTATAGTAGTTATATTCTTGTACATAAGGGGCACTATAATAGTAATTATATTCTTGTACATAGGGAGCAGTATTATAGTAGTTATATTCTTGTATATAGGGGGCAGTATTTTAATAGTTATATTCTTGTATATTGGAGCAGTATTATAGTAGTTATATTCTTGTACATTGGACCAGTATTATAGTAGTTATATTCTAGTACGTAGTGGGCAGTATTATAATACTTATATTCTTGTACATAGGAGCAGTATTATTGTAGTTATATTCTTGTACAAAGGAGGCAGTGTTGTAGTAGTTATATTCTTGTACATAGGGGCAGTATTATAGTAGTTATATTCTTGTACATAGGGGCAGAATTTTAGTAGTTATATACTTGTACGTAGGGGCAGTATGATAGCAGTTATATTCTTGTACATAGGAGCAGTATTTTAGTAGTTATATTCCTATTTATAGGGAGCAGTATTATAGTAGTTATATTTTTTGTACATAGGGGCAGTATTATAGTAGTTATATTCTTGTACATAGGAGCAGTATTATAATAGTTATATTCTTGTACATAGAGGACAGTATTATAGTAGTTATATTCTTGTATATAGTGGCAGTATTGTAGTTATTTTCTTGTACATAGGAGCAGTATTATAGTAGTTATATTCTTGTACATGTAGGCAGTATTTTAATAGTTGTATTCTTGCACATAGAGGCAGTATTATAGTAGTTATATTCTTGTACATAAGGAGCTGTATTATAGTAGTTATATCCTTGTACATAAGAAGTAGTATTATAGTACTTATATTATTGTACATAGGGGCAGTATGATTGTAGTTATATTCTTGTACATAGGGGCAGTAGTACAATAGTTATATTCTTGTACATAGGTGGCAGTATTATAGTAGTTATATTCTTGTACATAGGGGCAGTATTATAGTAGTTATATTCTTGTACGTAGGAGCAGTATAATAGTAGTCATATTCTTGTACATAGGAGCAGTATTATAGTAATTATATTCTTGTACATAGGAGCAGTAATATAGTAGTTATATTCTTTTACATAGGGGCAGTATTCTAGTATTTATATTCTTGTACATAGGATGCAGTATTATAGTAGTCATATTCTTACACATAGGGGGCAGTATTATAGCAGCTATATTCATGTACATAGGAACAGCATTATAGTAGTTATATTCTTGTAAATAGGGAAACTATTATAGTAGCTATATTCTTGTACATAGGAGCAGTATTATAGTAATTATATTCTTGTACAAAGGATGCAGTATTATAGTAGTCATATTCTTACACGTAGGGGGCAGTATTATAGGAGCTATATTCTTGTACATAGGAACAGTATTATAGTAGTTATATTATTGTACATAGGAAGACTATTACAGTAGCTATATTCTTGTACATAGGGGCAGTATTATAGTCGTTATATTCTTGTACATAGGGAGCAGTATTATAGTAGTTATGATCTTGTATATGGGGGCAGTATTGTAGTAGTTATATTCTTGTACATAGGAGCAGTATTATAGTAGCTATAGTCTTGTACATAGGGGCAGTATTATAGTAGTTATATTCTTGTACATGGGGGCACTATTATAGTAGTTATATTCTTGAACATGGGGGCAGTATTATAGTAGTTATATTTTTGTACATAGGGGCAGTATAATAGTAGTTATATTCTTGTACATAGGTGCAGTATTATAGTAGTTATATTCTTGCACATAGGGGTAGTATTTTAATAGTGATATTCTTGTACATAGGAGCATTATTATTGCAGTTATATTCTTGTACATAGGGTCAGTATTATAGTAGTTATATTCTTATATATAGGGGGCAGTATTTTAATAGTTAGATTTTTGTATATTGTAGCAGTATTATAGAAGTTACATTTTTGTTCATTGGACCAGCAATATAGTAGTTATATTCTAGTACGTACTGGGCAGTATTATAGTAGTTATATCCTTTTACTTAGGATCAGTATTATAGTAGTTATATTCTTGTACATAGGGGCAGTATTATAGTAGTTATATTCTTGTACATAGGGGCAGTATTATAGTAGTTATATTCTTGTACAAAGAAGGCAGTGTTATAGTAGTTATATTCTTGTACAAAGGAGGCAGTGTTATAGTAGTTATATTCTTGTACATAGGGGCAGTATTATAGTAGTTATATTCTTGTACATAGCGAGCAGTATTATGGTACTTATATTATTGTACACAGAAGCAGTATTATAGTAGTTATATTCTTGTACATAGAGAACAGTATTATAGTAGTTATATTCTTGTTCATAGGGGCAGTATTATAGTAGTTATATTCTTTTACATTGGGAGTATTATTATAGTACTTTTATTATTGTGCATAGGGGCAGAATGATAGTAGTTATATTCTTGTACATAGGGGCAGTAGTACAGTAGTAATATTCTTGTACATAGGTGGCAGTATTATAGTAGTTATATTCTTGTACATAGGGGCAGTAGTATAGTAGTTTTATTCTTGTACGTAGGAGCAGTATTATAGTAGTTATATTCTTGTATGTAGGAGCAGTATTATAGTAGTTATATTCCTGTACGTAGGGGCAATGTTATAGTAGCTATATTCTTCCATATAGGGAGCAGTGTTATAGTAGTTATATTCTTTTACATAGGAGGCAATATTATAGCAGTTATTTTCTTGCACATAGGGGGAAGTATAGCAGTTATATTCTTGTACATATGAGGCAGTATTATAGTAGTCATATTCTTGTACATAAGGGGCAGTATTCCAGTAGTTATATTCTTGTACACAGGATGCAGTATTATAGTAGTCATATTCTTACACATAGGGGGCAGTATTATGGCAGTTATATTCTTGTACATAGGGAAACTATTATAGTAGTTATATTCGTGTACATAGGGGCCGTAATATAGTAGTTATATTCTTGTACGTAGGAGCAGTATTATAGTAGTTATATTCTTGTACATAGGGGCAGTAGTATAGTAGTTATATTCTTGTACGTAGGAGAAGTATTACAGTAGTTATATTCTTGTATGTAGGAGCAGTATTATAGTAGTTATATTCCTGCACGTAGGGGCAATATTATAGTAGTTATATTCTTCCATATAGGGAGCAGTGTTATAGTAGTTATATTCTTTTACATAGGAGGCAGTATTATAGCAGTTATTTTCTTGCACATAGGGGGAAGTATAGCAGTTATATTCTTGTACATATGAGGCAGTATTATAGTAGTCATATTCTTGTACATAAGGGGCAGTATTCCAGTAGTTATATTCTTGTACACAGGATGCAGTATTATAGTAATCATATTCTTACACATAGGGGGCAGTATTATAGCAGTTATATTCTTGTACATAGGGAAACTATTATAGTAGTTATATTCTTGTACGTAGGAGCAGTATTATAGTAGTTATATTCTTTTACATAGGGGCCGTATCATAGTAGTTATATTCTTGTACGTAGGAGCAGTATTATAGTAGTTATATTCTTGTACATAGGGGCAGTAATATAGTAGTTATATTCTTGTACATAGGGAGCAGTATTATAGTAGTTATAATCTTGTACATAGGGGCCATATTATAGTAGTTATATTCTTGTACATAGGAGCAGTATTATAGTAGTTATATTTGCGTACATAGCAGCAGTATTATAGTAGTTATATTCTTGTACACAGGAGCAGTAGTATAGTAGTTATATTCTTGTACATAAGGGGCACTATAATAGTAATTATATTCTTGTACATAGGGAGCAGTATTATAGTAGTTATATTCTTGTATATAGGGGGCAGTATTTTAATAGTTATATTCTTGTATATTGGAGCAGTATTATAGTAGTTATATTCTTGTACATTGGACCAGTATTATAGTAGTTATATTCTAGTACGTAGTGGGCAGTATTATAATACTTATATTCTTGTACATAGGAGCAGTATTATTGTAGTTATATTCTTGTACAAAGCAGGCAGTGTTGTAGTAGTTATATTCTTGTACATAGGGGCAGTATTATAGTAGTTATATTCTTGTACATAGGGGCAGAATTTTAGTAGTTATATACTTGTCCGTAGGGGCAGTATGATAGCAGTTATATTCTTGTACATAGGAGCAGTATTTTAGTAGTTATATTCCTATTTATAGGGAGCAGTATTATAGTAGTTATATTTTTTGTACATAGGGGCAGTATTATAGTAGTTATATTCTTGTACATAGGAGCAGTATTATAATAGTTATATTCTTGTACATAGAGGACAGTATTATAGTAGTTATATTCTTGTATATAGTGGCAGTATTGTAGTTATTTTCTTGTACATAGGAGCAGTATTATAGTAGTCATATTCTTGTACATGGAGGCAGTATTTTAATAGTTGTATTCTTGCACATAGAGGCAGTATTATAGTAGTTATATTCTTGTTCATTGGGGCAGTATTATAGTAGTTATATCCTTGTACATAAGAAGTAGTATTATAGTACTTATATTATTGTACATAGGGGCAGTATGATTGTAGTTATATTCTTGTACATAGGGACAGTAGTACAATATTATATTCTTGTACATAGGTGGCAGTATTATAGTAGTTATATTCTTGTACATAGGGGCAGTATTATAGTAGTTATATTCTTGTACATAGGGGCAGTATTATAGTAGTCATATTCTTGTACATAGTAGCAGTATTATAGTAATTATATTCTTGTACATAGGAGCAGTAATATAGTAGTTATATTCTGTTACATAGGGGCAGTATTCTAGTATTTATATTCTTGTACATAGGATGCAGTATTATAGTAGTCATATTCTTACACATAGGGGGCAGTATTATAGCAGCTATATTCATGTACATAGGAACAGTATTATAGTAGTTATATTCTTGTACATAGGGAAACTATTATAGTAGCTATATTCTTGTACGTAGGGGCAGTATTATAGTCGTTATATTCTTGTACACAGGGGGCAGTATTGTAGTAGTTATATTTAGAGATGAGCGTCGTTCTACTCGAACTGTTCGCCAATCTCAAATTCGAGCTGTTTTGGGCGGTGTTCGAGCCGTTCGGCGAACACGAACAATTTGAGAAAAATTCGGCTGTTCGAGGTTATGTTCGATAACTGTTCGTGCACCAAAATCATAACTGGATTTTTTCTCAGTAATGATGAAAATTAATGTTAATACGCAGTTTGAGTGTACAGCGGGGCGGGGGGAGGGGCAGGGGATGGATCTCTGCAGGAACAATGAAGATCTCCATTTTTTTTTCTCTTTCCCGCATTTGCAGTGGGGAGGTGCAATCTGTCAGCCTATCAGCAGCGCACACACGGAGCGAAGTGCTTTTTTTCACACAAGCAAGGGCATGTGTGATTGGCAGTGTATGTCACATGTCCTTGCCCTATAAGACCAAGCCATTTTCCCCGTCGCCACCATTTTCTCACTGCTGCAGCTGCGTGTTAGACGGCACCGCTGTTGCTGTGTGCGCTATACCTTGTTAATTTCAAGCCAATTTTCGCACAAATCTACAGATAGCTTGGGAGTAGGGAATAGTTGTGATTGCAGTCCTTTTAAGGACTAGGTTACAGCATTTCCTATGACTTTTATCAGGCAGGTCTGTGCTCTTAAATAGATAGGTTGTGGGAGTAAAGACTAATTGTAATTGGAGTCCTTTTCAGGACTAGGTTACATCAGTTCCTATCAGTTTTTGCCAGGCAGGTCTGTGCCAGTGCTGTGCAAGTTTTTTTCACAGCATTTGGCTGAATCTAGCAAAGCTAATCCTTTTTGGCCTATTGCAGAGTGTGTTAGTCAGTGGAGTAGCCTATCTGTGTTGCAAGATATACCACCTGTGTATAGAATACCAATTTTTTTACTGCACCTAGTGAAGTAAAATCTTTTGGGCATAGCATCATTCTATTAGTCCATCTATACTGACCTCCATCAGGTTGCAAATTGAATATAATTTTTTTCTGCATCTAGCTCTGAAAAAATATTGGGCTTCTAGCTGTGTGTGGGACTTGTTCTATTAATCCATCTATACAGACCTCCATCAGGTTGCAAACTGAATATATTTTTTTCTGCATCTACCTCTGAAAAAATATTGGGCTTCTAGCTGTGTGTGGGACTTGTTCTATTAATCCATCTATACAGACCTCCATCAGGTTGCAAACTGAATATATTTTTTTCTGCATCTACCTCTGAAAAAATATTGGGCTTCTAGCTGTGTGTGGGACTTGTTCTATTAATCCATCTATACAGACCTCCATCAGGTTGCAAACTGAATATATTTTTTTCTGCATCTACCTCTGAAAAAATATTGGGCTTCTAGCTGTGTGTGGGACTTGTTGTATTAGTCCATCTATACTGACCTCCATCAGGTTGCAAACTGAATATATTTTTTTCTGCATCTACCTCTGAAAAAATATTGGGCTTCTAGCTGTGTGTGGGACTTGTTGTATTAGTCCATCTATACTGACCTCCATCAGGTTGCAAACTGAATATATTTTTTTCTGCATCTACCTCTGAAAAAATATTGGGCTTCTAGCTGTGTGTGGGACTTGTTCTATTAATCCATCTATACAGACCTCCATCAGGTTGCAAACTGAATATATTTTTTTCTGCATCTACCTCTGAAAAAATATTGGGCTTCTAGCTGTGTGTGGGACTTGTTCTATTAATCCATCTATACAGACCTCCATCAGGTTGCAAACTGAATATATTTTTTTCTGCATCTACCTCTGAAAAAATATTGGGCTTCTAGCTGTGTGTGGGACTTGTTCTATTAATCCATCTATACAGACCTCCATCAGGTTGCAAACTGAATATATTTTTTTCTGCATCTACCTCTGAAAAAATATTGGGCTTCTAGCTGTGTGTGGGACTTGTTCTATTAATCCATCTATACAGACCTCCATCAGGTTGCAAACTGAATATATTTTTTTCTGCATCTACCTCTGAAAAAATATTGGGCTTCTAGCTGTGTGTGGGACTTGTTCTATTAATCCATCTATACAGACCTCCATCAGGTTGCAAACTGAATATATTTTTTTCTGCATCTACCTCTGAAAAAATATTGGGCTTCTAGCTGTGTGTGGGACTTGTTCTATTAATCCATCTATACAGACCTCCATCAGGTTGCAAACTGAATATATTTTTTTCTGCATCTACCTCTGAAAAAATATTGGGCTTCTAGCTGTGTGTGGGACTTGTTGTATTAGTCCATCTATACTGACCTCCATCAGGTTGCAAACTGAATATATTTTTTTCTGCATCTACCTCTGAAAAAATATTGGGCTTCTAGCTGTGTGTGGGACTTGTTCTATTAATCCATCTATACAGACCTCCATCAGGTTGCAAATTGAATATAATTTTTTTCTGCATCTAACCCAGCCAATAGTTTTGGCCTAATACCACAGTTTGGCCACTCAGCTCTGCTCGGTTCCCATCCATTGTTTTTTTGTGCAAACAACTCCAGAGTTGTGAATTAGTTAACCACCAAAATGAGTGGAAAAAGGCCTGCTGCTGGTGGAAAGGGGAATAGGCGTTTTGGGAAGGGGAAAAAAGGTTGTGTCCGTGGGGTAGGTGTTAAAGCAACAGTAACATCTGCAGAAGAAAGACCATCTTCCAGCCAAACTAAAATGTCTACTTCTTTTAGCGGACAATGTGATAAGATCCCTTTCTTACGGCCACGCCAATCGCTACAAATTCCAGATGAGGCACAAAAACAGCAGGTGCTTCAACGGATATCAAGTGCTCCTTTAAGTGGGCTCTACTCCACATCAACTTCAACATCACAAATACTCCAGTCCTCAAAGGTGTCACCCCAATCGCACTTGCTTCCTCACAGCTCCCAAATCTCCAGCTGCCCGTCTGAGTATGAGGTAGAACAGATGGTTGAGTCTGCAGAGCTGTTTACTCATACTATAGCCTGGGAATCAGAGGTCGACTCCAGCGCTTCTGTGAATCCAGACGAGGAAATGATCTGCACTGATGCCCAGAATCTTTATGAGTCGGATCCAGGACCAGACGCAGAAGGTTCTGACCATAATGTAGACCCTCATTCCCAAACTGTAACTCCTGTTGGTGGAGACAATGAGGAAGACGATGATAAGACTCAAATACCTGATTGGAGCGACAACTTTAGTTTTTTGTCAGGGCAGGAACAGGTTGGCTCTGAGGACGACGGGTGTGATAACGCACAGGGTGATGATGATGAGGTTGGAGATCCCACTTACTGTCAACCCACAGTCAGCCAAGAGATGAAGTCAGCAGAGGAGGTGGAGGAAGATGCTAGTGACGACGAGGTCAGGTTGCGCCTTCCTGGACAGAGACGTAGTACTGGAAGCACGTCAACAACTGCATCCTCAAACACAACTCTGCCTCTCACCACAAGTCATGGTGGCTCTTCAGGTCGCATGGGTGCTAAGCCTTGCATAGCCTGGGCATTTTTTCAGATCAATAAAGATGACCCAACTCGTGTTATCTGTAACATTTGTCAGCAAAAGCTAAGTAGAGGCCAAAAAATACATAGTTTGAGTACTTCATGCATGAACCGGCACATGGACATGAAGCATAAGTTGCAGTGGGAAGCTCAGTGTGCTACAATGCGGCCTAGCTGGCCGGGCCAACCACCGTCTGCCATATCTTGTGCATCCGCGGCCTCTTCATCCTCTGTAACTGGGGGGACAGCAGTCACACCTGTTTTGGGGCGCAGACCTGCCACCTCTTTACCCGCAACAGGCAGCGTGATTGGCAGGTCATCATTTTCTTTGGAGGTGGTAACACCAGCTGGTGTTGAGCGCTGTCCGACATCGATAGCACCACCTTTGGATCAAGGCAACCTAACATGTCCGCCTGCATCTTCCTCACAGACCGGCAGTTTGCCGGGGACACCCTTATCAACCCCGTCTAAGCACAATAGCCAGCCCTCGGTCCCTCAGATGTGGACAAGTAAAAGACCATTTCCTCCTAGCCATGAGAAAGCTAAGAGGTTGAATTTCACCATCTGCAAGCTCTTGGCTACAGAAATGCTGCCTTTCCGCCTGGTGGACACAGAGGATTTTCGAGACCTTATGTCCGTCGCAGTGCCCCAGTACCAGATGCCCAGTCGGCACTACTTCTCAAAGAAAGGTGTGCCTGCGCTCCACCAGCATGTCGCACACAACATCACCGCTTCTTTGAGAAACTCTGTGTGTGACAGGGTGCATTTCACCACAGACACTTGGACGAGTAGGCATGGACAGGGGCGTTACATATCGCTGACTGGGCACTGGGTAACTATGGTGACAGCAGGACAAGGGGCTGCTGTCCAAGTCTTGCCGTCCCCACGAGTTGTGCGTCAATCCTCTTTATGTCAAAGTTCCTCCACTGCTTCTGCCTCCTCAACCTCCTCTCGGTCTTCCACCTGCACCCAAAGCCTGTCTGGTCATGCCACAAGCTTTCTAACTGCGCAGAAGGGATCCTGCACACCTCCTTACTATGCTAGCAGTAGGGCTCAACGTCATCAGGCGGTTTTTACATTGAAATGTCTGGGAAATGTGAGTCACACAGCTGAGGAGTTGTGGTCAGCTCTGGAGAACCAATTTCATGAATGGTTGTCTCCACTGGACCTGAAACCAGGGAAGGCCGTGTGCGACAATGCTGCAAACCTGGGTGCGGCCCTTCGCCGGGGCAATGTCACACACGTGCCTTGTATGGCTCACGTGTTGAACCTGGTTGTCCAGCAATTTTTAGCCCACTATCCCAGACTAGATGGCCTTCTGCAGAGGGCACGGTCGCTGTGTGCTCACTTCCGCCGTTCGCATCCCGCAGCTCAGCGACTTACATCTCTACAGAAGTCGTTGGGCCTGCCACTTCACCAGCTAAAATGCGATGTGCCTACCCGGTGGAATTCAACTCTGCACATGTTGCAGCGACTGTGGCAGCACTGACAAGCCCTGGTGCAATACGTTCTGACGTATAGCCTGGGCCAACGAGATTCAGAGGTGGGGCAAATCACGCTGGAGGAGTGGTCTCAGATCAGGGACCTATGCACCCTTCTGCACAGTTTTGAAATGGCGACGAAGATGTTTAGTGCTGACGATGCCATTATCAGCATGACTATTCCGGTGATTTACATGCTGGAGCACATGTTAAACAGAATTCGGAGTCAGGTGGTGGCACAAGAGGAGGTGGAGGAAGTAGAGGAGGAGGAGTTGTATGCGGAAGGGCTAACATCTGCAAGGTCCAGACGGTCGGCAGCACCAAGGCGGCAGGTATGTGAGGGTGGGGGAGATGGTTTTACCAGGGCGCATGGTAGCAGCCAAACTAGTGAGGAAGGTGCAGGAGCCCAGGAAGAAGTGGAGGACGAACTGATGGAAGACTCATCAGATGAGGGAGACCTTGATCACATTTCTGTTGTACGAGGTTGGGGGGAGAGGACAGAGGAAGGAAGCATGATTGTTACCTCGCCACCAACACAACAGGGACTTGGTGCTCCTGGATGCGCAACACACATGAGTGCCTTCTTGCTGCACTACCTGCAACATGACCCTCGAATTGTGAGAATTAGAAATAATCCTGACTACTGGGTTGCCACACTGTTAGATCCCCGGTACAAAAGTAAATTTGCAGAAATTATTCCTGCCATAGAAAGGGATGCACGCATGCAGGAGTATCAGCAGAGACTGTTGCAGAATCTTACATGTGCTTTTCCACAAAATACCAGTGGTGCACGTAGTGAATCTCACAGTTCCAACTTGCCAACCGTGGGACCGTCAAGTGTTCAGCACTCAAACCGTAACAGAACCACAGTATCTGCTGGTAACATCAATTTTGCGGAATCATTTCACCACTTTTTTAGCCCATCCTTTGCAAGGCCACAGGAGACAAGAAGTCTGACACATAGTCAACGCCTAGAGACGATGGTACAGGAGTATCTCCAAGTAAACATTGAAGCCACGACTGTGTCACTGGACCCTTGCTCTTTTTGGGCTTCCAATCTGGATAAATGGCCGGAGCTAGCCACTTACGCCTTGAAGATCTTGTCATGCCCCGCAGCCAGCGTTCTGTCTGAACGTGTGTTCAGCGCTGCTGGTGGTGTGCTGACAGATAAGCGCACGCGGCTCTCCACTGATAATGTAGACAGACTCACGTTCATAAAGATGAACAAATCATGGATCCGAAACGACTTTTCTACCCCTGTGTCATCCTGGGGAGAGTAAAAGCTTGATGATTGGTTAAAATCACCCTACCAACCGTTTTAAGCTTTCAAATTACTAATCATGTTTATCTGTATCTTGGCTGGAAAATAATTTGGGCTTTGTAGCAGTGTGCAGCACTGATCCTATTAGGCCATCTATACTAAAGCTTCACCAGATTTAAAATTAAAAATAATTTTTAGCTGCATCTAGCCCGGAAAATAATTTTGGGGCTCCGAGATGCGCAAGGCACATAAGTGCCTTCTTGCTGCACTACCTGCAGCATGACCCTCCGATTGTCAGAATTCGAAGTAATCATGACTACTGGGTTGCCACACTCTTAGATCCCCCAAACTTTTCGATCAACCTTTTCATTTTAATAAAGACCAAAAAAATGGTCATTTTTGAAATTATAAGCATTAGCAGGTTGTTAGAAACTGAAATCAAACAGTTTTCAACTCAAAACTTTATTCTAGGTGATGTTACATTTTCACATAGGACCCCTTGTTCGAAAGGAGCTTCTGAACTCTCTCGTCCATTGAATTTGTCAGGTTTTGGATGGTTTCTGCTTCAATTGTTTTGCATGAGGACAGAATACCCTCCCAGAGCTGTTGCTTAGATGTGAACTGCCTCCCGCCATCATAGACACTCCTTTTAATGATGCTCCAAAGGTTCTGAATGGGGTACAGGTCAGGGGAGCATGGGGGTCACACCATAAGTTTGTCCCCTTTTATGCCCATATCAGCCAGAGATGCAGATGTTTTATGTGCAGCATGAGATGGTGCATTATCATGCAGAAAAATGATCTTGCTGTGAAATACACGGTTCTTCTTCTTGAACCATGGCAGGAAGTGCTGTTTGAGAAAATCCACATACATTATGGAGTTCATCTTTAGCGCCTTAAGGGATCCTAAAGGGGCCGACAATCTCTCTCCCCATGATTCCAGCCCAAAACATCACTCCACCTCCTCCTTGTTGGCACTGTAGCCGTGTTTGCGTGGGGTGTCCATCAACCAGCCATCCTCCACTCCATCCATCTAGACCATCGAGCGCTGCACGGCACTCATCCGTGAACAAAACAGTTTTGAAATCAGTCTTCATGTAATGTTTGGCCCACTGGAGCCGTTTCTGCTTGTGTGAAGTGGATAGAGGAGGTCGACAGGATGGCGTATGCACAGCTGCAAACCTCTGAAGGACCCTGCATCTTGTTGTTCGGGGGACGTTGGAGGCATAAGCAGCTTCAAAAACTTGTCTGCTGCTATGACAAGGCTTTTTTGCCGCTGCTCTTTCAACCTGACGTAATTGCCTGTAGGAAAGAGTCCTCAATTTGCCCTTATCAGCACGCACACGTGTGTACTTTGAATCAGCTACATACTTCTTGATTGCCAAGACACTTCATCCTGATCATCGCACAATGTTGATTGTAGTCATGCCTTGACCTAAACACTCCACAATTTGTTGCTTCTCAGCAGCCGACACATCCTTTTTCTTTCCCATTTTGGCAGAAAATGTAGGCTGCTTAATAATGTGAGACAGCCTTCTTAAGTAGTCTTGCCTTTCATTGGACACACCTGCCAAACTAATTAGCACAGGTGTCTGCAATTGCTTACAGTGATATAAAGAGCCCTGACACACATCACCATCAATGAGTTTAACTGACAAACAAACAAATTCTTCCCTTATCACTCCTAAACACTTTTTGCATAATAATTTGGAACGCAGTGTACATGTGCTTTTCCACAAAACACCAGTGGTTCACGTAGTGAATCTTACAGTTCTAACTTGCCAACCGTGGTCTGTATGGAGTTGTTCAATAAAGGGCCCAAAATTAAGATAACATAGATGGGAGAGGTCTCTATGAATAGGAATTCCTAAGTATTTGATACCCTGTGAGGGCCAGGCAAAGGGAAAGTTGGACTGGATGGAATCCTATATGGATTTGGGGAGGGAGACATCGAGGGCCTCAGACTTCGCTGCATTGATTTTAAAATTTGACCATGTAACAAAGTGATCTATTTCAGCCATAACAGCAGGGATGGATATATGTGATTGAGTGATATATACTAGGACATCATCAGCAAATAGAGAGCACTTGTACTCGGTGCCTCCCACCTCAATCCACCTAATATTGGGGTTATGGCGAATTGATGAGAGCAGGTGCTCCGTCACTAGGATGTATAAGAGAGGGGACAGAGGACATCCCTGCCTTGTCCCATTGGTGATTGTGAAAGGTGATGAAAATGTTCTGATGCACCCCCTGGGCCTTGGGACACCCGGAGCCGGACCCTTTTTGGTGGATGCTGGTGGTTGTAGTCTTCGTGGCGGCGACCCGGTTCCGTGGCTCAGGGTGGTCAAACCAGTGGCGGAACTATTTATGTGGTTTTGATGTTTAAATGTCCGACTACGCCACCCGTGGATTGCGGTCAGAGTGAACCGCCGCTGCAGGGCAGACCGCTGAGGCTGGTGTTGTGGGTGCAGCAGAGCGTAGCATAACTCCCCACGGGAGGAGTATAGCCTCAGGGCAGTGTATGCGGAGGATGGGGGTGATGGTGCAGGGCAGCAGCAGTAACGACACGGAGTCAGTGATGCAGTCCAGGGCCTTTACTAACAGTTCTTATTATCCAGACCACGTCTGCAGGTAACGGCTGCCCACGTCGTACTGTGCTCACCAGATGAGGGGCTCAGACAACTCCCAGATAACTTTGGAGCGCTTCACAGGACCCCCTTTGTGTGTCCTTTGTCTGGCCTTTCTTACCAACCCTTCTGTCCGGCTGCCTCGGGCCTCCTCTTGGTAAACTTGGCGCCAGTTTCCCTGACCCTATGTGGTGCCTTCCTAGCGGGTGTAGCGAGGGGCTGCGCCACATAAAATGTCAGAGCCTCCGGTTTCTAGCTGAGGGTCGTTTCCTGCCTCCACTAGTTTCGGGGACCGGTCTCCCCCTTTGGCCTGACCCCTCCACGCAGGTGGATTCGGGCTTCCGGTGGCGACTCGCCCGTCCGCACCCCTGGGATCCCTTCATTCCTCGTTCCTGGAGCCTTCTCCGCTCCTCTTCCTTCCTTCTCCCTCTTCCAGGCCTGGGCCTCTGTTACTAGGCCCGCCTCCGGAGCAGAGCTCATGCAGAGCCCCTGCTCCCTGCCACTTCTGCTCAGACTTCTCTGCACTGAACTAAGATGGTGCCCACCTTTTATACTCCCTTCTCAATGCACCCAGGAACTGCTTCCTCCCTGCTCCTGCACTACAGGGTTCCCCTTCCTCAGTGTTCCCTCCCCCCACTCCAGCCAGGGACAGGGACTGTCGTGCCCATCTCAGAGGCATATTGGTCGCCCTGCCCCACGGCAATGTGCTGTAATGCATGCAGGTGTCGGGTCCTGATCCACACTCCATCCTTACCTGAGAGTGAGATATCACACCTCTGGGTGAGGTGCAATACCTCTGTAGCAACCGAGCCCTCAGGGTGCTACAGTTCCATTTATCTTCAGCCTAGGTGACGTATTGTGATACAGGGCCGTGATTTTGGCTATAAAAGGGTCCCCTAGACCCCTACCCCAAGCTTTTTAAGAGAATCATATATGGCGTGCCAGGAGACTCTATGGAATGCTTTCTCAGCATCCAACGAGAGTATCTAATTACAAATTTTTAACTGCATCTAGCCCAGGAAATACTTTGTGCCTAGTAGCAGTGTCTGCTAGTCAGCGGATTATCCCGGCTGTTAAGCAAGCTACACCACCTGTAGTTTAGACACTTAATTTTTTCAAAGGAAATGCTTCGGGACCATGGGATACTCAGTGAAGAGCATCAGGAGGCACCCCAAGGCATAGGGGCTGGGACTGGCAGTAGGATGCCTTGCGGTGGACAGCCGAGCTCGATCCTTATAAAAGCTTTTTAACTGCAGCAGCTTTAGTGGACGCTACTGGAGCTGGAATTACGCGGCTGCTGGCATGAGACTTGCCCTCCAATAGATCCTTGTAAATGGATTTAAAGTGTATTCATTCAAATTAGAGAGACAATTTAAATTAAAAAGCTTAGAGCTGCCTCCACCACAGGGGGGCTCGCTCGACCCACCAGCGGACAGGCACCAGTATTGGGAGAGGGGGGCTGGCCATCAGGGTTCACCGCGGCTCTGGCACAAACCCGGCGACACGGAGGTGGCACGGGCAGGAGCGGACTGGCCGTGTCGGCTTCTCACTTTTTGGATTTTAGAAGGGCATGACATGCCTATATCTGTGTCTCCCCCTCCTTTTACTCCTCCACCTCTTTTATTTTCGCATGACTATATGTACTTGTCACTTTTCCATGTGTTAGTTATGTCTTCTGAGCAGTTTGTCAGCTTTTGGACACCTTTGAAGGTGTTTTCTATGTGTTTCTATGTGTTTTTGTTTGCCTGCCATTGGTTTTAACGGTGTTCGAAGGTGTTCGACGAACAGTTCGACGAACAGTTCGGCGAACACACGGGTGTTCGACGAACCGAACCGAACTCGAACACTACGGGGGTGGCTCAACACTAGTTATATTATTGTACATAGGAACAGTAATATAGTAGTTATAGTCTTGTACATAGGGGGCAGTATTATAGTAGTTTGTTCTTGTACATGGGGGCAGTATTATAGTAGTTATATTCTTGTACATGGGGGCCGTATTTTAATATTTAGATTTTTGTGTATAGTAGCAGTATTATAGTAGTTATATTTTTGTACATTGGACCAGCAATATAGTAGTTATATTCTTGTACATAGGGGCAGTATTATAGTAGTTATATTATTGTACATAGGGGCAGTATTATAGTAGTTATATTGTTGTACTAGGTAGGCAGCATTATAGTAGTTATATTGTTGTACAAAGTAGGCAGTGTTATAGTAGTTATATTCTTGTACATAGGGGCAGTATTATATTAGTTATATTCTTGTACATAGCGAGCAGTATTATGGTACTTATATTATTGTACACAGAAGCAGTATTATAGTAGTTATATTCTTGTACATAGGGAGCAGTATTATAGTAGTTATATTCTTGTTCATAGGGGCAGTATTATAGTAGTTATAATCTTTTCCATTGGGATTATTATTATAGTACTTATATTATTGTACGTAGGAGCAGTAATATAGTAGTTATATTCTTGTATGTAGGAGCAGTATTATAGTAGTTATATTCCTGTACATAGGGGCAGTATTATAGTAGTTATATTCTTCCACATAGGGAGCAGTGTTATAGTAGTTATATTCTTTTACATAGGATGCATTATTATAGTAGTTAATTTCTTGCACATAGGGACAGTATTATAGTAGTTATATTCTTGTACATAGGAGCAGTATTATAGCAGTTATATTCTTGTACATATGAGGCAGTATTATAGTAGTCATATTCTTGTACATAAGGGGCAGTATTCCAGTAGTTATATTCTTGTACACAGGATGCAGCATTATAGTAGTCATATTCTTTCACATAGGGGGTAGTATTATAGTAGTTATATTCTTGTACATAGGGAAACTATTATAATACTTATATCCGTGTACATAGGGGCCGTATTATAGTAGTTATATTTTTGTACGTAGGAGCAGTATTATAGTAGTTATATTCTTGTACTTAGGGGCACTATTATAGTAGTTATATTCTTGTACATAGGGAGCAGTATTATAGTAGTTATATTGTTGTACATAGGGGCAGTATTATAGCAGTTTTATTCTTGTACATAGGGAAACTATTATAATAGTTATATTCGTGTACATAGGGGCCGTATTATAGTAGTTATATTCTTGTACGTAGGAGCAGTATTATAGTAGTTATATTCTTGTACATAGGAGCAGTATTATAGTAGTTATATTCTTGTACATAGGGGGCAGTATTATAGTAGCTATATTCTTGTACATAGGGGGCACTATTATAGTAGTTATATTCTTGTACATAGGGAGCAGTATTATAGTAGTTATATTTTTGTACATAGGGGCAGTATTATAGTAGTTATATTCTTGTTCGTAGGGGCAGTATTATCGTAGTTATATTCTTGTACACAGGAGCAGTAGTATAGTAGTTATATTCTTGTACATAGGGGCAGTATTATAGTAGTTATATTCTTGTACATAAGGGGCACTATTATAGTAATTATATTCTTTTACATAGGGAGCAGGTTTTTTAATAGTTATATTCTTGCACATAGGAGCAGTATTATAGTAGTTATGTTCTTGTATATAGGGGGCAGTATTTTAATAGTTATATTCTTGTATATAGGAGCAGTATCATAGTAGTTATAATCTTGTACATTGGACCAGTATTATAGTAGTTATATTCTAGTACGTAGTGGGCAGTATTATAATACTTATATTCTTGTACATAGGAGCAGTATTATTGAAGTTATATTATTGTACAAAGGAGGCAGTGTTATAGTAGTTATATTCTTGTACATAGGGGCAGAATTATGGTAGTTATATTCTTGTACATAGGGGCACTAGTATAGTAGCTTTTTTTGTACATAGGTGCAGTATTATAGTAGTTATAGTCTTGTACATAGGGGGCAGTATTATAGTAGTTATATTCTTGTACATAGGGGCAGTATTATAGTCGTTATATTCTTCTACATAGGGAGCAATATCATAGTACTTAGGGGCAGTATTATAGTAGTTATATTCTTGTACATAGGGCCAGTAGTATAGTAGTTATATTCTTGTACATAGGAGCAGTATTATAGTAGTTATAGTCTTGTACATAGGGGCCAGTAGTATATTAGTTATATTCTTGTACCTAGGAGCAGTTTTATAGTAGTTACAATCTTGTACATAGGGGGCAGTATTATAATAGTTATATTCTTGTACTTAGGGACAGTATTATAGTAGTTATATTCTTCCACATAGGGAGCAGTGTTATAGTAGTTATATTCTTTTACATAGGATGCAGTATTATAGTAGTTAATTTCTTGCACATAGGGGGAAGTATAGCAGTTATATTCTTGTACATATGAGGCAGTATTATAGTAGTCATATTCTTGTACATAAGGGGCAGTATTCCAGTAGTTATATTCTTGTACACAGGATGCAGTGTTATAGTAGTCATATTCTTTCACATAGGGGGCAGTATTATAGTAGTTATATTCTTGTACATAGGGAAACTATTATATTAGTTATATCCGTGTACATAGGGGCCGTATTATAGTAGTTATATTTTTCTACGTAGGAGCAGTATTATAGTAGTTATATTCTTGTACATAGGGGCACTATTATAGTAGTTATATTCTTGTACATAGGGAGCAGTATTATAGTAGTTATATTGTTGTACATAGGGGCAGTATTATAGCAGTTTTATTCCTGTACATAGGAAAACTATTATAATAGTTATATTCGTGTACATAGGGGCCGTATTATAGTAGTTATATTCTTGTACATAGGAGCAGTATTATAGTAGTTATATTCTTGTACATAGGAGCAGTATTATAGTAGTTATATTCTTGTACATAGGGGGCAGTATTATAGTAGCTATATTCTTGTACATAGGGGGCACTATTATAGTAGTTATATTCTTGTACATAGGGAGCAGTATTATAGTAGTTATATTCTTGTACATAGGGGCAGTATTATAGTAGTTATATTCTTGTTCGTAGGGGCAATATTATAGTAGTTATATTCTTGTACACAGGAGCAGTAGTATAGTAGTTATATTCTTGTACATAGGGGCAGTATTATAGTAGTTATATTCTTGTACATAAGAGGCACTATTATAGTAATTACATTCTTTTACATAGGGAGCAGGTTTTTTAATAGTTATATTCTTGCACATAGGAGCAGTATTATAGTAGTTATGTTCTTGTATATAGGGGGCAGTATTTTAATAGTTATATTCTTGTATATAGGAGCAGTATTATAGTAGTTATATTCTTGTACATTGGACCAGTATTATAGTAGTTATATTCTAGTACGTAGTGGGCAGTATTATAATACTTATATTCTTGTACATAGGAGCAGTATTATTGAAGTTATATTATTGTACAAAGGAGGCAGTGTTATAGTAGTTATATTTTTGTACATAGGGGCAGTATTATGGTAGTTGTATTCTTGTACATAGGGGCACTAGTATAGTAGCTTTTTTTGTACATAGGTGCAGTATTATAGTAGTTATAGTCTTGTACATAGGGGGCAGTATTATAGTAGTTATATTCTTGTATATAGGGGCAGTATTATAGTCGTTATATTCTTCTACATAGGGAGCAATATCATAGTACTTAGGGGCAGTATTATAGTAGTTATATTCTTGTACATAGGGCCAGTAGTATAGTAGTTATATTCTTGTACATAGGAGCAGTATTATAGTAGTTATAGTCTTGTACATAGGGGCCAGTAGTATATTAGTTATATTCTTGTACCTAGGAGCAGTTTTATAGTAGTTACAATCTTGTACATAGGGGACAGTATTATAATAGTTATATTCTTGTACTTAGGGACAGTATTATAGTAGTTATATTCTTGAACATATGGGGCATTATTATAGGAGTTATATTCTTGTACATAGGAGCAGTAATATAGTAGATATATTCTTGTAAATAGGGGCTGTATTATAGTAGTTATATTCTTGTATATAGGGGCAGTATTATAGTAGTTATTTTATTGCATATAAAAGCAGTATTATAGAAGCTATATTCTTGTACATAGGAGCAGTATTATAGTAGCTATATTCTTGTACATAGGGGCAGTATTATAGTAGTTATATTCTTGTACATAGGGGCAGTATTATAGTAGTTATATTCTTGTACATAGTGGGCAGTATTATAGTAGTTATATTCTTGAACATACAATACAGACAAAAAGTTTGGACACACCTTCTCATTTAAAGGTTTTTCTGTATTTTCATGACTTTGAAAATTGTACATTCACACTGAAGGCATCAGAACTATGAATTAACACATGTGGAATTATAAACTTAACAAAAAAGTGTGAAACAACTGAAAATATGTCTTACATTCTAGGTTCTTCAAAGTAGCCACCTTTTGCTTTGATGACTGCTTTGCACACTCTTGGCATTCTCTTGATGAGCTTCAAGAGGTAGTCACCGGAAATGGTCTTCCAACAATCTTGAAGGAGTTCCCAGAGATGCTTAGCAGTTGTTGGCCCTTTTGCCTTCACTCTGCGGTCCAGCTCACCCCAAACCATCTCGATTGGGTTCAGGTCTGGTGACTGTGGAGGCCAGGTCATCTGGCGTAGCACCCCATCACTCTCCCTCTTGGTCAAATAGCCCTTACACAGCCTCGAGGTTTGTTTGGGGTCATTGTCCTGTTGAAAAATAAATGATGGTCCAACTAAACGCAAACCGGATGGAATAGCATGCCGCTGCAAGATGCTGTGGTAGCCATGCTGGTTCAGTATGCCTTCAATTTTGAATAAATCCCCAACAGTGTCACCAGCAAAGCACCCCCACACCATCACACCTCCTCCTCCATGCTTCACGGTGGGAACCGGGCATGTAGAGTCCATCTGTTCACCTTTTCTGCATCGCACAAAGACACGGTAGTTGGAACCAAAGATCTCAAATTTGGACTCATCAGACCAAAGCCCAGATTTCCACTGGTCTAATGTCCGTTCCTTGTGTTTAGTGTTGAGCATTCCGATACTGTAATATCGGGTATCGGCCGATATTCGCGATATCGGAATTCCGATACTTAATTCCGATACTTTTACAATATCGGATACCGGAATCGGAAGTTCCCATAATGCCTGCGCTCTGTAGTGTCTGTGAAGGATGACAAGTTGGATGGCAGCGCAATCCAGCCTGTCATCAGAATGCCATCCCAGCGGGGGAGAATTCTCCTGATTGTTTAAAAGCCGGCGGGCGGTATAAAGCCGCCGGCTTTTAAACAATCACACAGCCCCATACTGCTTCCCCGCAGCCTCCCACCCCGATCCTCCGCTCCCCTCGCCACCTCCCATCCCGATCGTAAGTTAGGACCGGGCGGGGAGCGCAGCTCCAAGGAGCGGGGAGTGAAGGACCCGGGCGGGGAAGCCGGCAGTGAAAAGACTTCACCGCCGGCTTTCCCGTTCTGTGCTGCGCTTTCCCGCCGGTTATTTCAAATGAACAGCTGAGGTATCAGGTGATGCCGATCAGCTGTTCATTTGAAGTCGCCGCGTTGCCCTCAGAGGGTTCATGTGAGTTCATGCTTGACTGCATTGCATGAACTCACATGAACTTTCCCACGGCCGCACAGGTCAGCCTCACCTCCCAGACCCGTCATGATTAGTGTGTGTGCGGGGTGTGTGTGCGGGGTGTGTGCGCGATGTTTGTGCGGGTGTGCGCGGTGTCTGTGCGATGTGTGCGGGGTGTGTGTGCGGGGTGTGTGTGCGGGGTGTCTGTGCGATGTGTGCGGGTGTGTGCGGTGTGTGTGCGTGCAGGCAGACATAGGCCGATGTGACACTACTACTCCCATCGGCCTATGTCTGTCCCCCGTCCACTCCTGCCAGCAGGATCAGCTCGATGGGAGCAGTAGTTCCCATCAGACTGATCCTGCTATTTAAATTGCCCTACTGTGTCCCCAATAAATGTTAAATACATGTCATTGGTGGCCAGTGGTTACCTAAAATAAATTAGTTTATACATTACCTGTCCCCGCCGATCGCCACCTAAAATAAAGTAAAAAATAAAAAACTACACCTATACTCACCTAGACACCTAATTCCCCGAAGCCATCGATCTCCTGTAATAAAATATAAAATAATAAACCACAACCTTATCCTTACCCCTCCGTAGCAGTCCACGAGTGTCCCACGAAGATCTCCAGTTCAGAGCAGCCACATAGAATGTGACCGCTCTGAACCGCTGCCGCCGCTAGAATGACAGCATAAGCGGGTTCACCGGAGTTCAGGCAGCGCTGCTCCGGTTAGCTGCTTTACGGCCCTGCTGTATAGTGAGAAATTCCCACGGTACAGCAGTGCCGTAAAGGAGGTCTCCGGAGCTGCGCTGACTGAATGCACTCCGGTGACCTCAGTCAGTGGCTCCCGCTGCCGGGAGCGGACGTGTTCCCGGCAGCGTGAGCTTACAGCAGCCATGCACAGCTGTCACCATCTCCAGATGTGACAGCTGTGCATGGGAGATCAGCGCAGGAACGTGGACAGGTAACTATTATTTTTAGTAAACTAAGAATTAAATAAAATTGTGTGTTTTATTTCAAATAAATTATTTTTTTCTGGGTGTAGTGTGTGTTTTTTCTTTTTAACACTTTGTAGGTTAGTAATGGGGGTGTCTTATAGACGCCCATCATTACTAACCTGGGCTTCATGGCAGCTGGCGCTGACATGAACCCCACCACTATTACCCCCTGCCACCGCACCAGGGCAGCGTGGAAGAGCGAGGCTAAGTGCCAGAGTTGGCGCATCCTATGGATGCGCCATTTCTGGGGTGGCTGACGACTGGTGTTTCTAGCCTGGGAGGGGGCCAATATTCATGGCACCCTTCCTGGGCTATTAATATCAGCCCCCAGCTGTCTGCCTAGCCTTTGCTAGCTATTAAAATAGGGGGGACCCCACGTCATTTTTTTGGGGGGGGTCCCCCATTTTAATAGCTAGTAAAGGCTAGGTATTCAGCTGGAGGCTGATATTAGTAGCCTGGGAAGCTCCGTGGGTTTTACCCCCTTCCCAGGCTTCAAACATCTGCCCCAGCCGTCTGCTTAACCTCCGCTAGAGACTAAAATTATGGGGGATCCCACGCCATTTTTTTTTTAAATAAATCCATTATTTTAACACTAAATGACATTTGAGGAGTTAATAAAGATGCAGTCCCTAAATTATTATTTATTTTTTAATTAATTTTTCCCAAAACTTTTGACGTGGGCTTCGCCATATTTTTGTATGCCAGCCAGGTACAGCATCCAGCTTCTATGAACGCGCCATTTTCCGGGGCGGCTGCGGACTGCAATTTTCAGCGGGGGGCAGAAAGCTTGGGCCTCCCTGCGCTGCAGATTCCATCCCCCAGCTGCCTAGTTGTACCTGGCTGGACACAAAAATAGGGAGAAGCTCCACGTTTTTTTTTTTTTAATTATTTCATGAAATTCATGGAATAATTAAGAAAAAAAGGGCTTCCCTATATTGTTGTGTCCAACCAGGTACAAATAGGCAGCTGGTGGTTGGGGGCAGCCCGTTCCTGCCTGCTGTACCTGGCTGGACCCAAATATAGTGCAAAGCCCCACGTCAATTTTTTTTTAATTATTTCAGGAAATTCATGAAATAATTAAAAAAAAATTATGTGGGGCTTCGCCCTATATTTGTGTCCAGTCAGGTACAGCAGGCAGGAACGGGCTGCCCCCAACCACCAGCTGCCTATTTGTACCTAGCCGGACACAACAATATAGGGAAGCCCTTTTTTTCTTAATTATTCCATGAATTTCATGAAATAATTAAAAAAAAAAATACGTGGGGCTTCGCCCTATTTTTGTGTCCAGCCAGGTACAACAAGGCAGCTGGGGGCTGGAATCCGCAGCGCAGGGAGGCCCAAGCTTTCTGGGCCCCACCCGCTGCAAATTGCAGTCCGCAGCCGCCCCGGAAAATGGCGCGTTCATAGAAGCGCCATCTTCTGGCGCTGTACCCAACTCATCCAGGGCCCTGGTGCGGTGGCTCACTGGGTAATAAAGGGGTTAAGGCCAGCTTGGCATTATCAGCTGGCCCTAAGCCCGAAATTCATGGGGTCACGCCAATATTAGACATGACCACCATGAATTTCTAGTAAAGTATTTAAAAAAAACACAAACACCCAGAAAAAAGTCCTTTAATTGAAATAAAGACACAATTCTTTATTGTTCTAAATTAAACCATACTTACCATCACGCCCATTCCAGCTGAAGCCAACGATCTCCTGCAATAAAAGTAAAATAATAAAGCAACCTCATCCTTACCTTTCCATGGTTCCCAGGACAGCTTCAGCTCTGCTACATCGAGATGACAGGCTGGACCGCAGCAGAACGCTGCCATCCAGCCTGTCATCCCGCAGACACTGAGAAGCGCAGGCATGCTTGCGCTCCTCAGTGTCTCGCTGTGACGGCATCCAGATGAGCGGAGGTCATGTCCAATGAACTCAGCTCACCTCATGCACGTCACTGACAGCGTGGGAAAATTCTCCTGCACTCAGCGCTTCAGCGTGAGAATTTTCCCACGCTGTCAGTGACGTGCATGAGGTGCGCCGAGTTCATTGGACATGACCTCACCTCATGCACGTCACTGACAGCGTGGGAAAATTCTCACGCTGAAGCGCTGAGTGCAGGAGAATTCTCCCACGCTGTCAGTGACGTACATGAGGTGAGCCGAGTTCATTGTCGGCTCATCTGGATGCCGTCACAGCCAGACACTGAGGAGTGGAAGTATGCCTGCGCTTCTCAGTGTCTGCGGGATGACAAGCTGGATGGCAGCGTTCTGCTGCGGTCCAGCCTGTCATCTCGATGTAGCAGAGCTGGAGCCGTCGTGGGAGCCATGGAAAGGTAAGGATGAGGTTGCTTTATTATTTTTCTTTTATTGCAGGAGATCGTTGGCTTCAGCTGGAATGGGCGTGACGGTAAGTATGGTTTAATTTAGAACAATAAAGAATTGTGTGTTTATTTCAATTAAAGGACTTTTTTCTGGGTGTTTGTGTTTTTTTTAAATACTTTACTAGAAATTCATGGTGGTCATGTCTAATATTGGCGTGACCCCATGAATTTCGGGCTTAGGGCCAGCTGATAATGCCAAGCTGGCCTTAACCCCTTTATTACCCAGTGAGCCACCGCACCAGGGCCCTGGATGAGTTGGGTACAGCGCCAGAAGATGGCGCTTCTATGAACGCGCCATTTTCCGGGGCGGCTGCGCACTGCAATTTGCAGCGGGTGGGGCCCAGAAAGCTTGGGCCTCCCTGCGCTGCAGATTCCAGCCCCCAGCTGCCTAGTTGTACCTGGCTGGACACAAAAATAGGGCGAAGCTCCACGTTTTTTTTTTTAAATTCATGAAATTCATGGAATAATTAAGAAAAAAAGGGCTTCCCTATATTGTTGTGTCCGGCTAGGTACAAATAGGCAGCTGGTGGTTGGGGGCAGCCCGTTCCTGCCTGCTGTACCTGACTGGACACAAATATAGGGCGAAGCCCCACATAATTTTTTTTTAATTATTTCATGAATTTCCTGAAATAATTAAAAAAAAATTGACATGGGGCTTTGCACTATATTTGGGTCCAGCCAGGTACAGCAGGCAGGAACGGGCTGCCCCCAACCACCAGCTGCCTATTTGTACCTAGCCGGACACAACAATATAGGGAAGCCCTTTTTTTCTTAATTATTCCATGAATTTCATGAATTTAAAAAAAAAAACGTGGAGCTTCGCCCTATTTTTGTGTCCAGCCAGGTACAACTAGGCAGCTGGGGGATGGAATCTGCAGCGCAGGGAGGCCCAAGCTTTCTGCCTCCCCCCCCCCCGCTGAAAATTGCAGTCCGCAGCCACCCCGGAAAATGGCGCGTTCATAGAAGCTGGATGCTGTACCTGGCTGGCATACAAAAATATGGCGAAGCCCACGTCAAAAGTTTTGGGAAAAATTAATTAAAAAATAAATAATAATTTAGGGACTGCATCTTTATTAACTCCTCAAATGTCATTTAGTGTTAAAATAAAGGATTTATTTTAAAAAAAATTGACGTGGGGCTTCGCACTATATTTGTGTCCAGCCAGGTACAGCAGGCAGGAACAGGCTGCCCCCAACCACCAGCTGCCTATTTGTACCTGGCCAGACACAACAATATAGGGAAGCCCTTTTTTTCTTAATTATTCCATGAATTTCATGAAATAATTAAAAAAAAAAATGCGTGGGGCTTCGCCCTATTTTTGTGCCCAGCCAGATACAACTAGGCAGCTGGGGGCTGGAATCTGCAGCGCAGGGAGGCCCAAGCTTTCTGGGCCCCACCCCCGCTGCAAATTGCAGTCCGCAGCCGCCCCAGAAAATGGCGCATTCATAGAAGCGCCATCTTCTGGCGCTGTACCCAACTCATCCAGGGCCCTGGTGCGGTGGCTCACTGGGTAATAAAGGGGTTAAGGCCAGCTTGGCATTATCAGCTGGCCCTAAGCCCGAAATTCATGGGGTCACGCCAATATTAGACATGACCACCATGAATTTCTAGTAAAGTATTTAAAAAAACACAACACCCAGAAAAAAGTCCTTTAATTGAAATAAACACACAATTCTTTATTGTTCTAAATTAAACCATACTTACCATCACGCCCATTCCAGCTGAAGCCAACGATCTCCTGCAATAAAAGTAAAATAATAAAGCAACATCATCCTTACCTTTCCATGGCTCCCACGACAGCTTCAGCTCTGCTACATCGAGATGACAGGCTGGACCGCAGCAGAACGCTGCCATCCATCCTGTCATCCCGCAGACACAGAGAAGCGCAGGCTTACTTCCACTCCTCAGTGTCGGCATCCAGATGAGCCGAGGTCATGTCCAATGAACTCAGCTCACCTCATGTACGTCACTGACAGCGTGGGAAAATTCTCCTGCACTCAGCACTTCAGCGTGAGAATTTTCCCACGCTGTCAGTGACGTGCATGAGGTGAGCTGAGTTCATTGGACATGAACTCGGCTCATCTGGATGACGTCACAGAGAGACACTGAGGAGCGCAAGCATGCCTGCGCTTCTCAGTGTCTGCGGGATGACAGGCTGGATGGCAGCGTTCTGCTGCGGTCCAGCCTGTCATCTCGATGTAGCAGAGCTGAAGCTGTCGTGGGAACCATGGAAAGGTAAGGATGAGGTTGCTTTATTATTTTACTTTTATTGCAGGAGATCGTTGGCTTCAGCTGGAATGGGCGTGATGGTAAGTATGGTTTAATTTAGAACAATAAAGGATTGTGTCTTTATTTCAATTAAAGGATTTTATTCTGGGTGTTTGTGTTTTTCTTTAACTTTGACTATGGGGTTAGTAATGGGGGTGTCTTATAGACGCCTCTCCATTACTAACCTGGGCTTGATGTCAGCTGGCATTATAAGCTGACATCAACCCCAACCCTATTACCCCCTGCCACCGCACCAGGGCAGCGTGGAAGAGCGAGGCTAAGTGCCAGAATTGGCGCATCCTATGGATGCGCCATTTCTGGGGCGGCTGACGGCTGGTGTTTCTAGCCTGGGAGGGGGCCAATATTCATGGCACCCTTCCTGGGCTATTAATATCAGCCCCCAGCTGTCTGCCTAGCCTGTGCTAGCTATTAAATTAGGGGGGACCCCACGTTATTTTTTTGGGGGGGTTCCCCCATTTTAATAGCTAGTAAAGGCTAGGTATTCAGCTGGGGGCTGATATTAGTAGCCTGGGAAGCTCCGTGGGTATTACCCCCTTCCCAGGCTTCAAACATTTGCCCCAGCTGTCTGCTTAACCTCCGCTAGAGCCTAAAATTAAGGGGAACCCCACGCCAATTTTTTTTTAAATAAATCCTTTATTTTAACACTAAATGACAAGTACAGTAATCAACACTATCACTGTACTTCATATATATGTGACTGACATGTTTCTATCTATCTAATCTATGTGTGATTCTCTATTCTTTCTATTCTAAATTGTCGGGTACAGATGCTGAATTGCCGGCCGGCTTTCTTAAAGAGACGGTGCATGAAAACACTATTATTTTTTTAAATAAATCCTTTACACTAAATGACAAGTACAGTAAGCAACACTATCACTGTACTTCTTATATATGTGGCTGACATGTTTCTATCTATCTAATCTATGTGTGAAGCTCTATTCTGTCTGTTATAAATTGTCGGGTACCGCTGCTGAATTGCCGGCCGGCATTTTTAAAGAGACGGTGCACGAAAACACTAATATTTTTTTTAAGAAATCCTTTACACTAAATGACAAGTACAGTAAGCAACACTGTCACTGTACTTCATATATATGTGACTGACATGTTTCTATCTATCTAATCTATGTGTGATGCTCTATTCTTTCTGTTGTAAATTGTCGGGTACCGGTGTATGCCGCTGCTGAATTGCCGGCTTTTCATGTCATTCTACATTATTCTTAGTTGTTTTACTTCATGTAGAATTAACCTACAAGGAAAGAAAGGGTTTATTTTCATTCCGATATTTGTGTCCCATTGACTTGCATTGGTTTCCGGTATCGGAATCGGCGATATCCGATACTTTTTGGGTATCGGCCCGATCCAATCCGATACGATATTTCCTGATATCGGAAGGTATCACTCAACACTACTTGTGTTCTTTAGCCCAAACAAGTCTTTTTGTGCTTGTTGCCTGTCCTTAGCAGTGGTTTCCTAGCAGCTATTTTACCATGAAGGCCTGCTGCACAAAGTCTCCTCTTAACAGTTGTTGTAGAGATGTGTCTGCTGCTAGAACTCTGTGCGGCATTGACCTGGTCTCTAATCTGAGCTGCTGTTAACCTGCGATTTCTGAGGCTGGTGACTCGGATAAACTTATCCTCAGAAGCAGAGGTGACTCTTGGTCTTCCTTTCCTGGGGCGGACCTCATGTGAGCCAGTTTCTTTGTAGCGCTTGATAGTTTTTGCAACTGCACTTGGGGACACTTTCAAAGTTTTCCCAATTTTTCGCACTGACTGACCTTCATTTCTTAACGTAATGATGGCCACTCGTTTTTCTTTACTTAGCTGCTTTTTTCTTGCCATAATACAAATTCTAACAGTCTATTCAGTAGGACTATCAGCTGTGTATCCACCAGACTTCTGCACAACACAACTGATGGTCCCAACCCCATTTATATGGCAAGAAATCCCACTTATTAAACCTGACAGGGCACACCTGTGAAGTGAAAACCATTTCCGGTGACTACCTCTTGAAGCTCATCAAGAGAATGCCAAGAGTGTGCAAAGCAGTCATCAAAGCAAAAGGTGGCTACTTTGAAGAACCAAGAATATAGGACATATTTTCAGTTGTTTCACACTTTTTTGTTAAGTAAATAATTCCACATTTGTTAATTCATAGTTCTGATGCCTTCAGTGTGAATGTACAATTTTCATAGTCAAGAAAATACAGATAAATCTTTAAATGAGAAGGTGTGTGCAAACTTTTGGTCTGTAATGTAGGTGGCAGTATTATAGTAGTTATATTCTTGTACATAGGGAGCAGTATTATAGTAGTTATATTCTTGTACATAGGGGGCAGTATTATAGTAGTTATATTCTTGTACTTAGGAGCAGTATTATAGTAGTTATATTCTTGTACATAGGAGCAGTATTATAGTAGTTATATTCATGTACGTAGGGGCAGTATTATAGTAGTTATATTCTTGTACATAGGAGAAGTAATATAGTAGTTATATTCTTTTACATAGGTGCAGTATTCTAGTATTTATATTCTTGTACATAGGATGCAGTATTATAGTAGTCATATTCTTACACATAGGGGGCAGCATTATAGCAGCTATATTCTTGTACATAGGAACAGTATTATTGTAGTTATATTTTTGTACATAGGCAAACTATTATAGTAGCTATATTCTTGTACATAGGGGCAGTATTATAGTCCTTATATTCTTGTACACAGGGGGCAGTATTATAGTAGTTATGGTCTTGTGTATGGGGCAGTATTGTAGTAGTAATATTCTTGTACATAGTAGCAGTAAGATAGTAGTTATAGTTTTGTACATAGGAGCAGTATTATTGTAGTTATATTCGTACACATAGGGGTAGTATTTTAATAGTGATATTCTTGTACATAGGAGCAGTATTATTGCAGTTATATTCCTGTACATAGGGTCAGTATTATAGTAGTTATATTCTTGTATATAGGGGGCAGTATTTTAATCGTTAGATTTTTGTATATAGTAGCAGTATTAAAGTAGTTATATTTTTGTACATTGGACCAGCAATATACTAGTTATATTCTAGTACGTACTGGGCAGTATTATAGTACTTATATCCTTTTACATAGGAGCAGTATTATAGTAGTTATATTCTTGTACATAGGGGTAGAATTATAGTAGTTATATTCTTGCACATAGGGGCAGTATAATAGTAGTTATATTGTTGTACAAAGTAGGCAGTGTTATAGTAGCAATATTCTTGTACATAGGGGCAGTATTATATTAGTTATCTTCTTGTACATAGCGAGCAGTATTATGGTACTTATATTATTGTACACAGAAGCAGTATTATAGTAGCTATATTCTTGTACATAGGGAGCAGCATTATAGTAGTTATATTCTTGTTCATATGGGCAATATTATAGTAGTTATATTCTTTTCCATTGGGAGTATTATTATAGTACTTATATTATTGTACGTAGGAGCAGTATTATAGTAGTTATATTCTTGTATGTAGGAGCAGTATAATAGTAGCTATATTCCTGTACGTAGGGGCAGTATTATAGTAGTTATATTCTTCCACATAGGGAGCAGTGTTATAGTAGTTATATTCTTTTACATAGGAGGCAGTATTATAGCAGTTATTTTCTTGCACATAGGGGGAAGTATAGCAGTTATATTCTTGTACATATGAGTCAGTATTAATGTAGTCATATTCTTGTACATATGAGGCAGTATTAAAGTAGTTATATTCTTGTACATAGGGGCAGTATTATAGCAGTTATATTCTTGTACATAGGGAAACTAATATAATAGTTATGTTCGTGTACATAGGGGCCGTATTACAGTAGTTATATTCTTGTACGTAGGAGCAGTATTATAGTAGTTATATTCTTGTACATAGGGGCAGTATTATAGTAGTTATATACTTGCACATAGGGAGCAGTATTATAGTAGTTATATTCTTGTACATAGAGGCAGTATTATAGTAGTTATATTCTTGTTTGCAGGGGCAGAATTATAGTAGTTATATTCTTGTAAACAGGAGCAGTAGTATAGTAGTTATATTCTTGTACATAAGGGGCACTATTATAGTAATTATATTCTTTTACATAGGGAGCAGGTTTTTTAATAGTTATATTCTTGCACATAGGAGCAGTATTATAGTAGTTATGTTCTTGTATATAGGGGGCAGTATTTTAATAGTTATATTCTTGTATATAGGAGCAGTATTATAGTAGTTATATTCTTGTACATTGGACCAGTATTATAGTAGGTATATTCTAGTACGTAGTGGGCAGTGTTATAATACTTATATTCTTGTACATAGGAGCAGTATTATTGTAGTTATATTCTTGTACATAGGGGCAGTATTATAGTCGTTATATTCTTGTACATAGGGAGCAATATTATAGTACTTAGGGGCAGTATTATAGTAGTTATATTCTTTTACATCGGGCCAGTAGTATAGTAGTTTTATTCTTGTACATAGGAGCAGTATTATAGTAGTTATAGTCTTGTACATAGGGGCCAGTAGTATATTAGTTATATTCTTGCACGTGGGAGCAGTTTTATAGTAGTTACAGTCTTATACATAGGGGGCAGCATTATAATAGCTATATTCTTGTACTTAGGGACAGTATTATAGTAGTTATATTCTTGAACATATGGGGCATTATTATAGGAGTTATATTCTTGTACATAGGAGCAGTAATATAGTAGTTATATTCTTGTACATAGGGGCTGTATTATAGTAGTTATATTCTTGTACATAGGGGGCAGTATTATAGTAGTTATATTCTTGTATATAGGGGCAGTATTATAGTAGTTATTTTATTGCATATAAAAGCAGTATTATAGTAGCTATATTCTTGTACATAGGAGCAGTATTATAGTAGCTATATACTTGTACATAGGGGCAGTATTATAGTAGTTATATTCTTGTACAAAGGGGCAGTATTATAGTAGTTATATTCTTGTACATAGGAGCAGTAGTATAGTACTTATATTCTTGTACTTAGGAGCAGTATTATAGTAGTTATATTCTTGAACTTACAATACAGACCAAAAACCTTTAAATGAGAAGGTGTGTCCAAACTTTTGGTCTGTAATGTAGGTGGTAGTAGATATATTCTTGTACATAGGGGGCAGTATTATATTAGTTATATTCTTGTACATAGGGGGCAGTATTATAGTACTTATATTCTTGTACATAGGGGCAGTATTATTGTAGTTATATTCTAGTACATAGAGGCAGTATTATAGTAGTTATATTCTTGTACATAGGAGCAGTATTATAGTACTTATATTCTTGTACATAGGGGAAGTATTATAGTAGTTATATTCTTGTACATAGGGGCAGTATATAGTAGTTAAATTCTTGTACATAGGGGGCAGTATTTTAATAGTTATATTCTTGCATATAGGAGCAGTAATTTAGTAGTTATATTCTTGTACATAGGAGCAGTATTATAGTAGTTATATTCTTGTACATAGTGGCATTATTGTAGTAGTTGTATTCTTGTACATAGGAGCAGTATTATGGTAGTTATATTCTTGCACAACGGAGACAGTTTTATAGTAGTTATAGTCTTGTACGTAGGGGGCAGTATTATAGTAGTTATATTCTTGTACATAGGAGTAGTATTATAGTAGTTATATTCTTGCACATAGGAGCAGTATTATAGTAGTTGTATTCTTGCACAAAGGAGACAGTTTTATATTAGTTATAGTCTTGTACATAGGGGCAGTATTATAGTAGTTATATTCTTGTACATAGGAGCAGTATTATAGTACTTATATTCTTGTACATAGGGGCAGTATTATAGTAGTTATATTCTTGTACATAGGGGCTGTATTATAGTAGTTATATTCTTGTACATAGGGGGCAGTATTATATTAGTTATATTCTTGTACATAGGAGCAGTATTATAGTTCTTTTATTCTTGTACAAAGGGGCAGTATATAGTAGTTAAATTCTTGTACATAGGGGGCAGTATTTTAATAGTTATATTTTTGTATATAGGAGCAGTAATTTAGTAGTTATATTCTTGTACATAGGAGCAGTATTATAGTAGTTATATTCTTGTACATAGTGGCAGTATTATAGTAGTTATATTCTTGTACATAGGAGCAGTATTATAGTAGTTATATTCTTGCACAAAAGAGACAGTGTTATAGTAGTTATAGTCTTGTACATAGGGGCAGTATTAAAGTAGTTATATTCTTGTACAAAGGGGGCAGTATTATAGTAGCTATATTCTTGCACATAGGAGCAGTATTATAGTAGTTATATTCTTGCACAAAAGAGACAGTGTTATAGTAGTTATAGTCTTGTACATAGGGGCAGTATTATAGTATTTATATTCTTGTACATAGGGGGCAGTATTATAGTAGCTATATTCTTGCACATAGGAGCAGTATTATAGTAGTTATATTCTTGCACAAAGGAGAGAGTTTTATAGTAGTTATAGTCTTGTTCATAGGGGCAGTATTATAGTAGTTATATTCTTGTACATAGGGGCAGTATTATAGTAGTTATATTCTTGTACATAGGGGCAGTATTATAGTAGTTATATTCTTCTACATAGGGGGCAGTATTATAGTAGCTATTTTCTTGCACATAGGAGCAGTATTATAGTAGTTATATTCTTGCACAAAGGAGACAGTTTTATAATAGTTATAGTCTTGTACATAGGGGCCGTATTATAGTAGTTATATTCTTGTACATAGGGGCAGTACTATAGTAGTTATATTCTTGTGAATAGGGGACAGTATTATAGTAGTTATATTTTTGTACATAGGGGCAGTATTATAGTAGTTATATTCTTGTACATAGGAGCAGTATTATAGTAATTATATTCTTGTACATAGGGGCAGTATTATAGTAGTTATATTCTTGTATCTAGGAGCAGTATTATAGTAGTTATATTCTTGTACATAAGAGCAGTATTATAGTAGTTATATTCTTGCACATAGGAGCAGTATTATAGTAGTTATAGTCTTGCACAAAGGAGACAATTTTATAGTAGTTATAGTCTTGTACATAGGGGGCAGTATTATAGTAGTTATATTCTTGTACATAGGGGCAGTATTATAGTAGTTATATTTTTGTACATAGGGGGCAGTATTATAGTAGTTATATTCTTGTACATAGGGAGCAGTATTATAGTAGTTAAATTCTTGTACATAGGGGGCAGTATTATAGTAGTTATATTCTTGTACATAGGGAGCAGTATTATAGTAGTTATATTCCTGTTCATAAGGGCAGTATTATAGTAGTTATATTCTTGTACATAGGGGCAGTATTATAGTAGTTATATTCTTGTACATAGGGAGCAGTATTATAGTAGTTATATTCCTGTACATTAGGAGCAGTATTATAGTAGTTATATTCTTGTACATAGGGGCCGTATTATAGTAGTTATATTCTTGTACATAGGGAGCAGTATTATAGTAGTTATATTCTTGTACATAGGGGCAATATTATAGTAGTTATATTCTTGTACATATGGAGCAGTATTATAGTAGTTATATTCTTGCACATAGGGGGCAGTATTATAGTAGTTATATTCTTGTCCATAGGGCAGTATTGTAGTAGTTATATTCTTGTATATAGGAGCAGTATTATAGTAGTTATATTCTTGTACATAGGGGCCGTATTATAGTAGTTATATTCTTGTACATAGGGAGCAGTATTATAGTAGTTATATTCTTGTACATAGGAGCAGTATTATAGTAGTTATATTCTTGTACATAGGGAGCAGTATTATAGTAGTTATATTCTTGCACATAGGGGGCAGTATTATAGTAGTTATATTCTTGTACATAGGGCAGTATTGTAGTAGTTATATTCTTGTACATAGGGGGCAGTATTATAGTAGTTATATTCTTGTACATAGGAGCAGTATTATAGTAGTTATATTCTTGTACATAGGGGCAGTATTAAAGTAGTTATATTCCTGTACATAGGAGCAGTATTATAGTAGTTATATTCTTGTACATAGGAGCAGTATTATAGTAGTTTTATTCTTGTTCATAGGAGCATTATTATAATAGTTATATTCTTATACAGTTTTGTTAGAGTAGATTGTTGCACATAGGGGTAGTATTTTCTCCATAAGAGGAACGTATAACTGAGCCAATTCTATGCACCATGAACAAAAATATAAGAATGATCTACCCCTGCCGCTAAGAATAGTTCAGGATTTTGATTTATACATAGGGTAATGGAGGACCCAGTGACCCTGCTTCTGCCTTCTCACTAAAACAAGGAACTGAAAGGTACTTTACAGTCTGACAACCTGAGAAATTTCAAGGGATCTTTACTTATTTTGTTGAAGTTTGTGACATTTCCCCACTTTGTGTGTGATCTTTTGCTATAGATGGGTCAAAAAGAAAAGGTTCTTCCGGAAATAAAAAACTATAATTACAATTAGAATACAATCAGTTGTCACCGTTACTTTTAGCCTCTTGGATTTTTTTTCCCATAGATTTTATATTATTAAAAATTGCAGAAACGTAAATGCTTTTTCTTTCAAACTCCAGAACCCCAGATGGACATTGTCGCTTCACATACAGTGAGTGATCAGAATTGAAGGCTCCGATTGTTGCTCTCTATGCAGAACAAAATTCTATATCTGCATATAAGTCATCTGCAGAAGTGGCAAGGAAAGAGTTTTATGTCAACACCAGACACAGAACTGACCTCTGCCCTGCTGAATAAACATAGGAACATAGCCCGGAGCTCAGCACCCATCAACGTCTAACCACATGTTCTACTCCACTGCGTAAATAATAACTCATTCCTACCAATTCTGATCCTGACAATAATAATATTCATTTGAAGAGAGGATGGAACAGGGGGTCTGTTATTTAATTTATCAGTGGTTTGGCTAGGGAAAGGGTCTGATGGGGCATGTGCATCGGGTGCCGGGTGATGGTGAAGAGGACATCACCATTAAGTCATTCCTTATTATGGACTCTCTTGCTGGATTCTCTAATCCTCACGTCAGGGTGGAAAACACAGACCAAAAGCGATTACACTGCAGGAAGGACTCGCTGGGTGGCACATGCAACAGCAAGGTCTAGGACAACAAGGTTTGCTAGATTGCAGGCAAACAATCAGAGCAAGATAGGCTTATAGTCAATGCAATACTTGCAGCAGTGTTGGTAGTGTGAACAAGTCCAGAGAAGAGTTTACTATGCCTACACAGCAGAGGAACGTTTAACCAGCAAACAAATTAATAACTGCTAACAGTAGTTGCGTACAGGCAAACTTCTTTTCAGAGACAATACACTCTGATGCAGCAGTGTTTTTAAAGTGAACAAGCCCAGAGAAGAGTTTGCTATGCTTACAGCAGAGGAAAGTTTAATTAGCAAGCAAATTAATAGCTGCTGACAGTAGTCATGTACAAGCAATCTTTTTTTTTGAGAGACAATAGAGTTTGTTATGCTTACAGCAAACGAATGGTTAGTTGCAGTTCTGAGCCAGTAAGTAAATTCCTATTCTAGAAACAAACAGGAGTTTGCTGTGATGGTTGTCAGCTGAGAAAACTGGGGAGGACAACTTCAAAAGTGAAAGGTAACTGAACGTAAAGCTACTCAATACTCAGATACATATTGGTGTCAGAGTCGCCCTTAAAAGTTATTGGGTGATAATGTTACTGGAATTTTCTGGGTAACCTGTGAAACCCAATGAGGAGTACAGCAAACGATGGCAGAAAGAAGCAAAGCCCGGCCCTGGAGCTGAGACTAGTGTGTAAATCTCTGCCTAGGTCAAGAGACTAAATAGATTTTCCAATCTACTAAACAGTTTTATCAGCTATCCACTGAATAATTTTTAGGTCAGTGCGGACTCACTGCTGAGACTTATGTCCCCCATTCTCCTCTGGCCACAGAACCATAACCAGGAGGAGTTGAATGGAGCGTCCAGACATGCATGCTGCTTCTTGGTTCAATGTCAGTGTCACTGATGACGAAAGACTACTTTCCATCTTGTAGTCCTTCTAGCTTAATCCAGGACAAGGAACCATCTCCTATAACCTCTGGCTCCTCCAGTGCCAGTGTGAACAGTGCCAGAATGAAAATCACTGTAACCAATTCTTCTGTTACTGTAGACTATGCAAGTTTATCGTTTTCATACAAATATCATTTTATCCGAATAAAAAAAGTCATTACTTTACATAAAAAATTGAATAAAATAAAATTAAAAGTTCTGTGTAAAAAATATATTTTTTAGCAATAAATAAACTTTATTAAATAAAAGTCTTAGTGCCTAAAGCTTATTTGATATTGTCACATCTGTAACGATCTATAATGTATAAAATCATTTATTATGATCTGTTTAAGCTGTAAAAAAAATTTAAAAAAAGTTCTTAATACCAAAATTGTGCCAGTCCTCAGGGGGGTTAAGTTAGTGAAATGTGGAAGGGATTTTTACCCTTTTTCATTCATAACATTGGATTATAGAAAACTTGCTGATCGGCGGGAGACCCCAATAATAACAAGAGCAGAGCTCTGCAATGCCATGTCGAAATAGGGCGGTGCTTGCGCTCCACTGCTCCATTCATTGTCTATGCTACTACTGAACAAGTAGTATAGCGCTCAACAGGATACAGAAATGGCGCTAACTTGAAATATTGGGAATATCCCATTAATTAGGAGGAATAATTATAGATAATCAGAGATGGCCTATTTGTCTATATAGTACTACTCCCACTCTACTCTGAATTAATACTTCTTGTAAGTTGGCACAAAATACCTAAATAAATACGATCTGGAGGTGTTCAAATAATCCAACATACAGTGCTCAAATAATACCAACATACAGTGCTCAAATAATACCAACATACAGTGCTCAAATAATACCAACATACAGTGCTCAAATAATACCAACACACAATGCCCTAATAATAATAATATACAATGCTTTAACAATAAATATTTACATTGCTCTAATAATACCACCATACAGTGTGCAAATAATACCTGTTATGGGGACGGTTGCAAACAACTTTATTAATAATGGAAAGCAACCGAATCCGGGGTCCGCGATGCAGCCTAGAAGACTGCGGCCGAACACCTTCCGGGTAAGAAGGTAAAACAACCAACTAATATATAATTCCCTCCAGTGTTACTGCACATCGGGACGGGAAAAGGGATTCGCACTATCTCCGTTAACTGCACGAGAGATGTGTGACAAATAACGTAGCTGTAGCCCTGTTAACAGCGCAGGGACTACGCAGCAGGCGCTAGGAAGTGTGTGTGACTCACGCCGGCGTATACGTGCTCCCAGCCGGTGTGCGACCGGACTGCGGAGTAACTCTCCACGTGGCTAACAGGCGGTGCCAGGGATACCGAGTCTGCAGTCTGCTCGGGGTGTATAGCGACCCCTGTCAGAGCCAGACTGTGAAACGGAACTACCTGCCTCCCTCCAGCTACAACTGCCTATCCCCAGCTAAACCTGCCTGTCAGAAGCTAGAGCAGCTAAGGAGCACGTGGAGTTTAAACAGACAAGCGTCCACACATGAACACAACCTTAGCTCAATGATCAGAGCGCGCCGACATGCTTGTGGGCGGGCTATTTAAAGAATAAGCCCTGCCCATAATTGCATTATTGGTCACACTACTAATGACGTCACCCGCAACCAATCAGGAGGTGCCAAGTCACCGGATCAGCTGACATCAAACCACCAATCACGGTTCGCTATGTCACGGACGTACTCAGTGTTGTGCACCCTGGACTTATGCTGTAGCAACCCTGTTCCTTCCCACAGCCGATGCTTAATTCTACTAGGAACAAAGACACAAGAGACAGCCAGTACATCTTGTGCACTAGTTAGGCGTTGAGACCGACGGCAATGCTGAGCAGTGTCTGCCTTGGCTGGACCAGAATGGGAGACCACAGAATCCACTGATGATTCTGACCCAATTTCAGATCCAGCACACACCTGATGCCTAACATTATCCCCACTTCTAACATCCCCCTCCACTTGACACTCATATTCCTCAATGAGCAGGGGAGCATGAATGTGGTCCACCAATTCCCAGGAGCAATCCTTAGATCCATGACCCTCTCCAGTGTACCAGGTAATATTTTTTCCCACGAACCATCTTAGACCCCACAATCGCCTGCACCTCAAGATCATCACCCCTGGTGTCTGAAGCAGGTTGGGGTTCAGAGAATTTTGTCAGGCGAACAGGCTTAAGGAGTGACACATGATAATTGTTGTGAATCATCAGGTGTCGTAGTAACTGTAAACGGTACACTATGGGGTTTACTTGGGCCAAAATTTTGAAAGGACCAATAAAGTGGGGGGCAAACTTGGCAGATTCCCCGCATACTCTGATATTGCGAGCCGCGAGCCACACTCTGTCGCCCGGAGAGAATACGGGGGCTGGACGACGAAGAGTGTCAGCCGACTCTCTCATCCGATTCTTGGAGGCCAATATAGCATCCTGGGTCTCGGGGACAAACCCTACCGCGAGGAGACTCCGTGTCGGGGACCAAATCAATAGGACAGTCATACGGTTGGCGGAGAGGTAAAGTCTCTGCAGCCTTTTTGGAAAAGACATTCGCAAAACTCTGATATTGCACAGGGGAAGTGGCCAAGTCGGTAGAAGGCTCAGAGACTAGCTTCCGGGCAGCTGTAACCAAACAGTGAGACACACAATTCTCACCCCAGGAAGAAATTCTCCCCGTATTCCAGTCAATGTGTGGAGTGTGACAATGTAACCATGGAAGACCCAAAAGCACCTCATCCAATCCACCGGGAATAATAAGAAATGAGATAACCTCCCGGTGACCCTGAGGAAACGAGATGGTGAGGGGAATCGACTGGTGAGTGATTTGCGTGTCCAGCAGTGAACCGTTGACTACCCTAATGTTCATTGGTTTTGGCAGTAACTCCATAGTAATGGCGTGCTTCTGGGCAAACGTAGATGACAAAAAATTGCCATCGGCGCCAGAATCCACCCACGCCTTGGCCTCCCATGGAGCGCGCTTTGTTTCCCTCCGGCCCCGTTAGGCAGCGTACTGCCAACAGAGCCGTCACGGTCGCTTGCGCAATACAAGGCTGCGGCTCAGTACAGAGCCAAATGGGCCCTGGGCCCTGTGACGTGCAGGGGAGGGGGGAATATGGTAATTTAGCACAGAGGCGGCGATTTATGGAAATAGTAAGCAAATAGGAGGGGTTTGCTTGGCCTCTCCCGGATGCCGAGCCTCTGCAAAACAGACTTTATGAAACCAGATTTCTCTGCAATCAGACCTCTGCTATGGGCCATACAGGAAAATATAGATTCACTTTTCTATCACCTGTATGCCCATAGTAGAGGTCTGATATCACCCAGGGGGGTGACACATTCCCTTTAATATGAGACAAGACTTGATATTACAGTATAGTTAGCATGATTCCTATTTTTGTATATTTTTTGCATATGTTTTGTAGGATCTTAGGGTATTTCCTTTGTTTGTAGGAACAAGTTTTCTATTTTTATTGCATTTTTTTTCTTTTTCCATGTAATGAATTATTTTCCACATGTTTATATTTAATTTTGTGTATATGTGATGTTCTTATGGGATCTTTATGTTAAGGTCTTTTTGATAATGTCTGTGCATGGTAGTTGCTTTTGTTTGTATCCACTGCATTGCCTTTTAATCTTATTTAATAAAAAGAAATGGATTTTTATTATTAACGTCATCGCTGGACAGATCTTCTTCTTTTCCAACAGTGAGCGTATGGTATATACACCTCCGGATTCCCACGCATGGAATATGTGTATATACTGCCGTACGATAACTGCTAACTCCAGGATAACCGCAGAAAGATTATTACCTGCCACCAACAATCGTTTTCTGGCCGATTGGACACCGTTTCAGGTAGCGTGTGGCTTCGGGGCTCAGTATACAGAACAAAAGGAACAGAACTATTCAATTTTATAATTAATCTAAAGGGAGGCAGTGTTTATGAAAAAATATACAAAAGATTTTACAAAGGGTACAAATCAATACAGCATATACAGTTACATAAAATAAAAGGAAATAAAAAAACATAAGAATTTACTATACTGATCGCAGAGACTATTCAGTTTAGCCGAAGAGCGCTTCGATTGGCCGTTTCAGTGAACGGGGTCTCTGCATACGCGAAAAGTGTATCTCTCAGCATGAATCCAGGTCATAATTCGGCTTGATCTTTTATCAGCCCCTGAGTCCCACCCACACACTCCCCCATGACCTCACATGGGACAGGATGTGGGCTGGTCTGAACCCTTCATGATTTTATGAAATCCCCAACTTATGCGATAACTCCTCTCCAGATGTTCGCAGAAGGTCTACATTGATGCCGTATTTTCCATCGGGATTGATTTTATCTTTACTTAGAGACCAAGCATGGCATAGCTGATGTCAGTTGTCTAGTCACTGTGGATTCATGGCTATAGTTAGAAGAAAATATGTATCCTTTTCCCTGGCTAGCCATGGGGATGAAAATGTTTGTCGCATTAATATCGAATTTATATAAATTTCAATATTCCATATTTTTTCTCGGAGACATATTTCTGTTGCAGATGTAACACTTCTCTTGCAGAGACATAAAGGTGTCTAGTATTAAGCTATGTGCCCACGATGCAGAAATGCTCAGGATTTTTTCCTGAGCGTTTCTGCATCTCCCGGCAGAAAAAAATGCATGTGGATTGTTCATGCAGATTGTACATGAGGATTGTATATGCGGATTGTACATGCGTTTTCCTGCCAGGAACATACGGATGTGAAGCGTTCTTCACTTGCATTTCCGCATGCGGGTTGACAAGCGCTTTCCAAGTGATTTTAGCATCACTTGGAAAGTGCTTGTCAACTTGGTCACACTATATAAATCCATGCAAACGGCATGGATTTATATACTGTAACCGAAAGAATGGTAAAAAATAAAAAACTAAATCTATACTTACCTTCCGATGGCCCCTGCAGTCTTGATTCCCTCTGTCCCCGCAGCGGTACACTGAAGGACCTGCCGACGTCAGCGTCGGGTGACCTGTCACATGACTATGACGTCAGCACAGGTCCTTCAGTCCATCGCAAACTACCGGCATGCGAGGAGGTGTGCAGCGGGGGCCGTCAGAAGGTAAGTATATATTTATTTTTTATTTTATTCTTTTTTTAACAGTTTCTATGGTACCTGGGTCCGGAAGAGTCTCCTCTTCTCTAGACCCGGGTACCATATGCACATTGGAACGCGTGCATTCTGCATGTCCTTATCTAGTGATGCGTAATCCATGCGTTCCAATGCAAGTCAATGGCGGCGAAAATGCAGCACTTCCGCAAAATAATTGGTAGTGCTGCATTTTTTTCCGCAATGATAATCCGCAGCGGAAATTTCCTCAGCATGTGCACAACACATGCGGATTATCATTGGGGAACATGGCAGACCTTCTACCAAGAGTTTTTTAAGCGTTTCTGCAGCGTTTTTGCCACTGCGGAAACCCTTAAAAAACGCATCGTGGGCACACAACCTAAATGTAAAATATTTCCCTTGAACTGACAATGTATTTCCTGGGTGGCAATCCAATTTCTAAAGGTTGGGGGTTAACTGTTTTAATCATCTCCAAACTTAAAAGCCTTTTCTGTCTTAACTATTTGTCCAACCTGTAACTCTTTGTCCATGTACAATGGACACCCTCTTGAGTATGCACCGGTCTATTGTTGCAAAAGGAGCTCTTGAATGCATTTTAATTAGGGTTGGCACTTCTCTTTGTACACTGCCATTAAACATAAAGGTAGCTTTAGATTGCTAGCTCCTTTTTCCTTACTGCAAATGGCATGGCGGGAAGTTGGGAGGGGGGGCGAGTGACTTCAGAGATTTTTAATATTTTCTATGACACTACCATACAGTGCTTAAATATAACCAATATACAACACTCATATAATAGCACCATAGTGTCCTCAAACAATAGCAACGGTATCAAATAATAGCAACAGACGGTGAATAAATAATACCTACACACAGTGAATAAATAATACCATCATACAACACTTAAATAACACTAACATAAAGTGACCGAATAGGAGTTCTACTCATGAAGTCACCTAATATCGATGCTATACAATGTTTATATAATGGCACTATAGAACAAATATCAAGCTCTATGATGGTCGCAAGCCTCAGGTAGCAGATTGTTTGCAAGCTGAATATGCCCAGGGGCCGCACTGTATAATATTATGCACAGACGTTTTTAATGTAGATCCGTAAAGTGCTAATGATAAGTATAGGAATGGGCGACTCACAGGCAGGCGAGGCTCCGGCTATGGCTTGTACATTGTCCACTTGGCAAGCTGTTTTTCTTTTTCATTTCTTTAGGTGACAGTATCACTTATATCAATTTCAACAATATGCAGGAGCGCTAAGTTATTTTCCATGCAGGCATAACCCAAGCCAATATCCTCCAGTAGCCGGCACTATTATCCTACTACCGTAAGTCATTGAGGGGAAGAAATACGACCGTTACACCATCTCCCGGCCAACGATCCTCCCGTATACATAAAAGGAAGGATTAAAAGATTTCACAACAGTAATTTGAACATCTGACGGTGACCTAAGGAAGCAAAAGAATACAACGTACATTCCTCACACAGTATCGTGCAGCTGGAGCGGAATGTATTGAAGCAAACTGATCCGTCTGGTTACGAGGACGCTTCAATATTGCATTTTCTTGGCAGCGTCCGGCCGACACCGGTTCGCTTTTAGGTTTGTTATTCTAAATTTGTTTTAGCAAACCATGAAAGTGCTGCTGATATATTTGGACACTGCCCCAAAGACTTTGGAAATTTAATAACCTTGTGCGCAGGGACGATGGAAAATAATTAAATGCGATGAACTTTTTTTTTTTCATTTTTTGTTTCATTTTCACGTTGTAGTCGATGCAATGTTATAGCAATCTCTTTATAGGATTAATCATTGACTCCATGCTCACGTAGTTACATTGTTTCATTCCCTTGAACCACATTCACTATTCTGGTTTCACCCATTTTTGGTTTTGAATGTGAAGTGTGACAAACTATAAAAAATTATAATTTTTTTTTATTTCAGGTGATGTTTCAGAATAAGCTGTCGCTTGTGTGTACATGAGGAATAAATATATTTCTGGCTGTCATGTGACTTGTATCCTACATTTTTCACTAGTTTTCCCCTCTACAGGTTCTACATCTACTTTTCAGTTGTTTCTGAGCTGGTGGGTGTAGACAGACTGCTATGATGTCTCCCATAGACACCACGCACAGACATGAGGGATTCTTGCTCACCTGTCTCTGAAATTCAAAAGTAGCAGCAGCATGGAGGGCATTGTACAGAACTACTGAGCAGTGTAGCTGGGAATCCTGCACAGAGGTGATGTTAGAACTCTCCTGTTAGGTTTTTTCTATCTTGCTGGTCACATGACCTTTTTTGCCTATTTAATCCTGCTCCGCCCTCCTGGCCTTGCTGGACTTCATTGTAATTTCTACTCTTAAGTTAGCTGGTGCTTAGTTACTTTTCTCAGTCAGTTTAGCTAGGTCTTCGGACCTTTATGTTCTATGTTGTGTGTTTGTCTTTTACTGCTACAATTTCTGCTAGGAGGTGTCCAACTTTATCCCAGTCCCTAGTTCTTGTAGGGATCCCTCCCTTGCATCTATAGGTCTTCGTACAGATTAGCCAAGGACTTTAGCGGGTCTGATCACAGGATCAGGTTCCCCATTACATTGTAGGGATCTGGCTTAGTTCTATTGTAGGGACAGATCTCCTTTCTTTCCTTAGTGCTTGTAGCAGATCATAACAGTAAGTCCAGCCCCAAAATATCTCTAAGGAAAGACTTCCAGTTTCCATCATGGTGTCGGTTCAGGATTTGGCTCAACGCCTGCAGGGACTCTCTCTGGCGGTGGCCGAGCTCCAACAACATGTGAGTAGCTGTTCTGGAGTACATTTTGTGGAGCCAAAGGTACGTTTGCCTGATTTATTTTTTGGTGATCAAGAAGAATTTTTTTCCTTTAAAAATGCTTGTTTGTTGTATTTTCGTTTGAGACCCAGATCCTCTGGTGATGAATCACAGCGCATAGGGTTCATAATGTCACTTTTGCGCAAAGAACCTCAGGGATGGGCCTTTTCTCTCCAACCTAGTGATCCATGCTTTAGATCAGTGGATAGTTTTTTTTCTGCTTTGGGTTTGTTGTATGATGATCCTGATCGTGTCTCATCAGCTGAGACTGAATTGAGACGTTTGAGGCAGGGATCAGGTAATGTGGAAAAATATTGTTCTCACTTCCGTCGGTGGTCTGCCCAGGTGGGGTGGAATGATTCAGCTTTGAAAAGTTTGTTTCTTGCGGGGCTAGGTGAAAGGGTTAAGGATTTGCTGATTGCTTATCCCACACCTGGAAACTTGCAGGAGGCAATGCAATTAGCTATACGGGTGGACAGGAGACTGCGTGCAAGGGTTAATGAGAGTAAATCCTCTGCCATGTCAGCTCCGAGTCTTGAGAGGGTCTGTACTGACTTTGGAGAGCCGATGGAGATTGGGGCGATGGCACCGCGCTCTCAGGAAAAAGACCGCAGATCTTCTGAAGGTTTGTGCTTTTATTGCGGGAAATCTGATCATTTTATTAAGAACTGTGTGCTTCGTATGAACAAAGAAAAAAAAAAGGTCAGTTACGCCTGTATTGCCTGTTTAAATACTAAGGGGGTATTTCTTTCTGCTACTACTGCTGCTCAGGAAGAATTAATTGAATTTCGGATATTTGTGGATTGCGGTTGTACTCTGAATGTGATTGATGGGGGATTCTTGGAAAAACTTAAATTAAAACCCAAACCTTTGTCATTCCCTATTGCTGTGGTTTCTGTTGATGGCTCCCCCTTGAAGAGTGTTACTCACAAGGTCTGTGAATTTCCCCTCACTATTAATGGTATTCACCAAGAAAATTTGGATTTGGTGGTATTAAATAATTTGCCTTCTCCAGTAATTTTGGGGTTACCCTGGTTAAAATTGCACAATCCTGTACTGGATTGGTCTACCAATGAAATTGAGTCCTGGAGCCCTAAATGTTATGACAAGTGTTGTAACAGACGTATTGCTGTGGTGGAAAAAGGGGAATTACCTGTACCTATTCAGGATTTTTGGAGAGTTTTTTCTGAGGAGGAGTCACAAATTTTGCCTCCCCATAGAGACTATGATTGTACCATTGAATTTGTCCCAGGAGCGACTCTTCCTAAAAGTCGTTTATTTAATCTGACTATTCCTGAGAGAAAGGCTTTGGAGGAATACATACAGACGAGCTTGGCCGCCGGTCACATTAGGCCTTCCAAGTCTCCTGTGGCTGTTGGATTTTTTTTTGTTAAAAAAAAGAACGGCGGTTTACGTCCTTGTCTGGATTTTCGTGAGATTAATAAAATTACTGTACGCAATCCTTACCCACTGCCATTGATTCCTGATTTGTTTAACCAGATAGTGGGGGCCAAGTGGTTCTCTAAAATTGATCTCCGGGGGGCATTCAATTTGTTGCGCATGAAGGAGGGTGATGAATGGAAGACTGCTTTTAACACTCCTGTGGGTCATTTTGAGAATCTGGTTATGCCTTTTGGTCTTACCAATGCTCCAGCATTTTTTCAGAATCTTATTAATGACATCCTTAGACCTTTGATCGGCAAAAATGTGGTTGTGTATTTGGATGACATTTTGATTTATTCACCGGATCTGGAGTCTCATTGGCGGAGCGTACGTGAGGTATTACAGTTATTAATTGACAATTTGCTTTTTTGCTAAGCTGGAGAAATGTGAGTTCGCTGTACAGAGATTTAGTTTTTTGGGCTACATTATCTCCAGCGAGGGCTTTGAGATGGACCCTGTGAAGGTTCAGGCGGTTCTGGAATGGCCTAGGCCTATTGGTTTGAAATCTATACAGAGGTTTTTGGGTTTCGCCAATTATTACAGAAAATTCATTAAAAATGTTTCTATTATTGTCAAACCACTGACCGATCTCACCAGGAAAGGTGCTAATGCGGTTCAGTGGACTACTGAGGCCATTGAAGCTTTTGTGTTTCTAAAGGAGAGCTTCAGCTCTGCTCCCATCCTTATGCAGCCTGATGTGACTAAGCCGTTTTTGGTTGAGGTTGATGCTTCTTCGGTGGGGGTCGGTGCGGTGTTGTCTCAGAAAAACAAGGATGGAGTACATCCCTGTGCTTTTTTTTCAAAAAAAATTTCTGAGACTGAACTTAATTACGATATTGGTAATCGGGAATTGCTGGCTATTAAACTCGCATTTGAACACTGGCGTCATCTCTTGGAAGGTGCTGAATTTCCCATTCAGGTTTTCACTGATCATAAAAATCTGATCTATCTTGATGCTGCCAAGCGCTTGAATGCCCGTCAGGCTAGGTGGGCACTTTCTTTCTCGCGGTTTAATTTTTCCGTTACTTACATCCCGGGTACCAAGAATGTTAAAGTTGATGCTTAGTCTCGCAGCTTTTCTCCCATGGTCGGTGTTGAGGAGGAAGAGGAGAGCAATTTACAAGAAGGTGTTGTGATTGCTGCTTTGGACTCCGTTTTGGAGGATGAGATTCTTAAAGCTCAGGAGAATGCCCCATCTAACATTTCCCATGGGAGGTTGCTTGTGCCTAGGACCTTTAGGAGAGATTTGTTTGTTGAGTGTCATGAGTCTCGGTTGGCAGGTCATCCAGTAATTTCTGAGACCAAGAGACTTGTGGGTCGCAGTTTTTGGTGGCCTGGATGGCAGAAGGAAGTCATTAAGTGGGTGCGTCAATGTACGGTGTGTGCTAGATCTAAGTCTTCACATACTCCTGCAGCGGGGTTGCTTTGCCCTCTGGAGGTTCCTAGTGCACCTTGGACACATCTGGCTATGGACTTTATTACTGACCTTCCCCCCTCTGAGGGTTTCACAGTCATCTGGGTGGTCATGGACCGTTTTAGCAAGATGTGTCACTTGGTTCCTTTCATCAAACTGCCCTGCGCTAAGACACTCACTAAGGCCTTTGTCAAGGAAATTGTCAGACTACATGGCGTTCCTACTGACATTGTTTCGGACAGGGGACCTCAGTTCGTGGCTCGTTTTTGGCGTGCTTTTTGTGACAGGTTGGGAGTTCATTTGTCGTTTTCATCCGGATATCATCCTGAGTCTAATGGTCAGACAGAAAGGAAGAATCAGGATGTTGAGCAGTTCTTGCGTTGCTTTGTGGCATACAATCAGGAGGGGTGGTCTGAGTTTCTGCCACTTGCTTAGTTTGCTCTTAACAACCATACATCCTCTTCTGCTGGTTGTTCACCTTTTTTTTGTTGTTCTGGGAGACATCCGTCTTTTGGGTCATTCTCCAAATTGGTATCGGCTGTGCCTGAGGAGGAGAGTTTTTCCGGTGATTTGGAGAGAGTTTGGACGGATGTGCGTGGTAATCTTCAGGAGGCTAACAAAAAATCTAAGAGGTACTTTGATAGGAAACGGCAAGAGGTTTTGTTTGCTATTGGTGACATGGTTTGGTTGTCCTCTAAGAATCTGCGGTTGAGGATTCCTTCTAAAAAATTGTGTCCCAAGTTTGTAGGGCCCTCTAAGGTGCTTCAGGTAGTTAACCAATCTGCTGTTAGGTTGGAGGTTCCTACCTCCTGGAAGATTAATCCGGTGTTTCATGTTTCTCTGTTGAAAAGAGCTTATGTGTCGGATGGAGACGCCTCTGCCACTGTTCCTCTGGTGGTGGAGGACAGGGAATACGAAATTTCCCACATCCTAAATTCTAGACGGTATAGAGGGAGTTTGCAGTATCTCGTCGCTTGGAAGGGTTTCGGACCCGAGGATAACTCATGGGTGAGGGCGGATGATGTTTCTGCTTCCAGACTTGTCAGAGCGTTTCACAAGAGGTTTCCTGATAAGCCTGGGCCTAGGGGATCCGGAGGATCCTCATAGAAGAGGGGGTACTGTTAGAACTCTCCTGTTAATCCTGCCTATTTAATCCTGCTCCGCCCTCCTGGCCTTGCTGGACTTCATTGTAATTTCTACTCTTAAGTTAGCCTGGTGCTTAGTTAGCTTTCTCAGTCAGTTTAGCTAGGTCTTCGGACCTTTATGTTCTATGTTGTGTGTTTTTATTTTATTGCTACAATTTCTGCTAGGAGGTGTCCAACTTTATCCCAGTCCCTAGTTCTTGTAGGGATCCCTCCCTTGCATCTATAGGTCTTCGTACAGATTAGCCGAGGACTTTAGCGGGTCTGATCGCAGGATCAGGTTCCCCGTTACATCGTAGCGATCTGGCTTAGTTCTATTGTAGGGACAGATCTCCTTTCTTTCCTTAGTGCTTGTAGCAGATCATAACAGGTGAGATACACACTTACTGTAGAGTAACAGTACTTTATTTTTGATTGGTTGTCACCCCAAAGGATGTAATCTTGGTGCTTCTATGAACTTCATTTTCTCTATGTACTGCAACTGTATAAAACAAGTGATCTAGCGATCGTAAGTTGAAGTCCCCCTTAAAGAGAAAGTAAAAAAATTAAAAACATGTTTTTAAAAATATAAAAAAATCGAAAAGTTTGCATCACCCACTTTTCCACCATTAAAAATTTAGAGATGAAAAAATATATATATTAGTTAACACGGTGCCCATAAAATAGAAAAATAATTAAAAAATAATTAACCTGTAAAGTAAAGACCCAAAAAAAAAATCAAAATTCCAGAATTGCCAATTTTTTCAGTCACTCCTTCTCAATAAGGCTATGTGCGCACGATTAGGATTTGAAGCAGAAATTTCCTGGGTGTTTCTGTATATCCTTGGCAGGAAAAATGCTGCGGAAAAAACGTGCGGTTTTGGAGCATTTTTGACTTGGTTTTTGAAGCATTTTTGTACATCAGTGAATGCTATTTGGAGCTGAATAAAGTTATTTGGTGGGACATTGCTTAAACCCTTGGATTATCGTCAGAACTGGGGTGAGTATATTGGTTAATTTAAATGATTAAAGAATGTGTCTGTTGTATTTCAAATAAAGTGTTTGCTCTATGTCTGTGTGTTTATTTAACTCTTTACTTTACTTTAAATAGGTTTGGTGATGAAAGGGTCTGATTGACACCTTGTCATCACCAAACAAAAGAGCTAGGTGTCAGTTAATCCCATTCGCCCAATGGCATTAGCATTTCTATTCATGTAATTTATGCGGCAGCTGTGAGCTGCTATTTTTAGCCTAGAAAGGTGCCATTTGCAAACATGGTCCCTAGCCATTATTAACAGCTCACAGCTGTTTGGCTAGCCTCTATGGCCCCCCGATCAGCACTCAGCAGCGCTTTGGTCGCAGCGTATTTTTGCAGCGTCCAAAATGCAGTGTTCTAATGCCGCACTTTTGTTGTCGGTACATGTGAATCCACCGCATATAATGATACTTCAACCGGTCAAAATCTTCAGTGGAGACTAGCGTGTCCGCTACAGAAATTGACATGCTGCGGGTGAGTTTATGTACATCGAAAAGATCAAGAGCCGCTGCAGGTTTAACGCTGTGTGTTTATACAGCGTCAAACCCGCAGCGTCCTGATGTTACAGCATCGTGGATGGGATCTCTAGAAATCCCATGTCCACTATGCGTGCATCTGAGGCTGCGGATCACCCGTGGACACTGACATGCGGTGTGTCTTTGAGGACCGCAGCATGTCAAATTCTCTTGCAGTGTCGCTAGTCTCCGCAACATAAATTTGCATTGAATGTGGTAAATACACATGGTTCAGTGAATTTACCTGTGTTCAATAGAATGCAACGTTTTAGACGCAGCAAAAAATATGTGTCAAAAGCGCTGCTACATCCAGATCGTGGGCACAGAGCCTAAAATTTTTTAAAAAATGGCGTGGGCTGTCGCATAATTTTTATAACCAGCAAAGGGAAAGCCAACTTCTGGGGCCTGATATTAGTAGCCGGGGAAGTGGCCATTAGCCAACAATGTTCCCTGGCTATTAATATCAGCCCGCAGCTGTTTGTTTAGCCTTTACTGGCTAGATTACTGGGAGACCCCAGAAAAAAATTGACGTGGGGTCCCCCTATAAAATCTAACCAGGAAACGCTAAACAGACAGCTGCGTACTAATATTAATAGCCAGGGAAGGGGCCATGAATACTAGCCCTCTCCGCGGCTATTAATATCACCCCTCAGCAGTCCCAGAAAAGGCACATCCATAAAATGCGCCAAATCTGATGCTTAGCCTCCGCTCTTCCCACTGCCCTGTAGCGGTGGTGAGTGGGGTAATGGGGTTGGGGTTCACATCAGCTTTGTATTGGCGGCTGGCTTGAAACCCAGGTTAGTAATGGAGGGCGTCTATAAGACGCCCCCATTGCTAGCCACGTAGTAAAGTGGTCGCTGCTTTTTCAATAAATACATGGCCAGAAAAAAGTATTTTAATGAAATAAAAAACACATGGCTTTAATATTTTTTTTTTATGGTACGCTGTCCACGAAGCCTTCAATCTTTTGAAAAAAAAGTAAAAAAGCAACCATATCCCTCACCTGTCGGCCGTCAATGATGCAGTCCCTCAGCGATCCGGGTCACTTCTACAGCAGTGACATCAGCAATCACTGATCTCACTGCTGTAGAAGACAGCACTGTATACTGACAGGAGTGTAAAATCACCTGCTGTCAGTGCACATTGCTGCAGGAGGTCACTGCGGTTGATCAGCTGTAGGTCTGCTGATCAGCCCCGGTGAGCTCACCACCATGGGGACATTCTTCTGAATTTTCCCACGGTGAGGTCATGTGAGCGATCAGTTGATCGCTCAGTTGACCGCAGGTCCTGGCAGCTCAGTACACTGCTGGGAGCGACCGTGCTCCCCTCGGTGTACCGCCGACCGCCGGGCTGAAGACATGGCGGGGGACCAGGAGGACACCGGACAGGTGAGTATAGTGTTTTTATTTTAATTTTTAATTATTTTTTTATTTTTTTTACCGCAGGCAGGCCGGCTTGGCTGAGCAGACTACTGCTTCCCCCAGCCAACCCGCTCTTGCTGTTATAGGCGGGAGCGGCGATCGGATGAGAGGAGTAGTAGTCCTCCTCTCCCGATCCGGGTACCAGCTGCAGCGCGTTTCCGCCGCAAATTCGCGGCTATTGGCTTCAATTGAAACACAGCAAATCCGCAGGTATAAATACTATACCTTTGGATTTGCTGCGGTTCAATTCAAGTCAATGGGCGCGAATTTGCGCCGGCCATGCTGCGTTTTTTTCCGCAATGGTAATCCTGAGCGGAAATTTCCGCATCATGTGCACATTGCTATAGCTGGCAGACCTATTAACAAGCATTTCCACAGCGTTTCTGAGGAAATGCATTAAAAACGCTTCATGTGCACATAGCCTAAAACAAAAAAGTATTCAAAATCATATAAAAGTATCAATAAAAACATCAGCTCGCCACAGAATGAAACAAAGCCTCACACTGCTCTGTCAATGGAAAAAAAACAGTCATGGGTCTTAGAAAATGGTAATGTAACAAGTTTTTTTATTTTTTACAAATTTCTGATTTGTTTAGCCACTTAAAAAAATAATATACAAGTTTGATGTCGTACTGACCTGAAAAAATCATGTTTGCTGAGTTATTTTTACTGCACAATGAAAACCATAAAATTAGAGTAAAAAAATAATGGGCAGAATTGTAGTTCTTCACCATTTCATAGCACTTGGACTTTTTTTTTCCCCGTATTCCAGTACATTATATGGCAAAATGAATGGTGTCATTATGATTCTTGGAAATTTGACAGTTAACTAAATTTAACTCCAATTGAGTTTTTATTAAATGAAAGAATGAAAATTGCCCCAAATTATTCAAAGTGGTCCCATGCCATAATATACTGTATAAATAAAGTGTGCCAAAAAAAATGGCAGAAGCAATTATTGAATTGTGTAAAAAAAAATTTCGAGTCTTTTATTTTTTAAATAGTTTTCAAAATTCTCCAACTAGCCATAAAAACGTAATTAATTTTTGCACAATTTGCATTTTGAATTCCGATCGTTTTTGCTCATATAGTTTATGGTTACATGTGGCTGATTTGTTGCAGGGATTTCTGCAATTGCTCCATTTATCTGACTGAGTTGGCGCCTTTAGGATATTACCGCACATAGTGGCCTAGAGGAAACAACGTTGCCTTTAAACACCGCAAAGTCATGTAGTTCAGCAAAGTTTCCAAACTGATTGATAATAACCTTTGGACTCCATGCAATGCCCAAACGTGACACTAGATCATGGTGTATCCACTGATTAAAAAGGGCACCATGCAATACTATATGTCTCCTGCGGGGGTGCTGCAGGGAAATTCAATTCATTCTGCTAAATACCTAAACTGATCCCTGGATTTACAAGCGGCAGGAAATTAGTCAAAATTCTTAAAATATTTTCTTGCCATCATTGAATGGAAACATTCTTCCTTATATCTAGGACCTAATAATTTGGATTGACAAAGACTTTCTATCTTACAGCTGAGAGCTTGGTACAATGGTTCAGTGTAGATAATCTTGTCTAGCCCTGGACTTCACAATTAGAATTCTTACCGACATTGATACATTACATATTCTCCAATCCGGACAGTTTTTCAGTCTCTCAAGAAGAATGTTTATATTCCTTGAAAGCAAGCAGGTATGTATATATATATATATATATATATATATATATATATATATATATATTTTTTTTTTTTTTTTTTTTTTTTTAAGTAACAGTTCGAAATACAAAATCAGTTAGGAGAGTGCACAAACTTTCAATGTAGAACCATCACATGAGTGTCTATCACTCCGTAGAACTTGACGCATCCATGTATTAACTGGATTGCAGATTGACTTTAATAGAAGAAGTGCAATGCATACTTCATCCTGTGGTGGCGCTGCAGGTAAATCGTACACTTGCTATCAGGTTCAATCGCAGATTGAAGCTGATCGTTGGGAGTATAGGGACACAACGACATCGTCAGTGGACGCTTTTAACAAAAAAGGGTTTTAATATATTAGTTTAAGAAAGTTTTTTACTATCTCCCTATGTTTTATAAGGCAAAACCCTATATAGTTTGCACTTCAGAAGAGAAATAAGAAACCCTTGGTAGGTTATCTTGGGCCGACCCTGACACCAGAGCAGATTGAAGGCAGCACACCTATAAATAAATGGATAGGATCAAATATTAGACCATGAATTGGGAACGTTTCCAAAGTCTCGTTAGATGGTTATGACAGTGAACACACGTGTTTATCATTTACATCTCATCTATAAGCTATTACGCATTATGATATCACGGTTGCATTATGTAGATATGTAGAGACCTGGATAGGATCAAAATGATCAAGTTGGGCCGTTTCCCAAAAAGTCACAATGATCTGCTTGTGCTCCATATATCTGGCATTGAGCGTAATGTATGTCTTCCTTATGGGAATCATCCCTGATTAGAAGAATATGCATTAGACGTCTTTTATTGTGTATCTTCTCTTTTCGATTTGTAGTTGACTGTAATTATAAACCAGCTAAATGTATATCCCATAAAAACCCATGAAGACCAGATTGGTAGACCAGATTCTTTTAAGACATGTACTTAACGTCAGTTAGCTGTGCAGAAAGCTGCATGTACAAAGCAAAGGCGGATATTTGGTGGCTAGCAGAGAACCCATGACTGTTCCACAGAGCTATAGATACTTAATGTGCTACCAGATGGAGCTCCGTACCGGACCACATGTCACCTTATACTGGTACATGTCCCAATATAAAATCAGAAACATACAAAGGAACAGGAAGGAACGGCATCATAGCTCTGTAGAACTCTGTATGAGTCCAAAATATATTTGTGCAAATGACCACCTATCCACTGGGTAGATGATAAATGTATAAAAAGGCTCTGTTGTTGGTCACCCAGCAGCTCGAAATAGGGCTTCCGCAGAAAGACTTTGTTCCACTTACTCCAACTATCAGTTATAGGAGAGTCCTGACCTTGACCCATTAACCCTATAAAAGGATGTGGATTTACAAAGTGATCCTGGGTTGAGTTCTTGGAGTATCCACTGACCGTTGGAGCAGGCTGGCAGGAATGGTCAGGTCGGCAGGTGAGAAGCAGGAGGGCAGATGAGAGAAAATTTAAAATCAAAAGAATAGTCAGGAAATGGACCGAGGTCAGAACGAGAATCAAACAGACTAAACAGGAGCAGAACAACAGAAGTAAACAAGAGCTAGTATTACTTATAACTGGCAATTGGAAACAGTAAAATGGGAGAACTCAGAGGCTGTAAGAAACCAAAATATATTTGTGCAAATGACCACCTATCCACTGGGTAGATGATAAATGTGTAATGAGACTCTATTCTTGGTCGCACAGCAGCTCTAAATAGGGCTTCCTCAGACAGACTTTGTTCCATTTACTCCAACTATCAGTTATAGGGGAGACCAGACCTTGACCCTTTAACCCTGTACAGAGATGTGGGTTTACACAGTGATGCTGGGTTGAGTTCTTGGAGTAGCCTCTGGCCGGTGGAGTGGGTTGGTAGGAACGGTCAGGTCGGAAGGTTAAAACCAAGAGGGCAGATAAGAGACGAAGCTGTAAATCAGCAGAATAGTCAGGAAATGGGCCGAGATCAGAACAAGAATCACAAAGGCTAAACAGGAGCAGAACAACGAGAGCAAACCAGGAATAGTATTAACTATAACTGGCAACTCTCAACAGTAAAATGGGAGTTTTAGTAGGGAGTGGTGCTGTGTTATTGGCAGGGAGCTGAATCCAGCTGGACAGTATGTACATCCATAATGCCAAATTGGCAGTATGGATTCACTTTTAGAAATTAATAGATTAGTTAATCATAAATAGAGTGAAAGTAGCCAATGAAATCTAGCAAATAGAAGACAGAGAAGAGAAGAAGGAGAAGATTGAGGAGGAGAGTAAGTTTCTCACTTGTTTCAGTGTTTTTTCATAAAAGAGGGGAAGGAACAAAAGGTGAAAATATAAGATTGGCTCAGATCACACAATTACGATATATAATCAGAAAGAGCCCCGCTCACTCAGCAAGGTTAGAGAAGAAAATATACATTAATAAAATCTGTCGGAAGGAGAGAGATCCAAAAAAAGTTTTTGTTTGGAATATCAAGAATAGCAGTGGGGGATCCCAAATGATTTTCCCTGTGTACATTTCCATCCTATGACTTGGCACCAATTTTGAAAGACAGTTAAATCTGCACAGGAGTTAAAGGATATGTACAACTTTGCATTTTAATTTTAATCATACTTTGTATGTATTGCATGTATTATGTAATATATAATATTTCAGCAGTGCACTATCTTTAAAGAATGTATTAGTCTTTCATCTGTAGCTTTCATCAATCACAATGCACTGCAAGCTGCTCGATTCTGATCAGACTTCAATTCCAGCAGCCGATTGCAGTCCCTCTCTCTCTCATCTATTCTCTCTTAAAATGAAACCTGAGATCATATTCAGGTGCTTCTCACAAAATTAGAATATCATCAAAAAGTTAATTTATTTCAGTTCTTCAATACAAAAAGTGAAACTCCTATATTATATAGAGTCATTACACACAGAGGTATCTATTTCAAGTGTTTATTTCTGTTAATGTTGATGATTATGGCTTACAGCCAACGAAAATACAAAAGTCATTATCTCAGTAAATTAGAATACTTTATAACACCAGCTTGAAAAATTATTTTAAAATCCGAAATGTTGTCCTGCTGAAACGTCTGTTCAGTAAATGCCCTCAATACTTGGTCGGGCTCCTTTTGCATCAATTACTGTATCAATGCGGCAATGTGGCATGGAGGCGATCAGCCTGTGGCACTGCTGAGGTGTTATGGAAGCCCAGGTGGCTTTGATAGCCGCCTTCAGCTCGTCTGCATTGTTGGGTCTGGGGTCTCTCATCTTCCTCTTGACAATACCCCATAGATTCTCTATAATAGATCCTCTATGGGGTTAAGGTCAGGCGAGTTTGCTGCCAATCAAGCACAGTGATACTGTTGTGTGTAAACCAGGTATTGGTACTTTTGGCCGTGTGGACAGGGGCCAAGTCCTGCTGGAGAATGACATTTCCATCTCCAAAAAGCTTGTCGGCAGAGGGAAGCATGAAGTGCTGTAAAATGTCCTGGTAGACGGCTGCGCTGACTTTGGTCTTGATAAAACACAGTGGACCTACACCAGCAGATGACATGCCCCCCCAAACCATCACTGATTGTGGAGACTTCACACTAGACCTCAAGCAGCTTGGATTGTGGCCTCTCCACTCTTCCTCCAGACTCTGGGACCTTGATTTCCAAATGAAAAGCAACAGTCCAGATCTTCTACTCCTTGGCCCAGGTAAGATGCTTCTGGCATTGTCTATTGGTCATGAGGGGCTTGACACAAGGAATGCGACACTTGTAGCCCATGTCCTGGATACGTCTGTATGTGGTGGCTCTTGAAGCAATGACTCCAGCAGCAGTCCACTCCTTGTGAATCTCTCCCAAATTTTTGAATGGCTTTTTCTTAACAATCCTTTCCAGGCTGCGGTTATCCCAGTTGCTTGTGAACCTTTTTCTACCACACTTTTTCCTTCCATTCAACTTACCATTAATATGCTTGGATACAGCACTCTGTGAACACCCAGCTTCTTTAGCAATGACCTTTTATGGTTTACCCTCCTTGTGGAGTGTGTCAATGACTGCCTTCTGGACATCTGTCAAGTCAGCAGTCTTCCCCATGATTGTGGAGCCTACTGAAACAGACTAAGGGACTTTTTTAAATGCTTCGGAAGCCTTTGCAGGTGTTTTTGTTAATTATTCTAATTTACTGAGATAATGACTTTTGTGTTTTCATTGGCTGTAATCCATAATCATCAACATTAACAGAAATAAACACTTGAAATAGATCACTTTGTGTGTAATGACTCTATATAATATAGGAGTTTCACTTTTTGTATTGAAGAACTAAAATAAATTAACTTTTTGATGATATTCTAATTTTGTGAGAAGCACCGGTATATTTGTTTTGATCATATTTGCATCCACAATAGGAGAGAGAATGATTGAGATGACTACGAGTCAACTATTGGCTGTGACTGATCAGAATCAAGCAGCCTGCAGTGCATTGTAATACATGAAAGCTAAAAAAAAAAAAGCTAAACGTTTTTAATCAAACCAAATGAAGTTATATTTTAAATTACATAATTCATACAGTGCACACAAAAAAAGAAATAAAAAATTCGCAAAGCTGTCCAAAGCTTTTATGAAACGGAAACGGAGCCCAAATGATTTCGTAACAGAATCACAAAAGGAGGAAATGAGCAGAGAACATTATTATTTTGCCCTGAATTTTTCTATCTGAAGAACTTGTCATATTTAATCAAAAACTTTGCAATATTAGAACCTACAGCCTCTTCAGGGAGCTGAAAATGGAGCACTGTTCAAGCCACAAAAGCTGTTGATGAAGCGCTTGGCCCAAGTACAGAGCAACCGCTATTTGACGACATTGCAAAAACTGCCACAGATATTTGGATGATTCTCCCTTCTGTAACATTAACAGATTAAAAAGGTGAAGCGAACAGGAGTCTGCAGTTCTCTAGTGGTGAAATGAACAAATATTGCATTATATAGTGTAGCAGAGCTGACATCCATGGTGCTAAACAGTCCCACAATAGAAGTCTATGAGAGATGTAATGTGGCAATATGAAGCTTGGAAGGCTGTATGGAGCAATGTGGGCATGATCCCTAAAAACCACAAAAAAATAATCCCAAAGAATTGTGTGAAATAAAATAATCAGTAGCAATGACGTGCCATCTACATGTGACAACTAGACTCAGTAGTATCGACCATCGACTAAAAAAGGAAAATAAACAGCAAATGTCCTAAATTATATATATATGTGTGGAGGTACTAGTGGGACATTGTAACTTTGAAGGGGTATTAAGTGGGCATTTTAACTGTGAAAGTTCATTGAGGATTGATCAGTAATGTATGGGGACAGCAAGGGGGCACCATTATGGTATGGTGTAGCCTAAGAGAGCATTATTACCATAATGAGACATTAGGGGACATCTTTTCTGTGAGCAGAGCACAGGAAGGACATTATTACTGTGAGAGGGGTATCATCACTGTCACAATACTGTTTTCTGATAACTACTAAGGGCTCCTACTCTGTGCCTAACACTATCTATCCCTGCTCCCCAGGATACTTCTGATGGTGAAGATGCCGGGGCCACGTACCTTGCTGTTCTCCTGAATTAGCCCTTATCTGTCCCCTCCCTCACCCTGGGAAGTGGGGAGAAATAGTGTATATAAATACGCAAACCAGACAAAAAAGGAAAGGACTTACAGGGATAAATGAAAATACCAAACATACAAAATATGCACTCACAGACAACAGAAGAAAAACACTGAAGGGATTAGGAAGGTAAACAAAAATAGAAGAGGAAGGAACTATGCACACAACCAAAACACCAAGCAACAGTTTCAGAAAAACTCTCCTTAAACACCTCTACTGAACACCGAATCCTCAACTCTTCACCAGGCAGTACAAGACTTAACACTGGCAATCCAAATTGCCAGAGCAGAGACTATATATGAAGGGGGAAGTGTCTGATACTGGTCAGCTGAGAACATCCCAGAAGGAAGCTACAGAGACTCAAGGCTGAGCAGTTTAATTCCTGCACTGCTGAAAGAAACCAGCACCATTTAATAAGAGGGATAAGCGCTTCTATTCAATGCAGGCATACATAAACTCAGACGCTGCGGTCTTCTGGCTCCGCTGTGTCGCTGTAAACCCATGACAATCACTATGTGATGGCACTGTTATTGTGTGTCACACATAGAGGGTCGAGGGGAGCCACTATTACCATGTAGGGGCATTATTATTGTGTGGAGTGTGAAGATGATCCTATTACAATGTGGGGCGCTATTACAGCTTGGGACATGAGGATCCAGGACTTCAAATGAAGAAAGAATAATGAGAGCTCCTACCCATTACCTACATAGTTTTATTAAAGCGACATATTCCCTCACATAATCTCCGATCCTCCCAAGACCTCCTTCTCTCCTCCACACTTATTCGTTCCTCGTCCAATCGCCTCCAAGACTTCTCCCGAATATCCCCCGTCCTTTGGAATTCTGTGCCTCGACACGTCCGATTATCCACCACACCTGGATCCTTCAGACGGAACTGGAAAATCCATCTTTTCAAGAAAGCCTACAGCCTGCCATGACCCCGCTGCCGCCTCACCACCACCACCAGAGCTGCTGCTTTACCAACACCAGACCTGCGCCTCACCACCACTAGAACTGCTACAACCCCCCAACCTACTGTCTCCTTTCCCGTTCCTGTAGAATGTAAGCCCACAAGGGCAGGGTCCTCTTCCCTCTGTACCCGTCTATCATTGTTAGTCCGTTTACTGTAAGTGATATCTGTATTTTGTATGTAACCCCTTCTTATGTACAGCACCATGGAATCAATGGCGCTATATAAATAATAATAATAATAATAATTTTATTCTACCATTGAACTACAGCAATCTGTATGATGAAGGTCTGAGGTTTAAGACCGAAACGTTACGTTTTTGTTTGGCTTGCACTACAAAATAAATCATTATTCTTCGTTCATTTGGAGTGCCAGATTTCTTTGTCTTTACATTATCCATGCATTGATATCCGATCCGAGCACCCAATAACACGGAGTGATGTATATCTTGATAGATTACAGCATGGGATGTTGTCCTATTGACACTGTTACTTTTGGGATAACTACATGCGTGACACAATAATTTTGGGCAATCTGGTAGCAGTAGAAGGAAACTATTAAGTGGTCAGCAGGAGGGAAAGTTTGTCTTGAGGTGAGGAGGTGTAAAAGCAAAGAGCCAAAAATATCTAGATAGCGAATGCTAGGGAGACAAGTTGTGGACAGGAGAAGTCATCGTGGTGGTCTGGAACAGATGGAGAGAAAAAAGAAAAGTGAATGATAACATTCACTAAATTTAACCCCTTCATGACCAATGGCATATAGATAAGTCATCGGTCGTGTCCCTGCCTTTGATGCAGGCTCCGGCACTAAGCCAGTATCTTTCTCTGCACGTGATAGCTGATCTGATCAGCTGTCATGTGTCATGTGCACCTAACAGCCGCGGGTGGATTTGTGATCCACCCGCGGTTTTAACATGTTAAATGCCGCTGTCAATCTCTGACAACCGCAATTAACTCATGCTAACAGGAATTATGTGATATTAACCCCACCGTCGGCGCCACTGTCATGTGATTACGGATCGCCGATGTGTTGTCATGACAGCAGAAGACCCCCGTGCCTTTCATTGTGAACCTCCTATGAACGCTGGCTCGTGGTTTCTGCTACACACAGCATGGATGAAGCCCTGCTATGTGTAGCACAGGTGATCGGGTGATCGCAGCTTCAAGTCTTCTAAGGAAATTATTGATGCAAGTAAAAAGAAAAAAAAAAAGTTTTAGAAATATTAAAAAAATGTAAAAAATCTAAAAGTTCAAATCACACCCCCTTTTGCCCCATTCAAAATAAAACAATAAAAAACACACATATTTGGTATTGCTGCATTCAGAAATGTCCAATCTATCAATATAAAAAAAGAATTAATCCGATTGGTACACGGCTTAATGAGAAAAAAAATCAAAATGCCAGAGTTACGTTTTTTGGTCGCCGCAGCATTGCATTACAATGCAATAACAAGTGATCAAAACATCGTATACAGCATATCTACCCCAAAATGGTATGAATCAAAAATGTCAGCTTGGGGGGCAAAGAATAAGCCCTCATCCAGCCCCAGATCACGAAAAATGGAGACGCTACGAGTCTAGGAAAATGGCTTTTTTTTTTCTAACAAAGTTTGGATTTTTTTTCACCACTTAAATAAAAAAGAACCTATACATGTTTGGTGTCTGCGAACTCGGAATGACCTGAAGAATCATACCGGCAATTCAGTTTTAGCATTTAGTGAACATAGTAAATAAAAAAAATAAATAAATATTGCGGAATTGCACTTTTTTTTTTTGCAATTACAACGCACTTGGAATTTGTTTTCTATTTTCCAGTACAGTATATGACAAAATCAATGGTGTCATTCAAAAATACAACCCGTCCCGCAAAAAAACAAGACCTCAAACGACTATATTTATGGAAAAATAAAAAAGTAATGGCTCTGGGAAAAAGGGGAGCAAAAAATGGAAAATCGCCTGGGGATGAAGGTGTTAAAGAGTAATCATCGTTTTATTAATTTAACAATTTTTTCATAAATCATCAGTGCACGTTAAATTGATGTCACTATGGACATTATCTCAGAGTCGACCACTGATTGTTTGTGTCACTGGTGTGTCAGAGGTGACAGACAATTGTCCTGCAGTGGTTTGCAGGAGGTCTCCAAATTTGGCAATGCAGACAGCTGCCTAGATAGGAGGCTGTGTCAGAAAGTTGTAGAACTTTTTTAAAAGTTGTAAAATGTTGTCAGAAAGTTGTAGAACTTTCTAAAACGTTGTTAGAAAGTCGTAGAACTTTTCAGAAACTTGTAGAACTTCTTAAAAAGTTGTTAGAAAGTCGTAGAACTTTTTAAAAAGTTGTTAGAAAGCTGTATTACCTTTTAGAAAGTTGAAGAACTTTTGAAAACGTTGTCAGAAAGTTGTAGAACTTTTTATTTATACAGTGGTTTTACAGAAAGTCTTCTCTATACTCTATTGTAGCAAAAAATATTGTATATGCAAGATATAAAAATTTTGATATGAATATTATTATATTTTGATGTAGTTATATATTTTCTACATGTTTATTTTTTTTACTTTAACCCTTATTGTTTACAATGATTAAAATCCCAGTGTTCGTTCAGTAACCCCATCTTTCCTGTGAGTAATACATTGGCCAAGAGGCTGATCTCTTCTTGAAGTTATGTTAAGACGTTCTGCTCTCGTTAACCTGTGAACAGTTTACACCATGAGGTCATTGACTCAAGGGCATAATTATCGTTTCATTCATTAGGCCCATCGGAAAGCTCAGTTCCCTTTTCAGTGTGAAGACGGAACAGTCCCTCCCCTTTCACAATGACATGCCAGCATGTGGAGATCTGGGAGTTGTGCGGTGCACAAGGATCTCCGAGTGACGCATATTTCCAACAATTGAAGGATATCGAGTCAAAAAGTTCTTTTCTGAGCAGCGCGACACTTGGGATTTCTAATAGGTGGAAACCAGTGCATGTGCCTATTTCATGTAGGGGGAAGGTAACGATTGTTGGTCTTGGAATGCAGATTACTGGAATTTTACAGGAAATACTCCTAATTCTTACATATTTCGAGCCTGCACATCCTCACACGATCCAAGCCTGGCATATTTTGTAAGCACATAGCGTGACTCCTCTAAACAATATTCTATGGGGACAGGGTGACAATACAATGCTTGACATGTTTCCATTCGGAGCTTCAAAGCAAAAAAAGTATTCTCATTCGCTTCTCCCGGGATTTTCTTTCGGTAATAAATTCTGTGATCTCAACTTTTTTCTTTTGACCATTTTTTTTAAAGTTTCCAGTTTTTTAAAGCTTTAAGAAATCCAGTGTAGAAGTATAGTAGCAATAATTGCTTAATTATATGTCAGTCTCAGTTTTTAGAAACACAATAAGCTATGGGTGCAATTTTCCTTCCCCATGGGCATTTTTTGGTCAATTTAGTGACCTTATAAAAAATTGGATATTTTGTTTAGATATGCAAAGTGATCTTGTGAAGTTCTGCATTATTGACTGCCAGCGTATAGTGCTTCGTACAGATGCAATACGAGTTCCGAAGATCCACAGTGAGCTGTATATAGTCTTGATGGGGCACAATTGTCCTGTGTATTGTCTTGTTGTAGTCAGTTTACTTCTTCATAAGTTCCATACATTTTCTATATGCATTCCTATGTACTTTTGTATTGGTTGCATATGGTGTTTTGTAGGGTGTATCTCATTATTCCATTTACCACCATGAGTCACACGTGATACCCCGAAGGACTTCAGAGCAAGTTCCCTGAAGAGTTGACGGAACGGAAGGACACCCCTGTTGATCATTCCCTTACCTGCACACCCCCAATAATCCCATCAAGCAGGAAAAAGATTATCCGCAAGGCATTTGTAGGGGTACTATATACGTTCAGTGAACTTCTGTATGGCTTCCATCTGGTAGAGATACAGTACAAGTTCATTGTTCTTCCATATAGCGTTTTGAACGGTAATGAATGGTGCACTAATGGATTATAGGATACGTTCCATGTTCTTCCAAATAGTGTTTTGTAGGGGTACTGTATGGTACACTGACGGGGTACAGAATATGTTCCATGGGCAGTACGGTGGCTCAGTGGTTAGCACTGCAGCCATGCAGCCCTGGGGTCCTGGGTTCAAATCCCACCAAGGACAACATCTGCAAGGAGTTTGTATGTTCTCCCCGTGTTTGCGTGGGTTTCCTCTGGGTTCTCCGGTTTCCTCCCTCACTCCAAAGACATACTGATAGGGAATGTAGATTGTGAGTCCCAATGGGGACAGAGATGATGATGTCTTTAAAGTGCTGTGGAATTAATGGTGCTATATAAGTGAGTAAAATAAATTGATTTAAAAAAATTTACTAAGTTCCATGTACCTCCATATGAAATCCATATGATTCTCTGCAGCAGTAAGTTATGACTTCCATATATTCCCATATGGTGTTTTTAAGAATGATGTAGGGGTTGTACATGATTCAGTGTATAAATTACTTGTATTTCCATATGAGCTTCTCATGGTGTTCTGTACAGGTAGGGTATGAATGTCGTTCTGTTTCGGCTAACCTAGTGAGATGGATCCTCCAAGCTATAGGCCTAGGAAGACGGTCACATAAGACCGCACCGGGCGCACAACAAAGTTGAGGGGAACAGAGTTAGGGGAGAAGAGCCCGGACCCGGGACATATGTGTAACATGTTCCCTTCGGTACCATTTATATATAATGTTTGGCTCGTGTACCTATGAGTTCCAACTACTTTTTGATGAGTGCCATATGGAGTTCTGCTGGGTACTGTATCATACCCTCATGGCTTTAGAGAATGTATGAGTTCTGAAGTATTTTTTGCTTTTAACCATTGTGTCTTTTTAATAGATTAGGTGAGATTTATTGTATTAATATTGAAAGGTTCTGTATAGAAGTCCATATAAGCCAAGTGTAATTTTTCAGTCTTCATTGACTTCATGGGGTAAAAAGTCAACATTTGATAAAGGATAAATAAGAAGGGCTTTTTGATAGACTAACATAAGAACACCTGAAAAACATGCAGCGGTGCATGGAGATATGAAAACCAGCCTTATTACGTAAATTATGCGGGACCATATTCCAGTCATGTGGATGAGACTTTACATAGGTCTGTAAGTGTATAATTAAATATTCTATTATATTGATACTTAAAACTCTTTGTCTCGCCTATTGCTACTTCTTTCTTCCCAGTGATTTTTGTATGATTATATATATTCTCGTAATCTCGTGCCACTCATCTCAGGAAATGTCGAGACAAAAAGAAAGGTAAGGATGGACACGTTCCTAGGAAAAGGTCTTGATGACCAAGTAACGTTTCTGACGGTCTCTTCGAATTTTCATGATTCTGCTAATCTATTTTTTTTACAAATTGAAATAATTTTGTTTCATGAAAGGCAAATCAATCAGAAGTGATTTACATTTCCCTCGTATTTCACTGCTTTGTGGTCAATGTCAACATTACAACTTGGTAAAGTTCCAGATTCACGTCTCCAGTACTTAGTTCTCGTCTAATGTCAGTCGCTTTCCAAAGTCTGATTAAGATAAATAATTAAAATTAAAGGTTTGGCTTTAACAAAACCAGAAAAAAAGTTCAGCAAAGTTTCACACGGAAATTTATTATTTTTTTTTTCAATAAGAACACGTTAATGAGTTTAACATAAGGCTCTAATTTCTGAAACAAAAGTTGAGCTTAATGTCTCTTGAAGGTTTATCTCGTAGTTGGAAGGAACTGGTCGTCTCTAAGCAAAAAAATGCTAATGTTTAAAAAACTAACTAAAAATTGGAGAATTGTAGATATCCTTAATATGGCGCCTTATAGATGTGCATTGTATATGGAAGCTTGGCAGCTCTCAATAGGGCTTCCACAAACAAACTTTGTTCAAACCACTCTGCTTAGCAGCTCCCTTGCCTTCTCCCTTTAACTCCTATAAGGAGCCCCCTAGGTTACATCCTTGGAGTGGCTGCTGGTCGGTGGAGCGGGCTGGCATAGAATAATCAATGTGCCATGTGAAAACAAGAGAGGGCTGAGCCAGGACAGAATTGTAAGACAGACAAGAAGTCAAAACAGTCCAAGGTTAGAAACTAGTAACGACAAAATAATTAAGAAGCAGGGATACGCAAAGCCGCAGACTAGTCAGTATAGACTAATTACTGGTAGCTTCTGAAAGCTACCAGGGGTAGGAGAGAGCTTATTAAACCTGATGATTACTCTGTAGTAAACCCACAAGCCCCTTGACTGGGCAACACCACAAGTCTCAGCTATACTAATACTGGGTCGTGCTTGTGTCACCCAGAACAGTCTGTAGTATAAGAGTGGTGCCATCTAGCAAAAGAGGCAGAGAGAGTAGGGGCAAGTTCAGATACAGATGTCACACACCCAGATTCCACTACTGGCTTATACTGTACCTCTGTGTACAAGTAAAAAAAGTAAATACCTATAGAAGGCCGAAATATATAAGGGGTACTCCCAAAAGGTAAAGAAACTTAAACTGGAAAAAAAAACAAAGTGCATTTCGCATGAGCTTCTTCCAAGGGAAGAAGCTGGAAGAAGCTAATGCAAAACGCTCATTGGGATGTTAATCCTCTTCTTCCCAAGCTTTTCAGGTCCTTACTATTCAATTATTGTAAGGCATTTGACACTCTTACCTTTGAGACTATTTGGCACTACTGAGCTTTGATTTGTCTGTATATGTTCGAGTATTTGTATAGGCATTAGTCCACTTGGCCATTTGGCCCATTAAATCTTCTATAGATATACACTGATGAGCAAGGGTAACAATGCTTTGAACTTTTGACTTTCAGGCTCCATATCTCACTATCCACTACTGCGTCGAAGACAACCATCATATTTATAGACAATCATCTTGGCTATCTCATACATAAATTTGACTTGCAACTATTTAACATATGATTAGTTATGCAAATTCTTGTCACATCACTGCATTGTTACGGTTTTGCGATTAAAAATCTAAATTTAAATTTTTAGTATTTTGTTAGTATTTTGTAAATTTACCTTTGGCTTTCAACACTGCCTGATTCCTTCTAGGCATGCTCTCGATCAGATTCAAGCATGTCTCGACTGAAATCTGATCCCAGGTCTCTTCTACACATTTCCAAAGTTTGTGAATACTGGTCTACTCACTTGGGAATGTGTACCGCTTTTTCTTCAACTCTACCCACAAGTGTTCGATTGGGTTGAGGTCTAGGGACTGTGGGGGCTCATCCAGCACCTCTACTTCACTGTCATTGAACCATTTCTTCACCAATCTTGACATATGCTTCGGGTCGTTGTCCTGCTTGAACACTGTTGTCCTTTTCACACCCATAGTACTCGAGTGTGACTCGTCTTGTAGGATACTCACATATAGCTCAGCACTGAGACCACCATCGATCCTGGTTAATTATCAAATGTCTTTTGCTATGAAACAACCCCATATCATCAGGCTTCCTCCACCGAACTTGACAGTTTCTTCAATTTCTTGATCCGTTAGCCCCCTTTTCTCTTGTGTCTTCCAGATCCATTTGCACCCAACAGAGCCTAGTCTATTGGCTTTTGTCTCATCGCTACAAATCACTCGTTTCCAATCTTCTACTGTCCATTTTTCGTACTTTTTTGCAAACTCAAGCTGGCGCTTCTTATGGCGATATTGAAGTCAAGGTTTCTTCACCTTTTTTCTGGCCACCATTCCAGACTTGTGTAACGTGTGTCACACTGTGCTTGCATGGACAACTGCGGTCTCACTATTACGAAGCATACGAGTCACCGCCACTTCCATGTTTGTCACACCAGAACTGAAAGACCTTGTGATGACCTGACTTGTTGACTCTGATAGTTTGCCTCTACATCCACCTCTTGGCTTTTGAATGGATGGATGAACTTCATTTTGTATTCTTCCAACTGTCATGGTGCTCATATGATGCAGTTTGGCAATTTTCTTGGCAGAGAGACAGCTATCAATAAGCTGGATGATGCTGTTTCTCTTTTCTTGGGAAATCTTCTTCATGGCTGCTCCTTGATTCGGACCAATGAACTTTCGCTTGGGAATCAACCTAATAACACAATGAGCTATTTGGGAATGTGAGAACGGGTTGTAATTTGTAGTTTACAGGAAGAAAAAGATTTTACCACCACTAGGAGCAAAACAGTAACAATACAGTGACACGACAAGAATCTGCATAACTAATCATATGCAAAATATTTGCAAGTCAAATTTATGTATGAGATAGCCATGATGAGTGTCTATAAAATGATGGTAGTCTCACGTTCAAAGCAGTAGTGGATGGTGAGATATGGAGCCTGAAAGTCAAAAGTTCAAAATATTTTTACCCTTGTAACAATCCAGTGTCAGTGAATATGGCAGTATTCTACTTGGCCATTTGGCCCATTATATCTTCTATGGATATATACCGACCTATATGAGTGTACATTGTGTTTTATATATCCCTAAACTCTTTGTGTACCTGTATCCTGGGTAGGAGGGATCTCTGTGTCCCCTACTCGTTTTATGGGCTTTTTGTTTCCATTTTCATTGGGTTTCTTCCTCTGCGCACATGTGTACGAGGTAAGCCAGATGTTACAAATGCCCTCTGTGGTTAAGACCAACAACTACATCGGGAGTTCCAACAAGAAGCCTCTTAATAGAAGAACATTTTTAAATTGTTTATTTAAACTACTCCAACAGGAGACACTTCACTTACCAATTTACAACCTTTAGTTCAACGGATTTGCTTTCATCTTCCAAAAATTCAATCTCGCCTGCGTTCGGGTCACTCAGTCACACTCTCTGGCACAATTCCTGGAAACTTCCATCCAGGCCCAGCCAAAACCAATGAGAAAAATGTTCCACCGGACTCAATAGTGTTCCTCTCCAAGTCTCCACTCTTTCTCAACTACTAGCAGAGACAGTACTACACCCATCATATGTGCCCCAATGGGCCTGCTTCTGGGCGTATGGTGTGGTCTTGGCCAAAATTGGTTTCTCATGTCTATCCTGTCCTTTTGAAGTTTTATTACCTCTACCTCAAGTACATACCATCCAGCTCTTAGCATCTGTATTATGCAATAGGTCTCTCTTTCTTCAACTCTTGTGGCTTCCTTTCATTCCGGTCCCACACACAATGTTCTGCAGGCAGCCCTGTTCTTGGTTTTACTTTATGACTGGCAGGGGTGTTCAAAACTCTCCCCTCTAGCAGGGCAACCTCTTCTCCCGCGCCTTCACAAAGATAGAATCCCGTATCTTCAGCTACCACTTACAGGCTGTGTTGCAGTGTGTAACTTCCACCTGTGATACCTTGACCAACCATGAATGGTGGGGAGAATCAAGCTAAAAACCCCTTTCCGTCTTATGCACCCTGTCTGCACCAACACCTTACACAACAATGGTTATGAGATCCCTCAGTGTTAGCATCACTTGGTTAAATAAGGACTCCACCCAGGGCAAACGGCTATCTGCCATCTTTGTGCACCAAAACTCCACCCAAAAACTACACACTCACATGATATAATGGCAATAAAATATAACATATGGCAATAAAATAAAAAGGGCAACATGCTTGCAAGGGTCTGCACTAATCATGGCAGAACACAATAAGCATTGTGGGATTTCTACTCACTTGGGTGCGCAGGGAGGCACAACAGGAAACGTTTTCATTTAAATGTCCATGTCGGTTTATTCCTTCATAAACCGTCCACAAGCCAAAGGAAAATAAACAGCCTTCAGTGCAGGCAAAACAAAGAAAACAGTTCTTTAGGCAAAGTCTCTTGTTAGCCAGTTCTGTTCACACAGGCTAGATAACATCCAGTATACCAGCTCAGTCTGGAGGTAACAACACACAGGATGCCTTCTCCCTCCATACACAGACCATGTGCCAAACAACGGCCTCCATTTTAACTTGTTAACCACACCCAGAGGTGAGGTATGTGGGCAGCCAGAACAACCCATCTCTCAGGCTGCCAGCAAAACCAGGCCCAGATGCACCAAACAATCCTCTTAGTGCTTATGTGCACTAGAGCAATATTCCAGGATTACATCACAGATGACAATCATCTCTGTGACACATACCTCCCATTAACTATGTGTCCGTAACCTACCTTACATACCTCCCCCCTCTGCCTAAACCCGTGGGGCTTGGCACCTTCTACTACTAGACAGAGGATTCTCGAGAGGGTCCCTGTTCTGCTGCAGCAATTTTTGACACTGCTGTTTTTGGGCCTTCAACAGCGTCTCTGCTATTGTGACTCCTTCAACCCCGGCTTCTGGCTTTACCAGCAAACATGAAGTTTCGTCAGGCTTTCTGTCTTGCCATGGTTTGATGAGATTTACGTCATAGTTCTGGTATGGTTTACATCGTCCCCGTTGATGAATCTTTTAATTCACTTCATCAAGCTTTTCCACCACCTCATAAGGCCCTTGCCACTTGGCCAAGAATTTACTCTCCACATTGGGAATTAGTACAAGGACTTGGTCCCGGGATTGAAATGCCTCACTCTGGATGATCGGTTGTAGACACTAGCTTGAGCATCTTGTGCCTGGAGGAGATGTCATTTTACGATGGGCATCACCTTCACAATCCTCTCCTGCATATTTGCGACGTGCTCGATGACATTTCTGTGGTGTGTGACTTCGGCTTTCCACGTTTCCTTTGCTATATCAAGGAGACCCCACGGATGTCGGCCATACAGAAGTTCAAATGGTGAGAACCCAGTAGAGGCCTGTGGAACCTCTCAGATAGAGAACAACAGATACGGTAGGAGACTGTCCCAGCCTCTACCATCCTTTTTTATGGCCTTCCTAAGCATACTCCTCAGAGTTTTATTGAATCTTTCTACAAGGCCGTCTGTCACAGGATGGTATACTGATGTCTTTAGTTGGGTGATTTGCAGGGCCTTACACAATTCCCTCATCACCTTACTCATAAAGGGTGTTCCTTGGTCAGTCAGGATCTCCTTTGGTAATCCTGTCCAGGAAAAAACGTGGATCAATTCGCAGGCTATACTTTTTGCTGTGAGGAGCTTCTCAGGGGAACCGCTTCAGCATAGCATGTGCATAGTTCAGGATGATGAATATATAGATGCCCACGAGCAGATTTAGCCAACCAAGTCCATGGTAATTCTCTCAAACAGCACATCAATGATGGACAATGGCATGAGGGGACTTCAAAAGTGAGAGGTGGGGGTGGTTAGCTGGCACGTAGGACAGGACCTGCAATACTTTAAGATTTCCCAGTGACATCCAGGCCAATAGAACCTCTGCATTATCCGCTCCTGAGTTTTTTCCACTCCCAGATGGCCCCCAAGACATGTGAATGGGCTATGTCTAACACCCTCCGTCCATAGGGCCCTGGTACCAATAACTGTTCCACAGGCTCCTCCCTCACTTTCATAACCTGGTACAATAACTCCCCACTCAACATAAAATAAGGAAATCTTGTGTCAGCCCCCGGCTCCTGCGCTATGCCATTTATGACTGTGACATTGTTGAATGCCTCCCTCAGAGTTAGGTCCTTATGTTAGGGGGACCCAAAATTTTTACCGGTCACCCTTAGCTCAGGAATGTCGGCCTCAGTCGACACTACCTCTTCATCCTCCACAAGGACACAGAAGGGAAACCCGTCAGACTCTGGGTGTTGTGATACTTCTTTAGGGCCAACCCGTTTCTTATTCGAGCTACCGAGCCCTGTTCCCTTACTCCATGGGTCCCAAAACAAACAAAAGTCATGGACTATGAAAATTGGGTGCAAAAAGTCCTGCACAACGCCGACCTCATTAGACTCATTACCTTCGGCTGTTTCAATGTCCATTTTGGCCTTGCGTCTTGCAAGGCCAAGTCATAGTAAGCCTTCTGATGTTCCCCTGTCAAGCATGGCGCCAGCACCTTTGCCTACTGCTCTGGCGGAAGTTTCTCCCTCTCGGCAAACCTTTCAAACACAGTCAAAAAGGCATCCATGTCATCACATGGGGTTATTTTCTCCAGGGCTCTCCTTACCGCCTTCCAGACAGAAAAATCATCCACTGACCTTGGAGTCGGAGCTGTTGCCATGACACAAATCACCTCGGCAAGCAAATCAATTTGCTGCTTCTGTTGTCGATGCTGATCCTGTTGCTGCTGGAGCTGGAGCTGCTGCATAAGCAGCTTACTTGTCTCCTGCTGCACCATCTGCTGCTGTAACAGTTGCTGGTGATGCTGCTGCTGTGCTTGTACCAGATGCTTAATTAGGTCCTCCATTTTTTCTGACATCAGTTGCTGGCTAATGGCAGACTTCAACCAGGACATGCAGTAGGTCTTGTAGCAGTCAGAAGTCTTTGCTGGGAACGCTGCCCGCATTCTCCACCAATTGTGGGATTTCTACTCACATGGGTGCGTCGGGAGGAAAAACAGGAAGTGTTTTCATTTAAATGTCCATGTCGGTTTATTCCTTCATAAACCATTCACAAGCAAAAGGAAAATAAAAAGCTTTCAGTGCAGGCAAATCAAAGAAAACAGTTCTTTAGTCAAAGTCTCTGGTTAGCCAGTCCTGGTCACACAGGCTGGATAGCGTCCAGTATACTGGCTCAGTCTGGAGGTAACAACACACAGGAGGCCTTCTCCGTCCATATACAGACCATGTGCCAAGGGGCAGACTCCATTTTAACTTGTTAACCACACCCAGAGGTGCGGTATGTGGGCAGCCAGACCCGCCCATCTCTCAGGCTGCCTGTAAAACCTGACCCAGATGCACGAAACAATCCTCTTAATGCTTATGTGCATTAGAGCAATATTCCAGGATTACATCACAGATGACAACCATCTCTGTGACACATACTTTCCATCAACTATGTGTCCGTGAGCTACCTTACAGCATGTACTTGTCCAGTCTGGGTAGATTTAGTTTCCATAGAGTTTGGGGGCCTTAATGAAAGCCCCAAGGTTTGTCATATATAGCACTGAGGCATAAAATACTGTAACACAGACGCATCAGGCTAGGGTCACACGACCATTTTCTCTCCAGCCGAGAACATTGGTCCAATTATGCTAATCAGACTCTGATCAGAGTTTAATCAGAGTGGGATCCAATTTTCTCTGCGGCGGAGAGAAAAAAAAGTCACCATAGTAATAATGACCCACAGATTCGAGTTGACGTGCCATTTATACCAATCTGAAATGCCATAGACATAAATCTGAAACAGCAATGGTGGAAACACATTTTTTTGCTTTCCGTGTTAAAAAAAAAATTAAAAAATTTAAAGTTATTCAAGACATTATAAAGACCTTAAAATGCCATTAATAAACACAACTCTTCCTGCACAGAACAAGACCTTCTACAACTGCATTCATGGGAAAATTAAAAAGGTAATGTTCTTGAAAGAGGAGCTAAAAAAAAAAGAAATCTCTGCGTCCTAAAGGCCCAAAAGGGGTTAATGCCGACTTCCATCAGTAAGTGCCAGACGTTCAGTTTAAGTCCTTCAGCTTTAGAATACGACTTAGTTAATAGTCTGGGATAAGTCCTGAGAAGAAAACGTGTTTCCGTTTCTTCTCAGTTAACCCCCCTCCCCCATCATTAGGGCTTTACGTTTTAGGATATGATTAGGAATTGGAGAAAAGTATTTCCAGGATATGTATTTTTTTATGTAACACGAATCATATTTCTTGGGTTAATGCATAAAGGAAGAATGTAGCTCGTTATAGTGGATGGTTCCGCCTGGATGTGATCAGTAGACCTCCTCCGGTAGGCTGCTCTCTGTTTCAGGCTTTTCTCGGTAGTGAGATCATATACAATGCAAAATGGTTTTCATTTAATGGATCTGGAGGAACGTCCCTGGCTGGAAACCTGCATTGTAAATCTGCCTTTGAAAAATACCAAAACTACACATGGCCTGCTGTTTTCAAAGACTTTTGTGGTACATGTAATCTCTCGTATGGTCCTTCTCATTGGGCATAGTTCTTATTTCTTTCTTTTTTCCTTTGCAGGTGCAACAGGAAACCAATATGAAAATATGTTCTTAATGGCTTCTGGGTCAGTAAAGTTTCTGTTCATGTTGCCTGTAGCTGCTTTTAGATTTTCTTGATGGACATGTTCTTTGTTGGAGAGAAAAACTAGCAGATTGATCATTAAGTGAAGTTAACTTCGAGAAAGTTGGCCAAGCATAGATAGATGGAGCTGGCCATTGTCTTTTCACGCTCTCGGGTTTTTGGTCTCATTAGGTAGTTCAGACATCACAACTGAGTAGTCACTGGTTGCACCAGAAACATGGGTAGATCTAATGGGTGCTAAATTAGTGGTGACCATTGATGAGAAGATCTGCATATGGGAAGAAAAAGACAAGAACAAGTCCAAAGACATGCTGGGGCTCCTGTTGACTGCCGCTTCCAGTAGCAAGATAACCAATCCCTTCTCCCTTTTTGACTCAAGCCCTCATCATCTGAAGTTCTCATGTTCTGGCTGAACAATGGTAGCCAGTTGCCTCGGTACTAGACATTTGGAGATTATGTCAGATCTATCAACCCATTTTAGTGAGAAACATCCTGTTATGTGTTGCATGTTCATTTAGATTTATACCATGTCGAGGCTTGTTCCTTGTCCTATTCCCCCTGGTTTGAACTGCTAGGTGACCCAGATCTTGATCCTGACCTATTTCCTGGATATAACCCTAACCCCTCCTTGGGAATGTTAATTTCAGACATGTTGTTCAATTCCTGCTTCTGCTCCTTTGGCTACTTTCTTGACTACATTCATGTCTTATCTGCTAGCCTGTCACATCCTGACTGCTCTTCAGGCTCTTCTGCTCCCAACCATGCTACTACCATAATCCATGGCTATTATGGGGTTCAAAAACTGGAGATCATCCTGCAACAAAGTCCATACCTCCTTGAATGGGGAACACCAGGGAGACTCTTGTGCTCCAGACTAATCTGCACCAAATGGATTGCAACATGGATACTCCACATCTCCAGTACACGTCCATAACACTGGACTGATCTCTTCATCAGGAACATTGCAGTGAATATTGGATTTTTCTTGAATAAGAAACCAAGGTTTTTGTTTTAGTCAAATAAATTCCTGATCTTAAAGTACAACTCCGTTTTGTTTTTACCATTGCCAGAGTGTTATCACTAATGTAATTTCCCTGCCCCTAGTAAGATTCTTCCAAGATGCCATCTTCTTCTCTTCTCTGCACCACTCTGGTCATCTTCTGCAGTTTGTGACCTGCTAGACCGCTACAGTGTTTGCTGGGCGAGGTGGGGGCCTCTTATTAATGTAAGTCCATGAAAGCCAGAATTAGGCCAGAACAAGGCCCTCATAGACTTAAACTGAAAGCTTGTCACCATTACATCTGACTGTCAGTTAGGAGCTGCAATCACAAGATGGTGGAGTGGGACCAGAGCGGTGCCAGGAAAAGTAGAAGACAGTGGCTGTTAAGTTTAAGACTAGGGTCAGGGAACATATCACTATGGTGCAAAAACTAAAAAAAAACAAACACAGAACTGGTGCTTTAATTGCCAAAAGGATATTAGATATATTGGACAGCCCTCCTAAATATCACAAGACAACAGACGCAGATTATTACTGAACATCTGCTTATCTAACCACACCACTGAACTGCCGCCGCCGTACCTCATATGTGGTTCTGATATATTACCTTTACTTACGTCTTCTTGTAAGACCACATGCCAATGGAATAAAAAGTAACCTAGAGGCCCCATAGCAAAATGTGAAATTGGGCCCCACTCTTCAATAACCACCATCAGCAGGAAGTTCAGAACTTTTGAGTAACCAGGGACGTACCTAGGGGGCAGGTGGGGCATTTGCCTCGTGAGCAGTCATCAGAGAGCCGCCATAAGGCTGCCTGATGCGGTGGTCCAAGGTGTCTCCCCCACAGCTGCATTTTACCACTCCCTGTAGTGGGATTCGGCAGTTCTCTGAGCCAGCTGACAAGATGACAGCCGGCTCAGAGAAGGTATAGCGCGCTGGCTACCAGCAATCAACTGTATTTGTGTGCTTCATATGGAAGTATAATTAAAGCCCTGACCACAGGCACTTCCAGGTCAGGGTGATGTCAGCAGCCTAATCAGATCATCTGATCATACCTCTGACACCATTAGTCGGCGCCACAGAAGCACGTACAATGTTGGTGGTAAGTGCTCCAGTGGAGGTAAAGACACCGAAAATTTATTGTAATAGGGAGGGGAGGGATTTGTGGACAAAGTATGGGGAGCAAGAGAAGGGATGGGTGCAGACACAGTATTAGGAGTGAGGAAGAGGGGGTGGGGGTGGACACAGTATGGGTAACGATGGAGGAATGGGAGCAGACATTGTATTGGGAGCAAGGGAGGGTTGGATGGGTGCAGACACAGTATTAGGAGTGAGGGAGGGGGGATGGGTGCAGACAGTGTGGGGAGCGAGGGCGGAATGGGTGCCGACATTGTATTGGGAACAAGGGAGGGTGGGATGGATGCAGGCCCAGTATGGAGAGTGAAGGGGGTGCAGACACAGTATGGGGAGCAAGAGGGGATGGGTTCAGACACCATATTGGGAGCAAGGGAGGGGGGAATGGGTGCAGACACTATATTGGGAGCTAGGGAGGGGAGATGGGTATGAGGAGCGAAGTGGGATAGATGTGGACACAGTATGGGGATGTGAGGGGCATGGGTGTGGACAAAGTGTGGGGAGCAAGGAGGATGTGTGGGGAGTGAAGAGGGATGGGTGCGTGTAATATATTCACTGTCAGGATTCAGCTCTGCTTGCAGGTTCTAGCAGTCATCACATGCTCACTTCACACATATGCGATTTTCATACTTACGGTCACGTGACAAGTAGCTTTTCTTCTTGCTTCTCTCAGTTTTTCACTGAACATTGAGAGAAATACAAAGAGCATCATGGCTTGGGTTTACATCATGCCTCGCATCAAGCCATTGTTTGGTCTAGTAAGTGAAGAAGGAACCAAAGATGGTTGGGTGCCAGAAGACACCAAAGAAGATCCAGTGGAGACCAGATCAAAGAAGTCGTCCAGACTGGAATGGGGCTGCATGGCGGTATCGGTGAGGGCGAGTGAGTATAATTTTTTTAATCCTTTCCCAGCCATTTATAATCTAGTAAAATGATAGGTGGTCGACTGCGATATTCCTGGATTTGGCAGAACCGAGTTGCAAAAAAATTATTTTTTTGCACAGTTGGAGCCAAATTCTATTAGCTTGAAATCAAAACTTGCTCATCAATATTTCCTAGAATATTCTTTCAATAAAAGATCACTCATGGCCGGAAGAAATTTTGTAGAACCAAAGATCTTTTATTTGACTTTCGTCATGAATAAAATAAGATCAAGCACCACCGTTGTCATTTCAGACGATGATGGTCCATAATCAGTTGGCTAAAATGATCGTTCCTTCTTAAGTTTTGTTTATGATCGGAAAACTGAAGTGAGTACAACCACCATGGGAAACCTATAAGTCTTCTCCCGCTTTAGTCAATTCTCGTTATCTGGGTCTTGTTACAGAATGATACCACGCTAAACACCTGTATCCCTCTAATATTATCCTAAAAAAAAAATGTTCCACCCGGAGCAGGAGGTGCTGGCAATTCCCAAACAAAGCCCATTAAAATGTGTCAAGGTGGTTTTTTTAAGCGACGGGACTTCAAAGTCCAAATGTTAAAGTGGATTTTATAGTGGAAAATATACATTTGCGCTAAATGCAGATCTACAAAGAGGGAAACATATGGTAACCTTAAGGTGCTAGTTTGCATTAATGAAACTGCAGACCATGTGTCAGGCTTGAGACTGAGCTCGAATGGAAGCACGGAGAGAAGTCTACTGGTCTAAGCCATGTTGTATGTCACAGTGTTTCCCTTTTCCCCGGGTAATCTATCATAATCTATCATGTGTGTCCATATTATGTCAGCACTCATAAACTAAAATAAAATAAAAACCTCATAAACTGACTGAGGAAATGCAAAAATATATTTTTAACCATTCGGTCATTCTACCTCTCTGATCCAAGGCCAGTTTAATATCACAGATTGGCCCCGATGCCGCAGGCTGCAATCATCAGAGGGCGTTAAACAATCATCTGATTTCTGTGATGTGCAGAAATAGAATCAAAAGGCGGCACAAATTCTCCTTTGGCTCCCACCTTTTAGTAACTAGAGAGGGTCTAATCGGACATAAAAGGAACATTTAGCCACCAATACTGGAAGAAGAAACGTATGCAAGTGACCAAATCATCAGCAAACATTCCCATAGCTTCCACTCCGCGTAGTTACACTGTGCAGTACCTCGATGTGTGTTTCGCATTAAAGCTTTGGCAGGGGGTAGTGTTGCTAAACCCATAGGATTTATGTAGGGCATCTTTCAGTAATGTATTGGATATTTCACTGTGTGTATTATCTCTGTACTGTGATTTCACTGTGTGTATGGTATCTGTACTGTGACATCACTGTGTGTATTATCCCTGTACTGTGACATCACTGTGTGCATTATGGTTCTACTGTGACATCACTGTGTGTATTATCCCTGTACTGTGACAACATTGTGTGTATTATTCCTGTACTGTGACATCACTGTATGTATTGTACCTGTACTGTGACATCACTGTGTGTATTATCGCTGTACTGTGACATCACTGTGTTTAATCTGTCTGTACTGTGACATCACTGTGTGTATTATCCCTGTACTGTGACATCACTGTGTGTATTATCCCTGTACTGTGACATCACTGTGTGTATAATCCCTGTACTGTGACATCACTTTGTTTATAATCTCTGTACTGTGACATCACTGTGTGCATTATCCCTGTACTGTACATCACTGTGTGTGCTATCCCTGTACTCTAACATCACTGTGTGTAATATCCAAATACTGTGACATCACTGTGTACATTATATCTGTACTGTGACATCACTGTGTGTATTATCCCTGTACTGTGAATTCACTGTTTGTATTATCTCTGTACTGTGACATCATTGTGTATATTATCTCTGTACTGTGACATCACTGTGTGTATTATAACTGTACTGTGACAACACTGTGTTTATTATCCCTGTACTGTGACAATACTGTGTGTATTATCTCTGCACTGTGACGTCACTGAGTGTATTATCACTGTTCTGTGACATTACTGTGTATTATCTCTCTACAGAGACAACACTGTGTATATTATCCCTGTAATGTGACATCACTGAGTGTATTATCCTTGTACTGTGACATCACTGTTAGTATTATCTCTGTACTGTGACATCACTGTGTGTATTATCCCTGTACTGTGACATCACTGTGTTTATTATCTCTGTACTGTGACATCACTGCGTGTATTATCTCTGTACTCTGACATCACTGTGTGTATTATCTCTGTACTGAGGCATCACTGTGTTTATTATCCCTGTAATGTGACATCACTGTGTATATTATCTCTTTACTCTGACATCACTGTGTTTATAATCCCTGTACAGGGATATCACTGCGTGTATTATCCCTGTACTGTGACATCACTGTGTGTATTATCACTGTATTGTGACATCACAGTGTGTATTATCTCTGTTCTGTGACATCACTGTGTGTATTATCCCTGTACTGTGACATCACTGTGTGCATTGTCTCTGTACTGTGATGTCGCTGAGTGTATTATCCCAGTACTGTGACATCACTGTGTATATTATCTCTGTACAGTGACAACACTGTGTGTATTATCCCTGTACTGTGACATCACGGAGTGTATTATCCTTGTACTGTGACATCACTGTTTTTATTATCTCTGTACTGTGACATCACTGTGTGTATTATCCCTGTACAGTGATATCACTGTGTTTACTATCTCTGTACTGTGACATCACTGTGTGTATTATCCCTGTACTGTGACATCACTGTGTGTGTTATCTCTGTACTGTGACATCACTGTGTGTATTATGCCTGTACTGTGATATCACTGTGTGTATTGTTCCTGTACTGTGACATCACTGTGTGTATTGTACCTGTTTTGTGACATCACTGTGTCTATTGTACCTGTACTGTGACATCACTGTGTGTATTAACCCTGTACTGTGACATCACTGTAGGTATTATCTCTGTACTGTGACATCACTGTGTGCATTGAATCTGTACTGTGACATCACTGTGTGTATTATCCCTGTACTGTGACATCACTGTGTGTATTATTCATGTATTGTGACATCACTGAGTGTATTGTACATATACTGTGACATCACCGTGTGTATTATCCCTGTACTGTGACATCACTGTGTGTATTGTCCCTGTACTGTCACACCACTGTGTTTATTATCTCTGTACTGTGACATCACTGTGTGTGATATCCCTGTACTGTGACATCACTGTGTGTATTATCCCTGTACTGTGACATCACCGTGTGTATTATCCCAGTACTGTGACATCACTGTGTGTATTATCCCAGTACTGGGACATCACTGTGTGTATTATCTCTGTACTGTGACGTCATTGTGTATATTATCTCTGTACTGTGACATCACTGTGTGTATTATACCTGTACTGTGACATCACTGTGTTTATTATCTCTGTACTGTGACATCACTGTGTTTATTATCTCTGTACTGTGACATCAATGTGTGTATTATCCCTGTACTGTGACATCACTGTGTGTACTATCCCTGTACTGTGAAATCAGTGTGTATTATCTCTGTACTGTGACAACACTGTGTGTATTATCTCTGTACTGTGACATCACTGTGGGTATTATCACTGAATTGTGACATCACAGTGTGTATTATCTCTGTACTGTGACATCACTGTGTGTTATCCTTGTACTGTGACATCACTGTGTGTATTATCCCTGTACTGTGACATCACTGTGTATTATCCCTGTACTGTGACATCACTGTGTGTATTATCTCTGTACTATGACATCACTGTGTGTATTATCCCTGTAATGTGACATCACTGTGTGTATTATCTCTGCACTGTGACATCACTGTGTGTATTTTCCCTGTACTGTGACAACACTGTGTATATTATCTCTGTACTGTGACATCACTGTGTGCATTATCCCTGTACTGTTACATCACTGTGTGTATTATCCCTGTACTGTGACATCACTGTGTGTATTATCCCTGTACTGTGATATCACTGTGTTTATTATCCCGGTACTGTGATATCACTGTTTATTTTCCCTGTACTGGGACATCTCTGTGTCTATTATCCCTGTACTGTGACATCACTGTGTGTATTATCCCTGTACTGTGACATCACTGTGTTTATTATCCCTGTACTGTGACATCACTGTGTGTATTATCCCTCTACTGTGACATCACTGTGTGTATTATCTTTGTACTGTGACATCACTGTGTGTATTATCTCTGTACTGTGATGTCACTGTGTGTATTATTCCTGTACTCTGACATCACTGTGTGTATATTATCTCTGTTCAGTGACATCACTGTGTGTATTATCCCTGTACTGTGACATCACTGAGTGTATTATTCCTGTACTGTGACATCACTGTGTTTTATCCCTGTACTTAGACATCACAGTGTTTATTATCTCTGTACTGTGACATCACTGTGTGTATTATCCCTGTACTGTGACATCACTGTGTTTATTATCCCTGTACTGTGACATCACTGTGTGTGTTATCTCTTTACTGTGACATCCCTGTGTTTAATATCCCTGTACTGGGACATCACTGTGTGTATTATCACTGTATTGTGACATCACATTGTGTATTATCTCTGTACTGTGACATCACTGTGTGTATTATCCCTGTACTGTGACATCACTGTGTGTATTATCCCTGTACTGTGACATCACTGTGTTTATTATCCCTGTACTGTGATATCACTGTGTTTATTTTCCCTGTACTGTGACATCACAGTGTCTATTATCCATGTACTGTGACATCACAGTGTGTATTAACCCTGTACTGTGACATCACTATGTTTATTATCCCTGCACTGTCACATCACTGAGCGTATTATCCCTGTACTGTGAAATCACTGTGTGTATTATCCCTGTACTGTGACATCACTGTGTATTATACCTGTACTGTGACATCACTGTGTCTATTATCTCTGTACTGTAACATCACTGTGTGTATTATCTTTGTACTGTGACGTCACTGTGTGTATTATCCCTGTACTCTGTCAACACTGTGTTTATTATCTCTGTACTGTGACATCACTGTGCTTATTATCCTTGTACTGTGACATCAGTGTGTGTATTATCCCTGTACTGTGACATCACTGTGTGTATTATCCTTGTACTGTGACATCACTGTTTGTATTATCCATGCACTGTGACATCACTGTGTGTATTAACCCTATACTGTGACATCACTCTGTGTATTATCCCTGTACTGCGACATCACTGTGTGTATTATACTTGCACTGTGACATCACTGTGTATATTATCCCTATACCGTGACATCAAAGTGTGTATTATCCCTGTAATATGACATCACTGTGTATATTATCCTTGTACTGTGACATCACTGTGTGTATTATCTCTGTACTGTGACATCACTGTGTGTATTATCCCTGTACTGTGACATCACTGTGTCTATTATCCATGTACTGTGACATCACTGTGTGTATTATCCCTGTACTGTGACATCACAGTGTGTATTAACCCAGTACTGTGAGATCACTATGTTTATTATCCTTGTAATGTGACATCGCTGTGTGTTTTATCCCTGCAATGTGACATCACTGTGTGTATAATCTCTGTACAGTGACATCACTGCTTGTATTATCCCTGTATTGTGACATCACTGTGTTTATTATCTCTGTACTGTGCCATTACTGTGTGCATTATCCTGTACTGTACATCACTTTGTGTGTTATCCTTGTATTTTGACATTAGTCTGTGTATTATCCCTGTACTGTGACATCATTGTGTATATTATCTCTGTACTGTGACATCACTGTGTGTATTATAACTGTACTGTGACAACACTGTGTTTATTATCTCTGCACTGTGACATCACTGTGTTTATTATCCCTGTACTGTGACATTACTGTGTGTATTATCTCTGCACTGTGACGTCACTGAGTGTATTATCACTGTTCTGTGACATTACTGTGTGTATTATCTCTGTACAGTGACAACACTGTGTATATTATCCATGTAATGTGACATCACTGAGTGTATTATCCTTGTACTGTGACATCACTGTGTGTATTATCCCTGTACTGTGACATCACTGTGTTTATTATCTCTGTACTGTGACATCACTGCGTGTATTATCTCTGTACTGAGGCATCACTGTGTTTATTATCCCTGTAATGTGACATCACTGTGTATATTATCTCTTTACTCTGACATCACTGTGTTTATAATCCCTGTACAGGGATATCACTGCGTGTATTATCCCTGTACTGTGACATCACTGTGTGTATTATCACTGTATTGTGACATCACAGTGTGTATTATCTCTGTTCTGTGACATCACTGTGTGTATTATCCCTCTACTGTGACATCACTGTGTGTATTGTCTCTGTACTGTGATGTCGCTGAGTGTATTATCCCAGTACTGTGACATCACTGTGTATATTATCTCTGTACAGTGACAACACTGTGTGTATTATCCCTGTACTGTGACATCACGGAGTGTATTATCCTTGTACTATGACATCACTGTTTTTATTTTCTCTGTACTGTGACATCACTGTGTGTATTATCCCTGTACAGTGATATCACTGTGTTTACTATCTCTGTACTGTGACATCACTGTGTGTATTATCCCTGTACTGTGACATCACTGTGTATTATCTCTGTACTGTGACATCACTGTGTGTTTTATCCCTGTACTGTGATATCAATGTGTGTATTGTTCCTGTACTGTGACATCACTGTGTGTATTGTACCTGTTTTGTGACATCACTGTGTCTATTGTACCTGTACTGTGACATCACTGTGTGTATTAACCCTGTACTGTGACATCACTGTAGGTATTATCTCTGTACTGTGACATCACTGTGTGCATTGAATCTACACTGTGACATCACTGTGTGTATTATCCCTGTACTGTGACATCACTGTGTGTATTATTCATGTATTGTGACATCACTGAGTGTATTGTACCTATACTGTGACATCACCATGTGTATTATCCCTGTACTGTGACATCACTGTGTGTATTGTCCCTGTACTGTGACACCACTGTGTTTTTTATCTCTGTACTGTGACATCACTGTGTGTGATATCCCTGTACTGTGACATCGCTGTGTGTATTATCCCTGTACTGTGACATCACCGTGTGTATTATCCCTGTACTGTGACATCACTGTGTGTATTATCCCAGTACTGGGACATCACTGTGTGTATTATCTCTGTACTGTGACGTCATTGTGTATATTATCTCTGTACTGTGACATCACTGTGTGTATTATACCTGAACTGTGACATCACTGTGTTTATTATCTCTGTACTATGACATCACTGTGTTTATTATCTCTGTACTGTGACATCAATGTGTGTATTATCCCTGTACTGTGACATCACTGTGTGTACTATCCCTGTACTGTGAAATCAGTGTGTATTATCTCTGTACTGTGACAACACTGTGTGTATTATCTCTGTACTGTGACATCACTGTGTGTATTATCCCTGTACTCTGACATCACTGTGTATATTATCTCTGTTCAGTGACATCACTGTGTGTGTTATCCCTGTACTGCGACATCACTGTGTGTATTATCCCTGTACTCTGTCAACACTGTGTGTATTATATCTGTACTGTGACATCACTGTGTGTATTATCTCTGTACTGTGACATCACTGTGTTTATTATCTCTGTACTGTGACATCACTGTGTGTAATACCCCTGTACTCTGTCAACACTTTGTGTATTACATCTGTACTGTGACATCACTGTGTGTATTATCTCTGTACTGTGACATCACTGTGTTTTTTACCCCTGTACTGTGACATCACTGTGTGTGTTATCTCTTTACTGTGACAACACTGTGTTTATTATCTCTGTACTGTGACATCACTGTGTTTATTATCCCTGTACTTTGACATCACTGTGTGTATTATCCTTGTACTGTGACATCACTGTGTGTAATATCACTGAATTGTGACATCACAGTGTGTATTATCTCTGTACTGTGACATCACTGTGTGTGTTATCCTAGTACTGTGACATCACTGTGTGTATTATCCCTGTACTGTGACATCACTGTGTTTATTATCCCTGTACTATGACATCACTGTGTGTATTATCCCTGTACTGTAACATCACTGTGTATTATCCCTGTACTGTGACATCACTGTGTGTATTATCTCTGTACTATGACATCACTGTGTGTATTATCCCTGTAATGTGACATCACTGTGTGTATTATCTCTGCACTGTGACATCACTGTGTGTATTTTCCCTGTACTGTGACAACACTGTGTATATTATCTCTGTACTGTGACATCACTGTGTGCATTATCCCTGTACTGTTACATCACTGTGTGTATTATCCCTGTACTGTGACATCACTATGTGTATTATCCCTGTACTGTGACATCACTGTGTTTATTATCCCGGTACTGTGATATCACTGTTTATTTTCCCTGTACTGGGACATCTCTGTGTCTATTATCCCTGTACTGTGACATCACTGTGTGTATTATCCCTGTACTGTGACATCACTGTGTTTATTATCCCTGTACTGTGACATCACTGTGTGTATTATCCCTCTACTCTGACATCACTGTGTGTATTATCTCTGTACTGTGACATCACTGTGTGTATTATCTCTGTACTGTTATTTCACTGTGTGTATTATTCCTGTACTCTGACATCACTGTGTGTATATTATCTCTGTTCAGTGACATCACTGTGTGTATTATCCCTGTACTGTGACATCACTGAGTGTATTATTCCTGTACTGTGACATCACTGTGTCTTATCCCTGTACTTAGACATCACAGTGTTTATTATCTCTGCTGTACTGTGACATCACTGTGTGTATTATCCCTGTACTCTGTCAACACTGTGTGTATTATATCTGTACTGTGACATCACTGTGTTTATTATCCCTGTACTGTGACATCACTGTGTGTGTTATCTCTTTAATGTGACATCACTGTGTTTAATATCCCTGTACTGTGATATCACTGTGTGTATTATCCCTGTACTGGGACATCACTGTGTGTATTATCACTGTATTGTGACATCACATTGTGTATTATCTCTGTACTGTGACATCACTGTGTGTATTATCCCTGTACTGTGACATCACTGTGTGTATTATCCCTGTACTTTGACATCACTGTGTTTATTATCCCTGTACTGTGATATCACTGTGTTTATTTTCCCTGTACTGTGACATCACAGTGTCTATTATCCATGTACTGTGACATCACAGTGTGTATTAACACTGTACTATGACATCACTATATTTATTATCCCTGTACTGTCACATCACTGAGCGTATTATCCCTGTACTGTGAAATCACTGTGTTTATTATCCCTGTACTGCGACATCACTGTGTGTATTATCCCTGTACTGTGACATCACTGTGTATTATACCTGTACTGTGACATCACTGTGTCTATTATCTCTGTACTGTAACATCACTGTGTGTATTATCTTTGTACTGTGACGTCACTGTGTGTATTATCCCTGTACTCTGTCAACACTGTGTTTATTATCTCTGTACTGTTACATCACTGTGCTTATTATCCTTGTACTGTGACATCAGTGTGTGTATTATCCCTGTACTGTGACATCACTGTGTGTATTATCCTTGTACTGTGACATCAGTGTGTGTATTATCCCTGTACTGTGACATCACTGTGTGTATTATCCCTGTACTGTGACATCACTGTGTGTATTAACCCTGTACTGTGACATCACTCTGTGTATTATCCCTGTACTGCGACATCACTGTGTGTATTATACTTGCACTGTGACATCACTGTGTATATTATCCCTATACCAAGACATCAAAGTGTGTATTATCCCTGTAATATGACATCACTGTGTATATTATCCTTGTACTGTGATATCACTGTGTGTATTATCTCTGTACTGTGACATCACTGTGTGTATTATCCCTGTACTGTGACATCACTGTGTCTATTATCCATGTACTGTGACATCACTGTGTGTATTATCCCTGTACTGTGACATCACAGTGTGTATTAACCCAGTACTGTGAGATCACTATGTTTATTATCCTTGTAATGTGACATCACTGTGTGTATTATCCTGTGCTGTGACAACACTGTGTTTATTATCCCTGTACTGTGACATCACTGTGTTTATTATCCCTATACTGTGACATCACTGTGTATTATCCCTGTACTGTGACATCACTGTGTGTATTATCTCTGTACTATGACATCACTGTGTTTATTATCCCTGTAATGTGACATCACTGTGTGTATTATCTCTGTACTGTGACATCACTGTGTGTATTATCCCTGTACTGTGACATCACTGTGTGTATTATCCCTGTACTGTGAAATCACTGTGTTTATTATCCCTGTACTGTGATATCATTGTGTTTATTTTCCCTGTACTGTGACACCACTGTGTCTATTATCCATGTACTGTGACATCACAGTGTGTATTAACCCTGTTCTGTGACATCACTATGTTTATTATCCCTGTTCAGTGACATCACTGAGTGTATTACCCCTGTACTGTGACATCACTGTGTTTATTATCTCTGTACTGTGACATCACTGTGTGTATTATCCCTGTACTGTGACATCACTGAGTATTATCCCTGTACTGTGACATCACTGTGTGTATTATCTCTGTACTGTGACAACACTGTATATATTATCTCTGTACTGTGACATCGCTGTGTGTATTATCTCTGTACTGTGACGTCACTGTGTGTATTATTCCTGTACTCTGACATCACTGTGTATGTTATCTCTGTTCAGTGACATCACTGTGTGTATTATCCCTGTACTGTGACATCACTGTGTGTATTATCTCTGTACTGTGACATCACAGTGTTTATTATCTCTGTACTGTGACAACACTGTGTGTATTATATCTGTACTGTGACATCACTGTGTGTATTGTCTCTGTACTGTGACATCATTGTGTTTATTATCCCTGTACTGTGACATCACTGTGTGTGTCATCTCTTTACTTTGACATCACTTTGTATAATATCCCTGTACTGTGTTATCACTGTGTGTATTATCCCTGTACTGTGACATCACTGTGTGAATTATAACTGTATTGTGACATCACAGTGTGTATTATCCCTGTACTGTGACATCACTGTGTGTATTATCCCTGTACTGTGACATCACTGTGTATTATCCCTGTACTGTGACATCACTGTGTGTATTATCTCTGTACTGTGACATCACTGTGTGTATTATCTCTGTACTGTGACTTCACTGTGTGTATTATCCCTGCACTCTGAAATCACTGTGTATATTATCTCTGTTCAGTGAGATTACTGTGTGCAATATCCCTGTACTGTGACATCACTGAGTGTAGTATCCCTGTACTGAGACATCACTGTGTGTATTATCTCTGTACTGTGACATCACTGTGTGTATTATCCCTGTTCTATGACATCACTGTGTGTATTATCTCTGTACTGTGACGTCACTGTGTGTATTATTCCTGTACTCTGACATCACTGTGTATGTTATCTCTGTTCAGTGACATCACTGTGTGTATTATCCCTGTACTGTGACATCACTGTGTGTATTATCTCTGTACTGTGACATCACAGTGTTTATTATCTCTGTACTGTGACATCACTGTGTGTATTATCCCTGTACTCTGTCAACACTGTGTGTATTATATCTGTACTGTGACATCACTGTGTGTATTGTCTCTGTACTGTGACATCATTGTGTTTATTATCCCTGTACTGTGACATCACTGTGTGTGTCATCTCTTTACTTTGACATCACTTTGTTTAATATCCCTGTACTGTGTTATCACTGTGTGTATTATCCCTGTACTGTGACATCACTGTGTGTATTATAACTGTATTGTGACATCACAGTGTGTATTATCCCTGTACTGTGACATCACTGTGTGTATTATCCCTGTACTGTGACATCACTGTGTATTATCCCTGTACTGTGACATCACTGTGTGTATTATCTCTGTACTGTGACATCACTGTGTGTATTATCTCTGTACTGTGACTGCACTGTGTGTATTATCCCTGCACTCTGAAATCACTGTGTATATTATCTCTGTTCAGTGAGATTACTGTGTGCAATATCCCTGTACTGTGACATCACTGAGTGTAGTATCCCTGTACTGAGACATCACTGTGTGTATTATCTCTGTACTGTGACATCACTGTGTGTATTATCCCTGTACTCTGTCAACACTGTGTGTATTATATCTGTACTGTGACATCACTGTGTATATTATCTCTGTACTGTGACATCACTGTGTTTATTATCTCTGTACTGTGACATCACTGTGTGTATTATATCTGTACTGTGACATCACTGTGTTTATTATCTCTGCACTGTGACATCACTGTGTGTATTATCGCTGTACTGTTACATCACTGTGTGTATTATCCCTGTACTGTGACATCAGTGTGTATTATCCCTGTACTGTGACATCACTGTGTTTATTATCCCTGCACTGTGACATCACTGTTTGTATTATCTTTGTACTTTGACATCACTGTGTGTATTATCTCTGTACTGTGAGGTCACTGTGTGCATTATACCTGTACCGTGACATCACTGTGTTTATTATCTCTGTTCAGTGACATCACTCTGTGTATTATCCCTGTATTGTGACATCACTGAGTGTATTATCCCTGTACTGTGACATCACTGTTTGTATTATCTCTGTACTGTGACATCACTGTCTGTATTATCTCTGTACTGTGACATCCCTGTGTTTATTATCTCTGTACTGTGACATCACTGTGTTTATTCTCTCTGAAATGTGACATCACTGTGTGTATTATCTCTGTACTGTGACATCACTGTCTATATTATCCCTGTTCTCTGTCAACACTTTGTGTATTATCTCTGTACTGTGACATCACTGTGTGTATTATCTCTGTACTGTCACATCAGTGTGTATTATCTCTGTACAGTGACATCACTGTGTGTATTATCCCTGTACTGTGACATCACTGTGTTTATTATCCCTGTATTGTGACATCACTGTGTGTATTATCCCTGAACTGTGACATCACTGTGTTTATTATCTCTGTACTGTAACATCACTGTGTTTATTCTCTCTGTAATGTGACATCACTGTGTGTATTATCTCTATACTGTGATATCACTGTGTTTATTATCTCTGTACTGTGACATCACTGTGTGTATTATTCCCGAACTGTGACATCACTGTGTGTATTATCCCTGTACTGTGACATCACTGTGTTTATTATCTCTACACTGTGACATGACTGTGTGCATTATCCCTGTTCTCTACGTCACTGTGTTTATTATCCCTTTACTGTGACATCACTGTGTGCATTATCCCTGAACTGTGACATCAGTGTGTTTAATATCTCTGTAATATGACATCACTGTGTGTAATTTCCCTGTACTCTAACATCATTGTATGTAATATTTATGTAATGTGACATCACTGTGTACATGATATCTGTACTGTGTCATCACTGTGTATATTATTCCTGTACTCTGACATCACTGTGTGTATTCTCTCTGTACTGTGACATCATTGTGTATATTATCTCTGTACTGTGACATCGCTGTGTGTATTATACCTGTACTGTAACATCATTGTGTTTATTATCCCTGTACTGTGACATTACTGTGTGTATTATCCCTGTACTGTGACATCACTGTGTTTATTATCTCTGTTCAGTGACATCACTGTGTGTATTATCTCTGTACTGTGACAACACTGTATATATTATCTCTGCACTGTGACATCACTGTGTGTATTATCCCTGTACTGTGACGTCACTGTGTGTAGTATCCCTGTACTGTGACATCACTGTGTGTAATATCCCTGTACTGTGAAATCACTGTGTTTATTATCCCTGTACTGTGATATCATTGTGTTTATTTTCCCTGTACTGTGACATCACTGTGTCTATTATCCATGTACTGTGACATCACAGTGTGTATTAACCCTGTTCTGTAACACCACTATGTTTATTATCCGTGTTCAGTGACATCACTGAGTGTATTATCCCTGTACTGTGACATCACTGTGTGTATTATAACTGTATTGTGACATCACAGTGTGTATTATCCTGGTACTGTGACATCACTGTGTATTATCCCTGTACTGTGACATCACTGTGTATTATCCCTGTACTGTGACATCACTGTGTGTATTATCTCTGTACTGTGACATCACTGTGTGTATTATCTCTGTTCAGTGAGATTACTGTGTGCAATATCCCTGTACTGTGACATCACTGAGTGTAGTATCCCTGTACTGAGACATCACTGTGTGTATTATCTCTGTACTGTGACATCACTGTGTGTATTATCCCTGTACTCTGTCAACACTGTGTGTATTATATCTGTACTGTGACATCACTGTGTATATTATCTCTGTAGTGTGACATCACTGTGTTTATTATCTCTGTACTGTGACATCACTGTGTGTATTATCCCTGCTCTCTGTCAACACTGTGTGTATTATATCTGTACTGTGACATCACTGTGTGTATTATCTCTGTACTGTGACATCACTGTGTTTTTTACCCCTGTACTGTGACATCACTGTGTGTGTTATCTCTTTACTGTGACATCACTGTGTTTATTATCTCTCTACTGTGACATCACTGTGTTTATTTTCCCTGTACTGTGACATCACTGTGTGTATTATCCCTGTTCTATGACATCACTGTGTGTATTATCCCTGTACTGTGACATCACTGTGTGTATTGTCTCTATACTGTGACATCACTGTTTTTATTATCCCTGTACTCTGACATCACTGTGTGTGTTATCTCTTTACTGCGACATCACTGTGTTTAATATCCCTGTACTGTGATATCACTGTGTGTATTATTCGTGTACTGTGACATCACTGTGTGTATTATAACTGTATTGTGACATCACAGTGTGTATTATCTCTGTACTGTGACATTACTGTGTGTATTATCCCTGTACTGTGACATCACTGTGTTTATTATCTCTGTACTATGATATCACTGTGTTTATTTTCCCTGTTCTGTGACATCACTGTGTCTATTATCCATGTACTGTGACATCACAGTGTGTATTATCCCTGTACTCTGAAATCACTGTGTATATTATCTCTGTTCAGTGAGGTTACTGTGTGTGATATCCCTGTACTGTGACATCAATGAGTGTATTATCCCTGTACTGTGACATCACTGTGTTTATTATCCATGTACTGTGACATCACTGTGTGTATTATCCCTGTACTGTGACATCACTGTGTATTATCCCTGTACTGTGACATAACTGTGTGTATTATCTCTGTACTGTGACGTCACTGTGTGTATTATCCCTGTACTCTGAAATCACTGTGTATATTATCTCTGTTCAGTGAGGTTACTGTGTGTGATATCCCTGTACTGTGACATCAATGAGTGTATTATCCCTGTACTGAGACATCACTGTGTGCATTATCTCTGTACTGTGACATCACTGTGTGTCTTATCCCTGTACTGTGACATCACAGTGTTTATTATCTCTGTACTGTGACATCACTGTGTGTATTATCCCTGTACTCTGTAAACACTGTGTGTATTATATCTGTACTGTGACATCAGTGTGTGTATTATCTCTGTACTGTGACATCACAGTGTTTATTATCTCTGTACTGTGACATCACTGTGTGTATTATCCCTGTACTCTGTCAACACTGTGTGTATTATATCTGTACTGTGACATCACTGTGTGTATTATCTCTATACTGTGACATCACTGTGTTTTTTACCCCTGTACTGTGACATCACTGTGTGTGTTATCTCTTTACTGTGACATCACTGTGTTTAATATCTCTGTACTGTGACATCACTGTGTATATTATCCCTGTACTGTGACATCACTATGTTTATTATCCCTGTACTGTGACATCACTGTGTGTATTATCTCTGTACTATGACATCACTGTGTGTATTATCCCTGTAATGTGACATCACTGTGTGTATTATCTCTGTACTGTGACAACACTGTATATATTATCTCTGCACTGTGACATCACTGTGTGTATTATCCCTGTACTGTGACGTCACTGTGTGTATTATCCCTGTACTGTGACATCACTGTGTGTAATATCCCTCTACTGTGAAATCACTGTGTTTATTATCCCTGTATTGTGATATCATTATGTTTATTTTCCCTGTACTGTGACATCACTGTGTCTATTATCCATGTACTGTGACATCACAGTGTGTATTAACCCTGTTCTGTAACATCACTATGTTTATTATCCCTGTTCAGTGACATCACTGAGTGTATTATCCCTGTACTGTGACATCACTGTGTTTATCATCCCTGTACTGTGACATCACTGTGTGTATTATCCCTGTACTGTGACATCACTGTGTATTATCCCTGTACTGTGACATCACTGTGTGTATTGTCTCTGTACTGTGACATCACTGTGTGTATTATCTCTGTACTGTGACGTCACTGTGTGAATTAGCCCTGTTCTCTGAAATCACTGTGTATATTATCTCTGTTCAGAGACATTACTGTGTGTGATATCCCTCTACTGTGACATCACTGAGTGTATTATCCCTGTACTGAGACATCACTGTGTGTATTATCTCTGTACTGTGACATCACTGTGTGTCTTATCCCTGTACTGTGACATCACAGTGTTTATTATCTCTGTACTGTGACATCACTTTGTGTATTATCCCTCTACTCTGTCAACACTGTGTGTATTATATCTGTACTGTGACATCACTGTGTGTATTATCTCTGTACTGTGACATCACTGTGTTTATTATCTCTGTACTGTGACATCACTGTGTGCATTATCCCTGTACTCTGTCAACACTGTGTATTATATCTGTACTTTGACATCACTGAGTGTGTTATCCCTGTACTGTGACGTCACTGTGTGTATTATCCCTGTACTGTGACATCACTGTGTGTAATATCCCTGTACTGTGAAATCACTGTGTTTATTATCCCTGTACTGTGATATCATTGTGTTTATTTTCCCTGTACTGTGACATCACTGTGTCTATTATCCATGTACTGTGACATCACAGTGTGTATTAACCCTGTTCTGTAACATCACTATGTTTGTTATCCCTGTTCAGTGACATCACTGAGTGTATTATCCCTGTACTGTGACATCACTGTGTTTATCATCCCTGTACTGTGACATCACTGTGTGTATTATCCCTGTACTGTGACATCACTGTGTATTATCCCTGTACTGTGACATCACTGTGTGTATTGTCTCTGTACTGTGACATCACTGTGTGTATTATCTCTGTACTGTGACGTCACTGTGTGTATTAGCCCTGTTCTCTGAAATCACTGTGTATATTATCTCTGTTCAGAGACATTACTGTGTGTGATATCCCTCTACTGTGACATCACTGAGTGTATTATCCCTGTACTGAGACATCACTGTGTGTATTATCTCTGTACTGTGACATCACTGTGTGTCTTATCCCTGTACTGTGACATCACAGTGTTTATTATCTCTGTATTGTGACATCACTGTGTGTATTATCCCTGTATTGTGACATCATTGTGTATATTATCTCTGTACTGTGACATCACTGTGTGTATTATCTCTGTACTGTGACATCACTGTGTTTATTATCTCTGTACTGTGACATCACTGTGTGCATTATCCCTGTACTCTGTCAACACTGTGTATTATATCTGTACTGTGACATCACTGAGTGTGTTATCCCTGTACTGTGACATCACTGTGTGTATTATCCCTGTACTGTGACATAACTATGTGTATTATCTCTGTACTGTGACATCACTGTGTGTATTATCCCTGTACTGTGACACCACTGTGTGTATAATCTCTGCATTGTGACTGCACTGTGTGTATTATCCTTGTACTGTGACACACTGTGTGTATTATCTCTGCATTGTGAAATCAGTGTGTGTAATAGCCCTGTACTATGACATCACTGTGTGTATTATCTCTGCATTGTGACATCACTGTGTGTATTATCCCTGTACTGTGACATTACTGTGTGCATGATCTCTGTACTGTGACATCACTGTGTGTATTATCCCTGTACTGTGACATCACTGTGTGTATTATTTCTGTACTGTGACATCACTGTGTGTATTACCTCTGTACTGTGATATCATTGTGTCTATTATCCCTGTACTGTGACATCACTGTGTGTATTATCCCTGTACTGTGACATCACTGTGTGTATTGTACCTGTACTGTGACATCACTGTGTGTATTGTAGCTGTACTGTGACATCACTGTGTGTATTATCCCTGTACTGTGACATCACTGTGTGCATTATCTCTGTACTGTGACATCACTGTGTGTATGGTATCTGTACTGTGACATCACTGTGTGTATTATCCCTGTACTATGAAATCACTGTGTGTATTATGGCTCTACTGTGACATCACTGTGTGTATTATCCCTGTACTGTGACAACATTGTGTGTATTATTCATGTACTGTGACATCACTGTATGTATTGTACCTGTTCTGTGACATCACTATGTGTATTATCGCTGTACTGTGACATCACTGTGTTTAATATCTCTGTACTGTGACATCACTGTGTGTATTATCCCTGTACTGTTACATCACTGTATGTATTATCTCTGTACTGTGACATCACTGTGTATATTATCCCTGTACTGTGACATCACTGTGTGTATTATCCCTGTACTGTGACATCACTGTGTGTATTATCCCTGTACTGTGACATCACTTTGTTTATTATCTCTGTACTGTGATATCACTTTGTGCATTATCCCTGTACTGTACATCACTGTGTGTGTTATCCCTGTACTGTGACATCACTGTGTATTATCCCTGTACTGCGACATCAATGTGTGTATTATCTCTGCACTGTGACATCACTGTGTGTTTTATTTCTTTACTGTGATGTCACTGTGTGTTTTATCCCTGTACTCTGAAATCACTGTGTATATTATCTCTGTTCAGTGACATTACCGTGTGTGATATCCCTGTACTGTGACATCACTGAGTGTATTATCCCTGTACTGAGACATCACTGTGTGTATTATCTCTGTACTGTCACATCACTGTGTGTATTATCCCTGTACTCCGTCAACACTGTGTGTATTTTATCTGTACTGTGACATCAATGTGTGTATTATCTCTGTACTGTGACATCACTGTGTTTATTATCTCTGTACTGTGACATCACTGTGTGTATTATCCCTGTACTCTATCAACACTTTGTGTATTATATCTGTACTGTGACATCACTGTGTGTATTATCTCTGTACTGTGACATCACTGTGTTTTTTACTCCTGTACTGTGACATCACTGTGTGTGTTATCTCTTTACTGTGACATCACTGTGTTTATTATCTCTGTACTGTGACATCACTCTGTTTATTATCCCTGTACTGTGACATTACTGTGTGTTTTATCCCTGTACTGTGACATCACTGTGTGTATTATCCCTGTACTGTGACATCACTGCGTGTATTATCCATGCGCTGTGACATCACTGTGTGTATTAACCCTGTACTGTGACATCAGTCTGTGTATTATCCCTGTACTGTGACATCACTGTGTGTATTATCCCTGTAATTTGACATCACTGTGTGCATTATCCCTGTACTGTGACATCACTGTGTGTATTATCTCTGTATAGTGACATCATTGTGTATATTATCTCTGTACTATGACATCACTGTGTGTATTATCCCAGTACTGTGACATCACTGTGTGTATTGTCTCTGTACTGTGACATCACTGTGTATATTATCCCTGTACTGTGACATCACTGTGTGTATTATCTCTGTACTGTGACATCACTGTGTGTATTATTACTGTACTGTGACATCACTGTGTGTATTATCTCTGCATTGTGACTGCACTGTGTGTATTATCCCTGTACTGTGACATCACTGTGTGTTTTCTTCCTGTACTGTGAAATAACTGTGTGTATTGTACCTGTACTGTGACATCACTGTGTGTATTGTATCTGTACTGTGACATCACTGTGTGTATTGTCCCTGTACTGTGTGACATCACTGTGTGTATTATCTCTGTACTGTGACATCACTGTGTGTATGGTATCTGTACTGTGACATCACTGTGTGTATTATCCCTGTACTTTGAAATCACTGTGTGTATTATGGCTCTACTGTGACATCACTGTGTGTATTATCCCTGTACTGTGACAACATTGTGTGTATTATTCCTGTACTGTGACATCACTGTATGTATTGTACCTGTACTGTGATATCTCTGTGTGTACTATCGCTGTACTGTGACATCACTGTGTTTAATCTTTCTGTACTGTGACATCACTGTGTGTATTATCCCTGTACTGTGACATCACTGTATGTATTATCCCTGTGCTGTGACATCACTGTGTGCATTATCCCTGTACTGTGACATCACTTTGTTTATTATCTCTGTACTGTGACATCACTATGTGCATTATCCCTGTACTGTACATCACTGTGTGTGTTATCCCTGTACTGTAACATCACTGTGTGTAATATCCAAATACTGTGACATCTCTGTGTACATAATATCTGTACTGTGACATCACTGTGTACATTATATCTGTACTGTGATATGACTGTGTACATAATATCTGTACTGTGACATCACTGTGTACATTATATCTGTACTGTGACATTACTGTGTGTATTATCCCTGTACTGTGACATCACTGTGTGTATTATCTCTGTACTGTGACATCATTGTGTATATTATCTCTGTTATGTGACATCACTGTGTGTATTATAACTGTACTGTGACAACACTGTGTTTATTATCTCTGTACTGTGACATCACTGTGTGTATTATCCCTGTACTGGGACATCACTGTATGTATTATCTCTGCACTGTGACATCACTGTGTATATTATCCCTGTACTGTGACATCACTGTGTGCATTATCCCTGTACTGTGACATCACTGTGTATATTATCTCTGTACAGTGACAACACTGTGTGTATTATCACTGTAATGTGATATCACTGAGTGTATTATCCTTGTACTGTGACATCACTGTTTGTATTATCTCTGTACTGTGACATCTCTGTGTGTAGTATCCCTGTACAGTGACATCACTGTGTTTATTATCCCTGTACTGTGACATCACTGTGTGTATTATCTCTGTACTGTGACATCACTGCGTGTATTATCTCTGTACTGTGACATCACTGAGTGTATTATCTCTGTACTGAGACATCACTGTGTTTATTATCACTGTACTGTGACATCACTGTGTGTATTATCTCTTTACTGTGACATCACTGTGTTTATAATCCCTGTACAGTGATATCACTATGTGTATTATCCCTGTACTGTGACATCACTGTGTGTATTATCTCTGTACTGTGACATCACTGTGTGTATTATCCCTGTACTGTGACATCACTGTGTGTATTGTCTCTGTACTGTGATGTCACTGAGTGTATTATCCCTGTACTGTGACATCACTGTGTATATTATCTCTGTACAGTGACAACACTGTGTGTATTATCCCTGTACTGTGACATCACTGAGTGTATTATCTTTGTACTGTGCAATCACTGTTTGTATTATCTCTGGACTGTGACATCACTGAGTGTATTATCCCTGTACAGTGATATCACTGTGTTTATTATCTCTGTACTGTGACATCACTGCGTGAATTATCCCTGTATTGTGACATCAATGTGCGTATTATCCCTGTACTGTGACATCACTGTGTTTATTATCTCTGTACTGTGACTTCACTGTGTGTATTATCTCTGTACTGTGACATCACTGAGTGTATTATCTCTGTACTCTGACATCACTGTGTTATTATCCCTGTACTGTGACATCACTGTGTGTATTATCTCTTTACTGTGATATCACTGTGTTTATAATCCCTGTACTGTGATCTCAGTGTGTGTATTATCCCTGCACTGTGACATCACTGTGTGTATTATCACTGTATTGTGACATCACAGTGTGTAATATCTCTGTACTGTGACATCACTGTGTGTATTATCCCTGTACTGTGACATCACTGTGAGTATTATCCCTGTACTGTGACATCACTGTGTGTATTATCCCTGTAATGTGACATCACTGTGTGTATTATCTCTATACTGTGACATCACTGTGTGTATTATCCCTGTAATGTGACATCTCTCTGTGTATTATCTCTGTACTGTGACACCACAGTGTGGATTATCCCTGGACAGTGACATCACTGTGTGTATTATCTCTGTACTGTGAAATCACTGTATGTATTATCCTTGTACTGTGACATCACTGTGTTTATTATCTCTGTAATATGACATCATTGTGTGTATTATCCCTGTACTCTAACATCACTGTATGTAATATTTATGTACTGTGACATCACTGTGCACATTATATCTGTACTGTGTCATCACTGTGTGTATTATGCCTGTATTCTGACATCACTGTGTGTATTATCTCTGTACTGTGACATCATTGTGTATATTATCTCTGTACTGTGACATCACTGTGTGTATTATACCTGTACTGTGACATCATTGTGTTTATTATCCCTCTACTGTGACATCACTGTTTGTATTATCGCTGTACTGTGACATCACTGTGTTTATTATCTCTGTTCAGTGACATCACTATGTATATTATCCCTGTACTGTGACATCACTGAGTGTATTATCCCTGTACTGTGACATAACTGTGTGTATTATCTCTGTACTGTGACATCACTGTATGTTTTATCCCTGTACTCTGTCAACACTGTGTGTATTATCCCTGTAGCGTGACATCACTGTGTTTTTTATCCCTGTACTGTGACATCACTGTGTTTATTGTCCCTGTACTATGACATCACTGTTTGTATTAACTCTGTACTGTGACATCACTGTGTGTATTTATCCCAGTACTGTGACATCACTGTGTGTATTATCTCTGTACTGTGACTGTTAGAACCTTGCTCTTAGGTTTTTTCCTTTGCTGGTCACATGACCTTGTTGGCCTATTTAATCCTGCTCCGCCCTTCTGGCTTTGCTGGACTTCATTGTATAACTACTTTCTAGCTAGCCTGTGCTCTGTATCTAACTCTGTTAGTTTGCTTGGTCTACGGACCTCAGTGTTCTATATATTTTGTTTGTTTGTCTGTCTGCTACTATTTCTGTTAGGAGGTGTCCCATTTTCCTCCCAGTCCTTAGTACTTGTAGGGATTCCTTCCCCACATCTATAGGTCTCCGTACAGACTAGCTTAGGACTTTAGCAGGTCTGATCGCAGGATCAGGTTCCCTGTTACATCGTAGGGATTCAGCTGAGTTCTATCGTAGGGACAGATCTCCTCTCTTTCCTTAGCTCTGGTAGCAGAACATAACAGTAAGTCCAGCCTGCAAATTCTCTAAGGAAAGATTTTTCTGTTCCATCATGGTGTCGGTTCAGGATTTGGCTCATCGCCTGCAGGGACTCCCTCTGGAGGAGGCCGAGCTCCGTCAGCACGTGAGTAACTGTCCTGGAGCACATTTCTTGGAGCCTAAGGTATGTTTGCCGGATTTATTTTTTGGTGAACACCGAGAATTTTTTTCATTTAAAAATGCTTGCTTATTGTATTTTCGTTTGAGACCCAAGTCCTCTGGGGATGAATCCCAGCGCATAGGGTTCATAATGTCACTTTTGCGCAAAGAGCCTCAGGAGTGGGCCTTTTCTTTGCAACCTAGTGATACATGCTTCAGATCAGTGGATAGTTTTTTTTCTGCTTTGGGACTATTATATGATGATCCTGACCGTGTCGCATCAGCTGAGACTGAGTTGAGACGTTTGAAACAGGGATCAGGTAATGTGGAAAAACCAGGATGTTGAGCAGTTCTTGCGTTGTTTTGTGGCAGACAATCAAGAGGGGTGGTCTGAGTTTCTGCCACTTGCTGAATTTGCTCTGAACAATCATACATCTTCTTCTGCTGGTTGTTCGCCTTTTTTTTGTTGTTCTGGGAGACATCCGTCGTTTGGGTCGTTCTCCAAGTTGGGATCTGCCGTGCCTGAGGAGGAGAATTTTTCCGGTGATTTGGAGAGAGTTTGGACGGATGTGCGTGGTAATCTTCAGGAGGCCAACAGAAAATCTAAAGACTACTTTGATAGGAAACGACAGGAGGTTTTGTTCGCTGTTGGTGACATGGTTTGGTTGTCCTCTAGGAATCTGCGGTTGAGGATTCCTTCTAAGAAATTGGGTCCCAAGTTTGTAGGGCCCTTTAAGGTGCTTCAGGTTGTCAACCAATCTGCTGTTAGGTTGGAGGTTCCTACCTCCTGGAGAATTAATCCGGTATTTCATGTCTCTCTGTTAAAAAAAGCTGTTGTGTCGGATGGTGACGCCTCTGCCTCTGTTCCTCCGGTGGTGGAGGACGGGGAATATGAAATTTCTCACATCCTTAACTCTAGACGGTATAGAGGTAGTTTGCAGTATCTTGTGGCCTGGAAAGGTTTCGGACCCGAGGATAACTCTTGGGTGAGGTTAGATGATGTTTCCGCGTCCAGACTTATCAGAGCGTTTCACAGGAGATTTCCTGATAAGCCTGGTCCTAGGGGATCCGGAGGATCCTCTTAGAAGGGGGGGTACTGTTAGAACCTTGCTCTTAGGTTTTTTCCTTTGCTGGTCACATGACCTTGTTGGCCTATTTAATCCTGCTCCGCCCTTCTGGCTTTGCTGGACTTCATTGTATAACTACTTTCTAGCTAGCCTGTGCTCTGTATCTAACTCTGTTAGTTTGCTTGGTCTACGGACCTCTATGTTCTATATATTTTGTTTGTTCGTCTGTCTGCTACTATTTCTGTTAGGAGGTGTCCCATTTTCCTCCCAGTCCTTAGTACTTGTAGGGATTCCTTCCCCACATCTATAGGTCTCCGTACAGACTAGCTTAGGACTTTAGCAGGTCTGATCGCAGGATCAGGTTCCCTGTTACATCGTAGGTATTCAGCTGAGTTCTATCGTAGGGACAGATCTCCTCTCTTTCCTTAGCTCTGGTAGCAGAACATAACAGTGACATCACTGTGTGTATTATCCCTGTACTGTGACATCACTGTTTGTATTATTCCCGTACTGTGACATCACTGTGTGTATTAACCCTGTACTGTGACATCACTGTGTTTATTATCTCTGTACTGTGATATGACTGTGTGCATTATCCCTGTACTGTACATCACTGTGTTTATTATCTCTGTACTGTGACCTCACTGTGTGTATTATCCCTGTACTGTGACATCACTGTGTGTTTTATCCCTGTACTGTGACATCACTGTGTTTATTATCTCTGTAATGTGACATCACTGTGTGTATTATCCCTGTACTCTAACATCACTGTATGTAATATTTATGTACTGTGACATCACTGTGTACATTATATCTGTACTGTGACATCACTGTGTGTATTAATCCTGTACTGTGACATCACTGTGTGTTTTACCTCTGTACTGTGACATCATTGTGTTAATTATCTCTGTACTGTGACATCACTGTGTGTATTATACCTGTACTGTGACATCACTGTGTTTATTATCTCTGCACTGTGACATCACTGTGTGTATTATCGCTGTACTGTTACATCACTGTGTGTATTATCCCTGTACTGTGACATCAGTGTGTATTATCCCTGTACTGTGACATCACTGTGTTTATTATCCCTGCACTGTGACATCACTGTTTGTATTATCTTTGTATTTTGACATCACTGTGTGTATTATCTCTATACTGTGAGGTCACTGTGTGCATTATACCTGTACAGTGACATCACTGTGTTTATTATCTCTGTTCAGTGACATCACTCTGTGTATTATCCCTGTACTGTGACATCACTGAGTGTATTATCCCTGTACTGTGACATCACTGTTTGTATTATCTCTGTACTGTGACATCACTGTCTGTATTATCTCTGTACTGTGACATCCCTGTGTTTATTATCTCTGTACTGTGACATCACTGTGTTTATTCTCTCTGAAATGTGACATCACTGTGTGTATTATCTCTGTACTGTGACATCACTGTCTATATTATCCCTGTTCTCTGTCAACACTTTGTGTATTATCTTTGTACTGTGACATCACTGTGTGTATTATCTCTGTACTGTCACATCAGTGTGTATTATCTCTGTACAGTGACATCACTGTGTGTATTATCCCTGTACTGTGACATCACTGTGTTTATTATCCCTGTATTGTGACATCACTGTGTGTATTATCCCTGAACTGTGACATCACTGTGTTTATTATCTCTGTACTGTAACATCACTGTGTTTATTCTCTCTGTAATGTGACATCACTGTGTGTATTATCTCTGTACTGTGATATCACTGTGTTTATTATCTCTGTACTGTGACATCACTGTGTGTATTATTCCCGAACTGTGACATCACTGTGTGTATTATCCCTGTACTGTGACATCACTGTGTTTATTATCTCTACACTGTGACATGACTGTGTGCATTATCCCTGTTCTCTACGTCACTGTGTTTATTATCCCTTTACTGTGACATCACTGTGTGCATTATCCCTGTACTGTGACATCAGTGTGTTTAATATCTCTGTAATATGACATCACTGTGTGTAATTTCCCTGTACTCTAACATCATTGTATGTAATATTTATGTAATGTGACATCACTGTGTACATGATATCTGTACTGTGTCATCACTGTGTATATTATTCCTGTACTCTGACATCACTGTGTGTATTCTCTCTGTACTGTGACATCATTGTGTATATTATCTCTGTACTGTGACATCGCTGTGTGTATTATACCTGTACTGTAACATCATTGTGTTTATTATCCCTGTACTGTGACATCACTGTGTGTATTATCCCTGTACTGTGACATCACTGTGTTTATTATCTCTGTTCAGTGACATCACTGTGTGTATTATCCCTGTACTGTGACATCACTGAGTGTATTATCCCTCTACTGTGACATCACTGTGTGTATTATCTCTGTGCTGTGACATCACTGTGTGTTTTATCCCTGTACTGTGACATCACTGTGTTTATTATCTCTGTACTGTGACATCACTGTATGTATTATCCCTGTACTCTGTCAAAACTGTGTGTATTATCTCTGTACCATGACATCACTGTGTTTATTATCCCTGTACGGTGACATCACTTTGTTTATTATCCCTGTACTGTGACATCACTGTGTTTATTGTTCCTGTACTGTGACATCACTGTTTGTATTAACTCTGTACGGTGACATCACTGTGTGTATTATTTCTGTACTGTGACATCACTGTGTGTATTATCCCTGTACTGTGACATCACTGTTTGTATTAACTCTGTACTGTGACATCACTGTATTTATCCCTGTACTGTGACATCATTGTGTTTATAATCTCTGTACTGTGATAACACTGTATGTATTATCCCAGAACTGTGTCATCACTGTGTGTATTATTTCTGTACTGTGACATCACTGTGTGTATTATCTCTGTACTGTGACATCACTGTGTGTACTATCTCTGTACTGTGACATCACTGTGCGTATTATCCCTGTACTGTGACATCACTGTGTTTATTATCCCTGTACTGTGATATCACTGTGTGTATTATCCCTGTATTGTGACATCACTGTGTGTATTATCCCTGTATTTTGACATCATTGTGTATATTATCTCTGTACTGTGACATCACTGTGTGTATTATACCTGTACTGTGACATCACTGTGTGTATTATCTCTGTACTGTGACATCACTGTGCGTATTATCCCTGTACTGTGACATCACTGTGTTTATTATCCCTGTACTGTGATATCACTGTGTGTATTATCCCTGTATTGTGACATCACTGTGTGTATTATCCCTGTATTGTGACATCATTGTGTATATTATCTCTGTACTGTGACATCACTGTGTGTATTATACCTGTACTGTGGCATCATTGTGTTTATTATCTCTGTACCGTGACATCACTATGTTTATTATCCCTGTACGGTAACATCACTTTATTTATTATCCCTGTACTGTGACATCACTGTGTTTATTGTCCCTGTAATGTAAGATCACTGTTTGTATTAACTTTGTACGGTGACATCACTGTGTGAATTTATCCCTGTACTGTGACATCACTGTGTGTATTATTTCTGTACTGTGACATCACTGTGTGTATTATCCCTGTACTCTGACATCACTGTATTAACTCTGTACTGTGACATCACTGTATTTATCCCTGTACTGTGACATCACTGTGTTTATAATCTCTGTACTGTGATAACACTGTGTGTATTATCCCAGAACTGTGTCATCACTGTGTGTATTATTTCTGTACTGTGACATCACTGTGTGTATTATCTCTGTACTGTGACATCACTGTGTGTATAATCCCTGTACTGTGACATCACTGTGTTTATTATCACTGTACTATGATATCACTGTGTGTATTATCCCTGTATTGTGACATCACTGTGTGTATTATCCCTGTATTGTGACATCACAGTGTGTATTAACCCTGTACTGTGACATCACTGTGTTAATAATCCCTATACTGTGATATCACTGTGTTTATTATCTCTGTTTAGTGACATCACTGTGTGTATAATCCGTGTACTGTGACATCACTGTGTACATTATATCTGTGCTGTGACATCACTGTGTGTATTATTTCTGTACTCTGACATCACTGTGCGTATTACCTCTGTACTGTGACATGATTGTGTATATTATCTCTGTACTGTGACATCACTGTGTGTATTATACCTGTACTGTGACATCATTGTGTTTATTATCTCTGTACTGTGACATCACTGTGTGTATTATCCCTGTACTGTGACATCACTGTGTTTATTATCCCTGTACTGTGACATCACTGTGTGAATTATCCCTGTACTGTGACGTCACTGTGTGTATTATCTCTGTACTGTGACTTCACTGTGTGTATTATCTCTGTACTGTGACGTCACTGTGTGTATTATCCCTGTACTGTGACATCACTGTGTTTATTATCTCTGTACTGTGACATCACTGTCTCTATTATCCCTGTACTGTGACATCACTGTGAGTATTATCCCTGTACTGTGACATCACTTTGTTTATTATCCCTGTACTGTGACATCACTGTGTATATTATCCCTGTACTGTGACATCACTGTGTGTATTATCCCTGTACTGTGAAATCACTGTGTGTACTGTACCTGTACAGTGACATCACAGTGTCTATTGTACCTGTACTGTGACATCACTGTGTTTATAATCCCTGCACTGTGACATCACTGTGGGTATTATCCCTGTACTGTGATATCACTGTGTGTATTATACTTGTAATGTGACATCACTTTGTGTATTATCCCTGTACTGTGACATCACTGTGTGTATTATCCCTGTAATGTGACATCACTGTGTGTATTATCCCTGTACTGTGACATCACTGTGTGTATTATTCAAGTACAGTGACATCACTGTGTGTATTGTACCTGTACTGTGATATCACCGTGTGCATTATCCCTTTACTGTGACATCACTGTGTGTATTATCCCTGTATTGTGACATCACAGTGTGTATTAACCCTGTACTGTGACATCACTGTGTTATTTATTCCTATACTGTGATATCACTGTGTTTATTATCTCTGTTCAGTGACATCACTGTGTGTATAATCCCTGTACTGTGACATCACTGTGTACATTATATCTGTGCTGTGACATCACTGTGTGTATTATTTCTGTACTCTGACATCACTGTGTGTATTATCTCTGTACTGTGACATCATTGTGTATATTATCTCTGTACTGTGACATCATTGTGTTTATTATCCCTGTACTGTGACATCACTGTGGGTATTATCCCTGTACTGTGACATCACTTTGTTTATTATCCCTGTACTGTGACATCACTGTGTATATTATCCCTGTACTGTGACATCACTGTGTGTATTATCCCTGTACTGTGACTTCACTGTGTTTATTATCCCTGTACTGTGACATCACTGTGTGTATTATCCCTGTACTGTGACTTCACTGTGTTTATTATCCCTGTGCTGTGAAATCACTGTGTGTACTGTACCTGTACTGTGACATCACAGTGTCTATTGTACCTGTACTGTGACCTCACTGTGTTTATAATCCCTGCACTGTGACATCACTGTGGGTATTATCCCTGTACTGTGATATCACTGTGTGTATTATACCTGTACTGTGACATCACTTTGTGTATTATCCCTGTATTGTGACATCACTGGGTGTATTATCTCTGTGCTGTGACATCACTGTGTGTATTATCTCTGTACTGTGACATCACTGTGTATTATCCCTGTACTGTGATATCACCGTGTGTATTATCCCTTTACTGTGACATCAATGTGTGTATTATCCCTATACTGTGACATCACTGTGTTTATTATCTTTGTACTGTGACATCACTGTGTTTATTCTCTCTTTAATATGACATCACTGTGTGTATTATCTCTGTACTGTGACATCACTGTGTTTATTATCTCTGTACTGTGACATCACTGTGTGTATTATTCCCGTACTTTGACATCACTGTGTGTATTATCCCTGTACTGTGACATCACTGTGTTTGTTATCTCTGTACTGTGATATGACTGTGTGCATTATCCCTGTACTATACATCACTGTGTGTATTATCCCTGCACTGTGACTTCACTGTGTGTATTATCCCTGTACTTTAACATCACTGTATGTAATATTTATGTACTGTGACATCACTGTGTACATTAAATCTGTGCTGTGACATCACTGTGTGTATTACCTCTGTACTGTGACATCATTGTGTATATTATCTCTGTACTGTGACATCACTGTGTGTATTATACCTGTACTGTGACATCACTGTGTTTACTATCTCTGTACTGTGACATCACTGTGTGTATTATCCCTGTACTGTGACATCATTGTGTGTATTATCCCTGTACTGTGACATCAGTGAGTATTATCTCTGTACAGTGACATCACTGTTTGGATTATCCCTGTACTGTGACATCACTATGTTTCTTATCTCTGTACTGTGACATCACTGTGTGTATTATCCCTGTACTGTGACATCACTGTGTTTGTTATCCCTGTACTGTGACATCACTGTGTGTATTATCTCTGTACTGTGACATCACTGTGTGTATTATCTCTGTACTGCGACATCACTGTGTGTATTATCTCTGTGCTGTGATGTCACTGTGTGTATTTTCCCTGTACTGTGACATCACTGTGTTCATTATCTCTGTTCAGTGACATCACTCTGTGTATTATCCCTGTACTGTGACATCACTGAGTGTATTATCCCTGTACTGTGACATCACTGTGTGTATTATCTCTGTACTGTGACATCACTGTGTGCATTATCCCTGTACTGTGACATCACAGTGTTTATTATCTCTGTACTGTGACATCACTGTGTGTATTATACCTGTACTCTGTCAACATTTTGTGTATTATCTCTGTACTGTGACATCACTGTGTGTATTATCTCTGTACTGTGACATCAGTGTGTATTATCTCTGTACAGTGACATCACTGTGTCTATTATCCATGTGCTGTGACATCACCGTGTGTATTATCCCTGTATTGTGACATCACTGTGTGTATTATCCCTGTTCTGTGACATCACTGTGTTTATTATCTCTGTACTGTAACATCATTGGGTTTATTCTCTCTGTAATGTGACATCACTATGTGTATTATCCCTATACTGTGACATCACTGTCTTTATTATCTCTGTACTGTGACATGACTGTGTGCATTATCCCTGCACTGTACGTCACTGTGTTTATTATCTCTGTACTGTGACATCACTGTGTGTATTATCCCTGTACGGTGACATCACTGTTTGAATTATCCCTGTACTGTGACATCACTGTGTTTATTATCTCTGTAATATGACATCACTGTGTGTATTATCCCTGTACTCTGACATCACTGTATGTAATATTTATGTACTGTGACATCACTTTGTACATTATGTCTGTACTGTGTCATCACTGTGTGTATTATTCCTGTACTCTGACATCATTGTGTGTATTATCTCTGTGCTGTGAAATCACTGTGTGTTTTATCCCTGTACTGTGACATCACTGAGTTTATTGTCCCTGTACTGTGATATCACTGTTTGTATTAACTCTGTACTGTGACATCACTGTGTGTATTTATCCCTGTACTGTGACATCACTGTGTGTATTATTTCTGTACTGTGACATCACAGTGTGTATTATCCGTGTACTGTGACATCACTGTTTGTATTAACTCTGTAATGTGACATCACTTTGTGTATTTATATCTGTACTGTGACATCACTGTTTTTATTATATCTGTACTGTGACATCACTGTGTGTATTATCCCTGTACTGTGTCATCACTGTGTGTATTATCTCTGTACTGTGACATCACTGTGTGTGTTATCTCTGTACTGTGACATCACTGTGTGTAATATCCCTGCACTGTGACATCACTGTGTTTATTATCCCTGTACTGTGATATCACTGTGTGTATTATCCCTGTACTGTGACATCACTGTGTGTATTATCCCTGTATTGTGACATCACAGTGTGTATTAACCCTGTACTGTGACATCACTGTGTTAATTATCCCTGTACTCTGATATCACTGTGTTTATCTCTGTTCATTGACATCACTCTGTGTATTATCCCTGTACTGTGACATCACTGTGTACATTGTATCTGTACTGTGACATCACTGTGTGTATTATTCCTGTACTCTGACATCACTGTGTGTATTATCTCTGTACTGTGACATCATTTTATATATTATCTCTGCACTGTGACATCACTGTGTGTATTATACCTGTACTGTGACATCATTGTGTTTATTATCTCTGTAATGTGACATCACTGTGTGTATTATCCCTGTACTGTGACATCACTGTGTTTATTATCCCTGTACTGTGACATTACTGTGTGTATTATCCCAAGACTGTGACGTCACTGTGTGTATTATCTCTGTACTGTGACTTCACTGTGGGTATTATCTCATTACTGTGACGTCACTGTGTTTATTATCTCTGTAGTGTGACATCACTGTCTGTGTTACCCCTGTAGTGTGACATCACTGTGTATATTATCCCTGTACTGTGACATAACTTTGCACATAATATCTGTACTGTGACATCACTGTGTACATTATATCTGTACTGTGACATCACTGTGTACATTGTATCTGTACTGTGACATCACTGTGTGTATTATCTCTGTACTGTCATATCATTGTGTATATTATCTTTGTACTGTGACATCACTGTGTGTATTATCCCTGTACTGTGACAACACTGTGTATATTAACTCTGTACTGTGACATCACTGTGTGTATTATCCCTGTACTGTGACATCACTGTGTTTATTATCACTGTACTGTGCACATCACTGTGTGCATTATCTCTGTACTGTGACGTCACTGTTTTTATTATCCCAGTTCTGTGACATCACTGTGTATATTATATCTGTACAGTGACAACACTGTGCGTATTATACCTGCACTGTGACATCATTGAGTGTATTATCCCTGCATTGTGACATCACTGTTTGTATTATCTCTGTACTGTGACATCACTGTGTGTATTATCCCTGTACTGTGACATCAATGTGTGAATTATCCCTGTAATGTGACATCACTGTGTTTATTATCCCTGTACTGTGACATTACTGTGTGCATTATCCCAAGATTGTGACGTCACTGTGTGTGTTATCTCTGTACTGTGACTTCACTGTGTGTATTATCTCCTTACTGTGACATCACTGTGTGTATTATCCCTGTACTGTGACATCACTGTGTGTATTATCACTGTATTGTGACATCACAGTGTGTATAATCTCTGTACTGTGACATCACTGTGTATTATCCCTGTACTGTGACATCACTGTGTATTGTCTCTGTACTGTGACATCACTGTGTGTATTATCTCTGTACTGTGACATCATTTTGTGTATTATCCCTGTACTGTGACATCACTGTGTGTATTGTCTCTGTACTGTGACATCAGTGAGTATTATCTCTGTACAGTGACATCACTGTGTGTATTATCCCTGTACTGTGACATCACTATGTTTATTATCTCTGTACTGTGACATCACTGTGTGTATTATCCCTGTACTGTGACATCACTGTGTTTATTATCCCTGTACTGTGACATTACTGTGTGTATTATCCCAAGATTGTGACGTCACTGTGTGTGTTATCTCTGTACTGTGACTTCACTGTGTGTATTATCTCTTTACTGTGACGTCACTGTGTGTATTATCCCTGTACTGTGACATCACTGTGTTTATTATCTCTGTACTGTGACATCACTGTCTGTATTACCCCTGTAGTGTGACATCACTGTGAGTATTATCCCTGTACTGTGACATCACTGTGTATACTATCCCTGTACTGTGACATCACTTTGCACATAATATCTGTACTGTGACATCACTGTGTACATTATATCTGTACTGTGACATCACTGTGTGTATTATCCCTGTACTGGGACATCACTGTGTGTATTATCTTTGTACTGTGACATCATTGTGTATATTATCTTTGTACTGTGACATCACTGTGTGTATTATCCCTGTACTGTGACAACACTGTGTATATTAACTCTGTACTGTGACATCACTGTGTGTATTATCCCTGTACTGTGACATCACTGTGTGTATTATCACTGTACTGTGACATCACTGTGTGCATTATCTCTGTACTGTGACGTCACTGTTTTTATTATCCCTGTTCTGTGACATCACTGTGTATATTATATCTGTACAGTGACAACAAGGTGCGTATTATACCTGCACTGTGACATCACTGAGTGTATTATCCCTGCACTGTGACATCACTGTTTGTATTATCTCTGTACTGTGACATCACTGTGTGTATTATCCCTGTACTGTGACATCAATGTGTGAATTATCCCTGTACTGAGACATCACTGTGTTTATTATCTCTGTACTGTGACATCACTGTGTGTATTATCTCTTTACTGTGACATCACTGTGTGTATTATCCCTGTACTGTGACATCACTGTGTGTATTATCACTGTATTGTCACATCACAGTGTGTATAATCTCTGTACTGTGACATCACTGTGTATTATCCCTGTACTGTGACATCACTGTGTATTGTCTCTGTACTGTGACATCACTGTGTGTATTATCTCTGTACTGTGACATCACTTTGTGTATTATCCCTGTACTGTGACATCACTGTGTGTATTGTCTCTGTACTGTGACATCACTGTGTGTATTATCCCTGTACTGTGACATCACTGAGTGTATTATCCCTGTACTGTGACATCACTGTGTGTACTGTACCTGTACTGTGACATCACAGTGTCTATTGTACCTGTACTTGTGTATTATCCCTGTGCTGTGACATCACTGTGTGTCATATCTTTAGTGTGACATCACTGTGTTTATTATCTCTGTACTGTGATATCACTGTGTGTATTATCTCTGTACTGTGACATCACTATGTGTGTTATCTCTTTAGTGTGATATCACTGTGTGTATTATCCCTGTAGTGTGACATCACTGTGTGTATTTTCCCTAGACTGTGACATCACTGTGTGTATTATCACTGTACTGTGACATCGCTGTGTTTATTATCCCTGTACTGTGACATCACTGTGTGTATTATCTCTGTACTGTGGCATCACTGTGTGTATTATCCCTGTTCTGTGACATAACTGTGTATATTATCTCTGACAGTGATATCATTGTGTGTATTATTTCTGTACTGTGACATCACTGAGTATATTATCCCTGTACTGTGTAATCACTGTGTGTATTATCTCTGTACTGTGACATCACTGTGTGTACTATCTCTATATTGTGACATCACTGTGTGTATTATCCTGTACTGTCACATAACTGTGTGTGTTATCTCTTTAATGTGACATCACTGTGTTTATTATCCCTGTCTTGTGATATCACTGTTTGTATTATCCCTGTACTGTGACATTACTGCATGTATTATCACTGTATTGTGATATTACTGTGTGTATTATCTCTGTACTGTCACGTCACTGTGTGTATTATCCCTGTACTGTGACATCAATATGTTTATTATCTCTGTACTGTGACATCACTGTCTTTACTATCTCTGCAGTGTGACATCACTGTGAGTATTATCCCTGTACTGTGACATCACTGTGTGTATAATCCCTGTACTGTGACATCACATTGTTTATTATCCCTGTACTGTGACATCACTCTGCACATAATATCTGTACTGTGACATCACTGTGTACATTATATCTGTACTGTGACATCATTGTGTATATTTTCTCTGTACTGTGACATCACTGTGTGTATTATCCCTGTACTGTGACAACACTGTGGATATTATCTCTGTACTGTGACATCACTCTGTGTATTATCACTGTACTGTGACATCACTGTGTGTATTATCTCTGTACTGTGACGTCACGGTTTTTATTATCCCTGTACTGTGACATCACTGTGTATATTATCTCTGTACAGTAACAACGCTGTGTGTATTATAACTGTACTGTGACATCACTGAGTGTATTATCACTGCACTGTGACATCACTGTTTGTATTATCTCTGTACTGTGACATCACTGTGTGTATTATCCCTGTACTGTGACATCAATGTGTGAATTATCACTGTGCTGTGACATCACTGTGTTTATTATCTCTGTACTGTGACATCACTCTATGCATTATATCTGTGCTGTGACATCACTGTGTTTATTATTCCTGTACTGTGTCATAACTGTGTGTGTTATCTCTTTACTGTGACATCACTGTGTGTATTATCCCTGGACTGTGACATCGCTGTGTGTATTATCACTGTATTGTGACATCACAGTGTGTATAATCTACGTACTGTGACATCACTGTGTATTATCCCTGTACTGTGACATCACTGTGTATTGTCTCTGTACTGTGACATCACTGTGTGTATTAACTCTGTACTGTGACTTCACTTTGTGTATTATCCCTGTACTGTGACATCACTGTGTGTATTGTCTCTGTACTGTGACATCACTGTGTGTATTATCCTTGTACTGTGACATCACTGAGTGTATTATCCCTGTACTGTGACGTCACTTTGTGTACTGTACCTGTACTGTGACATCACAGTGTCTATTGTACCTGTACTTGTGTATTATCCCTGTGCTGTGACATCACTGTGTGTATTTTCTCTGTAATGTGACATCGCTGTGGGTATTATCCCTGTAATTTGACATCACTGTGAGTGTCATCTCTGCACTGTGACATCACTGTGTGTATTATCCCTGTACTGTGACATCAGTGTGTGTATTATCCTTGCACTGGCACATCACAGTGTGTATTATCTCCGTACTGTGACATCACTGAGTGCATTATCTCTGTACTGTGACATCACTGTGTGTATTATCCCTGTACTGTGACATCACTGTGTGTATTATCCCTGTACTGTGACATCACTGTGTGTATTATCTCTGTACTTTGACATCACTGTGTGCATTATCCCTGTAATGTTTATCTCTGTGTGTGTTATCCCTGTACTCTGACATCACTGTGTGTAATATCCCTGTACTGTGACATTGCAGTGTGTATTATCTCTCTACTATGACATCACAGTTTGTATTATCTCTGTACTGTAACACCTCTGTGTGTATTATCCTGTACTGTGACAACACTGTGTGTATTATCCCTGTACTGAGCCATCACTGTGTGCATTATCCCTGTACTGTGACATCACTTTCTGTATTATCTCTGTACTGTGACATCACTGTGTGTAATATCCCTGTATACTGACATCACTGTGTATATTATCCCTGTAATGTGACATCACAGTGTGTATTATCTCTGTACTGTGACATCACTGTGTTTATTATCTCGGAACTGTGACATCGCTGTGTGTATTATCCCTGCAATGTGACATCACTGTGTGTATAATCTCTGTACAGTGCCATTACTGTGTGCATTATCCTGTACTGTACATCACTTTGTGTGTTATCCCTGCACTCTGACATCACTGTGTGTAATATCCCTGTTCTGTGACATCACTGTGTGTATTATCCTTGTACTTTGACATTACTCTGTGTATTATCCCTGTACTGTGACATCATTGTGTATATTATCTCTGTACTGTGAAAACACAGTGTGTATTATCTCTGTACTGTGACATCACTGTGTTTATTTTCTCTGTTCTGTGACATCACTGTGTGTATTATCCCTGTACTGTGACATCACTGTGTGTATTATCCCAGTACTGAGACATCACTGTGTTTATTATCTCTGTTCTGTGATATCACTGTGTGCATTATTCCTGTACAGTGACATTACTGTTTGTTTTATCCCTAGACTGTGACATCACTTTGTTTATAATCCCTGTACTGTGCATCACTGTGTGTATTATCTCTGTACTGTGCATCACTGTGTTTATTATCCCTGTACTGTGACATCACTGTGTGTACTATATTTGTACTGTTACATCATTGTGTGTATTATCTTTGTACTGTGACATCACTGTGTAGTATCTCTTTAGTGTGACATCACTGTGTGTATTATCTCTGTACTGTTATATCACTGTGTGTAGTATCTCTGTACTGTGACATCACTATGTGTGTTATCTCTTTAGTGTGACATCAATGTGTGTATTATCCCTGTAGTGCGAAATCACTGTGTGTATTATCCCTGTTCTGTGACATCACTGTGTGTATTATCCCTAGACTGTGATATCACTGTGTATATTATCCCAGTACTGTGACATCGCTGTGTTTATTATCCCTGTACTGTGACATAACTGTGTGTATTATCCCTAGACTGTGATATCACTGTGTATATTATCCCAGTACTGTGACACCACTGTTTGTATTATCTCTATACTGTGATATCACTGTGTTTATTATCTCTGTATTGTGTCATCACTGTGTGTATTATCCCTGTACTGTGACATCTCTGTGAGTGTTATCTCTGCACTGTGACATCACTGTGTGTATTATCCCTGTACTGTGACATCAGTGTGTGTATTATCCTTGCACTGGCACATCACAGTGTGTATTATTTCCGTACTGTGATATCACTGTGTGCATTATCTCTGTACTGTGACGTCACTATGTGTATTATCCCTGTTCTGTGACATAACTGTCTATATTATCTCTGACAGTGACATCATTGTGTGTATTATCCCTGTACTGTGACATCACTGAGTATATTATCCCTGTACTGTGTAATCACTGTTTGTATTATCTCTGTACTGTGACATCACTGTGTGTATTATCTCTGTATTGTGACATCACTGTGTGTATTATCCTGTACTGTCACATAACTGTGTGTGTTATCTCTTTACTGTGACATCACTGTGTTTATTATACCTGTCTTGTGATATCACTGTTTGTATTATCCCTGTACTGTGACATCACTGCATGTATTATCACTGTATTGTGATATTACTGTGTGTATTATCTCTGTACTGTCACGTCACTGTGTGTATTATCCCTGTACTGTGACATCACTGTGTTTATTATCTCTGTACTCTGACATCACTGTCTTTATTATCCCTGCAGTGTGACATCACTGTGAGTATTATCCCTGTACTGTGACATCACTGTGTGTATAATCCCTGTGCTGTGACATCACATTGTTTATTATCCCTGTACTGTGACATCACTCTGCACATAATATCTGTACTGTGACATCACTGTGTACATTATATCTGTACTGTGACATCGTTGTGTATATTTTCTCTGTACTGTGACATCACTGTGTGTATTATCCCTGTACTGTGACAACACTGTGTATATTATCTCTGTACTGTGACATCACTGTGTGTATTATCCCTGTACTGTGACATCACAGTGTGTATTATCACTGTACTGTGACATCACTGTGTGTATTATCTCTGTACTGTGACATCACTGTTTTTATTATTCCTGTACTGTGACATCACTGTGTATATTATCTCTGTACAGTGACAACACTGTGTGTATTATACCTGTACTGTGACATCACTGAGTGTATTATCCCTGCACTGTGACATCACTGTTTGTATTATCTCTGTACTGTGACATCACTGTGTGTATTATCCCTGTACTGTGACATCAATGTGTGAATTTTCACTGTACTGTGACATCACTGTGTTTATTATCTCTGCACTGTGACATCACTCTATGCATTATCTCTGTGCTGTGACATCACTGTGTGTATTATTTCTTTACTGTGACATCACTGTGTTTATTATTCCTGTACTGTGTCATCACTGTGTGTATTATCTCCTTACTGTGACATCACTGTGTGTATTATCCCTGTACTGTGACATCGCTGTGTGTATTATAACTGTATTGTGACATCACAGTGTGTATAATCTATGTACTGTGACATCACTGTGTATTATCCCTGTACTGTGACATCACTGTGTATTGTCTCTGTACTGTGACATCACTGTGTGTATTAACTCTGTACTGTGACATCACTTTGTGTATTATCCCTGTACTGTGACATCACTGTGTGTATTGTCTCTGTACTGTGACATCACTGTGTGTTTTATCCTTGTACTGTGACATCACTGAGTGTATTATCCCTGTACTGTGACATCACTGTGTGTACTGTACCTGTACTGTGACATCACAGTGTCTATTGTACCTGTACTTGTGTATTATTCCTGTGCTGTGACATCACTGAGTGTATTTTCTCTGTAATGTGACATCGCTGTGGGTATTATCCCTGTAATTTGAAATCACTGTGAGTGTTATCTCTGCACTGTGACATCACTGTGTGTATTATCCCTGTACTGTGACATCAGTGTGTGTATTATCCTTGCACTGGCACATCACAGTGTGTATTATCTCCGTACTGTGACATCACTGTGTGCATTATCTCTGTACTGTGACATCACTGTGTGTATTATCCCTATACTGTGACATCACTGTGTGTATTATCCCTGTACTGTGACATCACTGTGTGTATTATCTCTGTACTTTGAGATCACTGTGTGCATTATCCCTGTAATGTACATCACTGTGTGTGTTATCCCTGTACTCTGACATCACTGTGTGTAATATCCCTGTACTGTGACATCGCAGTGTGTATTATCTCTGTACTGTGACATCACAGTTTGTATTATCTCTGTACTGTGACATCTCTGTGTGTATTATCCTGTACTGTGACAACACTGTGTGTATTATCCCAGTACTGAGCCATCACTGTGTGCATTATCCCTGTACTGTGACATCACTTTCTGTATTATCTCTGTACTGTGACATCACTGTGTGTGCTATCCCTGTACTCTACATCACTGTGTGTAATATCCCTGTATTCTGACATCACTGTGTATATTATAACTGTAATGTGACATCACAGTGTGTATTATCTCTGTACTGTGACATCACTGTGTTTATTATCTCTGAACTGTGACATCGCTGTGTGTATTATCCCTGCAATGTGACATCACTGTGTGTATAATCTCTGTACAATGACATCACTGCTTGTATTTTTCCTGTATTGTGACATCACTGTGTTTATTATCTCTGTACTGTGCCATTACTGTGTGCATTATCCCTGTACTGTACATCACTTTGTGTGTTATCCCTGCACTCTGACATCACTGTGTGTAATACCCCTGTTCTGTGACATCACTGTGTGCATTATCCTTGTACTTTGACATTACTCTGTGTATTTCTCTGTACTGTGACATCATTGTGTATATTATCTCTGTACTGTGACAACACAGTGTGTATTATCTCTGTTCTGTGACATCACTGTGTTTATTTTCTCTGTTCTGTGACATCACTGTGTGTATTATCCCTGTACTGTGACATCACTGTGTGTATTATCCCAGTACTGTGACATCACTGTGTTTATTATCTCTGTTCTGTGATATCACTGTGTGCATTATTCCTGTACAGTGACATTACTGTTTGTTTTATCCCTAGACTGTGACATCACTTTGTTTATAATCCCTGTACTGTGCATCACTGTGTTTATTATCCCTGTACTGTGACATCACTGTGTGTACTATATTTGTACTGTTACATCATTGTGTGTATTATCTTTGTACTGTGACATCACTGTGTGTTATCTCTTTAGTGTGACATCACTGTGTGTATTATCTCTGTACTGTGATATCACTGTGTGTAGTATCTCTGTACTGTGACATCACTATGTGTGTTATCTCTTTAGTGTGACATCAATGTGTGTATTATCCCTGGAGTGCGAAATCACTGTGTGTATTATCCCTGTTCTGTGACATCACTGTGTGTATTATCCCTAAACTGTGATATCACTGTTTATATTATCCCAGTACTCTGACATCGCTGTGTTTATTATCCCTGTACTGTGACATCACTGTGTGTATTATCTCTGTACTGTGATATTACTGTGTGTATTATCCCTGTACTGTGACATCACTGTGTGTTTTACCTGTACTGTGACTTCACTGTCCGCATTATCCCTGTACTGTGACATCACTGTGTGTATTATCACTGTACTGTGACATCACTGTGTGTTATCTCTTTAGTGTGACATCACTGTGTGTATTATCTCTGTACTGTGATATCACTGTGTGTATTATCTCTGTACTGTGACATCACTATGTGTGTTATCTCTTTAGTGTGATATCACTGTGTGTATTATCCCTGTTGTGTGACATCACTGTGTGTATTATCCCTGTTCTGTGACATCACTGTGTGTATTATCCCTAGACTGTGACATCACTGTGTGTATTATCACGGTACTGTGACATCGCTGTGTTTATTATCCCTGTACTGTGAGAGCACTGTGTGTAATATCTCTGTACTGTGGCATCACTGTATGTATTGTCTCTGTATTGTGACATCACTGTGTGTATTATCCCTGTACTGTGACATCGCTGTGTTTATTATCCCTGTACTGTGAGAGCACTGTTTGTAATATCTCTATACTGTGATATCACTGTGTTTATTATCTCTGCACTGTGACATCTCTGTGTGTATTGTCCCTGTACTGTGACATCACTATGTTTATTATCCCTGTACTGTGACATCATTGTGTGTATTATCCCTGCACTGTAACATCGCTGTTTGCATTATCTCTGTACTGTGACGTCACTGTGTGTATTATCCCTGTTCTGTGACATAACTGTGTATATTATCTCTGACAGTGACATCATTGTGTGTATTATTTCTGTACTGTGACATCACTGAGTATATTATCCCTGTACTGTGTAATCACTGTGTGTATTATCTCTGTACTGTGACATCACTGTGTGTATTATCTCTGTATTGTGACATCACTGTGTGTATTATCCTGTACTGTCACATAACTGTGTGTGTTATCTCTTTACTGTGACATCACTGTGTTTATTATCCCTGTCTTGTGATATCACTGTTTGTATTATCCCTGTACTTTGACATCACTGCATGTATTATCACTGTATTGTGATATTACTGTGTATATTATCTCTGTACTGTGACATCACTGTGTGTATTATCCCTGTACAGTGACATCACTGTGTGTATTATCTCTGCAATGTGATATCACTGTGTGTATTATCCCTGTATTGTGACATCACGGTGTGTATTATCCCTGTACTGTGACATCACTATGTACATTATATCTGTACTGTGACATCACTGTGTCTATTATTCCTGTACTCTGACATCACTGTGTGTATTATCTCTGTACTGTGACATCATTGTGTATATTATCTCTGTACTGTGACATCACTGTGTGTATTATACCTGTACTGTGACATCATTGTTTATTATCTCTGTACTGTGACATCACTGTGTGTATTATCCCTGTACTGTGACATCACTGTGTTTATTATCCCTGTACTGTGACATCACTGTGTGTATTATCCCAGTACTGTGACGTCACTGTGTGTATTATCTCTGTACTGTGACTTCACTGTGTGTAATATCTCTGTCCTGTGATGTCACTCACTGTGTGTATTACCTTGTATTGTGACATCACTGTGTTTATTATCTCTGTAATGTGACATCACTGTGTTTATTATCCCTGTAGTGTGACATCACTGTGAGTATTATCCTGTACTGTCACATAACTGTGTGTGTTATCTCTTTACTGTGACATCACTGTGTTTATTATCCCTGTCTTGTGATATCACTGTTTGTATTATCCCTGTACTGTGACATCACTGCATGTATTATCACTGTATTGTGATATTACTGTGTGTATTATCTCTGTACTGTGACATCACTGTGTGTATTATCCCTGTACAGTGACATCACTGTGTGTATTATCTCTGCATTGTGATATCACTGTGTGTATTATCCCTGTATTGTGACATCACAGTGTGTATTAACGCTACACTGTGACATCACTGTGTTAATTATCCCTGTACTGTGACATCACTGTGTACATTATATCTGTACTGTGACATCACTGTGTCTAATATTCCTATGCTCTGACATCACTGTGTGTATTATCTCTGTACTGTGACATCATTGTGTATATTATCTATGTACTGTGACAACACTGTGTGCATTATACCTGTACTGTGACATCATTGTGTTTATTATCTCTGTACTGTGACATCACTGTGTGTATTATCCCTGTACTGTGACATCACTGTGTTTATTATCCCTGAACTGTGACATCACTGTGTGTATTATCCCAGTACTGTGACGTCACTGTGTGTATTATCTCTGTACTGTGACTTCACTGTGTGTATTATCTCTGTACTGTGACGTCACTGTGTGTATTATACCTGTACTGTGACATCACTGTGTTTATTATCTCTGTACAGTGACATCACTGTCTTTATTATCCCTGTTGTGTGACATCACTGTATTATCCCTGTACTGTGTTATCACATTGTTTATTATCCCTGTACTGTGACATCACTCTGCACATAATATCTGTACTGTGACATCACTGTGTACATTAAAACTGTACTGTGACATCACTGTGTGTATTATCCCTGTTATGTGACATCACTGTGTGTATTATCTCTGTACTGTGACATCATTGTGTATATTATCTCTGTACTGTGACATCACTGTGTGTATTATCCCTGTACTGTGACAACACTGTGTATATTATCTCTGTACTGTGACATCACTGTGTGTATAATCCCTGTACTGTGACATCACAGTGTGTATTATCACTGTACTGTGACATCACTGTGTGTATTATCTCTGTACTGTGACGTCACTGTTTTTATTATCCCTGTACTGTGACATCACTGTGTATATTATCTCAGTACAGTGACAACACTGTGTGTAATATACCTGTACTGTGACATCACTGAGTGTATTATCCCTGCACTGTGACATCACTGTTTGTATTATCTCTGTACTGTGACATCACTGTGTGTATTATCCCTGTACTGTGACGTCAATGTGTGAATTATCACTGTACTGTGACATCACTGTGTTTATTATCTCTGTACTGTGACATCACTCTGTGCATTATCTCTGTGCTGTGACATCACTGTGTGTATTATTTCTGTACTGTGACATCACTGTGTTTATTATTCCTGTACTGTGTCATCACTGTCTGTATTATCTCTTTACTGTGACATCACTGTGTGTATTATCCCTGTACTGTGACATCACTGTGTGTATTATCACTGTATTGTGACATCACAGTGTTTATAATCTCTGTACTGTGACATCACTGTGTATTATCCATGTACTGTGACATCACTGTGTATTGTCTCTGTACTGTGACATCACCGTGTGTATTATCTCTGTACTGTGACATCACTTTGTGTATTATCCCTGTACTGTGACATCACTGTGTGTATTGTCTCTGTTCTGTGACATCACTGTGTGTATTATCCCTGTACTGTGACATTACTGAGTGTATTATCCCTGTACTGTGACATCACTGCGTGTACTGTACCTCTACTGTGACATCACAGTGTCTATTGTACCTGTACTTGTGTATTATCCCTGTGCTGTGACATCACTGTGTGTATTATCTCTGTAATGTGACATCGCTGTGGGTATTATCCCTGTAATTTGACATCACTGTGTGTATTATCTCTGCACTGTCACATCACTGTGTGTATTATCCCTGTACTGTGACATCAGTGTGTGTATTATCCTTGCACTGGGACCTCACAGTGTGTATTATCTCTGTACTGTGACATCAATGTGTGCATTATCTCTGTACTGTGACATCACTGTGTGTATTATCCCTGTACTTTGACATCACTGTATGTATTATCCCTGTACTGTGACATCACTGTGTGTATTATCTCTGTACTTTCACCTCACTGTGTGCATTATCCCTGTAATGTACATCACTGTGTGTGTTATCCCTGTACTCTGACATCACTGTGTGTAATATCCCTGTACTGTGACATCACAGTGTGTATTATCTCTGTACTGTGACATCACAGTGTGTATTATCTCTGTACTGTGACATCACTGTGTGTATTATCCCTGTACTGTGACAACACTGTGTGTATTATCCCTGTACTGGGACATCACTGTGTGCATTATCCCTGTACTGTGACTTCACTGTCTGTATTATCTCTGTACTGTGACATCACTGTGTGTGTTATCCCTGTACTCTACATCACTATGTGTAATATCCCTTTATTCTGACATCACTGTGTGTATTATCCCTGTAATGTGACATCACAGTTTGTATTATCTCTGTACTGTGACATCACTGTGTTTATTATCTCTGAACTGTGACATCGCTGTGTGTATTATCCCTGCAATGTGACATCACTGTGTGTATAATCTCTGTACAGTGACATCACTGTTTGTATTATCCCTGTATTGTGACATCACTGTGTGCATTATCTCTGAACTGTGACATCGTTTTGTGTATTATCCCTGTATTGTAGCATCGCTGTTTGTTGTATTATCCCTGTTCTGTGACATAACTGTGTATATTATCGCTGACAGTGACATCATTGTGTGTATTAACCCTGTACTGTGACATCACTGAGTATATTATCCCTGTACTGTGTAATCACTGTGTGTATTATCTCTGTACTGTGACATCACTGTGTGTATTATCTCTGTATTGTGACATCACTGTGTATATTATCCTGTACTGTCACATAACTGTGTGTGTTATCTCTTTACTGTGACATCACTGTGTTTATTATACCTGTCTTGTGATATCACTGTTTGTATTATCCCTGTACTGTGACATCACTGCATGTATTATCACTTTATTGTGATATTACTGTGTGTATTATCTCTGTACTGTGAAATCACTGTGTGTATTATCCCTGTACAGTGACATCACTGTGTGTATTATCTCTGCATTGTGATATCACTGTGTGTATTATCCCTGTAATGTGACATCACTGTGTGTGTTATCTCTGTACTTTGACATCACTTTGTTTATTATCCCTGTACTGTGACATCACTGTGTGTATTATCTCTGTACTGTGATATTACTGTGTGTATTACCCCAGTATTGTGACATCACTGTGTGTTTTACCTGTACTGTGACATCACTGTCCGCATTATCCCTGTACTGTGACATCACTGTGTGTATTATCTCTGTACTGTGACATCACTGTGTGTATTGTACCTGTACAGTGACATCACTGTGTGTATTATCCCTGTACTGTGACATCACTGTGTGTATTATCTCGGTACTTTCACATCACTGTGTCTAATATCCCTGTAATTTGACATCACTGTGAGTATTATCGCTGTAATGTGACATCAGTGCGTGTATTATCCCTGTACTCTGACATCACTGTGTTTGTTATCCCTGTACTGTGATATCACTGTGTGTATTATCCCTGTACTGTGACATCACTGTGTGTATTATCTCTGTACTGTGATATCACTGTGTGTATTTTCTCTGTACTGTGACATCGCTTTGTGTATTATCTCTGTACTGTGACATCGCTTTGTGTATCATACCTGTACTGTGACATCACTGTTTGTATTATCCCTGTACTGTGACATCACTGTGTTTATTATCTCTGTACTGTGACATCACTGTGTGTATTATCCCTGTAATGTGACATCACTGTGTGTTTTGCCTGTACTGTGACATCACTGTGTGTATAATACCCGTACTGTGACATCACAGTGTGTGATATCCCTGTACTGTGACGTCACTGTGTTTATTATCTCTGTACTGAGACATCACTGTGTGTATTATCCCTGTACTGTGACATCACTTTGTTTATTATCCCTGTACTGTGACATCACTGTGTTTATTATCTCTGTACTGTGACATCACTGTGTGTATTATCCCTGTGCTGTGACATCACTGTGTTTATTATCCCTGTACTGTGACATCGCTGTGTGTAATATCTCTGTACTGTGACATCATTGTGTGTATTATCCCTGTACTGTGACATCACTCTTTGTATTATCTCTGTACTGTGACACCAATGTGTGTACTATCCCTGTATTGTGACATCGCTGTGTGTATTATCTCTGTACTGTGACATCATTGTGTGTATTATCCCTGTACTGTGACATCACTCTTTGTATTATCTCTGTACTTTGTCATCACTGTGTATATTATCTCTGTACTGTGACATCACTGTGTGTCTTATCTCTGTACTGTGACATCAGTGTTTTTATTATCTCTGTACTGTGACATCACTCTTTTTATTATCTCTCCACTGTGACATCACTGTGTGTTATCTCTTTACTGTGACATCACTGTGTTTATTATCTCTGTACTTTGACACCACTGTCTGTATTATCCCTGTACTGTGACATCACTGTGTGTATAATCTCTGTACAGTGAAATCACTGTGTGGATTATCCCTGTACTGTGACATCACTGTGTTTATTATCTCTGTACTGTGACATCACTGTGTGTATTGTACCTGTACAGTGACATCACTGTGTGTATTATCCCTGTACTGTGACATCACTGTGTGTATTATCTCTGTACTATGACATCACTGTGTGTATTATCTCTGTACTGTGACATCACTGTGTGTATTATCCCTGTACTGTGACATCACTGTGTGTATTATCTCTGTACTGTGACATCACTGTGTGTACTATCTTTGTACTGTGACATTACTGTTCATTATCTCTGAACTGTGACATCACTGTGTGCATTATCCCTGTACTGTGACATCACTTTCTGTATTATTTCTGTACTGTAACATCACTGTGTGTGTTATCCCTGTACTGTACATCACTGTGTGTAATATCCCTGTTTTCTGACATCACTGTGTGTATTATCCCTGTAATGTGACATCACAGTGTGTTTTATCTCTGTACTGTGACATCACTGTGTTTATTATCTCTGAACTGTGACATCGCTGCGTGTATTATCCCTGCAATGTGACATCACTGTGTGTATAATCTCTGTACAGTGACATCACTGTTTGTATTATCCCTGTATTGTGACATCACTGTGTTTATTATCTCTGTACTGTGCCATTACTGTGTGCATTATCCTGTACTGTACATCAATGTGTGTGTTATCCCTGCACTCTGACATCACTGTGTGTAATATCCCAGTACTGTGACATCACTGTGTTTATTATCTCTGTTCTGTGATATCACTGTGTGTATTATCTCAGTACTGTGACATCACTGTGTTTATTTTCTCTGCTCTGTGACATCACTGTTTGTATTATCCCTGTACTGTGACATCACTGTGTGTATTATCCCAGTACTGTGACATCACTGTGTTTATTATCTCTGTTCTGTGATATCACTGTGTGCATGATTACTGTACAGTGACATTACTGTTTGTTTTATGCCTAGACTGTGATATCACTTTGTTTATAATCCCTGTACTGTGACATCACTGTGTTTATTATCTCTGTACTGTGACATCACTGTGTGTACTATATTTGTACGGTTACATCATTGTGTGTATTATCTCTCTACTGAGACATCACTGTGTGTTTTCTCTTTAGTGTGACATCACTGTGTGTATTATCTATGTACTGTGACATCACTATGTGTGTTATCTCTTTAGTGTGACATCACTATGTGTATTATCCCTGTAGTGCGAAATCACTGTGTGTTTTATCCCTGTTCTGTGACATAATTGTGTGTATTATCCCTAGACTGTGATATCACTGTGTGTATTATCCCTGTACTGTGACATCGCTGTGTTTATTATCCCTGTACTGTGACATCACTGTGTGTATTATCTCTGTACTGTGACATCACTGTGTGTATTATCCCTGTACTGTGACACGACTGTTTGTATTATCTCTATACTGTGATATCACTGTGTTTATTATCTCTGTATTGTGTCATCTCTGTGTGTATTGTCCCTGTACTGTGACATCACTGTGTTTATTATCCCTGTACTGTGACATCGTTGTGTGTATTATCCCTGCACTGAAACATCGCTGTTTGCATTATCTCTGTACTGTGACGTCACTATGTGTATTATCCCTGTTCTGTGACATAACTGTGTATATTATCTCTGACATTGACATCATTGTGTGTATTATCCCTGTACTGTGACATCACTGAGTATATTATCCCTGTACTGTGACATCACTGTGTGTATTATCTCTGTATTGTGACTAGTGTTGAGCCACCCCCGTAGTGTTCGAGTTCGGTTCGGTTCGTCGAACACCCGTGTGTTCGCCGAACTGTTCGTCGAACTGTTCGTCGAACACCTTCGAACACCGTTAAAACCAATGGCAGGCAAACAAAAACACATAGAAACACATAGAAAACACCTTCAAAGGTGTCCAAAAGCTGACAAACTGCTCAGAAGACACAACTAACACATGGAAAAGTGACAAGTACATATAGTCATGCGAAAAGAAAAGAGGTGGAAGAGTAAAAGGAGGGAGAGACACAGATATAGGCATGTCATGCCCTTCTAAAATCCAAAAAGTGAGAAGCCGAGACGGCCAGTCCGCTCCTGCCCGTGCCACCTCCGTGTCGCCGGGTTTGTGCCAGAGCCGCGGTGAACCCTGACGGCCAGCCCCCCTCTCCCAATACTGGTGCCTGTCCGCTGGTGGGTCGAGAGAGCCCCCCTGTGGTGGAGGCAGCTCTAAGCTTTTTAATTTAAATTGTCCCTCTAATTTAAATGAATACACTTTAAATCCATTTACAAGGATCTATTGGAGGGCAAGTCTCATGCCAGCAGCCGCGTAATTCCAGCTCCAGTAGCGTCCACTAAAGCTGCTGCAGTTAAAAAGCTTTTATAAGGATCGAGCTCGGCTGTCCACCGCAAGGCATCCTAGTGCCAGTCCCAGCCCCTATGCCTTGGGGTGCCTCCTGATGCTCTTCACTAAGTATCCCGTGGTCCCGAAGCATTTCCTTTGAAAAAATTAAGTGTCCAAACTACAGGTGGTGTAGCTTGCTTAACAGCCGGGATAATCCGCTGACTAGCAGACACTGCTACTAGGCACAAAGTATTTCCTGGGCTAGATGCAGTTAAAAATTTGTAAGTAGATACTCTCGTTGGATGCTGAGAAAGCATTCCATAGAGTCTCCTGGCACGCCATATATGATTCTCTTAAAAAGCTTGGGGTAGGGGTCTAGGGGACCCTTTTATAGCCAAAATCACGGCCCTGTATCACAATACGTCACCTAGGCTGAAGATAAATGGAACTGTAGCACCGAGGGCTCGGTTGCTACAGACGTATTGCACCTCACCCAGAGGTGTGATATCTCACTCTCAGATAAGGATGGAGTGTGGATCAGGACCCGACACCTGCATGCATTACACCACATTGCCGTTGGGCATGGCGACCAATATGCCCCTGAGATGGGCACGACAGTCCCTGTCCCTGGCTGGAGTGGGGGGAGGGAACACTGAGGAAGGGGAACCCTGCAGTGCAGGAGCAGGGAGGAAGCAGTTGATGGGTGCATTGAGAAGGGAGTATAAAAGGTGGGCACCATCTTAGTTCAGTGCAGAGAAGTCTGAGCAGAAGTGGCAGGGAGCAGGGGCTCTGCATGAGCTCTGCTCCGGAGGCGGGCCTAGTAACAGAGGCCCAGGCCTGCAAGAGGGAGAAGGAAGGAAGAGGAGCGGAGAAGGCTCCAGGAACGAGGAATGAAGGGATCCCAGGGGTGCGGACGGGCAAGTCGCCACCGCACGCCCGAATCCACCTGCGTGGAGGGGTCAGGCCAAAGGGGGAGACCGGTCCCCGAACTAGTGGAGGCAGGAAACGACCCTCAGCTAGAAACCGGAGGCTCTGACATTTTATGTGGCGCAGCCCCTTGCTCCACCCGCTAGGAAGGCACCACATAGGGTCAGGGAAACTGGCGCCAAGTTTACCAAGAGGAGGCCCGAGGCAGCCGGACAGAAGTGTTGGTAAGAAAGGCCAGACAAAGGACACACAAAGGGGGTCCTGTGAAGTGCTCCAAAGTTATCTGGGAGTTGTCTGAGCCCCTCACCTGGTGAGCACAGTACGACGTGGGCAGCCGTTACCTACAGACGTGGTCTGGATAATAAGAACTGTGAGTAAAGGCCCTGGACTGCATCACTGACTCCGTGTCGTTACTGCTGCTGCCCTGCACCATCACCCCCATCCTCCGCATACACTGCCCTGAGGCTATACTCCTCCCGTGGGGAGTTATGCTACGCTCTGCTGCACCCACAACACCAGCCTCAGCGGTCTGCCCTGTAGCGGCGGTTCACTCTGACCGCAATCCACGGGTGGCGTAGTCAGACATTTAAACATCAAAACCACATAAATAGTTCCGCCACTGGTTTGACCGCCCTGAGCCACGGAACCGGATCGCCGCCACGAAGACTACAACCACCAGCATCCACCAAAAAGGGTCCGGCTCCGGGTGTCCCAAGGCCCAGGGGGTGCGTCAGAACATTTTCATCACCTTTCACAATCACCAATGGGACAAGGCAGGGATGTCCTCTGTCCCCTCTCTTATACATCCTAGTGACGGAGCACCTGCTCTCATCAATTCGCCATAACCCCAATATTAGGTGGATTGAGGTGGGAGGCACCGAGTACAAGTGCTCTCTATTTGCTGATGATGTCCTAGTATATATCACTCAATCACATATATCCATCCCTGCTGTTATGGCTGAAATAGATCACTTTGTTACATGGTAAAATTTTAAAATCAATGCAGCGAAGTCTGAGGCCCTCGATGTCTCCCTCCCTAAATCCATATAGGATTCCATCCAGTCCAACTTTCCCTTTGCCTGGCCCTCACAGGGTATCAAATACTTAGGAATTCCTATTCATAGAGACCTCTCCCATCTATGTTATCTTAATTTTGGGCCCTTTATTGAACAATTCCATACAGACCACGGTTGGCAAGTTAGAACTGTAAGATTCACTACGTGAACCACTGGTGTTTTGTGGAAAAGCACATGTACACCGCGTTCCAAATTATTATGCAAAAAGTGTTTAGGAGTGATAAGGGAAGAATTTGTTTGTTTGTCAGTTAAACTCATTGATGGTGATGTGTGTCAGGGCTCTTTATATCACTGTAAGCAATTGCAGACACCTGTGCTAATTAGTTTGGCAGGTGTGTCCAATGAAAGGCAAGACTACTTAAGAAGGCTCTCTCACATTATTAAGCAGCCTACATTTTCTGCCAAAATGGGAAAGAAAAAGGATGTGTCGGCTGCTGAGAAGCAACAAATTGTGGAGTGTTTAGGTCAAGGCATGACTACAATCAACATTGTGCGATGATCAGGATGAAGTGTCTTGGCAATCAAGAAGTATGTAGCTGATTCACAGTACACACGTGTGCGTGCTGATAAGGGCAAATTGAGGACTCTTTCCTACAGGCAATTACGTCAGGTTGAAACAGCAGCGGCAAAAAAGCCTTGTCATAGCAGCAGACAAGTTTTTGAAGCTGCTTGTGCCTCCAACGTCCCCCGAACAACAAGATGCAGGGTCCTTCAGAGGTTTGCAGCTGTGCATATGCCATCCTGTCGACCTCCTCTATCCACTTCACACAAGCAGAAACGGCTCCAGTGGGCCAAACATTACATGAAGACTGATTTCAAAACTGTTTTGTTCACGGATGAGTGCCGTGCAGCGCTCGATGGTCCAGATGAATGGAGTGGAGGATGGCTGGTTGATGGACACCCCACGCAAACACGGCTACAGCGCCAACAAGGAGGAGGTGGAGTAATGTTTTGGGCTGGAATCATGGGGAGAGAGATTGTCGGCCCCTTTAGGATCCCTGAAGGCGCTAAAGATGAACTCCATAATGTATGTGGATTTTCTCAAACAGCACTTCCTGCCATGGTTCAAGAAGAAGAACCGTGTATTTCACAGCAAGATCATTTTTCTGCATGATAATGCACCATCTCATGCTGCACATAAAACATCTGCATCTCTGGCTGATATGGGCATAAAAGGGGACAAACTTATGGTGTGACCCCCATGCTCCCCTGACCTCTACCCCATTCAGAACCTTTGGAGCATCATTAAAAGGAGTGTCTATGATGGCGGGAGGCAGTTCACATCTAAGCAACAGCTCTGGGAGGGTATTCTGTCCTCATGCAAAACAATTGAAGCAGAAACCATCCAAAACCTGACAAATTCAATGGACGAGAGAGTTCAGAAGCTCCTTTCGAACAAGGGGTCCTATGTGAAAATGTAACATCACCTAGAATAAAGTTTTGAGTTGAAAACTGTTTGATTTCAGTTTATAACAACCTGCTAATGCTTATAATTTCAAAAATGACCATTTTTTTGGTCTTTATTAAAATGAAAAGGTTGATCGAAAAGTTTGGGGGATCTAAGAGTGTGGCAACCCAGTAGTCATGATTACTTCGAATTCTGACAATATGAGGGTCATGCTGCAGGTAGTGCAGCAAGAAGGCACTTATGTGTCTTGCGCATCTCGGAGCCCCAAAATTATTTTCCGGGCTAGATGCAGCTAAAAATTATTTTTAATTTTAAATCTGGTGAAGCTTATTATAGATGGCCTAATAGGATCAGTGCTGCACACTGCTACAAAGCCCAAATTATTTTCCAGTCAAGATACAGATAAACATGATTAGTAATTTGAAAGCTTAAAACGGTTGGTAGGGTGATTTTAACCAATCATCAAGCTTTTACTCTCCCCAGGATGACACAGGGGTAGAAAAGTCGTTTCGGATCCATGATTTGTTCATCTTTATGAACGTGAGTCTGTCTACATTATCAGTGGAGAGCCGCGTGCGCTTATCTGTCAGCACACCACCAGCAGCGCTGAACACACGTTCAGACAGAACGCTGGCTGCGGGGCATGACAAGATCTCCAAGGCGTAAGTGGCTAGCTCCGGCCATTTATCCAGATTGGAAGCCCAAAAAGAGCAAGGGTCCAGTGACACAGTCGTGGCTTCAATGTTTACTTGGAGATACTCCTGTACCATCGTCTCTAGGCGTTGACTATGTGTCAGACTTCTTGTCTCCTGTGGCCTTGCAAAGGATGGGCTAAAAAAGTGGTGAAATGATTCCGCAAAATTGATGTTACCAGCAGATACTGTGGTTCTGTTACGGTTTGAGTGCTGAACACTTGACGGTCCCACGGTTGGCAAGTTGGAACTGTGAGATTCACTACGTGCACCACTGGTATTTTGTGGAAAAGCACATGTAAGATTCTGCAACAGTCTCTGCTGATACTCCTGCATGCGTGCATCCCTTTCTATGGCAGGAATAATTTCTGCAAATTTACTTTTGTACCGGGGATCTAACAGTGTGGCAACCCAGTAGTCAGGATTATTTCTAATTCTCACAATTCGAGGGTCATGTTGCAGGTAGTGCAGCAAGAAGGCACTCATGTGTGTTGCGCATCCAGGAGCACCAAGTCCCTGTTGTGTTGGTGGCGAGGTAACAATCATGCTTCCTTCCTCTGTTCTCTCCCCCCAACCTCGCACAACAGAAATGTGATCAAGGTCTCCCTCATCTGATGAGTCTTCCATCAGTTCGTCCTCCACTTCTTCCTGGGCTCCTGCACCTTCCTCACTAGTTTGGCTGCTACCATGCGCCCTGGTAAAACCATCTCCCCCACCCTCACATGCCTGCCGCCTTGGTGCTGCCGACCGTCTGGACCTTGCAGATGTTAGCCCTTCCGCATACAACTCCTCCTCCTCTACTTCCTCCACCTCCTCTTGTGCCACCACCTGACTCTGAATTCTGTTTAACATGTGCTCCAGCATGTAAATCACCGGAATAGTCATGCTGATAATGGCATCGTCAGCACTAAACATCTTCGTCGCCATTTCAAAACTGTGCAGAAGGGTGCATAGGTCCCTGATCTGAGACCACTCCTCCAGCGTGATTTGCCCCACCTCTGAATCTCGTTGGCCCAGGCTATACGTCAGAACGTATTGCACCAGGGCTTGTCAGTGCTGCCACAGTCGCTGCAACATGTGCAGAGTTGAATTCCACCGGGTAGGCACATCGCATTTTAGCCGGTGAAGTGGCAGGCCCAACGACTTCTGTAGAGATGTAAGTCGCTGAGCTGCGGGATGCGAACGGCGGAAGTGAGCACACAGCGACCGTGCCCTCTGCAGAAGGCCATCTAGTCTGGGATAGTGGGCTAAAAATTGCTGGACAACCAGGTTCAACACGTGAGCCATACAAGGCACGTGTGTGACATTGCCCCGGCGAAGGGCCGCACCCAGGTTTGCAGCATTGTCGCACACGGCCTTCCCTGGTTTCAGGTCCAGTGGAGACAACCATTCATGAAATTGGTTCTCCAGAGCTGACCACAACTCCTCAGCTGTGTGACTCACATTTCCCAGACATTTCAATGTAAAAACCGCCTGATGACGTTGAGCCCTACTGCCAGCATAGTAAGGAGGTGTGCAGGATCCCTTCTGCGCAGTTAGAAAGCTTGTGGCATGACCAGACAGGCTTTGGGTGCAGGTGGAAGACCGAGAGGAGGTTGAGGAGGCAGAAGCAGTGGAGGAAAAATGACATAAAGAGGATTGACGCACAACTCGTGGGGACGGCAAGACTTGGACAGCAGCCCCTTGTCCTGCTGTCACCATAGTTACCCAGTGCCCAGTCAGCGACATGTAACGCCCCTGTCCATGCCTACTCGTCCAAGTGTCTGTGGTGAAATGCACCCTGTCACACACAGAGTTTCTCAAAGAAGCGGTGATGTTGTGTGCGACATGCTGGTGGAGCGCAGGCACACCTTTCTTTGAGAAGTAGTGCCGACTGGGCATCTGGTACTGGGGCACTGCGACGGACATAAGGTCTCGAAAATCCTCTGTGTCCACCAGGCGGAAAGGCAGCATTTCTGTAGCCAAGAGCTTGCAGATGGTGAAATTCAACCTCTTAGCTTTCTCATGGCTAGGAGGAAATGGTCTTTTACTTGTCCACATCTGAGGGACCGAGGGCTGGCTATTGTGCTTAGACGGGGTTGATAAGGGTGTCCCCGGCAAACTGACGGTCTGTGAGGAAGATGCAGGCGGACATGTTAGGTTGCCTTGATCCAAAGGTGGTGCTATCGATGTCGGACAGCGCTCAAGACCAGCTGGTGTTACCACCTCCAAAGAAAATGATGACCTGCCAATCACGCTGGCTGTTGCGGGTAAAGAGGTGGCAGGTCTGCGCCCCAAAACAGGTGTGACTGCTGTCCCCCCAGTCACAGAGGATGAAGAGGCCGCGGATGCACAAGATATGGCAGACGGTGGTTGGCCCGGCCGGTTAGACCGCATTGTAGCACACTGAGCTTCCCACTGCAACTTATGCTTCATGTCCATGTGCCGGTTCATGCATGAAGTACTCAAACTATGTATTTTTTGGCCTCTACTTAGCTTTTGCTGACAAATGTTACAGATAACACGAGTTGGGTCATCTTTATCGATCTGAAAAAATGCCCAGGCTATGCAAGGCTTAGCACCCATGCGACCTGAAGAGCCACCACGACTTGTGGTGAGAGGCAGAGTTGTGTTTGAGGATGCAGTTGTTGACGTGCTTCCAGTACTACGTCTCTGTCCAGGAAGGCGCAACCTGACCTCGTCGTCACTAGCATCTTCCTCCACCTCCTCTGCTGACCTCATCTCTTGGCTGACTGTGGGTTGACAGTAAGTGGGATCTCCGACCTCATCATCATCACCCTGTGCGTTATCACACCCGTCGTCCTCAGAGCCAACCTGTTCCTGCCCTGACAAAAAACTAAAGTTGTCGCTCCAATCAGGTATTTGAGTCTTATCATCGTCTTCCTCATTGTCTCCACCAACAGGAGTTACAGTTTGGGAATGAGGGTCTACATTATGGTCAGAACCTTCTGCGTCTGGTCCTGGATCCGACTCATAAAGATTCTGGGCATCAGTGCAGATCATTTCCTCGTCTGGATTCACAGAAGCGCTGGAGTCGACCTCTGATTCCCAGGCTATAGTATGAGTAAACAGCTCTGCAGACTCAACCATCTGTTCTACCTCATACTCAGACGGGCAGCTGGAGATTTGGGAGCTGTGAGGAAGCAAGTGCGATTTGGGTGACACCTTTGAGGACTGGAGTATTTGTGATGTTGAAGTTGATGTGGAGAAGAGCCCACTTAAAGGAGCACTTGATATCCGTTGAAGCACCTGCTGTTTTTGTGCCTCATCTGGAATTTGTAGCGATTGGCGTGGCCGTAAGAAAGGGATCTTATCACATTGTCCGCTAAAAGAAGTAGACATTTTAGTTTGGCTGGAAGATGGTCTTTCTTCTGCACCTACCCCACGGACACAACCTTTTTTCCCCTTCCCAACACGCCTATTCCCCTTTCCACCAGCAGCGGGCCTTTTTCCACTCATTTTGGTGGTTAACTAATTCACAACTCTGGAGTTGTTTGCACAAAAAAACAATGGATGGTAACCGAGCAGAGCTGAGTGGCCAAACTGTGGTATTAGGCCAAAACTATTGGCTGGGTTAGATGCAGAAAAAAATTATTTTTAATTTGCAACCTGATGGAGGTCAGTATAGATGGACTAATAGACCAAGTCCCACACACCGCTAGAAGCCCAAATATTTTTTCAGAGCTAGATGCAGAAAATTTTTTTATTCAATTTGCAACCTGATGGAGGTCAGTATAGATGGACTAATAGACCAAGTCCCACACACTGCTAGAAGCCCAAATATTTTTTCAGAGCTAGATGCAGAAAAAAATTATTTTTAATTTGCAACCTGATGGAGGTCAGTATAGATGGACTAATAGACCAAGTCCCACACACTGCTAGAAGCCCAAATATTTTTTCAGAGCTAGATGCAGAAAAAAATTATTTTTAATTTGCAACCTGATGGAGGTCAGTATAGATGGACTAATAGACCAAGTCCCACACACTGCTAGAAGCCCAAATATTTTTTCAGAGCTAGATGCAGAAAAAAAATATTTTTAATTTGCAACCTGATGGAGGTCAGTATAGATGGACTAATAGAACAAGTCCCACACGCTGCTAGAAGCCCAAATATTTTTTCAGAGATAAATGAAGAAAAAAATTATTTTTAATTTGCAACCTGATGGAGGTCAGTATAGATGGACTAATAGACCAAGTCCCACACACTGCTAGAAGCCCAAATATTTTTTCAGAGCTAGATGCAGAAAAAAATTATTTTTAATTTGCAACCTGATGGAGGTCAGTATAGATGGACTAATAGACCAAGTCCCACACACCGCTAGAAGCCCAAATATTTTTTCAGAGCTAGATGCAGAAAATTTTTTTATTCAATTTGCAACCTGATGGAGGTCAGTATAGATGGACTAATAGACCAAGTCCCACACACTGCTAGAAGCCCAAATATTTTTTCAGAGCTAGATGCAGAAAAAAATTATTTTTAATTTGCAACCTGATGGAGGTCAGTATAGATGGACTAATAGACCAAGTCCCACACACTGCTAGAAGCCCAAATATTTTTTCAGAGCTAGATGCAGAAAAAAATTATATTCAGTTTGCAACCTGATGGAGGTCAGTATAGATGGACTAATAGAATGATGCTATGCCCAAAAGATTTTACTTCACTAGGTGCAGTAAAAAAATTGGTATTCTATACACAGGTGGTATATCTTGCAACACAGATAGGCTACTCCACTGACTAACACACTCTGCAATAGGCCAAAAAGGATTAGCTTTGCTAGATTCAGCCAAATGCTGTGAAAAAAACTTGCACAGCACTGGCACAGACCTGCCTGGCAAAAACTGATAGGAACTGATGTAACCTAGTCCTGAAAAGGACTCCAATTACAATTAGTCTTTACTCCCACAATCTATCTATTTAAGAGCACACACCTGCCTGATAAAAGTCGTAGGAAATGCTGTAACCTAGTCCTTAAAAGGACTGCAATCACAACTATTCCCTACTCCCAAGCTATCTGTATATTTGTGCGAAAATTGACTTGAAATTAACAAGGTATAGCGCACACAGCAACAGCGGTGCCGTCTAACACGCAGCTGCAGCAGTGAGAAAATGGTGGCGACGGGGAAAATGGCTTGGTCTTATAGGGCAAGGACATGTGACATACACGGCCAATGACACATGTGACGCGCCCCTGGGCCTGTGTCGCGCTGCGGTGCGCACGCGGGAGCTTACCCGGAGCCGGATCCGTGGAGGGTTGTAGTCTCGTGGCGGTGACCCGGTCCGTGCCCAGGGAGTCAAACTGGACGGCAGTCTACTAGTAGTAAATAGTTGATGACTACGCCACCCGTTGAGTGCAGCCAGGGAGCTGCTGCTGCGGGGCAGACCGCTGAGGCCGATGGTAGGATTATGCAGCGTGATAGTATAACCCCCAACGGGAGGGGTATGGTCTCAGGGCAGCCGACGTGGATGATGGGGGTAGCAGGAACCACTCAGAGACGGTACGGTGTAGTTCAGGGTCTTTACTGGTAACAACGATAGACCCTCCCGGAGTACTTGCTAGCGAACGGGGCCTGGTCAGTCCTTGAGCAGATGGGATCTCCCCTGGCCAGGCGTAGTTGTAGGCCTCCCAAACTGACTGTACTCTTCTGGCTACCTTGCTAGAAGCTGATGTAAGTAGCCCACGTCCTTGAGTGTACCGTGTGGTGCTCACCCGTATGGCCGGTGACTCGGGGCCTTCTAATGGCTTCCGCTCCACGATGGCGGTGCTGGTCCCACGCGTGTGACCGTGCCTTCGGGCTTCTGGGCCAGAGGACCTGAAATCCCCTGCCTGACGGATTCTGCTGCTGGGTAGGAGTTAGTCCCCACAGCCTCGGACTCCGGGTCCGGAAAGAAGTCTTCTTAGTCAGGGCGAGCTCTGCAGCTGCCAGCCCCTGACTCCTTGTAACTCCGCTGTTTCCTATGCTGCTTCTTGTCTCTACTCCACTTGTCTGACTCACCCTGCCTCAGCCCCGGGTTTATACAGGGGAAGTTCTTCCCCTCCCAAGACTGGGCAGGAGGTGTGGCATGCACAGGATCCCTGACCAAAGGACCTCCCACCTGCTCTCAGACATAACATTACATTACTGTGGAAAACCAGACCCCTGGGGTGCCACATTCCCCCCTAGTGAAATTTAGTACTCCGGGACTAAACACATTTAGAAAAACATAACAAGGCAAAAACATTAATAATACAATAAGAAAACATATAAAGATGGTTACGGCGTGTCCGCAACCGGGTGCAGTCTCTGAAGAGAGCAAGGTGTCCATTTCACCAACACAGGGAGACGTAACCAGGTAGGGGTCTGTCCTACCCCGAGTCCTTAACAGTCTCTAGTCCATCCTGGGTTACGCTCCAACTATGTACAAGGATTCCCGGTAAATCCACCAAGGATTCCTAAAAATAACTAGAAACACAAAATTATACACAAGCAACAAGACACAGAAAAACATAAATAAAACAATTTATACACTTTAAATTCTCCAGCGTGCGGGTAACTGGCCTCTAGTGGCCCGAGTGGACCTACGGAGCTGACTGTCTGGCCCTGAACTACAGGGTGTAGGAGCTGTCAAGGGTAAACTGGGCAGCTGTCTACCGGCTCTTTGTCTCACTAGGGGTACGGCAGGCTCACTATAAGCAGAGGGTTGATTCTCCTGTTCTGCTTGTGTGGAGTCTTCTGCCTCCTGGACCGGCTGTTCTTCCAGCTCTACCCGTTGCTCCGTAGGTTCTTGGGATGATGGTTGGAGGAAGGTGAGTACGGGTACCACAACTGCACCATTGACTTGAGTCCAAGACTGAGGGAAGTCCCCGAGCACGGTACTAACCATATCTTCCCTTTCTTCCACGGGTCGATGGTCTTCTTGTTCCTCTTCAGGGTTCCTCAGTTGTTCGGGACACTTCTTCAGGTGGTCCCGGGATACAATGGCTGTGGTTTCCCCTCCGTCTTTACTGATGGTACAGACCTTCGGGTTCTCGTGGCTTGAGGGCAGTACGGTGTACGGGTCCTTCTCCCACTGGTCGTCCAACTTGTGGAGCCGTCTCTTCCTCTTCAAGACCTGCTCTCCGGGTACCAGGGGAACAGCGGGAGCATACTGGTTGTAAGTTTTCTCTTGTCTTTCCCTAGCCTGACAGAGACTTCGCTCCACGCTCTCCTGTACTCTCCGGTACTGCTGCTGCCTCTCTGTGTCCCAGTCTGTTTCTGGTGAAGTGTCCTCGGGGGTCAGGACTCCCATTTCCAGGTCAACAGGTAACTTACCAGGTCTTGCCCTCATTAGGTAAGCCGGGGTACAGTTGGTGGAACCTACCGGGATGTGGTTGTATAGGTCCACCAGATCGGGCAACTTTTCAGGCCACAGACTGCGTTCTTCCAGGGGCAACGTTTTTAGAAGATCCATTACCACCTGGTTCATTTTTTCACAAAGTCCATTAGTCTGCGGATGGTAGGGTGTCGTCCTTATCTTCCGGCAGCCATACACCATACAGATTGCAGAATTCCTGAAAGACCTCCGCTTCAAAGGCAGGTCCCTGGTCCGTCAGCACTTGGTCCGGGTACCCGTGTGGACGGCAGAAGTGCTGCTGGAAGGCTCTAGCTGCTGTTTGAGCCGTTAAGTCCTTGACGGGGACGACAACCAAGAACCGGGAGTAATGATCCACGATGGTTAACGCGTAGACGTAGCCACTTCTGCTTGGGGTCAGTTTTACATGATCCAAGGCTACCAGTTCCAACGGTTGCCGGGTGACGATGGACTGCAGGGGAGTCTTCTGGCTGGCTCGGTCCTTCCTTCTCAGGTTGCACGGGCCACAATCTCTGCACCACTTCTCGATGGTTCCCCTCATGCCTACCCAGTGGAACCGCTCGCGCAGCAGGAACTCCAGCTTTTTCCACCCAAAGTGTCCAGCTCCGTCGTGGTATGCCTCCATCACCATGGCTGCGTCTCTTCGTGGCACCACTACTTGCCAGAGTAATTCATGCGTCCGGGAGTTAACCATTCTGCGGCACAACTTCCCTTTGTAAAGGAACAGTCGACTCTTCTCTGCCCATAGTTGTTTGGCTTCCTCCGGAGCGTCTGGTTCAAGGCGAGCCTCCGGCCGAGTCAGCATCTCCTTCACCAGTCGGACGGCAGGGTCGCTGTCTTGCGTTTCCGCCCAGTTGTAGTGGGGTAAGGGGTTCAACGTAGCAGCCTGCTTACTCCTTACCCGGTGGGAATACTGAATAGTCCCATGACGGTGGAACGCAGGGAGTTCAACTTCTTCCAGTCCCTCCGGATCTTCTCCTCCGTCCGGCAGGTTGGGCATCCTGGACAGGGCGTCCGCGTTGGTATTGGAGCGTCCTGCCCGGTATTTAATTGTGAACTCGTAGTTGGACAGACGGGCCATCCACCTCTGCTCCAGGGCACCGAGTCTTGCCGTGTCCAGGTGTGTCAGCGGGTTGTTATCCGTGTACACGGTGAACCGGGAAGAAGCGAGGTAATGCTTAAAGCGCTCAGTGATTGCCCATACTACGGCCAGGAACTCTAACTTAAATGAGCTGTAATTCTCGGGGTTCCTTTCGGTGGGTCGCAGTTTTCGGCTGGCGTAGGCGATTACTCGTTCCTTCCCCTGCTGGATCTGGGACAGTACGGCTCCTAGCCCGATGTTACTGGCGTCGGTGTAGAGGATAAAGGGCTGGCTATAATCCGGGTACGCCAGGATTTCGTCCCCCGTGAGGGCCATCTTCAGCTGGCGGAAGGACTCTTCTTCCAGCTCTTCCCATTTGAAGGGCGGCTTCTGGTTCTTGGCCTTCCGGGACTGGCCTATCAGGAGGTCCTGCATAGGTGCTGCCTTTTTGGTGAAACCGGGAATAAACCTTCGGTAGTAGCCTACCAACCCGAGGAACTGCCGCACTTCTTTTACGCTGGAGGGGCTTGGCCATTCCTTAATTGCGGTGATTTTATCAGGGTCGGGAGCCACTCCGTCAGCGCTCACTACGTGTCCCAGGTACTGCACCTTTGGTTTCAGGAGGTGACACTTGGAGGGTTTCACCTTTAGGCCGTAACTCGCCAGAGCCTCGAACACTTCCGCCAGGTGTTTCAGGTGGTCCTCATACGTCTTGGAATATACGATGACATCGTCCAGGTACAACAGGACCGTCTCAAAGTTTCTGTGGCCCAGACAACACTCCATTAGGCGTTGGAAGGTTCCTGGTGCGTTGCAGAGTCCGAACGGCATGCAGGTGAACTCGCTAAGTCCCATCGGGGTGGTGAATGCGGTCTTCTCCCGGTCCGCCTCTGCTACAGGAACCTGCCAGTACCCGCTAGTGAGATCCAAGGTAGAGAAGAAGTTAGCAGATCTTAAAGCAGCCAATGACTCCTCTATCCTTGGTAAGGGGTACGCATCCTTGTGTGTGATACGGTTGATTTTCCGGTAATCTACACACATCCTCATGGTGTTGTCTTTCTTTTTGACTAAAACTAATGGGGCTGCCCAGGGGCTACAACTATCCCGGATTACCCCAGCCTCCTTCATGTCTCTAAGCATCCCCTTGGCGTGTTGGTAATGTGCAGGGGGTACGGGTCGATACCTCTCTTTTATGGGAGGATGATCTCCCGTGGGGATGCGATGTTCTACCCCCTTGACTCGCCCGAAGTCTAACGGGTGTTTACTAAACACTCTCTCATACTCTTGAACCACCCGATAGACTCCTTGTTTCTGATGTGAGGGAGTGGAGTCAGTACCCAGATGTAGTTGCTGACACCAGTCCTCCATGTCTTTCTTAGAGCCGTTACCTTCCTCCGGGTGAGATGGAGGCAAGGGTTCCACAGATTGTATAGAATTTTGATTAGTGATATATAATTTGGCTAGCGTGGCATACCGGGGCAGGTACACTTCCCTCTCCCCGATATTTATTATGCGAACGGGCACCCTCCCATGGCGTACATTGACGACCCCCCGTGCTGTCAAAATGGTGGGCCTACTGTCTGAGTAAACTGGTTCTACCATTGCCTGGTAATCTCTACCTCTCAGACCAATAGCTGCCCGGCACCAAATCATCATTTCACTTTTTGGGGGCATGGCAATAGGAAAAGGGTCACACATTCTTACGCTACCAATCTCACCGCCGGAGAGTTCCACTTGTTGCCGTTGCATCAGTGCCCGGATCTCTTTCTGGAGCACCCGCTGCTCGCCGGAGCTGGCATTCTTGGCAACCTGCTGTAAAAGGAAAATCACCTCTGCAAGACAATTTTCAATTACATTAGTTCCTAGAGTTATTTTTGGGTGACTCTCATGTTTATCAATATCTACAATGATCAGTCCCTGTGCGGCCAGTTCGACTCTACCAATTTTGATGGTCACCTCTTTAAATCCGATCTGTGGCACGGGCTGACCATTGCTGGCGATGATACTCAAGTCGTCGTCGGGGTAGCGGGTAATATCCGAGTCATTCCAGTACTGCTTGAAGAGCACGTACGGGATGGTGGTGACCTGTGACCCGGTGTCCAGTAGGGCACTCATGGGAATGCCATCCAGTACCACAGGCAAGACTGGACGTCCTCCCACATATCTGTCGCGCCAGTTCGATGGGCCTGGTGATCTTTTTCCTGGGGGTTGGCCCTCTACCCCAGGTTGTGCCCGTTTAAAGAACAGTACCTTGCCATATGTCCGGGTTGATTGCAGCGGCGGCAGATGGGTCGTCCGTCCTCACTGTATCGGTCACTGGGTCTTCCTCTGGCCGGTGGGGTCCTCCTTGGTCGACGCCACGGGATGTCCTCCGGTCCGGATGCCAGCTGGATCTTCCCTGGGGTGGAAACGTGTAAAGACTGCACAGTTCGGGTTAGCGCAGCAACGCTCTTAGCTAGCTCTTGGACCTGATGGTGTAGGTCTGGAGCCGGGTCATTGTCCAAAGCCTGCGCATCAGCTCCCACAGGCCCTGCTGACAAGGGCGCCGCCTCCTGGTAGTAAGTGGTAGTGGGGCGTCTGTGGGTCACAACGCCACCTGGTGCCGGTTCTCGGAGCACCCGGATGGCTCTGTCCTTGAACTGTGCAAAGTCCAGATGGGGATCCTGTAAGGCCATTGCCCGCAACTGGGTTCGGTGGGCATTGCAATATAAACCCTCTGTAACATACCTGGCGGCGTCCTTGCATAGTGGTCCATCTCCCACTGTGCAGGAGCGCGCACTTGATCTCCTGTCCAGAATGTCTCTCTGGCTTCCCTCCATGCTGTCTGTTTGTGTCTGTCTCTGCTGCTTAAGGGCGGCGCCCGATCACTTCCTGCTTTTTGTACCTGCTGTGGGTCACACCCCTTGTGCGTCCTCAGCCTATTGCTGTCTGACACTTGGTATATAGCTCAGCAGCTCCCTTCTATCCCTGCCTGAGCATAGTGTTTTCCTTCAGTGTGTGCTTGCACTCTGAAGGTGCCAGGTCCCGTCTTTGTTTCCTTGTCTGCCTTTCCTGGAGGCTGTATTTCCAGGCCTGTCTGAACTTAGTCCTGTATGTCTCCTGCTTTGCGGTATCAGCTCCCGTGTCTGAACTGTGTCCTGTATGTCTCCTGCTTTGCGGTATCAGCTCCCGTGTCTGAACTGTGTCCTGTATGTCTCCTGCTTTGCGGTATTAGTTCCCGTGTCTGAACTGAGTCCTGTATGTCTCCTGCTTTGCGGTATTAGTTCCCGTGTCTGAACTGAGTCCTGTATGTCTCCTGCTTTGCGGTATTAGTTCCCGTGTCTGTACTGAGTCCTTTCTGTGTATCTTGTCTGTCCTGTCTGAACACGCTCCTAGCCTGTTCCTCCCGCCTTCTAGGGGCCGATTACCTAGACCCGCTCCTGTGTCTTGTCTGTCCTGTCTGAACACGCTCCTTGCCTGTTCGTCCCGCCTCTCTGGGGGCAGTATTCCCAGACCCGCTCCTGTATCCCGCTGCAGTGTCGGTCTCCTCCGTACACTCAGTTCCAGTCTGAACTCTCTCCTATCCTTTACCTGTTTTTCCTCTATGTCCGTTCCCTTCCTTTTTCTGCAGAGTCTGAACTTGTACCTAACTCCTGCCTGTTGTCTCTGTACTCCCGTTTGTGAGTTTGTGGTCCACTCGCTACTTCACTGCAAGTACCCTGTGGGTGTCTGGCTCTGTCTTTCCCTTCCTGTCTGTTCCGTGTGAACAGAGTCCTGTCCTGCCCTGTTTCTGCCCGCTGCTCCGGCAGTCCTGTCCTGCCCTGCTTCTGCCCGCTGCTCCGGCAGTCCTGTCCTGCCCTGCTTCTGCCCGCTGCTCCGGCAGTCCTGTCCTGCCCAGCTTCTGCCCGCTGCTCCGGCAGTCCTGTCCTGCCCTGCTTCTGCCCGCTGCTCCGGCAGTCCTGTCCTGCCCTGCTTCTGCCCGCTGCTCCGGCAGTCCTGTCCTGCCCTGCTTCTGCCCGCTGCTCCGGCAGTCCTGTCCTGCCCTGCTTCTACCCGCTGCTCTGGCAGTCCTGTCCTGCCCTGCTTCTGCCCGCTGCTCCGGCAGTCCTGTCCTGCCCTGCCTGTACCCTTCTGCCTGTATTGTTCCTGAGTCCCGGTGTGTACTGGGTCCTATCCCGCCTGTGTTCCTACCTGCTAGTGCCTCCCTGTCTGCACTCTTGCTGTGCTTGCCTATTCCCCCCTGCCTGCTTACCCGCCTGCCTGCATACCAGTCGTGCCTGCCTATACCCACCAGTCAGTGTGCCAGCCTACCAGTCTGTTCCTGTATTCCCCTGTGTGGGTCAACAGCCGTGTCCGGGGTCTGTCCTGGAGTAGCACCTGGTCCCTCTGCTCGGTTCCTCCTTGGTGCACTGGCGTCGTATGCCGTCGTGCGACCCTGGTCGGATCGGGTGAATACCTAGTTACGCCCCTCCAGGCATTCACTCTCCGGCACGGTCCAGTGGAATCACTACCAATCACACGCACACGCCGCTTAGCCCGGGCGTGTGCATAACAGCATGCTCAGGCCATGGTTCCCGTTGAGCCCCACGGCCTTCGCTCTCTGAGAAGTTTTCCAGCGAATATATGCATTAAAATAAAATAAATAAATTTTTTTTTTCTCTTAGCTGAGTTCCAGGCGAAATTACGCACCGTCCAGATGGATCTATCAGCTCTCGTTCCTGCGGATCCGCCACGTTACTATGGGGATCCAAGACAGTGTCGTGCATTTGTGGAGCAATGCATGCTACACTTTAAGGCCTACCCTCTCTATTTTCCTTCCGATTGGGCTAAAGTGGCCTTTATTATGTCTTACCTGGCGGGTGATGCCTTGGAATGGATCAACCCCCTATATGAAACACAGGATCCGATCCTCCGGGACCTAATGGCCTTCCTGGTGGCCTTTCTAATGGTCTTCGATGATCCTAACCCGGAGGCTCCTGCTGAAGCTTCACCTCCCAATATCCCGGAGCAGCCCCGATGGGTAATGTGTGTGGGTAGCGCAATAGTCCTCCAGCCCAATGAGACTACTGCCCACCCAGAATCCTCACAGGGTGACTACGCTTTCCGGAACACTTCTCTCAACCTCAAGAGGCAGTCCAGACGTGCTAGACTTAGAGGCAAGCCGTCACGCCAGGGTCTGTCCTCCCTGAGACCTCCTGACCCCAACCTTGAAGTCCCTACTGAAGCTTCACCTCCCTGTATCCCGGAGAAACCCCAATGGGTAATGTGCGTGGGTAGTGCACCAGTTCTCCTGCCCGAAGAGACTTCTGCCCATCCAGACTCCACACAGGAGAACTTCCTGCACCCGGCATCAGATGCTTCTCTCTCTTTAACCGGTGTGCATGTCCAAGGATGCTCCAAAGCTGTGGTTACCTCTGAGTCTGTGCACCTCTACTACCTGGCGGAGGATCCCCTGTTGCCTCCTGAATCCTCCGGGATACCACTCGATGACAAATGGAGAGAGACTTCTCTACACCCGGTACTCAATACTTTGTCCGCTTCGTCCTGTGAGCCTGACAATGGGTACCCCAAAGTGGTAGTTACCTCCGAGTCTCTACACCCCTCCGACCAGGCGGAGGATCTCCAGTTGTCTCCTGAACCCTTCGGGGTGCTACCTGGTAGCGAAAGGACAGAGACTCTCCTATACTCTGTACCTGATACCTCGCTCGCTTCGTCCAGTGAGTCTAACTTAGTATACTCCGAAGCAGAGGTTACTCCTGAGTCTCTACACCCCTCCGACCAGGCGGAGGACCTCCAGTTGTGTTCAGAATCCTTCGGGGTGCCACCTGGTGGTGAATGGACAGAGACTTTCCTATATCCTGGATCTGATACCTCGCTTGCTTCGTCCAGTGAGTCCGACCTAGTGTACTCTGAAGCAGAGGTTACCTGTGAGTCTCTACACCCCTCTGACCAGGCGGAGGACCGCCAGCTGTCTCCAGAACCCTTCGGGGTGCCACCTGGTGGTGAATGGACAGAGACTTTCCTATACTCGGTACCCGATACCTCGCCTGCTTCCTCCAGTGAGTCCAACCTAGTGTACTCCGAAGCAGAGGTTACTCCCGAGTCTCTACACCCCTCCGACCAGGCGGAGGACCTCCAGTTGTGTTCAGAACCCTTCGGGGTGCCACCTGGTGGTGAATGGACAGAGACTTTCCTATACTCGGTACCCGATACCTCGCCTGCTTCCTCCAGTGAGTCCGACCTAGTGTACTCTGAAGCAGTTGTTTTCTCTGAGCCTCTGCACTCTTCTGACCCGGCGGAGGACCTCCAGTTGTTTCCTGAATCCTCCGGGGTACCACCAGATAACAAAGAGACAGTGACTTTTCCTCATTATGTACCTGATAACCCGTCTATTTTTTCCTGTGAGCTTGACAAGATGTACCTCGAAGCAGAGATTACCCTCAAGTCTCTGTCCCCCTCCAACCCAGTGAACGACTGGTCCTCGAATTCCCTGCGGAAGATTCTGGCAGGCCTGAAGAAGAGGGGGCGTAAGGGGGGAGGTACTGTAACATACCTGGCGGCGTCCTTGCATAGTGGTCCATCTCCCACTGTGCAGGAGCGCGCACTTGATCTCCTGTCCAGAATGTCTCTCTGGCTTCCCTCCATGCTGTCTGTTTGTGTCTGTCTCTGCTGCTTAAGGGCGGCGCCCGATCACTTCCTGCTTTTTGTACCTGCTGTGGGTCACACCCCTTGTGCGTCCTCAGCCTATTGCTGTCTGACACTTGGTATATAGCTCAGCAGCTCCCTTCTATCCCTGCCTGAGCATAGTGTTTTCCTTCAGTGTGTGCTTGCACTCTGAAGGTGCCAGGTCCCGTCTTTGTTTCCTTGTCTGCCTTTCCTGGAGGCTGTATTTCCAGGCCTGTCTGAACTTAGTCCTGTATGTCTCCTGCTTTGCGGTATCAGCTCCCGTGTCTGAACTGTGTCCTGTATGTCTCCTGCTTTGCGGTATCAGCTCCCGTGTCTGAACTGTGTCCTGTATGTCTCCTGCTTTGCGGTATTAGTTCCCGTGTCTGAACTGAGTCCTGTATGTCTCCTGCTTTGCGGTATTAGTTCCCGTGTCTGAACTGAGTCCTGTATGTCTCCTGCTTTGCGGTATTAGTTCCCGTGTCTGTACTGAGTCCTTTCTGTGTATCTTGTCTGTCCTGTCTGAACACGCTCCTAGCCTGTTCCTCCCGCCTTCTAGGGGCCGATTACCTAGACCCGCTCCTGTGTCTTGTCTGTCCTGTCTGAACACGCTCCTTGCCTGTTCGTCCCGCCTCTCTGGGGGCAGTATTCCCAGACCCGCTCCTGTATCCCGCTGCAGTGTCGGTCTCCTCCGTACACTCAGTTCCAGTCTGAACTCTCTCCTATCCTTTACCTGTTTTTCCTCTATGTCCGTTCCCTTCCTTTTTCTGCAGAGTCTGAACTCGTACCTAACTCCTGCCTGTTGTCTCTGTACTCCCGTTTGTGAGTTTGTGGTCCACTCGCTACTTCACTGCAAGTACCCTGTGGGTGTCTGGCTCTGTCTTTCCCTTCCTGTCTGTTCCGTGTGAACAGAGTCCTGTCCTGCCCTGTTTCTGCCCGCTGCTCCGGCAGTCCTGTCCTGCCCTGCTTCTGCCCGCTGCTCCGGCAGTCCTGTCCTGCCCTGCTTCTGCCCGCTGCTCCGGCAGTCCTGTCCTGCCCAGCTTCTGCCCGCTGCTCCGGCAGTCCTGTCCTGCCCTGCTTCTGCCCGCTGCTCCGGCAGTCCTGTCCTGCCCTGCTTCTGCCCGCTGCTCCGGCAGTCCTGTCCTGCCCTGCTTCTGCCCGCTGCTCCGGCAGTCCTGTCCTGCCCTGCTTCTACCCGCTGCTCCGGCAGTCCTGTCCTGCCCTGCTTCTGCCCGCTGCTCCGGCAGTCCTGTCCTGCCCTGCCTGTACCCTTCTGCCTGTATTGTTCCTGAGTCCCGGTGTGTACTGGGTCCTATCCCGCCTGTGTTCCTACCTGCTAGTGCCTCCCTGTCTGCACTCTTGCTGTGCTTGCCTATTCCCCCCTGCCTGCTTACCCGCCTGCCTGCATACCAGTCGTGCCTGCCTATACCCACCAGTCAGTGTGCCAGCCTACCAATCTGTTCCTGTATTCCCCTGTGTGGGTCAACAGCCGTGTCCGGGGTCTGTCCTGGAGTAGCACCTGGTCCATCTGCTCGGTTCCTCCTTGGTGCACTGGCGTCGTATGCCGTCGTGCGACCCTGGTCGGATCGGGTGAATACCTAGTTACGCCCCTCCAGGCATTCACTCTCCGGCACGGTCCAGTGGAATCACTACCAATCACACGCACACGCCGCTTAGCCCGGGCGTGTGCATAACACCCTCTATAAATTGTTCAGTCAACAGCCTGTCCTCGTTTCCCACCCCATCAGGGTCGGTCTGCTTTATGGCCCTCAGGGCCTCTTGTAGGTTTAGTACATAGTCCCTTATACTCTCATGCGCTCGCTGCTTGCACCCGTAGAATCTAAGCTTAATCTCGGCTGAGGTGCGGGTATCAAAGGTGTCCTTCAGCCGGGTTAGTATCCCTGCGACAGTCTTCCTCCCAGGTGGCCAGGATTTTACTTCCCTTTTGGCTGCCCCTGTTAGTTGGGCCACCAGGATGCTCACTTTTTGCTCTTCTGTGAGGGGGTACACCTGGAAGAGGCTATCCAGCTTTTCTCTAAAGTCATGCAGGGTATGTGACTCCCCTGAGTACTGGGGTAGCCAAGCTGCTCCCGGGATATAGGGCATGGTGAAGGGCATAACTGCAGCAGCGGTAGCGCTGGCGGGGGTTGAGGCAGTGAAGCTCTCCTCCGTATCCGACATCTTCCTCCCCCCTAGTGGACCGTGGCCTACCTTGCGATGATCCTCTTCCGTAGGCCGCGGCTCCGCAGTGGATCGTCAGGGTTGAGGACCTTCCGTCGCGCTCCTGTGACGTCGGCGTCTGCTGGGCTTCTTCCAGGACCTTACGCAACGTCCGGACGTGAGGCGGGGCTTCAGTTCTCGCGCGCTTTCGGAGTCCACGCCCCTCTTCTTCCCGCGCGGCGTCCTCAAGATGGCGTCCAATGGCGGGAAAACTCCACGGATGGCGGGAAGAAGGTCGAAGATGGCGCCGGATGGCGGGAAAACTTCGCGGATGGCGGGAAGAAGGTAGAAGATGGCGCCGGATGGCGGGAAACCTCCACGGATAGCGGGAATCTTCACCACTGGTAAGTTTGAACAGTCTTTGCTTTTCAGGCACGCAGTACCCGGTGGTTGCGGGCACGAAATCCTGCCGACTACGCCAAAGTTGACGCGCCCCTGGGCCTGTGTCGCGCTGCGGTGCGCACGCGGGAGCTTACCCGGAGCCGGATCCGTGGAGGGTTGTAGTCTCGTGGCGGTGACCCGGTCCGTGCCCAGGGAGTCAAACTGGACGGCAGTCTACTAGTAGTAAATAGTTGATGACTACGCCACCCGTTGAGTGCAGCCAGGGAGCTGCTGCTGCGGGGCAGACCGCTGAGGCCGATGGTAGGATTATGCAGCGTGATAGTATAACCCCCAACGGGAGGGGTATGGTCTCAGGGCAGCCGACGTGGATGATGGGGGTAGCAGGAACCACTCAGAGACGGTACGGTGTAGTTCAGGGTCTTTACTGGTAACAACGATAGACCCTCCCGGAGTACTTGCTAGCGAACGGGGCCTGGTCAGTCCTTGAGCAGATGGGATCTCCCCTGGCCAGGCGTAGTTGTAGGCCTCCCAAACTGACTGTACTCTTCTGGCTACCTTGCTAGAAGCTGATGTAAGTAGCCCACGTCCTTGAGTGTACCGTGTGGTGCTCACCCGTATGGCCGGTGACTCGGGGCCTTCTAATGGCTTCCGCTCCACGATGGCGGTGCTGGTCCCACGCGTGTGACCGTGCCTTCGGGCTTCTGGGCCAGAGGACCTGAAATCCCCTGCCTGACGGATTCTGCTGCTGGGTAGGAGTTAGTCCCCACAGCCTCGGACTCCGGGTCCGGAAAGAAGTCTTCTTAGTCAGGGCGAGCTCTGCAGCTGCCAGCCCCTGACTCCTTGTAACTCTGCTGTTTCCTATGCTGCTTCTTGTCTCTACTCCACTTGTCTGACTCACCCTGCCTCAGCCCCGGGTTTATACAGGGGAAGTTCTTCCCCTCCCAAGACTGGGCAGGAGGTGTGGCATGCACAGGATCCCTGACCAAAGGACCTCCCACCTGCTCTCAGACATAACATTACATTACTGTGGAAAACCAGACCCCTGGGGTGCCACACATGCCCTTGCTTGTGTGAAAAAAAGCACTTCGCTCCGTGTGTGCGCTGCTGATAGGCTGACAGATTGCACCTCCCCACTGCAAATGCGGGAAAGAGAAAAAAAAATGGAGATCTTCATTGTTCCTGCAGAGATCCATCCCCTGCCCCTCCCCCCGCCCCGCTGTACACTCAAACTGCGTATTAACATTAATTTTCATCATTACTGAGAAAAAATCCAGTTATGATTTTGGTGCACGAACAGTTATCGAACATAACCTCGAACAGCCGAATTTTTCTCAAATTGTTCGTGTTCGCCGATCGGCTCGAACACCGCCCAAAACCGCTCGAATTTGAGATTGGCGAACAGTTCGAGTAGAACAACGCTCATCTCTAATTGTGACATCACTGTGTGTATTATCCTGTGCTGTCACATAACTGTGTGTGTTATCTCTTTACTGTGACATCACTGCATGTATTATCACTTTATTGTGATATTACTGTGTGTATTATTGCTGTACTGTGACATCACTGTGTGTATTATCCCTGTACAGTGACATCACTGTGTGTATTATCTCTGCATTGTGATATTACTGTGTGTATTATCCCTGTAATGTGACATCACTGTGTGTGTTATCTTTGTACTTTGACATCACTTTGTTAATTATCCCTGTACTGTGACATCACTGTGTGTATTATCTCTGTACTGTGATATTACTGTGTGTATTATCCCAGTATTGTGACATCACTGTGTGTTTTACCTGTACTGTGACATCACTGTCCGCATTATCCCTGTACTGTGACATCACTGTGTGTATTGTACCTGTACAGTGACATCACTGTGTGTATTATCCCTGTACTGTGACATCACTGAGTGTATTACCCCTGTACTCTGACATCACTGTGTTTATTATCCCTGTACTGTGATATCACTGTGTGTATTATCCCTGTACTGTGACATCACTTTGTGTATTATGTCTGTACTGTGATATCACTGTGTGTATTTTCTCTGTTCTGTGACATCGCTTTGTGTATTTTCTCTGTACTGTAACATCGCTTTGTGTATTATGCCTGTACTGTGACATCACTGTTTGTATTATCCCTTTACTGTGACATCACTGTGTGTTTTACCTGTACTGTGACATCACTGTGTGTATAATCCCCGTACTGTGACATCACTGTGTGTAATATCCCTGTACTGTGATGTCACTGTGTTTATTATCTCTGTACTGTGACATCACTGTGTGTATTATCCCTGTACTGTGACATCACTTTGTTTATTATCCCTGTACTGTGACATCACTGTGTTTATTATCTCTGTACTGTGACATCACTGTGTGTATTATCCCTGTGCTGTGACATCACTGTGTTTATTATCCCTGTACTGTGACATCGCTGTGTGTATTATCTCTGTACTGTGACATCATTGTGTGTATTATCCCTGTACTGTGACATCACTCTTTGTATTATCTCTGTACTGTGACACCAATGTGTGTACTATCCCTGTACTGTGACATCACTGTGTTTATTATCTCTGTACTGTGACAACACTGTGTGTATTATCCCTGTACTGTGTCATCACTGTGTATATTATCTCTGTACTTTGACATCACTGTGTGTATTATCTCTGTACTGTGACATCACTCTTTTTATTATCTCTCCACTGTGACATCACTGTGTGTTATCTCTTTGCTGTGACATCACTGTGTTTATTATCCCTGTTCTGTGATATCACTGTGTGTATTATCCCTGTGCTGTGACATCACTGTGTGTATTATCACTGTGTTGTGACATCACAGTGTGTATTATCTTCGTACTGTGACAACATTGCGTGTATTATCCCTGTTCTGTGACATCACTGAGTGTATTGTCTCTGTACTGTGACATCATTGTGTGTACTATCCCTGTTAAGTGACATCACTCTGAGTGTTAACTCTGTACTGTGACATCACTGTGTGTATAATCCCTGTACTGTGACATCACTGTGTGTATTATTTCTATACTGTGACATCACTTTGTGTATTATCCCTATAATGTGACATCACTGTGTGTTTTACCTGTACTGTGACATCACTGTGTGCATTATCCCTGTACTGTGACATCACTGTGTGTATTATCTCTGTACTGTGATATCACTGTGTGTACTATGCCTGTACTGTGACATCACTGTGTGTATTATCCCTGTACTGTGACATCACTGTGTGTATTATCTCTGCACTGTGACATCACTGTGTGTATTTTCCCAGTAATGTGACTTCACTGTGTGTATTATCCCTGTACTGTGATATCACTGTGCGTATTATCTCTGTACTGTGACATCACTGTGTGTATTATCTCTTTACTGTGACATCACTGTGTGTATTATCCCTCCACTGTGACATCACTGTGTTTATTATCCTTGTACTGTGACATCACTGTGTGTATTATTCCTGTACTGTGATATCACTGTTTTTATTTTCTCTGTACTGTGACATCACTGTGTGTAATATCCCTGTAATTTGACATCACTGTGAGTATTATCTCTGTAATGTGACATCAGTGCGTGTATTATCCCTGTACTCTGACATCACTGTGTTTATTATCCCTGTACTGTGATATCACTTTGTGTATTATCCCTGTACTGTGACATTACTTTGTGTATTTTCTCTGTACTGTGATAACACTGTGTGTATTTTCTCTGTTCTGTGACATCGCTTTGTGTATTATCTCTGTACTGTGACATCGCTTTGTGTATTATCCCTGTACTGGGACATCACTGTTTGTATTATCCCTTTACTGTGACATCACTGTGTGTTTTACCTGTACTGTGACATCACTGTGTGTATAATCCCCGTACTGTGACATCACTGTGTGTAATATCCCTGTACTGTGATGTCACTGTGTTTATTATCTCTGTACTGTGACATCACTGTGTGTATTATCCCTGTACTGTGACATCACTTTGTTTATTATCCCTGTACTGTGACATCACTGTGTTTATTATCTCTGTCCTGTGACATCACTGTGTGTATTATCCCTGTGCTGTGACATCACTGTGTTTATTATCCCTGTACTGTGACATCGCTGTGTGTATTATCTCTGTACTGTGACATCATTGTGTGTATTATCCCTGTACTGTGACATCACTCTTTGTGTTATCTCTGTACTGTGACACCAATGTGTGTACTATCCCTGTACTGTGACATCACTGTGTTTATTATCTCTGTACTGTGACAACACTGTGTGTATTATCCCTGTACTGTGTCATCACTGTGTATATTATCTCTGTACTGTGACATCACTGTGTGTCTTATCTCTGTACTGTGACACCACTGTTTTTATTATCTCTGTACTGTGACATCACTCTTTTTATTATCTCTCCACTGTGACATCACTGTGTGTTATCTCTTTACTGTGACATCACTGTGTTTATTATCCCTGTTCTGTGATATCACTGTGTGTATTATCCCTGTGCTGTGACATCACTGTGTGTATTATCACTGTGTTGTGACATTACAGTGTGTATTATCTTCGTACTGTGACAACATTGTGTGTATTATCCCTGTTCTGTGACATCACTGTGTGTATTGTCTCTGTACTGTGACATCACTGTGTGTACTATCCCTGTTAAGTGACATCACTCTGAGTGTTAACTCTGTACTGTGACATCACTGTGTGTATTATCCCTGTACTGTGACATCACTGTGTGTATTATTTCTATACTGTGACATCACTTTGTGTATTATCCCTATAATGTGACATTACTGTGTGTTTTACCTGTACTGTGACATCACTGTGTGCATTATCCCTGTACTGTGACATCACTGTGTGTATTATCTATGTACTGTGACATCACTGTGTGTACTATGCCTGTACTGTGACATCACTGTGTGTATTATCCCTGTACTGTGACATCACTGTGTGTATTATCTCTGCACTGTGACATCACTGTGTGTATTTTCCCAGTAATGTGACTTCACTGTGTGTATTATCCCTGTACTGTGATATCACTGTGCGTATTATCTCTGTACTGTGACATCACTGTGTGTATTATCTCTGTAATGTGACATCACTGTTTTTATTTTCTCTGTACTGTGACATCACTGTGTGTATTATCCCTGTACTGTGACATCACTGCGTGTATTATCTCTGTACTTTGACACTACTGTCTGTATTATCCCTGTACTGTGACATCACTGTGTGTATAATCTCTGTACAGTGAAATAACTGTGTGGATTATCCCTGTACTGTGACATCTCTGTGTTTATTATCTCTATACTGTGACATCACAGTGTGTTTTAGCTCTGTACTGTGACACCACTGTGTTTATTATCTCTGTACTGTGACATCACTGTGGGTGTTATCCCTGTACTCTGACATCACTATGTTTAATATCCCTGTACTCTGACATCACTGTGTACATTATATCTGTACTATGGCATCACTGTGTGTATTATCCTTGTACTGTGACATCACTCTTTGTATTATTTCTGTACTGTGACATCATTGTGTATATTATCTCTGTACTGTGACATCACTGTTTGTATTATCTCTGTACTGTGACATTACTGTATTTATTATCCCTGTATGGTGACATCACTGTGTGTATTATCCCTGTACTGTACATCACTGTGTGTGTTATCCCTGTACTCAGACATCACTGTGTGTATTATCCTTGTACTGTAACATCATTCTGTGTGTTATCTCTGTACTCTGACATCATTGTGTATATTATCTCTGTATAGTGACATCACTGTGTTTATTATCCCTGTACTATGACATCACTGTGTGTATTATCCCTGTACTGTGATATCACTGTTTGTATTATCTCTTTACTGTGACATCACTGTGTTTATTATCTCTGCCCTGTGACATCACTGTGTGTATTATCCCTGTACTGTGACATCACTGTGTGCATTATCCCTAGACTGTGACATCACTTTTTTTATTATCCCTGTACTGTGAAATCACTGTGTTTAATATCCCTGAACTGAGACATCACTGTGTGTATTATCCCTGTACTGTGACATCACTGTGTGTATTATCCGTGTACTGTGACATTTCTGTGTTTATTATCTCTGTACTGTGACATCACTGTGTGCATTATCCTTGCACTGTGTCATCACTGTGTGTACTATCTCTGTATTGTGACATCACTGTGTGAATTATCTCTGTATCGTGACATCACTGTGTGTATTATCCCTGTACTGTGACATCACTGTGTGTATTATTCCTGTACTGTGACATCAGTGTTTGTATTATCCCTGTACTATGACATCACTGTGTGTATTATCCCTGTACTGTGATATCACTGCTTGTATTATCTCTGTACTGAGACGTCACTGTGTGTATTATCCCTGTACTGTGTCATCACTATGTATATTATCTCTGTACAGTGACATCACTGTGTGTATTATCCCTGTACTGTGACATCACTGAGTGTATTATCCCTGTACTGTGATATCACTGTGTTTATTATCTCTGTACTGTGACATCACTGTGTGTTTTATCCCTGCACTGTGTCATCACTGTCTGCATTATCTACTGTATGTACTGTGACATCACTGTGTTTATTATCTCTGTACTGTCACATAACTGTGTGTGTTATCTCTTTACTGTGACATCACTGTGTTTATTATCCCTGTCGTGTGATATCACTGTGTGTATTATCCCTGTACTGTGACATCACTGTTTGTATTATCTCTGTATTGTGACTTCACTGTGTGTATTATTCCTGTAATGTGACATCACTGTGTGTATTATCTCTGTACTGTGACATCACTGTGTTTATTATCCCTGTACTGTGACATCACTGTGTGCATTATCTCTGTACAGTGACATCACTGTGTGTATTATCCCTGCACTGTGTCATCACTGTGTGTATTATCTACTGTATGTACTGTGACATCACTGTGTTTATTATCTCTGTATTGTCACATAACTGTGTGTGTTCTATGTACTGTGACATCACTGTGTTTATTATCCCTGTACTGTGACATCACTGTGTGCATTATCTCTGTACTGTGATATTACTGTGCGTATTATCCCTGTAATGAGACATCACTGTGTGTTTTACCTGTACTGTGACATCGCTATGTGCATTATCCCTGTACTGTGACATCACTGTGTGTATTATCTCTTTACTGTGACATTACTTTGTGAATTGTACCTGTACTGTGACATCACTGTGTGTATTACCTCTGTACTGTGACATCACGGTGTGTAATATCCCTGTACAGTGACATCATTGTTGGTATTATCTCTGTACTGTGACATCACTGTGTGTATTATCCCTGTACTGTGACATCACTGTGTTTCTTATCCCTGTACTGTGATATCACTGTGTGTATTATCCCTGTACTGTGACATCACTGTGTGTATTATCTCTGTATTGTGACATCACTGTGTGTATTACCCTGTACTGTGACATCACTGTGTGTATTATCTCTGTACTGTGACATCACTTTGTGAATTGTACCTGTACTGTGACATCACTGTGTGTATTACCTCTGTACTGTGACATCACTGTGTGCAATATCCCTGTAATGTGACATCACTGTTGGTATTATCTCTGTACTGTGACATCACTGCGTGTATTATCTCTCTACTGTGATATCACTGTGTGTATTATCTCTGTACTATGACATCACTGTGTGTATTATCTTTGTACTATGACATCACTGTGTGTATTATCCCTGTACTGTGATAACAATGTGTATTGTCTCTTTACTGTGACATCACAGTGTTTATTATGCCTGTACTGTGACATCACTATGTGTAATATCCCTGTACTGTGACATCACTGTGTGTATTATTGCTGTACTGTGACATCACTGTGTGTATTATCTCTGTACTGTGACATCACTGTGTGTATTATCTCTGTACTGTGATATTACTGTGTGTATTATCCCTGTAATGAGACATCACTGTGTGTTTTACCTGTACTGTGACATCGCTGTGTGCATTATCCCTGTACTGTGACATCACTGTGTTTATTATCTCTTTACTGTGACATCACTTTGTGAATTGTACCTGTACTGTGACATCACTGTGTGTATTACCTCTGTACTGGGACATCACGGTGTGTAATATCCCTGTACAGTGACATCATTGTTGGCATTATCTCTGTACTGTGACATCACTGTATGTATTATCCCTGTACTGTGACATCACTGTGTTTCTTATCCCTGTACTGTGATATCACTGTGTGTATTATCCCTGTACTGTGACATCACTGTGTGTATTATCTCTGTATTGTGACATCACTGTGTGTATTACCCTGTACTGTGACATCACTGTGTGTATTATCTCTGTACTGTGACATCACTTTGTGAATTATACCTGTACTGTGACATCACTGTGTGTATTATTGCTGTACTGTGACATCACTGTGTGTATTATCTCTGTACTGTGACATCACTGTGTGTATTATCCCTGTACTGTGACATCACTGTGTGTATTATCTCTGTACTGTGACATCACTGTGTGTATTATCCCTGTACTGTGACATTACTGTTCATTATCTCTGAACTGTGACATCACTGTGTTAATTATCTCTGTACTGTGACATCACTGTGTGTATTATCCCTGTACTGTGACATTATTGTGTGCATTATCCCTGTACTGTGATATCACTGTGTATTATCCCTGTACTGTGATAACAATGTGTGTATTATCTCTGTACTGTGACATCACAGTGTATATTATCTCTGTATTCTGACATCACTGTGTGTATTATCTCTGTACTGTGACATCACAGTGTATATTAGCTCTGTATTCTGACATCACTGTGTGTATTATCCCTGTACTGTGACATCACTGTGTTTATTATCCCTCTACTGTGACATCACTGTGTGTATTATCTCTGTACTGTGACATTACTGTGTGCATTATCCCTGTACTGTGATATCACTGTGTGTATTATCCCTGTACTGTGACATCACTGTGTGTATTATCTCTGTACTGTTACATCACTGTGTGTATTATCTCTGTACTGTGACAACACAGTGTATATTATCTCTGTACTGTGACATCACTGTGTGTAATATCCTTGTACTGTGACATCACTGTGTGTATTATCCCTGTACTGTGACATCACTGTGTGTATTATCCCTGTGCTGTGACATCACTGTGTGTATTATGTCTGTACTGTGATATCACTGTGTGTATTATCCCTGTACTGTGACATCACAGTGTGTATTATCCCTGTATTGTGACATCACAGTGTGTATTATCCCTGTATTGTGACATCACTGTGTTTGTTATCCCTGTACTAATGTAGCATCGGCGTCTCTGACCTCTGACAGGCAGAGACGCCGTCTCCCCCACCGCCGCGCTCCCTGCCCGGCGTCCTCCAGCGCTCCTCTTAATGCTTCTGCTGCCGGCGTGCGCAGCTTCCTGGGCACTGTGCTTAAGGCGCGATCGCGCTCCCTTCCTCTTACAGTGGCCGCACGCTGCCCTAATGAGTCCCCGGGCCAATTGCCGGAGGTCCTCCCATATATAAGGCACCTCCTCCAAAATGGAGGTGCCCTAGCAATAGTTGATGCACAGTGTACTTATCTCTGCTTTAGCCCTCAGGTCCCGCTGCTAGTCTGACTAATAGTCCTGCCCGCCAGCCTGACTATCAGTCCAGTCCGCCAGCCGGACTACTCTCCAGCCCGACAGTCTGTCTTCCGTTCAGTCCGCCAGTCTGTCTATGGGCTTCACCCGCCTGCTTACCTTTGAGCACCTGCTTGTTACCTGTCAGCCTACCTAGAGGCTCCCGCCTGTCACTTGCCGTGACCACCTGTCTGCCTACCCGGAGGCTCCCGCCTGTCACTTGCCGTGACCATCTGTCTGCCTACCCGGAGGCTCCCGCCTGTCACTTGCTGTGACCACCTGTCTGCCTACCCTGAGGCTCCTGCCTGTCACTTGCCGTGACCACCTGACAGCCTACCTAGAGACTTCCGCCTGTCACCTTCTGTCTCTGCCAGTTTATCTACCCGAACCTCTCGTCAGCCTGCCTGCTGTGCCGATCTGCAGTATTGATCAGTCTCAGCCATCTTACCCGTGGGAGTCACCTGCTCTCTTAAAAGGTCGTCCCCAGAGTGGCACCTGGTCCCTCTGCTTGGTCCCTCCCTGGTCATGGAGTCGTTAGCCGCCGTTCGACCAGGGTCGGTTCGAGTTGATACTTAGTTACGCCCCTCTGGGTCCCTCCTTGCACCGCAGCACAGAGGTTCCACCACCCGGATCCGTAACAACTATGACATCACTGTGTGTATTATTCCTGTATTGCGACATCACTGTGTGTATTATCCCTGTATTGTGACATCATTGTGTATTATCCCTGTACTGTGACATCACTGTGTGCATTATCTCTGCACTGTGACATCACTGTGTGTATTATCCCTGTACTGTGACATCACTGTGTGTATTATCCCTGTACTGTGACATCACTGTGTATTATCCCTGTATTGCGACATCACTGTGTGTATTATCCCTGTATTGTGACATCACTGTGTATTATCCCTGTACTGTGACATCACTGTGTGTATTATCCCTGTACTGTGACATCACTGTGTTTATTATCCCTTTACTGTGACATCACTGTGTTTATTATCCCTTTACTGTGACATCACTGTGTGTATTATCCCTGTATTTTGACATCACTGTGTGTATTATCCCTGCACTGTGACATCACTGTGTGTATTAACTCTGTACTGTGACATCACTGTGTGTATTATCCCTGTATTTTGACATCACTGTGTGTATTATCTCTGTACTGTGACATCACTGTGTGTATTATCCCTGTACTGTGACATCACTGTGTGTATTATCCCTGTTCTGTGACATCACTGTGTGTATTATCCGTGTACTGTGACATCACTGTGTTTATTATCTCTGTACTGTGACATCACTGTGGGTATTATCCCTGTACTGTGACATCACAGTGTGTATTATCCCTGTACTTTGACATCACGCAGACTTTTATCTCTGTTCTGTGACATCACTGTATGTATTATCCCTGTACTGTGACATCACTGTGTGTATTATCCCTGTACTGTGACATCACTGTGTGTATTATCTCTGTACTGTGACATCACATTGTGTTTTATCTCTGTACTGTGACATCACTGTGTATATTATCTCTGTACTGTGACATCACTGTGTGTATTATCCCTGTACTGTGACATCACTGTGTGTATTATCTCTGTACTGTGACATCACTGTGTATTATCTCTGTACTGTGACATCACATTGTGTATTATCTCTGTACTGTGACATCACTGTGTATATTATTTCTGTACTGTGTCATCACTGTGTGTATTATCCCAGTACTGTGACATCACCGTGTATTATCTCTGTACTGTGACATCACTGTGTGTATTATCCCTGTACTATGACATCACTGTGTCTATTATCTCTGTACTGTGACATAACTGTGTGTATTATCCCTGTACTGTGACATCACTGTGTATTATCTCTGTACTGTGACATCACTGTGTGCATTATCCCTGTACTGTGACATCACTGTGTGTATTTTCCCTGTACTGTGACATCACTGTGTGTATTATCTCTGTACTGTGACATCACATTGTGTATTGTCTCTGTACTGTGACATCACTGTGTATATTATCCCTGTACTGTGACATCACTGTGTGTATTATCCCTGTACTGTAACATCACTGTATTATCCCTGTACTGTACATCACTGTGTTTATTATCCCATTACTGTGACATCACTGTGTGTATTATCCCTGTACTGTACATCACTGTTTTTATTATCCCTTTACAGTGACATCACTGTGTGTCTTATCCCTGTATTGTGACATCACTGTGTTATTATCCCTTTACTGTGACATCACTGTGTGTATTATCCCTGTATTTTGACATCACTGTGTGTATTATCCCTGCACTGTGACATCACTGTGTGTATTAGCTCTGTACTGTGACATCACTGTGTGTATTATCCCTGTATTTTGACATCACTGTGTGTATTATCTCTGTACTGTGACATCACTGTGTGTATTATCCCTGTACTGTGACATCACTGTGTGTATTATCCCTGTTCTGTGAAATCACTGTGTGTATTATCCCTGTACTGTGACATCACTGTGTTTATTATCTCTGTACTGTGACATCACTGTGGGTATTATCCCTGTACTGTGACATCACAGTGTGTATTATCCCTGTACTTTGACATCACGCAGACTTTTATCTCTGTTCTGTGACATCACTGTGTGTATTATCCCTGTACTGTGACATCACTGTGTGTATTATCCCTGTACTGTGACATCACTGTGTGTATTATCTATGTACTGTGACATCACATTGTGTTTTATCTCTGTACTGTGACATCACTGTGTATATTATCTCTGTACTGTGACATCACTGTGTGTATTATTCCTGTACTGTGACATCACTGTGTTTTATCTCTGTACTGTGACATCACTGTGTATTATCTCTGTACTGTGACAACACATTGTGTATTATCTCTGTACTGTGACATCACTGTGTATATTATTTCTGTACTGTGACATCACTGTGTGTATTATCCCAGTACTGTGACATCACCGTGTATTATCTCTGTACTGTGACATCACTGTGTGTATTATCCCTGTACTATGACATCACTGTGTCTATTATCTCTGTACTGTGACATAACTGTGTGTATTATCCCTGTACTGTGACATCACTGTGTATTATCTCTGTACTGTGACATCACTGTGTGCATTATCCCTGTACTGTGACATCACTGTGTGTATTTTCCCTGTACTGTGACATCACTGTGTGTATTATCTCTGTACTGTGACATCACATTGTGTATTGTCTCTGTACTGTGACATCACTGTGTATATTATCCCTGTACTGTGACATCACTGTGTGTATTATCCCTGTACTGTGACATCACTGTGTGTATTATCTCTGTACTGTGACATCACATTGTGTATTGTCTCTGTACTGTGACATCACTGTGTATATTATCCCTGTACTGTGACATCACTGTGTGTATTAGCCCTGTACTGTAACATCACTGTATTATCCCTGTACTGTACATCACTGTGTTTATTATCCCATTACTGTGACATCACTGTGTGTATTATCCCTGTACTGTACATCACTGTTTTTATTATCCCTTTACAGTGACATCACTGTGTGTCTTATCCCTGTATTGTGACATCACAGTGTGTATTATTATTATTATTATTATTATTATTTATTATTATAGCGCCATTTATTCCATGGCGCTTTACATGTGATATGGATATACATGACAAAAGCATTTGCATAATCTTAACAAAACGAGTCAGCGACTGGTACAGGAGGAGCGAGGACCCTGCCCGCGAGGGCTCACATTCTAGAAGGGATGGGTGAGGATACATTAGGTGAGGGTAGAGCTGGTCGTGCAGCGGTGGTTACTGCAGGTTGTATGCTTGTCGGAAGAGGTAGGTCTTCAGGTTTCTTTTGAAGGTTTCCACGGTCGGCGAGAGTCTGATGTGTTGGGGTAGAGAGTTCCAGAGTAGGGGGGATGCACGGGAGAAATCTTGTATGCGATTGTGGGAGGAGGAGATAAGAGGGGAGTAGAAAAGGAGATCTTGTGAGGATCGGAGGTTGCGTGCAGGTAAGTACCGGGAGACTAGGTCACAGATGTATGGGCGAGACAGGTTGTGGATGGCTTTGTATGCCATGGTTAGAGTTTTGAACTGGATTCTCTGGGCAATGGGGAGCCAGTGAAGAGATTGACAGAGAGGAGAGGCCGGGGAATAGCGGGGGGACAGGTGGATTAGTCGAGCAGCAGAGTTTAGGATAGATTGGAGAGGCACAAGAGTGTTGGAAGGGAGGCCACAGAGCAGGAGGTTGCAGTAGTCGAGGCGGGATATGATGAGGGCGTGCACTAGTGTTTTTGCAGAGTCTTTGCTGAGGAATGCATGGATCCGGGAGATGTTTTTGAGTTGGAGTTGGCAGGAAGTGGAAAGGGCTTGGATATGTGGCTTGAAGGAGAGATCAGAGTCCAGGGTTACTCCAAGGCAGCGAGCTTGAGGGACTGGGGAGAGTGGGCAGCCATTGACGTTGATAGATAGGTCAGATGGGGGATGTGAATGAGAGGGTGGAAAGATGATGAACTCTGTTTTATCCATGTTGAGTTTTAGAAATCTGCCAGGGAAGAAGGATGAGATGTCGGACAGACATTGTGGGATTTTGGTTAGTAGGGAGGAGATATCGGGTCCAGAGAGGTAGATCTGTGTGTCATCAGCATAGAGGTGATACTGAAAACCGTGAGACTCTATGAGCTGTCCCAGGCCTAAGGTGTAGATGGAGAAGAGCAGAGGTCCTAGAACTGAACCTTGGGGGACACCGACAGATAGGGGGCGAGATGAGGAGGTGGTGCGTGAGTGGGAGACGATGAATGTCCTGTCTGTTAAGTATGAGCAGATCCAAGATAGAGCCAAGTCCGTGATGCCAAGAGATGAGAGAATCTGGAGTAAGAGGGAATGGTCCACTGTTTCAAAGGCAGATGACAGGTCCAGAAGGAGGAGGATGGAGTAGTGTCGCTTGGATTTAGCATTTAGTAGGTCGTTGGTGACTTTGGTCAGGGCAGTTTCAGTCGAGTGATGCGGTCGGAAGCCAGATTGCAGGCGGTCGAAGAGGAAGCAGGAGGAGAGGTGGGAGGACAATTCAAGGTGGACATGTTGTTCTAGTAGTTTTGAGGCAAAGGGGAGGAGTGATATGGGTCAGTAGCTACTCAGAGAGGAAGGGTCAAGGGAGGGCTTTTTGAGGATAGGTATTATCCCTGTACTGTGACATCACTGTGTTATTATCCATGTACTGTGACATCACTGTGTGTATTATCCTTGTACTCTGACATCACTGTGTGTATTATCCCTGTACTGTGACATCAGTGTGTATTATCTCTGTACTGTGACATCACAGTGTGTATTATCCCTGTTATGTGACATCACTGTGTGTATTATCCCTGTACTGTGACATCACTGTGTGTATTATCTCTGTACTGTGACATTGCTGTGTGTATTATCCCTGTACTGTGACATCACTTTGTGTATTATCCCTGTATTGTGACATCCTGTGTGTATTATCCCTGTACTGTGACATCACTTTGTGTATTATCCCTGTACTGTGACATCCTGTGTGTATTATCCCTGTACTGTGACATCACTTTGCGTATTATCCCTGTACTGTGACATCACTGTGTGTATTATCCCTGTACTGTGACATCACTGTTTATTATCCCTGTACTGTACATCACTGTGTGTATTATCCCTGTACTGTGACATCACTGTGTGTATTATCTCTGTACTGTACATCACTGTGTGTATCATCCATGTACTGTGACATCACTGTGTGTATTATCTCTGTATATATTTTTACCTCCGTTTAATATGCACATGAATATGAACAGACTACAAAGCTCATCCAGAAAGATGGCCTAACCTGCTTGGCCAACTTGAGTAATGGTCAATATGGCCAGTCTATTGTTGCTGGCTGTTGTGCAATGAGCTTGGCTGTAGCGTGTTGTGGGTCATTGTCCATTGTTGTGAGTTGTAATCTGTTATTATGGATTGTTCTTTGTTCTCAGAGGCTGTGCGTTGCTGTTAATCACTATTCACGACTGTCGCATGTTGTCGGTTGTTTTTGGTTACTGGTTATTGATGTTTTTGTTGCTCATTGTTGCCATACTTTATTGTCCATTATTAGTGTTGAGCGAGCACTAAAATGCTCGGGTGCTCGAAGCTCGGGCCGAGCTCATTGTGATACTCGGGTGCTCGACCCGAGCAACGAGCCCAATGTTAGTCTATGGGAGACCCGAACATTTTTGCGGCGGCTCCCCCGGCAGTCTGTAGAAATCCTAAACAGTGCCCAAAACGATAGTGACAGTGCTCAAATGACATGGGGACAGCATGGGGATCGCCCCTGGAAGCATTTCTGACCCCCAGGTCACTGCTGTCAACAACGTGGTCAGAGGTATTAAGCCACTTTTACAGGCTCACAATAAAACGTTCAAAAGCGAAAGTGAAAGTGCTTTCCTGTGAAATATGTTAACCCCTTAACGACCATGGGTCTTTCTGTTTTTGTGTTTTCCTTTTTTGCTCCCCTTCTTCCCAGAGCCAGAACTTTTTTAATTTTCGTTCAATATGGCCATGTGAGGGCTTATTTTTTGCGGGACGAGTTGTACTTTTAAACACCATCACTGGTTTTACCATATCGTGTGCTGGAAAATGGCAAAAAAAATCCAAGTGTGTGAAACTGCAAAAAAAATGCAATTCCACAGTTGTTTTTTGGGTCCTTTTTTTACCACGTTCACAGATTGCTAAAACTGACCTGCCATCATTATTTTCCAGGTCGTTACGAGTTCATAGACACCAAACATGTATAGGTTCTTTTTTATTTAAGTTGTGAAAAAAAAATCCAAAGCTTGCTAAAAAAACAAAAAAAAATGACGCCATTTTCCGAGACCCTTAGCTTCTCCATTTTTCGGGATCTGGGGCCAGGTGAGGGCTTATTTTTTGCGTGCCAGGCTCACGTTTTTATTGATACCATTTTGGGGTAGATCCGATGTTTTGATCGCCCGTTATTGCATTTTATTGCAAAGTTGTAGCGACCAAAAAAACTTAATTCTTCTTTTATATTGATAGATCGGGCGATTCTGAATGCGGCGATACCAAATATGTGTATGTGTTTTTTTTTTTATATATATATATTTTATTTTGAATGGGGCGAAAGGGGGGTGACTTAAACTTTTATATTTTTTTTATTTTTTTTATTTTTTTAAAAACTTTTTTTTTACACTTTCTGCTTCCTTCTATAGTATCCAGAGTTTGATTGCTTCTACTGCATACAAGCGATGAGCAGATCGCTTGTATGCAGGAGAAATGCTCACTTGCTATGAGCGCTGACCACTAGGTGGCGCTCATAGCAATTGAGACATGACAACCACAGGCGTCTGCTGCAGACCCTGAGTTGTCATGCCCACCCATTGGTGACCCGCGATCACGTGACGGGGTCACTGATGGGCAGGGCTTAGGACTCCCGGAAGCGCGAGTTAAATGCCACTGTCAGAGATTTAACATGTTAACAGCCGCGGGTGGATTGCGATTCCAATAATCAGCTGACATGTGCTCGCTTCAGTGCGGGCTCACCGCCGGAGCCCCCGCTGGACCGGCCTTCCCGACCTGGTGCGTACTATTACTGACCAGGTCGGAAAGGGGTTAAGGAACATCCTTTCCAGGGTAAAGACTTGTGTATAAGGCAAAATAAATAACCAAAAACAAAAATACTCCTCCACACCTTGGGCTATGTTCACAAGTAGCATTTTTTATGCGTTTTTGCACGTTTGTATTGCTTTCAACCGTGACAAATGCATTCACCGGGAAATGTCATTTTAACATTTTACAACCTTATCTGGCCATGTGCTGTGTGACACATGCATATGACGCGCCCCCTGGGCCAGTGTTGTTTGGGGGATACCCGGAGCCGGATCAGATGGGGGTTGTAGTCTCCGAGTGGCGGTGACCCGGTCCGTGCCCAGGGTGTCAAGCTCAGTGTGTGGCAGTCCTTATAGATGTTACTAGATGTTCTTTTATGTCGACTACGCCACCCGTTGAATTGCGGTCAATACGGCCGCCGCTGCAGCAGGGTCCGCTGAGGCTGGTGATGTGTGTGCAGCTCAGGTAGTATAACCCCCAACGGGAGGGGTATAGCCTCAGGGGGTCAGGTGTAGAGGATGGTGGTTGTGGAGGTGCAGTGAGGATGGTAATGAGACTCAGAGTCGGGCTGTGCAGTTCAGGGTTTTTACTTACTGCTGTTGTTCTGGTCACTCCGGCCTTGAGTGACCGCCCGAGCCGTGCTGCGTCCACCAGGTCCTGGACTCGGCCAACCCCCAGGTGATTCTGGAGCGTGGTCCTGAGCTCCCTTTCTGACTTGTCCTTCTCTCTGGCCTTCCCCACCAGGGATCCACCTAAGTCCGGCTCCCTCGGGCCTCTTGTTGGTAAACCCTTGTCTCTGGGTTCCCTGACCCTATTCTTGGTTTGCCTTCCGGGTGGATTTAGTGGGTGGTCGTGGCAGATCCTGCCCACGACCTCCGGTCTCTGGCTAAGGATTAGGGCCCTCCACCAGCTTGGGATCCGGTACCCTTGTGCCAACTCTTCACCCTCTGATCTAATCTTGGGTTCTTGGAGTTCTCTCTTCCCCCCCTCTGGGTCCTTCTTTCTCCTCTCTCTCTCTGGGCCTTGGAGCTGCTCTCCTCCTCTGCTCTCTTCCTCTGACTCACTCTATCAAAGACTGACAGACTGACTCACCCTGATCTAAGATGGTTCCCACCTTATATACTCCCTCTATGTGTGAGCTCAGGTGACCAGCACCCAATGAGCTCCTAGCACTACCCAGACTGCTCCCCCTATCTGCCCCTACACTACTGGGATGTTCCACCCCCCTCCCACTCCAGCCAGGGACAGACACTGTCGTACCTGCACATTTCTCTAGTGGGAGTACCATTGATCTGTCCCCCGGAAATGGGATGTATGTAGTGCATGCAGCCTACTGAGCTCAGTTCCACACTCCATCCTTACCCGGGAGTGGAATACCACACCTCTGGGTTGAGGTGTAATACCCCTGTAGCAGCCGAATCCTCAGGGTGCTACACATACAGTGCTAAAAAGACATGGGAACAGCATGGGGAAGACCCCTGGAAGCATCTCTGACACCCAGGTCACTGCCTAAAAGTGTGCCCATCAGAAATGATCCTTGCCGCATCAGAAGATGCAGACTTGCAACTATCCCCGTGCAAGTCCTTGTCCCAGGGCAGTGTTCAATTGTACCTCCCCCATAACTTGCAATACAAGCGCAAGTATGCAGCCTGCCACCCACCCACCCCCAGGCTGCAATACCATACTGCTAGTTTGCTTGCACTTGAAATTGGGCCTTTTAGGCATGTGGAGGTGGAATCTGGCCACCACGTCATGGCTGCGTCGGTAGCCTGGTATTCATACTCAGTCCCCAGCCGCCCGGCGGCCGGGTGTCCACGCTTGGTCCCCAGCCGCCAGGGGGCGGCCGGGTGTCCATACTCAGTCCCCAGCCGCCCCGCGGCCGGGTGCCCACACACAGTCCCCAGCCGCGTTGGGGTGGCCGGGTGTCCATAAACGGTCCCCAGCCGCCCCTATTTGTCCCGGTGCGCCTTATACACAAGCGCGCATACCAAAACATTACCTGTGCCCTCCCCAGTGCATTTAGTGGGAAGGAAAGCCTAACCACAAACACGTGGACAAGTGAATGTGGCCAGGAATGGTCCATCTCACTGACGCCTTCACACTGGGTTAATATTGTGGAAGCCGGGACACAGTTGGACACTGGGATGCAACACGTCCTCCAGACATAGAGGATTGCGGGTCCTGGGTCAATCAGGCTTCAACACAAAGTTCAGAAGGTAGACAGCAGCAGTGGTCGGCCTCCTACACAACGAGTAAATTATTCATGATCATGAGGCCATCCACCTCCTTAGCTTTCTGTTCCTTGGAATGCAAGCGCATGTATGTAGTAGCAGCTAGGCCTGAGGTGGTCAGCGTTTTGGCGCATATTCTACCTCCTTCGAGGATTGCTGGATGTTTTCCTGCTACTATCCCAGTTCTATGACTCCCGTTAAAACAAAGCTTCAGGTGATGAATGATGGATGAGGTGGTGGCAAAGGAGAAAGAGCAGGAGGAACAGGGACCATTCACATCAATATCAGGCCAGCCAACCACACATGTCTTGTAGGATATGTTTCTGTACCAAAAGGAGAGGTTCAGCTACACAGTTATAAGGCATACAGTGAATGCAATGCCTACCAAAAATTTCGAGGCACTCCAATGCCCCTTGGAAGTGACATGGAGGTCAGAGGGCCTTAACTAAACCGTTTTTTCCATTTATAGCAACTGGGTCTCCTATACACTGTTGGCCTAAGCAGGGAATGGAAGGCTTTCCAAAAATTATTAGGCTCTGCAATGCCCCTTGAAACAGACGTGGATTACAGCGTATTAAAAACCTTCTACCCATTATTGGGGAGTGGGTCTCCCTTAGTGTTCGCCTATGCATTGAAAAGCAAAAGCTGACAAAAATTAGGAGGAAATGCAATGCCCGTTGGAAGAGTCGTGGAGGTTAGAGGTAATTAAAAACAACATGTCAATGCCCCTTGGAAGAGCTGTGGAGTTCAGAGTGGTTTAACAAGACGGTTTTAATGCCCCTTAGAAGAGACGTGGAGTTCAGAGTGGTTTAACAAGACAGTTTTAATGCCCCTTGGAAGAGATGTGGAGGTCACAGTAGCTTAACAAGATGGTTTTAATGCCCCTTGGAAGAGACGTGGAGTTCAGAGTGGTTTAACAAGACAGTTTTAATGGCCCTTGGAAGAGTGGTGGAGGTTACAGTGGAATAAAAAGACAATATCAATGCCCCGTGGAAGAGACGTGGAGGTCACAGTAGCTTAACAAGACGGTTTTAATGCCCCTTGGAAGAGTGGTGGAGGTCGCAGTGGAATAAAAAGACAATATCAATGCCCCTTGGAAGAGTGGTGGAGGTTACAGTGGAATAAAAAGACAATATCAACGCCCTGTGGAAGAGACGTGGAGGTCACAGTAGCTTAACAAGACGCTTTTAATGCCCCTTGGAAGAGTGGTGGAGGTCGCAGTGGAATAAAAAGACAATATTAACGACCCTTGGAAGAGACGTGGAGGTCACAGTAGCTTAACAAGACGATTTTAATGCCCCTTACAAGAGCCATGCAGTACAGCATATTAAAAACATTATTCCCATTATTGGGGAGTGGGTCTCCCATAGTCTTTGCCTATGCCTTCCAAGCAAAAGCTGCCAAAAATTAGGACAGAGGAACTTGCAATGCTGGCAACATGGACCACGGTCACCCTGGTGGTATAGTGGTCATGGAGGCTGAGGATAAGGAGAAGAGCAAAAAACAGCCGAAATGAGGAAGCGTATACCCATGTGTGGGTGTGAAGCGATGCATGGAAATACACCTCCCGAAATAACACAGTGGATTTGACTTTATGTTACTCTGCTGTCATTTGGTGGTGATGAGAAGTCTGGCCCAATCCAGCCCTTGTTCATTTTGATAAGGGTCAGCTTGTCAGCATTGTCAGTTGACAGGCGAGTGCGCTTATCAGTTATAATTCCCCCAGCGGCACTAAAAACACGCTCCGATAACACGCTAGCGGCAGGGCAGGCCAGGACCTCCAAGGCATACAGAGTGAGTTCATTCCAAGTGTCCAGCTTGGATACCCAATAATTAAAAGGCACACAGGAATCACGGAGGACGCTGGTACTCCCTCACCATCTTTTGAAACTTTCCACTCCTTGTGAGAGTACCCTGCGCCTCAGGGCCTGTAACCTGGGCAGGTCTCAGAAAACAGTCCTAGAACATTGACAGTGTTCCCCTGCCTCTGCTGGATTGGAGTTGCGTCTCTCTCGCCTGTATGCCTTAGTTGGGCAGCGAACTGTGACCTCTGCCGCTACCGTGTTCAGATGGGAATTTTTTTAATAGTTCTGCAGCAAGGGCCTTCTGGTACTGCCCCATTTTTGTAGACCTCTCCAACTCAGGAATAAGAGAGTGAAAGTTCTCCTTGTAGAGGGGGTCTACAAGTGTCATCAACCAGTAATGACTGTCACCCAACATTTTGACAATGCGAGGGTCACGGTTACGGCAGCATAACATAAAGTCAGCCATGGGTGCCAGACTGGTAACGGGCAAGACTTCCGTGTCCTCACCAAGATGACGACTGATAGTGTTGAGCGATCACTAAAATGCTCGGGTGCTCGAAGCTCGGGCCGAGCTTACCGTGATACTCGGGTGCTCGACCCGAGCAACGAGCCCAATGTTAGTCTATGAGAGACCCGAGCATTTTTGCGGCAGCACCCCCGGCAGTCTGTAGAAAGCCTAGAAAGTGCCCAAAACGATAGTGACAGTGCTCAAAAGACATGGGGGCAGCATGGGGATCGCCCCTGGAAGCATTTCTGACCCCCAGGTCACTGCTGTCAATAACGTGGTCAGAGGTATTAAGCCACTTTTGCGGGCTCACAATAAAACGTTCAAAAACGAAACTGAAACGGTTTTCCTGTGAAATATGTTAAGGAATTTCCTTTCCAGGGTAAAAACTTGTGTATAAGGTAAAATAAATAACCAAAAACAAAAATACTCCTCCACACCTTGGGCTATGTTCACAAGTAGCATTTTTCATGCGTTTTTGCACTTTTGTATTGCTTTCAACCGTGACAAATGCGTTCATCGGAAATGTCATTTTAACATTTTACAACCTTATCTGGCCATATGCTGTGTGACACATGCATACAGTGCTGAAAAGACAAGGGATCAGCATGGGGAAGACCCCTGGAAGCATCTCTGACCCCCAGGTCACTGTCTAAAAGTGTGCCCATCAGAAGTGATCCTTGCCGCATCAGAAGATGCAGACTTGCAACTAACCCGTGCAAGTTCTTGTCCCAGGGCAGTGTTCAATTGTACCTCCCCCATTCCTTGCAATGCAAGCGAAAATATGCAGCCAACCACCCACCCACCCGCAGGCTGCAATACCATACTGCTAGCTTTCACTTGAAATGGGGCCTTTTAGTTTGGAGGAGGCCGAAGCCGGCCACTACCTCATGGCCGCTTCGGCAGCGAGGTATTCATACTCTGTCCCCAGCCGCCCGGTGGCCGGGTGTCCACGCTCGGTCCCCAGCTGCCAGGTGGCGGCCAGGTGTCCATACTCGGTCCCCAGCTGCCCTGATTTCTCCTGTCACCTTCCCCCACACTTTTCTTAGCCTGGCCTGCTTTAGGGTAGCATTGGACGAGCCCACCAGAGAACCAGACTCCTCCGGTGGGCCCTGGCTTCTCCATCAGGGGAGTTGAGAGTGCCTAGGTGAGGAGCATGATGATGATGATAGAAGTTAGCATCTGCTTTGTTTTCTTGGAATGCAAGCGCATGTATGTACTAGCGGCTAGGCCTGAGGTGGTCCGCGTTTTGGTGCATATCCTACCTCCTCCGAGGATTGCTGGATGTTTTCCTGCTACTATCCCAGTTCTATGACTCCCGTTAAAACAAAGCTTCAGGTGATAAATGATGGATGAGGTGGTGGCAAAGGAGAAAGAGCAGGAGGAACAGGGACCATTCACATCAATATCAGGCCAGTCAACCAGATATGTCTTGTAGGATATGTTTCTGTAACAAAAGGAGCGGTTCAGCTACACAGTTATAGGGCATACAGTGAGTGCAATGCCTACCAAAAATTTCAAGCCACTCCAATGCCCCTTGGAAATGACATGGAGGTCAGAGGGCGTTAACTAAACCTTTTTTTCCATTTATAGCAACTGGGTCTCCCGTGCACTGTTGGCCTAAGCAGTGAATGGAAGGCTTTCCAAAAATTATGAGGAACTACAATGCCCCTTACAAGAGCCATGTGTGGCACCCCAGGGGTCTGGTCACCACAGTAATAGAGATATTACGTCGGAGAGCAAGTGGGAGGTTTCCTGGTCAGGATCCCTTAAACATGCAACATCCTCCTGCCTCAATCCTGGGAGGGGAGAATTCTGCCCTTATAAACTGGATCTGGGGCAGGGTTGAGTGAGTCAGAGAACAGTCAGAGTCAGAGTGAGAGCAAGGGAAAGTAACAGCAAGGAGCTCTGTAGGAGCTAGGAGCTAAAGACCAGGGGCTGGAAGCTGAGCAGAGCTCGCCCTGGCAGAAGACAATAGGAACCGGACACAGGAGTCCGAAGCTGTGAGGACTTATATATCCAGCAGCAGAAACCAGCCGGCAGGGGATTTCAGGTCCTCTGGCCATAGAAGCCTGGAGGCTCAGTCACAAGCAAGGGACCAGCACCGCCGTCGTGGAGCGGAGGCTAACAGAAGGCCCCAAGTCACCAGCCATACGGGTGAGCACTACACGGTACACTCAGGGACGTGGGCTACTTCTACCCGCTTACAGCAAGGTAGCCAGGAAGAGTGCAGACAGACGGGTAGGCCTACAACTCCACCTGGCCAGGGGAACTCCTGCTTGCTCACAGACTGACCAGGCCTCTTATGCTAGCCAGTACTCCCGGGAGGGTCTACCTTATAATCATCAGTAAAGACCCTGAACTGCACTGCAAAGACTCTGAGTCGTTCCTGCTGCGCTCGTGCACCATCACCCCCATCATGCACACTCACTGCCCTGAGGCTATACTCCTCCCGAGGGGAGTTATCCCATTCTATGCTGCGCACACAACACCAGCCTCAGCGGTCTGCCTCGCAGCGGTGGTACTCCCTGACCGCAATCCACGGGTGGCGCAGTCAGACAATTAACCTCAAAACCTAAGAAAGACTGCCACTGGTTTGACCAGCCTGAGCCACAGGACCGGGTCACCGCCACGGAGACTACAGACCCCAGAGACCCGGCACCGGGTATCCCACACACGTGTACACAGGGCCCAGGGGGCGCGTCACATGCAGTACAGCATATTACAAACATAAGTCCCATTATTGGGGAGTGGGTGTCCCATAGTATTTGCTTATGCCTTGCAAGCAAAAGCTGCCAAAAATTAGGACGGAGCAACTTGCAATGCCCCTTACTAGAGCCATGCAGTACAGCATATTACAAACATAAGTCCCATTATTGGGGAGTGGGTCTCCCATAGTATTTGCTTATGCTTTCCCAGCAAAAGCTGCCAAAAATTAGGACGGAGCAACTTGCAATGCCCCTTACAAGAGCCATGCAGTACAGCATATTACAAACATAAGTCCCATTATTGGGGAGTGGGTCTCCCATGGTATTTGCTTATGCTTTCCCAGCAAAAGCTGCCAAAAATTAGGACGGAGCAACTTGCAATGCCCCTTACAAGAGCCATGCAGTACAGCATATTACAGACATAAGTCCCATTATTGGGGAGTGGGTGTCCCATGGTATTTGCTTATGCTTTCCCAGCAAAAGCTGCCAAAAATTAGGACGGAGCAACTTGCAATGCTCCTTACAAGAGCCATGCAGTACAGCATATTACAAACATAAGTCCCATTATTGGGGAGTGGGTCTCCCATAGTATTTGCTTATGCTTTCTCAGCAAAAGCTGCCAAAAATTAGGACGGAGCAACTTGCAATGCCCCTTACAAGAGCCATGCAGTACAGCATATTACAAACATTATTCCCATTATTGGGGAGTGGGTGTCCCATGGTATTTGCTTATGCTTTCCCAGCAAAAGCTGCCAAAAATTAGGACGGAGGAACTTGCAATGCTGGCACCCTGGTGGTATAGTGGTGGTGGAGGCTGAGGATAAGGAGAAGAAGATTAAACAGCCGAAACGAGGAAGCGTATACCCATGTGTGGGTGTGAAGCGGTGCATGTGAATACACCTCCCGAAATAACACAGTGGATTTGACTTTATGTTACTCTGCTGTCATTTGGTGGTGATGAGAAGTCTGGCCCAATCCAGCCCTTGTTCATTTTGATAAGGGTCAGCTTGTCAGCATTGTCAGTTGACAGGCGAGTGCGCTTATCAGTTATAATTCCCCCAGCGGCACTAAAAACACGCTCCGATAACACGCTAGCGGCAGGGCAGGCCAGGACCTCCAAGGCGTACAGAGCGAGTTCATTCCAAGTGTCCAGCTTGGATACCCAATAATTAAAAGGCACAGAGGAATCACGGAGGACGCTGGTACGATCGGCAAGGTACTCCCTCACCATCTTTTGAAACTTTCCACTCCTTTTGAGAGTACCCCGCGCCTCAGGGCCTGTAAGCTGGGCGGGTGTCAGAAAACAGTCCCAGAACGTTGACAGTGTTCCCCTGCCTCTGCTGGATTGGAGTTGCATCTCTCTCGCCTGTACGCCTTGGTTGGGCAGCGAACTGTGACCTCTGCCGCTAGCGTGTTCAGATGGGAATTTTTTTAAGAGTTCTGCAGCAAGGGCCTTCTGGTATTGCCCCATTTTTGTAGACCTCTCCACCTCAGGAATAAGAGAGTGAAAGTTCTCCTTGTAGTGGGGTCTACAAGTGTCACCAACCAGTAATGACTGTCACCCAACATTTTGACAACGCGAGGGTCACGGTTAAGGCAGCGTAACATAAAGTCAGCCATGCGTGCCAGACTGGTAACGGGCAAGATTTCCGTGTCCTCACCAAGATGACGACTGACCATGCTCTCCTCCTCCTCCTTTTCCTCCTCCCCCCTGTCCTCAGGCCACCCACGCTGAACCGACGGTATGACACTTGTACAGGTACTACCGTCTACAACGCATGATAGCAGCTCCTGTTCTTCCTCCTCCTCCTCCTCCTCCTCCTCCTCTCCCTCATTGTCCCCCAATGCACGTTGGGATGAGATGAGGCTGGGCTGTGTGTAATCGCCCGCTACGGCTTCTTGATACTTCTCATCATACTCTGGCTGCAATGCCTCCTCTTTAATTCTCTGCAGAGAGCGTTGCAAAAGACAGACAAGTGGGATGCTGACACTAATGATGGCGTCATCGCCACTCACCATCTTGGTGGCCTCCTCAAAGTTTGTCAGGATGGTACATATGTCAGACATCCAGGTCCACTCCTGAGGTCTTATGTGTGGAGTCTGAACTGAATATCGACGGCCTTGTTGCAGCTGGTACTCCACAACTGCTCTCTTCTGCTCACAAATCCTTTGCAACATGTGGAGGGTAGAGTTCCAACGTGTGGGGACATCACACACCAGTCGGTGTGCCGGAAGCTGCAAATGCTGCTGCAACACAGCAAGGGCGGCGGAAGCTGTAGCCGACTTGCAAAAATGAGCTGACAGGCGGCGTACTTTCACGAGCAGATCTGGCAACTCGGGGTACGATTTAAGAAACCACTGAACCACGAGGTTAAGCACATGAGCCAGGCATGGTACGTGTGTGATCTCACCTCGCCTCAGAGCCGCCACCAGGTTACGGCCATTGTCACACACGACCATGCCGGGATGTAGGTTCAGCGGTCTCAGCCACAGATCTGCCTGCTCTTTCACAGCTGTCCACAACTCACAAGCAGTGTGAGGTTTATCACCTAAGCTTATGAGTTTCAGCACAGCCTGTTGCCGCTTGGCGGAGGCAATACTGCAATGCTTCCAGCTTGTAACTGATGTGGTGATATCTGAGATGGAGGCTGAACATGAGGAGGAGGAGGAGGTGGATGCACAGGAGCTGTACACTGTGGGGGCAACTCTGACTGACATAGGGCCCGCAATCCTCGGTGTGGGGAGGATGTGTTCCGTCCCAAGGTCCGACTGGGTCCCGGCTTCCACTATGTTTACCCAGTGTGCCGTCAGAGAGATGTACCGTCCCTGGCCACAAGCACTTGTCCACGTGTCCATTGTCAGGTGGACTCTCCCAGTAACTGCGTTGTTGAGGGCACAGCAGATGCTTTGGGACAGGTGCTTGTGTAGTGCGGGAATGGCACACAGGGCAAAATAGTGTCGGCTGGGGACCGAGTACCGAGGGACGGCCACCGCCATAAGATTACGGAAGGATTCCGTCTCCACCAGCCTAAAAGGCAGCATTTCCAATGCAAGCAGTCGTGAAATGTGCGAATTTAGGACTGTGGCCTGTGGGGCGTTAGCTGCGAATTTCCGCTTTCGTTCAAAGGTCTGGGATATGGACAATTGAACGCTGCGGTGGGACGTGGACGTTGATGCTGTTTCTTGAGAAACTGCCATAACAAGTGAAGACTGAGAGGAGGGGGTATCTTTACATGCAGTATGGACAGGGGATTGCCTTGCACACACAACAGGGGGTTCTATTGCACGCACAACAGTGGAAGAAGCAGTGGTGACACCGGCTGACACTTGTCGTGGACCCTGGGTTTCGCCCCACAAAGTCGGGTGCTTTGCTGCCATGTGCCTGATCATGCTGGTGGTGGTCAGGCTGGTAGTTTTGTCACCCCTGCTGATGCTGGCATGGCAGGTGGAACATATGGCCTTTTTGGGGTTATCAGCAGAGTCTTTAAAAAAATTCCAGACTCTGGAAGACCTACCGCTTGTACTGGCAACGTCCCTCATGTTGGTGTTCCGGGGAACGGTTGCCTGCCTTCTGTCTGCGGCCACCACACTGCTTCTTCCTGCCTGTTGGGGTACTCTGCCTCCCTCCCCCTGTGTGCTGCTGGCCTCACTCTGCATGTCCTCCTTCCATGTTGGGTCAGTTACTAGATCATCCACCACCTCCTCCTCTTCCACTTGCGCACCACGATCCTCCTCCTCACTTCCTGGCAATTGTGTCTCGTCATCGTCCACCTCTTGTGACAGATTGCCAACGTCGACTTCCTGTGGCCGTGGCTGTTCAAATATTTGGGCATCGCAACATGGGATCTCCTCTTCCACTACTTCAAGCATATCAGGCGAGGGGCCCAAATATAGAAATGGACCAGTGAACAGCTCTTCAGAGTGTCCAAGTGTGGGATCACTTGCTGTCTGACGACACTCGGCATGGTGGGAGGAAGGAGCATCAGGGTGAGGAGGAGTATGCGGTCGAGACTCACGGCTACTAAGAGTTGACCGTGTGGAAGACAGACCGGAGGTGGTGGTGCCCAAGTAACTGGAAGTATTGTCTGCTATCCAATTAATAACCTGTTCACACTGATCAGTTCTCAATACTGGTGTTGTTCTGTGCTTCCCTAGTAATTCGGTCAAGAAGTGGGAGCGAGAAGATGTGGCTGTTGGTTGTGGCACATTTTCACCTTGGCCACGGCCCCGTCCTCTGCACGAACCATCACCAGAACGTCCACTTCCACGTCCCTTGCCACGCGCCTTGCCCATTTTAAATGAAGTAAAATAGCTTACACTTGCACTATCAATGGAAAAAGGGTAATAAAGAGTAGATTAGAACCGTGGAAGAGGAAAACCACAGTTATTGTTTACTGTGGTATACCACACTTTTTTAAATAGAGATATTTGCGGCTGAACAGTGAGCGACACACTCAAACTGCTTTTTTTTTAGATACCAAAGGCCCAAAACTGGATAGTACAGCGATTTGACCCGTGGAACTGCGAAACCACACTGGGATGTCGGGCCTACACAAGACTATTTTCAACAGATATATTTTTGTGTCACAACAGTCAGGAGACACTACTGTTTTTCTTTGCGGAAAAAACTACCAAAGCCTGAATAATAGAGATTTTTTACCGTGGAACAGCAAAACCACAGTTATAATTTACTGGTGTATACCAGGCTTTTTAAAATATATATATATTTGCGGCTGAACAGTGAGCAACACACTCAAACTGTTTTTTTTAGATACAAATGGCCCAAAAGTGGATAATACAGAGGTTTGTACCGTGGAACTGCAAAACCACACTTGTATTTCTCGGGCCTACACCAGACTATTTTCAACAGATATATTTGTGTCTGAAAAATCAGGGAGACACTATTTTTTTTTTCTTTTTACAGCAAAAAATGCAAAAAGCAGGATAATAGAGATTTTTTACCGTGGAACAGCAAAAGTACACTTCTGTCTCTCTGGCCTAAACCAGACTATTTTCAACAGATATATTTGTGTCTGAAAAATCAGGGAGACACTATTATTATTTTTATACAGCAAAACATGCCAAAAACAGGATAATAGAGATGTTTTACCGTGGAACATCAAAGCCACAGTAAAAATTTACTGGTGTATACCAGCCTTTTTAAAATATATATATATTTGCGGCTGAACAGTGAGCGACACACTCAAACTGTTTTTTTTAGATACAAATGGCCCAAAAGTGGATAATACAGAGGTCTGTACCGTGGAACTGCAAAACCACACTTGTATTTCTCGGGCCTACACCAGACTATTTTCAACAGATATATTTGTGTCTGAAAAATCAGGGAGACACTATTTTTTTTTTTTTACAGCAAAAAATGCAAAAAGCAGGATAATAGAGATTTTTTACCGTGGAACAGCAAAAGCACACTTCTGTCTCTCTGGCCTACACCAGACTATTTTCAACAGATATATTTGTGTCTGAAAAATCAGGGAGACACTATTTTTTTTTTTTTACAGCAAAAAATGCAAAAAGCAGGATAATAGAGATTTTTTACCGTGGAACAGCAAAAGCACACTTCTGTCTCTCTGGCCTACACCAGACTATTTTCAACAGATATATTTGTGTCTGAAAAATCAGGGAGACACTATTATTATTTTTATACAGCAAAACATGCCAAAAACAGGATAATAGAGATGTTTTACCGTGGAACATCAAAACCACAGTAATAATTTACTGGTGTATACCAGGCTTTTTAAAATATATATATATTTGCGGCTGAACAGTGAGCGACACACTCAAACTGTTTTTTTTAGATACAAATGGCCCAAAAGTGGATAATACAGAGGTTTGTACCGTGGAACTGCAAAACCACACTTGTATTTCTCGGGCCTACACCAGACTATTTTCAACAGATATATTTGTGTCTGAAAAATCAGGGAGACACTATTTTTTTTTTTTACAGCAAAAAATGAAAAAAGCTGGATAATAGAGAATTTTTACCGTGGAACAGCAAAAGCACACTTCTGTCTCTCTGGCCTACACCAGACTATTTTCAACAGATATATTTGTGTCTGAAAAATCAGGGAGACACTATTATTATTTTTATACAGCAAAAAATGCCAAAAATAGGATAATAGAGATGTTTTACCGTGGATCATCAAAACCAAAGTAATAATTTACTGGTGTATACCAGGCTTTTTAAAATATATATATATTTGCAGCTGAACAGTGAGCGACACACTCAAACTGTTTTTTTTAGATACAAATGGCCCAAAAGTGGATAATACAGAGGTTTGTTCCGTGGAACTGCAAAACCACACTTGTATTTCTCGGGCCTACACCAGACTATTTTCAACAGATATATTTGTGTCTGAAAAATCAGGGAGACACTATTTTTTTTTTACAGCAAAAAATGCAAAAAGCAGGATAATAGAGATTTTTTACCGTGGAACAGCAAAAGCACAGTAATAATTTACTGGTGTATACCAGGCTTTTTAAAATATATATATATTTGCAGCTGAACAGTGAGCGACACACTCAAACTGTTTTTTTTAGATACAAATGGCCCAAAAGTGGATAATACAGAGGTTTGTTCCGTGGAACTGCAAAACCACACTTGTATTTCTCGGGCCTACACCAGACTATTTTCAACAGATATATTTGTGTCTGAAAAATCAGGGAGACACTATTTTTTTTTTTTACAGCAAAAAATGCAAAAAGCAGGATAATAGAGATTTTTTACCGTGGAACAGCAAAAGCACACTTCTGTCTCTCTGGCCTACACCAGACTATTTTCAACAGATATATTTGTGTCTGAAAAATCAGGGAGACACTATTATTATTTTTATACAGCAAAAAATGCCAAAAACAGGATAATAGAGATGTTTTACCGTGGAACATCAAAACCACAGTAATAATTTACTGGTGTATACCAGGCTTTTTAAAATATATATATATTTGCGGCTGAACAGTGAGCGACACACTCAAACTGTTTTTTTTAGATACAAATGGCCCAAAAGTGGATAATACAGAGGTTTGTACCGTGGAACTGCAAAACCACACTTGTATTTCTCGGGCCTACCCTACACCAGACTATTTTCAACAGATATATTTGTGTCTGAAAAATCAGGGAGACACTATTTTTTTTTTTTTTTACAGCAAAAAATGCAAAAAGCAGGATAATAGAGATTTTTTACCGTGGAACAGCAAAAGCACACTTCTGTCTCTCTGGCCTACACCAGACTATTTTCAACAGATATATTTGTGTCTGAAAAATCAGGGAGACACTATTATTATTTTATACAGCAAAAAATGCCAAAAACAGGATAATAGAGATGTTTTACCGTGGAACATCAAAACCACAGTAATAATTTACTGGTGTATACCAGGCTTTTTAAAATATATATATATTTGCGGCTGAACAGTGAGCGACACACTCAAACTGTTTTTTTTAGATACAAATGGCCCAAAAGTGGATAATACAGAGGTTTGTACCGTGGAACTGCAAAACCACACTTGTATTTCTCGGGCCTACACCAGACTATTTTCAACAGATATATTTGTGTCTGAAAAATCAGGGAGACACTATTTTTTTTTTTTTTACAGCAAAAAATGCAAAAAGCAGGATAATAGAGATTTTTTACCGTGGAACAGCAAAAGCACACTTCTGTCTCTCTGGTCTACACCAGACTATTTTCAACAGATTTATTTGTGTCTGAAAAATCAGGGAGACACTATTATTATTTTTATACAGCAAAAAATGCCAAAAACAGGATAATAGAGATGTTTTACCGTGGAACATCAAAACCACAGTAATAATTTACTGGTGTATGCCAGGCTTTTTAAAATACAGTGCTGGCCAAAAGTATTGGCACCCCTGCAATTCTGTCAGATAATACTCAGTTTCTTCCTGAAAATGATTGCAATCACAAATTCTTTGGTCTTATTATCTTCATTTAATTTGTCTTCAATGAAAAAAACACAAAAAGAATTGTCCTAAAGCCAAATTGGATATAATTCCACACCAAACCTAAAAAAGGGGGTGGACAAAAGTATTGGCACCCTTTGAAAAATCATGTGATGCTTCTCAAATTTGTGTAATTAACAGCACCTGTAACTTACCTGTGGCACCTAACAGGTGTTGGCAATAACTAAATCACACTTGCAGCCAGTTAACATGGATTAAAGTTGACTCAACCTCTGTCCTGTGTCCTTGTGCGTACCACATTGAGCATGGAGAAAAGAAAGAAGACCAAAGAACTGTCTGAGGACTTGAGAAACCAAATTGTGAGGAAGCATGATCAATCTCAAGGCTACAAGTCCATCTCCAAAGACCTGAATGTTCCTGTGTCTTCCGTGCGCAGTGTCATCAAGAAGTTTAAAGCCCATGGCACTGTGGCTAACCTCCCTAGATGTGGACGGAAAAGAAAAATTGACGAGAGATTTCAACGCAAGATTGTGCGGATGGTGGATAAAGAACCTCGACTAACATCCAAACAAGTTCAAGCTGCCCTGCAGTCCGAGGGTACAACAGTGTCAACCCGTACTATCCGTCGACGTCTGAATGAAAAGGGACTGTATGGTAGGATACCCAGGAAGACCCCACTTCTTACCCCGAGACATAAAAAAGCCAGGCAGGAGTTTGCCAAAACTTACCTGAGAAAGCCTAAAACGTTTTGGAAGAATGTTCTCTGGTCAGATGAGACAAAAGTAGAGCTTTTTGGGAAAAAGCATCAACATACAGTGTACAGGAAAAAAAAAGAGGCATTCAAAGAAAAGAACACTGTCCCTACAGTCAAACATGGCGGAGGTTCCCTGATGTTTTGGGGTTGCTTTGCTGCCTCTGGCACTGGACTGCTTGACCTTGTGCATGGCATTATGAAGTCTGAAGACTACCAACAAATTTTGCAGCATAATGTAGGGCCCAGTGTGAGAAAGGTGGGTCTCCCTCAGAGGTCATGGGTCTTCCAGCAGGACAATGACCCAAAACATACTTCCAAAAGCACTATAAAATGGTTTTAGAGAAAGCACTGGAGACTTCTAAGGTGGCCAGCAATGAGTCCAGACCTGAATCCCATAGAACACCTGTGGAGAGATCTCAAAATGGCAGTTTGGAGAAGGCACCCTTCAAATATCAGGGACCTGGAGCAGTTTGCCAAAGAAGAATGGTCTACAATTCCAGCAGAGCATTGTAAGAAACTCATTGATGGTTACCGGAAGTGGTTGTTCGCAGTTATTTTGGCTAAAGGTTGTGCAACCAAGTATTAGGCTGAGGGTGCCAATACTTTTGTCCTGCCCTTTTTTGGAGTTTTGCGTGAAATGATCAATGATTTTATTTTTGCTTCATTCTCTTTTGTGTTTTTTCCTTGCAAGCAAATTAAATGAAGAGAATAATACCAAAGAATTTGTGATTGCAATCATTTTCAGGAATATATATATATATATATATGTGTATATATATATTTGCGGCTGAACAGTGAGCGACACACTCAAACTGTTTTTTTTAGATACAAATGGCCCAAAAGTGGATAATACAGAGGTTTGTACCGTGGAACTGCAAAACCACACTTGTATTTCTCGGGCCTACACCAGACTATTTTCAACAGATATATTTGTGTTTGAAAAATCAGGGAGACACTATTTTTTTTTTTTTACAGCAAAAAATGCAAAAAGCAGGATAATAGAGATTTTTTACCGTGGAACAGCAAAAGCACACTTCTGTCTCTCTGGCCTACACCAGACTATTTTCAACAGATATATTTGTGTCTGAAAAATCAGGGAGACACTTATTATTTTTATACAGCAAAAAATGCCAAAAACAGGATAATAGAGATGTTTTACCGTGGAACATCAAAACCACAGTAATAATTTACTGGTGTATACCAGGCTTTTTAAAATATATATATAGTTGGGGCTGAACAGTGAGCGACACACTCAAACTGTTTTTTTTAGATACAAATGGCCCATAGAACTGCAAAACCACACTTCTATTTCTCTGGCCTACACCAGACTATTTTCAACAGATATATTTGTGTCTGAAAAATCAGAGGCACACTTTTTTTTTTTTGGGGGGGGGGGGGGGCAAAAGGTTAATAAGATGGGTATTTGTACATTGTGAAGGAGGAAAAAAAAAAAAGAGGATTTAGATTAAAAAAAAGGATTTTTCCTGGCCCCCGGGACCTGGAGCTAAGTCCAGCAATTTCAGAAACAGGAGCAGCACACAGGACTGTAATGCAGCGTTTGCTGGTATAACCACTGAGTCTCCTATACAGCCTGCCTGCCTGATATACCTGGGATGGATATTAGTCCTGAGAAGGACTGTTTGTTTGATCTGGCAGCCTTTACAGACCCTACACTAACTATTTTGCAGGATATATCTCTCCCTAAATCAGCAGCGCTGTCCCTACACTGTCTGATCCGGAGCGACTGTGTCCAAGATGGCGGCGCCCGGTTTTAAATACTCGAGGTGACGCTGTGCGGCCAGCCAATCACTGTAATTCCCACAAACAACATGGCTGCGGCATTACAGTGACTGGCTGGCAATCCCTGCATGTTCATTGGCTCTGTAAAGAGCGCCAAACGTGCAGGGCGGAGACCCGAGCTCCCGCCCGAGTAACCCGGAAATACTCGGTGCTCGCCGAACATCCCGAGTAGCGTGATGCTCGGGCGAGTACCGAGCAGTGTCGAGCATGTTCGCTCAGCACTATCTATTATTCATTTTTGCTAACATTTTTCCCAAGCTGTGTCATCTTTGCTGTTTTCTATTGTTGGTTGTAGTTTGTGTTTTGTTTTTTTGCTGTCCATTGTTCTTTGTTATCTATTGTTGTTGGTTGTTGTCCATTGTTCTTTGTTATCTATTGTTGGTTGTTGTCCATTTGTTCTTTGATATCTATTGTTGTTGGTTGTTACTAGTGTTGAGCCACCCCCGTAGTGTTCGAGTTCGGTTCGGTTCGTCGAACACCCGTGTGTTCGCCGAACTGTTCGTCGAACTGTTCGTCGAACACCTTCGAACACCGTTAAAACCAATGGCAGGCAAACAAAAACACATAGAAACACATAGAAAACACCTTCAAAGGTGTCCAAAAGCTGACAAACTGCTCAGAAGACACAACTAACACATGGAAAAGTGACAAGTACATATAGTCATGCGAAAAGAAAAGAGGTGGAGGAGTAAAAGGAGGGGGAGACACAGATATAGGCATGTCATGCCCTTCTAAAATCCAAAAAGTGAGAAGCCGAGACGGCCAGTCCGCTCCTGCCCGTGCCACCTCCGTGTCGCCGGGTTTGTGCCAGAGCCGCGGTGAACCCTGACGGCCAGCCCCCCTCTCCCAATACTGGTGCCTGTCCGCTGGTGGGTCGAGAGAGCCCCCCTGTGGTGGAGGCAGCTCTAAGCTTTTTAATTTAAATTGTCCCTCTAATTTGAATGAATACACTTTAAATCCATTTACAAGGATCTATTGGAGGGCAAGTCTCATGCCAGCAGCCGCGTAATTCCAGCTCCAGTAGCGTCCACTAAAGCTGCTGCAGTTAAAAAGCTTTTATAAGGATCGAGCTCGGCTGTCCACCGCAAGGCATCCTAGTGCCAGTCCCAGCCCCTATGCCTTGGGGTGCCTCCTGATGCTCTTCACTAAGTATCCCGTGGTCCCGAAGCATTTCCTTTGAAAAAATTAAGTGTCCAAACTACAGGTGGTGTAGCTTGCTTAACAGCCGGGATAATCCGCTGACTAGCAGACACTGCTACTAGGCACAAAGTATTTCCTGGGCTAGATGCAGTTAAAAATTTGTAAGTAGATACTCTCGTTGGATGCTGAGAAAGCATTCCATAGAGTCTCCTGGCACGCCATATATGATTCTCTTAAAAAGCTTGGGGTAGGGGTCTAGGGGACCCTTTTATAGCCAAAATCACGGCCCTGTATCACAATACGTCACCTAGGCTGAAGATAAATGGAACTGTAGCACCGAGGGCTCGGTTGCTACAGACGTATTGCACCTCACCCAGAGGTGTGATATCTCACTCTCAGATAAGGATGGAGTGTGGATCAGGACCCGACACCTGCATGCATTACACCACATTGCCGTGGGGCAGGGCGACCAATATGCCCCTGAGATGGGCACGACAGTCCCTGTCCCTGGCTGGAGTGGGGGGAGGGAACACTGAGGAAGGGGAACCCTGCAGTGCAGGAGCAGGGAGGAAGCAGTTCCTGGGTGCATTGAGAAGGGAGTATAAAAGGTGGGCACCATCTTAGTTCAGTGCAGAGAAGTCTGAGCAGAAGTGGCAGGGAGCAGGGGCTCTGCATGAGCTCTGCTCCGGAGGCGGGCCTAGTAACAGAGGCCCAGGCCTGCAAGAGGGAGAAGGAAGGAAGAGGAGCGGAGAAGGCTCCAGGAACGAGGAATGAAGGGATCCCAGGGGTGCGGACGGGCGAGTCGCCACCGCACGCCCGAATCCACCTGCGTGGAGGGGTCAGGCCAAAGGGGGAGACCGGTCCCCGAACTAGTGGAGGCAGGAAACGACCCTCAGCTAGAAACCGGAGGCTCTGACATTTTATGTGGCGCAGCCCCTTGCTCCACCCGCTAGGAAGGCACCACATAGGGTCAGGGAAACTGGCGCCAAGTTTACCAAGAGGAGGCCCGAGGCAGCCGGACAGAAGTGTTGGTAAGAAAGGCCAGACAAAGGACACACAAAGGGGGTCCTGTGAAGCGCTCCAAAGTTATCTGGGAGTTGTCTGAGCCCCTCACCTGGTGAGCACAGTACGACGTGGGCAGCCGTTACCTGCAGACGTGGTCTGGATAATAAGAACTGTGAGTAAAGGCCCTGAACTGCATCACTGACTCCGTGTCGTTACTGCTGCTGCCCTGCACCATCACCCCCATCCTCCGCATACACTGCCCTGAGGCTATACTCCTCCCGTGGGGAGTTATGCTACGCTCTGCTGCACCCACAACACCAGCCTTAGCGGTCTGCCCTGTAGCGGCGGTTCACTCTGACCGCAATCCACGGGTGGCGTAGTCGGACATTTAAACATCAAAACCACATAAATAGTTCCGCCACTGGTTTGACCACCCTGAGCCACGGAACCGGATCGCCGCCACGAAGACTACAACCACCAGCATCCACCAAAAAGGGTCCGGCTCCGGGTGTCCCAAGGCCCAGGGGGTGCGTCAGAACATTTTCATCACCTTTCACAATCACCAATGGGACAAGGCAGGGATGTCCTCTGTCCCCTCTCTTATACATCCTAGTGACGGAGCACCTGCTCTCATCAATTCGCCATAACCCCAATATTAGGTGGATTGAGGTGGGAGGCACCGAGTACAAGTGCTCTCTATTTGCTGATGATGTCCTAGTATATATCACTCAATCACATATATCCATCCCTGCTGTTATGGCTGAAATAGATCACTTTGTTACATGGTAAAATTTTAAAATCAATGCAGCGAAGTCTGAGGCCCTCGATGTCTCCCTCCCTAAATCCATATAGGATTCCATCCAGTCCAACTTTCCCTTTGCCTGGCCCTCACAGGGTATCAAATACTTAGGAATTCCTATTCATAGAGACCTCTCCCATCTATGTTATCTTAATTTTGGGCCCTTTATTGAACAATTCCATACAGACCACGGTTGGCAAGTTAGAACTGTAAGATTCACTACGTGAACCACTGGTGTTTTGTGGAAAAGCACATGTACACCGCGTTCCAAATTATTATGCAAAAAGTGTTTAGGAGTGATAAGGGAAGAATTTGTTTGTTTGTCAGTTAAACTCATTGATGGTGATGTGTGTCAGGGCTCTTTATATCACTGTAAGCAATTGCAGACACCTGTGCTAATTAGTTTGGCAGGTGTGTCCAATGAAAGGCAAGACTACTTAAGAAGGCTCTCTCACATTATTAAGCAGCCTACATTTTCTGCCAAAATGGGAAAGAAAAAGGATGTGTCGGCTGCTGAGAAGCAACAAATTGTGGAGTGTTTAGGTCAAGGCATGACTACAATCAACATTGTGCGATGATCAGGATGAAGTGTCTTGGCAATCAAGAAGTATGTAGCTGATTCACAGTACACACGTGTGCGTGCTGATAAGGGCAAATTGAGGACTCTTTCCTACAGGCAATTACATCAGGTTGAAAGAGCAGCGGCAAAAAAGCCTTGTCATAGCAGCAGACAAGTTTTTGAAGCTGCTTGTGCCTCCAACGTCCCCCGAACAACAAGATGCAGGGTCCTTCAGAGGTTTGCAGCTGTGCATACGCCATCCTGTCGACCTCCTCTATCCACTTCACACAAGCAGAAACGGCTCCAGTGGGCCAAACATTACATGAAGACTGATTTCAAAACTGTTTTGTTCACGGATGAGTGCCGTGCAGCGCTCGATGGTCCAGATGAATGGAGTGGAGGATGGCTGGTTGATGGACACCCCACGCAAACACGGCTACAGCGCCAACAAGGAGGAGGTGGAGTAATGTTTTGGGCTGGAATCATGGGGAGAGAGATTGTCGGCCCCTTTAGGATCCCTGAAGGCGCTAAAGATGAACTCCATAATGTATGTGGATTTTCTCAAACAGCACTTCCTGCCATGGTTCAAGAAGAAGAACCGTGTATTTCACAGCAAGATCATTTTTCTGCATGATAATGCACCATCTCATGCTGCACATAAAACATCTGCATCTCTGGCTGATATGGGCATAAAAGGGGACAAACTTATGGTGTGACCCCCATGCTCCCCTGACCTCTACCCCATTCAGAACCTTTGGAGCATCATTAAAAGGAGTGTCTATGATGGCGGGAGGCAGTTCACATCTAAGCAACAGCTCTGGGAGGGTATTCTGTCCTCATGCAAAACAATTGAAGCAGAAACCATCCAAAACCTGACAAATTCAATGGACGAGAGAGTTCAGAAGCTCCTTTCGAACAAGGGGTCCTATGTGAAAATGTAACATCACCTAGAATAAAGTTTTGAGTTGAAAACTGTTTGATTTCAGTTTCTAACAACCTGCTAATGCTTATAATTTCAAAAATGACCATTTTTTTGGTCTTTATTAAAATGAAAAGGTTGATCGAAAAGTTTGGGGGATCTAAGAGTGTGGCAACCCAGTAGTCATGATTACTTCGAATTCTGACAATATGAGGGTCATGCTGCAGGTAGTGCAGCAAGAAGGCACTTATGTGTCTTGCGCATCTCGGAGCCCCAAAATTATTTTCCGGGCTAGATGCAGCTAAAAATTATTTTTAATTTTAAATCTGGTGAAGCTTATTATAGATGGCCTAATAGGATCAGTGCTGCACACTGCTACAAAGCCCAAATTATTTTCCAGTCAAGATACAGATAAACATGATTAGTAATTTGAAAGCTTAAAACGGTTGGTAGGGTGATTTTAACCAATCATCAAGCTTTTACTCTCCCCAGGATGACACAGGGGTAGAAAAGTCGTTTCGGATCCATGATTTGTTCATCTTTATGAACGTGAGTCTGTCTACATTATCAGTGGAGAGCCGCGTGCGCTTATCTGTCAGCACACCACCAGCAGCGCTGAACACACGTTCAGACAGAACGCTGGCTGCGGGGCATGACAAGATCTCCAAGGCGTAAGTGGCTAGCTCCGGCCATTTATCCAGATTGGAAGCCCAAAAAGAGCAAGGGTCCAGTGACACAGTCGTGGCTTCAATGTTTACTTGGAGATACTCCTGTACCATCGTCTCTAGGCGTTGACTATGTGTCAGACTTCTTGTCTCCTGTGGCCTTGCAAAGGATGGGCTAAAAAAGTGGTGAAATGATTCCGCAAAATTGATGTTACCAGCAGATACTGTGGTTCTGTTACGGTTTGAGTGCTGAACACTTGACGGTCCCACGGTTGGCAAGTTGGAACTGTGAGATTCACTACGTGCACCACTGGTATTTTGTGGAAAAGCACATGTAAGATTCTGCAACAGTCTCTGCTGATACTCCTGCATGCGTGCATCCCTTTCTATGGCAGGAATAATTTCTGCAAATTTACTTTTGTACCGGGGATCTAACAGTGTGGCAACCCAGTAGTCAGGATTATTTCTAATTCTCACAATTCGAGGGTCATGTTGCAGGTAGTGCAGCAAGAAGGCACTCATGTGTGTTGCGCATCCAGGAGCACCAAGTCCCTGTTGTGTTGGTGGCGAGGTAACAATCATGCTTCCTTCCTCTGTCCTCTCCCCCCAACCTCGCACAACAGAAATGTGATCAAGGTCTCCCTCATCTGATGAGTCTTCCATCAGTTCGTCCTCCACTTCTTCCTGGGCTCCTGCACCTTCCTCACTAGTTTGGCTGCTACCATGCGCCCTGGTAAAATCATCTCCCCCACCCTCACATGCCTGCCGCCTTGGTGCTGCCGACCGTCTGGACCTTGCAGATGTTAGCCCTTCCGCATACAACTCCTCCTCCTCTACTTCCTCCACCTCCTCTTGTGCCACCACCTGACTCCGAATTCTGTTTAACATGTGCTCCAGCATGTAAATCACCGGAATAGTCATGCTGATAATGGCATCGTCAGCACTAAACATCTTCGTCGCCATTTCAAAACTGTGCAGAAGGGTGCATAGGTCCCTGATCTGAGACCACTCCTCCAGCGTGATTTGCCCCACCTCTGAATCTCGTTGGCCCAGGCTATACGTCAGAACGTATTGCACCAGGGCTTGTCGGTGCTGCCACAGTCGCTGCAACATGTGCAGAGTTGAATTCCACCGGGTAGGCACATCGCATTTTAGCCGGTGAAGTGGCAGGCCCAACGACTTCTGTAGAGATGTAAGTCGCTGAGCTGCGGGATGCGAACGGCGGAAGTGAGCACACAGCGACCGTGCCCTCTGCAGAAGGCCATCTAGTCTGGGATAGTGGGCTAAAAATTGCTGGACAACCAGGTTCAACACGTGAGCCATACAAGGCACGTGTGTGACATTGCCCCGGCGAAGGGCCGCACCCAGGTTTGCAGCATTGTCGCACACGGCCTTCCCTGGTTTCAGGTCCAGTGGAGACAACCATTCATGAAATTGGTTCTCCAGAGCTGACCACAACTCCTCAGCTGTGTGACTCACATTTCCCAGACATTTCAATGTAAAAACCGCCTGATGACGTTGAGCCCTACTGCCAGCATAGTAAGGAGGTGTGCAGGATCCCTTCTGCGCAGTTAGAAAGCTTGTGGCATGACCAGACAGGCTTTGGGTGCAGGTGGAAGACCGAGAGGAGGTTGAGGAGGCAGAAGCAGTGGAGGAAAAATGACATAAAGAGGATTGACGCACAACTCGTGGGGACGGCAAGACTTGGACAGCAGCCCCTTGTCCTGCTGTCACCATAGTTACCCAGTGCCCAGTCAGCGACATGTAACGCCCCTGTCCATGCCTACTCGTCCAAGTGTCTGTGGTGAAATGCACCCTGTCACACATAGAGTTTCTCAAAGAAGCGGTGATGTTGTGTGCGACATGCTGGTGGAGCGCAGGCACACCTTTCTTTGAGAAGTAGTGCCGACTGGGCATCTGGTACTGGGGCACTGCGACGGACATAAGGTCTCGAAAATCCTCTGTGTCCACCAGGCGGAAAGGCAGCATTTCTGTAGCCAAGAGCTTGCAGATGGTGAAATTCAACCTCTTAGCTTTCTCATGGCTAGGAGGAAATGGTCTTTTACTTGTCCACATCTGAGGGACCGAGGGCTGGCTATTGTGCTTAGACGGGGTTGATAAGGGTGTCCCCGGCAAACTGCCGGTCTGTGAGGAAGATGCAGGCGGACATGTTAGGTTGCCTTGATCCAAAGGTGGTGCTATCGATGTCGGACAGCGCTCAAGACCAGCTGGTGTTACCACCTCCAAAGAAAATGATGACCTGCCAATCACGCTGGCTGTTGCGGGTAAAGAGGTGGCAGGTCTGCGCCCCAAAACAGGTGTGACTGCTGTCCCCCCAGTCACAGAGGATGAAGAGGCCGCGGATGCACAAGATATGGCAGACGGTGGTTGGCCCGGCCGGCTAGACCGCATTGTAGCACACTGAGCTTCCCACTGCAACTTATGCTTCATGTCCATGTGCCGGTTCATGCATGAAGTACTCAAACTATGTATTTTTTGGCCTCTACTTAGCTTTTGCTGACAAATGTTACAGATAACACGAGTTGGGTCATCTTTATCGATCTGAAAAAATGCCCAGGCTATGCAAGGCTTAGCACCCATGCGACCTGAAGAGCCACCACGACTTGTGGTGAGAGGCAGAGTTGTGTTTGAGGATGCAGTTGTTGACGTGCTTCCAGTACTACGTCTCTGTCCAGGAAGGCGCAACCTGACCTCGTCGTCACTAGCATCTTCCTCCACCTCCTCTGCTGACCTCATCTCTTGGCTGACTGTGGGTTGACAGTAAGTGGGATCTCCGACCTCATCATCATCACCCTGTGCGTTATCACACCCGTCGTCCTCAGAGCCAACCTGTTCCTGCCCTGACAAAAAACTAAAGTTGTCGCTCCAATCAGGTATTTGAGTCTTATCATCGTCTTCCTCATTGTCTCCACCAACAGGAGTTACAGTTTGGGAATGAGGGTCTACATTATGGTCAGAACCTTCTGCGTCTGGTCCTGGATCCGACTCATAAAGATTCTGGGCATCAGTGCAGATCATTTCCTCGTCTGGATTCACAGAAGCGCTGGAGTCGACCTCTGATTCCCAGGCTATAGTATGAGTAAACAGCTCTGCAGACTCAACCATCTGTTCTACCTCATACTCAGACGGGCAGCTGGAGATTTGGGAGCTGTGAGGAAGCAAGTGCGATTTGGGTGACACCTTTGAGGACTGGAGTATTTGTGATGTTGAAGTTGATGTGGAGGAGAGCCCACTTAAAGGAGCACTTGATATCCGTTGAAGCACCTGCTGTTTTTGTGCCTCATCTGGAATTTGTAGCGATTGGCGTGGCCGTAAGAAAGGGATCTTATCACATTGTCCGCTAAAAGAAGTAGACATTTTAGTTTGGCTGGAAGATGGTCTTTCTTCTGCACCTACCCCACGGACACAACCTTTTTTCCCCTTCCCAACACGCCTATTCCCCTTTCCACCAGCAGCAGGCCTTTTTCCACTCATTTTGGTGGTTAACTAATTCACAACTCTGGAGTTGTTTGCACAAAAAAACAATGGATGGTAACCGAGCAGAGCTGAGTGGCCAAACTGTGGTATTAGGCCAAAACTATTGGCTGGGTTAGATGCAGAAAAAAATTATTTTTAATTTGCAACCTGATGGAGGTCAGTATAGATGGACTAATGGACCAAGTCCCACATACCGCTAGAAGCCCAAATATTTTTTCAGAGCTAGATGCAGAAAATTTTTTTATTCAATTTGCAACCTGATGGAGGTCAGTATAGATGGACTAATAGACCAAGTCCCACACACTGCTAGAAGCCCAAATATTTTTTCAGAGCTAGATGCAGAAAAAAATTATTTTTAATTTGCAACCTGATGGAGGTCAGTATAGATGGACTAATAGACCAAGTCCCACACACCGCTAGAAGCCCAAATATTTTTTCAGAGCTAGATGCAGAAAAAAATTATTTTTAATTTGCAACCTGATGGAGGTCAGTATAGATGGACTAATAGACCAAGTCCCACACACCGCTAGAAGCCCAAATATTTTTTCAGAGCTAGATGCAGAAAAAAATTATATTCAATTTGCAACCTGCTGGACGTCAGTATAGAAGGACTAATAGAACAAGTCCCACACACTGCTAGAAGCCCAAATATTTTTTCAGAGCTAAATGAAGAATAAAATTATTTTTAATTTGCAACCTGATGGAGGTCAGTATAGATGGACTAATAGACCAAGTCCCACACACTGCTAGAAGCCCAAATATTTTTTCAGAGCTAGATGCAGAAAAAAATTATTTTTAATTTGCAACCTGATGGAGGTCAGTATAGATGGACTAATAGACCAAGTCCCACACACCGCTAGAAGCCCAAATATTTTTTCAGAGCTAGATGCAGAAAATTTTTTTATTCAATTTGCAACCTGATGGAGGTCAGTATAGATGGACTAATAGACCAAGTCCCACACACTGCTAGAAGCCCAAATATTTTTTCAGAGCTAGATGCAGAAAAAAATTATTTTTAATTTGCAACCTGATGGAGGTCAGTATAGATGGACTAATAGACCAAGTCCCACACACTGCTAGAAGCCCAAATATTTTTTCAGAGCTAGATGCAGAAAAAAATTATTTTTAATTTGCAACCTGATGGAGGTCAGTATAGATGGACTAATAGAACAAGTCCCACACGCTGCTAGAAGCCCAAATATTTTTTCAGAGATAAATGAAGAAAAAAATTATTTTTAATTTGCAACCTGATGGAGGTCAGTATAGATGGACTAATAGACCAAGTCCCACACACTGCTAGAAGCCCAAATATTTTTTCAGAGCTAGATGCAGAAAAAAATTATTTTTAATTTGCAACCTGATGGAGGTCAGTATAGATGGACTAATAGACCAAGTCCCACACACCGCTAGAAGCCCAAATGTTTTTTCAGAGCTAGATGCAGAAAAAAATTATATTCAATTTGCAACCTGCTGGAGGTCAGTATAGAAGGACTAATAGAACAAGTCCCACACACTGCTAGAAGCCCAAATATTTTTTCAGAGCTAAATGAAGAAAAAAATTATTTTTAATTTGCAACCTGATGGAGGTCAGTATAGACCAAGTCCCACACACTGCTAGAAGCCCAAATATTTTTTCAGAGCTAGATGCAGAAAAAAATTATATTCAGTTTGCAACCTGATGGAGGTCAGTATAGATGGACTAATAGAATGATGCTATGCCCAAAAGATTTTACTTCACTAGGTGCAGTAAAAAAATTGGTATTCTATACACAGGTGGTATATCTTGCAACACAGATAGGCTACTCCACTGACTAACACACTCTGCAATAGGCCAAAAAGGTGAAAAAAACTTGCACAGCACTGGCACAGACCTGCCTGGCAAAAACTGATAGGAACTGATGTAACCTAGTCCTGAAAAGGACTCCAATTACAATTAGTCTTTACTCCCACAATCTATCTATTTAAGAGCACAGACCTGCCTGATAAAAGTCGTAGGAAATGCTGTAACCTAGTCCTTAAAAGGACTGCAATCACAACTATTCCCTACTCCCAAGCTATCTGTAGATTTGTGCGAAAATTGGCTTGAAATTAACAAGGTATAGCGCACACAGCAACAGCGGTGCCGTCTAACACGCAGCTGCAGCAGTGAGAAAATGGTGGCGACGGGGAAAATGGCTTGGTCTTATAGGGCAAGGACATGTGACATACACTGCCAATCACACATGCCCTTGCTTGTGTGAAAAAAAGCACTTCGCTCCGTGTGTGCGCTGCTGATAGGCTGACAGATTGCACCTCCCCACTGCAAATGCGGGAAAGAGAAAAAAAAATGGAGATCTTCATTGTTCCTGCAGAGATCCATCCCCTGCCCCTCCCCCCACCCCGCTGTACACTCAAACTGCGTATTAACATTAATTTTCATCATTACTGAGAAAAAATCCAGTTATGATTTTGGTGCACGAACAGTTATCGAACATAACCTCGAACAGCCGAATTTTTCTCAAATTGTTCGTGTTCGCCGACCGGCTCGAACACCGCCCAAAACAGCTCGAATTTGAGATTGGCGAACAGTTCGAGTAGAACAACGCTCATCTCTAGTTGTTACCAATTGTTCTTTGTTATCTATTGTTGTCGATTGTTGTTCGTTGCCATGAGCGGCTGCCCAGTGTTAGTTATTATGCATTGTTTTTGACTGCTGTCCATTGTTCTTTGTTATCTATTGCTGGTTGTTGTCCATTGTTCTTTGTTATCTATTGCTGGTTGTTGTCCATTGTTCTTTGTTATCTATTGCTGGTTGTTGTCCATTGTTCTTTGTTATCTATTGCTGGTTGTTGTCCATTGTTCTTTGTTATCTATTGCTGGCTGTTGTTTTGTTGCTGTCAGTCGCTGTCTATTGCTGTTGATCTTTATCCATTATTTTACTTGCTGTCATTTGGACTTGGTTGTTTTATATTGTTTTTTTATTATGTCATTATTTTCAGCTGCTATCTATTTCCATATGTGGTTGTTGTCCACTGTTCTCAGTTTTATTCTTAAAGATGTCGGTGTTATCCATTACTGTTGGTTGTCCATTGTTCTCGACAGCTCTTGATTGCTGTCAGTTCAGTCTTGTTGGTTCTATACTGTTTCATAGCTGAAACTCCTAGACGATCACAAGCTGCGTCTGACTTCTATATGTAAGAAAAAATATATAATTTCATCAATACATTATTGCAATTAAAATGGAGTAAAAGGGAGTCAAAATAAAAAAAGTTGCAGAGGTCTCATTGGGACAGAAGTACACAATAGGACAATAGGCAACACAAATAAGAAAGGATGAGAGTGATGGAGATATCACTGTACTTGGGCTGCGCGTGCGGGAATGAAGAATCATCGATGGTATAAAATTAAAGTTTTAATTACACCAACGCATTTCGGTACCGGACTGAAACCTTTTACAATGTAAAAGAGCAAATGTGCAAGACACCCTGCCAGTGAGCTTTATAAAGGCTGAAATAGAAGAAATGTCTTTAAAGGGAGGAGAAAAATGAGGACGTAAGAGGTTTGGGATAGTCAATAAAGTGAAGGAAAGAAAGAAACAAAAGGTTTGATAAGGGACTAAGGAACTTTAGTTACCTATCAACTATTCCACAAATTTTCCATTTTTATTTCCTAGTCATGATCTGTTTTTGACTATATTTTCCCACAATCCTTTTTTTCCTTCTCCTTCTCTTTATTGGCTATACCGCTTCTCTCACTTCCACCTTTTTCTCCTCCCTTTAAGGGCGTTTCTTCAATTAATTCAGCCTTTGTAAAGCACACTGACAGGGTGTTTTGCACAATTGTTCTTTTACCTTGAAAAAGGTTGCAGTCCGGTACCAAAATGCGTTGGAGTAATAAAAACTAGTGATGAGCGAGCGTGCTCGTCACTACTCGGTACTCACCCAAGCATCTCACTGCTCGAGATGCTCGTCGAGTATTTCCAGGATGCTCGGGTGGGAGCTCGATGTCCCCTCCCTGCATGTTTGGCACTCTTTAGAGAGCCAATGAACATGCAGGGATTGTCTGCCACGCACTGTAATGCCATAGCCATCTTGGTTGTGGCATTACAGTGATTGGCTGGCCGCATAGCGTCATCGGGTCTATATAAGACCTAGTGACTCTATGCTCGTCACAGTCTAACCTTCAGACAGGCAGAGTAGGGAGAGCTGCTGTTATGTGAGGGACAGAATTGGCGGTGTAATAGTTAGGTAGATGTATTCCACAGCAAGATACATATCCATCTGAACTAACAGTCCTTCTGAGGACTAATCCAGCAGCATATATTCATTGGTGATAGCAGGAGTTACGCAGGCAGAGATTGTGGACATTATACAGCACAATAGGGTACATTGAACGATCTGTCTGGTGCTGCTGCTGTCTGTTACAGATAGCCATTGCACTAGATATCAGGGCTTTCTTTTTGCTCTTAATCCTGATTATTTTCTTAAAAAGCAATAGAGTCCAACATTTTACTGCTCTATTTGTTAGTTAGCACTGTAGAATACAGCCAGATCTTTTCCATCATCAGATGTGATCCCATATTACTACAGAAAAAATCCAGCAATTTGTAGGGACCGTGCAAAATATTATCCTCCATTTATAGTTTGACAGCAGTGTGGCAGTGAAGCTATTCACACGTGGTCACTGCCAATAATAGTAAACTACAAGGCCAGTATTTTAAACCGTGGGCGTCCGTCAGACGTATCAGATATTACTGCGGTATAAATCCACTAATTTGCAGGGACCGTGCAAAATGTTATCCTCCATTTATAGTTTGACAGCAGTGTGGCAGTGAAGCTATTCACACATGGTCACTGCCAATAATAGTAAATTACTAGGCCGGTATTTAAAACCATGGGCGCCCGTGAGATGTATCAGATATTACTACGGTACAAATCCAGCAATTTGTAGGGACCATGCAAAATATTATCCTCCATTTACAGTTTGGTAGCAAGTGAAGCTATTCACACATGGTCGCTGCTAATAATGGTAAACTACAAGGCTGGTATTTAAAACCGTGGGCGTCCGTCAGACTTAACAGATATTACTGCTGTACAAATCCAGCAATTTGTAGGGGCCGTGAAAAATATTATCCCCCATTTAAAATGGGCAAGGAGCGTGGGACAGGGAAGTGAACGTGATGGTGATGGTGCATGCAGAGGCTGAGGCCGTGGGCAAGCTGAAATTGTGCCACAACAAGCATCCACATCTTGTGGCCCTACCTACCTGTCCCAATTACTAGGGGATCGCAGCACACCACTATTGAACCAAGAGCATTGACAAAAGGTTGTTGGTTGGATAGCAGATAATGCTTCTGTAGCGCCCCGAGGGTTCGGCCGCTACAGGGGTATTGCACCTCAGTCCAGAGGTGTGATATTCCACTCCCGGGTAAGGATGGAGTATGGACCAGGGCTCAGTTAGCTGCATACAGCACACACACCCCATTTCCGAGGGACAGCTCAACGGTGCTCCCACTAGACAGAAGTGCAGGCACGACCGACTATGTCCCTGTCTGGAGTGGGGAGGGGGGTGGAACACCCAGTGCTGTAGGGGCAGATAGGGGTTGGTTCCTGAGAGTAGATAGGAGCTCATTGGTTGCTGGTCACCTGGGCTCATGGTCAGAGGGAGGTATAAAAGGTGGGCACCATCTTAGAACAGTGTTCAGTCTGTGAGGAGAGGAGAGCTGACAGGGAGCAGCAGCTCAGGCTGAGTGCTGCTCCAGAGGCAGGCCTAGAGAAGAGGCCAGAGCCAGAGAGAAGAGAAGTTCGTTCAGTCAGAGGAGAAGACCGGGAGTGGAGGCTCTGTAGGAGCTCCACTCAGGAGCGGGCCTAGAGAGAGGCCGGAGAAGAGAGAGAGAAGGTGAAAGGGAGCTGTGATTAAGTCTCATCCCAGCTCCACGAGAAAGGAACAGAAAGGAACAGAGAAAGAGAAGGAGGGACAGAGAAACAGAAGGGCTCAGGAACAAGAAGGTGGAAGGGACCCTAAGAACCCACGAGAATCCAGGGTGCAGGGTCAGGCAGATTAAGGGTACCGGATCCCAAGTTGGTGGAGGAGAAACAACCCTCAGCCAAAGACCGGTCGTCGTGATCATCTATTGGTGCGACACCTCATCAAACCTGCTAGGAAGGCACCATATAGGACAGCGGAGGACGGGGCCCACGTTTAACCGCACAAGTCCGCGGCAGCTGGACAAAAGTGGGTCACTGGTGAGGCAGGCCAGAGAAAGGATTAAAGGGGGTCCTGTGCCATATTCCTGAACTGCCTGGGGGTTGACCAAGCCCCTCACCTGGTGGACGCAGCACGGCTCGGGCAGTCACTGCTGACAGAAGTGACCCGGAATAAATGAACTGTGAGTAAAGACCCTGGACTGTAACTTGTTGTCTGTGTGCTCCTTCGCGCCTCCAGCACTACCGGTACTGGGACTCTCACCACCATCACTCCCAACATCCACTACACTGCCCTGGGGCCGCACTCTTCCCATGGGGAGTCACACCATCCCAGCTGCATTCATCATCAGCCCCAGCGGACTGCCTTGCAGCGGCGGTTCCTAATAACCGCAATCCACGGGTGGCGTAGTCGGACATTATCTGAAGCACGTAGCAGACTACCATTGGTCTGACCACCCTGAGCCGCGGGACCGGGCCGCCACTACTACCCCCATCGTTCCCCTATCGCCCGGATCCGCGTGCCCCACGGCCCAGGGGGCGAGTCAGCTTTGGCGTAGTCAGCAGGATCGTTACCCACCCGCCACAAGCGGGTATTGCGCGCCTGAAAAAAGACTGTTTTATTGCACGAAAGATGGCACCCACCCCAGAAGAACGAGCGCCATAATGTGCACGCCAAAAGACAACAGGAAGCCACCTCCCATCGTGGGCCAGGTCCCAGAATGGCGCCAAAGAAAGAGCCCGCCCCCAACAGCCCTGAGCTCGGCTGTGGAGATGTCCATCAAGGTGGGGGCGCTGCCCCTGAAAGTGATTGTCACCAAGATGCCCCGGGACCACCCCCAATGGGGGTGGGAAGAGAAGAAAACTGTGGGGCAGGGTGCGGTCTGGATCAGTCTGGCCAGGCCACACCCAAAGATAGAGACAGGAACCAGCTCCAGCGCCCTGGCGCGTGGCCTGCTGCAGGCCGAATCCCCATGCAGCTTCATGGAGCTGCTAACACACCTCCCCAAGGAAGACCCCGAGTATGTGCGGGCTGCGCTGGAAGAGCTGGACCGGAGGATGGTCCGGCCGCAGCGGGACGTGATTGCCGGGTGGAAAGAAGAAATGGCCCGGCGGGCCGTGATCCTGCAGTAGGAGGCGCTGTCGACATCCAGCGGCACACCAGCCACCGAGGGCAGTGAAAGCAGAGCGGAGGCCGAGGACGACGCCACGGAGGAGGCCGCGACAGCAGAGGCAGGTAACGGAGACGCCCCTACCCCGAACCCTGGGGCCGCCGACCTGCCCCTGCACCCTGTTGCGGAGCCCAACGTACCTGAACCCGCCATCGACACCGTGCCTCCACCGCTACCAACCGGTTCCCAGGCCATCGACACCACCAGCGAGCCCCGCCCAACGCCGTGCCCTCTGACCCCGGGCGTGATCAGCAGACCACAATCGCAGGCCCGGTCGCAAGGCCTAGCGCCCCCGTACGCCGCCCGTCGACGGGAGTACTGCCGCCAACAGCTGGAGGTGTTCGAGAGGGAGCAGCGGGAGCGGCGCATGAAACAAGAGAAGCTGCAGGCCCAAAGTGCGGAGCAGAAGATGAAGGCCCGGCGAGATCCCCGAACTGCCCGCGGTCCCCGAGTCACCGGGACTGTCGTTAAATTCCACATGGAACATGGCTGCGGTTTCATCCGAGACCCTGAGACCATCAGCGATGTGTTCGTGACGAGGAGAGATGTGGAGAGCCACCTGCCGGAGGGTCATCGAGGGCGAGATCTGTTTCCAGGGGATGTGGTGTCTTACACCCGACACCAAGGCATGAAGGGATGGTACGCCCTCCACGTCCACAGAGTAGTAGAGGAGGAGGAGCAGCACTACTCGGACTCTGAGTACTAGGAGGGCCCGGACGGGCCTGAAGATCATGAGGAAGAAGGAGCATCAGGAGGACACCGTTACCAGTGAACGGTAAAGTGGAATTGTACATAGTTACCCGTCAGGGTACAGAGAACTGTGTGGGACTGTTTCAAGTTGAGTGTGGTCCCCGTTGGGACTGATATAGGACTGTGTGAAAGTTATCCCCTACATCCCCTACCAGTCTGAGGACTGTGAGCAGCCATTTCCCTTCCCAAAACTGGCCGAGGACTGAGAGCGGCCACCCCTTTGTATATAGTTGCGCTTCTTAAAGCGCCCCCTACTGGTTTTATAAAAAAAACTGCAACGTCTACCTCAAGGCAAATTTGCTGGACTGTTGCACTTAGAAGAAGAAAGAACACCTGGTCGCAATTTGCACCGCGGCCATGATCCAAGGATACAAGAATGTGTCTTATTTAAAAAATGTTTTATATGAAGAGTTTAATATGCTGCTAGAAAATGTTTTACATAATTTTGAGACCGTTTTATATGATAAGTGACAAAAGAGTTCCAGAAGTATTAGTATGTGTTTTATAATAGTGTGACAAGAAAAGAAAAGTGTGTCCCATAAAGGGAGTTGAACAATGTCGTCCGTTTCTAAATGTAAAAAGTTTTAAAAAGTTTTGCATGTCCTGTAATCGACTGTTTTTGCTCTTTTCCAGCCTGAGGACGTGCTGTGCTTTACCAAGGGGGAATGTAGCGCCCCGAGGGTTCGGCCGCTACAGGGGTATTGCACCTCAGTCCAGAGGTGTGATATTCCACTCCCGGGTAAGGATGGAGTATGGACCAGGGCTCAGTTAGCTGCATACAGCACACACACCCCATTTCCGAGGGACAGCTCAACGGTGCTCCCACTAGACAGAAGTGCAGGCACGACCGACTATGTCCCTGTCTGGAGTGGGGAGGGGGGTGGAACACCCAGTGCTGTAGGGGCAGATAGGGGTTGGTTCCTGAGCGTAGATAGGAGCTCATTGGTTGCTGGTCACCTGGGCTCATGGTCAGAGGGAGGTATAAAAGGTGGGCACCATCTTAGAACAGTGTTCAGTCTGTGAAGAGAGGAGAGCTGACAGGGAGCAGCAGCTCAGGCTGAGTGCTGCTCCAGAGGCAGGCCTAGAGAAGAGGCCAGAGCCAGAGAGAAGAGAAGTTCGTTCAGTCAGAGGAGAAGACCGGGAGTGGAGGCTCTGTAGGAGCTCCACTTAGGAGCGGGCCTAGAGAGAGGCCGGAGAAGAGAGAGAGAGGAGGTGAAAGGGAGCTGTGATTAAGTCTCATCCCAGCTCCACGAGAAAGGAACAGAAAGGAACAGAGAAAGAGAAGGAGAGACACAGAAACAGAAGGGCTCAGGAACAAGAAGGTGGAAGGGACCCTAAGAACCCACGAGAATCCAGGGTGCAGGGTCAGGCAGATTAAGGGTACCGGATCCCAAGTTGGTGGAGGAGAAACAACCCTCAGCCAAAGACCGGTCGTCGTGATCATCTATTGGTGTGACACCTCATCAAACCTGCTAGGAAGGCACCATATAGGAAAGCGGAGGACAGGGCCCACGTTTAACCGCACAAGTCCGCGGCAGATGGACAAAAGTGGGTCACTGGTGAGGCAGGCCAGAGAAAGGATTAAAGGGGGTCCTGTGCCATATTCCTGAACTGCCTGGGGGTTGACCGAGCCCCTCACCTGGTGGACGCAGCACGGCTCGGGCGGTCACTGCTGACAGAAGTGACCCGGAACAAATGAACTGTGAGTAAAGACCCTGGACTGTAACTTGTTGTCTGTGTGCTCCTTCGCGCCTCCAGCACTACCGGTACTGGGACTCTCACCACCATCACTCCCAACATCCACTACACTGCCCTGGGGCCGCACTCTTCCCGTGGGGAGTCACACCATCCCAGCTGCATTCATCATCAGCCCCAGCGGACTGCCTTGCAGCGGCGGTTCCTAATAACCGCAATCCACGGGTGGCGTAGTCGGACATTATCTGAAGCACATAGCAGACTACCATTGGTCTGACCACCCTGAGCCGCGGGACCGGGCCGCCACTACTACCCCCATCGTTCCCCTATCGCCCGGATCCGCGTGCCCCACGGCCCAGGGGGCGAGTCACTTCCAGTCACTTTGCCACCACCACCACTACCCTTTCTTCCACACGGTCAAGTCTCAGTAGCCGAGAGTCTGGACGCATATACAGTACCTCACCCTGATCCTCCTTCCTGCCACCATGCCAAGTGCCTGGAGACAACTGATCCCACAATTGGACACTCCGAAGAGCTGTTTCCATTTATAGATTCAGGCCTCTCACCTGGCCAGCTTCAAGCTGGGCAAGAGGAGATCGCATTTAGTGATGCCCAAATATTTGAGCAAACACGGTCTCACTAAGGCAACAGTGGGACAGTGCAATTTCTGTTGCAAGAGGTGGATGATGATGAGACACAATTGCCAGAAAGTCAAGAGGAGAACCAGGGTGCGGAAGTGGAAGACGAGGTGGTGGACTATGAAGTCACTGACCCAATCAGGCAAGCTGACATGCAGAGCGAGGATAGCAGCACACAGGGGGAGGGAGGCGTAGCACCACAACAGGCAGGAACAAGCAGTGTGGTGGCCACAGACACAAGGCGGGCAACTGTTCCCCAGAACACCAACACGACAGAAGTTGCCAGTACAACTGTTAGGTCTTCCCGAGTCTGGTTGTTTTTTAAAGACTATCCAAATAACCCCAAAAAGGCCATTTGCAACATCTGCCAGGCCAGCATCAGCAGGGGTAGCAAAATTAGCGGCTTGACCACCACTAGCATGCTTAGGCACATGACAGCAAAGCACCTGACTAGGTGGGCCGAACACTAGGGTCCAGAAACAGTGTCTGCAGATGACATCACTGCTTGCTCCACTGTTGTGCATGCACACCAATCCCCTGTCCATGACGCATGCGAAGATGCCTCCTGCCCTGCACCTGTTGTTGCACACTCGCAACTACCACCATCAGCAACCACGTCCATGTCCTTGTCCCAGCGCAGCATTCAATTGTCCCTACCCCAGTCCTTTGAACGCATGTGCAAATACACAGCCAATGTCCCACAGGCCACACTACTAAACTCACACATTTATCAAATGCTTGCACTCGAAATGTCGTCCTTTAGGCTCGTGGAGACCGAATCTTTCCGCAACCTGATGGCGGCAGCTATTCCTCGGTACTCGGTCCGCAGCCCCCACTATTTCTCCCGGTGTGCCGTCCCCGCATTACACAAGCACGTGTCCCAGAACATTAGCTGTGCCCTCAACAATGAAGTTACTGGGAAGGTCCACCTAACCATGGACACGTGGACAAGTGCTTGTGGGCAGGGACAGTACATCTCGCTGATGGCACACTCGGTTAATATAGTGGAAGCCGGGACCCAGCCGGACCTTGGGACAGAACACGTTCTCCCGATGCCGAGGAATGCAGGCCCTGTGCCGATCAGGGTTGCCCCCACATTCTACAGCTCCTCCACCTCCTCCTCTTCAGCCTCCATCTCCAAAATGACCACATCAGTTGGGAGCTGGAAGCACTGCAGCACTGCCTCGGCCAAGCAGCAACAGGCTGTGCTGAAGCTAATATGCTTTGGTGATAAACCGCACACCATTGCAGAGTTGTTGACACTTCTAAAAGAGTAGGCAGATCTGTGGCTGTCACTGCTGAACCTACAGCCAGGCATGGTCATGTGTGACAATGGCCAGAACCTGGTGGCGGCTCTGAAGCGAGGCAAGCTCACAGACGTACCAGGCCTGACCCATGTGCTCAACCTAGTGGTTCAGCGGTTTTTCAAAACCTACCCAGATCTGCCTGATCTGCTTGTCAAAGTACGCCACATGTGTGCCCATTTTAGAAAGTCAGCTACAGCTTCCGCTGCCTTTGCCGTGTTTCAGCAGCGTTTGCAGATTCCAGCTCATCGACTGGTGTTCGATGTCCCCACACTTTGGAACTCAACATTGCATATGTTGGGAAGAATTTGTGAACAGCACAGTGCAGTTGTTGTGGGCTACAAAACGCCCATCAGTATTCAGGTCAGCCTCTGCACATAAGAGCTCAGGAGTGGGCATGGATGTCTGACATCTGTGCCGTCCTCCAAAGGACTCCGCCAAGATGGTGAGCGGCGATGACAGCATAATTAGCGTCACCATCCACCATCTCTGTCTTCTGAAACGATTGCTGCTCACAATTAAAGAGGGAGCATTACAGGCAGAGCACGATGAGATGGAGTAGGGAACCATACAGGATGATTCCACAAAGCCCAGCCTCATCTCATCCCAACGTGGATTGGGTGACAATGAGTAAGAGGAGAAGGAGGAAGAACAGGAGCTAGCTTCCTGCGCTATAGATGGTACTACCCACACAACTGTCATACCGTCTGTTCAGGGTGGATAGCCTGAGGAGAGGGAGGAGTAGGAGGATGAGGAGGAGAGCATGGAAAGTCGTCCTCTTGGTGAGGACACGGAAGTCTTGCCTGTTAGCAGTCTGGAACACATAGCTGAGTTTATGTTATGCTGCCTTTACCGTGACCCTCGCGTTGTCCAAGTTTTGGGTGACAGTCATTACTGGTTGGTGACACTTCTAGACCCACGCTACAAAGAGAACTTTCTGTTTCTTATTCCCAAGCAGGACAGGTCTAATAAAATGGGGCAATACAAGAAGGCCCTTGTTGCAGAATTATTAAAAAAATTCACTTCTGAAAACGCTGACGGCAGAGGTCACAGTTCGTTGGACAAACAAGGAGTACAGGCGAGAGAGACACAAATGCAATCCAGCAGAGGCAGGGGAACACTGTCAAAGGTCGAGGGGAGTTTTCTCAGACCCTCCCATCACACAGGCCCTGATGCGCTGGGTACTCTCACAAGGGGGGCTACGTTTTTGAAGATAGTGAAGGAGTATCTTGCTGACCTTACCAACGTCCTCCGTGATTCCTCTGTGCCTTATAATTATTGGGTATCCAAGCTGAATACGTGGCATGAACTGGCTCTCTACGCCTTGGAGGTCCTGGCCTGTCCTGCCGCTAGCGTTTTGTCAGAGCGGGTTTTTAGTGCCGCTGGGGGCATTATAACTGATAGACGCATCCACCTGTCAACTGAAAATGCTAAAAATGATCAAGGGCTGGATTGGGCCAGACTTCTCAATACCACCGAATGACAGCAGCGAAACATAAAGTCAAATCCAGTGTCTTTTTTTTGGGAGGTCTATTCCCATGCACCTCTTCACATCCAGACATGGGTATATAATGCACCTCCTGGGCCGTGGGATACTCGGTGCCGGGCCGGTTGGTGCAAGGGATGTCACAGTGGCAGTGACCCGGTCCATGACCCAGGGCGGTCAATAAAAAGGGGATTTTTTTTTATAGTTTAATGTTCGTGACGCCACCTGTGGAATGCGGCTATATGGAGCCACCGCTGCGGTGCAGATCCTCTGGAGCTGATGGTGATGCAGCAGAGTTGGTTCAGCTCTCCACAGGTAGAGCTTAGCTCCAGGGCAGTGTAGTGATGACTTAATGAGGTAGATGTTGCTGTGCAGTGTAGTGCAGGGGATGGCGCAGATAATAATTCTAGGACACAGTGGGGTGCAGTCTTCAAAGTTTACTCACAGCTGTTGAACTCCAGGCTACCAGGACCAGGGTAACCTCTCACGCCGTCCTGTGTTTACCAAGAAAGGGGTTCAGCAATCTCTCAGGTATTTCAGGAGTACTTAACGGGACCCCGTTCTGCCTTCCTCGGTCATCTTCCTGCGCTAGCTCTCACCCTCCTACCCTGCGCCTCACAATCAGTGTCCTAAGCCAGTAGCCTCGGATCTTGGCGGGTAACGTGCAGTCCCCTGAATCCTATGCGGCCACCTTTTCGGCGATATAATTGTGGTTTTGGGCAGCTGCACCTTGAAAGTACAGCAGCCTAGCTGAGCCTTGTAGTTCTCCTCTAGTTAGGGACCGGTCCCCTCAGCGGCCTGATCCCTCCACGTCCTTGTAGATTTGGGCACAAGGGTGGCTTCCTGCACTTCCCGTGCCCCTGGGATCCCCTCTGTTCCTCTTGGAGCCTTCCCCTTCTGCTCCCATCCTCTCTCTCAGTCTGTTCTCCTGGGCCTCCCAGACTAGACCCGCTCCTCCTGAGCAGCGCTCCTACAGAGCTCCTGCTCCCCACACTCTCTCCTCAGACTGCTCTCGTCTGACTGAACACCTTCTAGATGGTTCCAATACTTCTTATACTCCTACTGATGTGCTCCCCTACACTCCTTCCTCCACCCACATCCACTATATGGTTCCACCCTCCAGCTAGGGACCAGGGACTGTGCTCTCCCTTAGGAGCAATCTCGCCCTTCCCTACTGAAGTGGAGTGTAATGGATGCAAGTGTGTGGGTCCCGGGTAGTACTCCATCCTTACCTGAGAGTGGGATACTACATCTCTGTGTGAGATGCAGTACCTCTGTGGCGACTGTACCCGCAGGGGCGCCACATATACGCTTCCTGATTTTGTCTATTTTCTATTGTCCTCCTCCTCCTCCTTCTGTTCATCCTCCACCACCATATCACCAGGGTGATCGTGATGCAACACCCACATCATTTTTTTTAAGGGTGTTTATGATGCACTTAGGGAATATTTTTAGAGGCTACATCTAACATTCTAGATGATATACAGTATGTTCATGTATAACCCCCAGGGGTAAATGTTTTTCAGCCCATTCACTTAGTGCATGGGCATTACCAGTATAGGATAGCCACTCCTTAACAATTGTAACAATTTTTTAAACGAGGACCTCCTCTACATCTCTTCAAATGGGTATAGGGGTGCGTTCAAGTTTTTGGCAGCCCCCCTTGCATTCACTGCATGGGCATTACCACTATAGGAGACCCACTCCTTTATAATGGATTTTTTTTTTTTTACTGAGGCCCTCTTCTATGTCTTTTCAAAGGGGTATTGGGATGGGTCCAAATTTTTGGCAGCCCATGCAGTTACTGCATAGGCAATAACAGTATAAGAGACAAACTTCCTAGTAATGGGAACATTTTTTTTACTGAGGCCCTCCTCTATGTCTCTTCAAGGAGGTATTGGGATGCGTCCAAATTTGTGGCAGCCCTTGCATTCACTGCATAGGCAATAACAGTATAGGAGATCCACTTCCTAAAAATGGAAACATTTTTTTACTGAGGCCCTCCTCTATGTTTCTTCAAAGGGGTTTTGGGATGAGTCAAAATTTTTGGCAGCCCTTGCAGTCACTGGATACGTAATAACAGTATAGGAGACCCTCTCCTTTATAATGGGAACATTTTGTTACTGAAGCCCTCCTCTATGTCGCTTCAAAGGCATATTGGAGTACGTCCAAATTTTTTGCAGCCCTGCCACTCACTGCATACGCAATAACAGTATAGGAGACCCGCTCCTTCATAATGGGAACATTTTTTTTACTGAGGTCCTCCTCTACGTCTTTTCAAAGGGGTATTGGAGTGCATCTTAATTTTTGAAAGCCCTTGAAGTCACTGCATACGCTATAACAGTATAGGAGACCCGCTCCTTAATAATGGGAACAACAAAGCATAGCCGGCTGATGGCCCTCTAACAATAGTGAGGGCCGACTACTGGCCCTTTAACAATAGTAAGGGCCACCTGATGGCCCTATAAAAATAGGCTTTGTGACTTTCAGAGTCCCTTCTTCATAAATGAAACAGAATGTGTCTGATCATGTCTCACACACCACATGGCAAGATAAGGTAGTAAAATGTTAAAATGACATTTACTGGTAAATGTATTTTTCACCGTTGAAAGCAAAGCAAAATTGCAAAAACTAGTGTTGAGCCACCCCCGTAGTGTTCGAGTTCGGTTCGGTTCGTCGAACACCCGTGTGTTCGCCGAACTGTTCGTCGAACTGTTCGTCGGACACCTTCGAACACCGTTAAAACCAATGGCAGGCAAACAAAAACACATAGAAACACATAGAAAACACCTTCAAAGGTGTCCAAAAGCTGACAAACTGCTCAGAAGACACAACTAACACATGGAAAAGTGACAAGTACATATAGTCATGCGAAAAGAAAAGAGGTGGAGGAGTAAAAGGAGGGGGAGACACAGATATAGGCATGTCATGCCCTTCTAAAATCCAAAAAGTGAGAAGCCGAGACGGCCAGTCCGCTCTTGCCCGTGCCACCTCCGTGTCGCCGGGTTTGTGCCAGAGCCGCGGTGAACCCTGACGGCCAGCCCCCCTCTCCCAATACTGGTGCCTGTCCGCTGGTGGGTCGAGAGAGCCCCCCTGTGGTGGAGGCAGCTCTAAGCTTTTTAATTTAAATTGTCCCTCTAATTTGAATGAATACACTTTAAATCCATTTACAAGGATCTATTGGAGGGCAAGTCTCATGCCAGCAGCCGCGTAATTCCAGCTCCAGTAGCGTCCACTAAAGCTGCTGCAGTTAAAAAGCTTTTATAAGGATCGAGCTCGGCTGTCCACCGCAAGGCATCCTAGTGCCAGTCCCAGCCCCTATGCCTTGGGGTGCCTCCTGATGCTCTTCACTAAGTATCCCGTGGTCCCGAAGCATTTCCTTTGAAAAAATGAAGTGTCCAAACTACAGGTGGTGTAGCTTGCTTAACAGCCGGGATAATCCGCTGACTAGCAGACACTGCTACTAGGCACAAAGTATTTCCTGGGCTAGATGCAGTTAAAAATTTGTAAGTAGATACTCTCGTTGGATGCTGAGAAAGCATTCCATAGAGTCTCCTGGCACGCCATATATGATTCTCTTAAAAAGCTTGGGGTAGGGGTCTAGGGGACCCTTTTATAGCCAAAATCACGGCCCTGTATCACAATACGTCACCTAGGCTGAAGATAAATGGAACTGTAGCACCGAGGGCTCGGTTGCTACAGACGTATTGCACCTCACCCAGAGGTGTGATATCTCACTCTCAGATAAGGATGGAGTGTGGATCAGGACCCAACACCTGCATGCATTACACCACATTGCCGTGGGGCAGGGCGACCAATATGCCCCTGAGATGGGCACGACAGTCCCTGTCCCTGGCTGGAGTGGGGGGAGGGAACACTGAGGAAGGGGAACCCTGCAGTGCAGGAGCAGGGAGGAAGCAGTTCCTGGGTGCATTGAGAAGGGAGTATAAAAGGTGGGCACCATCTTAGTTCAGTGCAGAGAAGTCTGAGCAGAAGTGGCAGGGAGCAGGGGCTCTGCATGAGCTCTGCTCCGGAGGCGGGCCTAGTAACAGAGGCCCAGGCCTGCAAGAGGGAGAAGGAAGGAAGAGGAGCGGAGAAGGCTCCAGGAACGAGGAATGAAGGGATCCCAGGGGTGCGGACGGGCGAGTCGCCACCGCACGCCCGAATCCACCTGCGTGGAGGGGTCAGGCCAAAGGGGGAGACCGGTCCCCGAACTAGTGGAGGCAGGAAACGACCCTCAGCTAGAAACCGGAGGCTCTGACATTTTATGTGGCGCAGCCCCTTGCTCCACCCGCTAGGAAGGCACCACATAGGGTCAGGGAAACTGGCGCCAAGTTTACCAAGAGGAGGCCCGAGGCAGCCGGACAGAAGTGTTGGTAAGAAAGGCCAGACAAAGGACACACAAAGGGGGTCCTGTGAAGCGCTCCAAAGTTATCTGGGAGTTGTCTGAGCCCCTCACCTGGTGAGCACAGTACGACGTGGGCAGCCGTTACCTGCAGACGTGGTCTGGATAATAAGAACTGTGAGTAAAGGCCCTGAACTGCATCACTGACTCCGTGTCGTTACTGCTGCTGCCCTGCACCATCACCCCCATCCTCCGCATACACTGCCCTGAGGCTATACTCCTCCCGTGGGGAGTTATGCTACGCTCTGCTGCACCCACAACACCAGCCTTAGCGGTCTGCCCTGTAGCGGCGGTTCACTCTGACCGCAATCCACGGGTGGCGTAGTCGGACATTTAAACATCAAAACCACATAAATAGTTCCGCCACTGGTTTGACCACCCTGAGCCACGGAACCGGATCGCCGCCACGAAGACTACAACCACCAGCATCCACCAAAAAGGGTCCGGCTCCGGGTGTCCCAAGGCCCAGGGGGTGCGTCAGAACATTTTCATCACCTTTCACAATCACCAATGGGACAAGGCAGGGATGTCCTCTGTCCCCTCTCTTATACATCCTAGTGACGGAGCACCTGCTCTCATCAATTCGCCATAACCCCAATATTAGGTGGATTGAGGTGGGAGGCACCGAGTACAAGTGCTCTCTATTTGCTGATGATGTCCTAGTATATATCACTCAATCACATATATCCATCCCTGCTGTTATGGCTGAAATAGATCACTTTGTTACATGGTAAAATTTTAAAATCAATGCAGCGAAGTCTGAGGCCCTCGATGTCTCCCTCCCTAAATCCATATAGGATTCCATCCAGTCCAACTTTCCCTTTGCCTGGCCCTCACAGGGTATCAAATACTTAGGAATTCCTATTCATAGAGACCTCTCCCATCTATGTTATCTTAATTTTGGGCCCTTTATTGAACAATTCCATACAGACCACGGTTGGCAAGTTAGAACTGTAAGATTCACTACGTGAACCACTGGTGTTTTGTGGAAAAGCACATGTACACCGCGTTCCAAATTATTATGCAAAAAGTGTTTAGGAGTGATAAGGGAAGAATTTGTTTGTTTGTCAGTTAAACTCATTGATGGTGATGTGTGTCAGGGCTCTTTATATCACTGTAAGCAATTGCAGACACCTGTGCTAATTAGTTTGGCAGGTGTGTCCAATGAAAGGCAAGACTACTTAAGAAGGCTCTCTCACATTATTAAGCAGCCTACATTTTCTGCCAAAATGGGAAAGAAAAAGGATGTGTCGGCTGCTGAGAAGCAACAAATTGTGGAGTGTTTAGGTCAAGGCATGACTACAATCAACATTGTGCGATGATCAGGATGAAGTGTCTTGGCAATCAAGAAGTATGTAGCTGATTCACAGTACACACGTGTGCGTGCTGATAAGGGCAAATTGAGGACTCTTTCCTACAGGCAATTACGTCAGGTTGAAACAGCAGCGGCAAAAAAGCCTTGTCATAGCAGCAGACAAGTTTTTGAAGCTGCTTGTGCCTCCAACGTCCCCCGAACAACTGACGCGCCCCTGGGCCTGTGTCGCGCTGCGGTGCGCACGCGGGAGCTTACCCGGAGCCGGATCCGTGGAGGGTTGTAATCTCGTGGCGGTGACCCGGTCCGTGCCCAGGGAGTCAAACTAGACGGCAGTCTATTAGTAGTAAATAGTTGATGACTACGCCACCCGTTGAGTGCAGCCAGGAAGCTGCTGCTGCAGGGCAGACCGCTGAAGCCGGTGGTAGGATTGTGCAGCGTGATAGTATAACCCCCAACGGGAGGGGTATGGCCTCAGGGCAGCCGACGTGGATGATGGGGGTAGCAGGAACCACTCAGAGACGGTACGGTGTAGTTCAGGGTCTTTACTGGTAACAACGACAGACCCTCCCGGAGTACTTGCTAGCAAACGGGGCCTGGTCAGTCTTTGAGCAGATGGGATCTCCCCTGGCCAGGCGTAGTTGTAGGCCTCCCAAACTGACTGTACTCTTCTGGCTACCTTGCTAGAAGCTGATGTAAGTAGCCCACGTCCCTGAGTGTACCGTGTGGTGCTCACCCGTATGGCCGGTGACTCGGGGCCTTCTAATGGCTTCCGCTCCACGATGGCGGTGCTGGTCCCACGCGTGTGACCGTGCCTTCGGGCTTCTGGGCCAGAGGACCTGAAATCCCCTGCCCGACGGATTCTGCTGCTGGGTAGGAGTTAGTCCCCACAGCCTCGGACTCCGGGTCCGGTAAAGAATCTTCTTAGTCAGGGCGAGCTCTGTAGCTGCCAGCCCCTGACTCCTTGTAACTCTGCTGTTTCCTATGCTGCTTCTCTTCTCCACTCTCCTTGTCTGACTCACCCTGCCTCAGCCCCAGGTTTATACAGGGGAAGTTCTTCCCCTCCCAAGACTGGGCAGGAGGTGTGGCATGCACAGGATCCCTGACCAAAGGACCTCCCACCTGCTCTCAGACATAACATTACATTACTGTGGAAAACCAGACCCCTGGGGTGCCACATTCCCCCCTAGTGAAATTTAGTACTCCGGGACTAAACACATTTAGAAAAACATAACAAAGTATAACAATAACAACACAATAAGAAAAACACATAAGATGGTTACGGCGTGTCCGCAACCGGGTGCAGTCTTTGAAGAAAAGCAAAGGTGTCCATTTCACCAACACAGGGAGACGTAACCAGGTAGGGGTCTGTCCTACCCCGAGTCCTTAACAGTCTCTAGTCCATCCTGGGTTACGCTCCAACTATATACAAGGATTCCCGGTAAATCCACCAAGGATTCCTAAAAATAACTAGAAACACAAAATTATACACAAGCAACAAGACACAGAAAAACATAAATAAAACAATTTATACACTTTAAATTCTCCAGCGTGCGGGTAACTGGCCTCTAGTGGCCCGAGTGGACCTACGGAGCTGACTGTCTGGCCCTGAACTACAGGGTGTAGGAGCTGTCAAGGGTAAACTGGGCAGCTGTCTACCGGCTCTTTGTCTCACTAGGGGTACGGCAGGCTCACTATAAGCAGAGGGTTGATTCTCCTGTTCTGCTTGTGTGGAGTCTTCTGCCTCCTGGACCGGCCGTTCTTCCAGCTCTACCCGTTGCTCCGTAGGTTCTTGGGATGATGGTTGGAGGAAGGTGAGTACGGGTACCACAACTGCACCATTGACTTGAGTCCAAGACTGAGGGAAGTCCCCGAGCACGGTACTAACCATATCTTCCCTTTCTTCCACGGGTCGATGGTCTTCTTGTTCCTCTTCAGGGTTCCTCAGTTGTTCGGGACACTTCTTCAGGTGGTCCCGGGATACAATGGCTGTGGTTTCCCCTCCGTCTTTACTGATGGTACAGACCTTCGGGTTCTCGTGGCTTGAGGGCAGTACGGTGTACGGGTCCTTCTCCCACTGGTCGTCCAACTTGTGGAGCCGTCTCTTCCTCTTCAAGACCTGCTCTCCGGGTACCAGGGGAACAGCGGGAGCATACTGGTTGTAAGTCTTCTCTTGTCTTTCCCTAGCCTGACAGAGACTTCGCTCCACGCTCTCTTGTACTCTCCGGTACTGCTGCTGCCTCTCTGTGTCCCAGTCTGTTTCTGGTGAAGTGTCCTCAGGTGTCAGGACTCCCATTTCCAGGTCAACAGGTAACTTACCAGGTCTCGCCCTCATTAGGTAAGCCGGGGTACAGTTGGTGGAACCTACCGGGATGTGGTTGTATAGGTCCACCAGATCGGGCAACTTCTCAGGCCACAGACTGCGTTCTTCCAGGGGCAATGTTTTTAGAAGATCCATTACCACCTGGTTCATTTTTTCACAAAGTCCATTAGTTTGCGGATGGTAGGGTGTCGTCCTTATCTTCCGGCAGCCATACAGATTGCAGAATTCCTGGAAGACCTCCGCTTCAAAGGCAGGTCCCTGGTCCGTCAGCACTTGGTCCGGGTACCCGTGTGGACGGCAGAAGTGCTGCTGGAAGGCTCTAGCTGCTGTTTGAGCCGTTAAGTCCTTGACGGGGACGACAACCAAGAACCGGGAGTAATGATCCACGATGGTTAACGCGTAGACGTAGCCACTTCTGCTTGGGGTCAGTTTTACATGATCCAAGGCTACCAGTTCCAACGGTTGCCGGGTGACGATGGACTGCAGGGGAGTCTTCTGGCTGGCCCGGTCCTTCCTTCTCAGATTGCACGGGCCACAGTCTCTGCACCACTTCTCGATGGTTCCCCTCATGCCTACCCAGTGGAACCGCTCGCGCAGCAGGAACTCCAGCTTTTTCCACCCGAAGTGTCCAGCTCCGTCGTGGTATGCCTCCATCACCATGGCTGCGTCTCTTCGTGGCACCACTACTTGCCAGAGTAGTTCATGCGTCCGGGAGTTGACCATTCTGCGGCACAACTTCCCCTTGTAAAGGAATAGTCGACTCTTCTCCGCCCATAGTTGTTTGGCTTCCTCCGGAGCGTCTGGTTCAAGTCGAGCCTCCGGCCGAGTCAGCATCTCCTTCACCAGTCGGACGGCAGGGTCGCTGTCTTGCGTTTCCGCCCAGTTGTAGTGGGGTAAGGGGTTCAACGTAGCAGCCTGTTTACCCCTTACCCGGTGGGAATACTGGATAGTCCCATGACGGTGGAACGCAGGGAGTTCAACTTCTTCCAGTCCCTCCGGATCTTCTCCTTCGTCCGGCAGGTTGGGCATCCTGGACAGGGCATCCGCGTTAGTATTGGAGCGTCCTGCCCGGTATTTGATTGTGAACTCGTAGTTGGACAGACGGGCCATCCACCTCTGCTCCAGGGCACCGAGTCTTGCCGTGTCCAGGTGTATCAACGGGTTGTTATCCGTGTATACGGTGAACCGGGAAGAAGCGAGGTAATGCCTAAAGCGCTCGGTGACTGCCCATACCACGGCCAGGAACTCTAGCTTAAATGAGCTGTAATTCTCGGGGTTCCTTTCGGTGGGTCGCAGTTTTCGGCTGGCATAGGAGATCACTCGTTCTCTCCCCTGCTGAATCTGGGACAGTACGGCTCCTAGCCCGATGTTACTGGCGTCGGTGTAGAGGATGAAGGGCTGGCTATAGTCTGGGTACGCCAAGATTTCATCCCCCGTGAGGGCCATCTTCAGCTGGCGGAAGGACTCTTCTTCTAGCTCTTCCCATTTGAAGGGCGGCTTCTGGTTCTTGGCCTTCCGGGACTGGCCTATCAGGAGGTCCTGCATAGGCGCTGCCTTTTTGGTGAAACCGGGAATAAACCTTCGGTAGTAGCCTACCAACCCTAGGAACTGCCGCACTTCTTTTACGCTGGAGGGGCTTGGCCATCCCTTAATTGCGGTGATCTTATCGGGGTCGGGAGCCACTCCGTCAGCGCTCACCACGTGTCCCAGGTATTGCACCTTTGGTTTCAGGAGGTGACACTTGGAGGGTTTCACCTTTAGGCCGTAACTCGCCAGAGCTTCGAACACCTCCGCCAGGTGTTTCAGGTGGTCCTCATAAGTTTTGGAGTATACGATGACATCGTCCAGGTACAACAGGACCGTCTCGAAGTTTCTGTGGCCCAGACAGCACTCCATTAATCGTTGGAAGGTTCCTGGGGCGTTGCAGAGTCCGAACGGCATGCAGGTGAACTCGCTAAGTCCCATCGGGGTGGTGAATGCGGTCTTCTCCCGGTCCGCCTCTGCTACAGGAACCTGCCAGTACCCGCTAGTGAGATCCAAGGTAGAGAAGAAGTTAGCAGATCTTAAAGCAGCCAATGACTCCTCTATCCTTGGTAAGGGGTACGCATCCTTGTGTGTGATACGGTTGATTTTCCGGTAATCTACACACATCCTCATGGTGTTGTCTTTCTTTTTGACTAAAACTAGTGGGGCTGCCCAGGGGCTACAGCTATCCCGGATTACCCCAGCCTCCTTCATGTCTCTAAGCATCCCCTTGGCGTGTTGGTAATGTGCAGGGGGTACGGGTCGATACCTCTCTTTTATGGGAGGATGATCTCCCGTGGGGATGCGGTGTTCTACCCCCTTGACTCGCCCGAAGTCTAACGGGTGTTTACTAAACACTCTCTCATACTCTTGAACCACCCGATAGACTCCTTGTCTCTGATGTGAGGGAGTGGAATCAGTACCCAAATGTAGTTGCTGACACCAGTCCTCCATGTCTTTCTTAGAGCCGTTACCTTCCTCCGGGTGAGATGGAGGCAAGGGTTCCACAGATTGTATAGAATTTTGATTAGTGGTATATAATTTGGCTAGCGTGGCATACCGGGGCAGGTACACTTCCCTCTCCCCGATATTTATTATGCGAATGGGCACCCTCCCATGGCGTACATTGACCACCCCCCGTGCTGTCAAAATGGTGGGCCTACTGTCTGAGTAAACTGGTTCTACCATTGCCTGGTAATCTCTTCCTCTCAGACCAATAGCTGCCCGGCACCAAATCATCATTTCACTTTTTGGGGGCATGGCAATAGGAAAAGGGTCACACATTCTTACGCTACCAATCTCACCGCCGGAGAGTTCCACTTGTTGCCGTTGCATCAGTGCCCGGATCTCTTTCTGGAGCACCCGCTGCTCGCCGGAGCTGGCGTTCTTGGCAACCTGCTGTAAAAGGAAAATCACCTCTGCAAGACAATTTTCAATTACGTTAGTTCCTAGAGTTATTTTTGGGTGACTCTCATATTTATCAATATCTACAATGATCAGTCCCTGTGCGGCCAGTTCGACTCTACCGATTTTGAGGGCCACCTCCTTAAATCCGATCTGTGGCACGGGCTGGCCATTGCTGGCGATGATACTCAAGTCGTCGTCAGGGTAGTGGGTAATATCCGAGTCATTCCAGTACTGCTTGAAGAGCACGTACGGGATGGTGGTGACCTGTGACCCGGTATCCAGTAGGGCACTCATGGGAATGCCATCCAGTACCACAGGCAAGACTGGACGTCCTCCCACATATCTGTCGCGCCAGTTCGATGGGCCTGGTGATCTTTTTCCTGGGGGTTGGCCCTCTACCCCAGGTTGTGCCCGTTTAAAGAACAGTACCTTTCCATATGTCCGGGTTGATTGCAGCGGCGGCAGATGGGTCGTCCGTCCTCGCTGTATCGGTCACTGGGTCTTCCTCTGGCTGGTGGGGTCCTCCTTGGTCGACGCCACGGGATGTCCTCCGGTCCGGATGCCAGCTGGATCTTCCCTGGGGTGGAAACCTGTAAAGACTGCACAGTTCGGGTTAGCGCAGCAACGCTCTTAGCTAGCTCTTGAACCTGATGGTGTAGGTCTGGAGCCGGGTCATTGTCCAAAGCCTGCGCATCAGCTCCCACAGGCCCGGCTGACAAGGGCGCCGCCTCCTGGTAGTAAGTGGTAGTGGGGCGTCTGTGGGTTACAACGCCACCTGGTGCCGGTTCTCGGAGCACCCGGATGGCTCTGTCCTTGAACTGTGCAAAGTCCAGATGGGGATCCTGTAAGGCCATTGCCCGCAACTGGGTTCGGTGGGGGCGGTTTCCACTTTTGGCGCCATTTTCTGTCCTGGCCCACGATGGGAGGTGGCCTCCTGCCCTCCTTTGGCACGCCCATAATGGCGTCCGCTGCTCTTCCAAGGCGGGAAATCTGCGGTTTTGGCGGGAATCGCTTCCCAGTGGCGGGAAACTCTGCAGATGGCGGGAACAAGCTGGAAATGGCGGACAATCGGCGGGAAACGACTGGTGATGGAGTCCGATGGCGTGGACCCTCCGGAACCGGCGGGAGACTTCTTTCTGAGGTAAACTTGCACTTTTCTTCAGGCACGCAGTACCCGGGTGTTGCGGGCACGTAATCCTGCCGACTACGCCAAAGTTGACGCGCCCCTGGGCCTGTGTCGCGCTGCGGTGCGCACGCGGGAGCTTACCCGGAGCCGGATCCGTGGAGGGTTGTAATCTCGTGGCGGTGACCCGGTCCGTGCCCAGGGAGTCAAACTAGACGGCAGTCTATTAGTAGTAAATAGTTGATGACTACGCCACCCGTTGAGTGCAGCCAGGAAGCTGCTGCTGCAGGGCAGACCGCTGAAGCCGGTGGTAGGATTGTGCAGCGTGATAGTATAACCCCCAACGGGAGGGGTATGGCCTCAGGGCAGCCGACGTGGATGATGGGGGTAGCAGGAACCACTCAGAGACGGTACGGTGTAGTTCAGGGTCTTTACTGGTAACAACGACAGACCCTCCCGGAGTACTTGCTAGCAAACGGGGCCTGGTCAGTCTTTGAGCAGATGGGATCTCCCCTGGCCAGGCGTAGTTGTAGGCCTCCCAAACTGACTGTACTCTTCTGGCTACCTTGCTAGAAGCTGATGTAAGTAGCCCACGTCCCTGAGTGTACCGTGTGGTGCTCACCCGTATGGCCGGTGACTCGGGGCCTTCTAATGGCTTCCGCTCCACGATGGCGGTGCTGGTCCCACGCGTGTGACCGTGCCTTCGGGCTTCTGGGCCAGAGGACCTGAAATCCCCTGCCCGACGGATTCTGCTGCTGGGTAGGAGTTAGTCCCCACAGCCTCGGACTCCGGGTCCGGTAAAGAATCTTCTTAGTCAGGGCGAGCTCTGTAGCTGCCAGCCCCTGACTCCTTGTAACTCTGCTGTTTCCTATGCTGCTTCTCTTCTCCACTCTCCTTGTCTGACTCACCCTGCCTCAGCCCCAGGTTTATACAGGGGAAGTTCTTCCCCTCCCAAGACTGGGCAGGAGGTGTGGCATGCACAGGATCCCTGACCAAAGGACCTCCCACCTGCTCTCAGACATAACATTACATTACTGTGGAAAACCAGACCCCTGGGGTGCCACACAACAAGATGCAGGGTCCTTCAGAGGTTTGCAGCTGTGCATATGCCATCCTGTCGACCTCCTCTATCCACTTCACACAAGCAGAAACGGCTCCAGTGGGCCAAACATTACATGAAGACTGATTTCAAAACTGTTTTGTTCACGGATGAGTGCCGTGCAGCGCTCGATGGTCCAGATGAATGGAGTGGAGGATGGCTGGTTGATGGACACCCCACGCAAACACGGCTACAGCGCCAACAAGGAGGAGGTGGAGTAATGTTTTGGGCTGGAATCATGGGGAGAGAGATTGTCGGCCCCTTTAGGATCCCTGAAGGCGCTAAAGATGAACTCCATAATGTATGTGGATTTTCTCAAACAGCACTTCCTGCCATGGTTCAAGAAGAAGAACCGTGTATTTCACAGCAAGATCATTTTTCTGCATGATAATGCACCATCTCATGCTGCACATAAAACATCTGCATCTCTGGCTGATATGGGCATAAAAGGGGACAAACTTATGGTGTGACCCCCATGCTCCCCTGACCTCTACCCCATTCAGAACCTTTGGAGCATCATTAAAAGGAGTGTCTATGATGGCGGGAGGCAGTTCACATCTAAGCAACAGCTCTGGGAGGGTATTCTGTCCTCATGCAAAACAATTGAAGCAGAAACCATCCAAAACCTGACAAATTCAATGGACGAGAGAGTTCAGAAGCTCCTTTCGAACAAGGGGTCCTATGTGAAAATGTAACATCACCTAGAATAAAGTTTTGAGTTGAAAACTGTTTGATTTCAGTTTCTAACAACCTGCTAATGCTTATAATTTCAAAAATGACCATTTTTTTGGTCTTTATTAAAATGAAAAGGTTGATCGAAAAGTTTGGGGGATCTAAGAGTGTGGCAACCCAGTAGTCATGATTACTTCGAATTCTGACAATATGAGGGTCATGCTGCAGGTAGTGCAGCAAGAAGGCACTTATGTGTCTTGCGCATCTCGGAGCCCCAAAATTATTTTCCGGGCTAGATGCAGCTAAAAATTATTTTTAATTTTAAATCTGGTGAAGCTTATTATAGATGGCCTAATAGGATCAGTGCTGCACACTGCTACAAAGCCCAAATTATTTTCTAGTCAAGATACAGATAAACATGATTAGTAATTTGAAAGCTTAAAACGGTTGGTAGGGTGATTTTAACCAATCATCAAGCTTTTACTCTCCCCAGGATGACACAGGGGTAGAAAAGTCGTTTCGGATCCATGATTTGTTCATCTTTATGAACGTGAGTCTGTCTACATTATCAGTGGAGAGCCGCGTGCGCTTATCTGTCAGCACACCACCAGCAGCGCTGAACACACGTTCAGACAGAACGCTGGCTGCGGGGCATGACAAGATCTCCAAGGCGTAAGTGGCTAGCTCCGGCCATTTATCCAGATTGGAAGCCCAAAAAGAGCAAGGGTCCAGTGACACAGTCGTGGCTTCAATGTTTACTTGGAGATACTCCTGTACCATCGTCTCTAGGCGTTGACTATGTGTCAGACTTCTTGTCTCCTGTGGCCTTGCAAAGGATGGGCTAAAAAAGTGGTGAAATGATTCCGCAAAATTGATGTTACCAGCAGATACTGTGGTTCTGTTACGGTTTGAGTGCTGAACACTTGACGGTCCCACGGTTGGCAAGTTGGAACTGTGAGATTCACTACGTGCACCACTGGTATTTTGTGGAAAAGCACATGTAAGATTCTGCAACAGTCTCTGCTGATACTCCTGCATGCGTGCATCCCTTTCTATGGCAGGAATAATTTCTGCAAATTTACTTTTGTACCGGGGATCTAACAGTGTGGCAACCCAGTAGTCAGGATTATTTCTAATTCTCACAATTCGAGGGTCATGTTGCAGGTAGTGCAGCAAGAAGGCACTCATGTGTGTTGCGCATCCAGGAGCACCAAGTCCCTGTTGTGTTGGTGGCGAGGTAACAATCATGCTTCCTTCCTCTGTCCTCTCCCCCCAACCTCGCACAACAGAAATGTGATCAAGGTCTCCCTCATCTGATGAGTCTTCCATCAGTTCGTCCTCCACTTCTTCCTGGGCTCCTGCACCTTCCTCACTAGTTTGGCTGCTACCATGCGCCCTGGTAAAACCATCTCCCCCACCCTCACATGCCTGCCGCCTTGGTGCTGCCGACCGTCTGGACCTTGCAGATGTTAGCCCTTCCGCATACAACTCCTCCTCCTCTACTTCCTCCACCTCCTCTTGTGCCACCACCTGACTCCGAATTCTGTTTAACATGTGCTCCAGCATGTAAATCACCGGAATAGTCATGCTGATAATGGCATCGTCAGCACTAAACATCTTCGTCGCCATTTCAAAACTGTGCAGAAGGGTGCATAGGTTCCTGATCTGAGACCACTCCTCCAGCGTGATTTGCCCCACCTCTGAATCTCGTTGGCCCAGGCTATACGTCAGAACGTATTGCACCAGGGCTTGTCGGTGCTGCCACAGTCGCTGCAACATGTGCAGAGTTGAATTCCACCGGGTAGGCACATCGCATTTTAGCCGGTGAAGTGGCAGGCCCAACGACTTCTGTAGAGATGTAAGTCGCTGAGCTGCGGGATGCGAACGGCGGAAGTGAGCACACAGCGACCGTGCCCTCTGCAGAAGGCCATCTAGTCTGGGATAGTGGGCTAAAAATTGCTGGACAACCAGGTTCAACACGTGAGCCATACAAGGCACGTGTGTGACATTGCCCCGGCGAAGGGCCGCACCCAGGTTTGCAGCATTGTCGCACACGGCCTTCCCTGGTTTCAGGTCCAGTGGAGACAACCATTCATGAAATTGGTTCTCCAGAGCTGACCACAACTCCTCAGCTGTGTGACTCACATTTCCCACACATTTCAATGTAAAAACCGCCTGATGACGTTGAGCCCTACTGCCAGCATAGTAAGGAGGTGTGCAGGATCCCTTCTGCGCAGTTAGAAAGCTTGTGGCATGACCAGACAGGCTTTGGGTGCAGGTGGAAGACCGAGAGGAGGTTGAGGAGGCAGAAGCAGTGGAGGAACTTTGACATAAAGAGGATTGACGCACAACTCGTCGGGACGGCAAGACTTGGACAGCAGCCCCTTGTCCTGCTGTCACCATAGTTACCCAGTGCCCAGTCAGCGACATGTAACGCCCCTGTCCATGCCTACTCGTCCAAGTGTCTGTGGTGAAATACACCCTGTCACACACAGAGTTTCTCAAAGAAGCGGTGATGTTGTGTGCGACATGCTGGTGGAGCGCAGGCACACCTTTCTTTGAGAAGTAGTGCCGACTGGGCATCTGGTACTGGGGCACTGCGACGGACATAAGGTCTCGAAAATCCTCTGTGTCCACCAGGCGGAAAGGCAGCATTTCTGTAGCCAAGAGCTTGCAGATGGTGAAATTCAACCTCTTAGCTTTCTCATGGCTAGGAGGAAATGGTCTTTTACTTGTCCACATCTGAGGGACCGAGGGCTGGCTATTGTGCTTAGACGGGGTTGATAAGGGTGTCCTCGGCAAACTGCCGGTCTGTGAGGAAGATGCAGGCGGACATGTTAGGTTGCCTTGATCCAAAGGTGGTGCTATCGATGTCGGACAGCGCTCAACACCAGCTGGTGTTACCACCTCCAAAGAAAATGATGACCTGCCAATCACGCTGGCTGTTGCGGGTAAAGAGGTGGCAGGTCTGCGCCCCAAAACAGGTGTGACTGCTGTCCCCCCAGTCACAGAAGATGAAGAGGCCGCGGATGCACAAGATATGGCAGACGGTGATTGGCCCGGCCGGCTAGGCCGCATTGTAGCACACTGAGCTTCCCACTGCAACTTATGCTTCATGTCCATGTGCCGGTTCATGCATGAAGTACTCAAACTATGTATTTTTTGGCCTCTACTTAGCTTTTGCTGACAAATGTTACAGATAACACGAGTTGGGTCATCTTTATCGATCTGAAAAAATGCCCAGGCTATGCAAGGCTTAGCACCCATGCGACCTGAAGAGCCACCACGACTTGTGGTGAGAGGCAGAGTTGTGTTTGAGGATGCAGTTGTTGACGTGCTTCCAGTACTACGTCTCTGTCCAGGAAGGCGCAACCTGACCTCGTCGTCACTAGCATCTTCCTCCACCTCCTCTGCTGATCTCATCTCTTGGCTGACTGTGGGTTGACAGTAAGTGGGATCTCCGACCTCATCATCATCACCCTGTGCGTTATCACACCCGTCGTCCTCAGAGCCAACCTGTTCCTGCCCTGACAAAAAACTAAAGTTGTCGCTCCAATCAGGTATTTGAGTCTTATCATCGTCTTCCTCATTGTCTCCACCAACAGGAGTTACAGTTTGGGAATGAGGGTCTACATTATGGTCAGAACCTTCTGCGTCTGGTCCTGGATCCGACTCATAAAGATTCTGGGCATCAGTGCAGATCATTTCCTCGTCTGGATTCACAGAAGCGCTGGAGTCGACCTCTGATTCCCAGGCTATAGTATGAGTAAACAGCTCTGCAGACTCAACCATCTGTTCTACCTCATACTCAGACGGGCAGCTGGAGATTTGGGAGCTGTGAGGAAGCAAGTGCGATTTGGGTGACACCTTTGAGGACTGGAGTATTTGTGATGTTGAAGTTGATGTGGAGGAGAGCCCACTTAAAGGAGCACTTGATATCCGTTGAAGCACCTGCTGTTTTTGTGCCTCATCTGGAATTTGTAGCGATTGGCGTGGCCGTAAGAAAGGGATCTTATCACATTGTCCGCTAAAAGAAGTAGACATTTTAGTTTGGCTGGAAGATGGTCTTTCTTCTGCACCTACCCCACGGACACAACCTTTTTTCCCCTTCCCAACACGCCTATTCCCCTTTCCACCAGCAGCAGGCCTTTTTCCACTCATTTTGGTGGTTAACTAATTCACAACTCTGGAGTTGTTTGCACAAAAAAACAATGGATGGTAACCGAGCAGAGCTGAGTGGCCAAACTGTGGTATTAGGCCAAAACTATTGGCTGGGCTAGATGCAGAAAAAAATTATTTTTAATTTGCAACCTGATGGAGGTCAGTATAGATGGACTAATAGACCAAGTCCCACACACCGCTAGAAGCCCAAATATTTTTTCAGAGCTAGATGCAGAAAAAAATTATTTTTAATTTGCAACCTGATGGAGGTCAGTATAGATGGACTAATAGACCAAGTCCCACACACTGCTAGAAGCCGAAATATTTTTTCAGAGCTAGATGCAGAAAAAAATTATTTTTAATTTGCAACCTGATGGAGGTCAGTATAGATGGACTAATAGAACAAGTCCCACACGCTGCTAGAAGCCCAAATATTTTTTCAGAGATAAATGAAGAAAAAAAATATTTTTAATTTGCAACCTGATGGAGGTCAGTATAGATGGACTAATAGACCAAGTCCCACACACTGCTAGAAGCCCAAATATTTTTTCAGAGCTAGATGCAGAAAAAAATTATTTTTAATTTGCAACCTGATGGAGGTCAGTATAGATGGACTAATAGACCAAGTCCCACACACCGCTAGAAGCCCAAATATTTTTTCAGAGCTAGATGCAGAAAAAAATTATTTTTAATTTGCAACCTGATGGAGGTCAGTATAGATGGACTAATAGACCAAGTCCCACACACTGCTAGAAGCCCAAATATTTTTTCAGAGCTAGATGCAGAAAAAAATTATTTTTAATTTGCAACCTGATGGAGGTCAGTATAGATGGACTAATAGAACAAGTCCCACACGCTGCTAGAAGCCCAAATATTTTTTCAGAGCTAGATGCAGAAAAAAATTATTTTTAATTTGCAACCTGATGGAGGTCAGTATAGATGGACTAATAGACCAAGTCCCACACACTGCTAGAAGCCCAAATATTTTTTCAGAGCTAGATGCAGAAAAAAATTATTTTTAATTTGCAACCTGATGGAGGTCAGTATAGATGGACTAATAGACCAAGTCCCACACACCGCTAGAAGCCCAAATATTTTTTCAGAGCTAGATGCAGAAAAAAATTATTTTTAATTTGCAACCTGATGGAGGTCAGTATAGATGGACTAATAGACCAAGTCCCACACACTGCTAGAAGCCCAAATATTTTTTCAGAGCTAGATGCAGAAAAAAATTATTTTTAATTTGCAACCTGATGGAGGTCAGTATAGATGGACTAATAGAACAAGTCCCACACGCTGCTAGAAGCCCAAATATTTTTTCAGAGATAAATGAAGAAAAAAATTATTTTTAATTTGCAACCTGATGGAGGTCAGTATAGATGGACTAATAGACCAAGTCCCACACACTGCTAGAAGCCCAAATATTTTTTCAGAGCTAGATGCAGAAAAAAATTATTTTTAATTTGCAACCTGATGGAGGTCAGTATAGATGGACTAATAGACCAAGTCCCACACACTGCTAGAAGCCCAAATATTTTTTCAGAGCTAGATGCAGAAAAAATTATTTTTAATTTGCAACCTGATGGAGGTCAGTATAGATGGACTAATAGACCAAGTCCCACACACCGCTAGAAGCCCAAATATTTTTTCAGAGCTAGATGCAGAAAATTTTTTTATTCAATTTGCAACCTGATGGAGGTCAGTATAGATGGACTAATAGACCAAGTCCCACACGCTGCTAGAAGCCCAAATATTTTTTCAGAGCTAGATGCAGAAAAAAATTATTTTTAATTTGCAACCTGATGGAGGTCAGTATAGATGGACTAATAGACCAAGTCCCACACACTGCTAGAAGCCCAAATATTTTTTCAGAGCTAGATGCAGAAAAAAATTATTTTTAATTTGCAACCTGATGGAGGTCAGTATAGATGGACTAATAGAACAAGTCCCACATGCTGCTAGAAGCCCAAATATTTTTTCAGAGATAAATGAAGAAAAAAATTATTTTTAATTTGCAACCTGATGGAGGTCAGTATAGATGGACTAATAGACCAAGTCCCACACACTGCTAGAAGCCCAAATATTTTTTCAGAGCTAGATGCAGAAAAAAATTATTTTTAATTTGCAACCTGATGGAGGTCAGTATAGATGGACTAATAGACCAAGTCCCACACACTGCTAGAAGCCCAAATATTTTTTCAGAGCTAGATGCAGAAAAAAATTATTTTTAATTTGCAACCTGATGGAGGTCAGTATAGATGGACTAATAGACCAAGTCCCACACACCGCTAGAAGCCCAAATATTTTTTCAGAGCTAGATGCAGAAAAAAATTATATTCAGTTTGCAACCTGATGGAGGTCAGTATAGATGGACTAATAGAATGATGCTATGCCCAAAAGATTTTACTTCACTAGGTGCAGTAAAAAAATTGGTATTCTATACACAGGTGGTATATCTTGCAACACAGATAGGCTACTCCACTGACTAACACACTCTGCAATAGGCCAAAAAGGATGAGCTTTGCTAGATTCAGCCAAATGCTGTGAAAAAAACTTGCACAGCACTGGCACAGACCTGCCTGGCAAAAACTGATAGGAACTGATGTAACCTAGTCCTGAAAAGGACTCCAATTACAATTAGTCTTTACTCCCACAATCTATCTATTTAAGAGCACAGACCTGCCTGATAAAAGTCGTAGGAAATGCTGTAACCTAGTCCTTAAAAGGACTGCAATCACAACTATTCCCTACTCCCAAGCTATCTGTATATTTGTGCGAAAATTGGCTTGAAATTAACAAGGTATAGCGCACACAGCAACAGCGGTGCCGTCTAACACGCAGCTGCAGCAGTGAGAAAATGGTGGCGATGGGGAAAATGGCTTGGTCTTATAGGGCAAGGACATGTGACATACACTGCCAATCACACATGCCCTTGCTTGTGTGAAAAAAAGCACTTCGCTCCGTGTGTGCGCTGCTGATAGGCTGACAGATTGCACCTCCCCACTGCAAATGCGGGAAAGAGAAAAAAAAATGGAGATCTTCATTGTTCCTGCAGAGATCCATCCCCTGCCCCTCCCCCCGCCCCGCTGTACACTCAAACTGCGTATTAACATTAATTTTCATCATTACTGAGAAAAAATCCAGTTATGATTTTGGTGCACGAACAGTTATCGAACATAACCTCGAACAGCCGAATTTTTCTCAAATTGTTCGTGTTCGCCGACCGGCTCGAACACCGCCCAAAACAGCTCGAATTTGAGATTGGCGAACAGTTCGAGTAGAACAACGCTCATCTCTAGCAAAAACACATAAAAAATGCTACGTGTGAGCAAAGCGTAAGGGGTGGAGGAGCATTTTTGGGGAGGTTATTTATTTTGCCTTATATACAAGTCATTACCCTGGAAAGGATGTTCCTTAACATTTTTCCCAGGAAAATCCATTTTGGTTCCATTTCTGTATTTTTAATTGTGAGTCCGTAAAAGTGGCGTAATAGTCTGACAACATTGTTCACAGCAGTGATCTGGGAGTCAGAGATGCTTCCTGGGGTCTTCCCCATTATGTTCCCATGTAATCTGAGCACTAGTCTCATCGATTAGGGCAATTTTTAGGCCCTCTGCAGACCGCCGGGGGGAGCGGCCGGAAAAATGCTCGAGTTTCCCATAGACTTACATTGGGCTCGTTGCTCGGGTCGAGCACCCGAGTATTACAAAGTGCTCGACCCGAGCAACGAGCACCCGAGCATTTTAGTGCTCGCTCATCACTAATAAAAACCTAAATTTTATACCTTAAGGGTATGTGCACATGTTGAGTATTTGATTGCAGAAATATCTGCAACGTTTCTGCATCTCTAGGAATTTGTTGGAATCAAAAACGCAACCAAAAATACACGCGTTTTTGGTGCATTTTTGCATGTGTTTTTTGCATGGGTTTTTTCAATTTAAGTCAATGGGTGAAAAACGCGGCAAAATCACACAAACAATTGACATGCTGTTGATTTAAAAGCACAGCAAATCCTGAAAGGAAAACTATTGATCATGTGTACAACACTTCAGGCTTCTCATTGACTGCGTTTTTAGGCCAATTCTGCATGGAAAAAAATGCACCTTGTGCACACTGCTTTAAGAATTCCTCATTCCCGCACGTGCAGCCCAAGTACCATGATATCTCCATTAAAGGGAAAAATTAACAAGTTAACATACTATGCTGAGCTAGATATAATCATTATCAGTCCCAAATGTGATAACCAAGTATTTCAACATGGATTTAAAAACATCCAAATCAAAATTTTAAAGTGCACAAAGTAGTAAAAAAAAAAACCTGAGGTTCAAAACCACCAATAAGTTAAATATAAAGTGCATACAGTGGTGGCCAAAAGTATTGGCACCCCTGCAATTCTGTCAGATAATACTCAGTTTCTTCCTGAAAATGATTGCAATCACAAATTCTTTGGTCTTATTCTCTTCATTTAATTTGCTTGAAAGGAAAAAACACAAAAGAGAATGAAGCAAAAATCAAATCATTGATCACTTCACACAAAACTCCAAAAATGGGCCGGACAAAAGTATTGGCACCCTCAGCCTAATACTTGGTTGCACAACCTTTAGCCAAAATAACTGCGAACAACCGCTTCCGGTAACCATCAATGAGTTTCTTACAATGCTCTGCTGGAATTGTAGACCATTCTTCTTTGGCAAACTGCTCCAGGTCCCTGATATTTGAAGGGTGCCTTCTCCAAACTGCCATTTTGAGATCTCTCCACAGGTGTTCTATTGGATTCAGGTCTGGACTCATTGCTGGCCACCTTAGAAGTCTCCAGTGCTTTCTCTCAAACCATTTTATAGTGCTTTTGGAAGTGTGTTTTAGGTCATTGTCCTGCTGGAGGACCCATGACCTCTGAGGGAGACCCAGCTTTCTCACACTGGGCCCTACATTATGCTGCAAAATTTGTGGGTAGTCTTCAGACTTCATAATGCCATGCACACGGTCAAGCAGTCCAGTTCCAGAGGCAGCAAAGCAACCCCAAAACATCAGGGAACCTCCGCCATGTTTGACTGTAGGGACCGTGTTCTTTTTTTTGAATGCCTCTTTTTTTTTCCTGTACACTCTATGTTGATGCTTTTTCCCAAAAAGCTCTACTTTTGTCTCATCTGACCAGAGAACATTCTTCCAAAACGTTTTAGGCTTTCTCAGGTAAGTTTTGGCAAACTCCAGCCTGCCTTTTTTATGTCTCGGGGTAAGAAGTGGGGTCTTCCTGGGTATCCTACCATACAGTCCCTTTTCATTCAGACGCCGACGGATAGTATAGGTTGACACTGTTGTACCCTCGGACTGCAGGGAGCTTGAACTTGTTTGGATGTTAGTCGAGGTTCTTTATCCACCATCCGCACAATCTTGCGTTGAAATCTCTCGTCAATTTTTCTTTTCCGTCCACATCTAGGGAGGTTAGCCACAGTGCCATGGGCTTTACTCTTCTTGATGACACTGCGCACGGAAGACACAGGAACATTCAGGTCTTTGGAGATGGACTTGTAGCCTTGAGATTGCTCATGCTTCCTCACAATTTGGTTTCTCAAGTCCTCAGACAGTTCTTTGGTCTTCTTTCTTTTCTCCATGCTCAATGTGGTACACACAAGGACACAGGACAGAGGTTGAGTCAACTTTAATCCATGTTAACTTGGCTGCAAGTGTGATTTAGTTATTGCCAACACCTGTTAGGTGCCACAGGTAAGTTACAGGTGCTGTTAATTACACCAATTAGAGAAGCATCACATGATTTTTCAAACAGTGCCAATACTTTTGTCTACCCCCTTTTTTAGGTTTGGTGTGGAATTATATCCAATTTGGCTTTAGGACAATTCTTTTTGTGTTTTTTCATTGAAGACAAATTAAATGAAGATAATAATTAGAGATGAGCGTTGTTCTACTCGAACTGTTCGCCAATCTCAAATTCGAGCTGTTTTGGGCGGTGTTCGAGCCGGTCGGCGAACACGAACAATTTGAGAAAAATTCGGCTGTTCGAGGTTATGTTCGATAACTGTTCGTGCACCAAAATCATAACTGGATTTTTTCTCAGTAATGATGAAAATTAATGTTAATACGCAGTTTGAGTGTACAGCGGGGCGGGGGGAGGGGCAGGGGATGGATCTCTGCAGGAACAATGAAGATCTCCATTTTTTTTTCTCTTTCCCGCATTTGCAGTGGGGAGGTGCAATCTGTCAGCCTATCAGCAGCGCACACACGGAGCGAAGTGCTTTTTTTCACACAAGCAAGGGCATGTGTGATTGGCAGTGTATGTCACATGTCCTTGCCCTATAAGACCAAGCCATTTTCCCCGTCGCCACCATTTTCTCACTGCTGCAGCTGCGTGTTAGACGGCACCGCTGTTGCTGTGTGCGCTATACCTTGTTAATTTCAAGCCAATTTTCGCACAAATATACAGATAGCTTGGGAGTAGGGAATAGTTGTGATTGCAGTCCTTTTAAGGACTAGGTTACAGCATTTCCTACGACTTTTATCAAGCAGGTCTGTGCTCTTAAATAGATCGGTTGTGGGAGTAAAGACTAATTGTAATTGGAGTCCTTTTCAGGACTAGGTTACATGAGTTCCTATCAGTTTTTGCCAGGCAGGTCTGTGCCAGTGCTGTGCAAGTTTTTTTCACAGCATTTGGCTGAATCTAGCAAAGCTAATCCTTTTTGGCCTATTGCAGAGTGTGTTAGTCAGTGGAGTAGCCTATCTGTGTTGCAAGATATACCACCTGTGTATAGAATACCAATTTTTTTACTGCACCTAGTGAAGTAAAATCTTTTGGGCATAGCATCATTCTATTAGTCCATCTATACTGACCTCCATCAGGTTGCAAATTAAAAATAATTTTTTTCTGCATCTAGCTCTGAAAAAATATTTGGGCTTCTAGCAGTGTGTGGGACTTGGTCTATTAGTCCATCTATACTGACCTCCATCAGGTTGCAAATTGAATAAAAAAATTTTCTGCATCTAGCTCTGAAAAAATATTTGGGCTTCTAGCGGTGTGTGGGACTTGGTCTATTAGTCCATCTATACTGACCTCCATCAGGTTGCAAATTAAAAATAATTTTTTTCTGCATCTAGCTCTGAAAAAATATTTGGGCTTCTAGCAGTGTGTGGGACTTGGTCTATTAGTCCATCTATACTGACCTCCATCAGGTTGCAAATTAAAAATAATTTTTTTCTTCATTTAGCTCTGAAAAAATATTTGGGCTTCTAGCAGTGTGTGGGACTTGTTCTATTAGTCCTTCTATACTGACCTCCAGCAGGTTGCAAATTGAATATAATTTTTTTCTGCATCTAGCTCTGAAAAAATATTTGGGCTTCTAGCGGTGTGTGGGACTTGGTCTATTAGTCCATCTATACTGACCTCCATCAGGTTGCAAATTAAAAATAATTTTTTTCTGCATCTAGCTCTGAAAAAATATTTGGGCTTCTAGCAGTGTGTGGGACTTGGTCTATTAGTCCATCTATACTGACCTCCATCAGGTTGCAAATTAAAAATAATTTTTTTCTTCATTTATCTCTGAAAAAATATTTGGGCTTCTAGCAGCGTGTGGGACTTGTTCTATTAGTCCATCTATACTGACGTCCATCAGGTTGCAAATTAAAAATATTTTTTTTCTGCATCTAGCTCTGAAAAAATATTTGGGCTTCTAGCAGTGTGTGGGACTTGGTCTATTAGTCCATCTATACTGACCTCCATCAGGTTGCAAATTAAAAATAATTTTTTTCTTCATTTAGCTCTGAAAAAATATTTGGGCTTCTAGCAGTGTGTGGGACTTGTTCTATTAGTCCTTCTATACTGACCTCCAGCAGGTTGCAAATTGAATATAATTTTTTTCTGCATCTAGCTCTGAAAAAATATTTGGGCTTCTAGCGGTGTGTGGGACTTGGTCTATTAGTCCATCTATACTGACCTCCATCAGGTTGCAAATTAAAAATAATTTTTTTCTTCATTTATCTCTGAAAAAATATTTGGGCTTCTAGCAGCGTGTGGGACTTGTTCTATTAGTCCATCTATACTGACGTCCATCAGGTTGCAAATTAAAAATAATTTTTTTCTGCATCTAGCTCTGAAAAAATATTTGGGCTTCTAGCAGTGTGTGGGACTTGGTCTATTAGTCCATCTATACTGACCTCCATCAGGTTGCAAATTAAAAATAATTTTTTTCTTCATTTATCTCTGAAAAAATATTTGGGCTTCTAGCAGCGTGTGGGACTTGTTCTATTAGTCCATCTATACTGACCTCCATCAGGTTGCAAATTAAAAATAATTTTTTTCTGCATCTAGCTCTGAAAAAATATTTGGGCTTCTAGCAGTGTGTGGGACTTGGTCTATTAGTCCATCTATACTGACCTCCATCAGGTTGCAAATTAAAAATAATTTTTTTCTTCATTTATCTCTGAAAAAATATTTGGGCTTCTAGCAGCGTGTGGGACTTGTTCTATTAGTCCATCTATACTGACCTCCATCAGGTTGCAAATTAAAAATAATTTTTTTCTGCATCTAGCTCTGAAAAAATATTTGGGCTTCTAGCAGTGTGTGGGACTTGGTCTATTAGTCCATCTATACTGACCTCCATCAGGTTGCAAATTGAATAAAAAAAATTTCTGCATCTAGCTCTGAAAAAATATTTGGGCTTCTAGCGGTGTGTGGGACTTGGTCTATTAGTCCATCTATACTGACCTCCATCAGGTTGCAAATTAAAAATAATTTTTTTCTGCATCTAACCCAGCCAATAGTTTTGGCCTAATACCACAGTTTGGCCACTCAGCTCTGCTCGGTTACCATCCATTGTTTTTTTGTGCAAACAACTCCAGAGTTGTGAATTAGTTAACCACCAAAATGAGTGGAAAAAGGCCTGCTGCTGGTGGAAAGGGGAATAGGCGTGATGGGAAGGGGAAAAAAGTTGTGTCCGTGGGGTAGGTGCAGAAGAAAGACCATCTTCCAGCCAAACTAAAATGTCTACTTCTTTTAGCGGACAATGTGATAAGATCCCTTTCTTACGGCCACGCCAATCGCTACAAATTCCAGATGAGGCACAAAAACAGCAGGTGCTTCAACGGATATCAAGTGCTTCTTTAAGTGGGCTCTCCTCCACATCAACTTCAACATCACAAATACTCCAGTCCTCAAAGGTGTCACCCAAATCGCACTTGCTTCCTCACAGCTCCCAAATCTCCAGCTGCCCGTCTGAGTATGAGGTAGAACAGATGGTTGAGTCTGCAGAGCTGTTTACTCATACTATAGCCTGGGAATCAGAGGTCGACTCCAGCGCTTCTGTGAATCCAGACGAGGAAATGATCTGCACTGATGCCCAGAATCTTTATGAGTCGGATCCAGGACCAGACGCAGAAGGTTCTGACCATAATGTAGACCCTCATTCCCAAACTGTAACTCCTGTTGGTGGAGACAATGAGGAAGACGATGATAAGACTCAAATACCTGATTGGAGCGACAACTTTAGTTTTTTGTCAGGGCAGGAACAGGTTGGCTCTGAGGACGACGGGTGTGATAACGCACAGGGTGATGATGATGAGGTTGGAGATCCCACTTACTGTCAACCCACAGTCAGCCAAGAGATGAGGTCAGCAGAGGAGGTGGAGGAAGATGCTAGTGACGACGAGGTCAGGTTGCGCCTTCCTGGACAGAGACGTAGTACTGGAAGCACGTCAACAACTGCATCCTCAAACACAACTCTGCCTCTCACCACAAGTCGTGGTGGCTCTTCAGGTCGCATGGGTGCTAAGCCTTGCATAGCCTGGGCATTTTTTCAGATCGATAAAGATGACCCAACTCGTGTTATCTGTAACATTTGTCAGCAAAAGCTAAGTAGAGGCCAAAAAATACATAGTTTGAGTACTTCATGCATGAACCGCCACATGGACATGAAGCATAAGTTGCAGTGGGAAGCTCAGTGTGCTACAATGCGGCCTAGCCGGCCGGGCCAACCACCGTCTGCCATATCTTGTGCATCCGCGGCCTCTTCATCCTCTGTGACTGGGGGGACAGCAGTCACACCTGTTTTGGGGCGCAGACCTGCCACCTCTTTACCCGCAACAGCCAGCGTGATTGGCAGGTCATCATTTTCTTTGGAGGTGGTAACACCAGCTGGTCTTGAGCGCTGTCCGACATCGATAGCACCACCTTTGGATCAAGGCAACCTAACATGTCCGCCTGCATCTTCCTCACAGACCGGCAGTTTGCCGGGGACACCCTTATCAACCCCGTCTAAGCACAATAGCCAGCCCTCGGTCCCTCAGATGTGGACAAGTAAAAGACCATTTCCTCCTAGCCATGAGAAAGCTAAGAGGTTGAATTTCACCATCTGCAAGCTCTTGGCTACAGAAATGCTGCCTTTCCGCCTGGTGGACACAGAGGATTTTCGAGACCTTATGTCCGTCGCAGTGCCCCAGTACCAGATGCCCAGTCGGCACTACTTCTCAAAGAAAGGTGTGCCTGCGCTCCACCAGCATGTCGCACACAACATCACCGCTTCTTTGAGAAACTCTGTGTGTGACAGGGTGCATTTCACCACAGACACTTGGACGAGTAGGCATGGACAGGGGCGTTACATGTCGCTGACTGGGCACTGGGTAACTATGGTGACAGCAGGACAAGGGGCTGCTGTCCAAGTCTTGCCGTCCCCACGAGTTGTGCGTCAATCCTCTTTATGTCAAAGTTCCTCCACTGCTTCTGCCTCCTCAACCTCCTCTCGGTCTTCCACCTGCACCCAAAGCCTGTCTGGTCATGCCACAAGCTTTCTAACTGCGCAGAAGGGATCCTGCACACCTCCTTACTATGCTGGCAGTAGGGCTCAACGTCATCAGGCGGTTTTTACATTGAAATGTCTGGGAAATGTGAGTCACACAGCTGAGGAGTTGTGGTCAGCTCTGGAGAACCAATTTCATGAATGGTTGTCTCCACTGGACCTGAAACCAGGGAAGGCCGTGTGCGACAATGCTGCAAACCTGGGTGCGGCCCTTCGCTGGGGCAATGTCACACACGTGCCTTGTATGGCTCACGTGTTGAACCTGGTTGTCCAGCAATTTTTAGCCCACTATCCCAGACTAGATGGCCTTCTGCAGAGGGCACGGTCGCTGTGTGCTCACTTCCGCCATTCGCATCCCGCAGCTCAGCGACTTACATCTCTACAGAAGTCGTTGGGCCTGCCACTTCACCGGCTAAAATGCGATGTGCCTACCCGGTGGAATTCAACTCTGCACATGTTGCAGCGACTGTGGCAGCACCGACAAGCCCTGGTGCAATACGTTCTGACGTATAGCCTGGGCCAACGAGATTCAGAGGTGGGGCAAATCACGCTGGAGGAGTGGTCTCAGATCAGGGACCTATGCACCCTTCTGCACAGTTTTGAAATGGCGACGAAGATGTTTAGTGCTGACGATGCCATTATCAGCATGACTATTCCGGTGATTTACATGCTGGAGCACATGTTAAACAGAATTCGGAGTCAGGTGGTGGCACAAGAGGAGGTGGAGGAAGTAGAGGAGGAGGAGTTGTATGCGGAAGGGCTAACATCTGCAAGGTCCAGACGGTCGGCAGCACCAAGGCGGCAGGCATGTGAGGGTGGGGGAGATGATTTTACCAGGGCGCATGGTAGCAGCCAAACTAGTGAGGAAGGTGCAGGAGCCCAGGAAGAAGTGGAGGACGAACTGATGGAAGACTCATCAGATGAGGGAGACCTTGATCACATTTCTGTTGTGCGAGGTTGGGGGGAGAGGACAGAGGAAGGAAGCATGATTGTTACCTCGCCACCAACACAACAGGGACTTGGTGCTCCTGGATGCGCAACACACATGAGTGCCTTCTTGCTGCACTACCTGCAACATGACCCTCGAATTGTGAGAATTAGAAATAATCCTGACTACTGGGTTGCCACACTGTTAGATCCCCGGTACAAAAGTAAATTTGCAGAAATTATTCCTGCCATAGAAAGGGATGCACGCATGCAAGAGTATCAGCAGAGACTGTTGCAGAATCTTACATGTGCTTTTCCACAAAATACCAGTGGTGCACGTAGTGAATCTCACAGTTCCAACTTGCCAACCGTGGGACCGTCAAGTGTTCAGCACTCAAACCGTAACAGAACCACAGTATCTGCTGGTAACATCAATTTTGCGGAATCATTTCACCACTTTTTTAGCCCATCCTTTGCAAGGCCACAGGAGACAAGAAGTCTGACACATAGTCAACGCCTAGAGACGATGGTACAGGAGTATCTCCAAGTAAACATTGAAGCCACGACTGTGTCACTGGACCCTTGCTCTTTTTGGGCTTCCAATCTGGATAAATGGCCGGAGCTAGCCACTTACGCCTTGGAGATCTTGTCATGCCCCGCAGCCAGCGTTCTGTCTGAACGTGTGTTCAGCGCTGCTGGTGGTGTGCTGACAGATAAGCGCACGCGGCTCTCCACTGATAATGTAGACAGACTCACGTTCATAAAGATGAACAAATCATGGATCCGAAACGACTTTTCTACCCCTGTGTCATCCTGGGGAGAGTAAAAGCTTGATGATTGGTTAAAATCACCCTACCAACCGTTTTAAGCTTTCAAATTACTAATCATGTTTATCTGTATCTTGACTGGAAAATAATTTGGGCTTTGTAGCAGTGTGCAGCACTGATCCTATTAGGCCATCTATAATAAGCTTCACCAGATTTAAAATTAAAAATAATTTTTAGCTGCATCTAGCCCGGAAAATAATTTTGGGGCTCCGAGATGCGCAAGACACATAAGTGCCTTCTTGCTGCACTACCTGCAGCATGACCCTCATATTGTCAGAATTTGAAGTAATCATGACTACTGGGTTGCCACACTCTTAGATCCCCCAAACTTTTCGATCAACCTTTTCATTTTAATAAAGACCAAAAAAATGGTCATTTTTGAAATTATAAGCATTAGCAGGTTGTTAGAAACTGAAATCAAACAGTTTTCAACTCAAAACTTTATTCTAGGTGATGTTACATTTTCACATAGGACCCCTTGTTCGAAAGGAGCTTCTGAACTCTCTCGTCCATTGAATTTGTCAGGTTTTGGATGGTTTCTGCTTCAATTGTTTTGCATGAGGACAGAATACCCTCCCAGAGCTGTTGCTTAGATGTGAGCTGCCTCCCGCCATCATAGACACTCCTTTTAATGATGCTCCAAAGGTTCTGAATGGGGTAGAGGTCAGGGGAGCATGGGGGTCACACCATAAGTTTGTCCCCTTTTATGCCCATATCAGCCAGAGATGCAGATGTTTTATGTGCAGCATGAGATGGTGCATTATCATGCAGAAAAATGATCTTGCTGTGAAATACACGGTTCTTCTTCTTGAACCATGGCAGGAAGTGCTGTTTGAGAAAATCCACATACATTATGGAGTTCATCTTTAGCGCCTTCAGGGATCCTAAAGGGGCCGACAATCTCTCTCCCCATGATTGCAGCCCAAAACATTACTCCACCTCCTCCTTGTTGGCGCTGTAGCCGTGTTTGCGTGGGGTGTCCATCAACCAGCCATCCTCCACTCCATTCATCTGGACCATCGAGCGCTGCACGGCACTCATCCGTGAACAAAACAGTTTTGAAATCAGTCTTCATGTAATGTTTGGCCCACTGGAGCCGTTTCTGCTTGTGTGAAGTGGATAGAGGAGGTCGACAGGATGGCGTATGCACAGCTGCAAACCTCTGAAGGACCCTGCATCTTGTTGTTCGGGGGACGTTGGAGGCACAAGCAGCTTCAAAAACTTGTCTGCTGCTATGACAAGGCTTTTTTGCCGCTGCTCTTTCAACCTGACGTAATTGCCTGTAGGAAAGAGTCCTCAATTTGCCCTTATCAGCACGCACACGTGTGTACTGTGAATCAGCTACATACTTCTTGATTGCCAAGACACTTCATCCTGATCATCGCACAATGTTGATTGTAGTCATGCCTTGACCTAAACACTCCACAATTTGTTGCTTCTCAGCAGCCGACACATCCTTTTTCTTTCCCATTTTGGCAGAAAATGTAGGCTGCTTAATAATGTGAGAGAGCCTTCTTAAGTAGTCTTGCCTTTCATTGGACACACCTGCCAAACTAATTAGCACAGGTGTCTGCAATTGCTTACAGTGATATAAAGAGCCCTGACACACATCACCATCAATGAGTTTAACTGACAAACAAACAAATTCTTCCCTTATCACTCCTAAACACTTTTTGCATAATAATTTGGAACGCGGTGTACATGTGCTTTTCCACAAAACACCAGTGGTTCACGTAGTGAATCTTACAGTTCTAACTTGCCAACCGTGGTCTGTATGGAATTGTTCAATAAAGGGCCCAAAATTAAGATAACATAGATGGGAGAGGTCTCTATGAATAGGAATTCCTAAGTATTTGATACCCTGTGAGGGCCAGGCAAAGGGAAAGTTGGACTGGATGGAATCCTATATGGATTTAGGGAGGGAGACATCGAGGGCCTCAGACTTCGCTGCATTGATTTTAAAATTTTACCATGTAACAAAGTGATCTATTTCAGCCATAACAGCATGGATGGATATATGTGATTGAGTGATATATACTAGGACATCATCAGCAAATAGAGAGTAGAGATGAGCGTTGTTCTACTCGAACTGTTCGCCAATCTCAAATTCGAGCTGTTTTGGGCGGTGTTCGAGTCGGTCGGCGAACACGAACAATTTGAGAAAAATTCGGCTGTTCGAGGTTATGTTCGATAACTGTTCGTGCACCAAAATCATAACTGGATTTTTTCTCAGTAATGATGAAAATTAATGTTAATACGCAGTTTGAGTGTACAGCGGGGCGGGGGGAGGGGCAGGGGATGGATCTCTGCAGGAACAATGAAGATCTCCATTTTTTTTTCTCTTTCCCGCATTTGCAGTGGGGAGGAGCAATCTGTCAGCCTATCAGCAGCGCACACACGGAGCGAAGTGCTTTTTTTCACACAAGCAAGGGCATGTGTCATTGGCAGTGTATGTCACATGTCCTTGCCCTATAAGACCAAGCCATTTTCCCCGTCGCCACCATTTTCTCACTGCTGCAGCTGCGTGTTAGACGGCACCGCTGTTGCTGTGTGCGCTATACCTTGTTCATTTCAAGCCAATTTTCGCACAAATATACAGATAGCTTGGGAGTAGGGAATAGTTGTGATTGCAGTCCTTTTAAGGACTAGGTTACAGCATTTCCTACGACTTTTATCAGGCAGGTCTGTGCTCTTAAATAGATAGATTGTGGGAGTAAAGACTAATTGTAATTGGAGTCCTTTTCAGGACTAGGTTACATCAGTTCCTATCAGTTTTTGCCAGGCAGGTCTGTGCCAGTGCTGTGCAAGTTTTTTTCACAGCATTTGGCTGAATCTAGCAAAGCTAATCCTTTTTGGCCTATTGCAGAGTGTGTTAGTCAGTGGAGTAGCCTATCTGTGTTGCAAGATATACCACCTGTGTATAGAGTACCAATTTTTTTACTGCACCTAGTGAAGTAAAATCTTTTGGGCATAGCATCATTCTATTAGTCCATCTATACTGACCTCCATCAGGTTGCAAACTGAATATAATTTTTTTCTGCATCTAGCTCTGAAAAAATATTTGGGCTTCTAGCAGTGTGTGGGACTTGGTCTATTAGTCCATCTATACTGACCTCCATCAGGTTGCAAATTAAAAATAATTTTTTTCTTCATTTAGCTCTGAAAAAATATTTGGGCTTCTAGCAGTGTGTGGGACTTGTTCTATTAGTCCTTCTATACTGACCTCCAGCAGGTTGCAAATTGAATATAATTTTTTTCTGCATCTAGCTCTGAAAAAATATTTGGGCTTCTAGCGGTGTGTGGGACTTGGTCTATTAGTCCATCTATACTGACCTCCATCAGGTTGCAAATTAAAAATAATTTTTTTCTGCATCTAGCTCTGAAAAAATATTTGGGCTTCTAGCAGTGTGTGGGACTTGGTCTATTAGTCCATCTATACTGACCTCCATCAGGTTGCAAATTAAAAATAATTTTTTTCTTCATTTATCTCTGAAAAAATATTTGGGCTTCTAGCAGCGTGTGGGACTTGTTCTATTAGTCCATCTATACTGACCTCCATCAGGTTGCAAATTAAAAATAATTTTTTTCTGCATCTAGCTCTGAAAAAATATTTGGGCTTCTAGCAGTGTGTGGGACTTGGTCTATTAGTCCATCTATACTGACCTCCATCAGGTTGCAAATTAAAAATATTTTTTTTCTGCATCTAGCTCTGAAAAAATATTTGGGCTTCTAGCAGTGTGTGGGACTTGGTCTATTAGTCCATCTATACTGACCTCCATCAGGTTGCAAATTGAATAAAAAAAATTTCTGCATCTAGCTCTGAAAAAATATTTGGGCTTCTAGCGGTGTGTGGGACTTGGTCTATTAGTCCATCTATACTGACCTCCATCAGGTTGCAAATTAAAAATAATTTTTTTCTTCATTTATCTCTGAAAAAATATTTGGGCTTCTAGCAGCGTGTGGGACTTGTTCTATTAGTCCATCTATACTGACCTCCATCAGGTTGCAAATTAAAAATAATTTTTTTCTGCATCTAGCTCTGAAAAAATATTTGGGCTTCTAGCAGTGTGTGGGACTTGGTCTATTAGTCCATCTATACTGACCTCCATCAGGTTGCAAATTAAAAATATTTTTTTTCTGCATCTAGCTCTGAAAAAATATTTGGGCTTCTAGCAGTGTGTGGGACTTGGTCTATTAGTCCATCTATACTGACCTCCATCAGGTTGCAAATTGAATAAAAAAAATTTCTGCATCTAGCTCTGAAAAAATATTTGGGCTTCTAGCGGTGTGTGGGACTTGGTCTATTAGTCCATCTATACTGACCTCCATCAGGTTGCAAATTAAAAATAATTTTTTTCTGCATCTAACCCAGCCAATAGTTTTGGCCTAATACCACAGTTTGGCCACTCAGCTCTGCTCGGTTACCATCCATTGTTTTTTTGTGCAAACAACTCCAGAGTTGTGAATTAGTTAACCACCAAAATGAGTGGAAAAAGGCCTGCTGCTGGTGGAAAGGGGAATAGGCGTGTTGGGAAGGGGAAAAAAGGTTGTGTCCGTGGGGTAGGTGCAGAAGAAAGACCATCTTCCAGCCAAACTAAAATGTCTACTTCTTTTAGCGGACAATGTGATAAGATCCCTTTCTTACGGCCACGCCAATCGCTACAAATTCCAGATGAGGCACAAAAACAGCAGGTGCTTCAACGGATATCAAGTGCTCCTTTAAGTGGGCTCTCCTCCACATCAACTTCAACATCACAAATACTCCAGTCCTCAAAGGTGTCACCCAAATCGCACTTGCTTCCTCACAGCTCCCAAATCTCCAGCTGCCCGTCTGAGTATGAGGTAGAACAGATGGTTGAGTCTGCAGAGCTGTTTACTCATACTATAGCCTGGGAATCAGAGGTCGACTCCAGCGCTTCTGTGAATCCAGACGAGGAAATGATCTGCACTGATGCCCAGAATCTTTATGAGTCGGATCCAGGACCAGACGCAGAAGGTTCTGACCATAATGTAGACCCTCATTCCCAAACTGTAACTCCTGTTGGTGGAGACAATGAGGAAGACGATGATAAGACTCAAATACCTGATTGGAGCGACAACTTTAGTTTTTTGTCAGGGCAGGAACAGGTTGGCTCTGAGGACGACGGGTGTGATAACGCACAGGGTGATGATGATGAGGTCGGAGATCCCACTTACTGTCAACCCACAGTCAGCCAAGAGATGAGGTCAGCAGAGGAGGTGGAGGAAGATGCTAGTGACGACGAGGTCAGGTTGCGCCTTCCTGGACAGAGACGTAGTACTGGAAGCACGTCAACAACTGCATCCTCAAACACAACTCTGCCTCTCACCACAAGTCGTGGTGGCTCTTCAGGTCGCATGGGTGCTAAGCCTTGCATAGCCTGGGCATTTTTTCAGATCGATAAAGATGACCCAACTCGTGTTATCTGTAACATTTGTCAGCAAAAGCTAAGTAGAGGCCAAAAAATACATAGTTTGAGTACTTCATGCATGAACCGGCACATGGACATGAAGCATAAGTTGCAGTGGGAAGCTCAGTGTGCTACAATGCGGCCTAGCCGGCCGGGCCAATCACCGTCTGCCATATCTTGTGCATCCGCGGCCTCTTCATCCTCTGTGACTGGGGGGACAGCAGTCACACCTGTTTTGGGGCGCAGACCTGCCACCTCTTTACCCGCAACAGCCAGCGTGATTGGCAGGTCATCATTTTCTTTGGAGGTGGTAACACCAGCTGGTGTTGAGCGCTGTCCGACATCGATAGCACCACCTTTGGATCAAGGCAACCTAACATGTCCGCCTGCATCTTCCTCACAGACCGGCAGTTTGCCGGGGACACCCTTATCAACCCCGTCTAAGCACAATAGCCAGCCCTCGGTCCCTCAGATGTGGACAAGTAAAAGACCATTTCCTCCTAGCCATGAGAAAGCTAAGAGGTTGAATTTCACCATCTGCAAGCTCTTGGCTACAGAAATGCTGTCTTTCCGCCTGGTAGACACAGAGGATTTTCGAGACCTTATGTCTGTCGCAGTGCCCCAGTACCAGATGCCCAGTCGGCACTACTTCTCAAAGAAAGGTGTGCCTGCGCTCCACCAGCATGTCGCACACAACATCACCGCTTCTTTGAGAAACTCTGTGTGTGACAGGGTGCATTTCACCACAGACACTTGGACGAGTAGGCATGGACAGGGGCGTTACATGTCGCTGACTGGGCACTGGGTAACTATGGTGACAGCAGGACAAGGGGCTGCTGTCCAAGTCTTGCCGTCCCCACGAGTTGTGCGTCAATCCTCTTTATGTCAAAGTTCCTCCACTGCTTCTGCCTCCTCAACCTCCTCTCGGTCTTCCACCTGCACCCAAAGCCTGTCTGGTCATGCCACAAGCTTTCTAACTGCGCAGAAGGGATCCTGCACACCTCCTTACTATGCTGGCAGTAGGGCTCAACGTCATCAGGCGGTTTTTACATTGAAATGTCTGGGAAATGTGAGTCACACAGCTGAGGAGTTGTGGTCAGCTCTGGAGAACCAATTTCATGAATGGCTGTCTCCACTGGACCTGAAACCAGGGAAGGCCGTGTGCGACAATGCTGCAAACCTGGGTGCGGCCCTTCGCCGGGGCAATGTCACACACGTGCCTTGTATGGCTCACGTGTTGAACCTGGTTGTCCAGCAATTTTTAGCCCACTATCCCAGACTAGATGGCCTTCTGCAGAGGGCACGGTCGCTGTGTGCTCACTTCCGCCGTTCGCATCCCGCAGCTCAGCGACTTACATCTCTACAGAAGTCGTTGGGCCTGCCACTTCACCGGCTAAAATGCGATGTGCCTACCCGGTGGAATTCAACTCTGCACATGTTGCAGCGACTGTGGCAGCACCGACAAGCCCTGGTGCAATACGTTCTGACGTATAGCCTGGGCCAACGAGATTCAGAGGTGGGGCAAATCACGCTGGAGGAGTGGTCTCAGATCAGGAACCTATGCACCCTTCTACACAGTTTTGAAATGGCGACGAAGATGTTTAGTGCTGACGATGCCATTATCAGCATGACTATTCCGGTGATTTACATGCTGGAGCACATGTTAAACAGAATTCGGAGTCAGGTGGTGGCACAAGAGGAGGTGGAGGAAGTAGAGGAGGAGGAGTTGTATGCGGAAGGGCTAACATCTGCAAGGTCCAGACGGTCGGCAGCACCAAGGCGGCAGGCATGTGAGGGTGGGGGAGATGGTTTTACCAGGGCGCATGGTAGCAGCCAAACTAGTGAGGAAGGTGCAGGAGCCCAGGAAGAAGTGGAGGACGAACTGATGGAAGACTCATCAGATGAGGGAGACCTTGATCACATTTCTGTTGTGCGAGGTTGGGGGGAGAGGACAGAGGAAGGAAGCATGATTGTTACCTCGCCACCAACACAACAGGGACTTGGTGCTCCTGGATGCGCAACACACATGAGTGCCTTCTTGCTGCACTACCTGCAACATGACCCTCGAATTGTGAGAATTAGAAATAATCCTGACTACTGGGTTGCCACACTGTTAGATCCCCGGTACAAAAGTAAATTTGCAGAAATTATTCCTGCCATAGAAAGGGATGCACGCATGCAGGAGTATCAGCAGAGACTGTTGCAGAATCTTACATGTGCTTTTCCACAAAATACCAGTGGTGCACGTAGTGAATCTCACAGTTCCAACTTGCCAACCGTGGGACCGTCAAGTGTTCAGCACTCAAACCGTAACAGAACCACAGTATCTGCTGGTAACATCAATTTTGCGGAATCATTTCACCACTTTTTTAGCCCATCCTTTGCAAGGCCACAGGAGACAAGAAGTCTGACACATAGTCAACGCCTAGAGACGATGGTACAGGAGTATCTCCAAGTAAACATTGAAGCCACGACTGTGTCACTGGACCCTTGCTCTTTTTGGGCTTCCAATCTGGATAAATGGCCGGAGCTAGCCACTTACGCCTTGGAGATCTTGTCATGCCCCGCAGCCAGCGTTCTGTCTGAACGTGTGTTCAGCGCTGCTGGTGGTGTGCTGACAGATAAGCGCACGCGGCTCTCCACTGATAATGTAGACAGACTCACGTTCATAAAGATGAACAAATCATGGATCCGAAACGACTTTTCTACCCCTGTGTCATCCTGGGGAGAGTAAAAGCTTGATGATTGGTTAAAATCACCCTACCAACCGTTTTAAGCTTTCAAATTACTAATCATGTTTATCTGTATCTTGACTGGAAAATAATTTGGGCTTTGTAGCAGTGTGCAGCACTGATCCTATTAGGCCATCTATAATAAGCTTCACCAGATTTAAAATTAAAAATAATTTTTAGCTGCATCTAGCCCGGAAAATAATTTTGGGGCTCCGAGATGCGCAAGACACATAAGTGCCTTCTTGCTGCACTACCTGCAGCATGACCCTCATATTGTCAGAATTCGAAGTAATCATGACTACTGGGTTGCCACACTCTTAGATCCCCCAAACTTTTCGATCAACCTTTTCATTTTAATAAAGACCAAAAAAATGGTCATTTTTGAAATTATAAGCATTAGCAGGTTGTTAGAAACTGAAATCAAACAGTTTTCAACTCAAAACTTTATTCTAGGTGATGTTACATTTTCACATAGGACCCCTTGTTCGAAAGGAGCTTCTGAACTCTCTCGTCCATTGAATTTGTCAGGTTTTGGATGGTTTCTGCTTCAATTGTTTTGCATGAGGACAGAATACCCTCCCAGAGCTGTTGCTTAGATGTGAACTGCCTCCCGCCATCATAGACACTCCTTTTAATGATGCTCCAAAGGTTCTGAATGGGGTAGAGGTCAGGGGAGCATGGGGGTCACACCATAAGTTTGTCCCCTTTTATGCCCATATCAGCCAGAGATGCAGATGTTTTATGTGCAGCATGAGATGGTGCATTATCATGCAGAAAAATGATCTTGCTGTGAAATACACGGTTCTTCTTCTTGAACCATGGCAGGAAGTGCTGTTTGAGAAAATCCACATACATTATGGAGTTCATCTTTAGCGCCTTCAGGGATCCTAAAGGGGCCGACAATCTCTCTCCCCATGATTCCAGCCCAAAACATTACTCCACCTCCTCCTTGTTGGCGCTGTAGCCGTGTTTGCGTGGGGTGTCCATCAACCAGCCATCCTCCACTCCATTCATCTGGACCATCGAGCGCTGCACGGCACTCATCCGTGAACAAAACAGTTTTGAAATCAGTCTTCATGTAATGTTTGGCCCACTGGAGCCGTTTCTGCTTGTGTGAAGTGGATAGAGGAGGTCGACAGGATGGCATATGCACAGCTGCAAACCTCTGAAGGACCCTGCATCTTGTTGTTCGGGGGACGTTGGAGGCACAAGCAGCTTCAAAAACTTGTCTGCTGCTATGACAAGGCTTTTTTGCCGCTGCTGTTTCAACCTGACGTAATTGCCTGTAGGAAAGAGTCCTCAATTTGCCCTTATCAGCACGCACACGTGTGTACTGTGAATCAGCTACATACTTCTTGATTGCCAAGACACTTCATCCTGATCATCGCACAATGTTGATTGTAGTCATGCCTTGACCTAAACACTCCACAATTTGTTGCTTCTCAGCAGCCGACACATCCTTTTTCTTTCCCATTTTGGCAGAAAATGTAGGCTGCTTAATAATGTGAGAGAGCCTTCTTAAGTAGTCTTGCCTTTCATTGGACACACCTGCCAAACTAATTAGCACAGGTGTCTGCAATTGCTTACAGTGATATAAAGAGCCCTGACACACATCACCATCAATGAGTTTAACTGACAAACAAACAAATTCTTCCCTTATCACTCCTAAACACTTTTTGCATAATAATTTGGAACGCGGTGTACATGTGCTTTTCCACAAAACACCAGTGGTTCACGTAGTGAATCTTACAGTTCTAACTTGCCAACCGTGGTCTGTATGGAATTGTTCAATAAAGGGCCCAAAATTAAGATAACATAGATGGGAGAGGTCTCTATGAATAGGAATTCCTAAGTATTTGATACCCTGTGAGGGCCAGGCAAAGGGAAAGTTGGACTGGATGGAATCCTATATGGATTTAGGGAGGGAGACATCGAGGGCCTCAGACTTCGCTGCATTGATTTTAAAATTTTACCATGTAACAAAGTGATCTATTTCAGCCATAACAGCAGGGATGGATATATGTGATTGAGTGATATATACTAGGACATCATCAGCAAATAGAGAGCACTTGTACTCGGTGCCTCCCACCTCAATCCACCTAATATTGGGGTTATGGCGAATTGATGAGAGCAGGTGCTCTGTCACTAGGATGTATAAGAGAGGGGACAGAGGACATCCCTGCCTTGTCCCATTGGTGATTGTGAAAGGTGATGAAAATGTTCTGACGCACCACCTGGGCCTTGGGACACCCGGAGCCGGACCCTTTTTGGTGGATGCTGGTGGTTGTAGTCTTCGTGGCGGCGATCCGGTTCCGTGGCTCAGGGCGGTCAAACCAGTGGCGGAACTATTTATGTGGTTTTGATGTTTAAATGTCCGACTACGCCACCCGTGGATTGCGGTCAGAGTGAACCGCCGCTACAGGGCAGACCGCTAAGGCTGGTGTTGTGGGTGCAGCAGAGCGTAGCATAACTCCCCACGGGAGGAGTATAGCCTCAGGGCAGTGTATGCGGAGGATGGGGGTGATGGTGCAGGGCAGCAGCAGTAACGACACGGAGTCAGTGATGCAGTTCAGGGCCTTTACTCACAGTTCTTATTATCCAGACCACGTCTGCAGGTAACGGCTGCCCACGTCGTACTGTGCTCACCAGGTGAGGGGCTCAGACAACTCCCAGATAACTTTGGAGCGCTTCACAGGACCCCTTTGTGTGTCCTTTGTCTGGCCTTTCTTACCAACACTTCTGTCCGGCTGCCTCGGGCCTCCTCTTGGTAAACTTGGCGCCAGTTTCCCTGACCCTATGTGGTGCCTTCCTAGCGGGTGGAGCAAGGGGCTGCGCCACATAAAATGTCAGAGCCTCCGGTTTCTAGCTGAGGGTCGTCTCCTGCCTCCACTAGTTCGGGGACCGGTCTCCCCCTTTGGCCTGACCCCTCCACGCAGGTGGATTCGGGCGTGCGGTGGCGACTCGCCCGTCCGCACCCCTGGGATCCCTTCATTCCTCGTTCCTGGAGCCTTCTCCGCTCCTCTTCCTTCCTTCTCCCTCTTGCAGGCCTGGGCCTCTGTTACTAGGCCCGCCTCCGGAGCAGAGCTCATGCAGAGCCCCTGCTCCCTGCCACTTCTGCTCAGACTTCTCTGCACTGAACTAAGATGGTGCCCACCTTTTATACTCCCTTCTCAATGCACCCAGGAACTGCTTCCTCCCTGCTCCTGCACTGCAGGGTTCCCCTTCCTCAGTGTTCCCTCCCCCCACTCCAGCCAGGGACAGGGACTGTCGTGCCCATCTCAGGGGCATATTGGTCGCCCTGCCCCACGGCAATGTGGTGTAATGCATGCAGGTGTCGGGTCCTGATCCACACTCCATCCTTATCTGAGAGTGAGATATCACACCTCTGGGTGAGGTGCAATACGTCTGTAGCAACCGAGCCCTCGGTGCTACAGTTCCATTTATCTTCAGCCTAGGTGACGTATTGTGATACAGGGCCGTGATTTTGGCTATAAAAGGGTCCCCTAGACCCCTACCCCAAGCTTTTTAAGAGAATCATATATGGCGTGCCAGGAGACTCTATGGAATGCTTTCTCAGCATCCAACGAGAGTATCTACTTACAAATTTTTAACTGCATCTAGCCCAGGAAATACTTTGTGCCTAGTAGCAGTGTCTGCTAGTCAGCGGATTATCCCGGCTGTTAAGCAAGCTACACCACCTGTAGTTTGGACACTTCATTTTTTCAAAGGAAATGCTTCGGGACCACGGGATACTTAGTGAAGAGCATCAGGAGGCACCCCAAGGCATAGGGGCTGGGACTGGCACTAGGATGCCTTGCGGTGGACAGCCGAGCTCGATCCTTATAAAAGCTTTTTAACTGCAGCAGCTTTAGTGGACGCTACTGGAGCTGGAATTACGCGGCTGCTGGCATGAGACTTGCCCTCCAATAGATCCTTGTAAATGGATTTAAAGTGTATTCATTCAAATTAGAGGGACAATTTAAATTAAAAAGCTTAGAGCTGCCTCCACCACAGGGGGGCTCTCTCGACCCACCAGCGGACAGGCACCAGTATTGGGAGAGGGGGGCTGGCCGTCAGGGTTCACCGCGGCTCTGGCACAAACCCGGCGACACGGAGGTGGCACGGGCAGGAGCGGACTGGCCGTCTCGGCTTCTCACTTTTTGGATTTTAGAAGGGCATGACATGCCTATATCTGTGTCTCCCCCTCCTTTTACTCCTCCACCTCTTTTCTTTTCGCATGACTATATGTACTTGTCACTTTTCCATGTGTTAGTTGTGTCTTCTGAGCAGTTTGTCAGCTTTTGGACACCTTTGAAGGTGTTTTCTATGTGTTTCTATGTGTTTTTGTTTGCCTGCCATTGTTTTTAACGGTGTTCGAAGGTGTTCGACGAACAGTTCGACGAACAGTTCGACGAACAGTTCGGCGAACAGTTCGGCGAACACACGGGTGTTCGACGAACCGAACCGAACTCGAACACTACGGGGGTGGCTCAAAACTAATAGAGAGCACTTGTACTCGGTGCCTCCCACCTCAATCCACCTAATATTGGGGTTATGGCGAATTGATGAGAGCAGGTGCTCCGTCACTAGGATGTATAAGAGAGGGGACAGAGGACATCCCTGCCTTGTCCCATTGGTGATTGTGAAAGGTGATGAAAATGTTCTGACGCACCCCCTGGGCCTTGGGACACCCGGAGCCGGACCCTTTTTGGTGGATGCTGGTGGTTGTAGTCTTCGTGGCGGCGATCCGGTTCCGTGGCTCAGGGCGGTCAAACCAGTGGCGGAACTATTTATGTGGTTTTGATGTTTAAATGTCCGACTACGCCACCCGTGGATTGCGGTCAGAGTGAACCGCCGCTACAGGGCAGACCGCTAAGGCTGGTGTTGTGGGTGCAGCAGAGCGTAGCATAACTCCCCACGGGAGGAGTATAGCCTCAGGGCAGTATATGCGGAGGATGGGGGTGATGGTGCAGGGCAGCAGCAGTAACGACACGGAGTCAGTGATGCAGTTCAGGGCCTTTACTCACAGTTCTTATTATCCAGACCACGTCTGCAGGTAACGGCTGCCCACGTCGTACTGTGCTCACCAGGTGAGGGGCTCAGACAACTCCCAGATAACTTTGGAGCGCTTCACAGGACCCCCTTTGTGTGTCCTTTGTCTGGCCTTTCTTACCAACACTTCTGTCCGGCTGCCTCGGGCCTCCTCTTGGTAAACTTGGCGCCAGTTTCCCTGACCCTATGTGGTGCCTTCCTAGCGGGTGGAGCAAGGGGCTGCGCCACATAAAATGTCAGAGCCTCCGGTTTCTAGCTGAGGGTCGTTTCCTGCCTCCACTAGTTCGGGGACCGGTCTCCCCCTTTGGCCTGACCCCTCCACGCAGGTGGATTCGGGCGTGCGGTGGCGACTCGCCCGTCCGCACCCCTGGGATCCCTTCATTCCTCGTTCCTGGAGCCTTCTCCGCTCCTCTTCCTTCCTTCTCCCTCTTGCAGGCCTGGGCCTCTGTTACTAGGCCCGCCTCCGGAGCAGAGCTCATGCAGAGCCCCTGCTCCCTGCCACTTCTGCTCAGACTTCTCTGCACTGAACTAAGATGGTGCCCACCTTTTATACTCCCTTCTCAATGCACCCAGGAACTGCTTCCTCCCTGCTCCTGCACTGCAGGGTTCCCCTTCCTCAGTGTTCCCTCCCCCCACTCCAGCCAGGGACAGGGACTGTCGTGCCCATCTCAGGGGCATATTGGTCGCCCTGCCCCACGGCAATGTGGTGTAATGCATGCAGGTGTCGGGTCCTGATCCACACTCCATCCTTATCTGAGAGTGAGATATCACACCTCTGGGTGAGGTGCAAAACGTCTGTAGCAACCGAGCCCTCGGTGCTACAGTTCCATTTATCTTCAGCCTAGGTGACGTATTGTGATACAGGGCCGTGATTTTGGCTATAAAAGGGTCCCCTAGACCCCTACCCCAAGCTTTTTAAGAGAATCATATATGGCGTGCCAGGAGACTCTATGGAATGCTTTCTCAGCATCCAACGAGAGTATCTACTTACAAATTTTTAACTGCATCTAGCCCAGGAAATACTTTGTGCCTAGTAGCAGTGTCTGCTAGTCAGCGGATTATCCCGGCTGTTAAGCAAGCTACACCACCTGTAGTTTGGACACTTAATTTTTTCAAAGGAAATGCTTCGGGACCACGGGATACTTAGTGAAGAGCATCAGGAGGCACCCCAAGGCATAGGGGCTGGGACTGGCGGTAGGACGCCTTGCGGTGGACAGCCGAGCTCGATCCTTATAAAAGCTTTTTAACTGCAGCAGCTTTAGTGGACGCTACTGGAGCTGGAATTACGCGGCTGCTGGCATGAGACTTGCCCTCCAATAGATCCTTGTAAATGGATTTAAAGTGTATTCATTCAAATTAGAGGGACAATTTAAATTAAAAAGCTTAGAGCTGCCTCCACCACAGGGGGGCTCTCTCGACCCACCAGCGGACAGGCACCAGTATTGGGAGAGGTGGGCTGGCCATCAGGATTCACCGCGGCTCTGGCACAAACCCGGCGACACGGAGGTGGCACGGGCAGGAGCGGACTGGCCGTCTCGGCTTCTTACTTTTTGGATTTTAGAAGGGCATGACATGCCTATATCTGTGTCTCCCCCTCCTTTTACTCCTCCACCTCTTTTCTTTTCGCATGACTATATGTACTTGTCACTTTTCCATGTGTTAGTTGTGTCTTCTGAGCAGTTTGTCAGCTTTTGGACACCTTTGAAGGTGTTTTCTATGTGTTTCTATGTGTTTTTGTTTGCCTGCCATTGGTTTTAACGGTGTTCGAAGGTGTTCGACGAACAGTTCGACGAACAGTTCGGCGAACACACGGGTGTTCGACGAACCGAACCGAACTCGAACACTACGGGGGTGGCTCAACACTAATAATAATACCAAAGAATTTGTGATTGCAATCATTTTCTGGAAGAAACTGAGTATTATCTGACAGAATTGCAGGGGTGCCAATACTTTTGGCCACCACTGTATAACCCAATGTGTGATTCACTTTATTGTCAACTTCCAAAAAAAGCGCCATCCTTTTCCACAGGTTGTGTCTGGTACTGCAACTCAGACTTATTTGTAATAATGGACTCAATCTGTAATACCAGACAGGAACGAAGGACTGGAGTGGCGCTGTTTATTGGAAGAAAGCTGCTATGGTTTTTTTTTTCTAAATATGTGCAACTTCATAAAATTGTTAACAATTCCGTAGCTTAGAAGCCAAATTGATACATACCAGCGTGTGTTAATTGATCTGGCAATAAATAGGTTAAATCATTATTTTTTAATATTATCTTTCAATATTTGGGGCTGGGTAATATATATATATATATATATATATATATATATATATATACATATATATATATCACACGTTAAATGCTGGGAAAAACCTGCTCGTTATTGATACAAGAGCTGGAATTCACAACTATGTGGAAAATTCTAATAAAAAATCTTTCTCTTTTGCTTCTTTATGTGTGAAAATACGTTTCTGTTGGAAGAGCTAAAGCTGTTTTCAGTTATGTAAAATTGTATATGTAATAAGCTCTCCGGCCCTTTAATAAGCCGACGGGTTTTTATTAAAAAAATGAATAACTTTTTGCAACTTTTTTTAAAAAACTTTATTTTAGGGTGAAGGGCGGGCAAGGGTGAAAAAATGGTTAATTTCCTATTGGGAGCGAGATCGGACTTTGTCTTTGTAGATTGCTGGAAATTAATATGGCAAAAGTTAGACAGGAGGTTTGGAAGGAAAGGAGAGCTTTAGTTCCAGCATCCCTGTACTCCCAGGAGCTCCATTAAGGAAGGAGGAGTGTTTCCTGCGCGAGCAGCCATCTGCAGCAACGTGAAAGCAGCAGGAATAACAGGGGCTTAGGGGGAGACAGATAATTCAAGGTGAATAATCCATGGCCAACGAGGGACGGTCATTAACATTCAGTTACCCAATATAATATAAGGCAGCATTATGAGACAGGTTACAGGGGTATAATGGTCCAGGATGGAGCAGAGCTGTGCATGTGTGGCGCCCTCTATGATAGCACGTGGCACTGCAATATGTGGATACGAACATGAGGAGATCCTATAGCAAATTTTAAACAAGGGATCAGACCACATGCCATAGAGGAAGACCGGGCAGCTGTTATGGGGTCCTTAAAGGGATGTAGCCCAATGCTAGTTGGCCCCATCACACAATAATAGCATTGTAGAGAACTGGCCCAAGGAGTGGAAACAAACACCCAGGTCTTCTGTCCTGGATTGCAAAAAAAAAAAGAAAGACCTTCATTGCAAAGTCGCCAGTTTTGCCAAGTCTACCCAGATTTTTTTGAGAATCAAATTTGGGGATGTCCAGAGTGGAAAAAAAAGTAAGCAAACAACACCTGAATGGGAAATGCCAGGAGTAGTAGGCAAAGTTGTTAACAGTCCCAGATTTGTCAAGTTTGTCCTGAATTTTAGGAAGCAGTCACAGCTAATTCAGGGATGTCCACTGCCCCCAAAACCGGCTCATTTTGGTGTGTTCCCTGTCAGGATTGGAGGTACATGAAAAGCCCTACATTTCTAACAGCGATGTACGTAAATATTTATTATATGGATCGTTTTTTGGTATTTGCCATGTGGCCCCTCCATCTGTGCCACGTTTTATGCTGAGTGACCCCACAACAGCCTTAACCACAAAGGACATCTTCTTTCCGGGGACCCATGGGTTCATTGCCCACGCCCTTGTTCACAAGCATCGTCCTGTAGCATTTTGAGAAGAAGCAGATTTCTATTCTATGACTGAAAATTGGGAAAGTTGAGGCCAGCAGCAAAAAGTTGAAGCTAGTAAAACTCTGCTTTAAATGTTCAAGAGCTGATTCTACTTTAGGCTACGGCTCCATGACGGCTTAGGACACGTGTGAACGGTGGTAGAATTACCGTGACTTGTGTGTGACCTCGATGTTTCCTTATTAGTTGCTTAGAATCACAAAAAGTTTAACATGGTTGTATTCTTGCGATTGACCCAAGTTCTTCGCAACTTTTTCCATTAGAAGGAAACATTGACATTCCTCACGATGGTCCAATTTAACCACAACTCGTTGACAACCCCTTTTCCAAAAATGTTTGGACAGTCTTTAAAAATAGGACACTTTTTTCCATTTTCTGTAAAAAAACAAAAAGAATTGAAGTGTCCGGGATTTTTTTTTCAAAGTTGTAGATATTTGTACAAATTATTACGACTGTAAGAGCTCGTGCACATGGCTGTATTTTCAGTCCAACAAAACATCGGATCACTCCCGGACCAATGTTATTCTATGTAGCCATGCACATGTCATATTTTTTTCCAGTCCAAGGAAAAAATCGGCGCATGACCGAGTTTGATTCGATATTCGGATCACACTTGGCCATGTAATTCAATGAGTCCGTGGAAAACATCGGACTGCGCTCAGATGATATATGAGTGCTGTCCGATTTCCACGGACTGACAGAATGGAGAAGATGGAGAAAATTTTTACTCCATCTTCTCATCTAAGAAAATCGGATCACATTCTGATCGGTCCAATTCTCTCGAATGAGAGGATACACGTTCGTCTGCACCTGCCTTCATCGCCATTCACAGTGAATGCAGCTCAGAATTATGGGCTGTAGACATATATCACTTAAAATTTTAATGACTTCTTATAATTTTCCAACGTGTCTGGAAAAAAATGTTGTCTATCCATGTTTTTTTTTTTAAGCAAAACTGGCCAGAAAAAATGTTAAAAATGAAGTTGGCAAACCTCCCATGTTACGGAGACATTTCACGCCAAAGAGCTTCTACGTACTCTGCTCCCTGAACATTCAATTATTATTCTAAGTCATTGCAAAAAATGAATACAAAAAAGACAAAAACCTAGCGATATTTTTGAGAATTCGGACGCATAAAGACCTTGAGCCTTAAATTTCTTCTTTGCAACCACCAAGTAAGTCATGTATACCTTGAGCCTTAAATTTCTTCTTTGCAACCACCAAGTAAGTCATGTATACAAATGAGCATGGAAATGTCCCACGGGCTCAGGAATTCCCTTTGCATTCAACATCTGCAGTTTTTCACTTTTCATAACGGGCTTTACAATATCCGTCAAAAGAACAGTAATTCGGTTTTGCTATTTTACCATTTCAGTCCAAGATTCCGACCTCTCTCTATATTTAGTGCCTAATTAAACGGAGTAAATAAATTTTGTAAGAACAACCACTTACGACGCCAAGAGCCGTTCACGCCAGTAAGTGTCCGAGAAATTAAGTTGTTGGCCCCAAAATATGTAAATCACTGTCTTTTTGGAAACGGTTTGACGGCCGTGTGGGGAAGATAACTGAGGATACGGACTAATTGTCTTGGCTTTATTTTAAAAAGGTTTTCTTTTTGAGAGCGATATCCGAAAAATGTAATTTTTCACGGATTTATGAACTCTAACATAAATAATTTTGGAGAGAGAGGTCAAAAAGCGAAAAGAATAAGCCACGAGCCATAAACATTTTCTAAGAGGCTATAAATCTGTAACATTTATTGGAGATGGTAATGGAGAGTAAAAATGATACGCATAGCTAATAAAACAATATTACGCCGTGCAATATTTTTCAAAAAAAGTACCCGTCACATCAAGACTTTATTTTACAATGTTTATTTTCTGAAGAGATTCTGATCATAAATTTTTTTTAATTTTTCTTCTTTTTTTAAATGATCTTAGCTTAGAATGTTTGGAAATAGCCAGACGTTGTCGTCCTACTGGTGGAAATCTCGTGGAATCAATTTTTTTTTTAATTTTTTAGAACAATGCGTTTCAGGCTCATTCAGATAAAGACTTGAAAAAGTTAAAAAAGATTCATGACCTGGGCAAGGTTTTGGTAATAAACAAATATACTAAGAAGAGAAATTCGAAGTTTCTGAGCATCAATGAAAAATCTGTAACAAGCACCCATGTTTCTTTTGCCGTTTATGTTAATGGCGTCCAGCATTGAGGAAGAAGAATCCTTGAGTGACCTAAACACAAAGCTTCTGAAAATGGAAGTGTAGGCTATGTACTCATGTATGTCCCTCATAGATGCCCAATGTAACTGCTTTGTGGCCCTATGGTGCCTATGAAACGGGACACAAGTTAGGTTAGACCGTCCACTCTACACAATTGGTGGTTTCCTTCTCTACATGGCCTCTGCCATTAATAAACCATTGGCTTGACATTCCATGTCTCGATGGACAAAGGAGACGAAAGACAAGCACCAACCCTTCCCAATCATTGGTGGAATGTGGTACAAACCATCATCATGAGGGAGGTCATCTTTTAATTTAGACTTGGAACCGACAGACCTCATTGATGGAGACTTGGGGTACAGCCAAGATTACATTAAGATATTTTGGTTTTGTCATCAAGAATCAGTTTAAAAATGGGCCAAAGTTGGTCCTAACATAAGCAAAAAAATGCACTTACCAGCTTACCAGACTTACAGGGGCGTCATGTCACCTCTGCAGCCAATCAGTGGCCACTGATTGGCTGCACTGGTCTTGTTCTGTCTGAGCTGAAATAAAGAGCTAAGAAACTTTTCCTTCCAGTTCAGATGGAACATAACTGCTGTAGCCAATCAGTGGTCATTGATAAGCTGTATCAGTCACTTGACACCCCCCATGGAAAAAGGAAGCCAAGAGACTGATACAGGACTCCATTAGCAATATGGAGGAACACCAAAGGTCTGGTAAGTGTTTTGTTGGCTTTTTATGCTAGGACCACTGTGGGTCCACTTTTAAACTAATTAAAGGTAGTGGATAACCCCTTTAAAACCAAAGAAGTTATTACAGAACTCTCAATGAACTATATGATAAGTTAAAGGGGTCCGTTGGTCACTTTTGAAATCCTTTTTACAGCATCATGGCTTCTGCTTTACCACTTCTACCTTTGCCTTCATGACAAACATGAATACAGTTTAACCCATTTTGCTCCAAAACTTTTTACTTTTCTTTTTTTATTTGTGAAACAAAATAGAAATGTATAAAAATGCCAATTTTTTATCAGTTTTTCTGGTTTTAGCCTAAGATTACTCTAGTCTCACTCTAAACTAATCTTTTCCAAAGTTTTTGCATGATGAAGATCTACAGATTTACGAATATTGCATTCATTGACTGCAGAAGTCCTACAACGGAAATCCATATCGGCCCCTTTAACTTTATCCCAGATACAAAGAACATGGACAATCATCAGAGCAATTCCTGACCAAGATGATCAAAAATGATTAATTGCCTGGACTTTTTTTAATTTTATGACAAAAATTGAAATTTTAATGCTGTCATTGCCGCTCGGCAGCAGTAAAAAAAAAGTAACATAAAATTGAATTCAGACCGTTCTCTTTGTATAAAGCAGTTCTAGAACGTTTGCAAATCCCAATTTCAACTGATAAACGAGATCACAAATGTAAGCGCCAAACTTATCTCGATGTTATCTTTCGAAATGCCAACGTATGAATCCTATAGGCATTCGCCGCAGATAGTTTATTGCATAAATGCTGCCTTCAATTAAATGTTTCAATCTATAACTAATTCCAGATTTTCCGAATGTAAAGCCATGTTAAGGGATTTGGTAAAATAAATCCTAGTATTACTGTAGCCCCTCGCTCCCCTCTCTCCCCCCCCCCCATCAATTCCTGGCTCCTTGTCCCGTTTTCTTGCAGCGCCATAGCCGGTTTCCTGACTTCAGCATCCTTCTATTTATTATTAAACATCCCGAAAGTTTAGAGAGACTCGTATGTGTTAGTTTAATCCAAACAGTCCAAATTACACAAACTAAACACATAAAATATGCATGCTAATTTCGTTTGTAGATACAGGGAGTTTGCAAAAACAACCATTTGAATTTGGGATAAACTCAGTTCCCAGTTATAAAAATAAACCTCACAAAAGGCAACCAGGCTCGTAGTGCACATGACGACAAGAGCAACTCAGCGCGGAAAGGAACAGGATCCTGAAATATTTTCCTATGTGTGCGATACATCAACAGATCTGGGCAGCTGAAGGTTCAGCTCTACGGCCGCATCCAAAAAATAAGTAATTTTCTAGTCCTTCAGGAAAACACACTGCGTAAAGGATATAGATAGTGTATACTGCACTCTTGGTTGTAAGATGTGGTGCTCAAGTAGGGTTCCAACCCGTTGTAATTGCAATAGAAGAACTTGGTGCTCAGAAAGTTGCAGTGAAAAAAAAATTTTTTTTATTGCCAATCTTTATAGTTGTTAACGTTTCGATCCTACATCTGGACCTTCATCAGAACTGATTGCCTCCGGAATTGTGGATGTGTTGCACATGGCGTGGTGCCATTACCTAGCGACGTTTCTAGCAACACCATGCAAACAGCACATCCACAATTCCAAAGGCAATCAGTTCTGATGTAGGTCCATATGTAGGATCGAAACGTTAACAACTATAAGATTGCCAATAAAAATAGTTTTCTTTCACTGCATCTTCCTGAGTGCCAAGTTCTTTTATTGCAATTACACTGGGTAAAGGAGTCGATCATGAAATTTTATCGAATAAAAAAGGGTCTTATTTTTACAAAATTGTGCCCCTCGTGTCCACAGGCTCTCTCCAGCTCAGACTTATTTAGCTACAACCTTCGTGTAAGGGTAACACATTTTTTTTATATCTCATGCAAACTCTTTAAATTGGGTAAAATCGTGCACTTCGACTTACTCCTTAGATCTACAGAGGGCTGCCATGGCACTCGGTGGAGCATCACTAGGGGCCGGGGTTGTTTGGAAGTTCATTGGTTTCCCTCCACACTCCAGAAACATACTCAATTGGTGTCCTACAGAGTTGGCAATCGCCTCTTCTTTAGAAATGGAAACTGCTTTGTAAGAGGGTTCAAAACTTGTTATGCTGTCCCTCTTCCAAGTCTTGGCGCCAAGTGTTGGGCTCGTTCATCCTCACTAATCTTGTTCTTGTTTTTCTTATGCTCCATGTTGGTGCTTGTCATGATTTTGTATAATTGCACTATTATTTGTTACGGATCCGGGTGGTGGAACCACTGTGCCGTGGTACAAGGAGGGAACAGAGGGGCGTAACTAAGTGCCTACCCGGACCCACCCTGGCTACACGGCGGCTTAGTCAACTCCGTGAATCAAGGAGGGACCGGGAAGGTGAACCAGGTGCCACTCTGGGGCTGACCTCATGTGAGATTAGCCGACTCCCACGGGCTGATAGCCGAAGCGGACTGACACGACTGATGGGCAGATAGATGTGCACGGGTGGTAGGCAGGCAGACGGAGCTGACTGACGGACAGGCTCGGCTGGCAGGCTGATTGGCGGGTACGGCTGATAGAAAGGCTGGCGGGCACGGCTGATAGACAGGCTGGCAGGTACGGCTGACGGACAGCACTGGGACCTGAGGACTGGAGAGAGTGTTTAGCACACAAACTACAACATTGCACAGGCACCTCCATCTTGGAGAAGGCGCCTAAAATATTGTCTGTCCTTTGGCCAGGGACATATTAGGACAGCGCACTCGTCCCCTTTAAGAAGCAGGGAGAGCGCGCGCACCCTAAGCACAGTGCCCGGGGATCTGCATGCGGAGGAGCGGAAGATGCCATAGCAGAGCACCGGGCAGGAGGCAGAGATGCCAGCGCTAATGTCATTTTATAGGAAGATAGTAGACTTGAGGAAAATGATTAAGATGTCTCTAGTAGTGATGAGCGAGTATGTTTTGTTAACCCTTTCGCCGAGTATGCTCGGCCGAGCACCGAGTATTTATAGCGTACTTGGGCTTTAAGTTTTCATTGCTCCATGAACATGATTTGCGACTGTTTGACAGTTTTAATACATGTAAGGAATGTCTGTTTTTCCAGCATTCCTCACATGTATTAAATCTGTCAAACAGTCGCAAACATTTTCACGGAGCAACGAAAACTTAAAGCCCGAGCATGCTATAAATACTCGGTGCTCGGCAGAGTATACTCGGCGAAAGGGTTAACAAAACATACTTGCTCATCACTAGTCCCTAGTCCAGCGGCCACTTCAGTAGTCCATGACTGCCAGACCAGTCCAACCTGACAAAACCTAAGATAAAAACAAGATGAGCACATACCCTGTAGGACTTAAGGGAATAGTAATAGTACATATAAATAACAGAGGGTACTTAGTTAACACTATTTTGGTCAAAAGAGCATAAAAGCCATCCAACCGTGACAAGGTGTACCTCAATCGTGACGGTCCTATCCTCTATCCTCATCTTGTGTCAGGCGACCTCAATGTAGATGGGGCACAGCAGGATCGAGATCCAATGGGATCCACCATAGGAAGCTATATAAGTAAAATGCTTGGCTCAAAAAAAGGCCACACCCCTGTTTGTACAAAGTACAAGAAAAAAACAAAGAAATGAGCTGGAACATAAATTGGTAGGTTGGCTTTTGGACTTTTTTGTACCCTACGTTTTCCATGTTTTTTGTACCATATGTTATTTACATATATTATTACTATTCACTTACAGTTATATGAAAAAGTTTGGGCACCCCTATTAATCTTAAGCTTAATCTTTTATAAAAATTGGTGTTTTTGCAACAGCTATTTCAGTTTGATATATGTAATAACTGTTGGACACAGTAATGTTTCTGCCTTGAAATTAGGTTTATTGTACTAACAGAAAATGTGCAATCTGCATTCAAACAAAATTTGACAGGTGCATAACTATGGGCACCCTTATCATTTTCTTGTTTTAAATACTCCTACCTACTTTTTACTGACTTACTAAAGCACTTTTTTTGGTTTTGTAACCTCATTGAGCTTTGAACTTCATAGCCAGTTGTATGGAATCATGAGAAAAGCTACTTAAAGTGGCCGCTTGCAAGTTGTTCTCCTGTTTGAATCTCCTCTGTAGAGTGGCATCATGGGCTCCTCAAAACAACTGTCAAATGATCTGAAAACAAAGATTATTCAACATAGTTGTTCAGGGGAAGAATACAAAAAGCTGTCTCAGAGATTTAACCTGTCAGTTTCCACTGTGAGGAACATAGTTATGAAATGGAAGAACACAGGGACAGTTCTTGTTAAGGCCAGAAGCGGCAGGCCAAGAAAAACATCAGAAAGGCAGAGAAGAAGAATGGTGAGATCAGTCAAGGACAATCCTCAGACCACCTCCAGAGAGCAACAGCATCAACTTGCTGCAGATGGTGTCACTGTGCATCGGTCAACTATACAACGCACTTTGCACAAGGAGAAGCTGTATGGGAGAGTGATGTGAAAGAAGCCGTTTCTGCAAGCACGCCATAAACAGAGTCGGCTGAGGTATGCAAAAGCACATTTGGAGAAGCCAATTTCTTTTTGGAAGAAGGTCCTGTGGACTGATGAAACCAAGATTGAGTTGTTTGGTCATACAAAAAGGCATTATGCATGGCGGCAAAAAAACACAGCATTCCAAGAAAAACACTTGCTACCCACAGTAAAATTTGGTGGAGGTTCCATCATGCTTTGGGGCTGTGTGGCCAATGCCGGCACCGGGAATCTTGTTAAAGTTGAGGGATGCATGGATTCCACTCAGTATCAGCAGATTCTTGACAATAATGTTCAAGAATCAGTGATAAAGTTGAAGTTACGCAGGGGATGGATCTTTCAGCAAGACAATGATCCAAAACACCGCTCCAAATCTACTCAGGCATTCATGCAGAGGAACAATTACAATGTTCTGGAATGGCCATCCCAGTCCCCAGACCTGAATATCATTGAACATCTGTGGGATCATTTGAAGAGGGCTGTCCATGCTCGGTGACCATCAAACTTAACTGATCTGGAATTGTTTTGTAAAGAGGAATGGTCAAAAATACCTTCATCCAGGATCCAGGAACTCATTAAAAGCTACAGGAAGCGACTAGAGGCTGTTATTTTTGCAAAAGGAGGATCTACTAAATATTAATGTCACTTTTCTGGTGAGGTGCCCATACTTATGCACCTGTCAAATTTTGTTTGAATGCAGATTGCACATTTTCTGTTAGTACAATAAACCTCATTTCAAGGCAGAAACATTACTGTGTCCAACAGTTATTACATATATCAAACTGAAATAGCTGTTGCAAAAACACCAATTTTAAGAAAACATTAAGCTTAAGATTAATAGGGGTGCCCAAACTTTTTCATATAATTGTATTTACAGTGGGATATTTGCTCATTTTATTTTTATCTTAGATTCTGTCTGTTAAATGGCCACAGTGTGAACGTGCTCTTACACATTGCAGCTATACCAACTTATGCTTCATCCCCCACACCTCTTCTGATTATTAGGCATGGCGCACCGTCATATGTTTGAGTCACATCACAATGATGATGTTGTACCGAACCTACTAATCAAATGAGTTGTCAGGGACTATAGCAGATGGGAGAAGATTTGCAAAGCTCTGGTCCGGCAGGAATGGACTACCGATGTGGCCACTGGACCAGGGTACTCCAAATAGTTTTGCTCAACTCTAGAAAATATGGATTAGGACATAATGGGCAGGAAGGTTGCCCTGGCCAAATGTTCCAGGTAGTATCCCTGGGTAACATAAAGGGGGCTTTAGATGGCTACGGGTACATGTAGGTGTAGGTATACCATGTACAGTGCTAGTGATCTAGCAGAATGTGTGCCGGTACAGAGAGCACGTGATGTGTCTGAGCACAATTAAGCTGAGGTTTCCAACTGTTTGGGGTCAGTCACAGAGGGTGACATGACAGATAAGATGTCAGATACAGCCTATAATAAGCAACCTGAGGAGGGGCACTTTGGAGATAAGGGTTGCCATGTTGACTAATCAGTAGGAGTGTAGTAAGTTTTCCGTCGCTGTCTCGGAGTAGTGAGTCTGTCAGCCCATGAGGATCTACCACCACTTAGTATGGGTGTGACAGGTAGGGTCCGCAGAAGAGATTTTGTTTGGAAGCCTTTAATTGTAAGTCAACCAGATGGGGAGTGAGGTTGTCACCGTATACGAGGAGACCTCGCCTATATGTTACAGAAGCTGAAGCAGAAAAGTTCCCGAGGTACAAGAAGTAGAGCTCTAAGGCCTGTGTGAAAGATGCATCAAATCGGGGGTTTTCCCACACTTCCCACCTAGAAGAAGATCTCCTGTGGGAATAGACATTTCCCCATGCTAGAGAGTGAATGAGGAGAGCGGAGTGAGATCTGTGGCGGGCTGTGTGACCTGACTCGACCTGCGTAAGCCTGAGGCAACCGTGTGTGAAGTGTGGATGCCATGGGCACAGATGCACTCTGAGAAGAGAAGATTATACCTTTTTTATGTGAATAGCAACTTTCAAGAAAATGCCTTAATGTTGAAAGAATCTTCAAAAAAACTTCTACTTTGATTTTTCACACTTATCTGTGACTTATCATTGGGGTTGAGATTAAACCGTGATTGACCAAGGAGGGCATAACTCATCGCACCTCCTACAATATTCTAAGTTCCTTAGGGGCAGGGCTTAAGCTATGATAGACATAAAAAGATATCCAGTAAAATTATGTTCAGTTACTATAAATGTAAAAAAAAAAATATTTATCCATCATTCAATACCATCAGGGAGGTGTCTGATAGGCTCCAAATTTATTCTGCAGGTGGACAATGACCCCAAGAATACAGCCAATGTCATTAAGGACTAACTTCAGTGTAAAGACGAGCAAGGAGTCGTGAAAGTGATGATCCGGCCCCACAGAGCCCTGATCTCACATCATCCCGTCTGTCTGGGATCACATGGAGAGACAGAAGGATCTGCACAAGCCTCATACACAGAAGATCTGGGGTCAGTTCTCAAAAAAAATTGGAACAACCTCCAACTGAAAACCTTCAAAAACGTGTGCAAAATACCCAGAAGAACTGAGGAAGAGCACAAATGGGCACCAAATATTGATGGGATTTAGATTTCTCTTTCATTAATTTACTTAGCATTTTCTTAACTGATAAACTGAACTTCTCATATTTCCTCCCTCTACTAACCTACCTATACCCAATATTGCAATTGCCTTGGGTGGCTCAACCATAACTCCCAAGCAGCACGCCCGCTGCCTTGGGGTCATATTCGGCACTAAACTTTCGTTTATTCCCTATATCTGATCACTCACTTGCTCATGTCACCTACATCTTAAAAACATCTCCAGAATCTGAACTTTTCTCACCTGTGAAACTGCAAAAACTCTTACTGTCTGACTTATTCATTCTCGTCTGGACTTCTGCAATCCTCTACTGATTGGTCTCACTTTAACCAAACTTTGTCCTCTCCATTCCATCCAGAATGCGGCAGGCAGGGTCATATTTCAGTCCAGCTGCTACACAGATGCCTCCACCCTGTGCCAGTCATTGCACTGGTTGCCCATTTGCTACAGAATACAATACAAACTTATCTCTCTCACCAACAAAGCTCTCCACAGTTCTGCACCATCCTACATCTCCTCCCTCATTTCTCTCTATCACCTTACCTGTGCTCTACATTCTGTAACTGATTTAGAACTAACATCCTCCATAATCTGAACCTCCCACTTCCGTCTCCAAGACTTCTCTTGTGCTGCATTAGTTTTCTGGAATGCATTATCCCAGACAATCCGACCAAGACCTAGTCCCCACATTTTTAAGCGTGCGTTAAAAACACATCTCTTTAGACAAGATTATCACCTCACTTGGCTAATCTAATGCTTCTCTGTTCCATTTTTCTATATTTTACTCAGAATCTGGTCCCTCCTGTTCATCTGTCTCCATATCCTCTATGCACCCAATAGCACTTAATAAATGTACTTGAGACAGATCCTGGCTGGTAACCAGATCATGCAGCTTTATATCATAACCCTTATTTATTACAATGATGGCCGGGCCGTACATGACAAGAATTTTCTACCTATAGTGCCCCCCCTATTTCTTTATAGATAGTAGCTTGAGAGCAGTAGGACCCCCACTGCTCCTGTGTTACTTTGTAATGTCTTTATTGTCTGTACGTGTCCCCGATAAATTGTAAAGTGCTGCGGAATATGTTAGCGCTATAGAAAGAAAATTATTATTAATATTATTATTAATAAATTATTAACACTTTCATGTTTGAAATCCTCTTACATATTTTTTTCACACTGGCCTAAAACTTTTTTTCACAGCGCTATACGTGAAAAAAATCATAACAATGCTTACACTAAAATTTTTCTATATATATTTTCTCCTAATGTTTCATGAAATGTTAATCGGAAAGTAGGAAAAATTTTGCCTTGGACACAATGTGACTGTTCAGACTCAGCTCTGGAGTTAAAAGTTTGGTGTGCTTAAAAGTCGGTCTATATTCCAAGAAACTTAAGAGTCCCATGGTCAAGTTGTGTGGTAATGAGTTTATTTTTGTGTTGACGCGAGCGTTCTTCAGTCATCATTTTAGGTTATTTTAGACTGACTCGGCACTGGAATAGTTTTTCAATCAAAATATACTGCATTCTTTGCTATTCCTGAGAGGCTTTTCCTTGAAGGAAGACAATATTTTACTCCTCTCCTCGGTCCCATAGATCTTCTACTGGATTGGAAAGTATATATATCTTTGACATGTAGGTTTTAGAAGAAATCATTGTCGGGTCTACTGCAGAAAAGCAGCAGCAGCACAAGCTCCGTCTCCATCTCCTGAGGCATCTAGTCTTCTACTCATGTCAGACATGTTTTCTCCACTTCATACTCCGAGGTCTATTGTAGTCGGCCTGACCAGTCTGTTCCCCGGGGAAATATCTGTGCTGGAGGAATGGAGCCCGGCATGTCAGTGTTTCAGGAATAATACATTTGGATTTATATTAGAATATTTCCAGGCAAAATTCCACTGGGTAAAGATGAAACTCAGTGTCTACCAAGAAAGTCCTCACTGCTGAAATGTGACACAAGCTGTCTAATATCTAAGTATACACAGCAGAGAATTGTTACTTTATAGACACTTCTGCCCCTACAAATCTGGAGAAGATGTCAGGTAGCATGGAAGAGCATAGTCACTGTATCACTGTGTATATACATTACATTACTGATCCTGAGTTACATCCTGTATTATACTCCAGAGCTGCACTCACTATTCTGCTGGTACAGTCACTGTGTACATACATTACATTACTGATCCTGAGTTACATCCTGTATTATACTCCAGAGCTGCACTCACTATTCTGCTGGTGCAGTCACTGTGTACATACATTACATTACTTATTCTGTACTGATCCTGAGTTACATCCTGTATTATACTCCAGAGCTGCACTCACTATTCTGCTGGTGCAGTCACTGTGTACATACATTACATTACTGATCCTGTACTGATCCTGAGTTACATCCTGTATTATACTCCAGAGCTGCACTCACTATTCTGCTGGTGCAGTCACTGTGTACAAACATTACATTACTGATCCTGTACTGATCCTGAGTTACATCCTGTATTATACCCAGAGCTGCACTCACTATTCTGCTGATGGAGTCAGTGTGGACATACATTACATTATTGATCCTGTACTGATCCTGAGTTACATCCTGTATTATACTCCAGAGCAGCACTCACTATTCTTCTGGTGCAGTCACTGTGTACATACATTACATTACTGATCCTGAGTTACATCCTGTATTATACCCCAGAGCTGCACTCACTATTCTACTTGTGCAGTCACTGTGTACATACATTACATTACTGATCCTGAGTTACCTCCTGTATTATACTCCAGAGCTGCACTCACTATTCTGCTGGTGCAGTCACTGTGTACATACATTACATTACTTATTCTGTACTGATCCTGAGTTACATCCTGTATTATACTCCAGAGCTGCACTCACTATTCTGCTGGTGCAGTCACTGTGTACATACATTACATTACTGATCCTGTACTGATCCTGAGTTACATCCTGTATTATACCCAGAGCTGCACTCACTATTCTGCTGGTGGAGTCAGTGTGGACATACATTACATTATTGATCTTGTACTGATCCTGAGTTACATCCTGTATTATACTCCAGAGCTGCACTCACTATTCTGCTGGTGCAGTCACTGTGTACATACATTACATTACTGATCCTGTACTGATCCTGAGTTACATCCTGTACTATACTCCAGAGCTGCACTCACTATTCTGCTGGTACAGTCCCTGTGTACATACATTACATTACTGATCCTGAGTTACATCCTGTATTATACCCCAGAGCTGCACTCACTATTCTGCTGGTGGAGTCACTGTGTACATACATTACATTACTGATCCTGAGTTACATCCTGTAGATCTTTTATTATAAAAATGAAAAACATAACAAAATTAATAACCAGAAAATAAACAATGTAATGAACTGGTCCAGTCGCTCCCTCTCTCCTCACACACATATTATACATATATACACAATAATAACTACCTACACCATGACATCTGATCCGGTTACCAAAGAAAATAATAACCACAAACAATAAATAAACATAAACAAAATAAACAATAGCTGACAAATATATACAAACTTTTTTTTTTTTTAAATTAATATAAAATAAATACTAACTATACAAATATATACAAAACTAAACAAAACACCACACACTCAAGCCCACCATTCCCAACCCCGGCACTGACCTGAGAGCTGGTCCTGCGTCTCATGCCTATATCCAACGTCCATAGGCCAGATCAGGCAGTGCCAGTTTTTCACCCAAATAACCAGTGTCCCTCAAGATGAACCCACCTCCCCCCTTTTCCCACCACCCAACCTAACAGCTACACCCAAACCCATATATACAATATATACAGAAACAAACAATTCAATAACAAACAATACAATAACCACAACTGACAGAGCCCAAGTTCGGCGCCTGCAGCCCCATCACTGTCTACTGATCAATAAAACAAAAATCTATGGTGTCAGCAGCAGCCCACCACCAGGAGAGGAGATGACCAGACTAGGGCACACTAAAAGAAAAGCCCCTCCAGAGGAGAGCGGCCCTTCGTGTACCCAGTCTCTCATACTCCAGAGAACGCACCTTCACCAGGTCGCCGAGTATGGTCCTAAACACATCGTCCACTGGGAGGATTTTCCGTTGCGTCGATACTAAGCACCGTGCGTTCCACGTGTGATACCTGACCACTGCGCTAACTAGAAATAAGGTGTAGCGGTCCCGACCACCCAGGTCCCCGAATGCTCCATAGGCCCATTCCGCATAAGAGAGACCGGCCAGCCGGGGCCAGCCAATGGAGGCGCCCATCCTGTTGTACACCTCTGTGTTAAAGGGACAACGAAGCAGGAAGTGGTCCATGCTTTCAAGCATGGTACCACAATGCTCCCGAGGACAGTTCCTGTCCTCAGAGCTCCTACACTTCAGATTGTCCCTCACACACAGTTTCTCATGGAAGCAGCGCCAAGCCAAGTCCCAAAACTTCGAGCGGATCCTGATAGAATTCAAAAGATGCAGACCCACCCCAAGATCCCGACTTGGGCAATCCCTGAGCGCCAGAGGCCTCTGAAAATGGGTCAACAGAACCCTTTTGTCAAGGAGCTTCCTTGGCAGAGTCCTGACCTCCCACATTCCCAGACCCCACCGGCGAATTACCTTCAGAACCACGGTAGCGTAAGCCGGGAGATGTCCATGCGGTGTGCGTAGATCCTTCACTTGCCCTCCTGTCTCCCATTCCTGGAAGAAAGGCTGAAACCATCCCCTACAGGAGAATACCCACGGAGGAGCCCTCTCTTTCCACAGGTTTGCAATATTGATCTTAATGAAGGTATTCACAAGGAATACCACAGGGTTGACCATACCCAACCCTCCTAGTCTCCTCGTACGGTAAGTAACCTCCCTCTTGACCAGGTTCAGTCTATTCCCCCATAACAGTTGGAAGAACAAACTGTAGACCCGAGTCCAGAGAGGCTCCGGCAAGATACACACACTGCCCAGATAGATCAGCAAAGGGAGCAGGTAAGTTTTGATCAGGTTTATCCTTTCCCTTAGGGTCAAAGACCAACCCTTCCATTGGTTCACCTTCTGAGTGGCGATCTCTAGCCTGCTGTCCCAATTTTGTTTGGGGTAATCCCCCTGGCCAAATTCGATGCCAAGAACTGTTGAAGAGACTTTGGGTCCTGGAAGGGTGTCCGGGAGATCAAAACCAGGTTCTCCTCCTCCCAACCAGAGACTCTCACACTTATCCCGGTTGATCTTGGACCCGGATGCCTCCGAGTAGCGATTTACCTCTGACATCAGCCATTCTGCCTCCCCATCAGAGGAAACAAAAACAGTGACGTCATCGGCATACGCTACCACTCTCAGAGTGGCTTCCGGTGCTGCCCGGTCCATCTCGATCCCAGCCAACGGTCCACGCTCCACCCTCCTAAGAAGTGGGTCAATCGCAAACACGTACAGCAGCGGGCTCAAGGGACAACCCTGGTGAACACCACACCCAACCTCAAAAGAGCTGCCAATCCAACCGTTCACAAGCGGGAAACTCTCTGCCTCAGCGTACAAGGTCTTAAGCCAATCAACAAACCCCACCGGCAGGCCATACCTCAGATGGACAGACCAGAGGTACTCATGATTAACCCGATCAAACGCTTTTGCCTGGTCCAATGACAGCATGTACCCCTTCCAGTGGCCAGCCCTACCCTGCTCCACTGCCTCTCGAACACAGAGTACAGCACTAATTGTACTGCGGCCCGGAACAGAGCAATGCTGGGCTCCCGAAAGGAGTAGGGGCACAAATTTCACCAGCCGATTAAACATCACCTTTGCCAAAACCTTCCTGTCTGCATTGAGAAGCGCTATAGGATGCCAATTCTCAATGCAAGATGAGTCCTTACCCTTTGACAAGATGATCAGGGCAGACCTCCTCATTGACTTTGGCAGAGTGCCCGAGGAAAGACACTCATTGAATACCTCAGTCAAGAGGGGAACCAAGGCGTCCTTAAAGGTCTTATAGAATTCAGATATTAAGCCATCTGGACCGGGAGATTTCTTTAGGGCAAGCCCTTCAATCACCAACTTAACTTCCTCTTCCCTGATCATCTCTGTCAAAATAACAAGAGAGGTTCGGGGACGGCTTCTGCCTGAAAAGCCGACATCTCATCCCAATCCAGATCCCTCTTCCCCAAGAGGTGCGAGTAGAAGGATCTGACGACCTCCAGGATCCCTGATCTGGATCTTTTCAGGGACCCCGCAGTGTCAACCAGTCCTGTAACAACTTTACTATTCACTGACATCTTGCAGTTTCTGTAAGGGTCGGGCGAGCGGTACTTCCCATAATCCCTCTCAAAAACCAAAGATGCGTGTCTATCATACTGACACCTCATTACCAAAGATTTCACGCTGGAGATCTCCTCGTGGCTACCTCCAGTTGAGACAAGATGCTCGAGTTTCCTCCTCAGTCCCTGATACAGGCGGAACCTGTCCAGGCTCCTGAGGCTCGAGAGCTGGCGGAAGAATCTCGCCACCCTTTTCTTAAACATCTCCCACCACTCTGACTTACTACTACAAAGATCCAGTAAGGGTACCTGGCTCTGAAGAAAATCCTCAAAGGACTGTCTTATCTCCGCTTCTTCCAAGAGAGATGAATTGAGCCTCCAAAAGCCTCTTCCCATCCGGGGGGTCTCTGTAACATTCAGGGAAAACAAAATCATACAGTGATCGGAGAACTCCACCTCAACAACAGATACTGCTGAAGAGACGGCTTCTTCCTTTAAATAAAACCTGTCTATCCTGGACCTACAGTTACCTCTATGATAGGTGAACCCCTCGTGGCCTGCGGTGTGCCGGATGTGGACATCCACCAGGCGAGCCTCACTAGCTATACTATTAAGGGCGACGCTATCATAAGTCAGCTTGTCTCTGGAACCTCCTCTATCCCGGGGCCTCGTGACAGTGTTAAAGTCCAGTCCAAAGACGACCTGCCGACTCGTAAAAAGGTAGGGCTTGATCCCCATAAAGAGACACTTGCGGTCCCACTTAGATTGGGGACCATAGATGTTAATGAGCCAAAGCTCCTGTCCCTTCATGAGGACATCTAATATCAGGCACCTCCCCATTTCTAACTCAATAACCCATTGGCATTCTACCGGTGCGGTAAAAAGGACCGCCACTCCGCTATACGGCTCGGCCGCAAGAGACCAATAGGAGGGCCCGAGTCTCCACTCCCTCTTAGCTATAAACACCTCTGCCATATTTGGCAGCCTGGTCTCTTGCAAAAAGAAAATGTCAGCTTCAACCCGGCTGAGAAAATCAAAGGCCGCAAATCTAGCCATATTTGACTTAATGCTGGCGACATTAATGGACGCCAGCGTCAACGGAGTGGGTACCGCCATCATTGGTGATTGAGTTAGATGACTTTCTTCTTCCCACTCCCCTTATGCTCTGCCTCAGACGAGGAATCCTTCCCCCTCTTTAACGATACAGAGGTGTCCATTCCCACATTTTTCCTTCTTTTTTCGTCCTCGTCTCCCGACTCTGGGCCAGTTCCTCCCCCCAAGGACCTTGCATCCCCAGGAGAAGGAGACTCGGCGCCCCTTGTAAGCTCCGCCGAAGCCGGAACCTCACCCTCAGCCTCCTCTTCTGAGGAAGAGATGTTATCAAGGGCTTGGAACCGGTTAGAAAGACCCACTAGAGGGGAGTCAGTTTTACCTTCCTTAGGTACCTTGGTCAGAGCAGGAGAAGATGTTTATCTCCCTTCTTTCTCTTCTTTTTGGTGCCGAGCTTACGCTTGTTCTCTAGCCGCCGCTTATTATCCTCATCCATACTTTCATAATGGGAGGATTCTGAGGCAGAGGCGGTTTCCTCCCTTTGGATCCTCCTGACCTCCTCATCCAACTCATCATCCCTCGGGGCCTCAGCAGCAAGACTGGCATCCAGGACAGGGGCCGCCCCAGTAGCCTGTGGCTCACCTCGCTCCCTCTCCTGTCTGCGCTTGTCTAGACGCCTCAGCTGGGCATGTGTCTTTTTATTGCTTTTCTTCCCTGGCCCCTCAGCTCCCCCACCCCTGCTAGTCCCCTCCTCAGCAGAATCGGCCTCACGGCTTTCTCCCACTGGGGTCTCGACTGCATCAACGAAGGAGCGAGGACAACGGCTGAATGGGTGACCTAACTCACCACACAGGTGGCACCTAATCTCCACACAAGAGGCAGCAAGATGGCCGACACCCCCACACAACGCACATTTCTGCACAGTGCAGTTTGCACTGAAGTGTGTGGGGTCGCTGCACCTGTGACAGAGCTTCGGTTGCCCCTGGTAGAAGACCAGGATATGATCCCTACCCAGGAAGGCAGATGATGGAATGTGGGCAACCGTACCACCTGAACGCTTAAGTTTTACCATAAACGTCCAGGTCCCTGACCAGATACCAAACTCGCCGCGGTTTTTCTTTGGCATCTCCACCACCTCTCCATACCAACCAAGCCACGTCATGATGTCATAACAAGAAAGCGACTCGTTACGAGTCATCACGGTCACTTTCTGTTATGTTCTGCTACCAAAGCTAAGGAAAGAGAGGAGATCTGTCCCTACTATAAGACTCAGCTGAATCCCTACGATGTAACAGGGAACCTGATCCTGCGATCAGACCTGCTAAAGTCCTAATCTAGTCTGTACGGAGACCTATAGATGTGAGGAGGGAATCCCTACAAGTACTAAGGACTGGGAGGAATATGGGACACCTCCTAACAGAAATAGTAGCAGACAGACGAACAAACAAAATAGATAGAACATAGGGGTCCGTAGACCAAGCAAACTAACAGAGTTAGATACAGAGCACAGGCTAGCTAGAAAGTAGATATACAATGAAGTCCAGCAAAGCCAGAAGGGCGGAGCAGGATTAAATAGGCCAACAAGGTCATGTGACCAGCAAAGGAAAAAAAAACTAACAGCAAGGTTCTAACAGTACCCCCCCTTCTAAGAGGATCCTCCGGATCCCCTAGGACCAGGCTTATCAGGAAATCTCCTGTGAAACGCTCCGATAAGTCTGGACGCGGAAACATCATCTGACCTCACCCAAGAGTTATCCTCGGGTCCGAAACCTTTCCAGGCCACAAGATACTGCAAACTACCTCTATACCGTCTAGAGTCAAGGATGCGAGAAATTTCATATTCCCCGTCCTCCACCACCGGAGGAACAGAGGCAGAGGCGTCACCATCCGACACAACAGCTTTTTTTAACAGAGAGACATGAAAGACCGGATTAATTCTCCAGGAGGTAGGAACCTCCAACCTAACAGCAGATTGGTTGACAACCTGAAGCACCTTAAAGGGCCCTACAAACTTGGGACCCAATTTCTTAGAAGAAATCCTCAACCGCAGATTCCTAGAGGACAACCAAACCATGTCACCAACAGCGAACAAAACCTCCTGTCGTTTCCTATCAAAGTAGTCTTTAGATTTTCTGTTGGCCTCCTGAAGATTACCACGCACATCCGTCCAAACTCTTTCCAAATCACCGGAAAAATTCTCCTCCTCAGGCACGGCAGATCCCAACTTGGAGAACGACCCAAACGACGGATGTCTCCCAGAACAACAAAAAAAAGGCGAACAACCAGCAGAAGAAGATGTATGATTGTTCAGAGCAAATTCGGCAAGTGGCAGAAACTCAGACCACCCCTCTTGATTGTCTGCCACAAAACAACGCAAGAACTGCTCAACATCCTGGTTTTTCCTTTCTGTCTGGCCATTAGATTCAGGATGATATCCGGACGAAAACGACAAATGAATTCCCAACCTGTCACAAAAGGCACGCCAAAAACGAGCCACGAACTGAGGACCCCTATCAGAAACAATGTCAGTAGGAACGCCATGAAGTCTGACAATTTCCTTGACAAAGGCCTTAGCGAGAGTTTTAGCGCAGGGCAGTTTGACGAAGGGAACCAAGTGACACATCTTGCTAAAACGGTCCACGACCACCCAGATGACAGTAAAACCCTCAGAGGAGGGAAGGTCAGTTATAAAGTCCATAGCCAAATGTGTCCAAGGAGCACTGGGGACCTCCAAAGGACAAAGCAACCCCGCAGCAGGAGTATGTGAGGACTTAGATCTAGCACATATAGTACATTGGCGCACCCACTTAATGACTTCCTTCTGCCATCCAGGCCACCAAAAACTGCGACCCACCAGTCTCTTGGTCTCAGAGATTCCGGGATGACCTGCCAACCGAGATTCGTGACACTCAACAAACAAATCTCTCCTAAAGGTCCCAGGCACAAACAACCTCCCATGAGGAGTGTTAGATGGGGCATTCTCCTGTGCTTTAAGAATCTCATCTTCCAAAACGGAGTCTAAAGCAGCTATCACAACACCTTCTTGTAAAATGTTTTCCTCTTTCTCAGCACCGACTATGGGAGAAAAACTGCGAGACAAGGCATCCGCCTTAACATTCTTAGTACCAGGGATGTAAGTAACGGAGAAATTAAACCGCGAGAAAAACAGTGCCCACCTAGCCTGACGGGCATTCAGGCGCTTGGCAGCATCAAGATATATCAGATTTTTATGATCCGTAAGAACCTGAACGGGAAATTCCGCACCTTCCAAGAAGTGGCGCCAGTGTTCAAATGCGAGTTTAATAGCCAATAATTCCCGATTACCAATATCGTAATTCAGTTCAGTCTCCGAAAATTTTTTTGAAAAAAAGGCACAGGGATGTAATCCATCCCCGTTATCCTGAGACAATACTGCGCCAACCCCCACAGAGGAAGCATCAACCTCAACCAAAAACGGCCTAGTAACATCAGGCTGCATAAGGATGGGAGCAGAGGTGAACCTCTCCTTGAGATACACAAAAGCTTCAATGGCCTCAGAAGACCACTGAACCGCATCAGCACCTTTCCTGGTGAGATCAGTCAGAGGTTTGACAATACTAGAAAAATTTTTTATGAATTTTCTGTAGTAATTGGCGAAACCCAAAAACCTCTGTATCGATTTCAAACCAATAGGCCTAGGCCATTCCTGCACAGCCTGAACCTTAACCGGATCCATCTCAAAACCTTTGCTTGAGATAATGTAGCCCAAAAAACTAATTCTCTGTACAGCGAACTCACATTTCTCCAGCTTAGCAAAAAGCGAATTGTCCATTAATAACTGTAATACCTCACGCACGCTCCGCCAATGAGACTCCAGATCTGGCGAATAAATCAAAATGTCATCCAAATACACAACCACATTTTTACCGATCAAAGGTCTAAGGATGTCATTAATCAGATTCTGAAAAAATGCAGGAGCATTAGTAAGACCAAAAGGCATAACCAGATTCTCAAAATGACCCACAGGAGTGTTAAAAGCAGTCTTCCATTCATCACCCTCCTTCATGCGCAACAGATTGTATGCCCCCTTAAGGTCAATTTTAGAGAACCACTTGGCCCCCAATAACTGGTTAAACAGATCAGGAATCAATGGCAGTGGGTAAGGATTGCGTACCGTAATTTTGTTAATCTCACGAAAATCCAGACAAGGACGTAAACCGCCGTCCTTTTTTTTTACAAAAAAAAATCCAACCGCCACAGGAGACTTAGAGGGCCTAATGTGACCGGCGGCCAAACTTGTCTGTATGTATTCCTCCAAAGCCTTCCTCTCAGGAATGGTAAGGTTAAATAAACGACTTTTAGGAAGAGTCGCTCCAGGGACAAATTCAATAGAACAATCATAGTCTCTATGGGGAGGCAAAACCTGCGATTCCTTCTCAGAAAAAACTCTCCAAAAATCCTGAATAGGAACAGGCAATTCTCCCCTATCCACAGCTGCAATACGCCCGTTACAACACTTGTCATAACATTTATGGCTCCAGGATTTAATTTCACTGGTAGACCAATCCAGTACAGGATTGTGAAATTTTAACCAGGGCAAACCCAATATTACTGGAGAAGGCAAGTTATTCAACACTACCAAATCCAATTTCTCATGGTGAACACCATTAATAGTGAGAGGAAATTCACTGACCTTGAGAGTAATATTCTTCAAAGGGGAGCCATCCACAGAAACCACAGCAATGGGGGATGATAAAGGTTCGGGTTTTAAATTGAGTTTTTCCACGAATCCCCCATCAATTACATTCAGTGTAGACCCGCAATCAACAAACACCCGAAATTCCATTAATTTTTCCTGAGCAATCGTGGAAGCAGCTAAAAATATACCCTTGGAATTTAAACAGGCAATACGGGCGTGACTGACCATTTTTTTTTTCTTTCTTCATGCGAAGCTCACAGCCTTTAATCAAATGACCAGATTTTCCGCAATAGAAACACAAGCCTTCTGAAAAACGACGGTCTTTTTCTTGAGAGCGAGGTGCCACCGATCCAATCTCCATCGGTTCACCACTGTTAGTACACACATTATCATAACCAGAAACTGACATAGCAGAGGATTTGCTCTCATTAACCCTAGCACGCAGTCTTCTATCCACCCGTATAGCTAATTGCATAGCCTGTTGCAAATCCTCAGGTGTAGGATAAGCAATTAGCAGGTCTTTAACCCTTTCACTGAGCCCAGCAAGAAATAGACTTTTCAGAGCAGAATCGTTCCACCCTGTTTGAGTGGACCAACGACGAAAATGAGTACAATATTTTTCGACATTACCTGATCCTTGTTTTAAACGTCTCAACTCAGTCTCAGCTGATGCCACACGGTCAGGATCATCATATAATAGTCCTAAAGCAGAAAAAAAACTATCCACTGATCTGAAGCATGTATCACTAGGTTGCAAAGAAAAGGCCCACTCCTGAGGCTCTTTGCGCAAAAGTGACATTATGAACCCTACGCGCTGGGATTCATCCCCAGAGGACTTGGGTCTCAAACGAAAATACAATAAGCAAGCATTTTTAAATGAAAAAAATTCTCGATGTTCACCAAAAAATAAATCCGGCAAACATACCTTAGGCTCCAAGAAATATGCTCCAGGACAGTTACTCACGTGCTGACGGAGCTCGGCCACTTCCAGAGAGAGTCCCTGCAGGTGTTTAGCCAAATCCTGAACCGACACCATGATGGAACAAAAAAAAAAAAAAAAAAATCTTTCCTTAGAGAATTTGCAGGCTGGACTTACTGTTATGTTCTGCTACCAAAGCTAAGGAAAGAGAGGAGATCTGTCCCTACTATAAGACTCAGCTGAATCCCTACGATGTAACAGGGAACCTGATCCTGCGATCAGACCTGCTAAAGTCCTAATCTAGTCTGTACGGAGACCTATAGATGTGAGGAGGGAATCCCTACAAGTACTAAGGACTGGGAGGAATATGGGACACCTCCTAACAGAAATAGTAGCAGACAGACGAACAAACAAAATAGATAGAACATAGAGGTCCGTAGACCAAGCAAACTAACAGAGTTAGATACAGAGCACAGGCTAGCTAGAAAGTAGATATACAATGAAGTCCAGCAAAGCCAGAAGGGCGGAGCAGGATTAAATAGGCCAACAAGGTCATGTGACCAGCAAAGGAAAAAAAACCTAACAGCAAGGTTCTAACACTTTCTTGATCTGGTTTTGGCGAGACACTGCCTGAACGGCAAAGTCTGGCCAGCCGGGCTCATTGCCAACTCATAATTCGTCCAGAAGAGCTCAAGCCCCTCTGGCCGAACAAAGCTGACCTCAAACTCAGGCGTGGAATAGGGATGTATCAAGGCATAGATGTCAATAGCCTTGAAGCCCATCCTCAGCAGGAGCTCCACAACTTTAGACCTTGGAGGACATGCATCACTGCCCGTCCACTGAAGACGGACCACATTCCTACGCACACTGCCTGGCCCGGCTGTTGGGAGGGACCACACTGTATCCCCCCCCTTTTGCTCTCGGAAGGCCCCGAGGCCATGCCTCTCTATCCAGAAGGATAGATCAACCTCTCGACCCTCTACCATTAGTGATCTCTCCCCCTTCTTTAGAGCCTCCAGAAGGCGCCGTTGCAACATGCCGTCCCCAAAGCCCGAAGACGAGGAGGATGCCCTATTTGCCCCGGAGGTGACACTGGCATAACTCTGGACAGGCGCTGCCACCCCCGGGGGTGCAACTGGACCAGTGACTACATCAGCCCCAACAGCATCACTATTACCCACCTCCATCTCACCCTCCACCAAAACAGGAACAACACCACTAGACAATGAATTGGCCTCATTCACACCCACCACCACATTCATTCCTGCTGGACCAGTGACAATGGTGGATGACCTTTTGACCTCCGCATCAGGCACAAGGGGCTCAGTCACCTCCATAGAACTGGAGGCGACCTCACCCCTGGTCTTGTGTGTGCCCTCCACATCATCAGTCGGTCATTTCCGCAGTTTTGAATTTGTAGGGTTGCGCCGCTGATCTTTAGCCGCTGTGAGGCGCCGCTGATCTTTAGCATCAGGATCTTCCTGACCAGCGGCGCCAACACAGAATAGCACTTTGGTGGGAGGACTGGAACGCTCAGCCCCGACAGCCCCCTCACACTGCCGCCGCTCCTCAACTAAGTGATCAGTGGCAAAAGCATTCAGAGGCGCCGAGGCTACCAGAGCTGCCCCCAACACCGGGCCGCTCCCCCCTCCCACTGAGGAGCGCACCACAGCATCGTGGCCTGACGGAACGCCCGCCGCCGGGCCACCCTCACTGTCCAGACTCTCGGCTGATGCACCTCCTGCTGCGTCCCCGCTACTACAAGCAGAGACGGAGCTCTGCGCCTCACTACCGCGCTGTGCAATCTCCCCACGCCTTTGCACCGGATCCACAGCAGAACCCGGGCTGGGCTGGGCAATGGGGCTTCTACACCGAGCTGAGCCTGCCGCCGACTCAGGGGGTACAGGGAGGGGGGCATAGACATAGCTTACCGCTTCCTGCAGCTTTGACTTGGTCTTCTTTGCCTTTTTGTGGCCCCCAGGTGCCTCTTCTGGTAAATCGTCACCAAGATGGAAGTTTTGGAGGCACACTGGGGACTCCAGGAGCTTTATCTCTGCCATTAGCGCCCCTCCCTGGACGCTGCTGTCACTGTCCTCCCCAGAGCCGGCAGAACTGCGACCGGATATCACTGTCGCCTGCCCTGCAGGGAGCTCGCTGCATGTGGCCTGCGGGTGACTTTGCAGGCTGCCAGGTGGGGCTTCCTGCTGGTCATCATCACTCTCATCATTCACCTGGCTCTCAGGCGGCAGCCCCATCTGCCTTTGCTCTGTGGTATCAGCCATTTCTCTGTAGCGGTCTTCATTAATTAGCTTTTCCTTGAATGGACCACTCTGCTCCCTGATGGTAGCTTTCCTTAGTTCCAGCAGGTGAATCTCATTGGTCAGCCTCTTTACCTCAGCCTGGAGTTTAGCCTTCCTCTGTTTGGAGGCCCCCGCAGCTTTTGCGCTTGTGCAGCGCAGCTCCTCCCGAAGTCTCCTGACCAGCTTACTTGCATCTTCATACTCACGGAGGTGGATCATGACCCGGGAGGCATAGGTGGACACAGACTCCCGGGGTCCCTGCAGCGCCCAACCCCCCTCAGTGAGGTCGGCCTCACCTCTGTGAGCACTCAGCTTTCCTCCGGAAGGAGCGCCATCATGCACGCCGCTGTCAGGCTTTACCTCCATGCTGGAAGCCTTGCGGCTTCTGGGAGTCTCCACAGTCCCGGGGGGAGTAGGAGCCACATGACTGCGACTCCTAGTGGAGCGTCTCACCCCCGAGTCCTCCGATGTGCAGGCCGGTTGCTGGTTTCTCCTGCCCCCCGCCGGCCTGGTTCGGGAAGCAGAAGCCTGGGACTTGGCTCCATCACTCATCCCAGAAACCCGCTCCCTCCCTGGGTAGGAGAGAGAGCAGGTCCCCAGGTGGAGAGGTGTTGGTTCTCAGAGTGATCAGGAGCACACAGCAGGATCTGCAGCCACCACACCCGTAATCAGCACACTGAGCAGCAGCTGATCAGAGCTGCACTCACTACTCTGCTGGTGCAGTCACTTTGTACATACATTACATTACTGATCCTGTACTGATCCTGAGTTACATCCTGTATTATCCTTCAGAGCTGCACTCACTATTCTGCTGGTGCAGTCACTGTGTACATACAGTGCTGGCCAAAAGTATTGGCACCCCTGCAATTCTGTCAGATAATACTCAGTTTCTTCCTGAAAATGATTGCAATCACAAATTCTTTGGTATTATTATCTTCATTTAATTTGTCTTCAATGAAAAAAACACAAAAAGAATTGTCCTAAAGGCAAATTGGATATAATTCCACACCAAACCTAAAATAGGGGGTGGACAAAAGTATTGGCACTGTTTGAAAAATCATGTGATGCTTCTCTAATTCGTGTAATTAACAGCACCGTTAACTTACCTGTGGCACCTAACAGGTGTTGGCAATAACTAAATCACACTTGCAGCCAGTTAACATGGATTAAAGTTGACTCAACCTCTGTCCTGTGTCCTTGTGTGTACCACATTGAGCATGGAGAAAAGAAAGAAGACCAAAGAACTGTCTGAGGACTTGAGAAACCAAATTGTGAGGAAGCATGAGCAATCTCAAGGCTACAAGTCCATCTCCAAAGACCTGAATGTTCCTACGGGAGACGGGAGATGTTGCTACAATCACGTGTCAATATGGAAGATACACAGATTAGATTTATCACCAGGTTTAACAATCAATGGAATGAAGTGGGTAGTCTATTTCGGAAACATTGGAATATACTTAAGACGGATGGTCGTCTTTCTAGCATTTTACCAGAGAGACCATTGTTGACGGCTAGACGCGCCACAAATTTAAGGGATAAAATTATGCATAGTCACTATACACGCCCCAGTTGTAGTACCTCGGGCGGTAGTAAATTTAAGGGCTCATTCCCTTGTGGCGATTGTTCTGCTTGTCCATTTTTCTCTTCTGGTAAATCTTTCACTAATCCGATTGACAACCATCAATACCCTTTGAGGGACTTTATCAATTGTAGGTCCACTAATGTTGTATATGCATTGACCTGTCCCTGTCCGAAGGTTTATATTGGCCAAACGTCGCAGGAACTCCGTAGACGGGTACAGCAACATGTTTCCAACATCCATCTTGCTGAACAGGATTTGAAGAAGGGCAAAGCCATCTCTTTGGTGGCTCTGCACTTCTTCCAATGCCACTCTGGTAGCCCCAATAAATTGCGAGTCATGGGCCTCCAGAAGATGAGGCCCAATTCACGTAATTCAGATCACACCAAGGATCTATTGAGATCTGAATCTAGGTGGATCTTTGTTCTTGATACAGTGGCCCCTAGGGGTATAAATGAGGACTTTTCATTTACTGGTTACTTGGCTTGAACTCCCATGGTATCCTTGCTATTGGAATCCCGCCTTAGATTGAGGGCTCTCTGGTTCAACCTTTCTCCTTTTTATCCTTTTTATCCTTCTGTGACACCCCAGGGGTCTGGTTGTCACAGTGATAGAGATATTACGTCTGAGAGCAGGTGGGAGGTCCTTTGGTCAGGGATCCTGTGCATGCCACACCTCCTGCCCAGCCTTGGGAGGGGAAGAACTTCCCCTGTATAAACCCGGGGCTGAGGCAGGGTTAGTGAGTCCAGGAAGAGTAGAGACAAGAGCAGCATAGGAAGCAGCAGAGTCACAAGGAGTCAGGGGCTGGCAGCTAAAGAGCTCGCCCTGACTAAGAAGATTCTTTACCGGACCCGGAGTCCGAGGCTGTGGGGACTAACTTCTACCCAGCAGCAGAATCCGTCAGGCAGGGGATTTCAGGTCCCCTGGCCCAGAAGCCCGAAGGCCCGGTCACACGCGTGGGACCAGCACCGCCATCGTGGAGCGGAAGCCATTAGAAGGCCCCGAGTCACCGGCCATACGGGTGAGCACCACACGGTACACTCAGGGACGTGGGCTACTTACATCAGCTTCTAGCAAGGTAGCCAGAAGAGTACAGTCAGCTTGGGAGGCCTACAACTACGCCTGGCCAGGGGAGATCCCAGCTGCTCAAGGACTGACCAGGCCCCGTTCGCTAGCAAGTACTCCGGGAGGGTCTATCGTTGTTACCAGTAAAGACCCTGAACGCTACCATACCGTCTCTGAGTGGTTCCTGCTACCCCCATCATCCACGTCGGCTGCCCTGAGGCCATACCCCTCCCGTTGGGGGTTATACTATCACGCTGCACCATCCTTCCACCGGCCTCAGCGGTCTGCCCTGCAGCAGCAGCCCCCTGGCTGCATTCAACGGGTGGCGTAGTCATCAACCATTTTCTACCGCTAACAGACTGCCGTCCAGTTTGACTCCCTGGGCACGGACCGGGTCACCGCCACGAGACTACAACCCTAAACAGATCCGGCTCCGGGTAAGCTCCCGCGTGCGCAACGCAGCGCGACACAGGCCCAGGGGCGCGTCAACTTTGGCGTAGTCGGCAGGATCACGTGCCCGCAACCACCGGGTACTGCGTGCCTGAAAAGCAAAGACTGTTCAAACTTACCAGTGGTGAAGATTCCCGCCATCGGTGAAGATTCCCGCCATCCGGCGCCATCTTCAGCCTTCTTCCCGCCATCGGTGAAGTTTCCCGCCATCCGGCGCCATCTTCAGCCTTCTTCCCGCCATCCGTGGAGTTTTCCCGCCATTGGACGCCATCTTGAGGACGCCGCGCGGGAAGAAGAGGGGCGTGGACTCCGAAAGCGCGCGAGAGCTGAAGCCCCGCCTCACGTCCGGACGTTGCGTAAGGTCCTGGAAGGAGCCCAGCAGACGCCGACGTCACAGGAGCGCGACGGAAGGTCCTCAACCCTGACGATCCACTGCGGAGCCGCGGCCTACGGAACAGGATCATCGCAAGGTAGGCCACGGTCCACTAGGGGGGAGGAAGATGTCGGATACGGAGGAGAGCTCCACTGCCTCAACCCCCGCCAGCGCTACCGCTGTTGCAGTTATGCCCTTCACCATGCCCTATATCCCGGGAGCAGCTTGGCTACCCCAGTACTCAGGGGAGTCACATACCCTGCATGACTTTAGAGAAAAGCTGGATAGCCTCTTCCAGGTGTACCCCCTCACAGAAGAGCAAAAAGTGAGCATCCTGGTGGCCCAACTAACTGGGGCAGCCAAAAGGGAAGTAAAATCCTGGCCACCTGGGAGGAAGACTGTCGCAGGGATACTAACCCGGCTGAAGGACACCTTTGATACCCGCACCTCAGCCGAGATTAAACTTAGATTCTACGGGTGCAAGCAGCGAGCGCATGAGAGTATAAGGGACTATGCACTCAACCTACAAGAGGCCCTGAGGGCCATTAAGCAGACCGACCCTAATGGAGTGGGAAACGAGGACAGGCTGTTGACCGAACAATTTATAGAGGGTTTATATTGCAATGCCCACCGCACCCAGTTGCGGGCAATGGCCTTACAGGACCCTCATCTAGAATTTGCACAGTTCAAGGACAGAGCCATCCGGGTGCTCCGAGAACCGGCACCAGGTGGCGTTGTGACCCACAGACGCCCCACTACCACTTACTACCAGGAGGCGGCGCCCTTGTCAGCAGGGCCTGTGGGAGCTGATGCGCAGGCTTTGGACAATGACCCGGCTCCAGACCTACACCATCAGGTCCAAGAGCTAGCTAAAAGCGTTGCTGCGCTAACCCGAACTGTGCAGTCTTTACAGGTTTCCACTCCAGGGAAGATCCAGCTGGCATCCGGACCGGAGGACATCCCGTGGCGTCGACCAAGGAGGACCCCACCGGCCAGAGGAAGACCCAGTGACCGATACAGCGAGGACGGACGACCCATCTGCCGCCGCTGCAATCAACCCGGACATATGGAAAGGTACTGTTCTTTAAACGGGCACAACCTGGGGTAGAGGGCCAACCCCCAGGAAAAAGATCACCAGGCCCATCGAACTGGCGCGACAGATATGTGGGAGGACGTCCAGTCTTGCCTGTGGTACTGGATGGCATTCCCATGAGTGCCCTACTGGACACCGGGTCACAGGTCACCACCATCCCGTACGTGCTCTTCAAGCAGTACTGGAATGACTCGGATATTACCCGCTACCCTGACGACGACTTGAGTATCATCGCCAGCAATGGTCAGCCCGTGCCACAGATCGGATTTAAAGAGGTGACCATCAAAATTGGTAGAGTCGAACTGGCCGCACAGGGACTGATCATTGTAGATATTGACAAACATGAGAGTCACCCAAAAATAACTCTAGGAACTAATGTAATTGAAAATTGTCTTGCAGAGGTGATTTTCCTTTTACAGCAGGTTGCCAAGAATGCCAGCTCCGGCGAGCAGCGGGTGCTCCAGAAAGAGATCCGGGCACTGATGCAACGGCAACAAGTGGAACTCTCCGGCGGTGAGATTGGTAGCGTAAGAATGTGTGACCCTTTTCCTATTGCCATGCCCCCAAAAAGTGAAATGATGATTTGGTGCCGGGCAGCTATTGGTCTGAGAGGTAGAGATTACCAGGCAATGGTAGAACCAGTTTACTCAGACAGTAGGCCCACCATTTTGACAGCACGGGGGGTGGTCAATGTACGCCATGGGAGGGTGCCCGTTCGCATAATAAATATCGGGGAGAGGGAAGTGTACCTGCCCCGGTATGCCACGCTAGCCAAATTATATACCACTAATCAAAATTCTATACAATCTGTGGAACCCTTGCCTCCATCTCACCCGGAGGAAGGTAACGGCTCTAAGAAAGACATGGAGGACTGGTGTCAGCAACTACATTTGGGTACTGATTCCACTCCCTCACATCAGAAACAAGGAGTCTATCGGGTGGTTCAAGAGTATGAGAGAGTGTTTAGTAAACACCCGTTAGACTTCGGGCGAGTCAAGGGGGTAGAACACCGCATCCCCACGGGAGATCATCCTCCCATAAAAGAGAGGTATCGACCCGTACCCCCTGCACATTACCAACACGCCAAGGGGATGCTTAGAGACATGAAGGAGGCTGGGGTAATCCGGGATAGCTGTAGCCCCTGGGCAGCCCCACTAGTTTTAGTCAAAAAGAAAGACAACACCATGAGGATGTGTGTAGATTACCGGAAAATCAACCGTATCACACACAAGGATGCGTACCCCTTACCAAGGATAGAGGAGTCATTGGCTGCTTTAAGATCTGCTAACTTCTTCTCTACCTTGGATCTCACTAGCGGGTACTGGCAGGTTCCTGTAGCAGAGGCGGACCGGGAGAAGACCGCATTCACCACCCCGATGGGACTTAGTGAGTTCACCTGCATGCCGTTCGGACTCTGCAACGCCCCAGGAACCTTCCAACGATTAATGGAGTGCTGTCTGGGCCACAGAAACTTCGAGACGGTCCTGTTGTACCTGGACGATGTCATCGTATACTCCAAAACTTATGAGGACCACCTGAAACACCTGGCGGAGGTGTTCGAAGCTCTGGCGAGTTACGGCCTAAAGGTGAAACCCTCCAAGTGTCACCTCCTGAAACCAAAGGTGCAATACCTGGGACACGTGGTGAGCGCTGACGGAGTGGCTCCCGACCCCGATAAGATCACCGCAATTAAGGGATGGCCAAGCCCCTCCAGCGTAAAAGAAGTGCGGCAGTTCCTAGGGTTGGTAGGCTACTACCGAAGGTTTATTCCCGGTTTCACCAAAAAGGCAGCGCCTATGCAGGACCTCCTGATAGGCCAGTCCCGGAAGGCCAAGAACCAGAAGCCGCCCTTCAAATGGGAAGAGCTAGAAGAAGAGTCCTTCCGCCAGCTGAAGATGGCCCTCACGGGGGATGAAATCTTGGCGTACCCAGACTATAGCCAGCCCTTCATCCTCTACACCGACGCCAGTAACATCGGGCTAGGAGCCGTACTATCCCAGATTCAGCAGGGGAGAGAACGAGTGATCTCCTATGCCAGCCGAAAACTGCGACCCACCGAAAGGAACCCCGAGAATTACAGCTCATTTAAGCTAGAGTTCCTGGCCGTGGTATGGGCAGTCACCGAGCGCTTTAGGCATTACCTCGCTTCTTCCCGGTTCACCGTATACACGGATAACAACCCGTTGATACACCTGGACACGGCAAGACTCGGTGCCCTGGAGCAGAGGTGGATGGCCCGTCTGTCCAACTACGAGTTCACAATCAAATACCGGGCAGGACGCTCCAATACTAACGCGGATGCCCTGTCCAGGATGCCCAACCTGCCGGACGAAGGAGAAGATCCGGAGGGACTGGAAGAAGTTGAACTCCCTGCGTTCCACCGTCATGGGACTATCCAGTATTCCCACCGGGTAAGGGGTAAACAGGCTGCTACGTTGAACCCCTTACCCCACTACAACTGGGCGGAAACGCAAGACAGCGACCCTGCCGTCCGACTGGTGAAGGAGATGCTGACTCGCCCGGAGGCTAGCCTGGAATCAGACGCTCCAGAGGAAGCCAAACAACTATGGGCAGAGAAGAGTCGACTGTTCCTTTACAAGGGGAAGTTGTGCCGCAGAATGGTTAACTCCAGGACGCATGAACTACTCTGGCAAGTAGTGGTGCCACGAAGAGACGCAGCCATGGTGATGGAGGCATACCACGACGGAGCTGGACACTTCGGGTGGAAAAAGCTGGAGTTCCTGCTGCGCGAGCGGTTCCACTGGGTAGGCATGAGGGGAACCATCGAGAAGTGGTGCAGAGACTGTGGCCCGTGCAATCTGAGAAGGAAGGACCGGGCCAGCCAGAAGACTCCCCTGCAGTCCATCGTCACCCGGCAACCGTTGGAACTGGTAGCCTTGGATCATGTAAAACTGACCCCCAGCAGAAGTGGCTACGTCTACGCGTTAACCATCGTGGATCATTACTCCCGGTTTCTGGTTGTCGTCCCCGTCAAGGACTTAACGGCTCGAACAGCAGCTAGAGCCTTCCAGCAGCACTTTTGCCGTCCACACGGGTACCCGGACCAAGTGCTGACGGACCAGGGACCTGCCTTTGAAGCGGAGGTCTTCCAGGAATTCTGCAATCTGTATGGCTGCCGGAAGATAAGGACGACACCCTACCATCCGCAAACTAATGGACTTTGTGAGAAAATGAACCAGGTGGTAATGGATCTTCTAAAAATGTTGCCCCTGGAAGAACGCAGTCTGTGGCCTGAGAAGTTGCCCGATCTGGTGGACCTATACAACCACATCCCGGTAGGTTCCACCAACTGTACCCCGGCTTACCTAATGAGGGCAAGACCTGGTAAGTTACCTGTTGACCTGGAAATGGGAGTCCTGACGCCCGAGGACACTTCACCAGAAACAGACTGGGACACAGAGAGGCAGCAGCAGTACCGGAAAGTACAGGAGAGCGTGGAGCGAAGTCTCTGTCAGGCTAGGGAAAGACAAGAGAAGACTTACAACCAGTATGCTCCCGCTGTTCCCCTGGTACCCGGAGAGCAGGTCTTGAAGAGGAAGAGACGGCTCCACAAGTTGGACGACCAGTGGGAGAAGGACCCGTACACCGTACTGCCCTCAAGCCATGAGAACCCGAAGGTCTGTACCATCAGTAAAGACGGAGGGGAAACCACAGCCATTGTATCCCGGGACCACCTGAAGAAGTGCCCCGAACAACTGAGGAACCCTGAGGAGGAACAGGAAGACCATCGACCCGTGGAAGAAAGGGAAGATATGGTTAGTACCGTGCTCGGGGACTTCCCTCGGTCTTGGACTCAAGTCAATGGTGCAGTTGTGGTACCCGTACTCACCTTCCTCCAACCATCATCCCAAGAACCTACGGAGCAACGGGTAGAGCTGGAAGAGCAGCCGGTCCAGGAGGCAGAAGACTCCACCCAAGCGGAACAGGAGAATCCACCCTCTGCTTATAGTGAGCCTGCCGTACCCCTAGTGAGACAAAGAGCCGGTAGACAGCTGCCCAGTTTACCCTTGACAGCTCCTACACCCTGTAGTTCAGGGCCAGACAGTCAGCTCCGTAGGTCCACTAGGGCCACTAGAGGCCAGTTACCCGCACGTTGGAGGATCTAAATGTTTAAGTTGTTTTACAATGTTTACCTGTTTATTGTTGCTTGTGTGTAATTTTGTGTTTCTAGTTGTTTTTAGGAGTCTTCGGTGGATTTACCGGGAATCCTTTGTATATAGTTGGAGCGTAACCCAGGATGGACTAGAGACTGTTAAGGACTCGGGGTAGGACAGACCCCTACCTGGTTACGTCTCCCTGTGTTGGTGAAATGGACACCTTTGCTTTTCTTCAAAGACTGCACCCGGTTGCGGACATCCGTGACCATCTTATTGTGTTTCCTTATTGTATTTTATTGTTCTTTGATATACCTTGTTATATTTTTCTAAAAAGTGTTTAGTCCCGGAGTACTAAATTTCACTAGGGGGGAGTGTGACACCCCAGGGGTCTGGTTGTCACAGTGATAGAGATATTACGTCTGAGAGCAGGTGGGAGGTCCTTTGGTCAGGGATCCTGTGCATGCCACACCTCCTGCCCAGCCTTGGGAGGGGAAGAACTTCCCCTGTATAAACCCGGGGCTGAGGCAGGGTTAGTGAGTCCAGGAAGAGTAGAGACAAGAGCAGCATAGGAAGCAGCAGAGTCACAAGGAGTCAGGGGCTGGCAGCTAAAGAGCTCGCCCTGACTAAGAAGATTCTTTACCGGACCCGGAGTCCGAGGCTGTGGGGACTAACTTCTACCCAGCAGCAGAATCCGTCAGGCAGGGGATTTCAGGTCCCCTGGCCCAGAAGCCCGAAGGCCCGGTCACACGCGTGGGACCAGCACCGCCATCGTGGAGCGGAAGCCATTAGAAGGCCCCGAGTCACCGGCCATACGGGTGAGCACCACACGGTACACTCAGGGACGTGGGCTACTTACATCAGCTTCTAGCAAGGTAGCCAGAAGAGTACAGTCAGCTTGGGAGGCCTACAACTACGCCTGGCCAGGGGAGATCCCAGCTGCTCAAGGACTGACCAGGCCCCGTTCGCTAGCAAGTACTCCGGGAGGGTCTATCGTTGTTACCAGTAAAGACCCTGAACGCTACCATACCGTCTCTGAGTGGTTCCTGCTACCCCCATCATCCACGTCGGCTGCCCTGAGGCCATACCCCTCCCGTTGGGGGTTATACTATCACGCTGCACCATCCTTCCACCGGCCTCAGCGGTCTGCCCTGCAGCAGCAGCCCCCTGGCTGCATTCAACGGGTGGCGTAGTCATCAACCATTTTCTACCGCTAACAGACTGCCGTCCAGTTTGACTCCCTGGGCACGGACCGGGTCACCGCCACGAGACTACAACCCTAAACAGATCCGGCTCCGGGTAAGCTCCCGCGTGCGCAACGCAGCGCGACACAGGCCCAGGGGCGCGTCACTTCCATCTCTTCTCGTGTGGCTGGCTTGTGCATCTCCTCCATCCTATAACAAGTTAATCCCCAACATTCTTATCATCTCAAATGCCAGGTCCTTATTTATAATTGTACGTATATCCATATATGTTGCTGCTTGGCTTCATTAGCCACCTTTGTAATGGCCCACAATTTGTACATGATTGTTGTTTGTTCTATGTTTGTTTATAGTTGGTTTGTCTGGTAAGTCTTTTATGTTTATGTTTGTATTGTCATTATTGGTCACACTTTTATGCACATTTGGTGACTTTCTGACTCCAATCACATTTTTCATCTTGCTCTTTGGCCTGGCCAGGCACTTTCCTTGATCAGGGCCAGCCCTCTTTTCTTTGTACCGGTAATTTTTTGTAGCGGACGCGCTACTTCCGGGGGTATACATGTTCTTTGCGTTCTATCTTCCCCGGGAATGCCAGCTTCTTTCCTGTTGTGGCCATCCCAGGGGACTGCATCCCTCTTGATCTCTGAGGGGGCGGTTTCCAAAACCGGATATGATCTTTTACCTAGTTCCGGTTGCGTTCCACCATAGCGTCTGGGTGGAACGCATGAGAGATAGGAAGGGGCGGCGGTTCGCCGACCGGATATGACGTCTTATCCAGTTCCGGTTGCGTCACATCACAGCACGTGGGCGGTACGCTGTGGAAATAGGAAGTTACCGTCCGATTTGCCACGATGCTGGAGAGATTTTCTGAGGGCTCTATTCTCACCTGAAGGGAATCACACTAAATTGGATAGATTATTTAATGTACACATGTGTTCACTGACAACATACCCCTGACGAAGCTGCGGTCTAGCAGCGCAACGCGTAGGGTCTTTGGTGCCAACAGGTAACTATGTCAATTTATTATTTTTGATTTATCCCTTGACTACTCAGGAGTGCCCGTTTTGCCATACATGATTTAACTCATGATCCGATGTCGTACCTTACGTGGGATGACACTTTCTGGTAAATGCTGATACTATACGGGCCCCTAGTGCTAGCAGGTTATCACTCCCACTCATTCCTTCATTCCTTAATCTATTATGATGTATAGTCTGATTATTTGGGAATGCCTGGTCCATTACCTATGTTTAGTCTAGTGGTGCTGTGCTACCCTCCACTAGGGCGACATAGCTTGGTTAAAAACCATTATTGTATTATGAGATATTAAAATTGATATATATTATACCTGTGGCCTAAGGGGGGATTTATTGCTTTGGAACACTATTATTGTTCTTCCCCCATGAACATTGTTATGCCTTGTCTGTTTTTAAATGTTTTTATTTTTTCTTGTGTTGTCAGTGTGTAATCATGTAATAAAGATTTTTTCATTTTTCTAATATTGGGTGTGCACGGTTGTATATCCTGAGTCTTTTTTCTTCCAAACTATATTATACAATTATATCAGGTTACTGTAGCACCCCGTTTTGCTTACTATTCTATAGCAGTGCCCACCTCCTTGCAAAGGATATTCCTGTGTCTTCCGTGCGCAGTGTCATCAAGAAGTGTAAAGCCCATGGCACTGTGGCTAACCTCCCTAGATGTGGACGGAAAAGAAAAATTGACGAGAGATTTCAACGCAAGATTGTGCGGATGGTAAATAAAGAACCTTGACTAACATCCAAATAAGTTCAAGCTGCCCTGCAGTCCGAGTGTACAACAGTGTCAACCCGTACTATCCATCGGCGTCTGAATCAAAAGGGACTGTATGGTAGGATACCCAGGAAGACCCCATTTCTTACCCCAAGACATAAAAAAGCCAGGTAGGAGTTTGCCAAAACTTACCTGAGAAAGCCTAACACGTTTTGGAAGAATGTTCTCTGGTCAGATGAGACAAAAGTAGAGTTTTTTGGGAAAAAGCATCAACATAGAGTGTACAGGAAAAAAAAGAGGCATTCAAATAAAGAACATGGTCCCTACAGTCAAACATGGCGGAGGTTCCCTGATGTTTTGGGGTTGCTTTGCTGCCTCTGGCACTGGACTGCTTGACCGTGTGCATGGCGTTATGAAGTCTAAAGACTACCAACAAATTTTGCAGCATAATGTAGGGCCCAGTGTGTCCTGCTGGAAGACCCATGGCCTCTGAGGGAGACCCAGCTGGGTCTCCCTCAGAGGCCATGGGTCTTCCAGCAGGACAATGACCCAAAACACACTTCCAAAAGCACTATAAAATGGTTTGAGAGAAAGCACTGGAGACTTCTAAGGTGGCCAGCAATGAGTCCAGACCAGAATCCCATAGAACACCTGTGGAGAGATCTCAAAATGGCAGTTTGGAGAAGGCACCCTTCAAATATCAGGGACCTGGAGCAGTTTGCCAAAGAAGAATGGTCTACAATTCCAGCAGAGCATTGTGAGAAACTCATTGATGGTTACCGGAAGCGGTTGTTCCCAGTTATTTTGGCTAAAGATTGTGCAACCAAGTATTAGGCTGAGGGTGCCAATACTTTTGTCTGGCCCATTTTTGGAGTCTTGTGTGAAATGATCAATGATTTGATTTTTGCTTCATTCTCTTTTGTGTTTTTTGCTTGCAAGCAAATTAAATGAAGATAATAATACCAAAGAATTTGTGATTGCAATCATTTTCAGGAAGAAACTGAGTATTATCTGACAGAATTGCAGGGGTGCCAATACTTTTGGCCAGCACTGTACATTACATTACTGATCCTGAGTTACATCCTGTATTATACTCCAGAGCAGTACTCACTATTCTGCTGGTGCAGTCACTGTGTACATACATTACATTACTGATCCTGAGTTACATCCTGTATTATACTCCAGAGCTGCACTCACTATTCTGCTGGTGCAGTCACTGTGTACATACATTACATTACTGATCCTGTACTGATCCTGAGTTACATCCTGTATTATCCTTCAGAGCTGCACTCACTATTCTGCTGGTGCAGTCACTGTGTACATTTACATTACTGATCCGGTACTGATCCTGAGTTACATACTGTATTATACTCCAGAGCTGCACTCACTATTCTGCTGGTGCAGTCACTGTGTACATACATTACATTACTGATCCTGAGTTACATCCTGTATTACACCCCAGAGCTGCACTCACTATTCTGCTGGTGCAGTCACTGTGTACATACATTACATTACTGATCCTGTACTGATCCTGAGTTACATCCTGTATTATCCTTCAGAGCTGCACCCACTATTCTGCTGGTGCAGTCACTGTGTACATACATTACATTACTGATTCTGTACTGATCCTGAGTTACATCCTGTATTATACCCCAGAGCTGCACTCACTATTCTGCTGGTGGAGTCACTGTGTACATACATTACATTACTGATCCTGAGCTACATCCTGTATTATACTCCAGAGCTGCACTCACTCTTCTGCTGGTGCAGTCACTGTGTACATACATTACATTACTGATCCTGAGTTACATCCTGTATTATACTCCAGAGCTGCACTCACTATTCTGCTGCTGCAGTCACTATGTACATACATTACATTACTGATCCTGTACTGATCCTAAGTTATATCCTGTATTATACTCCAGAGCTGCACTCACTATTCTGCTGGTGCAATCACTGTGTACATACATTATATTACTTATACTGTACTGATCCTGAGTTACATCCTGTATTATACTCCAGAACTGCACTCACTATTCAGCTGGTGCAGTCACTGTGTATGTGGCGCCCCTGAGGGTTCGGTCGCCACAGGGGTATTGCATCTCAACCAGAGGTGTGGTACCTCACTCTCAGGTAAGGAAGGAGTATGGCTCAGGACCCTAACACCACCATTCACTGCACCACATTTCCAGGGGACAGGGCGAGATTGCTCCTACGGGAGAGCACAGTCCCTGGTCCCTGGCTGGAGTGGGGGGAACCACCTAGAGAGGGGGAGCCATGTAGTAGATGGGGTGGAGGAAGTAGAAAAGGGGAGCACTTGCCAGGAGCAGCATAAAAGGGGATGGAACCATCTAGAAGCAGACAGTCAGAGGAAGAGAAGTGACAGAGCAGGGGCTCTTCAGGAGCTCTGCTCCGGAGGCGGGCCTAGCCTGTGAGGCCCAGGACTGAAGGAGAAGGAGAGAGGAGCAAGGAAGGCTCCAGAAGGATAGAGGGGATCCTAGGGGTACGGGCAGTGCTGGAGGCCACCCGTACGCCCGAATCTGCAGGCACGTGGAAGGATCAGGCCGCAGAGGGGAACGACCCCTTAACTAGTCAAGATACTGCAAGTCTAACTAGCAACTGGAGGTGGCTGTACTTTCAGGGTGCAGTTGCCCACCACCACAGTTAATACTCGCCGAAAAGGTGGCCACAGAGGGTCCAGGGGACTACAGGTCGCCCGCCAAGACCCGAGGCCACCGGATTGGGACACTGACTGTGAGGCGCAGGGCAGGAGGGAGAGAGCCAGCGCAGGAAGACGACTGAGGAAGGCACACAGAACGGGGTCTTGATAAATACTCTGGAAGTACCTGAGGGTGGACTGAACCCCTCCCTAAGTAAGCACGGAACGACGAGGGCCGTTACACGGGTCCCTGTAACTGCAACAACTGTGAGTAAAGACCCTGGGACTGCACTGCACTGACTCTGTGGTTATTACTGACACCCTGCACAACCACCATCATCCACACACTGCCCTGAAGCTAACTCTTCCTGTGGGGAGTTATACCACCCTGGCTGCAAAACCACCAGCTTCAGAGGACTGTTCCGCAGCGGCGGCCCCTATTGGCCGCATTCCACAGGTGGCGTAGTCGGACATTATAAAACCTATACATATAAATTCCCCTTGGATTGACCGCCCTGGGTCACGGACCGGGTCACCGCCACAGTGACTACAACCCCCAGAATCTACCGACCCGGCACCGGGTACCCCACGGCCCAGGGGGCGCGTTATGTACATATATTACATTACTGATCCTGAGTTACATGCTGTAGTATACTCCAGAGCTGCACTCACTATTCTGCTGGCGCAATCACTGTGTACATACATTATATTACTTATACTGTACTGATCCTGCGTTACATCCTGTATTATACTCCAGAGCTGCACTCACTATTCTGCTGGTGAAGTCACTGTGTACATACATTACATTACTGATCCTGAGTTACATCCTGTATTATACTCCAGAGCTGCACTCACTATTCTGCTGGTGCAGTCACTGTGTACATACATTACATTACTGATCCTGAGTTACCTCCTGTATTATACTCCAGAGCCGCACTCACTATTCTGCTGGTGCAGTCACTATGTACATACATTACATTACAGATCCTGTACTGATCCCGAGTTATATCCTGTATTATACTCCAGAGCTGCACTCACTATTCTGCTTGTGCAATCACTGTGTACATACATTATATTACTTATACTGTACTGATCCTGAGTTACATCCTGTATTGTACTCCAGAGCTGCACTCACTATTCTGCTGGTGCAGTCACTGTGTACATACATTACATTACTGATCCTGTACTGATCCTGAGTTACATCCAGTATTATACTCCAGAGCTGCACTCACTATTCTGCTAGTGCAGTCACTGTGTACATACATTACATTACAGATCCTGTATTGATCCCGAGTTATATCCTGTATTATACTCCAGAGCTGCACTCACTATTCGGCTGGTGCAATCTCTGTGTGCATACATTACATTACAGATCCTGTACTGATCCCGAGTTATATCCTGTATTATACTCCAGAGCTGCACTCACTATTCAGCTGGTGCAGTCACTGTGTACATACATTGCATTACTGAACCTGTACTGATCCTGAGTTACATCCTGTATTATACTCCAGAGCTGCACTCACTATTCTGCTGGTGCAGTCACTGTGTACATACATTACATTACTGATCCTGAGTTATATCCTGTATTATACTCCAGAGCTGCACTCACTATTCTGCTGGTGCAGTCTCTGTGTACATACATTACATTACTGATCCTGAGTTACATCCTGTATTATACTCCAGAGCTGCACTCACTATTCTGCTGGTGCAGTCACTGTGTACATACATTACATTACTGATCCTGAGTTATATCCTGTATTATACTCCAGAGCTGCACTCACTATTCTGCTGGTGCAGTCTCTGTGTACATACATTACATTACTGATCCTGAGTTACATCCTGTATTATACTCCAGAGCTGCACTCACTATTCTGCTGGTGCAGTCACTGTGTACATACATTACATTACTGATCCTGAGTTACATCCTGTATTATACTCCGGAGCTGCACTCACTATTCTGCTGCTGCAGTCACTGTGTACATATATTACATTACTGATCCTGAGTTACATCCTGTATTACACTCCAGAGCTGCGCTCACTATTCTATCAGCAAATTAGTAGCTTGCGTTATGTCTAGTGCAGAGACTTTGGAGCAGGTAATGACACAAATATCCAAAATTATAAGACCTTTGTGTGGAGCTTTGCCTCCTGCACTAGACATGACACATTTCTCAGTTTTGCCCGGAGAGCTCCTGTGAATAGTCTCCCATTCTTTGCTGCATTATGTTAATCTTATTAATTGCCTTTTTATGAGTAAATCACTATCTATACCGTTTTCAGCAGTGTAATATACAGCAGCGCAGGATTGCCCGAGAATCTGGATGTGAGCTGCTTTTTGACTTGGTAAATGAGCCACATGGGACCCGAATGAGCTGATTGTGATTGGCAGAGAAAACCACAGGATTTCTGTGGTTACAGAAATATCATAGCAGCCGATTATTAGTCCGACAGCGGACAGGAATTTGTTTTCAGACGTGACGGACAAGATGTTCGAGAGTTATTGAGGAGAACCGGTCATTACTGTTCAAGTGATAGAGAAGCCCCAGTACACAAGAATAGTGATCGGCGAGCACTAAAATACTCGGGTGCTCAACCCGAGCAACGAGCCCAATGTTAGTCTATGGGAAACTCGAGCATTTTTCCGGGAGCTTCCCCCGGCGGTCTGCAGATGGCCTAAAAATTGCCAAAATCGATGTGAACAGTGCTCAAATGACATGGGAACAGCATGGGGAAGACCCCGGGAAGCATTTCTGACTCCCAGATCACTGCTTTCAGCAACGTTTTCAGAGTATTATGCCACTTTTACGGACTCACAATATAGCATACAAAAACTAAACCAAAATGGATTTTCCTGGGAAATATGTTAAGGAACATCCTTTCCAGGGTAATTACTTGTATATAAGGCAAAATAAATAACCAAAACCAAAAATACCCCTCCACACCTTGGGCTATGTTCACAAGTAGAGTTTTTGATGCGTTTTTGCACTTTTGATTTGCTTTCAACCATGGCAAATGCATTCACCAAGAAATGTCATTTTAACATTTTACAACCTTATCTGGCCATGTGGTGTGTGAGATATCATCACACACATCGTGCTTCATTTATGGAGGGACTCCATAAGTCACAAAGCCTATTTTTATAGGGCCATTAGGTGGCCTTTACTATTCTTAAAGGGCCAGCAGTCGGCCCTCACTATTCTTAGAGAGCCATCAGCCGGCTATGTTTTATTGTTACCATTACTAAAGAGTGGGTCTCCTATACTGTTATTGCGTATGCAGTGACTGCCAGGGCTGCCCAAAATTTGGACGCACAGCAATTCCACTTTGAAAATTTGGACGTACCCCAATACCCCTTTGAAGAGACTTAGAGGAGGGCCTCCTGAAAACAATGTTCCCATTATTAGGAAGTAGGTCTCCCATTGTGATTACCTATGCAGTGAATGCAGGGGTTGCCAAAAATTTGGAGGCACTCCAATGCCCCTTGGAAGACACGTGGAGGTCAGAGGGCCTCCTGAAAACAATGTTCCCATTATTAGAAGGGGGTCTCCCATTGTGTTTGCCTATGCAGTGAATGCAAAGGCTGTCAAAAATTGTGAGGCACTCCAATGACTCTTGGAAGAGATGTGGAGGAGGGCCTCATAAAAAATGTTCCCATTAGAAGGGAGCGGGTCCCTATACTTGTAATGCCCATTCACTAAGTGTATGGGCTGACAAACATTTACCCCTGGGGGATATACATGAACATACTGTATTTTTTTTTTTTTACAGGCATCATAAACACCCTTTAAAAAAATTATGTGGGTGTTGCATAACGGACCACGGTCACCCTGGTAATATGGTGGTGGAGGATGAGGATGAGGAGAAGGAAGAGGACAAGAGCAAATAGCCAAAATCATGAAGCGTATACCCATGTCTGGGTGTGAAAAGGTGCATGGGAATACACCTCCCAAAAAAAGACACTGGATTTGAGTTTATGTTACGCTGCTATCATTCGGTGGTGTTGAGAAGTCTGGCCCAATCCAGCCCTTGTTCATTTTTATAAGAGTCAGCCTGTTAGCATTTTCAGTTGACAGGTGGATGCGGCCATCAGTTATGAATCCACCAGCGGCACTAAAAACACGCTTTGATAAAACGCTAGCGGCAGGGCAGGCCAGTTAATTATAAGGCACAGAGGAATCACGGAGGACATTGATACGGTCGGCAAGGTACTCCCTCAGCATCTTCCCAAACTTTGCACTCCTTGTGATAGTACCCCGCGCCTCAGGGCCTTTGAGATGGGAGGGGCTGAGAAAATTCTCCCAGAACTTTGACAGTGTTCCCCTGCCTCTGCTGGATTGTAGTTGTGTTTCTCTCGTCTGTACTCCTTGGTTGTCCAACGAACTGTGACCTTTGCCGCCAGCGTTTTCCGAAGGGAATTTTTTTAATAGTTCCACAGCAAAGGCCTTCTGATACTGCCCCATTCGGGTAGGATTTGAGAAACCACTGAACCACGAGGTTAAGCACATGGGCCAGCCATGGTACGTGTGTGAGCTCGCCTCGCCTCAGAGCCACCACCAGGTTCCGACCATTGTCACACACGACCATGCCTGGCTGTAGGCTCAGCGGTGTGAGCTACAGATCTGTCTGCTCTTTCAGAGCTGTCCACAACTCTTCAGCATTGTGCGGTTTGTCACCTAAGCATATTAGCTTCAGCACAGCCTGTTGCCGCTTGGCCGAGGCAGTGCTGCAGGGCTTCCAGCTTATGACTAATGTGGCCATTTCGGAGATGGAGGCTGAAGAGGAGGAGGAGGCTGAGGAGGATGAGGTGCAGGAGCTGTAGACTGTAGGGGCAACCCTGATTGACCGAGGGCCCGCAATCCTTGGCGTCAGGAGGACGTGTTCCGTCCCATGGTCCGACTGGGTCCCGGCTTCCACTATGTTAACCCAGTGTGCCGTCATTGAGATGTACCGTCCCTGCCCACAAGCACTTGTCCATGTGTCCGTGGTTAGGTAGACTTTCCCTGTAACTGCATTGTTGAAGGCACTGCTAATGTTTTCGGACACATGCTTGTGTAATGTGGGGATGGCACACCGGAAGAAATAGTGGCGGCTAGAGACCAAGTACCGAGGGACGTCCGCCGCCATCAGATTGCGGAATGCTTCTGTCTCCACGAGTCTAAAAGGCAACATTTCGAGCGCAAGAAGTTGTGAAATGTGGGAATTTAGTAGTGTGGCCTGTGGGGCGTTGGCTCCATATTTGGGCTTGCGTTCCAAGGACTGGGGTATGGACAACTGTACACTGCGCTGGGACAAGGACGTGCTTGCTGATGCTGCTACTTGAGAGTGTGCAACGACAGGTGCAGGGCAGGACGCATCTTTGCATGCACCATGGACAGGGGATTGGCTTCCATGCACAACAGTAGAAGAAGCAGTGGTGCCACCCGCAGACCCTGTTCCTGGACCGTGGGGTTTGGCCCACAAAGTCAGGTGCTTTGCTGCCATGTGCCTGATCATGCTGGTGGTGGTCAGGCTGCTAGTTTTTCCACCCCTGCTGATGCTGGCCTGGCAGGTGGTGCCAATGGCCTTTTTGGGGTTATCGGCAGAGTCTTTACAAAACAACCAGACTCGTGAAGACCTAACAGTTGTACTGACAACTTCCTTCACGTTGGTGTTACGGGGAACGGTTGCCTGCCTTCTGTCTGCGGCCACCACACTGCTTCTTCCTGCCTGTTGGGGTGCTCTGCCTCACCCTCCCCTGTGTGCTGCTGTCCTCGTTCTGCATGTCCTCTTGCCAGGTTGGGTCAGTTACTATATCATCCACCACCTCGCCTTCCACTTCCGCACCCTGGTCCTCCTCCTGACTTTCTGGCAATTGTGTCTCATCATTGTCTACCTCTTGTGACACATTCCCTCCATCTCCTTCGTGTGACCGTGGCTGCTCAAATATTTGGGCATCGCTACATGCGATCTCCTCTTGCCCCGCTTCAAGTGGACCGGGTGAGAGACCCGAATCTATAAATGGAAAAATGAACAGCTCTTCGGAATGTCCAAGTGTGGGATCAGTTGCGTTCGGGCACTCAGCATGGTGGGAGGAAGGAGGATCAGGCTGAGGAATATGCCGTCCAGATTCACGGCTACTGAGACTTGACCGTGTGGAAGACAGGGTGGTGGTGGTGGCAAAGTGACTGGAAGCATTATCCGCTATCCAACCAACAACCTTTTGACACTGCTCTGGGTTCAATAGTGGTGTGCTGCGGTCCCCTAGGAATTGGGACAGGAAGGTTGGACGAGAAGATATGGGTGTTTGTTGTGGCACAATTTCAGCTTGCCCACAGCCTTGTACTCGGCCTCTGCATGCACCATCACCATCATGTCCACTTCCCCGTCCCTTGCCACGCGCCGTGCCCATTTTAAATGGAGGACAATATCTTCCACGCTCACTACAAATGGCTGAATTTGGAGCAAAGTTATATGTAATCCGTGTTACGGAGAAACCACAGTTTTAAATACCTGGCCTGTAGTGCTGACACACCGAAAAAAAATTAGAATGGAGGCCAGAAATGGCAGAATTTTCTGAAAACGTATATGTGATCTGTTTGACGGAGAAAACACAATTTTAAATAGCTGGCCTGTAGGTAAATCACTCAACCATCTGCTCACTCTCTGTATCTTACTTCTCTTAGTCCCAGGTGATATTTCTCCTAATCCAGGACCCTCCAGTAATAACACCAACTCTTTCCCTGTTACATTCAGAAACCCTGCTAATCTCATTAATATTCCCTGCATATCTTCTGTCTCATTCATCTGTGCCCTTTCATGGGCAATCTCCTCCCTCTCATGTCCCGACTCTGCACTGAAGCTTTATAACGAAACATTGCTATGCGCCCTGGATGAAGCCGCACCTCCTACACAAAGAACAATTCGGCATAGATGGCTACAACCCTGGCACACACCTCAAACACGTCTTCTCCAGCGGTGTTCCAGGTACGTGAAAGGCTGTGGAGAAAATCTAATCTGCCCGAAGATTTCCTCCATTATAAATTTATGCTGAAAACATATAACTCTGCCCTTCACCTCTCCAAACAAACCTACTTTAACAACCTCATCATCTCACTTTCCAATAATCCTAAACGACTCTTTGACACGTTTCATTCTCTCCTCAATCAAACAGCACAGACCCCGATCACCAACCTCAGCGCTGACGATCTAGCCAATTATTTCAAAGAAAAAATTGACCATATCCGACAGGAAATTTTCTCCAATCACCAAATGTTATGCATGCTCTCCCCAGCCACATTGTATCTTGCTCACTTTCTGACTTCAAACAAGTCACGGTAGATGAAGTGATCAGGCTCCTTGCATCTTCTCGCCCTACCACCTGCACCAGTGACCCTATTCCCTCACATCTCCTTCAGTCCCTTGCTCCAGCTGTCACCATTCACCTAACTAAAATTTTCAACCTCTCCCTCTCATCTGGTATCTTTCCCTTCTTTCTTTTAAACATGCCAGCATACATCCATTACTTAAAAAACCATCCCTTGACCAAAAGTGCACGACCAACTACAGACCTGTTTCCAATCTTCCCTTTATCTCTAAACTCCTGGAACGCCTGGTCCATTCCCTTCTAATCCGCTATCTCTCAGACAACTCTCTTCTTGACCCTTTACAATCTGGTTTCCGCTCTTTACATTCTACTGAAACTGCCCTCACTAAAGTCTCTAATGATTTACTAACAGCTAAATCTAATGGTCACTGCTCCCTGCTGATTCTCCTGGATCTCTCTGCAGCATTTGACACTGTGGATCACCAGCTCCTCCTCACTATGCTCCGCTCTATCGGCCTCAAGGACACTGTTCTCTCCTGGTTCTCCTCCTATCTCTCTGACCGCTCCTTCTCTGTGTCTTTTGCCGGCTCCTCCTCCTCTCTCCTTCCTCTTACTGTCGGGGTTCCTCAAGGATCAGTCCTAGGCCCCCTTCTTTTCTCCTTATACACCGCTCCTATTGGACAAACAATCAGTAGATTCGGTTTTCAGTACCATCTCTATGCTGATGACACCCAATTCTACACCTCTGCTCCGGACATCACCACTGCATTACTACAAAAGACCAGTGATTGTCTTTCTGCTGTGTCTAACATTATGTCCTCCCTCTGTCTAAAACTGAATCTGTCAAAAACTGAACTACTCGTATTTTCTCCCTCCACTAACCGACCTGTGCCTGATATTGCCATTTCCGTTTGTGGCTCAACCATTACTCCCCAGCAACAAGCCCGCTGTCTTGGGGTCATTTTTGACTCAGATCTTTCCTTCACTCCTCACATCAAATCACTCGCTCGTTCATGTCATCTACACCTCAAAAACATCTCAAGAATCAGGACTTTTCTCACCTTTGACTCGGCAAAAACTCTTACTGTAGCTCTTATTCATTCTCGTCTGGACTATTGCAACTCTCTACTTATCGGACTCCCTCTTACTAAACTCTCCCCTCTCCAATCCGTCCTTAACGCAGCAGCCAGGATCATATTCCTCACCAACCACTACACCGATGCCTCTTCCCTGTGCCAGTCATTGCATTGGTTACCCATCCAATATAGAGTTCAATTTAAACTTATCACGCTTACCCACAAAGCGCTCCATGCTTCAGTACCCCCCTACATCTCCTCCCTTGTCTCAGTCTACCACCCTACACGTGCCCTCCGTTCTGCCAGTGACTTAAAACTAAAATCCTCCATAATCCGAACTTTTCTACACCTTGTGTGACACCTTTGCAGAAGAGTGCCTCTGTTTCAGAAAGACTGAGCTGCAATACCAGACACAGCCAGTATACAAAAGTGGCACAGTTTCAATGGGCTGAGCTGCAAGAGTCACATTGTTCAAGGGGCTGCAATACCAGACTTTACCTATGGACAAAAGTGGCGCTGTTCCTAGAAAAAAAATAAAGTAGACCTTATTTTTGATCTCATACTGACCATTTAAGACTTTTTTGATTTTTTTTTTCTATACACATGGTGCAGAATATTGCGCTTTTAATTAACCGCAACTCGCAGTCAGTGATAAGTAGGTGTAAAGATCTCTGTTTTCTGGTTTTATCTGGCGCCCATTTGTTTTCGGAAAGCAAAAGCGAATCCGACAGTGGACGATCGGACAGAACGGAGCCCTGACATCATGTAGCTGCTTCTGAAAGGTAGAAAAACAAAGAAAGGATCAAGGCTAAAACCCGTAATGAAAGGAAATTTCCATACATTGCGCTGATCTTCTGTTTATCTGACCGGCATTGGGGTTTATCAAAGTCACTTCAGACCATGGGCCATAAAACAAAACTGCGGAATGATGTAAAACTTATGGAAAAGTTCTAAAATGAGTTTGTAATTTGGTAAATTGGAACCACATTGGGTTGTGTTGGACGCTCCGGCAGCTCCGCGGCTGTTATGTTGTGCCCCGCGTTATATGATGTTTCCAGTAATAAAACTTTGAAAGCTCCGTTGTTCTATTAAACTCTGTCATTTGTCATTATTTTTGTAGAAATTGCTCTTTTTTAAAAAACTTTTTTGTTATTTTCTCTCACAATGTTTTTTAAAAATGGTCAATTATCTGCAATGTGATGGTTCACAGCTACACCCCTGTTATATTTCCCTAAGTGTGTCATCTAGATTCCAGACTGCTAACAGATATCATAAAAGGGGTTGTCCATTTTTATAGAGAGTCTCTTTTTTTTTTCAGAAGGGTCATTCAAAAATTTGATTATCACAGGATCCTGGTTCCCCAATCAGTCAGCAGTACTCTATAAATCACAAGTATTTAATCTCCCTGCAGCACCCCCAAAGGGAAGATAAGGTATTACATAGTGTTATAAAAATAACAGACTGTCCATTTAGTATGGCGGATCCTCCAGAGCGGGGGGAGGGGGTAATTCTCTACCTGCCCTACAATCTGGTCAATTAATGGATGTCCTGAATGGACCTAATTTGGGGGTAATAAACTAGAAAAACCCTTTCATGTACAATAAAAATTTGGTTACATCGTCCTTGAAAAGTCTTCTCAATGATTCTTCAGTGCTTTTCACATTGATGTGATACTTTGTTTCAGATGTTTTAGAATTTAGACTCTCACAATTTATACGAAAAATGACAAATTCTAGAGATTACCCAGAAATCTGAAATAAATTAAATCATGTATAATAATGACATTTAATTACAGATCTATGTACACTTCACAGATGGAGAATTATATTATTTTTAATCAGTTAAAAAGATTAAGTTTCAGCTTGTGGTTTATGCAAATCTATCTATCTATTATCTATCTATTATCTATATATTATCTATCATCTATTTATCATCTATCTATTATCTATCTATTATCTATCTATTATCTATTATCTATCATCTATCTATTATCTATCTATTATCTATCTATCATCTATCTATTATCTATCTATTATCTATCTATTATCTATCATCTATCTATTATCTATCTATTATCTATTATCTATCATCTAATTATTATCTATCTATCATCTATCTATTATCTATCATCTATCTATTATCTATCATCTATTATCTATCTATTATCTATCTATCTATTATCTATCTATTATCTATTATCTATATATTATCTATCATCTATCTATTATCTATCTATTATCTATTATCTATCAATTATCTATCTATCATATATCTATTATCTATCTATTATCTATCTATTATCTATCATCTATCTATTATCTATTATCTATAATCTATCTATGATCTATCTATTAGCTAGCATCTATTTATTATCTATCTATTATCTATCATCTATTATCTATCTATTATCTATCATCTATTATCTATCTATTATCTATTTATTATCTATTATCTATCTATTATCTATCTATTATCTATCTATTATCTATCTATTTATTATCTATCTATTATCTATTATCTATCATCTATTATCTATCTATTATCTATCTATTATCTATCTATCTATTATCTATCTATTATCTATCATCTATCTATCATCTATCTATATTATCTATTATCTATCATCTATTATCTATCTATTATCTATCTATCTATTATCTATCTATTATCTATCTATTATCTATATATTATCTATCATCTATCTATTATCTATTATCTATCTATTATCTATCTATTATCTATATATTATCTATCATCTATCTATTATCTATCTATTATCTATTATCTATTATCTATCGATTATCTATCTATCATCTATCATCTATCTATTATCTATTATCTATCATCTATCTATCTATCTATTATCTATTATCTATCATCTATCTATTATCTATTATCTATCATCTATCTATTATCTATCTATTATCTATCATCTATTATCTATCTATCTATTATCTATCATCTATCTATTATCTATCTATTATCTATCTATTATCTATCATCTATCTATCATCTATCTATTATTTATCTATTATCTATCTATCATCTATCTATCATCTATTATCTATCCTCTATTATCTATCATCTATCTATCTATCATCTATCTATTATCTATTGTCTATCTATTATCTATAATCTATCTATTATCTATCTATTATCTATCTATCTATTATCTATCTATTATCTATCATCTATCTATTATCTATCATCTATCTATTATCTATCTATTATCTATCATCTATCTATTATCTATCTATCTATTATCTATCATCTATCTATCATCTATCTATTATCTATCTATTATCTATCTATCATCTATCTATTATCTATCTATCTATCATCTATCTATTATCTATCTATTATCGCTCATCTATCTATTATCTATCTATTATCTATTATCTATCAATTATCTATCTATCATCTATCTATCATCTATCTATTATCTATCTATTATCTATCTATTATCTATTATCTATCATCTATTATCTATCTATTATCTATCTATTGTCTATCTATTATCTATAATCTATCTATTATCTATCTATCTATTATCTATCTATTATCTATCATCTATCTGTTATCTATCTATTATCTATCTATTATCTATCATCTATTTATTATCTATCTATTATCTATCATCTATTTATTATCTATCTATTATCTATTATCTATCATCTATTATCTATCTATTATCTATCTATTATCTATCTATCTATTATCTATCTATTATCTATTTATTATCTATCTATTATCTATTATCTATCATCTATTATCTATCTATTATCTATCTATTATCTATCTATCTATCATCTATCTATTATCTATCTATTATCTATCATCTATCTATTATCTATCTATTATCTATCTATTATCTATATATTATCTATCATCTATCTATTATCTATCTATTAGCTATTATCTATTATCTATCGATTATCTGTCTATCATCTATCTATTATCTATTATCTATCTATTATCTATCTATCATCTATTATCTATCTATTATCTATCATCTATCTATTATCTATCTATTATCTATCTATTATCTATCGATTATCTATTATCTATCTATTATCTATCTATCATCTATCTATCATCTATCTATTATTTATCTATTATCTATCTATCATCTATCTATCATCTATTATCTATCATCTATTATCTATCTATCTATCTATTATCTATCTATTATCTATCTATTATCTATCTATTATCTATCATCTATCTATCATCTATTATCTATCATCTATTATCTATCATCTATCTATTATCTATCTATTATCTATCTATCTATTATCTATCTATTATCTATCATCTATCTATTATCTATCTATTATCTATCATCTATCTATCATCTATCTATCTATTATCTATCTATTATCTATCTATTATCTATCATCTATCTATTATCTATCTATTATCTATCTATTATCTATCGATTATCTATTATCTATCTATTATCTATCTATCATCTATCTATCATCTATCTATTATTTATCTATTATCTATCTATCATCTATCTATCATCTATTATCTATCATCTATTATCTATCTATCTATCATCTATCTATCTATTATCTATCTATTATCTATCTATCTATTATCTATCTATTATCTATCATCTATCTATTATCTATCTATTATCTATCATCTATCTATTATCTATCTATTATCTATCATCTATCTATCATCTATCTATCTATTATCTATCTATTATCTATTGTCTATCTATTATCTATCTATCTATCATCTATCTATTATCTATTATCTATCTATCATCTATCTATTATCTATCTATTATCTATCTATCTATTATCTATCATCTATTATCTATCTATTATCTATTATCTATCATCTATCTATTATCTATCTATTATCTATCATCTATCTATCATCTATCTATTGTCTATCTACTATCTATAATCTATCTATTATCTACAGTGGCATGTAAAAGTGCACCCCTGGTCAAAATTATTGTTATTGTGAACAGTTAAGCAAGTTGAAGATGAAATGATCTCTAAAAAGCCTAAAGTTACAGATGACACATTTCCTTTGTATTTTAGGCAAAATATGTATATATATATGTTTTCATAATTTACATTTTGAAAATTACAAAAAGGAAAACGGGCTGATGCAAAAGTTTTGGCACCCTGCATGGTTAGTACCTAGTAGCACCTCATGTTGCAAGTATCACAGCTTGTAAACACTTTTTGTAGCCAGACAAGAGTCTTTCAATTCTTCCTTGAGGGATTTTCATCCATTCTTCCTTCTATTTTGAGGTCTGGCCACAGATTTTCAATGATGTTCAGATCAGGGGATTATGAGGGCCATTGTAAAACCTTCAGCTTGTGCCTTTTAAGGTTGTCTATTGTGGATTTTGACTAGTGTTTAGGATCATAATCCATTTGTAGAAGCCATCCTCTTCATCCTCTTTTCAGCTTCAGCTTTTTTCTGGAGCAACTCTAGTGTAACTGTATCCGGCGTATGCAGCACGGGGGACTCTTGAGCAGAAGGGAGGGGGGGTGCCTCAGTGCCAGCATCCGTCCCCCCCAGCATCAGGCCCCGCCGCAAGTGGACCAATTACCAAAAGTGGGAATCTCCATCCACAGACTGAACTACAGGAATTGAAAGAACAATTCAAACCCCTAACAACAGCCCTGCTGGAATCGACCAAAACCTCTGAACGGGTGATAGACTCAGATAGGACCTTTAACCTATGGAGAGTGAACTAAGTCCTGATGCTCCAGAGTTTGTACCAAGGAGTACAGATGAAGTCCAATTCAGATCTGATGACCGAACACCGGCCCCTGAAGTGACCGATCGACATTCAGGAGAAGCGGAATTACCAGACCATGTGGAAACAAGCGACTCAGGAGAAGTACAGGAACTTACAGAGGCAGCTCCAAGAGTATCTGAGGAAGCACGTGAAATGAGTGTGGTGGAAGAAACTTCTGTGACCGAAGAACCCGTGGTCTCTGAGGAGCAACCCACCAGGAGGATGTCGACTCGAGAAGTGAGGAGGCCTGTGATGCTGACATATGAGACACTTGGTGAACCGAGTCAAGTGCCAAGGACTGTGGACTGGAAACAGGTATCTCTGCCTGCAGACCAGGTAAGCCCACTTGAGTGGTATTCACCACCGAGAGGCAGTATGGAAGATGTTGCCTACTGGAAAGACTTGCTTTCATGCTTTGATTTTCCTTAAAAGACTTTGCAGAAACAAAGAACTGTTAAAGCATAGAGAGAGAGCTGGTTGAAGACGTACGAAAATCTCCAGCTGAAGAGATGCTGATTGTTTTAATTGTGTTAATTGTTTATTTCTTACAGGCATCCTACAAGAAAAAGGTCGTAAGATTAGGTTTTTATCAATGTTTATGAACGTTATACCTATTTCGCAGTGCCAATTTGTATATAAAGTTATCCTTTTTTCTCCACTGTCTCAGAATTGGTCAGATTGACCAATTAAAACGAATATCGAGGACGACATTCAAAAAGGAGGGAAGAGTGTGACATGCAGAAGTAACACAAGCACATGAGACAGAAAGTGTTGTGCTCCAGCAGCATCCAGCAACTAGAGGGGTTAACACAGTCACAGTAGACAGGGAGGGTTTTAGCAGAGCCCCAGGGGGATTGTGGGGAAGTTGTTTACTGTCTGGCTGGAGCCGAAGAGAAAGGTGGTGTGTGTGTCCTGTGTCTCACAGAAGTGCCCCTGCAAGTGAAAAGGATTCAAGTCAGGAGTGAAGCTAAGCACCGGTCAGGTAGAGTTCCTGAACTAGCAGTGCAGAGTATTGTCAGGCAGAAAGATAAGGACTGGAGGAAATGGTGTCAAAAGGATCATCTCCCTCAGCAAACCCTCCCCCCTCCTCCATCTCACTGTGCTGTAAAGAATGCTGTGTTCATTAATGTGCCTTTGCATTAGAACTGTGCTGTTCTGTACTACTGGGAAGACTGTGAACTGCTGTGCTGCTAAGGAAACTGTACTGTTTGTCACTGGAGCCTGTTGCTCATAAGACTTAACTTGCACTGGCTGCGCGGCTTCTTATTAAATGCTACTGTTCTACCGTTTATGAGGACTCTTGTAAAGTGTGTCTGGTCAGCAAGTGAAACAACCTATGTGTCTGTGTCTGAGGGTCAATACCCCTGTGTGCCTGAGAGAAGCTGCAGCACATGGTCTATGGTCGTCCTGAGTAACGATTCCCCCAGGATTCCAAAGAATTCATGTAACCTGTCTTGCCCCTATCTGAACCTAGCGGCGTGCGTTTAACATTTTCTTATGTTGACTTTTCCATGAAGGCCATATTTGTGCAGGTGTCTCTGAACAGTAGAACAATGTACCACAACTCCAGAGTCTGCTAAGTCTTTCTGAAGGGCTTTTGCAGTCAAGCGGGGGTTCTGATTTGCCTCTCTAGCAATCCAACGACCAACTCTCACTGACATTTTGCTTTGTCTTCCAGACCTTATCTTGACCTCCACTGTTCCTGGTAACTTCCATTTCTTAATTGCATTTCTAACTGAGGAAAGGGAAACTTCAAAACACTTTGCTATCTTCTTATAGCCTTCTCCTGATTTGTGGGCCTCCACCATTTTCAGAGAACTAGGTAGCTGCTTAGAAGAACCCGTGGCTGCTGTTTTTGGCACAAGGTTAGAGAAGGCTGGGTTTTTATAAAGCTAGAAATTTGCATCACCGGCCTTTCCTAACAATAATAGTGAACAAGCCATAACCCCAACAGGCTAATTAAGGTCCGAAACCTTGGTCAAAGTCATCCGAGCACACAAGTCTCCAAGGGTGCCCAAATTTTTGCATCGGCGTTTTTCCTTTTTGGAATTTTTGAAATGTAAAAAAATGGCAAAAATTTTTTTTTTTTACCTAAAATACAAACGAAATGTGTCATCTTTAACTTTAGGCCTTTTAGAGATAATTTTATCTTCAACTTCCTTCACAATAACAGTAATTTTGACCACGGATGCCCAAACATTACATCTCCCTCTATCTATCTATTATCTATCTATTTATTTATTTTATATATATCGTCTTTTTTATAACTGTATGTGTCTCATATCTCTCTATTTATCTTTCTGTAATCTTTGTCTAGTTTCGTTCCTGAAATACATCATTATTGAAAAAGGTGATTGCAGCAGCAAACGACAGAATGTTAGTGCTGAGATTCCTCATGGATGCTGCCAGAAGCTGGTGTCTGGCTAAGCATCACGTCAGCAGCAGGTCATAATAGCCAGTGAGACTCGACAAAGTAAAAATATTATCTTTCTTTCTATCTACAGCGGGGAAAATAAGTATTTGATACGCTGCCGATTTTGCAAGTTTTCCCACCCACAAAGAATGGAGAGGTGTTTAATTTTTTTCGCAGGTACACTTCACCTGTGAGAGACAGAATCTAAAAAAAAAATCCAGAAAATCACATTGTATGGTTTTTACATAATTAATTTGCATTTTATTGCATGAGATAAATATTTGATACAATAGAAGAATAGAACTTAATATTTGGTACAGAAACCTTTCTTTGCAATTACAGAGGTCAGATGTTTCCTGTAGCTCTTGACCAGGTTTGCACACACTGCAGCAGGGATTTTGGCCCCCTCCTCCATACAGATCTTCTCCAGATCTTTCAGGTTTCTGGGCTGTCGCTGGGCAACATTGAGTTTCAGCTCCCTCCAAAGATTTTCTACTGGGTTCAGGTCTGGAGACTGGCTAGGCCACTCCAGGAATTTGAAATACTTCTTATGGAGCCACTCCTTAGTTGCCTTGGCTGTGTGTTTTGGGTCACTGTCATCCTGGAAGACCCAGTCAACACCCATCTTCAATGCTCTCACTGAGGGAAGGATACATGACCCCATCCAACCTGCATTCAATACGGTGCAGTCATCCTGTCCCCTTTGCAGAAAAGTCCCCCCAAAGTATGAGGTTTCCCCCACCATGCTTCACATTTGGAACGGTGTTCTTGTACTTATCCTTCTTCTTCCTCCAAACACCTCGAGTGGAGTTGCCACCAAAAAGTTCTAATTTGGTCTCATCTGACCACATGACCTTCTCCCATGCCTCCTTTGGATTATGCAGATGGTCACTGGCGAACTTCAAACGAGCCTGGACATGTGCTGATGTGAGCAGAGGGACCTTGCGTGCCCTGCAGGATTTTAATCCATGACGGCGTAGTGTGTTACTAACGGTAATGTTTGAGACTCTGATCCCAGTTCTCTTCAGGTCATTGACCAGGTCTTCCCGTGTAGTTCTGGGCTGATTCCTGACCTTTCTCAGAATTATCCTTACCCCACGAGGCGAGATCTTGCAATGGAGCCCCAGACCGAGGAAGATTGGCAGTTATCTTGTGTTTCTTCCATTTTCTAATAATTGCACCAACAGTTGTTGCCTTCTCACCAAGCTGCTTGCCTATTGTCCTGTAGCCCATCTGAACCTTGTGCAGGTCTACAATTTTGTACCTGGTGTCCTTAGATAGCTCTTTGGTCTTGGCCATGGTGGAGAGGTTGAAGTATGCTTAATTGAGTGTGTGGACAGGTGTCTTTTATACAGGTAACGAGTTCAAACAGGTGCAATTAATACAGGTAATGAGTGCAGAGTAGGAGGCTTCTTAAAGAAAAACTTTCAGGTCTGTGAGAGCCAGAATTCTTGCTGGTAGGTCGGTGATCAAATATTTATTTCATGCAATAAAATGCCAATTAATTATGTAACAAAAATTATTTTTAGATTTTTCTATCTATTTATTTATCTATCTATCGATCTATCTTTGTATCTATCTGTCTATGACTCGCCCCCTGGGCCAGTGCTGTAGTGCGGCGCGCGTGCGCGCGGGGATACCCGGAGCCGGATCCGATGGGGGTAGTAGTCTTCTTGTGGCGGTGACCCGGTCCGTGCCCAGGGTGTCAAACTAAGTGGCAGTTATTGGTGTGATGGTATTAGTGTCCGACTACGCCACCCGTTGAATGCGGTTATGAAACCGCCGCTGCAGCCTTCCCGTTAGTCTGTACCCTTCCTGGCTACCCTGCTTTCAGCGGTTACAAGTAGCCCACGTCCCTGGGTATACCGTGTGGTGCTCACCCGTATGGCTGGTGACCTGGGACCTCCTGTTAGCCTCCGCTCCGGGATGGCGGTGCTGGTCCCTTCGTTGTGACTGAGCCTCCGGGCTTTTATGGCCAGAGGACCTGGAATCCCCTGCCGGATGGATTCTGCTGCTGGGTATATCTTAGTCCCCACAGCCTCGGACTCCTGTGTCCGGTTTTAGTACCTTCTCCCAGGGCGAGCTCTGCACAGCTCCAGCCCCTGGCGCTTCTCCTTGGCTCCTACAGAGCTCCTGATGTCTATCTGTCCCTGTTTCTGCGTGTCCAGACCAGACTCCGTCTCTGTCTGGAACTCCTCTCTCTAACCCTGCCTCAGCCCCAGTTTATGTAGGGGAAGTTCTTGCCCTCCCAGGACTGAGCAGGAGGTGTGGCATGCTTAGGATTCCTGCCCAGGAGACCTCCCACCTGCTCACAGACGTAATACTGCTATTACTGTGGAAACCAGACCCCTGGGGTGCCACATTCCCCCCTAGTGAAATTTAGTACTCCCGGACTAAACATATTTTTTTTTTCCAAAAAAAAACAGGGTATAAACAATAACAATTAAATACATGAGATGGTCACGGCGTGTCCGTAACCGGGAAGCAATAAGGGTGTCCATTTCACCAAAGAACAGGGAGCCGTAACCAGGTAGGGGTCTGTCCTGCCCCGAGTCTTCAACAGTCTTTAGTCCATTCCTGGGTTACGCTCCAAACATATTTACAACAGAGTTCCGGTTACTCACTGTCCATAACCTGTCAGTCCATATAAAGAAATCTGTAACTGAAAAACATAATTAGCAACGGCTACAACAAAACAGGTAAACATAAAATAGTTAAAGCAACTAGCCAACTTAGATTCTCCAACGTACGGGCATCTGGCCTCTGGTAACCCTAGTGGACCTACGGAGCTCACTAACTGGTCCTGCACTACAGGGTGTAGGAGGTGTTATGGGCAGGCTGGGCAGCTTTCTGCGCACTCTTTGGCTCACTAGGGGCACGGCAGGCTCACTACTAGCAGAGGGTTGATCCTCCTGTACTGCTGGCGTGGACTCTTCTGCCTCTTGGGCCGGCTGCTCTTCCAGCTCTACTGGTTCCTCTGTAGGCACTTGCGGGGCTGGCTGGAGAAAGGTGAGGACGGGTACCACGACAGCACCGTTTACTTGTGTCCAAGACCGGGTGAAGTCTCCGAGTACAGTCCTGATCATTTCTTCCCTTTCCTCTGCGGGTCGAGGGTTTTCTTGATCTTCCTCTTCGGGGCTTTGCAGCTGCTCGGGACACTTCTTCAGGTGGTCTCTGGAGACAACGGCTGTGGTTTCTCCTCCATCCTTACTGATCACGCAAATCTTTGGGCTCTCATGGCTTGATGGCAGTACGGTGTACGGGTCCTTCTCCCACTGGTCGTCCAACTTGTGGAGCCGTCTTTTCCTCTTCAAGACCTGCTCTCCAGGTACCAGGGGAACAGCGGGAGCATACTGATTATAAGCCTTCTCTTGCCTTTCTCTAGCTTGAGACAGACTTCGCTCCACGCTCTCCTGCACTTTCCGATACTGCTGCTGCCGTCCTGTATCCCAGTCTGCCTCTGGCGAGGTGGCCTCGGGCGTCAGGACTCCCATATCCAGGTCGATAGGCAGCTTACCAGGCCTCGCTCTCATTAGGTAAGCCGGGGTACAGTTGGTAGAACCTACAGGGATGTGGTTGTATAGGTCCACCAGATCAGGCAGCTTCTCAGGCCACAGACTGCGTTCTTCCAGGGGCAATGTTTTCAGGAGGTCTATCACCACCTGGTTCATTTTCTCGCAGAGTCCATTAGTTTGTGGGTGATAGGGCGTTGTTCTTATCTTCGTGCAGCCATACAGGTTGCAGAACTCCTGGAAGACTTCCGCTTCGAAGCCTGGCCCTTGGTCTGTCAGCACTTGGTCCGGGTACCCGTGTGGACGGCAGAAGTGCTGCTAGAAGGCTCTAGCTGCTGTTTGAGCCGTTAAGTCCTTGACCGGGACCACCACCAGGAACCGGGAGTAATGATCTACGATTGTGAGGGCGTAGACATACCCAGATCTGCTTGGAGCCAGTTTCACATGGTCCATGGCTACCAGTTCCAGTGGCTGTCGGGTGATGATGGGCTGCAAGGGAGTCTTCTGGCTGGCACGGTCCTTCCTTCTTAGGTGGCACGGTCCACAGTCTCTGCACCACCTCTCGATGGCTCCTCTCATGCCTACCCAGTAGAACCGTTCACGCAACAAGAACTCCAGCTTCTTCCACCCGAAATGTCCTGCTCCGTTGTGGTACGCCTCCAGAATCATAGCCGCGTCTCGTCTGGGGACCACTACCTGCCAGGTCAACTCATGTGTTCGAGAGTTAACCATTCTCCGGCACAACTTCTCCCTGTAGAGGAACAGCCTACTTTTCTCCTTCCACAGTTGCTTAGTCTCCTCTGGGGCGTCTGGGTCCAGACTGGCATCGGCTTGGGTCAGCATTTCCTTCACCAGACGGACTGCAGGATCACTGTCTTGCGTCTCCGCCCAGTTGTAGTGGGGCAAGGGATTGAACGTCGCGGAGCGCCTGTCCTTCACACGGTGGGAATACAGGGTAATCCCATGACGGTGGAACGCAGGGAGCTCAACTTCTTCCAGATCTTCTGGATCTTCCCCTACGTCCGGTAAGTTCGGCATTCTAGACAGGGCATCCGCGTTGGCATTTGAGCGTCCTGCCCGGTATTTGATGGTGAATTCAAAGTTGGACAGGCGAGCCATCCATCTCTGTTCCAGAGCACCGAGCCTTGCAGTGTCCAGGTGTGTCAACGGGTTGTTATCCGTGTACACGATGAATTTGGAGGAGGCAAGGTAATGCTTGAAACGTTCGGTCACTGCCCACACTACTGCCAGGAACTCCAGCTTGAATGAGCTATAATTCTCAGGGTTCCTCTCGGTGGGTTGTAGCTTTCGGCTAGCGTAAGCGATTACTCGTTCTTTTCCTTGCTGGATCTGGGACAGCACGGCTCCTAGCCCGATGTTACTTGCGTCCGTGTGGAGGATAAAGGGCTGGCTGTAGTCTGGATATGCCAGGATTTCATCCCCCGTGAGGGCCATCTTCAGCTGGCAAAAGGACTCCTCTTCCAGCTTTTCCCACCTGAAGGGCGGCTTCTGGTTTTTGGCTTTTCGAGATTGACCTATCAGGAGGTCCTGCATAGGGGCTGCCATTTTGGTGAAACCGGGAATGAATCTTCGGTAGTAGCCTACCAACCCGAGGAACTGCCGCACTTCTTTTATGCTCGAGGGTCTTGGCCAGTCCTTAATCACGGTGATCTTATCAGGGTCAGGAGCCACTCCGTCAGCACTCACCACGTGTCCCAGGTATTGCACCTTTGGTTTCAGGAGGTGACACTTGGAGGGTTTCACCTTTAGGCCGTAGTTTGCCAGAGCTTCGAACACTTCTGCCAGGTGTTTCAGGTGGTCCTCGTAGGTCTTGGAATAGACGATGACATCGTCCAGGTATAACAGGACCGTCTCGAAGTTCCGGTGTCCCAGACAGCATTCCATCAACCGTTGGAAGGTTCCTGGTGCGTTGCAGAGCCCGAACGGCATGCAGTTAAATTCGCTGAGACCCATCGGGGTGGTGAATGCGGTCTTCTCTCGGTCTGCCTCTGCTACAGGAACCTGCCAGTACCCGCTAGTGAGATCCAAAGTAGAGAAGAAATTAGCAGATTTTAATGCAGCTAAGGACTCTTCTATCCTTGGTAACGGGTACGCATCTTTGTGTGTGATACGGTTGACCTTCCTGTAGTCTACACACATTCTCATAGTGTTGTCCTTCTTTTTCACTAAGACTAGTGGAGCTGCCCAGGGGCTACAGCTGTCCCTGATTACCCCAGCCTCCTTCATGTCTCTAAGCATCCCCTTGGCGTGTTGGTAGTGTGCAGGGGGTACGGGTCGGTATCTCTCCTTTATGGGAGGATGGTCTCCCGTGGGGATGTGGTGTTCTACCCCCTTTACTCGCCCGAAGTCTAACGGGTGTTTACTAAACACTCTCTCGTACTCTTGAACCACCCGGTAGACTCCTTGTTTCTGGTGTGAGGGAGTGGATTCGGTACCCAGATGTAGTTGCTGACACCAGTCCCCCACTGGTTTCTTAGAGCCGTTACCTTCCTCTGGTTGAGATGGAGGCAAGGGTTCCACGGCCTGTACAGAATTCTGGTTTATGGTGAACAATTTAGCTAGCGTGGCATACCGGGGCAGGTGTACTTCTCTCTCACCGATATTTATGATGCGAACGGGCACCCTCCCATGGCGTACATCGACCACCCCCCGTGCTGTCAAAATGGTGGGCCTACTGTCTGAGTAGACGGGTTCTACCATTGCTTGGTAGTCTCTACCTCTTAGACCAATAGCTGCCCGGCACCAAATCATCATCTCACTTTTTGGGGGCATGGCAATAGGGAACGGGTCACACATTCTCACGCTACCTATCTCACCACCAGATAGTTCCACCTGTTGCCGCTTCATCAGTGCCCGGATCTCTTTTTGGAGCACACGCTGCTGGCCGGAACTGGCGTTCTTGGCCACCTGCTGTAAAATGAGAATCACCTCTGCAAGACAATTTTCAATTACATTGGTTCCCAGGGTGATTCTAGGGTGACTCTCATGACGGTCTATGTCCACTATAATCAGTCCTTGTGCCGCCAGTTCGACTTTACCGATTTTAATGGTCACCTCCTTGAATCCCACCTGCGGCACGGGCTGACCATTGCTGGCGATGATACTCAGGTCGTCGTCTGGGTAGCGGGTTATGTCCGAATCATTCCAGTACTGCTTGAAGAGCACGTACGGGATGGTGGTGACCTGTGACCCAGTGTCTAGTAGGGCACTCATAGGAATGCCATCCAGTACCACAGGCAAGATTGGACGTCCCCCTACGTATTTATCACGCCAGTTTGATGGGCCTGATGGTCTTATGCCTGGGGGTTGGCCCTCTACCCCAGGTTGTGCCCGTTTAAATGACAGTACCTTGCCACATGTCCGGGTTGATTGCAGCGGCGGCAAATAGGTCGTCCGTCCTCGTTGTATCGATCGCTGGGTCTTCCTCTGGCCGGTGGGGTCCTCCTTGGTCGGCGCCACGGGATGTCCTCCGGTCCGGATGCCAGCTCAATCTTCCCTGCAGTAGAAACCTGTAAAGACTGCACAGTTCGGGTTAGCGCGGCAACGCTTTTAGTTAGCTCTTGGACCTGATGGTGCAGGTCTGTAGCCGGGTCACTGTTTAAAGCCTGCGCATCAGCTCCCACCGGCCCTGCAGACAAGGGCGCCGTCTCCTGGTGATAAGTGATAGCAGGGCGCCTGTGGGTCACAGCGCCACCTGGTGCCGGTTCTCGGAGCACCCAGATGGCTCTGTCCTTGAACTGTGCAAAGTCCAGGTCAGGGTCCTGTAAGGCCATTGCCCGCAACTGGGTTCGGTGGGCATTGCACAGTAGACCCTCAATGAATTGTTCAGTCAACAGCTTATCTTCATTTCCCACGCTGTCAGGGTCTGCCTGCTTAATGGCTCTCAGGGCCTCTTGTAGGTTTAGAGCATAGTCTCTTATACTCTCATGTGCCCGTTGTTTGCACCCATAAAATCTTAGTTTTATTTCGGCTGAGGTGCGGGTGTCAAATGTGTCTTTCAGCCGGGTTAGTATGTCTCTGACAGTCCTCTTCCTCCCAGGTGGCCAGGACTTTACCTCCCTTTGGGCTGCCCCGATTAATTGGGCCACCATGATGCTCACTTTTTGCGCCTCCGTGAGGGGATACACCTGGAAGAGGTTATCCAGACTTTCTCTGAAGTCATTTAGGGTATGTGACTCCCCTGAGTACTGGGGTAGCCAGGCTGCCCCCGGGATATAGGGCATGGTGAAAGGCATGACCGCAGCAGCGGTGGCGCTGGCGGCGGCTGTGGCGGTGAAGCTCTCCTCCGCATCCGACATCCTCCTCCCCCCTAGTGGACCGTGGCCTACCTTGCGATGATCCTCTTCCGTAGGCCGCGGCTCCGCAGTGGATCGTCAGGGTTGAGGACCTTCCGTCGCGCTCCTGTGACGTCGGCGTCTGCTGGGCTCCTTCCAGGACCTTACGCAACGTCCGGACGTGAGGCGGGGCTTCAGTTCTCGCGGGCTTTCGGAGTCCACGCCCCTCTTCTTCCCGCGCGGCGCCCTCAGGATGACGTCCAATGGCGGGAAAACTCCACGGATGGCGGGAAGAAGGCAGAAGATGGCGTCGGATGGCGGGAATCGGCTCCAGATGGCGGGAAACGACTCCAGACGGCGGGAAACTTCACCACAGGTAAGTATAAAAGTCTCTTTTTTCAGGCACGCAGTACCCGGTGGTTGCGGGCACGTAATCCTGCCGACTACGCCAAAGTTGACTCGCCCCCTGGGCCAGTGCTGTAGTGCGGCGCGCGTGCGCGCGGGGATACCCGGAGCCGGATCCGATGGGGGTAGTAGTCTTCTTGTGGCGGTGACCCGGTCCGTGCCCAGGGTGTCAAACTAAGTGGCAGTTATTGGTGTGATGGTATTAGTGTCCGACTACGCCACCCGTTGAATGCGGTTATGAAACCGCCGCTGCAGGGCAGACCGCTGAGGCCGGTGGTATAGGTGTGCAGCAATGTTGATATAACCCCCAACGGGAGAGGTATGGCCTCAGGGCAGCGGATGTGGGTGATGTTGGGAGTGATGGTGTGGATGTCCCGGCACTAACGGTGCGACAAGGAAGCACGGAGACGCGAGGGTACAGTTCAGGGCCTTTACTGATGGTACAAGGCAAATTCCCCCGGGAGTACTGGCTAGTAGTTGGGGCCTGGTTAGTCTGCGAGTAAGCCGGAGTTCCCCTGGCCAGGTGGAGTTGTAGGCCTTCCCGTTAGTCTGTACCCTTCCTGGCTACCCTGCTTTCAGCGGTTACAAGTAGCCCACGTCCCTGGGTATACCGTGTGGTGCTCACCCGTATGGCTGGTGACCTGGGACCTCCTGTTAGCCTCCGCTCCGGGATGGCGGTGCTGGTCCCTTCGTTGTGACTGAGCCTCCGGGCTTTTATGGCCAGAGGACCTGGAATCCCCTGCCGGATGGATCCTGCTGCTGGGTATATCTTAGTCCCCACAGCCTCGGACTCCTGTGTCCGGTTTTAGTACCTTCTCCCAGGGCGAGCTCTGCACAGCTCCAGCCCCTGGCGCTTCTCCTTGGCTCCTACAGAGCTCCTGATGTCTATCTGTCCCTGTTTCTGCGTGTCCAGACCAGACTCCGTCTCTGTCTGGAACTCCTCTCTCTAACCCTGCCTCAGCCCCAGTTTATGTAGGGGAAGTTCTTCCCCTCCCAGGACTGAGCAGGAGGTGTGGCATGCTTAGGATTCCTGCCCAGGAGACCTCCCACCTGCTCACAGACGTAATACTGCTATTACTGTGGAAACCAGACCCCTGGGGTGCCACATCTATATATCTATCATATTTCACATCACTTTTTAATCCAAATCCACTGCAAATCAAAAATGTTTTCTTTGGCTCTCTTCATTGGTGTGAACACAGGGCAAACATGGTTAACGCTGGATTGTGTTAAATCCTCGCAGAGACAGTGGAACATTCTGTTCCTCCGGAGCTGAGATCTGACTCCTGCAGATTACACAGGGGAACATCACTGACAATGTTGGGTCATCTGAGCGAGAACTGGAGCCCTGCCAGGGTTTAATTAGTTGCTCTGTTTTATATTGAATTCGCACTTTAGTGCATTTGTTGATGAGGAGGATACATCTTTGTTACTAATTATGTGATTAACTATTCGCACCTTTCTGGGATCTGACTCGTCTACGTTTGGTCTAATGAGCATTGACGCCTGGGAAGTAATTACATGTGGAGAGTGTAACACTTTTCATTAGTCGATGTTTAGTTGAGCTGAAGTTGATGGATTTTTCTATGCAGAATTTTTCCAGAAGTTTATCTAGAACTTTACTGAGTGACAATCTATGGTGCCGGGGGGCTCAGATCCCAATCCTATCACACTTTGCTCAATGGGATGGAATCCAGGACCCATAACAGAAAATAACAAGTTGTGACATGTTGTACATTAAAATATATATAGGGGCTAGGTCATAATTGATTTAATTATCACAGGGATTGGGGTTATAGTAAAAGATAAAACCACTATTACAAAGATTTCACTAAAATCACAATTGATGACAGGTGTGGACTTGTCTTCAGCTCCATCTCCCTCCTCCCTCTCCCAGCGCTGCGGCATAGAGCATGCTCACTGCATTCTCCCATAGAAGCAAATAATGTCTCACTGAGTTTTCTTATGCCCAGATAAGAAAAAAAAATAGACTGCTACTGAAGCCACCAAGTCAAAATAGTGAAATAGATTTATTTTAATTAAATATACTTTATTTTAAAAAAAATGCTAATAATGTTTTTTACCATTTTCCATATCTTTATGAATATTATATAAACAAATAAATCTTGTAATTTTCATGCTTGCCACTGAGCATAACATTAAACTCACGTTTTCTGTGATTTACTGAAGATTTCTCAGTAATCTCACTATATCATTTTCATCATAGACATAATTACAGTGACAGGAACCACCTCTATATACAGTAGATAACACAGGATCCACTATTCACAATAGGTGACGTCACAGCTCACCTCCCCCTCCTGTACAATGACTGATAACACCTCTATATACAGCAGGTAACACAGGATCCACCATTCACAATAGGTGATATCACAGCTCACCTCCTCCTCCTGTACAATGACTATCACCTCTATATACAGTAGATAACACAGGATCCACCATTCACAATAGGTGATGTCACAGCTCACCTCCTCCTCCTGTACAATGACTGATAACACCTCTATATACAGTAGATAACACAGAATTCCACCATTCACAATAGGTGATATCACAGCTCACCTCCTCCTCCTGAACAATGACTGATAACACCTCTGTATACCGAGAAAATCGGTCGTGTGACCTTAGGCTAAGGATAGGTCATCTGTATAATTTGACTGGACTACCCCTTTAACTATGTGTACCATTTATCAGCCTAAGGGACACATCAATTTCAGCTGCTGTGCATCTTTATATTAATTGTATTGCAGTATTACTTAGAAAGTGAATGGCGCTATTATTAGATTACTTTGGTCACAGTGCGCTGCTGTTATTCTTAATTATGAACCTTGTGTGTTTTTATTATGACTGAATACTGAGACAATGTAAGGAGAAGTAGATATCTCTGAAGAATCCTTGCGGGAGGTCACATCAGTGGAGAAAGACTGCCATCTGCTGGCCAGGCAAGACGAGAAGGAACCAATTTGCACCAGAAGATTTGCAGGGGGAGAAGTTTTAGGTGCTGGACCCGATCAGGTGACCGGCAGCCCAGAGTTCCTGAATATAAAAGCCCTGCGCGTCAACCGGCAGAGAGATTTGGCGCCAGGTAAGAGAGCGGAGCAGATGTGCTCCAGAGTGTCCAGCATGACAGGCCACAGAGGGAAGTCTGTGCCACCCAGGTGCCGGTCACCGCCTGGCAAGATCCAGGAGAACTACAAGTTCCGTCTACGCAGGTCAGGACAAGAATCCGCACCCTGTGCTGGTCAAACCTCCGAGACCCGACGTCACCTGTCAAGAGCCGAGGCCTAGTCCTCTCCGCCCCAAGCCTAAGAAACTAACGACGACAGTCAAGCTGAGAAGAGCCGTGAGGAGACTGCGCCAGGAGAGGCACACCTGCAATTGTGGAGGAACCTTTCAAGTGAGCATGGCCGTCACTTCCAGCTATAATCTACAGTTCCGGGGTCGGCTGGGACTAGGATTTCAGGTTGGGAGGGGGCCGGTTGGTGCATGGGAGGCTCAACGGGCTTTGACAGACTACGTCAGAGAGAGATTTGTGGCCAAGTGGGAAAACCTGGTGACTCCCACTAGGGTCAAATCGGGATAGAGAACTTACGTGGTGACTCCCACGACTGAGCGCACCACCTTTGTGAAGAGAACATTACCGTTAATTAGTGAAAGACTTTCTTTGCTATTCCAAGATTATTGTTATTAGTTCTAGTGTTAATTTGCCTTCTTATTATCACTAATTGCTTAAAGTTACTGCTGTATATAAATAGAATTATATTGATCACTGACTGTCCTCGCCTCGTGTTCTCTGCCTGTTGCATCCAGACACCTGCATTACATTATCACAAGTGTGTTTCACTCCAGACAGCTGTTACACGCACGCCGCTAGGTTCAGATAGGGGCGAGACGGGTTTCATGAATTCGTTGGAATCCTGGGGGAACCGTTACTCAGGGCGACCATAGGCTGCAGCTTCTCTCAGACACACGATAGATTCAATTGCTGACCAGACACATCTGACAAGAGTCTTTTTCAACAGCTTAACAGTGGAATTTAACCTGAAGCACGGCCAGTGCAATTCAGGGATATTACAGCAACAATCTTCATTACAGTACAGGTTAATAAAGCAGGCACAGTATTACAGTCTCTTCAGTAGCATAGTTCAGCACAGATTAGATCTCTTAGCAGCACACTTCTATGCATACACAACCAGAGGCTTTACCTTCACAAGGACTCAATAGTACACAGCATTCTGTATCCTCCATGGAGATGGAGGGAGGGGGGGGTTTGATGAGGGAGAAGATCCCCATGACACAATTCCTTCCAGTCCTTATCTTTCTGCCTGATAATACTCCACACTGTTAGCTCAGGAGTCTATCTGACCTGTGTTTAGCTTCCCTCCGGACCTGAATTCTGTTCCATTGCCTTCTGTAAGATACAGATCACACACTACCTTTCTCTTCGACTCCAGCCAGACAGTAAACAACTTCCCAACAATCCCCCTGGGACTCGGCTAAAATACTCCCTGTCTCCTGTGACTGTGTTAACCCCTCTAGTTGCTGGATGCTTCTGGAGCACAACACTTTCTATCTCCTGTGACTGTGTTACTTCTAATAGTTTCTGGATGCTTTTGAAGCAACAGCACTACTTCTGCATGTCACACTCTGCAACAGCACTACTTCTGCATGTTACACTCTGCAACAGCACTACTTCTGCATGTCACACAGCTGCTTTGACATTACAAGTCTGTTTTATCCTCCTTCCTGACATGGGACATACATTTACAGGTTGATGGAGCCAGGTCAGAAGCTGAGCCGATCGATGCATTACACAGACAGCACTTTCCTCGAACAGCAGTGACCAGCGCTAGCTCCCATTGCTGCTGTTTAACCATTCAGATGCTGCAGCCAATTTCTGTTAGCACAACTATTTCAGCAGCCTCTATTGCCCTCTCCCCCAGCTTCAGGCCAGCACTTGCAAGCTCTATGGCAAAGAACTTTGAAGCATATACAGTACACAATGGAATTAAAATTGTTTTCGCTATTGAGAGCGGATGTGATATTTAATAGAAGGTCAATTGCAAAGTTACTTATTTTTATATCACTTTGAAACTTGACACATTAATGATGAGAAAACCCCTTTTAAGATGGGTATATTGCTGTGACATAACAAATAGTGAGAAAAATGTTTGTGAAATCGTAACTAGTGCTGAGCGAGCACTAAAATGCTCGGGTGCTCGAAGCTCGGGCCGAGCTCGCCGTGATACTCGGGTGCTCGACCCGAGCAACGAGCCCAATGTTAGTCTATGGGAGACCCGAGCATTTTTGCGGTGGCACCCCCGGCAGTCTTTTAAAAGCCTAACAAGTGCCCAAAACGATAGTGACAGTGCTCAAATGACATGGGGACAGCATGGGGATCGCCCCAGGAAGCATTTCTGACCCCCAGGTCACTGCTGTCAACAACGTGGTCAGAGGTATTAAGCCACTGTTAAGGGCTCAAAATAAAACGTTCAAAAACGAAACTGAAACTGCTTTCCTGTGAAATATGTTAAGGAAGTTCCTTTCCAGGGTAAAGACTTGTGTATAAGGTAAAATAAATAACCCCCAAAAAAAAATAGTCCTCCGGTGGGCCCTTGCTTCTCCATCAGGGGAGTTGAGAGTGCCAGTGCCAAGGTGAGGACCATGATGATGATGATAGAAGTTAGCATCTGCTTTGTTTTCTTGGAATGCAAGCGTAAGTGTGCAGCCTGCCACCCACCCCCAGGCTGCAATACCACACTGCTTGCTTGCTTGCACTTGAAATTGGGCCTTTTAGGCATGTGGAGGTGGAATCTGGCCACCACGTCAGTTGAGAGTGCCAAGGTGTAGACCATGATGATGATGATAGAAGTTAGCATCTGCTTTGTTTTCTTGGAATGCAAGTGCATGTATGTAGTAGCGGCTAGGCCTCAGGTGGTCAGCGTTTTGGCGCATATCCTACCTCCTCCGAGGATTGCTGGATGTTTTCCTGCTACTATCCAAGTTCTATGACTCCCGTTAAAACAAAGCTTCAGGTGATAAATGATGGATGAGGTAGTGGCAAAGGAGAAAGAGTATGAGGAACAGGGACCATTCACATCAATATCAGGCCAGTCAACCACACATGTCTTGTAGGATATGTTTCTGTAACAAAAGGAGCAGTTCGGCTACACAGTTATAGGGCATACAGTGAGTGCAATGCCTACCAAAAATTTTGAGGCACTCCAATGCCCCTTGGAAATGACATGGAGGTCAGAGGGCCTTAACTAAACCGTTTTTTCCATTTACAGCAACTGGGTCTCCTGTGCACTGTTGGCCTAAGCAGTGAATGGAAGGCTTTCCAAAATTTATGAGGAACTGCAATGCCCCTTGAAACAGACGTGGATTACAGCGTACTAAAAACCTTCTACCCATTATTGGGGAGTGGGTCTCCCTTAGTTTTCGCCTTTGCATTGAAAAGCAAAAGCTGACTAAAATTAGGAGGAAATGCAATGCCCGTTGGAAGAGTCGTGGAGGTTAGAGGTAATTAAAAACAACATTTCAATGCCCCTTGGAAGAGCTATGGAGTTCAGATTGGCTTAAGAAGACGCTTTTAATGCCCCTTTGAAGAGACGTGGAGGTCACAGTAGCTTAACAAGACGGTTTTAATGCCCCTCGGAAAAGACGTGGAGGTCCCAGTAGCTTAACAAGACGGTTTGAATGCCCCTTGGAAGAGACGTGGAGGTCACAGTAGCTTAACAAGACGGTTTTAATGCCCCTCGGAAAAGTGGTGGAGGTCGCAGTAGCTTAACAAGACGGTTTTAATGCCCCTTACAAGAGCCATACAGTACAGCATCTTAAAAACATTATTCCCATTATTGGGGAGTGTGTCTCCCATAGTCTTTGCTTATGCCTTCCAAGCAAAAGCTGCCAAAAATTAGGATGGAGGAACTTGCAATGCCCCTTACAAGAGCCATGCAGTACAGCATATTACAAACATTATTCCCATTATTGGGGAGTGTGTCTCCCATAGTTTTTGCTTATGCCTTCCAAGCAAAAGCTGCCAAAAATTAGGAAGGAGGAACTTGCAATGCCCCTTACAAGAGCCGTACAGTACAGCATCTTAAAAATATTATTCCCATTATTGGGGAGTGGGTCTCCCACAGTCTTTGCTTATGCCTTCCAAGCAAAAGCTGATAAAAATAAAGACGGAGGAACTTTCAATAATGGCAACACGGACCACGGTCACCCTGGTGGTATAGTGGTGGTGGAGGCTGAGGATAAGGAGAAGAACATAAAACAGCCGAAATGAGGAAGCGTATACCCATGTGTGGGTGTGAAGCGGTGCATGTGCATACACCTCCCAAAAAAACACAGTGGATTTGACTTTATATTACGCTGCTGTCATTTGGTGGTGATGAGAAGTCTGGCCCAATCCAGTCCTTGTTCATTTTGATAAGGGTCAGCTTGTCAGCATTGTCAGTTGACAGGTAAGTGCTTATCAGTTATAATTCCCCTAGCGGCACTAAAAACACGCTCCGATAACACGCTAGCGGCAGGGCAGGCCAGGACAGGACCTCCAAGGCGTACAGAGCGAGTTCATTCCAAGTGTCCAGCTTGGATACCCAATAATTAAAAGGCACAGAGGAATCATGGAGGACGCTGGTACGGTCGGCAAGGTACTCCCTCACCATCTTTTGAAACTTTCCACTCCTTGTGAGAGTACCCCGCGCCTCAGGGCCTGTAAGCTGGGCGGGTCTCAGAAAACTGTCCCAGAACGTTGACAGTGTTCCCCTGCCTCTGCTGGATTGGAGTTGCCTCTCTCTCGCTTGTACGCCTTGGTTGGTCAACGAACTGTGACCTCTGCCGCTAGCATGTTAAGATGGGAACTTTTTTAACAGTTCTGCAGCAAGGGCCTTCTGGTACTGCCCCATTTTTGTAGACCTCTCCACCTCAGGAATAAGAGAGTGAAAGTTCTCCTTGTAGCGGGGGTCTAAAAGTGTCACCAACCAGTAATGACTGTCACCCAACATTTTGACAATGCGAGGGTCACGGTTAAAGCAGCGTAGCATAAAGTCAGCCATGCGTGCCAGACTGGTAACGGGCAAGACTTCCGTGTCCTCACCAAGATGACGACTGACCATGCTCTCCTCCTCCTCCCCCCTGTCCTCAGGCCACCCACGCTGAACCGACGGTATGACAGTTGTACAGGTACTACCGTCTACAGCGCATGATACAAGCTCCTGTTCTTCCTCCTCCTCCTCTCCCTCATTGTCCCCCAATGCACGTTGGGATGAGATGAGGCTGGGCTGTGTGTAATCGACCGCTGCAGCTTCTTGATCCATCTCATCATACTCTGGCTGCAATGCCTCCTCTTTAATTCTCTGCAGAGAGTATTGCAAAAGACAGACAAGTGGAATGCTGATGCTAATGATGGCGTCATCGCCACTCACCATCTGGGTGGACTCCTCAAAGTTTGTCAAGATGGTACAGATGTCAGACATCCAGGTCCACTCCTGAGGTCTTATGTGTGGAGTCTGACCTGAATATCGACGGCCTTGTTGCAGCTGGTACTCCACAACTGCTCTCTTCTGCTCACAAATCCTTTGCAACATGTGGAGGGTAGAGTTCCAACGTGTGGGGACATCACACACCAGTCGGTGTGACGGAGGCTGCAAACGCTGCTGCAACACAGCAAGGGCGGCGGAAGCTGTAGCCGACATGCGAAAATGAGCTGACAGGCGGCATACTTTGACGAGCAGATCTGGCAACTCGGGGTACGATTTAAGTAACCGCTGAACCACGAGGTTAAGCACATGAGCCAGGCATGGTACGTGTGTGATCTCGCCTCGCCTCAGAGCTGCCACCAGGTTACGGCCATTGTCACACATGACCATGCCTGGATGTAGGTTCAGCGGTCTCAGCCACAGATCTGCCTGCTCTTTCACAGCTGTCCACAACTCACAAGCAGTGTGAGGTTTATCACCTAAGCTTATGAGTTTCAGCACAGCCTGTTGTCGCTTGGCGGAGGCAGTACTGAAGTGCTTCCAGCTTGTAACTGATGTGGTGATATCTGAGATGGTTGCTGAACATGAGGAGGAGGAGGAGGATGATGCACAGGAGCTGTACACTGTGGGTGCAACTCTGACTGACATAGGGCCCGCAATCCTCGGTGTGGGGAGGATGTGTTCCGTCCCAAGGTCCGACTGGGTCCCGGCTTCCACAATGTATACGCAGTGTGCCGTCAGGGAGATGTACCGTCCCTGGCCACAAGCAACGTGTCCGTTGTCAGGTGGACTCTCCCAGTAACTGCGATGTTGAGGGCACGGCAGATGTTTTGGGACACGTGCTTGTGTAGTGCGGGGATGGCACACCGGGCAAAATAGTGTCGGCTGGGGACTGAGTACCGAGGGACGGCCACCGCCATAAGGTTGCGGAAGGATTCAGTCTCCACCAGCCTAAAAGGCAGCATTTCCAACGCAAGCAGTCGTGAAATGTGCAAATTTAGGACTGGGCCTGTGGGGCGTTAGCTGCGAATTTCCGCTTTCGTTCAAAGTTCTGGGACATGGACAATTGAACGCTGCGGTGGGACGTGGACGTGGACGTTGATGCTGTTTCTTGAGAAACTGCCATAACAAGTGAAGACTGAGAGGAGGGGGCATCTTTACATGCAGTATGGACAGGGGATTGCCTTGCACACACAACAGGGGGTTCTATTGCACACAAAACAACGGAAGAAGCAGTGGTGACACCCGCTGAAACTGGTCGTGGACCCTGGGGTTCGCCCCACAAAGTCGGGTGCTTTGCTGCCATGTGCCTGATCATGCTGGTGGTGGTCAGGTTGGTAGTTTTGTCACCCCTGCTGATGTTGGCATGGCAGGTGGTACAAATGGCCTTTTTGGGGTTATCAGCAGAGTCTTTAAAAAAATTCCAGACTCTGGAAGACCTACCGCTTGTACTGGCAACGTCCCTCGTGTTGGTGTTACGGGGAACGGTTGCCCGCCTTCTGTCTGCGGCCACCACACTGCTTCTTCCTGGCTGTTGGGGTACTCTGCCTCCCTCCCCCTGTGTGCTGCTGGCCTCACTCTGCATGTCCTCCTGCCCCGTTGGGTCAGTTACTAGATCATCCACCACCTCCTCCTCTTCCACTTGCGCACCACGATCCTCCTCCTCACTTCCTGGCAATTGTGTCTCGCCATCGTCCACCTCCTGTGACAAATTGCCAGCGTCGACTTCCTGTGGCCGTGGCTGTTCAAATATTTGGGCATTGCAACATTGGATCTCCTCTTCCGCCTCTTCAAGCGGAGCAGGTGAGGGGCACAAATATGGAAATGGACCAGTTAACAGCTCTTCAGAGTGTCCAACTGTGGGATCAGTTGCTTTCTGACGACACTCGGCATTAGTGCATTAGTGCATTTTCAAGGGTTAAAAATGCTGTACTTTGCAACACCAGGAAAGTGAATGAGATTTCTTAACTCTCAGGCACACTCTGCTTATTTTTTCCTTGCCGATTTGAACCATCAATGTGTTTTATCTGCAGCATATCAATTCTTTTGGTGTTTTTGCAGCATTTTTCATCCATTCAAATGAATGGGGGGCGAGTGGGAAGCACGCAAAAACGCTTCAAAAATGAACATATTTAAAGCAGCGTTTTTCCTGTGAACATGCTGCTTTTTGTTGCAGAAAAATCTGCTGCAAATACTCAACATGTGCACATACACTAAGTACGCAGCTATGACATCAGAGGTAGCAGTGGCATAACTTCAATGGGACCTGGTGCAAAATTCATTTAGCAGTTGGAAATCAAGTAGTCCAGATGTTGTTTGGTGGCGGACATAGATAATGGAGGACTATTTTTCACAACTTGGAAATTTAGAAAAATTCTAAAGAATGAACTAATTAAAATGTAGATAAGCAAAATTAAAGTTTAGCAATTGTTTAATAATATATAAAAGTTTCTACTATTACAGAAAACAGACAAGAGACAAAAAGCCGGTTGAAAAAACCACAAGGACTGGGAATCCGAAGATTGGAAACGTTTCATGTAGTCGAGTGATCCAAGCTTGTGCGTTACACATCATCACGTAGGATTTATGTTTGGGCAATGCCTGGTGCCAAGTGTAAAGAGTAAGATGAAAATAATGAGCAGAAATGGACGGACTATGAATCCGGAGAGCCAGACAAAATACAGGGATATACTGCTCAAGTCCCGACTGCTGCTCAGTAGGAACGATGATTGGGCCAAGTCCCTAGTAATCTGGAATTAGATCGGTGGTGGGACGGTTCCAGCTCCAAGAACTTATGTGAAAGCCTTAAAGTGAATTTCTTGTTTTAAACAATATTCAATTCTGCAATACTTTACATAAAATATCTTTACACATCATGTCTTTTTAGTTATTGGACACTTATGATCTTGCCACAGAGCTCCAAATCCTCCTTTCTACAGTCATGGAGTGAAATTCTAACAGCCTTCACTAGGGAGTGCTCATGAGCTTACCACATACTGACTTGTTACAGAACTGTACAGTGTGCTCCCCCTAGTGGTGGCTGCTTGTGGGTAAAATTTCATACATTAACTTTTTTGTTGTTGTTTTTTTTGGGCGTTCCAAGGCATTGGTTTCTTCATGGATCAAGTTTTATTTTTTAATGACACCATTCAGCTTACTATGTAATGTAGTAAAAATAATTATTTTTTGGAATATAAATGAACTGTCTTTATTGGAGCTCTTTCAAACCACAGCAGTCACAGGTGAGTAACACGGCCATGGACAAGATCCAGCTCAGCAGCAACAAATGTACACTATCTGTGAATGTACAGCTGCAATCAAAGATATTCCCTCCCTTTACAAATCCAGTGTATTAGAAACATTTACAGACTTTCTGCTGTTTGCAATAAACAAATCAAGTAAGAACGATGTACACAGTACAAAACAACTCATAGAACAAGTGGTTTCTCCAAATTTAGCACAAAATAGAGAGACATGACACAGATATATTTATAGAAAAAGATAGATGTAGAATAGATAGATAATGAGATAGATACTAGATAGATACTAGATAGATCATAGATAATGAGAGAGATAGATACTAGAAAGATAGATGATAGATAGATAATAGATAATAGATGATAGATAGATGATAGATGATAGATAATAGATAGATAATAGATAGATAATAGATAGATGATAGATAGATAATAGATAGATGATAGATAATAGATAGATAATAGATAATAGATAGATAATAGATAGATCATAGATAGATAATAGATAGATAGATAAATAGATAGATAATAAATAGATAATAGATAGATTATAGATAGATGATAGATAATAGATAATGATAGATACATAATAGATAGATAATAGATGATAGATGATTGATAATAGATGGATAATAGATAGATGCATAATAGATACATAATAGATACATAATGAGCTAGATAGATAATAGATAGATAATAGATAATATATAGATAATAGATAGATATATAGATAGTTAATAGATAGATAGATAATAGATAGATAATAGATGATAGATAGATAATAGATAGATAGATAATAGATAATAGATAGATAGATAATAGATAGATAATAGATGATAGATAGATAATAGATAGATAGATAACAGATAGATTATAGATAATAGATAGATAACAGATAGATGATAGATAGATAGATAGATGATAGATAGATAATAGATAGATGATAGATAATAGATAGATAATAGATAGATAGATAACAGATAGATGATAGATAGATAGATAATAGATAGATGATAGATAGATGATAGATAGATAATAGATAGATGATAGATAATAGATAGATAATAGATAGATAATAGATAGATAATAGATGATAGATAGATAATAGATAGATAGATAATAGATGATAGATAATAGATGATAGATAATAGATAGATGATAGATAGATGATAGATAGATGATAGATAGATGATAGATAATAGATAGATAATAGATAGATAGCAGATAGATGATAGATAGATGATAGATAATAGATAGATAACAGATAGATGAAAGATAGATACATAATGAGATAGATAATAAATAGATAGATAATAGATAGATAAGAGATGATAGATAATAGATAGATAATAGATAGATATATAGATAGATAATAGATAGATATATAGATAATAGATAGATAATAGATAGATAATAGATAGATAGATGATAGATAATAGATAGATAGATAGATAGATAATAGCTACAGAATAGATAGATAATAGATAGATAGATAATAGATAGATGATAGATAATAGATAGATAATAGATAATAGATAGATAACAGATAGATAATAGATAGATAACAGATAGATGATAGATAGATAATAGATAGATAATAGATAGATAATAGATAATAGATAGATGATAGATAATAGATAGATGATAGATAATAGATAATAGATAGATAATAGATAGATGATAGATGATAGATAGATAATAGATAGATGATAGATAATAGATAGATAATAGATAGATGATAGATAGATAATAGATAGATAATAGATAGATAATAGATAGATGATAGATAGATAATAGATAATAGATAGATGATAGATAATAGATAGATAATAGATAGATAATAGATAGATGATAGATAATAGATAGATAATATATAGATAATAAATAGATAATAGATAATAGATAGATAATAGATAGATAATAGATGATAGATAATAGATAGATGATAGATAATAGATAGATAATAGATAGATAGATAACAGATAGATAGATAGATAATAGATAGAGCCCCCATATAATCCAGCCATACAGAATTGATCAGCCTATCTTTTGCACATATAAGTTATGTTAATAAATGTTGGTTATAGGTTAAGATGTTTTCCATCTTTCTTCTTGGATCCATGTACGTATAGCATTTCTTGGAAAGTGAATTTGCTTTCTCAGACCAGAGCTGGAGTTTCGCAGCTGATCTGTGCTCGGGCTGAAGACTTTCCATACACCATGGTCTGACTCTCCGCAGCTTTCCTCCACCGCAAACTGCACAAGTTTATAACCAGAATTAGCTAATAAATAGCACAATATCAGTTTATCTAGTAGCCGGAGTAATCTAAGACGTATTACAGACTAATGTTCTGGAATCCATTCAGATACTATTTAATGTACATAAAATGCAGAACAATATTGAAACATGATCATTATTTATAATCAAACCCAGAAAATACTGCAAGGAAAAAATGCCCCTGCAGCCACATAGCGAACGCAAATAGGATGTCAGTTCAGGGCCTGTAATGGGGACATATATTTTTGGGCCGAATACTTAACAAGATATCATACCAAAAAATTGACAAAAATACATCATAAAAACTCATTTGCAAATAGGTTTCAAAAACATTTATTATGTTATGTATATCAGAAAAAGTATCAGACCAAAAAATTCAACAAGTGCGACCTATAAACATCCACAGAAATCATTTTTATTGTCACTGTACTGGAGGAGGAGGTGAGCTGTGACATCACCTATTGTGAATGGTGGATCCTGTGTTATCTACTGTATATAGAGGTGTTATCAGTCATTGTACAGGAGGAGGAGGTGAGCTGTGACGTCACCTATTGTGAATGGTGGATCCTGTGTTATCTACTGTATATAGAGGTATTATCAGTCATTGTACAGGAGGAGGTGAGCTGTGACATCACCTATTGTGAATGGTGGATCCTGTGTTATCTACTGTATATACAGGTGCATCTCACAAAATTAGAATATCATCAAAAAGTTAATTTATTTCAGTTCTTCAATACAAAAAGTGAAACTCCTATATTATATAGAGTCATTACACACAGAGGGATCTATTCCACGTGTTTATTTCTCTTAATGTTGATGAATATGGCTTACAGCCAATGAAAACACAACAGTCATTATCTCAGTAAATTAAAATAATTAACAAAAAACACCTGCAAAGGCTTCCTAAGCGTTTAAAAAGGACCCTTAGTCTGTTTCAGTAGGCTCCACAATCATGGGGATGACTGCTGACCTGACAGATGTCCAGAAGGCAGTCACTGACATACTCCACAAGGTCCCAGAGTCTGGAGGAAGAGTGGAGAGGCCACAATCCAAGCTGCTGGAGGTCTAGTGTGAAGTTTCCACAATCAGTGATGGTTTGGGGGGCCATGTCATCTGCTGGTGTAGGTCCACTGTGTTTTATCAAGACCAAAGTCAGCGCAGCCGTCTACCAGGACATTTTACAGCACTTCATGATTCCTTCTGCCGACAAGCATTTTGGAGATGGAAATGTCATTCTCCAGCAGGACTTGGCACCTGTCCACACTGCCAAAAGTACCAATACCTGGTTTACACACAACAGTATCACTGTGCTTGATTGGCAGCAAACTCGCCTGACCTTAACCCCATAGAGAATCTATTATAGAGAATCTATGGGGTATTGTCAAGAGGAAGATGAGAGACCCCACACCCAACAATGCTGACGAGCTGAAGGCGGCTATCAAAGCCACCTGGGCTTCCATAACCCCTCAGCAGGGCCACAGGCTGATCCCTCCATGCCACATTGCCGCATTGATGCAGTAATTGATGCAAAAGGAGCCCCGACCAAGTATTGAGGCATTTACTGATCATACATTTCAGTAGGACAACATTTCGTATTTTAAAAACATTTTGAAGCTGTTGTTATAAAGTATTCTAATTTACTGAGATAATGACTTTTGTGTTTTCATTGTCTGCAAGCCATAATCATCAACATTAACAGAATAGATCACTCTATGTGTAATGACTCTATATAATATAGAAGTTTCACTTTTTGTATTGAAGAATAGTGATGAGCAAGCACTAAAATGCTCAGGTGCTCGTTACTGGGGTCCACAGCACATTGGAATACTCGGGTACTCGACCCGAGCAACGAACCCAATGTAAGTCTATGGGAAACTCGAGCATTTTTCCAGGCGGCTCCCCCCGAATCGATGAGAACAGTGCTCAAATGACATGGGAACAGCATGGGGAAGACCCCTGGAAGCATCTCTGACTCCCAGGTCACTGCTGTCAATAATGTTGTCAGAGTATTACGCCACTTTTATGGAATCACAATAAAACATACAAAAACAAAACCAAAATGGATTTTCCTGGAAAAAAATGTTAAGGAACATCCTTTCCAGGGTAATGACTTGTATATGGCAAAATTAATATACAAAAACAAAAATGCTCCTCCACACCTCGGGCTATGTTCACACGTAGCGTTTTTGATGCGTTTTTGATGCGTTTTTGCATTGCTTTCAACGGTGAAAAAACATTTACCAGTTAATGTCATTTTAACATTTTACAACCTTATCTGGCAATGTGTTGTGTGACATGGGAACAGCCTGGGGAAGACCCCTGGGGCTGGAAGCATCTCTGACTCCCAGGGCACTGCCTAAAACTGTGGTCATCAGATGTGATCCTATATTACTGCGGTAATGATACAGACATTTTTGGCAACGTGACAAATCTTAAACTCCATTTAAAATGGGCAAGGGACGGGGAAGTGGACATGATGGTGATGGTGCATGCAGAGGCAGGGGCTGTGGGCAAGATGAAACTGTGCCTGCTGAGGGAGCACAACAAACACCCATGTCATGTCGAACTACCTTTCTGTCCCAATTTCTAGGGGGCCGCGAAACACCACTATTGAAGCCACAGCAGTGTGAAAAGGTTGTTGGTTGGCTAGCAGATAAAGCTTCCAGTCAGTTTGCCACCACCCTGTGTTCTACATGGTCCAGTCTCAGTAGATGTGAGTCTGGACCGCATTATTATTATTACTTTATCGCCATTTATTCCATGGCGCTTTACATGTGAAAAAGGGGTATACATCGCAAAAACAATTACAATAATTTTGAACAAAAATGTGACAGTGACTGGTACAGGAGGAGCGAGGACCCTGCCCGTGAGAGCTCAGTCTACAAGGCATGGGTGAGGATACAGTAGGTGAAGATAGAGCTGGTCGTGCAGCTGTATGGTGGAGAGAGGGTTACGGTAGGTTGTACGCATGTCGCAAGAGGTGGGTCTTCAGGTGCTTTTTGAAGGTTTCAACAGTAGTCAAGAGTCAGAAATGGTGGGTTAGAGAGTTCCAGAGAAGGGGGGATGCATAGGAGAAATCTTGGATGCGATTGTGGGAAGAGAAGATAAGAGGGGAGTAGAGAAGGAGATCTTGTGACGATCAGAGGTTGCGAGCAGGTAATTACCAGGAGACTAGGTCACAGATGTATGGAGTGTAGCGTCGGCGTCCCTGACTCCTGCTAGGCAGGGACGCCGTTCCCCTCACCTCTCCGCTCCGTGCCCGGCGGCTTCCTCCCGCTCTGCTGGCAGCGCGCGCTGCTTCCCGGCCTCTGTGCTTAGAGCGCGCGCGCACGCGTTCCCCCTCTCTTAAAGGGGCCGCGCGCGCCGTCCTAAGGAGTGCCCAGCCAATGGCTGGAGGACCTCACCATATATAAGGCACCTCCTCCAAAATGGAGGTGCCCGAGCAATGTTGTTGCAAAGCCTTTCAACTCTGCTTCAGCCCTCAGGTCCCGTTACCAGATACCTGCCAGTTACCTGCCAGATCTCTGCTTGATTCCTACCTGATTCCTGTCTATCTGCTTGCATTCCTGCGGTCCGACAGTCTGCCTTCCAACTCCTGTCAGTCTGTCTATGGATCTGCCCGCCCGCTCACCTGGGAGCGCTCACCTGCTACCTGCCTGCTAGCCTACCTGGAGGCTCTGCCGTCACTTGCCGTGACCACCAGCCTGTCCAGAGACTCTTGCCCGCTCACCTGGGAGCGCTCACCTGCTACCTGCCTGATAGCCTACCTGGAGGCTCTGCCATCACTTGCCGTGACCACCAGCCTATCCAGAGACTCTTGCCCGCTCACCTGGGAGCGCTCACCTGCTACCTGCTTGCTAGCCTACCTGGAGGCTCTGCCGTCACTTGCCGTGACCACCTGCCTGTCCAGAGATTCTTGCCCGCTCACCTGGGAGCGCTCACCTGCTACCTGCCTGCTAGCCTATCTAGAGACTCTTTCCCTGCTGTCACTTGCCGTGACCACCTGCCCGTCTAGAGACTCTTATCCTGCTGTCACTTGCCGTGACCACCTGCCTGTCTAGAGACTCTTACCCTGCCGTCACTTGCCGTGACCATCCGCCTGTCAAGAGACTGGCCCCGTCACTTGCCGTGACCTCCTGCCCTTCTACCCAGAGACTGTCCCTGTCACTTGCCGTGAATACCTGCCTGCCTTCCCTGGGAGCCACCTGCTTCCTGACAAGGACTGCCCCTTTGTATAGTTGCTCAGAGGTTCCACCTCCCAGACCCGTTACAGTTTGCTCGGGCCATGGAACCCGGTGGCACCCAAGCTCCCTCGCTCTCGGACCTATGTCATGAACTTTCCCGTCAGAGGTCCCAACAGGAGTCCATCCTGAGCCACCTGCGTAGTGTTAACTTCCGCCTGGACACACTGTCTACCTCTTCGGGACCTGCTTCCAGTCGCAGGACTCCTACCCCAGCAGCGTCGCTGCCCATCAATACCATGGCATCTCTTCCCGGTCCCCACCTCTCCGCCCCGCCTCGTTTTGGCGGAGATTCCGGTCAGGCACGGGGCTTCATTAACCTGTGCACTCTGCACTTCAAACTGTTGGCACACCAGTTTTCCACCGACCGAGCCAAAGTAGCCTTCATCATGTCCCATCTCACGGGGGAGGCGCTGGCTTGGCTAAATCCTCTATGGGAGAGAGGAGACCCCCTGGTATCCAACCTGCCAGCCTTTCTCACGGCTTTCCGGAAGGTCTTCGACGAACCAGGACGGAAGACCTCATCCGCCTCATCTCTGCTACGCCTCCGCCAAGTAAGTCTCACCGTGGGCCAATATGCCATACGGTTCCGTACCCTGGCTTCGGAGCTTGCCTGGGATAACGACGCCCTGGTGTCCGTCTTCTGGGAGGGTCTGTCCGGCCTTATTAAAGATGAACTCGCCGGTCGGGACATTCCTACCACTCTCGACGACTTAATTACACTTGCCACCCGGATTGACATCCGGTTCCAAGAGCGCACCAAAGAGGCCACCCGTGAGAGGAGGTTTCCACGCCTTACCCCTACCCTCCAGAGACCCGTCACTTTCTCCGTTACTCCCCCGGCGCACTCACCCGAGCCTATGCAGGTCGACAAGACCAAGATGGTCAAGACCCGTCAAGAATTACGCCGTGCCGAGGGGAGCTGCTTCTACTGTGGCAGTAAGGAGCACCGGATCCGTTCCTGCCCGGAGAGGTCGGGAAATGCCTGTGTCTAGGATCGCTCAGAGAGGTCGCCCTAGACAGAAATAAACCCTCTCCATCTCTAATGCTGTCGGTCTCTATCATCTGCGGGGAGAACCGTTATTTTGAACTGGCTCAACTTGACTCTGGAGCTGCCGGAAATCTCATTTCTCAGTCCCTGGTAGAGAAATACCGCATTCCCACCAAACCTCTGGCTGTACCCTTATCTGTCACCGCCGTGGATGGGGGCCTTTTACCACATCCCATCCAACTCATCACCGAATCCATAACTCTGCAGGTGGGAATGCTGCACTCTGAGAGCATCTTCTTCCATGTTCTGCCCGGACTCTCTCACGCCCTCTTGCTAGGCCTACCTTGGCTCCAGAGACATGCACCCGTGCTTGATTGGCAGACCGGAGAAGTTCTTCGCTGGGGTCAGGACTGCCATAAGACTTGTTTAGTTCCCGTTCATCCTGCTCGTCCTTCTCCTACTCCAGCCAATCTACCCGGCCTACCGGTTCCCTATTGGTCTTTTGCGGACGTCTTTAATAAAAGAGAAGCAGAGACATTACCCCCTCATATACCATACGACTGCCCAATCGACCTGATGCCCGGCGCTACTCCTCCCCGTGGGCGTATTTACCCTTTGTCCGCTGCTGAGACCCGGTCCATGTCTGAATATATTGAGGAGAATCTGGCCCGGGGATTTATCCGGAAATCTACCTCCCCAGCGGGAGCAGGCTTCTTCTTCATCAAAAAGAAGGACGGCTCACTCCGTCCCTGTATAGACTATAGAGGCCTTAACCAGATCACAGTGAAAAATAAATACCCCCTTCCGCTCATTCCTGAATTATTTGACCATCTGAGGGGGGCTAGAATCTTCACCAAGCTGGACCTCCGTGGAGCGTATAATCTGGTCCGTATCCGTCAGGGGGATGAATGGAAGACGGCATTCAACACCCGGGACGGTCACTATGAATACCTTGTAATGCCCTTCTGTCTCTGTAACGCTCCCGCCGTCTTTCAAGAGTTGGTCAATGACATCTTCCGTGATCTTCTCTACTCCTGCGTGGTGGTGTACCTGGACGACATCTTGGTCTTCTCTCCTGATCTTCTCACTCACCGGAGGGACGTTCGTCAAGTCCTGCTCAGGCTCAGGCAGAACCACCTCTACGCTAAATATGAGAAGTGCCTCTTTGATCAGACCTCGCTTCCGTTTCTGGGCTACATAATCTCTCAGACCGGCCTACGAATGGATCCTGAGAAACTGTCTACCATCCAGAAGTGGCCCCGACCAGAGGGGTTGAAGGCTATTCAGCGGTTCCTGGGCTTCGCCAACTACTACCGCCTCTTCATTCCGCACATCTCTTCCCGGACGGCCCCTATCTCGGCACTCACCCATAAGGGCGCTAATCCCAGAGAATGGCCGCCCGAAGCAGAGGAGCAGAGGAGGCCTTCCTTTCCTTAAAACAAGCTTTTTCCTCCGCCCCTATGCTGCATCGTCCGGACGGCAACAAACAATTCTTCCTAGAAGTCGACGCTTCCTCCTCCGGAGCCGGAGCGGTACTTAGCCAAAAGTCGTCTTCCGGAAGAATGGTAACCTGCGGCTTCTTCTCCAAACTCTTCTCCTCTTCTGAGCGCAATTATTCTATAGGAGACCGAGAATTGTTGGCCATTAAGCTGGCACTGGAGGAGTGGCGTTACCTGCTCAAGGGGGCTCTTCACAAGGTAATAATTTACACGGACCACAAAAACTTGGCTTACCTCCAGAGTGCCCAGAGACTTAACCCGCGCCAAGCCCGGTGATCCTTGTTCTTCGCCCGCTTTAATTTCATTCTTCATTTTCGCCCGGCTGACAAAAACATCAAAGCTGATGCCTTGTCCCGATCCTTTTTGGTCTCTGATCTTGAGGAGGAGCCTAAACACATCATCGACCCCGCCAAAGTAATGCAGGTGGCCCCCGTGAATCTAAATCGTCTTCCACCCGGTAAGACATTCGTAACTGTACCTGATCGTGGGAAGGTTCTACACTGAGGACACTCGTCCAAGCTAGCTGGCCACGCTGGTCAGAAAAAGACCCTCCAGCTTATTACCCGGCATTACTGGTGGCCTACCCTGCACAAGGACGTAATAGACTTTGTTTCAGCCTATGTGTCCTGCGCCCTCAACAAGGTTCCGAGACATCTGCCAGCCGGCCGTCTCCTTCCTCTTCCTGTACCTGCTGCCCCATGGCAGCATATAGCTATGGACTTTATAACGGACCTCCCTGTCTCTGCCGGTTGTACGGTCATTTGGGTGGTCGCTGACCGCTTTTCCAAAATGGCTCACTTTATTCCCCTGCCGGGACTCCCGTCTGCATCAGAGTTAGCTAAAGACTTTTTCCATCATGTCTTCCGTCTTCATGGTCTTCCTCTCCACATCGTATCCGACCGAGGGGTTCAGTTCACCTCTCGCTTTTGGCGAGCCATGTGTAAACTGCTGGGGGTCACCTTGGACTTTTCTTCTGCTTATCACCCACAGTCCAATGGCCAAGTAGAACGGATCAACCAAATTTTAACCAGTTTCCTCCGGCACTTTGTTAATGCTCACCATTCCGACTGGGTGGATCTTTTACCGTGGGCCGAATTTTCCTACAATAATCACGAGAGCGAATCTTCCTCCAAATCCCCGTTTTTTGTAGTCTTCGGTCAGCATCCTCGAATCCCGTTTCCACTCTCCGCCTCGGTGGATAATCCGGCTGCGGAATCTCTCGTTAACGAATTTTCCTCCATTTGGGAAAGTACCAGATCCGCACTTCTTCAGTCATCCGAGCGGATGAAAAAACAGGCTGATAAAAGACGTCTGGATCCACCACAATTCCGTCCTGGAGATAAGGTCTGGCTCTCGTCCAAATATGTCCGGCTCAAGATTCCTTCCTACAAGTTAGGGCCTCGGTTCATCGGTCCACTGGAAGTTATCAAACAAATCAACCCGGTGGCCTATAAATTGAAACTCCCGGCCAATTTGCGGATTCCTAACTCCTTCCATGTATCTCTACTCAAACCCGTGGTACTTAACTCTTTTTCCAAGTCTACAGGTACGCCTCCTGCTCCGCTTTCCGCTGAAAACGAGTTGAGGTAGAGAACATTCTGGCCACCAAAAGGGTAAGAGGAAAGTCCTTTTTTCTAGTGGATTGGAAGGGATTTGGTCCTGAGGAGAGAACATGGGAGCCCCGGGAGAACATCCATGCCCCTCTCATCCTTGATAAATTTCTCTCTGGCCTAAAAAAGGAGGGGCCTAAAGGGGGGGGTACTGTAGCGTCGGCGTCCCTGCCTCCTGCTAGGCAGGGACGCCGTTCCCCTCACCTCTCCGCTCCGTGCCCGGCGGCTTCCTCCCGCTCTGCTGGCAGCGCGCGCTGCTTCCCGGCCTCTGTGCTTAGGGCGCGCGCGCGCTCCCCCTCTCTTAAAGGGGCCGCGCGCGCCGTCCTAAGGAGTCCCTGGCCAATGGCTGGAGGACCTCACCATATATAAGGCACCTCCTCCAAAATGGAGGTGCCCGAGCAATGTTGTTGCAAAGCCTTTCAACTCTGCTTCAGCCCTCAGGTCCCGTTACCAGATACCTGCCAGTTACCTGCCAGATCTCTGCTTGATTCCTACCTGATTCCTGTCTATCTGCTTGCATTCCTGTGGTCCGACAGTCTGCCTTCCAACTCCTGTCAGTCTGTCTATGGATCTGCCCGCCCGTTCACCTGGGAGCGCTCACCTGCTACCTGCCTGCTAGCCTACCTGGAGGCTCTGCCGTCACTTGCCGTGGCCACCTGCCTGTCCAGAGACTCTTGCCCGCTCACCTGGGAGCGCTCACCTGCTACCTGCCTGCTAGCCTACCTAGAGGCTCTGCCGTCACTTGCCGTGACCACCAGCCTTTCCAGAGACTCTTGCCCGCTCACCTGGGAGCGCTCACCTGCTACCTGCCTGCTAGCCTACCTGGAGGCTCTGCCGTCACTTGCCGTGACCACCTACCTGTCCAGAGATTCTTGCCCGCTCACCTGGGAGCGCTCACCTGCTACCTGCCTGCTAGCCTATCTAGAGACTCTTTCCCTGCTGTCACTTGCCGTGACCACCTGCCCGTCTAGAAACTCTTATCCTGCTGTCACTTGCCGTGACCACCTGCCTGTCTAGAGACTCTTACCCTGCTGTCACTTGCCGTGACCATCCGCCTGTCAAGAGACTGTCCCTGTCACTTGCCGTGACCTCCTGCCCTTCTACCCAGAGACTGTCCCTGTCACTTGCCGTGACTACCTGCCCGCCTTTCCTGGGAGCCACCCGCTTCCTTACAAGGACTGCCCCTTTGTATAGTTGCTCAGAGGTTCCACCTCCCAGACCCGTTACATGGAGGAGACAGATTGTGGATGGCTTTGCATGCCAAGGTTAGGATTTTGAACTGGAGTCTCTGGGCAATGGGGAGCTAGTGAAGGGATTGAAAGAGAGGAGAGGCCGGGGAATAGCGAGGGGACAAGTGGATTAGTCGCGCAACAGAGTTTAGGATAGATTTGATGAATGCGAGAGTGTTGGAAGGGAGGCCACAGATCAATAGGTTGCAGTCGTCGAGAAGGAAGATGATGAGGGCATGCACTAGTGTTTTTGTAGATTCGTGGTTGAGGAATATGGGAATGTGCGGATCCGGGAGATTTTTTTTACTTGGAGTCGGCATCTTCCTCACCCTGATCCTCCTTCCTCCCACCATTCTGAGTGCCCTGATACAACTGATCCCACACTTGGACACTCCGAAGAGCTGTTTTGTTCATCTTTCCATTTATAGATTCTGGCCTCTCGCTCGGTCCGCTCGGAAGTGGAAAGAGTTTGGATATGTGGTTTGAAGGAGAGATTAGAGTCCAGGGTTACCCGAAGAGCTGTTCACTTTTCCATCGATAGAATCGGGCCTCTCGACCAGCCAGGTTCGAGCAGGGCAACAGAAGATCAAATATGGCGATCTGAGCAGCCATGGTCACCTGAAGGTGACGGTGGGAAAGTGCAATTACTGTCGCAAGAGGTGGATAATGATGAGACATAATGGACAGAAAATCAGGAGGAGGATCAGGGTGCGGAAGTGGAAGACAAAGCAGTGGACGATGAAGTCACTGACCCAACGTGGCAAGGGGACATGTGGAGCGAGGACAGAAGCACATAGGGAGAGGGAGGTGTAGCATCACAACAGGCAGAAACAAGCAGTGTGGTGGCCACAGATACAAGGTGAGCAACTGCTCTCCGAAACACCAACAAGACGGAAGTTGCCAGTACAACTGTTAGGTCTTACAGAGTCTGTTTTTTTTTAAATACTGTTCAGATAACCCCAAAAAGTCCATTTGCAACATCTGCCAGGTCAGCACAAGAGCACTAAAACTACCAGACTGACCACCACCATCATGCTCAGGCACATGACAGCAAACACCAAGGTCCAGAAACAGTGTCTGCGGGTGACACCACTGCCTCCACCGCTGTTGTGCGTGCACGCCAATCCCCTGTCCATGGCGCATGCAACCATCACTGTCCACGTCCTTGTCCCTTCGCAGCATTCAGTTGTCCCTACCACAGTCCTTGGAATGCAAGCGCAAGTATATAGCCAACCACCCACCCACAGGCCGCAACACTAAACTGCCAGATTTCTGGACTCCTTGCACTTGAAATGTGGCCTTTTAGGCTCATGGAGGCAGAAGCTTTCCACAACCTCATGGCGGCGGCCAGGTGTCCATACTCGGTCCCCAACCGCCAATATTTTTCCTGGTATCATCTCCGCCTTCCACAAGTGCGTGTCCAAGAACATTACCTGTGCCCTCTCCAGTGCACTTACTGGGAAGGACCGCCTAACTACAAACACGTGGACAAGTGAATGTGGCCAGGGATGGTACGGAGGCAGTCCACAGTAAAAAAAACAGCCATAGAGTGTCCGGGAACCTTCCCACACACTTTTCTTAGCCAGGGCTGCTTCTCAGTGGGGTTGGACGGGCCCACCAGAGAATCGGAGACTCCTCCGGTGGGCCCTGGCTTCTCCTTCAGGAGTGTTCATAGTACCAAGGTGAGGTCATGATGATGATAGAGGCCACCATCTCCTTAGCTTGCTGCTGATACTTTTCAATGGGAATCAGCTTGGCTCCAACCAGCCTGGAATATTTCCAGTGAACTATGGCATGATGCCATGGTACTAGCAGTGTCCCCAGTACCAGTAGCGAAGCCATCCACAATTTCCTTTTCTTCTGCCCAAATACATTAGTTTCTCACAGCTGAAGATACTGAGTGGCAGTAGGAGCAAGTTTCTCCAGCATGTTAAATATCAGAGGGAGATCAGAGAGGGCAGCACAGTGGTTCGGTGGTTAGCACTGAAGCCTTGCAGCGATGGGGTCTTGGGTTCAAATCCCACCAAGGACAACATCTGCAAGGATTTTGTATGTTCTCTCCATGTTTGCGTGGGTTTCCCCCTCAGTAAAAAAGCAGCCATAGAGTGTCCAGGATCCTTCCCACAGACTTTTCTTAGCCAGGGCTGCTTCTTGGCAGGGTTGGGCGGGCCCACCAGAGAATCCTCGGGTGGGCCCTGGCTTCTCCATCAGGAGAGTTCATGATAGCACAAACTTTGCAGCTGCTATGGGGCTCTTGAGTGGGGCAGAAAGGTGGGCCCTCAGAATCAAATCCTCTGGTGGGCCCAATGTTTTTCAGTCTGACACTGCTTTTCGGTGAGAGTTGTATCTCACCACAGCCATATTCTTTAGCTCGGTGAAAGGACTGGTATAGAGGGAAACCGTATCTACCCCAGCTGTCATTTTTCCGCCACCAGGTTCCGCCCATTGTCACACACGACCATGCCTGGCTGTATGTTCCGCGGTGAGAGCCACAAATCAGGCTGCGGTGTTACACCTTTCAACAACTCTGCAGCGGTAGGCGGTTTGTCACCTAAGCATTAAGCATGTTATCTTCAGCACAGCCTGTTGCCGCTTGGCCAATGCAGTGCTGCAGTGCTTCCAGCTTGTGACTGATGTGGTCATTTCGGAGATGGAGGCCGAACAGGAGGAGGAGGAGGTGCAGGAGCTGAACAATGTGATTACATTGAGGTTACATTGGCGAGTCTGGTTTTTATACTAAAGAGATCCTACTGTATTTTCTCTTATTTATTTTTTTTACGTCTCTTCAAATGTGTATTGGACTGCGTCCTAACTTTTGGCAGCCCTTGAAATTGCTGCATATGCAATAACAGTATAGGAGACACACTCCTTAATAATGGGAAGGACAATTCAAATAGATTCTATAATCTAGAATATTAACTGGCTTATCCGAAATTCTTTTGCAGGTGAGGTATCACAGTATGGATAGCGAATTACATTGATCCAGTCAGGTATTATTGCCTTATACTGCGTGCTGCTGGTGATGCCCAAAAAAAATGTAAAATCTATTCTATTCCCTATCGATAACATGGTTAGATGAATTGACAATAGGGACAGGTGCTGCTAGGTGGTATCATCACCAGCTACAGATGAGTGTTCATTCTGGTCGCATAAATGTCTTCAACAGTCCATAACTTCATTTTTTTTAATCTCTTTGGCCTTATGTACAAGTCATTACCCTGGAAAGAATGTTTCTTAACATTTTTTCCATTTTAGCTTGTTTTTTGTATGTTTTTTTTTGTCAGTCCGCAAAAGTGGCGCAATACTCTGACAACATTGTTCACAGATATGCTATTTGTCAGAGGACAACTGTGAATAGGTTTGAACTCACAACTGCTTTAAATGGAGTGTAATATTTGACACGCTCACAATGATTGCTGGATTATTAGGGCAGTCATAAGGGATAACGTCTGATGGTCACGGTTTCAGGCAGTCGCCTATTAGTATGGTATTTGTCAGTGACCAAGTATTAATTGGTTCAACAAAACACAGGTGGCTGACTTTAAATGGAGTAGAATATTTGGCAAGCTCAAAAAAAGTTCTGTATTTTTACGGCAGTCATATTGATCACGTGCGTCTGATCAGTGAAAAAAGTTCCTCTGCTTCCACAATACCGTAATATGAATAAAACTAAAAAAATCTGGCTGTATTCTGCGAACAAGCAAATGGAGGTGTACACTAACACACTGCTAAAATCTATAAATGGAGGACAATATTTTCCATGTTCACTACAAATGGCTGGATTTGAACCGCAGTTATATGTGATACGTGTGACGGAGAACCACGGTTTTAAATAGCAGGCCTGTAATTTACTAATATTATTCTACACAGAGACCTAGTGTGAATAACTTGACCGACACACTGCAATAAAATGGAAATGGAAGGCAGCAATGGCTGATTTTGGAATGCAGTTATATGTGATACGTCTGACAGAGAACCACAGTTTTAAATAGCAGGCCTGTAGTTTATTAATACTATTCTTCACAGAGACCTAGTGTGAATAGCTTGACTGACACACTGCAACGAAATGAAAGGCAGAAATGGCTGATTTTGGAACGCTGTCATATGTGATACGTCTGACAGAGAACCACGATTTTAAATAGCAGGCTTGTAGTTTACTAATACTATTCTTCACAGAGACCTAGTGTGAATAGCTTGACCAATACACTGCAACAAAATGGAAAAGGAGGCCAATATTTTCCACATTCAGTTCAAATTTCTGAATTTTTATCGCTGTAATATGGAAAAGATCTGGCTGTATTCTGCAGTGCTAACAAGCAAATGGAGCAGAAAAATTGTGTACTCTGGATTGCTTTTTAAGCAAATAATCAGGATTAAGATAAAAAAAAATATTCCTGGCCCCTGAGACCTGGGGCTATTTCTAGAAATAACTGTAAGAACAGCAGCAGCAGACAGAATGTTCAATGGACCCTTTTGTGCTGTATCATGCACTGCAGTCTGCCACATACACTTCCTGCCTAACTCCTGCTATCACCACTGAATATATGCAGCTGGATTAGTCCTCAGAAGGAATGTTAGTTCAGATGGATATATATATGTTGTGGAAAACCTATACTAACCATAAACGAGCAAATCTCTCCCTAGCTCAGCAGCAGCTCTCCCTACTCTGCCTGATTCCGGAATGACTGTGACGAGCATGGCGGCGCCTGGTCTTATATACACCTGATGATGCTGTGCGGCCAGCCAATCACTGTAATGCCCACAACCAACATGGCTACGGCATTACAATGCATGGCAAACAATCCCTGCATGATCACTGGCTCTCTAAAGAGTGCCAAACATGCAGGGCGGGCACCTGAGTTCCCATCCAAGCAACCCGGAAATACTCGCCGAGCTTGTCGAACACCGTGATGCTCGGGCGAGTACCCAGCAGTGGCGAGCACGTTCGCTCATCATTATTGAAGAACTGAAATAAATTAACTTTTCGATGATATTCTTATTTTGTGAGATGCACCTGTAGAGGTGTTATCAGTCATTGTACAGGAGGGGGAGGAGAAGGTGAGCTGTGACATCACCTATTGTGAATGGTTTTATCGGTCAATGTTTGAAGAATATGTTTAACATAAAATCCTTATCAGGTCATTTACTAGTGACATGTTCCCTTTAAAAAATATTTATGCAATTTTAAAATATCTTGTGTTCTTTTTCCTTTTTGTTTAAGTTTATTTGCAGCAGTATTCAACTCCCTAAAACTCATGAGAATCTTATGGATTATGCCAATCAGTATGTTGTTAATCTTCTGGCTCACTGTTCATTATTTGCCTGCAAGTTGTTTAAACACGGTAAAATAATGAATGTATAACTATTAAACTCCCTGTTGTGAAAGATCCAAATCAATACAGGAGAAGAAAGATATATCCAGCAATTCACTATTACTAACCCATTCACCCCGAGCCTGTGTGGCACCCCAGGGGTCTGGTTTCCACAGTAACAAGCAATGTTATGTCTGAGAGCAGGTGGGAGGTCTCTTGGTCAGGAATCCTATGCATGCCACACCTCCTGCCCAGTCCTGGGAGGGGAAGAACTTCCCCTGTATAAACCTGGGGCTGAGGCAGGGTTAGAGAGTTCAGAGGGAGAGTGCAGCCAGGAGGGCTGACAGGGAGCTGTGGCTCCGGCTGGGCCCAGCTCCTGGGCCATGCCAGAAGTAGAGAAGAGAAGCAGCATAGGAAGAAACAACAGGAGCTCTGTGGGAGCAGTGCTACAAGGAGTCAGGGGCTGGCAGCTGCAGAGCTCGCCCTGACTGAGAAGATTTCTTACCGGACCCGGAGTCCGAGGCTGTCGGGACTAACTCCTACCCAGCAGCAGAATCCGTCAGGCAGGGGATTTCAGGTCCTCTGGCCAAGAAACCCGAAGGCACGGTCACACGCATGGGACCAGCACCGCCGTCATGGAGCGGAAGCTACTAGAAGGCCCCGAGTCACCGGCCATACGGGTGAGCACCACACGGTACACTCAGGGACGTGGGCTACTTATACCCGCCTCTAGCAAGGTAGCCAGAAGAGTACAGTCAGTTTGGGAGGCCTACAACTCCGCCTGGCCAGGGTAGATCCCATCTGCTCAAGGACTGACCAGGCCCCGATCGCTAGCCAGTACTCCGGGAGGGTCTATCTTTGTCACCAGTAAAGACCCTGAATCACACCGCAGCGTCTCTGAGTGATTCCTGCTACCCCCATCATCCACGTCGGCTGCCCTGAGGCCATACCCCTCCCGTTGGGGGTTATACCATCTACGCTGCACTATCCTACCACCGGCCTCAGCGGTCTGCCCTGCAGCGGCAGCTCCATAGCTGCATTCAACGGGTGGCGTAGTCGTCCTACATCTACCGCTGATACAGCGCCACTTAGTCTGACTCCCTGGGCACGGACCGGGTCACCGCCACGAGACTACAACCCTCAACAGATCCGGCTCCGGGTAAGCTCCCGCCTGCGCAACGCAGCGCGACACAGGCCCAGGGGCGCGTCAACTTTTGGCGTAGTCGGCAGGATTCCGTGCCCGCAACCACCGGGTACTGCGTGCCTGAAAAAAGAGACTTTTAAACTTACCATCGGTGAAGATTCCCGCCATCCGGCGCCATCTTCAGCCTTCTTCCCGCCATCGGTGAAGATTCCCGCCATCCGGCGCCATTTTCAGCCTTCTTCCCGCCTTCCGTGGAGTTTTCCCGCCGTTGGACGCCATCTTGAGGACGCCGCGCGGGAAGAAGAGGGGCGTGGACTCCGAAAGCGCGCGAGAACTGAAGCCCCGCCTCACGTCCGGACGTTGCGTAAGGTCCTGGAAGGAGCCCAGCAGACGCCGACGTCACAGGAGCGCGACGGAAGGTCCTCAACCCTGACGATCCACTGCGGAGCCGCGGCCTACGGAAGAGGATCATCGCAAGGTAGGCCACGGTCCACTAGGGGGGAGAAGGATGTCGGATACGGAGGAGAGCTTCACCGCTTCAACCCCCGCCAGCGCCACCGCTGTTGCGGTCATGCCTTTCACCATGCCCTATATCCCGGGGGCAGCCTGGCTACCCCAGTACTCAGGGGAGTCACATACCCTGCATGACTTTAGAGAAAAGCTGGATAGCCTCTTCCAGGTGTACCCCCTCACAGAGGAGCAAAAAGTGAGCATCCTGGTGGCCCAATTAACCGGGGCAGCCCAAAGGGAGGTAAAGTCCTGGCCACCTGGGGGGAGGACTGTCGCAGAGATACTAACCCAGCTAACCGAGGAGGAGCTGCAGTACTACCAATACGAGGAAAGCCAAGAGGACCCGGACGGGTCTGAGGACTACCCTCAGGAGGGAGCACAAAGAGGACATAGCTACTGAAGGGAAGTAACGTGAATAAAGAGCTGTGAATAGTTACCCGTAAGGGTACAAGGACTGCTGCTAATTAAAATATGGTCCCCGTTGGGATTAGTGAATTGTTCCCCATGTGCCCCTATCCCTTACCAGGCTGAGGACTGTGAGCAGCCATCCCATATCCCTTACCAGGCTGAGGACTGTGAGCAGCCAATCCTTATCCCCACTGGCCGAGGACTGAGAGCGGCCATATCCTGTAAATAATTATGTGTTTCTAGTTATTTTTAGGAGTCCTTGGTGGATTTACCGGGAATCCTTGTACAATTGGTTGGAGCGTAACCCAGGAATGGACTAAAAGACTGTTAAGGACTCGGGGCAGGACAAACCCCTACCTGGTTACGTCTCCCTGTTTTGGTGAAATGGACACCTTTGTTTTCTTCAAAGACTGCACCCGGTTGCGGACACGCCGTAACCATCTTTATGTGTTTTTCTTATTGTATTATTATTGTTTATACCTTGTTATGTTTTTCTAAAAATATGTTTAGTCCCGGAGTACTAAATTTCACTAGGGGGGAATGTGGCACCCCAGGGGTCTGGTTTCCACAGTAACAAGCAATGTTATGTCTGAGAGCAGGTGGGAGGTCTCTTGGTCAGGAATCTTATGCATGCCACACCTCCTGCCCAGTCCTGGGAGGGGAAGAACTTCCCCTGTATAAACCTGGGGCTGAGGCAGGGTTAGAGAGTTCAGAGGGAGAGTGCAGCCAGGAGGGCTGACAGGGAGCTGTGGCTCCGGCTGGGCCCAGCTCCTGGGCCATGCCAGAAGTAGAGAAGAAGTAGAGAAGAAGTAGAGAAGAGAAGCAGCATAGGAAGAAACAACAGGAGCTCTGTGGGACCAGTGCTACAAGGAGTCAGGGGCTGGCAGCTGCAGAGCTCGCCCTGACTGAGAAGATTTCTTACCGGACCCGGAGTCCGAGGCTGTGGGGACTAACTCCTACCCAGCAGCAGAATCCGTCAGGCATGGGATTTCAGGTCCTCTGGCCAAGAAACCCGAAGGCACGGTCACACGCATGGGACCAGCACCGCCGTCATGGAGCCGAAGCTACTAGAAGGCCCCGAGTCACCGGCCATACGGGTGAGCACCACACGGTACACTCAGGGACGTGGGCTACTTATACCCGCCTCTAGCAAGGTAGCCAGAAGAGTACAGTCAGTTTGGGAGGCCTACAACTCCGCCTGGCCAGGGGAGATCCCATCTGCTCAAGGACTGACCAGGCCCCGATCGCTAGCCAGTACTCCGGGAGGGTCTATCTTTGTCACCAGTAAAGACCCTGAATCACACCGCAGCGTCTCTGAGTGATTCCTGCTACCCCCATCATCCACGTCGGCTGCCCTGAGGCCATACCCCTCCCGTTGGGGGTTATACCATCTACGCTGCACTATCCTACCACCGGCCTCAGCGGTCTGCCCTGCAGCGGCAGCTCCATAGCTGCATTCAACGGGTGGCATAGTCGTCCTACATCTACCGCTGATACAGCGCCACTTAGTCTGACTCCCTGGGCACGGACCGGGTCACCGCCACGAGACTACAACCCTCAACAGATCCGGCTCCGGGTAAGCTCCCACCTGCGCAACGCAGCGCGACACAGGCCCAGGGGCGCGTCACCTGTTTTCACCTTCATGACCAGTCCAAATTTTACAATTCTGACTAGGGTTAATTTATGAGGTTGTAAGAAGACAAAACCCTGCGGAACTAATACAGAGGAAAGAAGATGAAGAGGGGACGAGATTAGTCAGTGCTCTTGGTCGGGTGATGTCAAAAAGGCCAACCCAGGAGATCAAAGATGAGCAGACCAAAAGCAAGGGATACTTTTCGCCAAGAGGAGAGACAGTGAAGGCCACAGCAGTTCCCTGAGCCGGTCTGTAGTTGCGTGCCTCCGCAGAGCCCAGACGTTGACGGTCAAGCCTCGAAGACCCGAACAACGCCGGTCAAGATTCCTTATCTGAATGACGCCGGTAAACAGTGCAGGAGCAGGCTTCGGCAGCACAGTTCTCCGAAGCGCATGTGAGCGGCAAGGGGTTGCAGAAACTTCGGAGACACCGGGCCATGGATCCGTGTTCTGGCTGGCGAGCAGAGAAAACGTGTGAGACGGGCCATTACCTACGACAGGGACATACGGTACAAGGCGCAGGCAGAAGGAGGTCCAAGATTCAGACGGGGACCCTCAGACGCCAGTGCAAGAGTGAATAAACATTCTCAGAGAGACAGGGCAGTGGTGTATGACAGGGCCAGAGAACTGCCAAGGCTTCCGGAGACTGCGCTCGGACCAGTGTGAGAACACAGCATTTCTTCTTAATCATCCAGATGTCTAAATTCTATAGGCCAGGAGAAAGACACTATTATCCTTATGTTGAATTTTGAATTTATGTGTATTTCTTTGTTCTAACAATGTAAGTTATACACATCTCATCTCCTCCCTGACCTGTAGATAATGTCTAAAAGGACAGTTGTGAATTATAAAAGGGGTCTCTGCCTCTGTATCAGAGAGACTTTATAAAAACACAGACAAGAGAGACTCTTCAGGACAGCAACCAGAACACATGACTCTATCAAAAGGAATACAGATCGGCTCCATTATACACTGTGTTCCAAATTATGCTGCACATAACACATCTGCATCTCTGGCTGCTATGGGCATAAAAGGGGACAAACTTATGGTGTGGCACCCATGCTCCCCTGACCTCAACCCCATTGAGAACCTCTGGAGCATCATCAAAAGGAGTGTCTATGATGGCGGGAGGCAGTTCACATCTAAGCAACAGCTCTGGGAGGGTATTCTAACAGTCTATTCAGTAGTACTATCAGCTTTGTATCCACCTGACTACTGCACAACACAACTGATGGTCCCAACCCCATTTATAAGGCAAGAAATCCCACTTATTAAGCCTGACAGGGCACACCTGTGAAGTAAAAACCATTTCCGGTGACTACCTCTTGAAGCTCATCAAGAGAATGCCAAGAGTGTGCGAAGCAGTCATCAAAGAAAAAAGGTGGCTACTTTGAAGAACCTAGAATATAAGACATATTTTCAGTTGTTTCACACTTTTTTGTTAAGTATATAATTCCACATGTGTTAATTCATAGTTTTGATGCCTTCAGTGTGAATGTACAATTTTCAAAGTCATGAAAATACAGAAAAATCTTTAAATCAGAAGGTGTGTCCAAACTTTTGGTCTGTACTGTAGATCGCAGCATTTAGCAGTTTAAACTGCCGGAATCAGTGCAGGCACCGCTCCTGGCAGTGAGTGGCGACGATCACCCACGCACAGTCACCTGCGCGTGGTCAATCGCCATGAAGTATACCATGAAAAAGTGTTTGTCCCCTTCCTGATTTCTTATTCTTGTGCATGTTTGTCGCACTTAAATGTTTCAGATCACAAAACAAATGTAAATATTAGACAAAGATAACACAAGTAACACAGAATGCACTTTTTAAATGAAGATCTTTATTATTAAAGGAAAAAGAAATCCAAACCTACAGGGTCCTGTGTGAAAAAGTGATTCCCTCCCCCTCTTAAAATATGAATTAACTGTGGTTTATCACATCTTTGGGAAACTGAGTTCAATTTCCCTAGCCACACACAGGGCTGATTACTGTCACACCTGTTCTCAATCAAGAAATCACTTAAATAGGACCTGCCTGACAAAGTGAATTAGATTAAAAGAACCTCAAAATCTAAACATTATGCTGCGATCCAAAGAAATTCGGGAACAAATGAGAAACAAAATAATTGAGATTCATCAGTCTAGAAAAGGTCATAATGACATTTCTAAAACTTTGGGACTCTAGCGACCCACAGTGACAGCCATTATCCACAAATGGCAAAAACATGTAACAGTGGTGAACCTTCCCAGGAGTGGCCAACGTACCAAAATTACCCCAAGAGCACAGCAACGACTCATCCAAGAGGTCACAAAAGACCCCACAACAACATCCAAAGAACTACAGGCCTTACTTGCCTCAGTTAAGGTCAATGTTCATGACTCCACCATAAGAAAGAGACTGGGCAGAAATGGCATGCATGGCAGAGTTTCAAGACGAAAATCACTGTTGAGCAAAAAAAACATAAAGGCTCGCCTCAGTTTTGCCAGAAAAAATCTTGATGATCGCCAAGACTTTTGGGAGAATACTCTGTGGACTGACGAGACAAAAGTTGAACTTTTTGGGAGATGTATGTCCCATTACATCTGGCACAGAAGATGTAATGGGACATACATCTTCTATGCCAGATGTTTCAGAAAAGGAACATCATGCCAACTGAAAAATATGGTGGTGGTAGTGTGATCGTCTGGGGCTGTTTTTTGCTTCACAACCTGGAAGAATTGCTGTAGTAAATGGAACCATGAACCAAAAAATCCTGAAGGAGAATGTCTGGCCATCTGTTCGTGACCTCAAGCTGAAGCGCACTTAAACACACCATCAAGTCCACCTCTGAATGGCTTAAGAAAAACAAAATTAAGACTTTGGAGTGGCCTAGTCAAAGTCATGACATTAATCCAATTGAGATGCTGTGGCCGGATCTTAAAAAGGCGGTTCATGCTCGGAAACCCTCCAATGTGGCTGAATTACAATTATTTTGCAAAGATGAGCGTCCAAAATTCCTCCAGGGTATTTTAAAAGACTCATTGCCGGTTATCGCAAACGCTTGATTGCAGTTGTTGCTGCTAAGGGCCCAACTAGTTATTAGGTTTAGGGGGCAATCACTTTTTTCACACAGGGCCCTGTAGGTTTGGATTTATTTTTCCCTTACTAATAAGGGAAAAACTGTATTCTGTGATTGCTTGCGTTATCTTTGCTTAATATTTAAATTTGTTTTGTGATCTGAAACATTTCAGTGTGACAAATATGCAAAAGAATAAGAAAGGGGGCAAACACTTTTTCACACTACTGTATATACTTTATCGGTCGGGAAGTCCTTCCCGACCATGACGCATATATACTGCAAATGTCGTGAAGGGGTTAAAAGGTTATTCCTTACTTAGCAAGCTAACATAGGATAGGATAGGTAATCTCAGTAATGGGAAAATCTGTATTCACAAAAGACAGATTTTAGTTGTGAATTGAGAATGAATGATCTTCCGGGAGAAGAAAGAAGCAGATTTCTCTGATAAGATATATTACAAAGTTTCTTATTATCATGTGTTCTATTGATTTATGTAATAAAAATTAAAACAACGGTCACTCTTTAACCCTTTGATCACTTAGTGCTCCATGACGGATATGTACGTCATGTTATTCAGAGTACACCTTGTGTACCCGTGCGACTATCTGCAGAAGCCCAACCATTACACACAGCCAGGCTCCTGCTATAACTTCTAGGATCAGCATTGTCGCTGCTTTAACTCCTTATATGCCACTATCAAGAGTAATAGCCATAGACGGAGTATAATGAGGGAAATCTGAGCTTTCGCCCAGGGCCCTTGGTTCTGGGGGGGTTGCCATGGCCAGAGAGACCCCACTTTAAAGTTATATAAAGGGAAAGATATCCCTGTGTCAGCCCATTGGCATACCCGCAGTGTGATTGTGAGTGCCAATGGTTCTGCCATACATCACTAATGCAGTGCTGTATAGAACTAATGCAATCACAAGGTCACATGTTAAAGTCCCCTTGGGGGGACTAATAAATCTAAAAATAAAAAAAAGTTTACAAATAAAAATTTAATTGTCAAATAGAAAGGAAAAACACCCTTCCCAAAATCCCAGTTTTTCTTGCAAAAAAATTTTTCTGAAAAAAAAATATTTTTCTAAAAAACATGACATATTTGGCATTGTCACGTCCACATTCATACACTGCTCAAAAAAATAAAGGGAACACTCAAATAACACATCCTAGATCTGAATGAATGACATATTCTCATTGAAAACTTTATTCTGTACAAAGTTGAATGTGCTGACAACAAAATCACCCAAAAATCATCAATGGAAATCAAATTTATTAACCAATGGAGGCCTGGATTTGGAGTCACCCCCAAAATTAAGGTGGAAAAACACACTACAGGCTCATCCAACTTTCATGTAATGTCCTTAAAACAAGTCAAAATGAGGCTCAGTATTGTGTGTGGCCTCCACGTGCCTGTATGACCTCCCTACAACGCCTGGGCATGCTCCTGATGAGGTTGCGGATGGTCTCCTGTGGGATCTCCTCCCAGACCTGGACTAAAGCATCCGCCAACTCCTGGACAGTCTGTGGTGCAACGTGACGTTGGTGGATAGAGCGAGACATGATGTCCCAGATGTGCTCAATCGGATTCAGGTCTTGGGAACGGGCGGCCAGTCCATAGCTTCAATGCCTTCATCTTGCAGGAACTGCTGACACACTCCAGCCACATGAGATCTGGCATTGTCCTGCATTAGGAGGAACCCAGGGCCAATCGCACCAGCATATGGTCTCACAAGGGGTCTGAGGATCTCATCTCGGTACCTAATGGCAGTCAGGCTATCTCTGGCGAGCACATGGAGGGCTGTGCGGCCCCCCAAAGAAATGCCACCCCACACCATTACTGACCCACTGCCAAACCGGTCATGCTGAAGGATGTTGCAGGCAACAGATCGCTCTCCACTGCGTCTCCAGACTCTGTCACGTATGTCACTTGTGCTCAGTGTGAACCTGTTTTCATCTGTGAAGAGCACAGGGCGCTAGTTGCGACTTTGCCAATCCTGGTGTTCTGTGGCAAATGCCAAGCGTCCTGCACGGTGTTGGACTGTGAGCACAACCCCCATCTGTGGATGTCGGGCCTTCATACCACCCTCATGGAGTCAGTTTCTAACCGTTTGTGCAGACTCATGCACATTTGTGGCCTGCTGGAGGTCATTTTGCAGGGCTCTGGCAGTGCTCCTCCTGTTCCTCCTTGCACAAAGGCAGAGGTAGCGGTCCTGCTTCTGGGTTGTTGCCCTCCTGCGGCCCCCTCCCCGTCTCCTGGTGTACTGGCCTGTCTCCTGGTAGCGCCTCCAGCCTCTGGACACTATGCTGACAGACACAGCAAACCTTCTTGCCACAGCTCGCATTGATGTGCCATCCTGGATGAGCTGCATTACCTGAGCAACTTCTGTGGGTTGTAGAGTCCGTCTCATGCTACCACGAGTGTGAAAGCACAACCAACTTTCAAAAGTGACCAAAATATCAGCCAGAAAGCATTGGTACTGAGATGTGGTCTGTGGTCCCCACCTGCAGAACCACTCCTTTATTGAGTGTGTCTTGATAATTGCCAGTAATTTCCATTTATTGTCTATTCCATTTGCACAAGAGCATGTGAAATTGATTGTCTATCAGTGCTGCTTCCTAAGTGGACAGGTAGATTTCACAGAAGTTTGATTTACTTGGAGTTATATTCTGTTGTTTAAGTGTTCCCTTTATTTTTTTGAGCAGTATATGTATTATAACAGTATATCATAATGTGTCCAGCAACGTGAGCGCCACAAAAAAATGAGAAAAAACAGCACCAAAATTGCTATTTTTCTTCATCCCACCTCACAAAAAAAATAAATAAAAAGCAATTTATGTACTCAAAAATGGAATCAATAAATACTAAACCTTGTTAAGTAAAAAACAAGCCCTCATTAATCTGTGTTACTGTGAAATAAAAAAAGTTATGGCTCTCAGAAAACGATGCAAATAAAAAAAATATTTTGATTCAAAAGTTAATTTCTTATGAAAAAGTTGTAAAATGTAAAAAAAATTATATAAGTTGGATATCACTGTAATCATATTGACCCATGCTATAAAATTATTTCATTATTTATCACATATGGTGCACATTGTAAGAAAAAAATATAAAAAACAATACAAGAATTGCTGGATTTTGCTAATTCAGCCTCATACAAAAATGAATTTAAAAGTGATCAAATAATTGTAAGTGCTGAAAAATGGCACAAGTGAAAACAACAGCTTGTCACTAGTGATGAGCGAGCATGTTCGCTACTGCTCGGTGCTCGCCCGAGCATCTCACTGCTCGAGATGCTTGGCGCTCGCTGAGTATTTCCGGGTTGCTCGGGCGGGAACTCGGGTCCCCTCCCTGCATGTTTGGCGCTCTTTAGAGAGCCAATGAACATGCAGGGATTGCCTGCCATGCACTGTAATGCCGCAGCCATGGTGGTTGTGGCATTACAGTGATTGGCTGGCCACACAGCATCATCGGGTGTATATCAGACCTGGCGCCGATGCCCAAATATTTCAGAAGCCACGGTCACAGGAAGGTGACGGTGGGAAAGTGTCACAAGAGGTGGCCGATGATGAGTCACAATTGCCAGAAAGTCAGGAGGAGGACCAGGGTGCGGAATAGAGATGAGCGTTGTTCTACTCGAACTGTTCGCCAATCTCAAATTCGAGCTGTTTTGGGCGGTGTTCGAGCCGTTCGGCGAACACGAACAATTTGAGAAAAATTCGGCTGTTCGAGGTTATGTTCGATAACTGTTCGTGCACCAAAATCATAACTGGATTTTTTCTCAGTAATGATGAAAATTAATGTTAATACGCAGTTTGAGTGTACAGCGGGGTGGGGGGAGGGGCAGGGGATGGATCTCTGCAGGAACAATGAAGATCTCCATTTTTTTTTCTCTTTCCCGCATTTGCAGTGGGGAGGTGCAATCTGTCAGCCTATCAGCAGCGCACACACGGAGCGAAGTGCTTTTTTTCACACAAGCAAGGGCATGTGTGATTGGCAGTGTATGTCACATGTCCTTGCCCTATAAGACCAAGCCATTTTCCCCGTCGCCACCATTTTCTCACAGCTGCAGCTGCGTGTTAGACGGCACCGCTGTTGCTGTGTGCACTATACCTTGTTAATTTCAAGCCAATTTTCGCACAAATATACAGATAGCTTGGGAGTAGGGAATAGTTGTGATTGCAGTCCTTTTAAGGACTAGGTTACAGCATTTCCTACGACTTTTATCAGGGAGGTCTGTGCTCTTAAATAGATAGATTGTGGGAGTAAAGACTAATTGTAATTGGAGTCCTTTTCAGGACTAGGTTACATCAGTTCCTGTCAGTTTTTGCCAGGCAGGTCTGTGCCAGTGCTGTGCAAGTTTTTTTCACAGCATTTGGCTGAATCTAGCAAAGCTAATCCTTTTTGGCCTATTGCAGAGTGTGTTAGTCAGTGGAGTAGCCTATCTGTGTTGCAAGATATACCACCTGTGTATAGAATACCAATTTTTTTACTGCACCTAGTGAAGTAAAATCTTTTGGGCATAGCATCATTCTATTAGTCCATCTATACTGACCTCCATCAGGTTGCAAACTGAATATAATTTTTTTCTGCATCTAGCTCTGAAAAAATATTTGGCCTTCTAGCAGTGTGTCGGACTTTCTCTATTAGTCCATCTATACTGACCTCCATCAGGTTGCAAATTAAAAATAATTTTTATCTGCATCTACAGTACCTCTGAAAAAATATTTGGGCTTCTAGCTGTGTGTGGGACTTGTTGTATTAGTCCATGTATACTGACCTCCATCAGGTTGCAAATTTAATATAATTTTTTTCTGCATCTAACCCAGCCAATAGTTTTGGCCTAATACCACAGTTTGGCCACTCAGCTCTGCTCGGTTACCATCCATTGTTTTTTTGTGCAAACAACTCCAGAGTTGTGAATTAGTTAACCACCAAAATGAGTGGAAAAAGGCCTGCTGCTGGTGGAAATGGGAATAGGCGTGTTGGGAAGGGGAAAAAAGGTTGTGTCCGTGGGGTAGGTGTTAAAGCAACAGTAACATCTGCAGAAGAAAGACCATCTTCCAGCCAAACTAAAATGTCTACTTCTTTTAGCGGACAATGTGATAAGATCCCTTTCTTACGGCCACGCCAATCGCTACAAATTCCAGATGAGGCACAAAAACAGCAGGTGCTTCAACGGATATCAAGTGCTCCATTAAGTGGGCTCTCCTCCACATCAACTTCAACATCACAAATACTCCAGTCCTCAAAGGTGTCACCCAAATCGCACTTGCTTCCTCACAGCTCCCAAATCTCCAGCTGCCCGTCTGAGTGTGAGGTAGAACAGATGGTTGAGTCTGCAGAGCTGTTTACTCATACTATAGCCTGGGAATCAGAGGTCGACTCCAGCGCTTCTGTGAATCCAGACGAGGAAATGATCTGCACTGATGCCCAGAATCTTTATGAGTCGGATCCAGGACCAGACGCAGAAGGTTCTGACCATAATGTAGACCCTCATTCCCAAACTGTAACTCCTGTTGGTGGAGACAATGAGGAAGACGATGATAAGACTCAAATACCTGATTGGAGCGACAACTTTAGTTTTTTGTCAGGGCAGGAACAGGTTGGCTCTGAGGACGACGGGTGTGATAACGCACAGGGTGATGATGATGAGGTCGGAGATCCCACTTACTGTCAACCCACAGTCAGCCAAGAGATGAGGTCAGCAGAGGAGGTGGAGGAAGATGCTAGTGACGACGAGGTCAGGTTGCGCCTTCCTGGACAGAGACGTAGTACTGGAAGCACGTCAACAACTGCATCCTCAAACACAACTCTGCCTCTCACCACAAGTCGTGGTGGCTCTTCAGGTCACATGGGAGCTAAGCCTTGCATAGCCTGGGCATTTTTTCAGATCGATAAAGATGACCCAACTCGTGTTATCTGTAACATTTGTCAGCAAAAGCTAAGTAGAGGCCAAAAAATACATAGTTTGAGTAATTCATGCATGAACCGGCACATGGACATGAAGCATAAGTTGCAGTGGGAAGCTCAGTTTGCTACAATGCGGCCTAGCCGGCCGGGCCAACCACCGTCTGCCATATCTTGTGCATCCGCGGCCTCTTCATCCTCTGTGACTGGGGGGACAGCAGTCACACCTGTTTTGGGGCGCAGACCTGCCACCTCTTTACCCGCAACAGCCAGCGTGATTGGCAGGTCATCATTTTCTTTGGAGGTGGGAACACCAGCTGGTGTTGAGCGCTATCCGACATCGATAGCACCACCTTTGGATCAAGGCAACCTAACATGTCCGCCTGCATCTTCCTCACAGACCGGCAGTTTGCCGGGGACACCCTTATCAACCCCGTCTAAGCACAATAGCCAGCCCTCGGTCCCTCAGATGTGGACAAGTAAAAGACCATTTCCTCCTAGCCATGAGAAAGCTAAGAGGTTGAATTTCACCATCTGCAAGCTCTTGGCTACAGAAATGCTGCCTTTCCGCCTGGTGGACACAGAGGATTTTCGAGACCTTATGTCCGTCGCAGTGCCCCAGTACCAGATGCCCAGTCGGCACTACTTCTCAAAGAAAGGTGTGCCTGCGTTCCACCAGCATGTCGCACACAACATCACCGCTTCTTTGAGAAACTCTGTGTGTGACAGGGTGCATTTCACCACAGACACTTGGACGAGTAGGCATGGACAGGGGCGTTACATGTCGCTGACTGGGCACTGGGTAACTATGGTGACAGCAGGACAAGGGACTGCTGTCCAAGTCTTGCCGTCCCCACGAGTTGTGCGTCAATCCTCTTTATGTCAAAGTTCCTCCACTGCTTCTGCCTCCTCAACCTCCTCTCGGTCTTCCACCTGCACCCAAAGCCTGTCTGGTCATGCCACAAGCTTTCTAACTGCGCAGAAGGGATCCTGCACACCTCCTTACTATGCTGGCAGTAGGGCTCAACGTCATCAGGCGGTTTTTACATTGAAATGTCTGGGAAATGTGAGTCACACAGCTGAGGAGTTGTGGTCAGCTCTGGAGAACCAATTTCATGAATGGTTGTCTCCACTGGACCTGAAACCAGGGAAGGCCGTGTGCGACAATGCTGCAAACCTGGGTGCGGCCCTTCGCCGGGGCAATGTCACACACGTGCCTTGTATGGCTCACGTGTTGAACCTGGTTGTCCAGCAATTTTTAGCCCACTATCCCAGACTAGATGGCCTTCTGCAGAGGGCACGGTCGCTGTGTGCTCACTTCCGCCGTTCGCATCCCGCAGCTCAGCGACTTACATCTCTACAGAAGTCGTTGGGCCTGCCACTTCACCGGCTAAAATGCGATGTGCCTACCCGGTGGAATTCAACTCTGCACATGTTGCAGCGACTGTGGCAGCACCGACAAGCCCTGGTGCAATACGTTCTGACGTATAGCCTGGGCCAACGAGATTCAGAGGTGGGGCAAATCACGCTGGAGGAGTGGTCTCAGATCAGGGACCTATGCACCCTTCTGCACAGTTTTGAAATGGCGACGAAGATGTTTAGTGCTGACGATGCCATTATCAGCATGACTATTCCGGTGATTTACATGCTGGAGCACATGTTAAACAGAATTCGGAGTCAGGTGGTGGCACAAGAGGAGGTGGAGGAAGTAGAGGAGGAGGAGTTGTATGCGGAAGGGCTAACATCTGCAAGGTCCAGACGGTCGGCAGCACCAAGGCGGCAGGCATGTGAGGGTGGGGGAGATGGTTTTACCAGGGCGCATGGTAGCAGCCAAACTAGTGAGGAAGGTGCAGGAGCCCAGGAAGAAGTGGAGGACGAACTGATGGAAGACTCATCAGATGAGGGAGACCTTGATCACATTTCTGTTGTGCGAGGTTGGGGGGAGAGGACAGAGGAAGGAAGCATGATTGTTAACTCGCCACCAACACAACAGGGACTTGGTGCTCCTGGATGCGCAACACACATGAGTGCCTTCTTGCTGCACTACCTGCAACATGACCCTTGAATTGTGAGAATTAGAAATAATCCTGACTACTGGGTTGCCACACTGTTAGATCCCCGGTACAAAAGTAAATTTGCAGAAATTATTCCTGCCATAGAAAGGGATGCACGCATGCAGGAGTATCAGCAGAGACTGTTGCAGAATCTTACATGTGCTTTTCCACAAAATACCAGTGGTGCACGTAGTGAATCTCACAGTTCCAACTTGCCAACCGTAGGACCGTCAAGTGTTCAGCACTCAAACCGTAACAGAACCACTGTATCTGCTGGTAACATCAATTTTGCGGAATCATTTCACCACTTTTTTAGCCCATCCTTTGCAAGGCCACAGGAGACAAGAAGTCTGACACATAGTCAACGCCTAGAGACGATGGTACAGGAGTATCTCCAAGTAAACATTGAAGCCACGACTGTGTCACTGGACCCTTGCTCTTTTTGGGCTTCCAATCTGGATAAATGGCCGGAGCTAGCCACTTACGCCTTGGAGATCTTGTCATGCCCCGCAGCCAGCGTTCTGTCTGAACGTGTGTTCAGCGCTGCTGGTGGTGTGCTGAGAGATAAGCGCACGCGGCTCTCCACTGATAATGTAGACAGACTCACGTTCATAAAGATGAACAAATCATGGATCCGAAACGACTTTTCTACCCCTGTGTCATCCTGGGGAGAGTAAAAGCTTGATGATTGGTTAAAATCACCCTACCAAACGTTTTAAGCTTTCAAATTACTAATCATGTTTATCTGTATCTTGGCTGGAAAATAATTTGGGCTTTGTAGCAGTGTGCAGCACTGATCCTATTAGGCCATCTATGCTAAAGCTTCACCAGATTTAAAATTAAAAATAATTTTTAGCTGCATCTAGCCCGGAAAATAATTTTGGGGCTCCGAGATGCGCAAGACACATAAGTGCCTTCTTGCTGCACTACCTGCAGCATGACCCTCATATTGTCAGAATTCGAAGTAATCATGACTACTGGGTTGCCACACTCTTAGATCCCCCAAACTTTTCGATCAACCTTTTCATTTTAATAAAGACCAAAAAAATGGTCATTTTTGAAATTATAAGCATTAGCAGGTTGTTAGAAACTGAAATCAAACAGTTTTCAACTCAAAACTTTATTCTAGGTGATGTTACATTTTCACATAGGACCTCTTGTTCGAAAGGAGCTTCTGAACTCTCTCGTCCATTGAATTTGTCAGGTTTTGGATGGTTTCTGCTTCAATTGTTTTGCATGAGGACAGAATACCCTCCCAGAGCTGTTGCTTAGATGTGAACTGCCTCCCGCCATCATAGACACTCCTTTTAATGATGCTCCAAAGGTTCTGAATGGGGTAGAGGTCAGGGGAGCATGGGGGTCACACCATAAGTTTGTCCCCTTTTATGCCCATATCAGCCAGAGATGCAGATGTTTTATGTGCAGCATGAGATGGTGCATTATCATGCAGAAAAATGATCTTGCTGTGAAATACACGGTTCTTCTTCTTGAACCATGGCAGGAAGTGCTGTTTGAGAAAATCCACATACATTATGGAGTTCATCTTTAGCGCCTTCAGGGATCCTAAAGGGGCCGACAATCTCTCTCCCCATGATTCCAGCCCAAAACATTACTCCACCTCCTCCTTGTTGGCGCTGTAGCCGTGTTTGCGTGGGGTGTCCATCAACCAGCCATCCTCCACTCCATCCATCTGGACCATCGAGCGCTGCACGGCACTCATCCGTGAACAAAACTGTTTTGAAATCAGTCTTCATATAATGTTTGGCCCACTGGAGCCGTTTCTGCTTGTGTGAAGTGGATAGAGGAGGTCGACAGGATGGCGTATGCACAGCTGCAAACCTCTGAAGGACCCTGCATCTTGTTGTTCGGGAGACGTTGGAGGCACAAGCAGCTTCAAAAACTTGTCTGCTGCTATGACAAGGCTTTTTTGCCGCTGCTCTTTCAACCTGACGTAATTGCCTGTAGGAAAGAGTCCTCAATTTGCCCTTATCAGCACGCACACGTGTGTACTGTGAATCAGCTACATACTTCTTGATTGCCAAGACACTTCATCCTGATCATCGCACAATGTTGATTGTAGTCATGCCTTGACCTAAACACTCCACAATTTGTTGCTTCTCAGCAGACGACACATCCTTTTTCTTTCCCATTTTGGCAGAAAATGTAGGCTGCTTAATAATGTGAGAGAGCCTTCTTAAGTAGTCTTGCCTTTCATTGGACACACCTGCCAAACTAATTAGCACAGGTGTCTGCAATTGCTTACAGTGATATAAAGAGCCCTGACACACATCACCATCAATGAGTTTAACTGACAAACAAACAAATTCTTCCCTTATCACTCCTAAACACTTTTTGCATAATAATTTGGAACGCAGTGTACATGTGCTTTGCCACAAAACACCAGTGGTTCACGTAGTGAATCTTACAGTTCTAACTTGCCAACCGTGGTCTGTATGGAGTTGTTCAATAAAGGGCCCAAAATTAAGATAACATAGATGGGAGAGGTCTCTATGAATAGGAATTCCTAAGTATTTGATACCCTGTGAGGGCCAGGCAAAGGGAAAGTTGGACTGGATGGAATCCTATATGGATTTGGGGAGGGAGACATCGAGGGCCTCAGACTTCGCTGCATTGATTTTAAAATTTGACCATGTAACAAAGTGATCTATTTCAGCCATAACAGCATGGATGGATATATGTGATTGAGTGATATATACTAGGACATCATCAGCAAATAGAGAGCACTTGTACTCGGTGCCTCCCACCTCAATCCACCTAATATTGGGGTTATGGCGAATTGATGAGAGCAGGTGCTCCGTCACTAGGATGTATAAGAGAGGGGACAGAGGACATCCCTGCCTTGCCCCATTGGTGATTGTGAAAGGTGATGAAAATGTTCTGACGCACCCCCTGGGCCTTGGGACACCCGGAGCCGGACCCTTTTTGGTGGATGCTGGTGGTTGTAGTCTTCGTGGCGGCGACCCGGTTCCGTGGCTCAGGGCGGTCAAACCAGTGGCGGAACTATTTATGTGGTTTTGATGTTTAAATGTACGACTACGCCACCCGTGGATTGCGGTCAGAGTGAACCGCCGCTACAGGCAGACCGCTGAGGCTGGTGTTGTGGGTGCAGCAGAGCGTAGCATAACTCCCCACGGGAGGAGTATAGCCTCAGGGCAGTGTATGCGGAGGATGGGGGTGATGGTGCAGGGCAGCAGCAGTAACGACACGGAGTCAGTGATGCAGTTCAGGGCCTTTACTCACAGTTCTTATTATCCAGACCACGTCTGCAGGTAACGGCTGCCCACGTCGTACTGTGCTCACCAGGTGAGGGGCTCAGACAACTCCCAGATAACTTTGGAGCACTTCAGAGGACCCCCTTTGTGTGTCCTTTGTATGGCCTTTCTTACCAACACTTCTGTCCGGCTGCCTCGGGCCTCCTCTTGGTAAACTTGGCGCCAGTTTCCCTGACCCTATGTGGTGCCTTCCTAGCGGGTGTAGCGAGGGGCTGCGCCACATAAAATGTCAGAGCCTCCGGTTTCTAGCCGAGGGTCGTTTCCTGCCTCCACTAGTTCGGGGACCGGTCTCCCCCTTTGGCCTGACCCCTCCACGCAGGTGGATTCGGGCGTGCGGTGGCGACTCGCCCGTCCGCACCCCTGGGATCCCTTCATTTCTCGTTCCTGGAGCCTTCTCCGCTCCTCTTCCTTCCTTCTCCCTCTTGCAGGCCTGGGCCTCTGTTACTAGGCCCGCCTCCGGAGCAGAGCTCATGCAGAGCCCCTGCTCCCTGCCACTTCTGCTCAGACTTCTCTGCACTGAACTAAGATGGTGCCCACCTTTTATACTCCCTTCTCAATGCACCCAGGAACTGCTTCCTCCCTGCTCCTGCACTACAGGGTTCCCCTTCCTCAGTGTTCCCTCCCCCCACTCCAGCCAGGGACAGGGACTGTCGTGCCCATCTCAGGGGCATATTGGTCGCCCTGCCCCACGGCAATGTGGTGTAATGCATGCAGGTGTCGGGTCCTGATCCACACTACATCCTTACCTGAGAGTGAGATATCACACCTCTGGGTGAGGTGCAATACCTCAGTAGCAACCGAGCCCTCAGGGTGCTACAGTTCCATTTATCTTCAGCCTAGGTGACGTATTGCGATACAGGGCCGTGATTTTGGCTATAAAAGGGTCCCCTAGACCCCTACCCCAAGCTTTTTAAGAGAATCATATATGGCGTGCCAGGAGACTCTATGGAATGCTTTCTCAGCATCCAACGAGAGTATCTAATTACAAATTTTTAACTGCATCTAGCCCAGGAAATACTTTGTGCCTAGTAGCAGTGTCTGCTAGTCAGCGGATTATCCCGGCTGTTAAGCAAGCTACACCACCTGTAGTTTGGACACTTAATTTTTTCAAAGGAAAAGCTTCGGGACCACGGGATACTCAGTGAAGAGCATCAGGAGGCACCCCAAGGCATAGGGGCTCGGACTGGCAGTAGGATGCCTTGCGGTGGACAGCCGAGCTCGATCCTTATAAAAGCTTTTTAACTGCAGCAGCTTTAGTGGACGCTACTGGAGCTGGAATTACGCGGCTGCTGGCATGAGACTTGCCCTCCAATAGATCCTTGTAAATGGATTTAAAGTGTATTTATTCAAATTAGAGAGACAATTTAAATTAAAAAGCTTAGAGCTGCCTCCACCACAGGGGGGCTCGCTCGACCCACCAGCGGACAGGCACCAGTATTGGGAGAGGGGGGCTGGCCATCAGGGTTCACCGCGGCTCTGGCACAAACCCGGCGACACGGAGGTGGCACGGGCAGGAGCGGACTGGCCATGTCGGCTTCTCACTTTTTGGATTTTAGAAGGGCATGACATGCCTATATCTGTGTCTCCCCCTCCTTTTACTCCTCCACCTCTTTTATTTTCGCATGACTATATGTACTTGTCACTTTTCCATGTGTTAGTTATGTCTTCTGAGCAGTTTGTCAGCTTTTGGACACCTTTGAAGGTGTTTTCTATGTGTTTCTATGTGTTTTTGTTTGCCTGCCATTGGTTTTAACGGTGTTCGAAGGTGTTCGACGAACAGTTCGACGAACAGTTCGGCGAACACATGGGTGTTCGACGAACCGAACCGAACTCGAACACTACGGGGGTGGCTCAACACTAGTGCGGAAGTGGAAGACGAAGTGGTGGATGATATAGTAACTGACCCAACCTGGCAGGAGGAGATGCAGAGCGAGGACAGCAGCACACAGGGGGAGGGAGGCAGAGCACCCCAACAGGTAGGAAGAAGCAGTGTGGTGGCCGCAGACAGAAGGCAGGCAACCGTTCCCCGTAACACCAACACGAAGGAAGTTGCCAGTACAACTGTTAGGTATTCCTGAGTCTGGTTGTTTTTTAAAGACTCTGCCGATAACTCCAAAAAGGCCATTTGCACCACCTGCCAGGCCAGCATCAGTAGGGGTGGCAAAACTAGCAGCCTGACCACCACCAGCATGATCAGGCACATGGCAGCAAAGCACCTGACTTTGTTGGCCGAACCCCAGGGTCCAGGAACAGTGTCTGCAGGTGGCACCATTGCTTCTTCCGCTGTTGTGCATGCAAGTCAATCCCATGTCCATGGTACATGCGAAGACGCCTCCTGCCTTGCACCTGTTGTTGCACACTCTCAAGTAGCAGCATCAGGAAGCACGTCCATGTCCTTGTAACAGCGCAGCGTTCAGTTGTCCATGCCCAAGTCCTTGGAACGCAAGCGCAAATATGCAGCCAATGCCCCACAGGCCACACTACTAAATTCTCACATTTCACGACTGCTTGCGCTCAAAATGTTGCCTTTTAGGCTCGTGGAGATGGAAGCATTCCGCAACCTGATGGCGGCGGCCGTCCCTCGGTACTCAGTCCCCAGCCGTCACTATTTCTCCTAGTGTGCCGTCCCCACATTACACAAGCACGTGTCCAAAAACATTAGCCGTGCTCTCAACAACGCAGTTACCGGTAAAGTCCACCTAACCACGGACACGTGGACAAGTGCTTGTGGGCAGGGGATGGTACATCTCGCTGATGGCACACTGGGTTAACATAGTGGAAGCCGGGATCCTGTCAGACCTTGGGACGGAACACGTCCTCCCGATGCCAAGGATTGCGGGCCCTAGGTCAATCAGGGTTGCCCCCACGGTCTACAGCTCCTGCACCTCATCCTCCTCAGCCTCCTCCTCCTCTTCAGCCTCCATCTCCGAAATGACCACATCGGTCACAAGCTGGAAGCACTGCAGCACTGCCTCGGCCAAGTGGCAACAGGCTGTGCTGAAGCTAATATGCTTAGGTGAAAAAACGCACAATGCTGAAGAGTTTTGGACAGCTCTGAAAGAGCAGGCAGATCTGTGGCAAACACCGCTGAACCTACAGCCTGGCATGGTCATGTGTGACAATGGCCGGAACCTGGTGGCGGTTCTGAGGTGAGGCGAGCTCACACACGTACCATGCATGGCCCATGTGCTTAACCTCGTGGTTCAGCGGTTTCTCAAATCCTACCCAGAGCTGCCGGATCTGCTTGTTAAAGTACGCCACCTGTGTGCCCATTTTAGAAAGTCAGCTACAGCTTCCGCCGCCCTTGCAGTGTTTCAGCAGCGTTTACAGATTCTGGCTCACAGACTGGTGTGTGATGTCCCCACACGTTGAAACTCTACACTGCACATGTTGGGAAGGATTTGTGAGCAGAAGAGGGCAGTTGTTGAGTACCAGCATCAACAAGGCCGTCGGTATTCAGTTCAGACTCCACACATAAGACCTCAGGAGTGGACATGGATGTCAAACATATGTACCATCCTCCAAAACTTTGAGGACTCCACCAAGATGGTGAGCGGCGATGACGCCATAATTAGCGTCACCATCCCGCTTCTCTGTCTTCTGAAATGCTCTCTGCTCACAATCAAAGAGGATGCATTGCAGGCGGAGCACGATGAGATGGAGCAAGGAACCATACAGGGTGATTACACACAGCCAAGCCTCATCTCATCCCAACGTAGATTGGGTGACAATGAGGGAGAGGAGGAGGAGGAAGGACAGGATTAGTGTTGAGCCACCCCCGTAGTGTTCGAGTTCGGTTCGGTTCGTCGAACACCCGTGTGTTCGCCGAACTGTTCGTCGAACTGTTCGTCGAACACCTTCGAACACCGTTAAAACCAATGGCAGGCAAACAAAAACACATAGAAACACATAGAAAACACCTTCAAAGGTGTCCAAAAGCTGACAAACTGCTCAGAAGACACAACTAACACATGGAAAAGTGACAAGTACATATAGTCATGCGAAAATAAAAGAGGTGGAGGAGTAAAAGGAGGGGGAGACACAGATATAGGCATGTCATGCCCTTCTAAAATCCAAAAAGTGAGAAGCCGACACGGCCAGTCCGCTCCTGCCCGTGCCACCTCCGTGTCGCCGGGTTTGTGCCAGAGCCGCGGTGAACCCTGATGGCCAGCCCCCCTCTCAAAAATACTGGTGCCTGTCCGCTGGTGGGTCGAGCGAGCCCCCCTGTGGTGGAGGCAGCTCTAAGCTTTTTAATTTAAATTGTCTCTCTAATTTGAATGAATACACTTTAAATCCATTTACAAGGATCTATTGGAGGGCAAGTCTCATGCCAGCAGCCGCGTAATTCCAGCTCCAGTAGCGTCCACTAAAGCTGCTGCAGTTAAAAAGCTTTTATAAGGATCGAGCTCGGCTGTCCACCGCAAGGCATCCTACTGCCAGTCCCAGCCCCTATGCCTTGGGGTGCCTCCTGATGCTCTTCACTGAGTATCCCATGGTCCCGAAGCATTTCCTTTGAAAAAATTAAGTGTCTAAACTACAGGTGGTGCAGCTTGCTTAACAGCCGGGATAATCCACTGACTAGCAGACACTGCTACTAGGCACAAAGTATTTCCTGGGCTAGATGCAGTTAAAAATTTGTAATTAGATACTCTCGTTGGATGCTGAGAAAGCATTCCATAGAGTCTCCTGGCACGCCATATATGATTCTCTTAAAAAGCTTGGGGTAGGGGTCTAGGGGACCCTTTTATAGCCAAAATCACGGCCCTGTATCGCAATACGTCACCTAGGCTGAAGATAAATGAAACTGTAGCACCCTGAGGGCTCGGTTGCTACAGACGTATTGCACCTCACCCAGAGGTGTGATATCTCACTCTCAGGTAAGGATGGAGTGTGGATCAGGACCCGACACCTGCATGCATTACACCACATTGCCGTGGGGCAGGGCGACCAATATGCCCCTGAGATGGGCACGACAGTCCCTGTCCCTGGCTGGAGTGGGGGGAGGGAACACTGAGGAAGGGGAACCCTGTAGTGCAGGAGCAGGGAGGAAGCAGTTCCTGGGTGCATTGAGAAGGGAGTATAAAAGGTGGGCACCATCTTAGTTCAGTGCAGAGAAGTCTGAGCAGAAGTGGCAGGGAGCAGGGGCTCTGCATGAGCTCTGCTCCGGAGGCGGGCCTAGTAACAGAGGCCCAGGCCTGGAAGAGGGAGAAGGAAGGAAGAGGAGCGGAGAAGGCTCCAGGAACGAGGAATGAAGGGCTCCCAGGGGTGCGGATGGGCGAGTCGCCACCGCACGCCCGAATCCACCTGCGTGGAGGGGTCAGGCCAAAGGGGGAGACCGGTCCCCGAACTAGTGGAGGCAGGAAACGACCCTCAGCTAGAAACCGGAGGCTCTGACATTTTATGTGGCGCAGCCCCTCGCTACACCCGCTAGGAAGGCACCACATAGGGTCAGGGAAACTGGCGCCAAGTTTACCAAGAGGAGGCCCGAGGCAGCCGGACAGAAGTGTTGGTAAGAAAGGCCAGACAAAGGACACACAAAGGGGGTCCTGTGAAGTGCTCCAAAGTTATCTGGGAGTTGTCTGAGCCCCTCACCTGGTGAGCACAGTACGATGTGGGCAGCCGTTATCTGCAGACGTGGTCTGGATAATAAGAACTGTGAGTAAAGGCCCTGAACTGCATCACTGACTCCGTGTCGTTACTGCTGCTGCCCTGCACCATCACCCCCATCCTCCGCATACACTGCCCTGAGGCTATACTCCTCCCGTGGGGAGTTATGCTACGCTCTGCTGCACCCACAACACCAGCCTCAGCGGTCTGCCCTGCAGCGGCGGTTCACTCTGACCGCAATCCACGGGTGGCGTAGTCGGACATTTAAACATCAAAACCACATAAATAGTTCCGCCACTGGTTTGACCGCCCTGAGCCACGGAACCGGGTCGCCGCCACGAAGACTACAACCACCAGCATCCACCAAAAAGGGTCCGGCTCCGGGTGTCCCAAGGCCCAGGGGGTGCGTCAGAACATTTTCATCACCTTTCACAATCACCAATGGGGCAAGGCAGGGATGTCCTCTGTCCCCTCTCTTATACATCCTAGTGACGGAGCACCTGCTCTCATCAATTCGCCATAACCCCAATATTAGGTGGATTGAGGTGGGAGGCACCGAGTACAAGTGCTCTCTATTTGCTGATGATGTCCTAGTATATATCACTCAATCACATATATCCATCCCTGCTGTTATGGCTGAAATAGATCACTTTGTTACATGGTAAAATTTTAAAATCAATGCAGCGAAGTCTGAGGCCCTCGATGTCTCCCTCCCCAAATCCATATAGGATTCCATCCAGTCCAACTTTCCCTTTGCCTGGCCCTCACAGGGTATCAAATACTTAGGAATTCCTATTCATAGACACCTCTCCCATCTATGTTATCTTAATTTTGGGCCCTTTATTGAACAATTCCATACAGACCACGGTTGGCAAGTTAGAACTGTAAGATTCACTACGTGAACCGCTGGTGTTTTGTGGAAAAGCACATGTACACCGCGTTCCAAATTATTATGCAAAAAGTGTTTAGGAGTGATAAGGGAAGAATTTGTTTGTTTGTCAGTTAAACTCATTGATGGTGATGTGTGTCAGGGCTCTTTATATCACTGTAAGCAATTGCAGACACCTGTGCTAATTAGTTTGGCAGGTGTGTCCAATGAAAGGCAAGACTACTTAAGAAGGCTCTCTCACATTATTAAGCAGCCTACATTTTCTGCCAAAATGGGAAAGAAAAAGGATGTGTCGTCTGCTGAGAAGCAACAAATTGTGGAGTGTTTAGGTCAAGGCATGACTACAATCAACATTGTGCGATGATCAGGATGAAGTGTCTTGGCAATCAAGAAGTATGTAGCTGATTCACAGTATACACGTGTGCGTGCTGATAAGGGCAAATTGAGGACTCTTTCCTACAGGCAATTACGTCAGGTTGAAAGAGCAGCGGCAAAAAAGCCTTGTCATAGCAGCAGACAAGTTTTTGAAGCTGCTTGTGCCTCCAACGTCCCCCGAACAACAAGATGCAGGGTCCTTCAGAGGTTTGCAGCTGTGCATACGCCATCCTGTCGACCTCCTCTATCCACTTCACACAAGCAGAAACGGCTCCAATGGGCCAAACATTACATGAAGACTGATTTCAAAACTGTTTTGTTCACGGATGAGTGCCGTGCAGCGCTCGATGGTCCAGATGGATGGAGTGGAGGATGGCTGGTTGATGGACACCCCACGCAAATGACGCGCCCCCTGGGACATATTCCTTTTTGAGGGGAATACCCGGCACCGGATCAGATGGGGGGGGTTGTAGTCTCCGAGCGGCTGTGACCCGGTCCCGTGCCCAGGGCGTCAAGCTCAGTGTTATGTGGCAGCTTTACAGATGTTACTAAAGTTCTTTTGTGTCGACTACGCCACCCGTTGTGATGCGGTCACTGTGGCCGCCGCTGCAGCAGGGTCCGCTGAGGCTGATGGTGGATGTGCAGCTTGGTGGGATATCCCCCAACGGGCGGGGTATAGCCTCAGAGGGGACAGGCGCAGAGGATGGGGGTTGTGGTGGTGCGGTGCAGCCGGCAATGAAGACAGACTCGGGTTGTGCAGTTAAGGGAGTTTACTTACTGCTGATGTTTCGGTCACTCCAGCTGTTAGTGACCACCCGAGCCGTGCTGCGTCCACCAGGTCCTGGATCCGGCCAACCCCCAAACAAGTCCGGAGCGTGGCCCTGAGCTCTCCCTCTGTCCTTTCTTCAGCCGTCCCCACCAGTGATCCACCTAGGTCCAGCTCCCTCGGGCCTTCTGTTGGGCAACCCTTGGCCTTAGGTTCCCTGACCCTCCATGTGGTATGCCTTCAGGGTGGATGTAGTGGGTGGCCGTGGCAGATGCTGCCCACAGCCTCCGGTCTCTGGCTAGGGATGTTTTTGCCCCCACCAGCTTGGGTTCCGGTACCCTTGTGCTGACTCCTCACCCGGTGCTCTAATTTGGGTTCTTGGGTCCCTTCAGTCTTCCCCTTCTGGGTCTTTCTCTTTCTTTCTCCTCTCTCTCTCCAGGGCTGCTGTTTTCTTCTCTCTCCTCTCCAACTGACTTGTTCTCAGCGTCTGACCCTGATCTAAGTTGGTGCCCTCCTTATATATCCCTCTATGTGTGAGCTCAGGTGACCAGCACCCAATGAGCTCCTATCACTACCCAGACTGCTCCCCCTATCTGCCCCTACACTACATGGGATGTACCACCCCCCTCCCACTCCAGCCAGGAACAGGCTCGGTTGTACCTGCACATTTCCAAGTGGGAGTACCGTCGGCCTGCTCCTCTGGAATGGGATGTATGTAGTGCATGCAGTCTATCTGAGCTCAGTTCCACACTCCTTCCTTACCCGGGAGTGGAATATCACACCTCTGGGTTGAGGTGCAATACCCCTGTAGCAGCCGAATCCTCAGGGTGCTACATTCCCCCCTGGTAAATCACAGCACGTCCTCGGGCTGCAAGACAAAACACCAAAACATACAAAATTTTTATATGAACATATAAAACATGTAAAACATTATATATATAAAACTTTTTCATATAAACATTCTCGTCGTCTCTGGTTTCAGGTTCCTCCTCCGGACACTGTGCAACGTGTGTCCGGGAAAAGTGCGACAGTCTTTCTAGAAAAATGGTTTCTCCTATAAAACCGGTAGGGGGCGCTTTAGGAAGCGCAACTATATACAGGGGAATTTGAAAGTTGGCCGCTCTCAGTCCTCGGCCAGGTAAAGGGAAAGGGATGGCTGCTCACAGTCCTCAGCCTGGTTTGGGTAGGGGACACACGGGTTAAACTGTTCACTGGTCCCAACGGGGACTAAACTTTAAAGCAGCCACGGTTACTTGGGTACCCCGACAGGTAACTATATACAGTCCTTTGTACTATCTCAGTCATAGTACCTTCTAGCCTTGAACCCGTCCGGGTCTTCTGGCTCCTCCTCCCTACACCGCAACTCCTCCTCTGTCAGGCGATGCACGTGGAGGGCGTAAGGTCCCTTGGCACACTTGTGCCGGGTGAACGTTACCTCGTCACCGACGTAGAGGTCACGGCCTTTGTGACCCTCTGGCAGGTGGGACTCGACGTCCCGTCGGGTAACGAAGACGTCACCCATGGTGTTCCGGTCCTTTATGAAGCCCCACCCATGCTGCGCATTAAACTTTATTACCGTCCCGATGGTACGGGGACGATTTGCTGCATAGGGGTCCCTTCTGGTCCGACTCTTTTGCTCCGCGCTGCGGGTCTGGGCCCATTGCTCTCTGACCCGCCTCTCCTCCCGTTCTCTCTTAAACTCTGCCAGCTGTTGACGGCAACACTCTGTGCGTTCAGCTGCAGCTGCCCGAGTCTCTCCGGTGAACCCCATCAAATCTTCTCCCGTGGGGTCCCACACGAATTGGGCTTCTTCTAGTGGAGGCGAGACCCGAGTCACGGGCTTTGGAGCCGGAATCAGGGGCTCACACAGGGGACCTAACTTCTTTTGTCGCTCCAGTTCCAAGAATTCTTCGGGCCAGATGAAAGGCCGCCCGTCCGGCCACGCTAGCTGGCTGAAGGGGTCCTCTCCCAGATATGGCACCCTTGGTGTTTCGGGTGCGGGCGCGATGGTGGGGGCGCCCAGGTTACCCAGGCCTTGCGGCCAGGCCGGGGGCATCTGGAAGGTAAATGGAACTGTTAACACGGCGGCGCCCTGGGCTACCTGGCCTTGCGACCAGGCCGGAGGCTCCGCGGAGGTAGATGGCTCTGCTGGGGATGCGGCGCCCGGAAACGCTAGGCCCTGCGACCAGGCCGGAGGCTCCTCTTCCTTCGCCACGCTCCGGGTCACGACGCGTGACGTCACCGGGGTCGCGACGGCGGCTTCCGGTCGGGGCCTAGTCGGTGGCGGTGTCATGGCGGTCTCGGGTACGGCCGGGGGACCTTCGGGCTCTGCGACGGGGAGCTGGGGCAGATAAGCGGTCTTCCGGTATGGGGTATAGGCGTCCCCCTTACCTGCTGCCATGCGTCTCGCTCCCTCTTCTGCGCCGTCTCCGGCCTTGGGTCCTCCCGCGTCATCCGCAGAGGCAGTCGGTGTCTTCTTCCAAGGGAGCGGGTTCCGTGGACGGGTTCCAGCTTGCTGGGCCATCTCCCGGCCCCACTCCGCCAGGATCTCCCTCTGCACTCGGGCCATCCTTCCCGCGAGGCCCTCCAGGGCACTCCGCGCGCACTCCCGATCTCGGGGAAGCTGCGCCAGGATCTCCGCTAAGCCTAGCGGGGTTGTTGACTCCAGCAGGCTCCTGACCATCGGGTCGGTGCTGCTCTGCTCTCCTCTTTCTTCCTTTTGCAGGCTCCTGGCCAGCGGGCCGGTGCTGCGCTGCTGCCGCTCCATTCCCGGGTCTATTCTTCCTCTCCTCGACTCCGGGTGCTCTCGTTCTGGACACCTTGCCTCCGGGTGCGCTCGTTCTAGACTGCTCCAAGCGACACCCATCTTTTCTCTTCTCTTTCGTCTCCTCCCACTTAGAGGGCGGTCCCGGGGCAACTCGGTGACTGTCAGCTCCAGGGGGAGTTCTTTCACGCTGACAGACACCTCCAGCATCACAGTCTCTGTTGGTGGGGGCGGTTTCCACTTTTGGCGCCATTTTCTGTCCCGGCCCACGATGGGATGTGGCCTCTTGCCCTCCTTTGGCACGCCCATAATGGCGTCCGCTGCTCTTCCAAGGCGGGAAATCTGCGGTTTTGGCGGGAAGCGTCGCCCAGTGGCGGGAAACTCTGCAGATGGCGGGAACAAGCTGGAAATGGCGGACAATCGGCGGGAAACGACTGGTGATGGAGTCCGATGGCGTGGACCCTCCGGAACCGGCAGGAGACTTCTTTCTGAGGTAAACTTGCACTTTTCTTCAGGCACGCAGTACCCGGTTGTTGTGGGCACGTAATCCTGCCGACTACGCCAAAGTTGACGCGCCCCCTGGGACATATTCCTTTTTGAGGGGAATACCCGGCACCGGATCAGATGGGGGGGGTTGTAGTCTCCGAGCGGCTGTGACCCGGTCCCGTGCCCAGGGCGTCAAGCTCAGTGTTATGTGGCAGCTTTACAGATGTTACTAAAGTTCTTTTGTGTCGACTACGCCACCCGTTGTGATGCGGTCACTGTGGCCGCCGCTGCAGCAGGGTCCGCTGAGGCTGATGGTGGATGTGCAGCTTGGTGGGATAACCCCCAACGGGAGGGGTATAGCCTCAGAGGGGACAGGCGCAGAGGATGGGGGTTGTGGTGGTGCGGTGCAGCCGGCAATGAAGACAGACTCGGGTTGTGCAGTTAAGGGAGTTTACTTACTGCTGATGTTTCGGTCACTCCAGCTGTTAGTGACCACCCGAGCCGTGCTGCGTCCACCAGGTCCTGGATCCGGCCAACCCCCAAACAAGTCCGGAGCGTGGCCCTGAGCTCTCCCTCTGTCCTTTCTTCAGCCGTCCCCACCAGTGATCCACCTAGGTCCAGCTCCCTCGGGCCTTCTGTTGGGCAACCCTTGGCCTTAGGTTCCCTGACCCTCCATGTGGTATGCCTTCAGGGTGGATGTAGTGGGTGGCCGTGGCAGATGCTGCCCACAGCCTCCGGTCTCTGGCTAGGGATGTTTTTGCCCCCACCAGCTTGGGTTCCGGTACCCTTGTGCTGACTCCTCACCCGGTGCTCTAATTTGGGTTCTTGGGTCCCTTCAGTCTTCCCCTTCTGGGTCTTTCTCTTTCTTTCTCCTCTCTCTCTCCAGGGCTGCTGTTTTCTTCTCTCTCCTCTCCAACTGACTTGTTCTCAGCGTCTGACCCTGATCTAAGTTGGTGCCCTCCTTATATATCCCTCTATGTGTGAGCTCAGGTGACCAGCACCCAATGAGCTCCTATCACTACCCAGACTGCTCCCGCTATCTGCCCCTACACTACATGGGATGTACCACCCCCCTCCCACTCCAGCCAGGAACAGGCTCGGTTGTACCTGCACATTTCCAAGTGGGAGTACCGTCGGCCTGCTCCTCTGGAATGGGATGTATGTAGTGCATGCAGTCTATCTGAGCTCAGTTCCACACTCCTTCCTTACCCGGGAGTGGAATATCACACCTCTGGGTTGAGGTGCAATACCCCTGTAGCAGCCGAATCCTCAGGGTGCTACACAAACACGGCTACAGCGCCAACAAGGAGGAGGTGGAGTAATGTTTTGGGCTGGAATCATGGGGAGAGAGATTGTCGGCCCCTTTAGGATCCCTGAAGGCGCTAAAGATGAACTCCATAATGTATGTGGATTTTCTCAAACAGCACTTCCTGCCATGGTTCAAGAAGAAGAACCGTGTATTTCACAGCAAGATCATTTTTCTGCATGATAATGCACCATCTCATGCTGCACATAAAACATCTGCATCTCTGGCTGATATGGGCATAAAAGGGGACAAACTTATGGTGTGACCCCCATGCTCCCCTGACCTCTACCCCATTCAGAACCTTTGGAGCATCATCAAAAGGAGTGTCTATGATGGCGGGAGGCAGTTCACATCTAAGCAACAGCTCTGGGAGGGTATTCTGTCCTCATGCAAAACAATTGAAGCAGAAACCATCCAAAACCTGACAAATTCAATGGACGAGAGAGTTCAGAAGCTCCTATCGAACAAGGGGTCCTATGTGAAAATGTAACATCACCTAGAATAAAGTTTTGAGTTGAAAACTGTTTGATTTCAGTTTCTAGCAACCTGCTAATGCTTATAATTTCAAAAATGACCATTTTTTTGGTCTTTATTAAAATGAAAAGGTTGATCGAAAAGTTTGGGGGATCTAAGAGTGTGGCAACCCAGTAGTCATGATTACTTCGAATTCTGACAATATGAGGGTCATGCTGCAGGTAGTGCAGCAAGAAGGCACTTATGTGTCTTGCGCATCTCGGAGCCCCAAAATTATTTTCCGGGCTAGATGCAGCTAAAAATTATTATTAATTTTAAATCTGGTGAAGCTTTAGTATAGATGGCCTAATAGGATCAGTGCTGCACACTGCTACAAAGCCCAAATTATTTTCCAGTCAAGATACAGATAAACATGATTAGTAATTTTAAATCTGGTGGAGCTTATTATAGATGGCCTAATAGAATCAGTGCTGCACACTGCTACAAAGCCCAAATTATTTTCCAGCCAAGATACAGATAAACATGATTAGTAATTTGAAAGCTTAAAACGGTTGGTAGGGTGATTTTAACCAATCATCAAGCTTTTACTCTCCCCAGGATGACACAGGGGTAGAAAAGTCGTTTCGGATCCATGATTTGTTCATCTTTATGAACGTGAGTCTGTCTACATTATCAGTGGAGAGCCGCGTGCGCTTATCTGTCAGCACACCACCAGCAGCGCTGAACACACGTTCAGACAGAACGCTGGCTGCGGGGCATGACAAGATCTCCAAGGCGTAAGTGGCTAGCTCCGGCCATTTATCCAGATTGGAAGCTCAAAAAGAGCAAGGGTCCAGTGACACAGTCGTGGCTTCAATGTTTACTTGGAGATACTCCTGTACCATCGTCTCTAGGCGTTGACTATGTGTCAGACTTCTTGTCTCCTGTGGCCTTGCAAAGGATGGGCTAAAAATGTGGTGAAATGATTCCGCAAAATTGATGTTACCAGCAGATACTGTGGTTCTGTTACGGTTTGAGTGCTGAACACTTGATGGTCCCACGGTTGGCAAGTTGGAACTGTGAGATTCACTACGTGCACCACTGGTGTTTTGTGGAAAAGCACATGTAAGATTCTGCAACAGTCTCTGCTGATACTCCTGCATGCGTGCATCCCTTTCTATGGCAGGAATAATTTCTGCAAATTTACTTTTGTACCGGGGATCTAACAGTGTGGCAACCCAGTAGTCAGGATTATTTCTAATTCTCACAATTCGAGGGTCATGTTGCAGGTAGTGCAGCAAGAAGGCACTCATGTGTGTTGCGCATCCAGGAGCACCAAGTCCCTGTTGTGTTGGTGGCGAGGTAACAATCATGCTTCCTTCCTCTGTCCTCTCCCCCCAACCTCGCACAACAGAAATGTGATCAAGGTCTCCCTCATCTGATGAGTCTTCCATCAGTTCGTCCTCCACTTCTTCCTGGGCTCCTGCACCTTCCTCACTAGTTTGGCTGCTACCATGCGCCCTGGTAAAACCATCTCCCCCACCCTCACATGCCTGCCGCCTTGGTGCTGCCGACCTTCTGGACCTTGCAGATGTTAGCCCTTTCGCATACAACTCCTCCTCCTCTACTTCCTCCACCTCCTCTTGTGCCACCACCTGACTCCGAATTCTGTTTAACATGTGCTCCAGCATGTAAATCACCGGAATAGTCATGCTGATAATGGCATCGTCAGCACTAAACATCTTCGTCGCCATTTCAAAACTGTGCAGAAGGGTGCATAGGTCCCTGATCTGAGACCACTCCTCCAGCGTGATTTGCCCCACCTCTGAATCTCGTTGGCCCAGGCTATACGTCAGAACGTATTGCACCAGGGCTTGTCGGTGCTGCCACAGTCGCTGCAACATGTGCACAGTTGAATTCCACCGGGTAGGCACATCGCATTTTAGCCGGTGAAGTGGCAGGCCCAACGACTTCTGTAGAGTAAGTCGCTGAGCTGCGGGATGCGAACGGCGGAAGTGAGCACACAGCGACCGTGCCCTCTGCAGAAGGCCATCTAGTCTGGGATAGTGGGCTAAAAATTGCTGGACAACCAGGTTCAACACGTGAGCCATACAAGGCACGTGTGTGACATTGCCCCGGCGAAGGGCCGCACCCAGGTTTGCAGCATTGTCGCACACGGCCTTCCCTGGTTTCAGGTCCAGTGGAGACAACCATTCATGAAATTGGTTCTCCAGAGCTGACCACAACTCCTCAGCTGTGTGACTCACATTTCCCAGACATTTCAATGTAAAAACCGCCTGATGACGTTGAGCCCTACTACCAGCATAGTAAGGAGGTGTGCAGGATCCCTTCTGCGCAGTTAGAAAGCTTGTGGCATGACCAGACAGGCTTTGGGTGCAGGTGGAAGACCGAGAGGAGGTTGAAGAGGCAGAAGCAGTGGAGGAACTTTGACATAAAGAGGATTGACGCACAACTCGTGGGGACGGCAAGACTTGGACAGCAGTCCCTTGTCCTGCTGTCACCATAGTTACCCAGTGCCCAGTCAGCGACATGTAACGCCCCTGTCCATGCCTACTCGTCCAAGTGTCTGTGGTGAAATGCACCCTGTCACACACAGAGTTTCTCAAAGAAGCGGTGATGTTGTGTGCGACATGCTGGTGGAGCGCAGGCACACCTTTCTTTGAGAAGTAGTGCCGACTGGGCATCTGGTACTGGGGCACTGCGACGGACATAAGGTCTCGAAAATCCTCTGTGTCCACCAGGCGGAAAGGCAGCATTTCTGTAGCCAAGAGCTTGCAGATGGTGAAATTCAACCTCTTAGCTTTCTCATGGCTAGGAGGAAATGGTCTTTTACTTGTCCACATCTGAGGGACCGAGGGCTGGCTATTGTGCTTAGACGGGGTTGATAAGGGTGTCCCCGGCAAACTGCCGGTCTGTGAGGAAGATGCAGGCGGACATGTTAGGTTGCCTTCATCCAAAGGTGGTGCTATCGATGTCGGACAGCGCTCAACACCAGCTGGTGTTACCACCTCCAAAGAAAATGATGACCTGCCAATCACGCTGGCTGTTGCGGGTAAAGAGGTGGCAGGTCTGCGCCCCAAAACAGGTGTGACTGCTGTCCCCCCAGTCACAGAGGATGAAGAGGCCGCGGATGCACAAGATATGGCAGACGGTGGTTGGCCCGGCCGGCTAGGCCGCATTGTAGCACACTGAGCTTCCCACTGCAACTTATGCTTCATGTCCATGTGCCGGTTCATGCATGAAGTACTCAAACTATGTATTTTTTGGCCTCTACTTAGCTTTTGCTGACAAATGTTACAGATAACACGAGTTGGGTCATCTTTATCGATCTGAAAAAATGCCCAGGCTATGCAAGGCTTAGCACCCATGCGACCTGAAGAGCCACCACGACTTGTGGTGAGAGGCAGAGTTGTGTTTGAGGATGCAGTTGTTGACGTGCTTCCAGTACTACGTCTCTGTCCAGGAAGGCGCAACCTGACCTCGTCGTCACTAGCATCTTCCTCCACCTCCTCTGCTGACCTCATCTCTTGGCTGACTGTGGGTTGACAGTAAGTGGGATCTCCGACCTCATCATCATCACCCTGTGCGTTATCACACCCGTCGTCCTCAGAGCCAACCTGTTCCTGCCCTGACAAAAAACTAAAGTTGTCGCTCCAATCAGGTATTTGAGTCTTATCATCGTCTTCCTCATTGTCTCCACCAACAGGAGTTACAGTTTGGGAATGAGGGTCTACATTATGGTCAGAACCTTCTGCGTCTGGTCCTGGATCCGACTCATAAAGATTCTGGGCATCAGTGCAGATCATTTCCTCGTCTGGATTCACAGAAGCGCTGGAGTCGACCTCTGATTCCCAGGCTATAGTATGAGTAAACAGCTCTGCAGACTCAACCATCTGTTCTACCTCATACTCAGACGGGCAGCTGGAGATTTGGGAGCTGTGAGGAAGCAAGTGCGATTTGGGTGACACCTTTGAGGACTGGAGTATTTGTGATGTTGAAGTTGATGTGGAGGAGAGCCCACTTAAAGGAGCACTTGATATCCGTTGAAGCACCTGCTGTTTTTGTGCCTCATCTGGAATTTGTAGCGATTGGAGTGGCCGTAAGAAAGGGATCTTATCACATTGTCCGCTAAAAGAAGTAGACATTTTAGTTTGGCTGGAAGATGGTCTTTCTTCTGCAGATGTTACTGTTGCTTTAACACCTACCCCACGGACACAACCTTTTTTCCCCTTCCCAACACGCCTATTCCCCTTTCCACCAGCAGCAGGCCTTTTTCCACTCATTTTGGTGGTTAACTAATTCACAACTCTGGAGTTGTTTGCACAAAAAAACAATGGATGGTAACCGAGCAGAGCTGAGTGGCCAAACTGTGGTATTAGGCCAAAACTATTGGCTGGGTTAGATGCAGAAAAAAATTATTTTGAATTTGCAACCTGATGGAGGTCAGTATAGATGGACTAATAGAGAAAGTCCGACACACTACTAGAAGGCCAAATATTTTTTCAGAGGTAGATGCAGAAAAAAATATATTCAGTTTGCAACCTGATGGAGGTCAGTATAGATGGACTAATACAACAAGTCCCGCACACAGCTAGAAGCCCAAATATTTTTTCAGAGGTACTGTAGATGCAGATAAAAATTATTTTTAATTTGCAACCTGATGGAGGTCAGTATAGATGGACTAATAGAGAAAGTCCGACACACTACTAGAAGGCCAAATATTTTTTCAGAGGTAGATGCAGAAAAAAATATATTCAGTTTGCAACCTGATGGAGGTCAGTATAGATGGACTAATACAACAAGTCCCACACACAGCTAGAAGCCCAAATATTTTTTCAGAGGTACTGTAGATGCAGATAAAAATTAGTTTTAATTTGCAACCTGATGGAGGTCAGTATAGATGGACTAATAGAGAAAGTCCGACACACTACTAGAAGGCCAAATATTTTTTCAGAGCTAGATGCAGAAAAAAATTATATTCAGTTTGCAACCTGATGGAGGTCAGTATAGATGGATTAATAGAACAAGACCCACACACAGCTAGAAGCCCAATATTTTTTCAGAGATAGATGCAGAAAAAAATATATTCAGTTTGCAACCTGATGGAGGTCAGTATAGATGGACTAATAGAACAAGTCCCACACACTGCTAGAAGCCCAAATATTTTTTCAGAGGTACTGTAGATGCAGATAAAAATTAGTTTTAATTTGCAACCTGATGGAGGTCAGTATAGATGGACTAATAGAGAAAGTCCGACACACTACTAGAAGGCCAAATATTTTTTCAGAGGTAGATGCAGAAAAAAATATATTCAGTTTGCAACCTGATGGAGGTCAGTATAGATGGATTAATAGAACAAGACCCACACACAGCTAGAAGCCCAATATTTTTTCAGAGGTAGATGCAGAAAAAACTATATTCAGTTTGCAACCTGATGGAGGTCAGTATAGATGGACTAATAGAACAAGTCCCACACACTGCTAGAAGCCCAAATATTTTTTCAGAGGTACTGTAGATGCAGATAAAAATTAGTTTTAATTTGCAACCTGATGGAGGTCAGTATAGATGGACTAATAGAGAAAGTCCGACACACTACAAGAAGGCCAAATATTTTTTCAGAGCTAGATGCAGAAAAAAATTATATTCAGTTTGCAACCTGATGGAGGTCAGTATAGATGGACTAATAGAGAAAGTCCGACACACTACTAGAAGGCCAAATATTTTTTCAGAGGTAGATGCAGAAAAAAATATATTCAGTTTGCAACCTGATGGAGGTCAGTATAGATGGATTAATAGAACAAGACCCACACACAGCTAGAAGCCCAATATTTTTTCAGAGGTAGATGCAGAAAAAACTATATTCAGTTTGCAACCTGATGGAGATCAGTATAGATGGACTAATAGAACAAGTCCCACACACTGCTAGAAGCCCAAATATTTTTTCAGAGGTACTGTAGATGCAGATAAAAATTAGTTTTAATTTGCAACCTGATGGAGGTCAGTATAGATGGACTAATAGAGAAAGTCCGACACACTACTAGAAGGCCAAATATTTTTTCAGAGGTAGATGCAGAAAAAAATATATTCAGTTTGCAACCTGATGGAGGTCAGTATAGATGGATTAATAGAACAAGACCCACACACAGCTAGAAGCCCAATATTTTTTCAGAGGTAGATGCAGAAAAAAATATATTCAGTTTGCAACCTGATGGAGGTCAGTATAGATGGACTAATAGAACAAGTCCCACACACTGCTAGAAGCCCAAATATTTTTTCAGAGGTACTGTAGATGCAGATAAAAATTAGTTTTAATTTGCAACCTGATGGAGGTCAGTATAGATGGACTAATAGAATGATGCTATGCCCAAAAGATTTTACTTCACTAGGTGCAGTAAAAAAATTGGTATTCTATACACAGGTGGTATATCTTGCAACACAGATAGGCTACTCCACTGACTAACACACTCTGCAATAGGCCAAAAAGGATTAGCTTTGCTAGATTCAGCCAAATGCTGTGAAAAAAACTTGCACAGCACTGGCACAGACCTGCCTGGCAAAAACTGATAGGAACTGATGTAACCTAGTCCTGAAAAGGACTCCAATTACAATCAGTCTTTACTCCCACAACCGATCTATTTAAGAGCACAGACCTCCCTGATAAAAGTCGTAGGAAATGCTGTAACCTAGTCCTTAAAAGGACTGCAATCACAACTATTCCCTACTCCCAAGCTATCTGTATATTTGTGCGAAAATTGGCTTGAAATTAACAAGGTATAGCGCACACAGCAACAGCGGTGCCGTCTAACACGCAGCTGCAGCAGTGAGAAAATGGTGGCGACGGGGAAAATGGCTTGGTCTTATAGGGCAAGGACATGTGACATACACTGCCAATGACACATGCCCTTGCTTGTGTGAAAAAAAGCACTTCGCTCCGTGTATGCGCTGCTGATAGGCTGACAGATTGCATCTCCCCACTGTAAATGCGGGAAAGAGAAAAAAAATGGAGATCTTCATTGTTCCTGCAGAGATCCATCCCCTGCCCCTCCCCCCGCCCCGCTGTACACTCAAACTGCGTATTAACATTAATTTTCATCATTACTGAGAAAAAATCCAGTTATGATTTTGGTGCACGAACAGTTATCGAACATAACCTCGAACAGCCAAATTTTTCTCAAATTGTTCGTGTTCGCCGAACGGCTCGAACACCGCCCAAAACAGCTCGAATTTGAGATTGGCGAACAGTTCGAGTAGAACAACGCTCATCTCTAGACAGGATCTAGTTTCATGCACTATAAACGGTACTACCTGCACAGCTGTCATACCGTCTGTTTAGCGTGGATGGCCACAAGACAGAGAGTCAACCTCTTGGTGAGGACACGGAAGTTTTGCCTGTTAGTAGTCTGGCACGCATGGCTGAGTTTATGTTACGCTGCCTTTCCCATGACCCTCGCGTTCTCAAAATTTTGGGTGACAGTCATTACTGGTTGGTGACACTTCTAGACTCACGCTACAAGAAGAACTTTCTATCTCTTATTCCTGAGGCGGACAGGTCTACAAAAATGGGGCAGTACCAGAAGGCCCTTGTTGCGGAACTATTAAATAAATTCCCATCTGAAAACACTGGCGGCAGAGGGCACTCTGCGTTGGACAACCAAGGAGTACAGGCGAAAGAGACACAACTTCAATCCAGCAGAGGCAGGGGAACACTGTCAAAGTTCTGGGAGAGTTTTCTCAGACCCTCCCATCGCACAGGCCCTGAGGCGCGGGGTACTCTCACAAGGAGTGCAAAGTTTGGGAAGATGCTGAGGGATTACCTTGCCGACCGTACCAACGTCCTCTGTGATTCCTCTGTGCCTTATAATTATTGGGTATCCAAGCTGGATACGTGGAATGAACTGGCTCTCTATGCCTTGGAGGTCCTGGCCTGCCCTGCCATCAGCATTTTATCAGAGCGGGTTTTTAGTGCCGCTGGTGGAATTATAACGGATAAGCGCATCCGCCTGTCAACTGAAGATGCTGACAGGCTGACTCTTATAAAAATGAACAAGGGCTGCATTGGGCCAGACTTCTCAACACCACCGAATGATAGCAGCGTAACATAAACTCAAATCCAGTGTCTTTTCTTGGGAGGTGTATTCCCATGCACCTTTTCATACCCACACATGGGTATACGCTTCCTGATTTTGTCTATTTGCTCTTGTCCTCCTCCTTCTCCTCAACCTCCACCACCATATCACCAGGGAGACCGTGGTCCGTGATGCAATACCCACATAATTTTTTTAAAGGGTGTTTATGATGCCCGTGAAAATTTTTTTCTATACAGTATGTTCATGTATACCCCCCAGGGGTAAATGTTTGTCAGCCCATACACTTAGTGCATGGGCATTACAAATATAGGAGGCCCGCTCCTTTCTAATGGGAACATTTTTTTATGAGGCCCTCCTCCACGTCTCTTCCAAGGACCATTGAAGTGCCTCCAAATTTTGGCAGCCCTTGCATTCACTGCATATGCCAACACTGCGGGAGACTCTCTCCTTTCTAATGGGAATTGGTCATTACTGTGGCCCTGCTCTGTGTGTCTTTAAATTCTTAGTGGGGTTGTTTTCTAAAATTGGTCAGCCATTGGACTCACTGCATACCCTATAACTGTATAGCAGACCCTCTTCTTTCTAATGGGAACATGTCGTACCTTATTACTGTGGCCCTGCTCCGTGTGTCTTTAAATTCTTAGTGGGGTTTTTCCTAAAATTGGTCAGCCGTTGGACTCAGTGCATACCCTATAACTGTATAGCAGACCCTCTCCTTTCTAATGGGAAAATGTCGTACCTTGTTACTGTGGCCCTGCTCAATGTCTCTTTAAATTCTTAGTGGGGTTTTTCCCAAATTTTGGCAGCCCTTGCAGTCACAGCATGGGCATTACCACTATAGGAGACCCGCTCCTTTATAATGGGAACATTTTTTTTACTGAGACCCTCCTCTATGTCTCTTCAAAGGGGTATTGGGTTGCGTCCAAATTTTTGGCAGCCCTTGCAGTCACTGGATACCCAATAACAGTATAAGAGACCCACTTGTTATAATGGGAGCAGCAAAGCATAGCTGGCTGATGGCTCTCTAACAATAGCTAGGGCCGACTGCTGGCCTTTTAAGAATAGTAAGGGCCGTCTGATGTCCCTATAAAAATAGGCTTTATGACTTTCAGAGTCCCTCCATCATAAATAAAAAAGGATGTGTCTGTTGATGTGTCACACACCACATTGCCAGATAAGGTTGTAAAATGTTAAAATGACATTTCCCGGTGAATGCATTTGTCTTAAAAAATAACGTAAAAAAAACAAAACAATAGGATCTTTCTTTAGTATAAAAAACAGCGTCACCAATTTAACCTCAATGTAAACACATTGTTCAGCTCATGCACCTCCTCCTCCATCTCCGAAATGACCACATCAGTCACAAGCTGACAGCACTGCAGCACTGCCTTGGCCAAGCGGCAACAGGCTGTGCTGAAGATAACATGCTTAATGCTTAATTGACAAACCGCCCAGCGCTGCAGAGTTGTTGAAAGCTGTAACACAGCAGCCTGATCTGTGGCTCTCACCGCTCAACATACAGCCAGGCATGGCCGTGTGTGACAATGGGCGGAACCTGGTGACGGAGAAATGACAGCCGGGGTAGATACGGTTTCCCTCTATGCCAGTCCTTTCATCGAGCTAAAGAATATGGCTGTGGTGAAATACAATTCCCACTGAGAAGCTGTTTCAGATTGAAAAACATTGCGCCCACCAGACGATTTGATTCTGAGGGCTAACCTTTCTCACCGGCTCAAGAGCCCCATAGCAGCTGCAAAGTTAGCGCTATCATGAACTCTCCTGAGGTAGAAGCCAAGGCACACCAGAGGATTCTCTGGTGGGACTGTCCAACCCTGCCAAGAAGCAGTCCTGGCTAAGAAAAGTGTGTGGGAAGGTTCCCGGACACTCTATGGCTGCTTTTTTACTGAGGAGGAAACACATGCAAACACGGGGAGAACATAAAAAGTCCTTGCAGATGTTGTCCTTGCTGGGATTTGAACCCAGGATTCCAGCGCTGCAAGGCTTCAGTGCTAACCACTGATCCAATGTGCTGCCGTTCACCCTCTAATATCTAACAGGCTGGAGAAACTTGCACCTACCGCCACTCTATCTTCAGCTCCTTTGTGAGAAAATGTATTTGGGCAGCCACTCAGTCTACCAAATAAAATTCCTGAGAAGGAAATTGGGGATGGCTTCACTACTGGTACTAGGGGCAGTGCTAATACCATGGCGTCGTACTATAGTTTGCTGGAAATATTCCAGGCTGGTAGGAGGCAAGCAAATTCCCACAGAAAAGTACCAGCAGTAATGTTCAGACCACATTTCAAGTGCAAGCAGCTTTAGAGGACTTCCTGGGAGAAATGACACGCAGGGTAGATAAGTTTTCCCTCTATGCCAGTCCTTTCACCGAGCTAAATACAACTCTCAGCAAAAAAAGTTGTGGACTGGCTCCGTACCGTCCCTGGTCTCATTCACCTGTCCACGTGTTTGTGGTTAGGCGGTCCTTCCCAGTAAGTGCACTGGGGAGGGCACGGGTAATGCTGTGGGACCCGTGCTTGTGGAAGGCGGAGGCGATACTGGGAAATATAGTGGCGGCTGGGGACCGAGTATGGACACCCGGCCGCCGCCGACATGAGGTTGTGAAAAGCTTCCGCCTCCACGAGCTTAAAAGGCCATATTTCAAGTGCAAAGAGCTGCACAGAAATCTGGCAGTTTAGTGTTGCGGCCTGTGGGTGGGTGGGTGGCTGGCTGCATACTTGCACTTGCATTCCAAGTAACAGAAAACTAAGCAGATGGTGGCCTCTATCATCATCATGGCCTCACCTCGGCACAATGAACTCCCCTGAAGGAGAAGCCAGGGCCTACCGGAGGAGTCTCCTGTTCTCTGGTGGGCCCGTCCAACCCTGCCGAAAAGCATCCCCGGCTAAGAAAAGTGTGGGGGAAGGTTCCCGGACACTCTATGGCTGCTTTTTTAATGTGGATCGGCCATGCTTATGCATGTTATTTCTCAAAACGCATTACAGATCAGGCCATTGTCCAACTCTGTATTCAAGAAATTAAATGCGGAAAGAAAGATGTGTGTGTCAAAGCACCACCAACAAGGGCGAGTTGATGTTGGACGGGCTGCCATTGCTTCTGCAACAAGCTGCATTTCAGGACTTCCTGTGAGAAATGACACCCAGGGTAGATACGGTTTCCCTCTATGCCAGTCCTTTCACTGAGCTAAATACAACTCTCAGCAAAAAAAGTTGTGGACTGGCTCCGTACCGTTCCTGGCCACATTCACCTGTCCACGTGTTTGTGGTTAGGCAGTCCTTCCCAGTAAGTGCACTGGGGAGGGCACGGGTAATGTTGTGGGACCCATGCTTGTGGAAGGCGGAGGCGATACCGGGAAATATAGTGGCGGCTGGGGACCGAGCATGGACACCTGGCCGCCACCGGCATGAGGTTGTGAAAAGCTTCCGCCTCCACGAGCCTAAAAGGCCACATTTCAAGTGCAAGCAGCTGTCAAAAATATGACAATATAGTATTGCAGCCTGTGGGTGGGTGGGTGGCTGGCTGCATACTTGCGCTTGCATTCCAAGGAATGGGGTAGGGACAACTGAACGCTGCACTGGGACAAGGACGTGGACGGTGATTGTTGCAAGTCTGCAACGACAGGTGCATGGCGGGAGGCATCTTCGCATGCGCCAAGGATCACTTATGATAGGCACACTTTATGCAGTGACCTGAGAGTCAGAGATGCTTCCAGAGGTCTTCCCCATGCTGTTCCCATGTCTTTTCAGCACTGTATGCATGTGTCTGATGATGTGTCACACATGGCCAGATAAGGTTGTAATGCATTTGTCTTGGATGAAAGCAATTCAAAAGTGCAAAAACGCATTAAAAACGCTACGTGTGAACATAGCCCAAGTTGTGGAGGAGTATTTTTGTTTTTGGTTATTTATTTTGCCTTATATACAAGTCATTACCCTGGAAAGGATGTTCCTTAACATATTTCGCAGGAAAATTCATTTTCGTTTTGTTTTTGTATGTTTTATTGTTAGTCCATAAAAGTGGTGTAATACTCTGACCACGTTGCTGACAGCAGTGATCTGGGAGTCAGAAATGCTTCCAGGGGTCTTCCCCATGCTGTCCCCATGTCATTTGAGCACTGTTCCCCTCGATTTGGGCAATTTTTAGGCCCCCTGCAGACCGCCGGGGGGAGCCGCCTGAAAAATGCTCGAGTTTCCCATAGACTTACATTGGGCTAGTTGCTCAGGTCGAGAACCCGAGTATTCCAATGTGCTAGACTCGAGCAACAAGTACCCGAGCATTTTAGTGCTTGTTCATCACTACTTGTCACGCAAAAAAAAAATAAGTAAAAAATAAGGTTTCATAGAACTCGATCTACGGAAAAATAACAAAAAATGTTCAGGTCTAGGAATATGGTGAACCCCAAAACAGATAGATTTTTTTTTGTGTGATAGTAAAACATAAAAATGATGTAAATTAGAAATGATTACTATTATTCTTATAGTAAATTAGTAAAAAAAAAGTCCAGAAATGTTGTTTCTTTTGTACATTTCACCTTCAGAAAAGTGTAAAAATAAGTGTAAAAAAAATCGTATGCACCAGAAAAAAGCACCACTGAAAACTGCAACTTGTGCCGCAAAACGTAATCGAAACGTAAGCCCTCATACAGATCCATTGACAGAAAACAGACGACACAAAATAAATGTTTTTTTTTTAAAACAGTGTACTTACTGTAAAAAAGTAGTAAAACACAAATAAAGTTGTAGAAAATTGGTATCGCCATAATCCTGCTGACCCAAAGAATAAAGTTAACTGTTTATTTGTTCAGCACGTGAATGGCGGAAAATATAAGACTTCAAAAAACAATACCAGAACGGCTGGGTTTTTCTATTTCTTCCCATAAATAATTAATAAAATGTAAGTGACATATTATATGTAAAAAAAAAAATATGGTGCCACTGACAAAAACAACTCGTCTTGAAAAAAACAAGCCCTCATACAGCTACATCGACGAAAAAAAATAAAAGATATTACAACTCCTGAAATGTGACAATGAAAAAATGAAAAAAATAGCTTTGTCCTAAAGCCCCAAAATGGGCACATCCTTAAGGGGTTAAAGACAAAGAGAAGGATCAAAATTCAAAAATATTTCACATTTCTTCTCATATAGGCAGTAATTTTTCAAAACTTTTACCAAAATGATTCGCTTTGGATTTTGCTTTGAATTTTGGATTGGGCCTTAAAATACAAAAGGGCTGAGATTTCAGTAGTTTTCCCGCTGATGTCATCAATAGACTCTTCTGAGGGAAACTGCTTTTTTTGTTAGAGGATGAGGGAGGCCAAAAAGTAGAATATAAGAAAGTGAGATAGAAAATATTTTTTTTAAAAAAATCACTTATTGGTCTTTTGTAAATACAGGATAATTAGAGGAATAGTTGACAGTAGAAGAACCTTCTTAGCGTACAAGGACCATCATCCACATTGTTTCAGTCCATAAATTTCTGTGTGTTCCCCTGAACCCTCAAGTGTTGTAATATTATATTATGGACAATGTGTGAGCAGTGGGTCAGTTTTGGACAGAGTCTCCGCTGTAATTATGTTTTCCGTGTAATTTTTTGCTCTTCTAATTGATTTTTATCACCTCCTGTACAGTTCTTCTAATTCTAGGCTGATGACTATGTCCCCGGAGGAGCCGGCTGTCTACTTGTCTCTGTCCTTCTTCTCTATTTTTTTTTTCAGACTGTTGATTTTATTTGCATTATTTTATTACCCAGCGGAATATTCAGATGAGGTTAAGATTTCACAAGTCAGCTGGAGGCCGCCTGTTTCTTCTCTCCGTCGTCTTGCGAGGAGATAATTAGATCATATCCTTGTAGAGTGTTGTAGCTGGCTTAAAATTCATTATATTCATGTTGTTCATTAAAACTAAGATTGGTTGACATAATAATAGGTATGGGAATTAAATTTTTTTACAAAATCTTTGGCAATGAATTCAGATGTTACAAAAACATAACAAATGCTGCTCAAAGCATGTAAATTGGGTTGGCATCTCCCACCAGAGGACAAAGGTCCAAACTGGCAATGGAGATGATCGTTTTCGCTGGGTCGACTGCATTATTGAGTCCCTGTAAAGAACTGACCCACAAGAGGACCATAAGATTATATGGCAAGCTCAGGAACTGATATGACTGCAGATTCAAAAAATCCAAGCTGGCAATGGAGCAGATCATCTTCTAAATGAGTTAAACGTTCATGTCCCACCAGAAGGCAATGAGATGATTTGGTGGCCTCTGGAACTGATGGAATCCTTAGAATCCTATCAGGCAAATCCGTTTTATGGTTCTACCAGAGGACTATAAGATTTGGAAATCCCAGAAAGAAATAGACATCCAGAGATGGTTTCTTTATATAACTTGAGTTACATTTGAAATAAATTTTTGGGTATCTAGGAGGGACTGACCCACAAAAAGGCCATAAGATCATCATGTGGCGCAGGAAACAATAAGATAACTAAGTCCTTAAAATCCAAGCTATCAATGAAGTAGATCATTTTTGATTGAACCAATTTTTGGCTGAACTAATTGTTGGTGGCCCAAGAAACCAAAAGCATTAAAATGCTATTTAAGACTCAAGCTGATAAGAAGGTAGATCATGCCATCACAGGACAGTCCGACCAAGATGGCCAATCTGACTGAATAACCCTGGCCCTATGGTATTCCAATATGGCAGTGGAGAAGATCATTTTCCTAAAATGTTATAACGTTTTTTGGTCCCACCATGCGACTGCCATACCAAACAGTGAGAAGATAATCTGGAGGACACAAAAAGCAAAGTCTAAGATGGCAAAGGACCAGAGGGGTTTCCACTAGGTTTATACCCTACCAAACAGTTAGAAGATAATCTGGAGGACACAAGGAGCAAAGTCTAAGATGGCAAAGGACCAGATGGGTTTCTACTAGGTTTATACCATTTTTGGACATGACCAAAAGTGTTCCTCCACCAGGGGACAATAAGTTCATCTTTTTGTCCTAGGAATGGGTCAAATACAAAGCCCATGATATCCAAATGGCAGCAGAGAAGATGGTTTTCTCCTGAGTTTATGACAATTTTAATTTCCATCAGAGAAAACATTGATGTCTATTAGTGTTGAGCGAACATGCTCGACACTGCTCGGTACTCGCCCGAGCATCACGCTACTCGGGATGTTCGGCGAGCACCGAGCATTTCCGGGTTACTCGGGCGGGAGCTCGGGTCTCCGCCCTGCACAGCGTCACCTCGAGTATTTAAAACGGGGCGCCGCCATCTTGGACACAGTCACTCCGGATTAGACAGTGTAGGGACAGCGCTGCTGATTTAGGGAGAGATATAAACTGCGAAATAGTTAGTGTAGGGTCTGTAAAGGCTGCCAGAACAAACAAACAGTCCTTTTCAGGACTAATATCCATCCCAGATACCAGGCAGGCAGGCTGTATAGGAGACACAGTGGTTATACCAGCAAACGCTGCATTACAGTCCTGTGTGCTCCTGTTGCTGAAATTGCTGGACTTAGCACCAGGTGTCGGGGTCAGGAAAAATCCTTTTTTTTTCATCTAAATCCTCCTTTTTTTTTCCTCTTTCACACTGTACAAATACTCGTCTTATTAACCTTTTGGTGTGTCCCCCCCCCCCCAAAAAAAAGCGTGTCTCTGATTTTTCAGACACAAATATAACTGTTGAAAATAGTCTGGTGTAGGCTAGAAAAACAGAAGTGTTGTTTTGCACTTCCACGGTTCAAACCTCTGTATTATCCATTTTGGGCCATTTGTATCTAAAAAAAAAGCAGTTTGAGTGTGTCGCTCACTGTTCAGCCGCAAATATCTCTATTTAAAAAAGTGTGGTATACCCCAGTAAACAATAACTGTGGTTTTGCCATCCCACGGTAAAAAATCTCTATTATTCAGCTTTTGGTAGTTTTTTCCATAAAGAAAAACAGTAGTGTCTCCTGACTGTTGTGACACAAAAATATATCTGTTGAAAATAGTCTTGTGTAGGCCCGACATCCCAGTGTAGTTTCGCAGTTCCACGGGTCAAATCGCTGTACTATCCAGTTTTGGGCCTTTGGTATCTAAAAAAAAGCAGTTTGAGTGTGTCGCTCACTGTTCAGCCGCAAATATCTCTATTTAAAAAAGTGTGGTATACCCCAGTAAACAATAACTGTGGTTTTGCCATCCCACGGTAAAAAATCTCTATTATTCAGCTTTTGGTAGTGTTTTCCGTAAAGAAAAACAGTAGTGTCTCCTGACTGTTGTGACACAAAAATATATCTGTTGAAAATAGTCTTGTATAGGCCCGACATCCCAGTGTAGTTTCGCAGTTCCACGGGTCAAATCGCTGTACTATCCAGTTTTGGGCCTTTGGTATCTAAAATAAAAGCAGTTTGAGTGGTCGCTCACTGTTCAGCCGCAAATATCTTTATTTAAAAAAGTTTGATATACCCCAGTAAACAATAACTGTGGTTTTGCCATCCCACGGTAAAAAATCTCTATTATTCAGGTTTTGGTAGTTTTTTCCGTAAAGAAAAACAGTAGTGTCTCCTGACTGTTGTGACACAAAAATATATCTGTTGAAAATAGTCTTGTGTAGGCCCGACATCCAAGTGTGGTTTCGCAGTTCCTCGGGTCAAATCGCTGTACTATCCAGTTTTGGGCCTTTGGTATCTAAAAAAAAAGCAGTTTGAGTGTGTCGCTCACTGTTCAGCCGCAAATATCTCTATTTAAAAAAGTGTGGTATACCCCAGTAAACAATAACTGTGGTTTTCCTCTTCCACGGTTCTAATCTACTCTTTATTACCCTTTTTCCATTGATAGTGCAAGTGTAAGCTATTTTACTTTATTTACAATGGGCAAGGCGCGTGGCAAGGGATGTGAAAGTGGATGTTCTGGTGATGGTTCGTGCAGAGGACGGGGCCGTGGCCAAGGTGAAAATGTGCCACAACCAACAGCCACATCTTCTCGCTCCCACTTCTTGACCGAATTACTAGGGAAGCACAGAACAACACCAGTATTGAGAACTGATCAGTGTGAACAGGTTATTAATTGGATAGCAGATAATACTTCCAGTTACCTGGGCACCACCACCTCCGGTCTGTCTTCCACACGGTCAACTCTTAGTAGCCGTGAGTCTCGACCGCATACTCCTCCTCACCCTGATGCTCCTTCCTCCCACCATGCCGAGTGTCGTCAGACAGCAAGTGATCCCACACTTGGACACTCTGAAGAGCTGTTCACTGGTCCATTTCCATATTTGGGCCCCTCGCCTGATACGCTTGAAGTGGTGGAAGAGGAGATCCCATGTTGCGATGCCCAAATATTTGAACAGCCATGGCCACAGGAAGTCGACGTTGGCAATCTGTCACAAGAGGTGGACGATGACGAGACACAATTGCCAGGAAGTGAGGAGGAGGATCGTGGTGCGCAAGTGGAAGAGGAGGAGGTGGTGGATGATTTAGTAACTGACCCAACGTGAAAGGAGGACATGCAGAGTGAGGCCAGCAGCACACAGGGGGAGGGAGGCAGAGTACCCCAACAGGCAGGAAGAAGCAGTGTGGTGGCCGCAGACAGAAGGCAGGCAACCGTTCCCCGTAACACCAACACGAGGAACGTTGCCAGTACAAGCGGTAGGTCTTCCAGAGTCTGGAATTTTTTTAAAGACTCTGCTGATAACCCCAAAAAGGCTATATGTTCCACCTGCCATGCCAGCATCAGCAGGGGTGACAAAACTACCAGCCTGACCACCACCAGCATGATCAGGCACATGGCAGCAAAGCACCCGACTTTGTGGGGCGAAACCCAGGGTCCACGACCAGTGTCAGCGGGTGTCACCACTGCTTCTTCCACTGTTGTGCGTTCAATAGAACCCCCTGTTGTGTGTGCAAGGCAATCCCCTGTCCATACTGCATGTAAAGATGCCCCCTCCTCTCAGTCTTCACTTGTTATGGCAGTTTCTCAAGAAACAGCATCAACGTAAACGTCCACGTCCCACCGCAGCGTTCAATTGTCCATATCCCAGACCTTTGAACGAAAGCGGAAATTTGCAGCTAACGCCCCACAGGCCACAGTCCTAAATTCGCACATTTCACGACTGCTTGCATTGGAAATGCTGCCTTTTAGGCTGGTGGAGACGGAATCCTTCCGCAATCTTATGGCGGTGGCCGTCCCTCGGTACTCGGTCCCCAGCCGACACTATTTTCCCGGTGTGCCATCCCCGCACTACACAAGCACGTGTCCCAAAGCATCTGCCGTGCCCTCAACAACGCAGTTACTGGGAGAGTCCACCTGACAACGGACACGTGGACAAGTGCTTGTGGCCAGGGACGGTACATCTCTCTGACGGCACCCTGGGTAAACATAGTGGAAGCAGGGACCCAGTCGGACCTTGGGACGGAACACATCCTCCCCACACCGAGGATTGCGGGCCCTATGTCAGTCAGAGTTGTCCCCACAGTGTACAGTTCCTGTGCATCCTCCTCCTCCTCCTCCTCCTCATGTTCAGCCTCCATCTCAGATATCACCACATCATTTACCAGCTGGAAGCATTGCAGTACTGCCTCCGCCAAGCGGCAACAGGCTGTGCTGAAACTCATAAGCTTAGGTGATAAACCTCACACTGCTTGTGAGTTGTGGACAGCTGTGAAAGAGCAGGCAGATCTGTGGCTGAGACCACTGAACCTACATCCCGGCATGGTCGTGTGTGACAATGGCCGTAACCTGGTGGTGGCTCTGAGGCGAGGTGAGATCACACACGTACCATGCCTGGCTCATGTGCTTAACCTCGTGGTTCAGCGGTTTCTTAAATCGTACCCCGAGTTGCCAGATCTGCTCGTGAAAGTACGCCGCCTGTCAGCTCATTTTCGCAAGTCGGCTACAGCTTCCGCCGCCCTTGCTGTGTTGCAGCAGCGTTTGCAGCTTCCGGCACACCGACTGGTGTGTGATGTCCCCACACGTTGGAACTCTACCCTCCACATGTTGCAAAGGATTTGTGAGCAGAAGAGAGCAGTTGTGGAGTACCAGCTGCAACAAGGCCGTCGATATTCAGGTCAGACTCCACACATAAGACCTCAGGAGTGGACCTGGATGTCTGACATATGTACCATCTTGACAAACTTTGAGGAGGCCACCAAGATGGTGAGTGGCGATGACGCCATCATTAGTGTCAGCATCCCACTTGTCTGTCTTTTGCAACGCTCTCTGCAGACAATTAAATAAGAGGCATTGCAGCCAGAGTATGATGAGATGGATCAAGAAGCCGTAGCGGGCGATTACACACAGCCCAGCCTCATCTCATCCCAACGTGCATTGGGGGACAATGAGGGAGAGGAGGAGGAGGAGGAAGAACAGGAGCTGCTATCATGCATTGTAGACGGTAGTACCTGTACAAGTGTCATACCGTCGGTTCAGCGAGGGGGGCCTGAGGACAGGGGGGAGGAGGAAGAGGAGGAGGAGGAGAGCCTGGTCAGTCGTCATCTTGGTGAAGACACGGAAATCTTGCCCGTTACCAGTCCGGCACGCATGGCTGACTTTATGTTACGCTGCCTTAACCGTGACCCTCGCGTTGTCAAAATGTTGGGTGACAGTCATTACTGGTTGGTGACACTTGTAGACCCCCGCTACAAGGAGAACTTTCACTCTCTTATTCCTGAGGTGGAGAGGTCTACAAAAATGGGGCAATACCAGAAGGCCCTTGCTGCAGAACTCTTAGAAAAATTCCCATCTGAACATGCTGGCGACAGAGGTCACAGTTCGTTGCCCAACCAAGGCGTACAGGCGAGAGAGAAGCAACTCCAATCCAGCAGAGGCAGGGGAACACTGTCAACGTTCTGGGACAGTTTTCTGACACCCGCCCAGCTTACAGGCCCTGAGGCCTTTCCATAAGGAGTGGAAAGTTTCAAAAGATGGTGAGGGAGTACCTTGCCGATCGTACCAGCGTCCTCCGTGATTCCTCTGTGCCTTTTAATTATTGGGTATCCAAGCTGGACACTTGGAATGAACTCGCTCTGTACGCCTTGGAGGTCCTGGCCTGCCCTGCCGCTAGCGTGTTATCGGAGCGTGTTTTTAGTGCCGCTGGGGGAATTATAACTGATAAGCGCACTCGCCTGTCAACTGACAATGCTGACAAGCTGACCCTTATCAAAATGAACAAGGGCTGGATTGGGCCAGACTTCTCATCACCACCAAATGACAGCAGAGTAACATAAAGTCAAATCCACTGTGTTATTTCGGGAGGTGTATTCACATGCACCGCTTCACACACACACATGGCTATACGCTTCCTCATTTCGGCTGTTTAATCTTCTTCTCCTTATCCTCAGCCTCCACCACCACTATACCACCAGGGTGCCAGCATTGCAAGTTCCTCCGTCCTTATTTTTGGCAGCTTTTGCTTGCAAGGCATAAGCAAATACTATGGGACACCCACTCCCCAATAATGGGATTTATGTTTGTAATATGCTGTACTGCATGGCTCTTGTAAGGGGCATTGCAAGTTGCTCCGTCCTAATTTTTGGCAGCTTTTGCTGGGAAAGCATAAGCAAATACTATGGGACACCCACTCCCCAATAATGGGACTTATGTTTGTAATATGCTGTACTGCATGGCTCTTGTAAGGGGCATTGCAAGTGGCTCCGTCCTAATTTTTGGCAGCTTTTGCTGGGAAAGCATAAGCAAATACCATGGGACACCCACTCCCCAATAATGGGACTTATGTTTGTAATATGCTGTACTGCATGGCTCTTGTAAGGGGCATTGCAAGTTTCTCCGTCCTAATTTTTGGCAGCTTTTGCTTGGAAAGCATAAGCAAATACTATGGGACACCCACTCCCCAATAATGGGACTTATGTTTGTAATATGCTGTACTGCATGGCTCTTGTAAGGGGCATTGCAAGTGGCTCCGTCCTAATTTTTGGCAGCTTTTGCTGGGAAAGCATAAGCAAATACCATGGGACACCCACTCCAAAATAATGGGACTTATGTTTGTAATATGCTGTACTGCATGGCTCTTGTAAGGGGCATTGCAAGTTGCTCCGTCCTAATTTTTGGCAGCTTTTGCTGGGAAAGCATAAGCAAATACTATGGGACACCCACTCCCCAATAATGGGACTTATGTTTGTAATATGCTGTACTGCATGGCTCTTGTAAGGGGCATTGCAAGTTGCTCCATCCTAATTTTTGGCAGCTTTTGCTGGGAAAGCATAAGCAAATACTATGGGACACCCACTCCCCAATAATGGGACTTATGTTTGTAATATGCTGTACTGCATGGCTCTTGTAAGGGGCATTGCAAGTTGCTCCGTCCTAATTTTTGGCAGCTTTTGCTGGGAAAGTATAAGCAAATACTATGGGACACCCACTCCCCAATAATGGGACTCATGCTTGTAATATGCTGTACTGCATGGCTCTTGTAAGGGGAATTGCAAGTTGCTCCGTCCTAATTTTTGGCAGTTTTTGCTGGGAAAGCATAAGCAAATACTATGGGACACCCACTCCCCAATAATGGGACTTATGTTTGTAATATGCTGTACTGCATGGCTCTTGTAAGGGGCATTGCAAGTTGCTCCGTCCTAATTTTTGGCAGCTTTTGCTGGGAAAGCATAGGCAAATACTATGGGACACCCACTGCCCAATAATGGGACTTATGTTTGTAATATGCTGTACTGCATGTGACGCGCCCCCTGGGCCGTGTGTACACGTGTGTGGGATACCCGGTGCCGGGTCTCTGGGGTCTGTAGTCTCCGTGGCGGTGACCCGGTCCCGTGGCTCAGGCTGGTCAAACCAGTGGCAGTCTTTCTTAGGTTTTGAGGTTAATTGTCCGACTGCGCCACCCGTGGATTGCGGTCAGGGAGTACCACCGCTGCAAGGCAGACCGCTGAGGCTGGTGTTGTGTGCGCAGCATAGAATGGGATAACTCCCCTCGGGAAGAGTATAGCCTCAGGGCAGTGAGTGTGGATGATGGAGGTGATGGTGCACGAGCGCAGCAGGAATGACTCAGAGTCTTTGCAGTGCAGTTCAGGGTCTTTACTGATGATTATAAGGTAGACCCTCCCGGGAGTACTGGCTAGCATAAGAGGCCTGGTCAGTCTGTGAGCAAGCAGGAGTTCCCCTGGCCAGGTGGAGTTGTAGGCCTCCCCGTCTGTCTGCACTCTTCCTGGCTACCTTGCTGTAAGTGGGTAGAAGTAGCCCACGTTCCTGAGTGTACCGTGTAGTGCTCACTCGTATGGCTGGTGACTTGGGGCCTTCTGTTAGCCTCCGCTCCACGACGGCGGTGCTGGTCCCTTGCTTGTGACTGAGCCTCCGGGCTTCTATGGCCAGAGGACCTGAAATCCCCTGCCGGCTGGTTTCTGCTGCTGGATATATAAGTCCTCACAGCTTCGGACTCCTGTGTCCGGTTCCTATTGTCTTCTGCCAGGGCGAGCTCTGCTCAGCTTCCAGCCCCTGGTCTTTAGCTCCTAGCTCCTACAGAGCTCCTTGCTGTTACTTTCCCTTGCTCTCACTCTGACTCTGACTGTTCTCTGACTCACTCAACCCCGCCCCAGATCCAGTTTATAAGGGCAGAATTCTCCCCTTCCAGGATTGGGGCAGGAGGATGTTGCATGTTTAAGGGATCCTGACCAGGAAACCTCCCACTTGCTCTCCGACGTAATATCTCTATTACTGTGGTGACCAGACCCCTGGGGTGCCACACATGGCTCTTGTAAGGGGCATTGCAGTTCCTCATAATTTTTGGAAAGCCTTCCATTCACTGCTTAGGCCAACAGTGCACGGGAGACCCAGTTGCTATAAATGGAAAAAAAGGTTTAGTTAACGCCCTCTGACCTCCATGTCATTTCCAAGGGGCATTGGAGTGGCTCGAAATTTTTGGTAGGCATTGCACTCACTGTATGCCCTATAACTGTGTAGCCTATCCGCTCCTTTTGTTACAGAAACATATCCTACAAGACATATCTGGTTGACTGGCCTGATATTGATGTGAATGGTCCCTGTTCCTCCTGCTCTTTCTCCTTTGCCACTACCTCATCCATCATTTATCACCTGAAGCTTTGTTTTAACGGGAGTCATAGAACTTGGATAGTAGCAGGAAAACATCCAGCAATCCTCGGAGGAGGTAGGATATGCGCCAAAACGCTGACCACCTCAGGCCTAGCCGCTACTACATACATGCGCTTGTGACTCGCCCCCTGGGCCATGTTGTGCTGCGTTGCGCATGCGGGGGATACCCGGAGCCGGATCCGATGGGGGTAGTAGTCTTCTTGTGGCGGTGACCCGGTCCGCGCCCAGGGTGGTCAAACTAAGTGGCAGTGCTCGGCATTAAGATGTTATAGAGTTCGACTACGCCACCCGTTGATTGCGTCTATGAAGCCGCCGCTGCAGGGCAGACCGCTGAGGCCGGTGGTACGGTGGTGCAGCGTGGATGGTATAACCCCCAACGGGAGGGGTATAGCCTCAGGGCAGCTGGTGAGGCAGGGAGGAATGATGGTGGTAGTGGTGGTGTGGCAAGGAATCACTGAGACGTGCGGTTGCAGTTTTCACAGCTTTATTCACAGTTCTTTATCAGGTCACTTGTGCGCAGTAAGGACCACCCGAGCCGTGCTGCGCCCACCAGGTGAGGGACTCGGCTAACTCCCAGGCAATTCCGGAGCGTGGTCCAGGGCTCCCCTCTCTTCCTTTCTCCTGGCCGTCCCCACCAGGGACCCACCTTTGTCCGGCTCCCTCGGGCCTTCTGGTGGCGAAACCTTTCCCGGCTCCCCTGACCCTATACGTGGTATGCCTTCCTGGTGGATATGGTGAGGGGTCGCGCCAAGGCTTGACCACGACCTCCGGTTCCTGGCTGAGGATAATTGGCCTCCACCAGTTTGGGATCCGGTACCCTGTTCTGCCAACCCTTCACCCGTTAACTCGTGGGATCTCAGGGTTCCCTCTCTTCTTGCGTCTCTGGGCCTTTCCTGGTGTTCCTGTTCCTCCTTCTTCTTCTTTCTCTCTCTCTCTCTGCCTCAGGCCTCCACTTCAGGCCTGGCTCTGGAGCTGGGCCCGGACTGAGCCACAGCTCCCTGTCAGCCCTCTCTGGCTGAGCTCCTCTCCTCTTCTCCTCCAGACTGCGCTGAACCGAACTGACTGCTGTCCTAAGATGGTGCCCACCTTATATACTCCCTTCTGACACCCGAGCCCAGGTGACTAGCACCCAATGGGCTCCTACCTATGCCCAGAGTCCCTCCCCTCTCTGCTCCTACACCACTGGGATGTTCCTCCCCCCTCCCCACTCCAGCCAGGGACAGAAGCTGTCGTACCTGCACATCTATCTGGTGGGAGTATCGTTGGTCTGTCCCCCGGAAATGGGGTAAGTGTAGTGCATGCAGCTAACTGAGCTATGTTCCACACTCCATCCTTACCCGGGAGTGGAATACCACACCTCTGGTTCGAGGTGCAATACCCCTGTAGCAGCCGAGTCCTCGGGGTGCTACATTCCCCCCTGGTAAATCACAGCACGTCCTCGGGCTGGAATAGAGCAAAACAATTAGACATACAAAAATTTTAAAGTGCACTCACATATAAGATGTTAACTATGAACTCATCCCTTTATGGGAGGTACTCTTTTCCTTTTTAAACGTTACAGGTATAAAACATTTTCCTATGACATTATAAAATATCTGGCTAATGCCACCGGAACTCTTTTGTAAAACATTATGCAAGATTTTGGCATCACTGTTTTAGCAGCATAATAAACTTTCTATTATAAGACATTTTCACATACAACGTTTTCAGAACATATTCTTGATTTCTGGCCACGGTGCAACTTGTGACCAGGTAAAGTGCAACAGTCACCAATTCCGTAGTAGAAAAACAGTTCCTTATAAAACCAGTAGGGGGCACTTTAAGAAGCGCAACTATTTACAGGGTGTTGACCGCTCTCAGTCCTCAGCCAGTGGGAATAGGGAATGGCTGCTCACAGTCCTCAGCCTGATTAGGGATTAGGGCACACAGGTAACAGTCCCTTTAATAACTCCATACTAGTCCCAACGGGGACCACACTCCAATTAGCAGCATGACAGGTACCCTTACGGGTAACTATATACAGTTTCAGTTACCGTTCATTAGTAACAATGTCCTCCTGCTCCTTCCTGAGGGTAGTCTTCAGACCCGTCCGGGTCCTCTTGGTCTTCCTCATACTGCATCTCCTCCTCAGTCAGCCGGTGTACGTGAAGGGCGTACGGTCCTTTAGCACACTGATGCCGGGTGAAGGCGACCACATCACCCGGGTAGAGGTCACGTCCGCGGTGTCCCTCCGGCAGGTGGCTCTCGACATCCCTGCGGGTGACAAAGACGTCGCCGGGAGTTCGGTGATCCCGGATAAAGCCCCAGCCATTCTCTAGCTGGAACTTTATTACGGTCCCGGTGGTGCGGGGGCCGTGGGCCGTACGGGGGTTTCGTCGGGCCCGGCGTTTCTGCTCCGCGCTTTGGGCCTGCAGCTGTTCCTCGCGGATTCGCCTCTCTCGCCGTTCTCTCCCAAAGACCTCCAGCTGTTGACGGCAGCACTCCTCACGCCGGGCTGCGTCTGCCCGGGTCTCCTTGGTGAACCCCATGAGGTCCTCACCGGTCGGATCCCATGCAAATTGGGCGTCCTCCAACGGGAGTGGAACAATTTTGGCGGGCGCCGGAGCCGGGATCAGGGGCTCGCACAGGGGCCGTTCCCTCCGGAGTCGGGGGTTGACGTACTCCGGTGGCCACACGAAGGGCAGCCCGTCCGGGCAAGTATGCTGTACGAATAGATCTGCTCCCAGGGGTGGCACTGTGGAAGCAGAGTGCGCGGTGGGGGCCGCGGCGCCCGGGGGTATTCGGCCTTGCGACCAGGCCGGGGGCGCTTTGGAGGTAGAGGGCGCTGTTGGGGCAGCGGCGCCCTGGTTCACTAGGCCTTGCGACCAGGCCGGTGGCACTTCCTGTTTCGCCGCGCTCAGGGTCAAGGGGCGTGGCGCGGAAGAGGGCGTGACCGCGGCTCCTGCCGCTTGAGGCCTAGTTGGGAGCAGTGGCAGTGCGGCAACGGGCGCAGTGAGTAGGACTTCGGGCTCTGCAACGGGGAGCTGGGGCAGGCTTACGGCTACTGGGCTCGGGGTAATGACGTCCCCATTACCTGCTTCCATCCTTGCAGCTCCCTCCGCGGCGTCGTCTCCGGCCTTCGTCCCTCCTGCACCATCCTCAGGGGCAGACATGCCCCACGTTGCGGGTGGCGTCCTCTGCTGGCGGGTTCCAGCCTGCTGGGCCATCTCCCTTCTCCATTCGGCCAGTGCTTCCTGCTGTACTTGGGCCATCTTCCGGGCCAAGGCCTCCAGCGCGGTCTGTGCACGCTCCCGATCTCTGGGGAGTTGTGCCAGGATCTCCACCAGGCCTTCTGGGGTGGCGGCCTGCAACAGGCTCCGAACCACGGGATCGGTGCTGCTCGACTCTTCCTCCATCCCCAGGTGCGATCTGTCCAGACTCCTCCAGGCCGCACCCATCTTCTCAGCTTTATTCCCTATCCGCCCCCATTGGGAGTGGTCCCGGGGCATCTTAGTGACAGTCAGTTTCAGGGGCAGACCCCCCACTCTGATGGACATCTCCATTATTGTAGTCTCGGCTGGTGGGGGCGGTCTCTTCCTTTGGCGCCACTCTGGGGCCATGCCCACGATGGGAGGTGGTCTCTTGCCACCCTCTGGCACGTCCATAATGGCGTCCGCTCTGCCAGGGCGGGAAACCGTCTCAGATGGCGGGAATCGTCTCCTGATGGCGGGAAACTCCGCGGATGGCGGGTAAAGGCTGCAAATGGCGGGCAAACGGCGGGAAACGACTCCGGACGGCGTCCGATGGCGGGAATCCTCCGGAATTGGCGGGAGACTTCTTTTTGAGGTACATGTTAGCTTTTCTTCAGGCACGCAGTACCCGGTGGTTGCGGGCACGTAATCCTGCCGACTACGCCAAAGTTGACTCGCCCCCTGGGCCATGTTGTGCTGCGTTGCGCATGCGGGGGATACCCGGAGCCGGATCCGATGGGGGTAGTAGTCTTCTTGTGGCGGTGACCCGGTCCGCGCCCAGGGTGGTCAAACTAAGTGGCAGTGCTCGGCATTAAGATGTTATAGAGTTCGACTACGCCACCCGTTGATTGCGGCTATGAAGCCGCCGCTGCAGGGCAGACCGCTGAGGCCGGTGGTACGGTGGTGCAGCGTGGATGGTATAACCCCCAACGGGAGGGGTATAGCCTCAGGGCAGCTGGTGAGGCAGGGAGGAATGATGGTGGTAGTGGTGGTGTGGCAAGGAATCACTGAGACGTGCGGTTGCAGTTTTCACAGCTTTACTCACAGTTCTTTATCAGGTCACTTGTGCGCAGTAAGGACCACCCGAGCCGTGCTGCGCCCACCAGGTGAGGGACTCGGCTAACTCCCAGGCAATTCCGGAGCGTGGTCCAGGGCTCCCCTCTCTTCCTTTCTCCTGGCCGTCCCCACCAGGGACCCACCTTTGTCCGGCTCCCTCGGGCCTTCTGGTGGCGAAACCTTTCCCGGCTCCCCTGACCCTATATGTGGTATGCCTTCCTGGTGGATATGGTGAGGGGTCGCGCCAAGGCTTGACCACGACCTCCGGTTCCTGGCTGAGGAAAATTGGCCTCCACCAGTTTGGGATCCGGTACCCTGTTCTGCCAACCCTTCACCCGTTAACTCGTGGGATCTCAGGGTTCCCTCTCTTCTTGCGTCTCTGGGCCTTTCCTGGTGTTCCTGTTCCTCCTTCTTCTTCTTTCTCTCTCTCTCTCTGCCTCAGGCCTCCACTTCAGGCCTGGCTCTGGAGCTGGGCCCGGACTGAGCCACAGCTCCCTGTCAGCCCTCTCTGGCTGAGCTCCTCTCCTCTTCTCCTCCAGACTGCGCTGAACCGAACTGACTGCTGTCCTAAGATGGTGCCCACCTTATATACTCCCTTCTGACACCCGAGCCCAGGTGACTAGCACCCAATGGGCTCCTACCTATGCCCAGAGTCCCTCCCCTCTCTGCTCCTACACCACTGGGATGTTCCTCCCCCCTCCCCACTCCAGCCAGGGACAGAAGCTGTCGTACCTGCACATCTATCTGGTGGGAGTACCGTTGGTCTGTCCCCCGGAAATGGGGTGAGTGTAGTGCATGCAGCTAACTGAGCTATGTTGCACACTCCATCCTTACCCGGGAGTGGAATACCACACCTCTGGTTCGAGGTGCAATACCCCTGTAGCAGCCGAGTCCTCGGGGTGCTACACTTGCATTACAACAAAACAAAGCAGATGCTAACTTCTATCATCCTCATCATGCTCCTCACCTTGGCACTCTCAACTCCCCTGATGGAGAAGCCAGGGCCCACCGGAGGAGTCTGATAGTCCGGTGGGCTCGGCCAATGCTGCCCTAAAGCAGACTAGGCTAAGAAAAGTGTGGGAAAGGTTACCGGGACAAATAGGGGTGGCTGGGGACCGAGTATGGACACCCGGCCACCCCCTGGAGGCTGGGGAGCAAGCGAGGACACCCGGCCACCAGACGGCTGGGGACTGAGTATGGATTCCAGGCCGCCGACACAGCCATGGCGTGGTGGCCAGATTCCGCCTCCACATGCCTAAAAGGCCAAATTTAAAGTGCAAGCAAGCAGTATGGTATTGCAGCCTGGGGGTGGGTGGGTGGCAGGCTGCATACTTGCGCTTGCATTGCAAGGAATGGGAGAGGTACAATTGAACACTGCCCTGGGACAAGGACCTGAATGGGGATAGTTGCAAGTCTGCAACGACAGGTGCAAGGTGGGAGGCATCTTCGCATGTACCATGAACAGGGGTTTGGCATGCACACACTACAGAGGAATAGGCTCTCCTTCCCACTAAATGCACTGGGGAGGGCACAGGTAATGTTTTGGTATACGCGCTTAATCTTATGTATAAGGCACACCAGGACAAATATGGGCGGCTGGGGACTGAGTATGGATACCTCGCTGCCGAAGCAGCCATGAGGTAGTGGCCAGCTTCGGCCTCTTCCAAACTAAAATGCCCCATTTCAAGTGCAAGCTAGCAGTATGGAATTGCAGTCTGGGGGTGAGTGGGTGGCAGGCTGCACACTTACACTTGCATTAAAAGAAAACATAGCAGATGCTAACTTCTGTCATCATCATCATGCTCCTCACCTTGGCACTCTCAACTCCACCGATGGAGAAGTCAGGGCCCACCGGAGGAGTCTGGTTCTCTGGTGGGCTCGTCCAATGCTGCCTAAAGCAGGCCGGGCTAAGAAAAGTGTGTGGGGGGATGTTCCAAGGAGAAATAGGGGCGGCTGGGGACCGTTTATGGACACCTGGCTGCCCCCAGGCGCCTGGGGACCGGGTGTGGACACCCGGCCGCGGGGCGGCTGGGGACCGAGTATGGACACCCGGCCGCCGGGCGGCTGGGGACTGAGTATGGATTCCAGGCCGCCAACATAGCCATAACGTGGTGGCCAGATTCCGCCTCCACATGACTAAAAGGCCCAATTTCAAGTTCAAGCAAGCAAGCAGTATGGTATTGCAACCTGGGGGTGGGTGGGTGGCAGGCTGCATACTTGAGCTTGTATTGCAAGGAATGGGGGAGGTACAATTGAACACTGCCCTGGGACTAGAGCTTGCATGGGGATAGTTGCAAGTCTGCATCTTCTGATGCGGTAAGGATCACTTATGATGGGCACACTTTTAGACAGTGACCTGGGAGTCAGAGATGCTTCCAGGGGTTTTCCCCATGCTGTTCCCTTGTCTTTTCAGCACTTTATGCATGTGTCACACAGCACATGGTCAGATAAGGTTGTAAAATGTTAAAATGATATTTCACGGTGAATGCATTTGTCATAGTTGAAAGCAATACAAAAGTGCAAAAACGCATAAAAAATGCTACTTGTGAACATAGCCGAAGGTGTGGAGGAGTATTTTTGTTTTTGGTCATTTATTTTAACTTATACACAAGTCTTTACCCTGGAAAGGATGTTCCTTAACATATTTCACAGGAAAAAAGTTTCACTTTCGTTTTTGAACGTTTTATTGTGAGCCTGTAAAAGTGGCTTAATACCTCTGACCACGTTGTTGACAGCAGTGACCTGGGGGTCAGAAATGCTTCCTGGGGTGATCCCCATGCTGTCCCCAAGTCATTTGAGCACTGTCACTATTGTTTTGGGCACTTGTTAGGCTTTTAAAAGACTGCCGGGGGTGCCACCGCAAAAATGCTCGAGTCTCCCATAGACTAACATTGGGCTTGTTGCTCGGGTCGAGCACCCGAGTATCACGGCGAGCTCGGCCCGAGCTTCGAGCACCCGAGCATTTTAGTGCTTGCTCAACACTAATGTCTATACATTGAATCAATATTACAATAATAGGAAACCCATTTAAAGACATTGTCCACATATGACAATCCTGTTTTTCTATAAAGATCTGGGCGCTGAAGCCCTAGCCAGCTTATATCAAGCCTACAGTGGAGAACCTGTATTATTTTACAGCACCCAGTAAAATCAATATGCAACTGTGTAATAAATCACAATGCATCCTACAACAGAGTAAAGCAAACTCTTACCAGTGATATCCTTCATTATATATCCAAACACCCTAATAGGGTGTGCAACCCTTCCAAAAAAAAATTCAGTAAAAAAGTAAAGTTTTCTGTTACATAATGTTTTTATGTATCTTACGAACACTTTGTTTCCCTTGTTATGACCATATGGTTTCAACACTGTAACAGCTCGCGATTGTCATCTTCATTACATAAGTTTCGATACAAGCAAATATGCTCAATTATTCTTATTCTTCTGTTACAGAGGCGCCATTTGTCAGGTGCGCACAGTCATATGGTAACACAGGTCCGATCCCAATTCGGAAAATAAAATAATAAATAAGGTGTAAAATATACATTTCTGAATCTAAAGTAGGTCTGCTACTGAAAGTCCCCAATGTAACCTTACGACGGAGGCTGCCATTAGAAAAATTCTGGAGAACTAATGTTTTCTGGAGGAAATTGTATATTGCTTTGACTTTTACAGACGTAGAGTAAACCCTACTAGAAATGTTGTTTTCCTAAAGACGGCGAGACCTTCATTGTTTCGTAGCTGTGTATTTACTCTGCTTGGTGCTATGCGTTCCTTCATGTAATCTGTCTCCTGGGTCTCTGGAAGTCTCCAGAAATCTATTGTGTGCTTAGCTTCCCGTTGGGGTTACACAAGCCGCTGCCTTTCCCCATTCCAGGGGGATTGCTAACATCAGTCATATGCTTGTCTTGTGTGTTTTACACAATGGACATGGAAGTGCACAATAAAACTTCACATTTCAGACATCTGTTTTTTAAGTTGTAAAAGAATTACAGTGACACGTTATAAAAAACAGAGACTTCAGGCACTAACATGGCCACATCGAAGAAAGTGAGATCCTTGTAGATGCAGCGAGGTCACCTATTATTGTCTAGAAACAAATTTGAGGGGTGGGTCTCATTTAGGATGATCACAACTGCCAGGAATTGGGCTAATAGTTATCATCTGAAGAGCAGAACCATAAACTACACTACAGACAACCAAGAGAGAGAACATAGAAATAACCAGAAACCAGAACACATACCTGGAAGTGAGCGAAGCGTGAAAGCATGAAACTCTGTAACAACAAGACGGGAAGGAAAGGGCAGCTTCATTATGACTTTAAGAAACTGCATAGAGTAAACTAAGATCTAAGTTACAATTAGAGATGAGCGGTGTTCGACTAGAACTGTTCGCCAATATCAAATTCGAGCTGTTTTGGGCGGTGTTCGAGTTGTTCGACGAACCCGAACGATTTGCAAAAAATTCGGCTGTTCGAGGTTATGTTCGATAACTGTTCATGCACCAAAAGCGTGTCCTGCATGTCTGGCGCTATTTAGAGCACCAATCATGCAGGGATTGTCTGCCACTCACTGTAATGCTGCAGCCATGGTGGTTGTGGCATTACAGTGATTGCCCAAATCGATGGGAACAGTGCCAACAGTGAAACATGAAAAGCCGGCAATTCAGGAGCGGCATACACCGGTACCCGACAATTTAGAACCGAAAGATTAGAGTATCACACATAGATTAGATAGATAGAAACATGTCAGTCACATATATAAGAAGTACAGTGACAGTGTTGCTTACTGTACTTGTCATTTAGTGTAAAGGATTTATTAAAAAAAATATTAGTGTTTTCATGCACCGTCTCTTTAAAAAAGCCGGCCGGCAATTCAGCAGCGGTACCCGACAATTTAGAATAGAAGGATAGAGCATCACACATAGATTAGATAGATAGAAACATGTCAGTCCCATATATAATAAGTACAGTGACAGTGTTGATTACTGTACTTGTCATTTAGTGTTAAAATAAAGGATTTATTTAAAAAAAAATTGTCGTGAGGTTCCCCGTAATTTTAGTCTCTAGCGGAGGTTAAGCAGATGGCTGGGGCAGATGTTTGAAGCCTGGGAAGGGGGTAATACCAACGGAGTTTCCCAGGCTACTAATATCAGCCCCCAGCTGAATACCTAGCCTTTACTAGCTATTAAAATGGGGGACCCCCACAAAAAAATGACGTGGGGTCCCCCCTATTTTAATAGCTAGCAAAGGCTAGGCAGACAGCTGGGGGCTGATATTAATAGCCCAGGAAGGGTGCCATGAATATTGGCCCCCTCCCAGGCTAGAAACACCAGCCGTCAGCCGCCCCAGAAATGGCGCATCCATAGGATGCGCCAATTCTGGCACTTAGCCTCGCTCTTCCCACTGCCCTGTAGCGGTGGCAGTGGGGTAATAGGGCTGGGGTTGATGTCAGCTTATAATGCCAGCTGACATCAAGCCCAGGTTAGTAATGGAGAGGCGTCTATAAGACACCCCCATTACTAACCCCATAGTCAAAGTTAAAAAAAACACAAACACCCAGAATAAAGTCCTTTAATTGAAATAAAGACACAATTCTTTATTGTTCTAAATTAAACCATACTTACCATCACGCCCATTCCAGCTGAAGCCAACGATCTCCTGCAATAAAAGAAAAATAATAAAGCAACCTCATCCTTACCTTTCCATGGTTCCCAGGACAGCTTCAGCTCTGCTACATCGAGATGACAGGCTGGACCGCAGCAGAACGCTGCCATCTAGCCTGTCATCCCGCAGACACTGAGAAGCGCAGGCATGCTTGTGCTCCTCAGTGTCTCGCTGTGACGGCATAAAGATGAGCCGAGGTCATGTCCAATGAACTCAGCTCACCTCATGCACGTCACTGACAGCGTGGGAAAATTCACACGCTGAAGCGCTGAGTGCAGGAGAATTTTCCCACGCTGTCAGTGACGTGCATGAGGTGAGCTGAGTTCATTGGACTTGACCTCGGCTCATCTGGATGCCGTCACAGCGAGACACTGAGGAGCGCAAGCATGCCTGCGCTTCTCAGTGTCTGCGGCATGCAGCTTTCTGCTGCGGTCCAGCCTGTCATCTCGATGTAGCAGAGCTGAAGCTGTCCTGGGAACCATAGAAAGGTAAGGATGATGTTGGTTTATTATTTTTCTTTTATTGCAGGAGATCGTTGGCTTCAGCTGGAATGGGCGTGATGGTAAGTATGGTTTAATTTAGAACAATAAAGAATTGTATCTTTATTTCAATTAAAGGATTTTATTCTGGGTGTTTGTGTTTTTTTTTAACTTTGACTATGGGGTTAGTAATGGGGGTGTCTTATAGACGCCTCTCCATTACTAACCTGGGCTTGATGTCAGCTGGCATTATAAGCTGACATCAACCCCAACCCTATTACCCCACTGCCACCGCTACAGGGCAGTGGGAAGAGCGAGGCTAACTGCCAGAATTGGCGCATCCTATGGATGCGCCATTTCTGGGAAGGATGACGGCTGGTGTTTCTAGCCTGGGAGGGGTCCAATATTCATGGCACCCTTCCTGGGCTATTAATATCAGCCCCCAGCTGTCTGCCTAGCCTTTGCTAGCTATTAAAATAGGGGGGACCCCACATCATTTTTTTGGGGGCGTCCCCCATTTTAATAGCTAGTAAAGGCTAGGTATTCAGCTGGGGGCTGATATTAGTAGCCTGGGAAGCTCCACGGGTATTACCCCCTTCCCAGGCTTCAAACATCTGCCCCAGCCATCTGCTTAACCTCCGCTAGAGACTAAAATTACGGGGAACCCCACGCCAATTTTTTTTTTAATAAATCCTTTATTTTAACACTAAATGACAAGTACAGTAACCAACACTGTCACTGTACTTGTTATATATGTGACTGACATGTTTCTATCTATCTAATCTATGTGTGATGCTCTATTCTTTCTGGTATAAATTGTCAAGTACCGCTGCTGAATTGCTGGCCGGCTTTTTTAAAAAGACGGTGCAAGAAAACACTAATATTTTTTTTAATAAATCCTTTACACTAAATGACAAGTACAGTAACCAACACTGTCACTGTACTTCTTATATACGTGACTGACATGTTTCTATCTATCTAATCTATGTGTGATGCTCTATTCCTTCTTGTCTAAATTGTTGGGTACCGGTGTATGCCGCTGTTGAATTGCCGGCCGGCTTTTTTAAAGAGAGCGTCTTCTGAGCAGTTTGTCAGCTTTTGGACACCTTTGAAGGTGTTTTCTATGTGTTTCTATGTGTTTTTGTTTGCCTACCATTGGTTTTAACGGTGTTCGATGGTGTTCTAAGGTGTTCGACGAACAGTTCGACGAACAGTTCCTCGAACATCCCGGTGTTCGATGAACCGAACCGAACCCGAACACTACGGGGGTGGCTCAACACTAGTTACAATCAAACATAGTACATAGGAGCAGTATTATAGTAGTTATATTCTTGTATATAGAGGGGCAGTATTATAGTAGTTATATTCTTGTACATAGGGGCAGTATTATAGTAGTTATATTCTTGTACATAGGGGCAGTATTATAGTAGTTATATTCTTGTATATAGGAGCAATATTATAGTAGTTATATTCATGTACATAGGGGACAGTATTATAGTAGTTATATTCTTGTACATAGGGGGCAGTATATTAGTAGTTATATTCTTGTACATAGGAGCAGTATTATAGTAGATATATTCTTGTACATAGGGCAGTATTATAGTAGCTATATTCTTGCACAAAGGAGCAGTATTATAGTAGTTATATTCTTGTACATAGGAGCAGTATTATAGTAGTTATAACCTTGTACATAGGGACAGTATTATAGTAGTTATATTCTTGTACATAGGAGCAGTATTATAGTAGTTATATTCTTGTACATAGGAGCAGTATTATAGTAGTTATATTCTTGTACATAGGAGCAGTATTATAGTAGATATATTCTAGTATATCGGGGGCAGTATTATAGTAGTTATATTCTTGTACATAGGAGCAGTATTATAGTAGTTATATTCTTGTACATAGGAGCAGTATTATAGTAGTTATATTCTTCTATATAGGGGCAGTATTATAGTAGTTATATTCTTGTACATCGGAGCAGTATTTTAGTAGTTATATTCTTCTATATAGGAGCAGTATTATAGTAGTTATATTCTTGTACATAGGGGCAGTATTATAGTAGTTATATTCTTGTACATCGGAGCAGTATTATAGTAGTTATATTCTTGTACATAGGGACAGCATTATAGTAGTTATATTCTTCTATATAGGAGCAGTATTAAAGTAGTTATATTCTTGTACATAGGGGCAGTATTATAGTAGTTATATTCTTGTACATAGGAGCAGTATTATAGTAGTTATATTCTTGTACATAGGGAGCAGTATTATAGTAGTTATATTCTTGTACATAGGGAGCAGTATTATAGTAGTTTTATTCTTCTATATAGGAGCAGTATTATAGTAGTTATATTCTTGTACATATGAGCAGTATTATAGTAGTTATATTCTTGTACATAGGAGCAGTATTATAGTAGTTATATTCTTGTACATAGGAGCAGTATTATAGTAGATATATTCTAGTATATCGGGGGGCAGTATTATAGTAGTTATATTCTTGTACATAGGAGCAGTATTATAGTATATTCTTGTATGTAGGAGCAGTATTATAGTAGTTATATTCTTGTACATAGGAACAGTATTATAGTAGTTATATTCTTGTACATAGGAACAGTATTATAGTAGTTATATTCTTGTACATAGGGAGCAGTATTATAGTAGTTATATTCTTGTACATAGGAGCAGTATTATAGTAGTTATATTCTTGTACATAGGAGCAGTATTATAGTAGTTATATTCTTGTACATAGGGGCAGTATTATAGTAGTTATATTCTTGTACATAGGGGCAGTATTATAGTAGTTATATTCTTGTACATAGGAGCAGTATTATAGTAGTTATATTCTTGTACATAGGGGGCAGTATTATAGTAGTTATATTCTTGTACATAGAGGCAGTATTATAGTAGTTATATTCTTGTACATAGGGGCAGTATTATAGTAGTTATATTCTTGTACATAGGAGCAGTATTATAGTAGTTATATTCTTGTACATAGGAGCAGTATTATAGTATATTCTTGTATGTAGGAGCAGTATTATAGTAGGAAACGATTCAAGTCCGTCATCCAAAAAAACTCTTTTAAAATTCCATGTTTATTTCAAAAGTTTAAAAATTATATCCATGATGGCGTCATATAAAACATGAGTAAAAATAAAACAAACAATCAGATGCAGTTCGATCTATATGATTTAAATCACTGCCCAGAATTTCTAATCCGACCATCTGTGTCAGACCCGAAGTGGTGATGTCCTGAGCAGCAGTCGCGTGAACTTGCAGCTAATCAATGGCCTTAGCTGTTAGATGACTGGAGGATCGGGACATCATCTCTTATAGTCTACTGGAGATGTTCGTAGCAGCTGTCCTGGAGCAGAGGGCATACTACAGGGGGAACTATGGCTTCTTTTATAAATTGCTAATCCCACTGTTAACTTTAAAGAAGACAAGAAAGTCCCTTTTATTTGGGGAATAGTTAAGACTTGGGGGCAGTAGCAGAAATGGAGCCGACGGTCATCAACAGGACTTCAGTCAAAATGTGCCACGTCAGAGGAAAAGAAAGGAGTGTAATCAGGAATTGAGCCAATAGTCATTACCAGGCTGACAATCTGATGGACGAGGTAGGAATATGGTCAAGATTAGGTCTACACAGAAGACAGTTCTCAAACATTAGGCAAATCATAGCAGGATGATTTCCCTGTAACCCCTTTCTGGTGAGGTCAATAATAATATGTCCCAGCGCTCTGGTACTTATGGACAAGGTACGTGCTATTACGAAAAATCTTTCATGTGACTGGCCCGGGGGATATGGGGGACCCAGTACCCGGGCCTTTACCTTCTTGGGATGTCACGGCGGTCGGCTCCCGGGCCCGTACCCTGGGGTCACTCTTAAAAAGGGGCTGTTGCTTGAAGGGATGGTAAACAGTTTTGTCTCGTGACGCCACCTGTGGTTCCTGGTAATGGGTACCGGCGCTGCTGCAGACCTCTGGAGCAGATGTTAGGGCAGCTGGGTTGGTGCGGCTCTCCACAGGCAGAGCTCAGCTCCAGGGCAGTGTAGGTGTAAATGGTGATGCTGGGCGTTGTGGTGCAGGAGCGATGGCGCAGCAGCAATAACTGACAGAGACAGTGGGGTGCAGTCGTCCGAGTTTACTCACAGTTGTTAAGTTCCTCAGGTTACACTGTACAGGTGTCGGCCTCCCACGTCGCGCTGCGTGTACCAGGTAGGGGTTCAGCACTCCCTCAAGTATCTCAAGAGCACTCGACGGGACCCCTTTCTGTATGTTCCTTTCTTTGCAAACTTCTCGCGCTGGGCTCTCCCTCCTGCCCTGCGCCCCGCCACACAAAGTCCTGATCAGGTACCTTTGGATCCCTCTGGGCAACCTGGAGTTCCCGAACCTTACTTGGTGCCCTTTTCGGGGGCTTAGGTGCGGATGTGGCAACTGCACCTTCAAAGTGCAGAAGCCTCCGGTTTTCTAGCTGAGACCTAAAGTAACTCGGCTAGTCCAGGGACCGGTTCCCTTCTTGCGGCCTGATCCCTCCACCGCCTGGCAGATTCAGGCGTACGAGTGCCGTCCTGCACTCACCGTACCCCCTGGGATCCCTTCTGTTCCTGGAACTCTTCCCTGCTCCCACTCCTCTCTCAGTCCTGGGCCAGGCAGGCTAAGCCCACCTCCCGAGCAGAGCTCCTGTAGAGCCTCTACTCCTTTCGTCCTCTCACTCTTTCCCTCTTCCTCTCTCTCCCCTTCCGCTCTAAATATGGCCCCCCTATATATATATGTCTCTTCTTCAAGTGCTCCCTTGGCCTGCGTCCTCCACCCACACCCACTACATGGTTCTGACGCGCCCCCTGGGACATATTCCTTTTTGAGGGGAATACCCGGTACCGGATCAGATGGGGGGTTGTAGTCTCCGAGCGGCTGTGACCCGGTCCCGTGCCCAGGGCGTCAAGCTCAGTGTGATGTGGCAGTTCTACAGATGTTACTAAAGTTCTTTTGTGTCGACTACGCCACCCGTTGTGATGCGGTCACTGTGGCCGCCGCTGCAGCAGGGTCCGCTGAGGCTGATGGTGGGTGCGCAGCTTGGTGAGATAACCCCCAACGGGAGGGGTATAGCCTCAGAGGGGACAGGCGCAGAGGATGGGGGTTGTGGTGGTGTAGTGCAGACGGCAGTGAAGACAGAGTCGGGTTGTGCAGTTAAGGGTGTTTACTTACTGCAGATGTTGTACCGGTCACTCCAGCTGCTAGTGACCACCCGAGCCGTGCTGCGTCCACCAGGTCCTGGATCCAGCCAACCCCCAAACAAGTCCGGAGCGTGGCCCTGAGCTCTCCCTCTGTCCTTTCTTCAGCCGTCCCCACCAGTGATCCACCTAGGTCCAGCTCCCTCGGGCCTTCTGTTGGGACACCCTTGGCCCTGGGTTCCCTGACCCTTCATGTGGTGTGCCTTCGGGGTGAATGTGGTGGGTGACCGTGACAGACACTGCCCACGGTCTCCGGTCTCTGGCTGGGGATTGTTTTTACCCCCACCAGCTTGGGTTCCGGTACCCTGATGCTGACTCCTCACCCGGTGCTCTGATTTGGGTTCTTGGGTCCCTTCTCTTCTGTGCTCTGGGTCTTTCTCTTTTCTCCTCTCTCACTCTGGGTCTTGGTCTTTCTTCTCTCCTCTGCTCCTGACTTGTTCTCTGCAACTGACTCTCTGCATCTGATCCTCTGCATCTGACCCTGATTCTAGTTGGTGCCCACCTTATATATCCCTCTATGTGTGAGCTCAGGTGACCAGCACCCAATGAGCTCCTAACTTTACCCAGGCTGCTCCCCCTATCTGCCCCTACACTACATGGGATGTACCACCCCCCTCCCACTCCAGCCAGGAACAGACTCGGTCGTACCTGCACATTTCTAAGTGGGAGTACCGTCGGCCTGTTCCTCGGAAATGGGATGTATGTAGTGCATGCAGCCTACTGAGCTCAGTTCCACTCTCCATCCTTACCCGGGAGTGGAATATCACACCTCTGGGTTGAGGTGCAATACCCCTGTAGCAGCCGAATCCTCAGGGTGCTACATTCCCCCCTGGTAAATCACAGCACGTCCTCGGGCTGTAAGACATAAATAACACCAAAAACATACAAAATTTTTCATATAAACATATAAAACATATAAAACATTATATATATAAAACTTTTCATATAAACATTCTCGTCGTCTCTGGTTTCAGGTTCCTCCTCCGGACACTGTGCAACGTGTGTCCGGGAAAAGTGCGACAGTCTCTTAGAAAAACTGGTTTTCCTATAAAACCGGTAGGGGGCGCTTTAGGACGCGCAACTATATACAGGGGAAGTTGGCCGCTCTCAGTCCTCGGCCAGGTAGAGGGAAGGGAATGGCTGCTCACAGTCCTCAGCCTGTAGGTTTAAGGGGTTAACGGGTAAACAGTTCACTGGTCCCAACGGGGACTATTTTAGCAGCAACAGTTTCAGTTTCTTTATACCCCCATTGGGTAACTTATTTACAGCACCTGCTCTGCCGCACTCAACGGCGTCTTCCTCCTGCTCTTTGAACTTCAGACCCGTCCGGGTCCTCTGGCTCCTCCTCCTCGCACCGCAACTCCTCCTCCGTCAGGCGGTGTACGTGGAGGGCGTAAGGTCCTTTGGCACACTTGTGCCGGGTAAAGGTGACCTCATCTCCGATGTAGAGGTCACGACCTCTGTGCCCCTCCGGCAGATGGGACTCCACGTCTCTGCGCGTGACAAAGACGTCGCCGTGGGTGTTGTTGTCTCGAATGAAGCCCCACCCGTGCTGCTGGTTGAACTTTATTACAGTCCCGGTGGTACGGGGACTGTGCGCTGCACGGGGGTCCCTCCTGGTCCGGCTCTTCTGCTCGGCGCTCCTTATTTGGGCCTGTTGTTCCCGGACCCGCCTCTCTCTCCGCTCCCTCGCAAACTCCTCGAGCTGTTGGCGGCAGCACTCCGCCCGCTCTGCTGCAGCGGCCCTAGTTTCCTGAGTGAACCCCATTAGATCTTCTCCGGTGGGGTCCCACTCAAACTGCGCTTCCGCTAGCGGGGGCGAGATCCGTGCCACGGGCTTCGGAGCCGGAATCAGGGGTTCATCCAGGGGTCTTAGTCTCTGCTGCCGTTCCAGCTCATGGTATCCTTCGGGCCAGATGAAGGGCCGCCCGTCCGGCCATGTGAGCTGGCTGAACAAGTCCTCCCCCAGGTGTGGCACCCTTGGTATTGCGGGCGCGGGCGCGGTGGTGGTGGCGCCCGGGTTGCCCAGGCCTTGCGGCCAGGCCTGGGGCACCTGGAAGGTGAAGGGCACCGTTAGGACGGCGGCGCCCTGGGCTACCTGGCCTTGCGGCCAGGCCGGAGGCTCCGCGGAGGTAGGGGGCGCTGTTGGTGATGCGGCGCCCGGGGGTACTAGGCCTTGCGACCAGGCTGGTGGTATTTCCTGCTTTGTCACGCTCCGGGTCGAGGCGCGTGACGTCACAGGGGTCGCTGCGGCGGCTTCCGGTCGGGGCCTAGTCCATAGCGGTGACATGGCGGCTACGGGCACAGCAGGGGGACTTTCGGGCTCTGCGACGGGGAGCTGGGGCAGGTAAGCGGTGTCACGGCTTGGGGTATAGGCGTCCCCTTTACCTGCCTCCATGCGTTCGGCTCCCTCTTCGGCGCCGTCTCCGGCCTTGGGTCCTCCCGCGCCATCCTCAGAGGCGGTCTGCTTCCTCTTCCAGGGTAGCGTGCTCCGTTGACTGGTCTCTGCTTGCTGGGCCATCTCCCGGCTCCACTCCGCCAGTATATCGCGCTGCACCCGGGCCATCCTCCGTGCGAGGCCCTCCAGGGCAGTTTGTGCACACTCCCGGTCTCGGGGGAGCTGCGCTAATATCTCCGCTAGACCTAGCGGGGTTGTAGACTCTAGCAGGCTCCTGACCATCGGGTCGGTGCTGCTCTGCTCTGCTTCCGGCAGGCTCCTGGCCAGCGGGCCGGTGCTGCTCTGCTCTCCTTCCTCGGTCTCTAGCAGACTCCTGGCCAGCGGGCCGGTGCTGTTCTGCTTTCTCTCCATATCCGGGTAAGCTCCTCCGCTACTCCTCGTTAGACTTCTTGCCTCCGGGTGCGCTCGCTCCAGACTCCTCCAAGCGGCACCCATCTTTTCTCTTCTCTTTCGTCTCCTCCCACTTCGAGGGCGGTCCCGGGGCAACTCGGTGACTGTCAGCTCCAGGGGTAGTTCTTTCACGCTGACAGACACCTCCAGCATCACAGTCTCTGTTGGTGGGGGCGGTTTCCACTTTTGGCGCCATTTTCTGTCCCGGCCCACGATGGGAGGTGGCCTCTTGCCCTCCTTTGGCACGCCCATAATGGCGTCCGCTGCTCTTCCAAGGCGGGAAATCTGCGGTTTTGGCGGGAAGCGTCGCCCAGTGGCGGGAAACTCTGCAGATGGCGGGAACAAGTTGGAAATGGCGGACAATCGGCGGGAAACGACTGGTGATGGAGTCCGATGGCGTGGACCCTCCGGAACCGGCTGGAGACTTCTTTCTGAGGTAAACTTGCACTTTTCTTCAGGCACGCAGTACCCGGGTGTTGCGGGCACGTAATCCTGCCGACTACGCCAAAGCTGACGCGCCCCCTGGGACATATTCCTTTTTGAGGGGAATACCCGGTACCGGATCAGATGGGGGGTTGTAGTCTCCGAGCGGCTGTGACCCGGTCCCGTGCCCAGGGCGTCAAGCTCAGTGTGATGTGGCAGTTCTACAGATGTTACTAAAGTTCTTTTGTGTCGACTACGCCACCCGTTGTGATGCGGTCACTGTGGCCGCCGCTGCAGCAGGGTCCGCTGAGGCTGATGGTGGGTGCGCAGCTTGGTGAGATAACCCCCAACGGGAGGGGTATAGCCTCAGAGGGGACAGGCGCAGAGGATGGGGGTTGTGGTGGTGTAGTGCAGACGGCAGTGAAGACAGAGTCGGGTTGTGCAGTTAAGGGTGTTTACTTACTGCAGATGTTGTACCGGTCACTCCAGCTGCTAGTGACCACCCGAGCCGTGCTGCGTCCACCAGGTCCTGGATCCAGCCAACCCCCAAACAAGTCCGGAGCGTGGCCCTGAGCTCTCCCTCTGTCCTTTCTTCAGCCGTCCCCACCAGTGATCCACCTAGGTCCAGCTCCCTCGGGCCTTCTGTTGGGACACCCTTGGCCCTGGGTTCCCTGACCCTTCATGTGGTGTGCCTTCGGGGTGAATGTGGTGGGTGACCGTGACAGACACTGCCCACGGTCTCCGGTCTCTGGCTGGGGATTGTTTTTACCCCCACCAGCTTGGGTTCCGGTACCCTGATGCTGACTCCTCACCCGGTGCTCTGATTTGGGTTCTTGGGTCCCTTCTCTTCTGTGCTCTGGGTCTTTCTCTTTTCTCCTCTCTCACTCTGGGTCTTGGTCTTTCTTCTCTCCTCTGCTCCTGACTTGTTCTCTGCAACTGACTCTCTGCATCTGATCCTCTGCATCTGACCCTGATTCTAGTTGGTGCCCACCTTATATATCCCTCTATGTGTGAGCTCAGGTGACCAGCACCCAATGAGCTCCTAACTTTACCCAGGCTGCTCCCCCTATCTGCCCCTACACTACATGGGATGTACCACCCCCCTCCCACTCCAGCCAGGAACAGACTCGGTCGTACCTGCACATTTCTAAGTGGGAGTACCGTCGGCCTGTTCCTCGGAAATGGGATGTATGTAGTGCATGCAGCCTACTGAGCTCAGTTCCACTCTCCATCCTTACCCGGGAGTGGAATATCACACCTCTGGGTTGAGGTGCAATACCCCTGTAGCAGCCGAATCCTCAGGGTGCTACAGTTCCCCCTCACTTTGGTTCCCCCCCACTCCAGACAGGGACAGGGACAGCAGAAGAAGTGCATAATGCCCTTCCAGCCAGTCTGGAGTAGTGTAGTGTTGGGTGCAGGTGTTAGGGTCCCGGGCAGCACTCCCTCCTTACCTGAGAGAATGAGATGCCACACCTCTGGGTGAGGTGCAGTACCTCTGTGGCGACTGAACCCTCAGGGGCGCCACACATCCGTCACCGCAGCCGAAGTCGGGGTGATCGCATTAAAGTTACGGTGGCCATCTTACCTCAGGGTAGATAGAGTCATCATCCTGGGGGGGTGTCGCCGCCCCTCCGCAAGTACCATCTCTGTGATTGACATCGATCGCAACAATCACAGCGCCTGACTGCCCTTTGACCTACTTGTGACCGCCCTGCAAGTCCTCATAGTAGCTAAGGATTTGTACAGGGCAGTCACGCTGCTGATCTGTGCTGTGCTGAGCCTTGTGGTGCCACAGAAGCCTATGACACTGTGGCGCCCCTGAGGGTTCGACCGCCACAGGAATGCTGCACTTCTCTAATGGAGTGTGGTGTTCCTCCTCTGAGGTAAGGCCAGTGTGATAGTCGTGACCCAACCTTTGCATCCAACATCACATTTCTCCACCAGAGGGAGCTAGTATGCACTAGGTGCTGCTCCCCTGGTTACAGGGAGACTGGGGAACCAAGAGTTAGGGGAACCAGTTAGTGGGTGAGGGTGGAGGACTTACAAGTTAGCTACACTTTAAATTTCATATTTAATAAAAAGCCATCTTTGGTCTGGGTCTTTGTGCTGTCAAATACTGTGTGTTACTGTGTCTTCCCACCCTGAGCGTGGATCCTGTGTGGACCTGCAGGGGAGGGAGACACAGCCCTCGTACCCTGCCTTGGGACGAGAGGCAGGTTGCAGACGGGGAATGTCTCAACCCGGCCAACAACCAGGACCAAGAAGGCCTGGAGCTTAAGAGTGTGGCTCCACAGCAAATGGATCCCAGGCAGGATGCAGATGGAGCGGTGTACGCCACCTGTCCTCGCCATGCTGATATATTCAGAGGGAGTCCGGCTGCAAGAGGGGTACCGGCCCCCGACACCCGACCTTGCTACTCTATGTCCTGGTCGGGAAAGCCCGGCAGGCCCAGAGGATCCCACTGGGTATCGGACGGAGCGGAGCTGCCACCCGAGCCCTTGTTCTGAGAGGAGCTCAGAGAGAGTCCCGGCCTATTTGCACACACACGGACAGGAAAGGATTCGGTCTGTAGTTCAGGAACACTCTGGTGTAGGGTCCCGACTGAATGCTGGACTTACTCGGAGGTTGTCGGACCCCCGTCCCTGGTGACCGCAGGACTCCGCGGGGAGCAGGGAGTCGCCTTCCTTCTGCCATCTTTAAAGTGAGTAAAGCCTTGGAAGTTCACCCCTATGGCCTCCGGACTGTTTATTCTGCGCTACACCGCACGACGCGGCGCCTGTTCTCCTCTACTACTACCCCCTCCATCCTGTCCCTCTGCCCTGAGGCCCTGCTCTGCCTGTGGGGAGTAGTAATAACTCTGGCCGCTATAACACCAGGCCTCAGCGGACTGCAGCGGCGCTGGTGGCCTTCACCAGGTGCCACAGGTGGCGTAGTCGTAAATCAGCCACTCAACCCGGACAAGCCCACACCATCCTTTTTAATGTGACGGCCCTGAGCACGGATCGGGTCCGGGCCACGGCTGCACCCCATCTCTCCATCACAGGACCCGACTCCGAGTCCCCCATCACCCAGGGTAAAATAAAGGGCTTTTTCGAGTAAGAGGCGTCACTACACCACAATCCCTGCTCCTGTTGCTGCTGCTGCTAAAGAGAGAAGAAAGAAGAGAGAAGACATCAGTAAGAAGATCCCTGCCTGATCTCTCCTCATCCACCCCAACCCCCCTCTCTCCCTACCCTGCTCTCCCCTTACCGCGCTCTCCCCCCACTCTCACCTCCCCTCTTCCCACCCCCACTTTCTGCCACTGAGTGCTGATCAGTACTTGTAGCCTCAAACTCCTGATGAAGCCAGTGATGGTGAAACTAGTTGGGGAGGCAGCTGATCATTTTTATTAACAATGTGTGAGAGTTGGTCCATACTAATTAATGAGGTGTTGGTCCGCAGCCACACCGATTCCTGAGTGCTTTGTGATTCTATAATCAGAGTGAGCCACAAAATAGGGGAAGCCAGTTAGTTCTTCACCAATTGCTTTGAAATTTGGACACAACATTGCATTTCAATACACACATGTTTTTATATACCTACTATGTTTTTATATACCAGCTATTGGACGTAAAAGCAACAGCGAGAGGGGGGTGTTACAATCTCAAACCCAGGCTGATTCTCCTCGGCCCCCAAGCATTCTCCCCCCTCCTTAGTGACATCTCATTCATAAACCCTTCTCCCTCCCCTTCATTCGCCCCAGCCGCTGCCTGTGCTCTGCTCCTTTCGTGTCCCCTGTGGAGATTGGGGGGAAGGGGAATGACGAGACTGTCTGTTCGAGGCCGAAAGACGCTGCTACTCATCACCACCACCGCTAAGAGGCGGCCGCCTCTGCTCTCCAGCACCGCTGCTGCTGCGGCTTCTTCTTCTCCGGCAGGTGAGTCTTATTCCCCACTGCGCAACAACAAGTGGGGGAGGGAGGGAAGGAGAGAGGGAGGCTGCAGGGAGACGCGCAGGCCACGGCCTCCGCTCTGGGCGCTGCGCTGGGCCCGAGCCTCGCAGCAGTGGGCGGATAGCGAGCGACTGCAAATCTCACTGCATCACCGGCAGGAGCGGCGCTGTGATCTGGCCGGTACTGGCCCGGGACATGTCAAGCAGATCACCCCCTACTCTGCCGTCTCCTTCCTTCGTCTCTGCGCCCCCTCCTGTCACATTCCCTCTGTATTAGGGAATTGCATAACTAGCAATCCCTGACATCTGATATAACCGGCTCCATTGTGACACCTTACAGCAAGTACCGACCTCTTTAGTGACCTGTGCAGAGTACAGGCCTGCAGGGGTCACAGGGTGCAGGCTGCCATCATGCCTGCCTGATAGGCACAACTATCATCAGCGCCAGCATTGCCCCATCTGATATCTATATAAATTCCCAATTCGATTAGAGTTTGCAATCACCTTCAACAAAGCTCAGGGCCAATCTTGAGAATTGAAATCTAGACACGGATTGCTTCTCACATGTCGAATTATATGTTGCATGTTCTAGAGTTGGCAAACCAGACAATCTCTATATCTACACAGACAATGGAACAACAAAAAATATTGTATACCCACAAGCATTGTGAAATTAAATATTTTAGAAACGTGTGCTTTTTCTTTACTTTCTTTTCCATTTAACCAGACTGAGCCACAGCAACGCGTGGTACATCTAGTAGATAATAAAGATTACCTTTTTAATAATCACAGAACCTTTAGTTAGGGCTTATTTGCCTTATGGCAATTTGTAAATAAAGAATCAATACTCTACATTGGTTCTTAGGAACAATTTTTGGGGGTCTGCTGATCAGTACTTGATCTCTCGATTTTTTGATTTTTTTTTTTCGTGCGTCCAGCAGTGGCCGAGCGCTGATCAGTCACTAAATCACTGATCAACATCCATGCTCGCTGTTTTCCAGGACTTTTATTTTTTGTCCCTGTACATTCCCCCCCCTTTGCACCACCTCCGTGCGTGCATCCAGCAGCCACCGAGCGTTGACGCAAATCATCGATCAGCACTCGTGCTCGCTGTTTTACACTTTTTATTTTCACAGACTTTTTTTCTTGTACAGGGCGGACACACTGTCCGATCATGCGCCGTGCTGGGCCTTGTGCTACCACAGAAGCCTGTGACACCACAATCGCTGCTCCTGCTGCTACAGAAGACATCTGTAAGTAGATTTTTTTTATCCCTCCTCATCCACTGAGCGCTGACCAGTATTTGATCGGTAGATTTTTGGCAGTTTTTTTTTTCTTGTGTCCAGCAGCGCCAGAGCGCTGATTAGTGACTGCAGATCACTGATCCGCACTCGTGCTCGCTGTGTTATACTTTTTTTTTCTCCCGTCGCTTTGCACCACCTCCGTGCGCACATCCAGAGGCCACTGAGCGTTGATCAGTGATGCAGTTCACTGATCCGCACTCGTGCTCATAGCTTTACACTCCCCCTTCCTTTGCACCACCTCCGTATGCACATCCAGCAGTCGCCGAGCGTTGATAAGTGACCCAGATCACTGATCCGCACTCGTGCTCGCTGTTTTACACTTTTTTTTTTCACTGACTTTTTTTTTGTACAGGGCGGACACACTGTCTGATCATGCGCCGTGCTGGGCCTTGTGCTACCACAGAAGCCTGTGACACCACAATCGCTGCTCCTGCTGCTACAGAAGACATCTGTAAGTAGATTTTTTTATCCCTCCTCATCCACCAAGCGCTGACCAGTACTTAATCGGTCGATTTTTGGCAGGTTTTTTTTTCTTGTGTCCAGTGACTGCAGATCACTGATCCACACTCATGCTCGCTGTTACACTTTTTTTTTCTCCCGTCGCTTTGCACCACCTGCGTGCGCACATCCAGAGGCTACTGAGCGTTGATCAGTGATGCAGTTCACTGATCCACACTCGTGCTCATTGTTTTACACTCCCCCCCTCCTTTGAACCACCTCCATGCTCACATCCAGCAGCTGCCGAGCGTTCATGAGTGACCCAGATCACTGATCTGCACTCGTGCTTGCTGTTTGCACAACCTCCGGTTGTTCCTTTTTTTTTATCTTTTTCTTTCAGAAAAAAAAAAAGTTTACACCAAGCACACTGACACACACACACACAACTGAATAAAGTACTGACACAAACACCACATACATAAAAAACAAAAATGTTGTCTCGTCGCTCGTTCCAAATCTGCTATTCAGTGGAGGAGGCATATGCTTTCCTTGCCTCCGACACAGAGTGGGTGAGAGGATCCCACCTTTCTTTATTTTTCTGACTCCTCTTCTTCCTCAGTTACTGCTGAACCGCCACAAAGATGCCCCAGGACAGATGCTGAACCAGCGCTCCCTATTACTGACCCCGTATGAACCTCGCCCACTGAAAACTATGAGCCATTGATTCCTAATTTTGTAGCGGAATCAGTTATCAAGTTTGACACCACCGGCCTCACAGAAACAGACTTTTCAAAGTCTTTTTCTCTGAGGATTTTGTAAACCTCATGGTGGGCCAAAGTAATTTGAATGTTCAACAATTTTTGGCACAAAACCGCTGTTCATCATTTTCTAACTGGTCTCCTGTAGACACAGTAGAAATGATGAAGTTTTGGGGCCTGGTCCTTCATTTGAAGATACTGAAGAAGCCAGAAGTTCGGCAATATTGGAGTGTTGACGTTTTGTATAACACTCCAGTGTTCCAAATGGTCATGACCCGGACACCTTTTGAGGCCATCCACAAGCTCTTGCATTACAACAATAATGCACGGTGTCCTGCATGAGATGACCCCAACTTTGATCGTCTTACCAAAGTTCAGCCGGTCATCGAGCACTTCAACAACAAGTTTGCTGAAGAGTACGTGCCCCAAAGGGACATCTGCGTGGATGAGTCCCTAATTCATTTTAAGGGAAGGCTTAAATTCCGGCAGTACCTGCCCAGCAAAAGGGCCAGGTACGCAATTACTGTACAAACTGTGTGAGAGTACCTCAGGGTACACTTACAAGTTTAGGGTTTATGAAGGGAAGGACTCCCGGATTGAACCCCTTGAATGCCCCCCTGTCCTGGGAGTGGGAAAATTGTGTGGGATTTGGTGCACCCACTGCTGAATCTCACCTCTATGTGGATAACTTTTATACCAGCCTCCCACTCTTCAAGTCCCTCTCTGCCTGTGGTACTGTCTGCAAAAATCAGAGAGGCCTCCTGAAGATGCTAACTGGGCAGATGCTCAGAAGGGGTGAGAACAGAGCCCAATGTAGCGACCACCTACTGGTGGACAAATACAAGGACAAGAGGGATGTCCTTTTCTTGACCACCATACATGGTGATGGTAGCACCCCCAGCACTGTAAGAGCTACCTCTACACAGGTCGTCAAACCAGACTGTGTACTGCGGTACAACAAGCACATGGGGGGAGTTGATCTCTCTGATCAAGTCCTCCAGCCGTACAGTGTCTTGAGAAAGGCCAAGGTGTGGTACAAGAAGTTGGCCGTGCACATCGTACAGATGGTAATGCACAGGACTTTCCTGCTATCACGATATGCAGGCCAGACTTCTACGTCATACCTTCAGTTCCAGGAGGTAGTGATCAAGGCCCTGATATTTGGCAGTGGTGACGGAGCAGGCCCCAGTACTTCCAGAACCAGGCCAGCATTTCCTGGAGGAGGTCTCTCAAAGAGCAAAAAAAGGTAAGCCACAAAAGAGGTGCCGAGTGTGTTATCGAAGGGGGATACGCAAGGACCCACATATAAATGCGACACCTGCCCCGACAAACCTAGCCTGTGTATGAAAGAATGCTTCAGACTGTACCACACATCCATGGACTACTAAATTCATTTCTGACTTACACAACTGATGCATGACAACCTGACGAATGCTACACAACTAACGTATGACAATACATTATAAAATTCACATATCAGGAATCAGTAGATCAGTTCCAAAAAGGGAGCACTTGTTGGGAATTTCCACTGTTTAGGCACATTAGGGGCTCTGCAAACGCGACATGACGCACACGGACCATTCCATCAAAGTCTGCATTCCAAAAAGTAACTCCTTCCCTTCCGAGCCCTGATGTGCGCCCAAACAGTAGTTTTCTCCCACACATGGGGTATCAGCGTACTCAGGAGAAATTGCACAACAGATTTTGAGGTCCACTTTCTCATGTTACCATTGTGAAATTATTTTTTGGGGGGCTAAAATAACATTTTTGTGGAAAAAATTTGTTTGTTTTTTTGTTTATTTTATTTTCACAAGTCAACGTTATAATTTTCTGTGAAGCACCTCGGGGTTCAAGGTGCTCACCACACATCCAAATAAATTCATTAGGGGTGTAGTTTCCAAAAAGGGGGTACTTATTGGGCATTTCCACTGTTTAGGCACATCAGGGTCTCTGCAAATGCGACATGACGCACACAGACCATTCCATCAAAGTCTGCATTCCAAAACGTAACTTCTTCCCTTCTGAGCCCTGACGTGCGCCCAAACAGTAGTTTTCTCCCACACATGGGGTATCATCATAGTCAGGAGAAATTTCAAAACAACTTTTAGGGTTCAATTTCTCCAGTTACCCTCGTGAAAATAAAAAAATTGCGGCTTTTTGTGGAAAAAAAGTGATTTTTTTTTTCACAGCTCTACGTTATAAACTTTTGCAAAACACTTGATGGTTCAAAGTGATCACCATCACCACACATCTAAATAAGTTCTTTAAGGGGTCTAGTTTCCAAAATGGGGTCACTTGTGGGGAGTTTCCACTGTTTAGGCACAACAGGGGCTCTGCAAACACGACATGGCATCCGCTCTCAATTCCAGCGAGTTTTGTGCTGAAAGCGTCAAACAGTGCTCCTTCCCTTCTGAGCCCTGCCTTGCGCCCAAACAATGGCTTTCCCCTACATATATCAGCGTACTCAGGAGAAATTACACAACAACTTTTGGGGTCCAATTTCTCCAGCTACCTTTGTAAAAATAAAAAAAATGGGGTCTAAAGTAAAATTTTACTGAAAGAAGTTCAATGTTCATTTTTTTCCTTTCACATTCGGTTAATTGCTGTGAAGCACGTGAAGGGTTAATAAACTTCTTGAATGTGGTTTTGAGCACCTTGAGGGGTGCACTTTTTAGAATGGTGTCACTTTTGTGTATTTTATGTCATATAGACCCCTCAAAGCAACTTCAAATGTGATGTGGTCCTCAACAAAAAAAAAATGGTTTTGTAAATTTTGTTGTAAAAATGAGAAATCGCTGGTCAACTTTTAACCCTTATACCTTCCTAACAAAAAAAGATGTTGGTTCCAAAATTGTGCTGATGTAAAGTAGACATGTGGAAAATGTTATTTAATAACTATTTTGTGTGCCATATCTCTGTGATTTAAGGGCATGAAAATTAAAATTTTGAAAATTGCGAAATTTTCTAAATTTTCACCAAATTTCCAATTTTTTCACAAATAAACACAAGTCATATCGAAGAAATGTTACCACTATCAAGAAGTACAAGATGTCATGAAAAACAATCTGAGAATCAGTGGGATCCCTTGAAGCGTTCCAGAGTTATTACCTCAAAGAGTGACAGTGGTCAGAATTGTAAAAATTGGCCCGGTCATTAATGTGCAAACCACCTTCAGGGATAAAGGGGTTAAATAGGGCCGATTGCACCTAAGATCTAAAGCTGCTGAGCCATGACCTCAAACAGCAAAGTGGTGATAAATATGAGATGGAGAAGGGAAGAATATAGGGTCCAGTTGTCTAGCAGGAGCCATTGTCACCGCCCTCGATCGAAGTGTTGGTACCGGATGAGTTGAGAAACATACAGTAGACTTTACTCGGGGGGACCCAATATCGGACCAACTTGGGCTTCTTGCTTTCTGCCCAGATGAGCACTAATCATCATGTGGGAACGGATGGGTCCTACAGATAAATTGTTCTGTCGACTTCATTATTCGGTCATCTCAGGAACAAGAACATCACTCTTAGATCTCAGATACCTAATGAGAACAGGATTTGGAAGAAGTAGAGAACGATCATCCAAAGAGACACAGGACTGGTTAAGAAGGACTAGTTTTTAGATTTACCATGTAAGAGGCTAATGACATATATTTTTGTAAACCTAAAATTTTAGACAACGACTGGACATCACCTTGAAGTATTTTTAGATTCCATGATTGTATTTTAAGCAAAATGTTTTGTAATGGGTCTCTGATAACATAATGCTGGAGATGTTTTGGCACTGTATAAATAAATACGGCGTGCAAGATTTACTAACTCAATTAGGAAGGGTCCCTCTCCTCATAGTGTATATTTACTCTATGTAATGGAGCATAAATAGGCATTAATTCTATAATTATGGTTCATTTTCAGAGCAAAGTGAGCTGAGATTTGTGATTCTTTCAGCTTCACCAACATTAAAATGAGCCCAAAATAATAAATAAGACTCTTGAATAGAGAACGGGAGGCCAAGCTCTGTCCATATAGTGATCAATTTACCACGTAGGCTTTCAACGGACAAAATTGTATCATCGGTAAAAAATGTACCAGAATCATAAAATTTAATGTAAATTTGAAAGATTTAAAAATTTCAGAAATGTTAATATTACAGACCTTATATTAAATGGTTCTTGTACTTTCAGTCAACTTGATCGTATGTAATAGATAATGTGATAAATATATAATTTGCAAATTCCTTTATGTATAAATTGACATATCCCCAAAAAATCACTTTTAAGTGCTGCCGACTGCCTCTTGTCAAGTGTTAAAAATGTCTAGCAACAGAGATGCAGAGACAGATTACTGGAAGTAGGGGCAGGGTATGGTTTCTTTAAAGAAATTGGGCGGGTCTTTGTATCTCTACAGGAAGTGGGGGCGGGTCTTTGTCTCTACAGGAAGTGGGGGCGGGTCTTTGTCTCTACAGGAAGTGGGGGCGGATCTTTGTCTCTACATGAAGTGGGTTCAATCTTTTGTCTCTTTACACGAAATAGGGCGGGTCTTTGACTCTACAGAAAGTGTGGGGATGGTTTTGTCTCTCTACAGGAAGTGTGTGCTGGTCTTTGTCTCTCTAAAGAAAGTGAGACAGGTCTTTGACTGTCTGCTCCTACTTTTCTGTGAAACTTACATGCAGGCATTCCTACTGAGTATATGGTGGGAAATAAGAAAATATGAAGTTCTAGTACCTACAGGGCTGGCAGAAAGCCAATGAAGGGAAATGGCCCGATATTATAACTTGCTATGCATACTTTTTTTATGTGCACACATCTTTTTCTACTCCAAAAACTACCTGAAAAAGTGCGAACTAAACACTTAAAAGAATGAAGATACACATTTCTATGTAAAGACGCCATGCTGTTCATAAGTTTATTATTTTGAGAATTGTTTAAACACTTCAGGATTGTAAAGACACCAATCTTTTTTGCCACCAAGTATTAAGTGTTGTTTGCCAGAGGAATCAAATACTTATTTCTCACTGCAAAATGAAAAAAAATGTATCTAATTTATAAAATTTTCTTGATTTTTTGGGGGATATTCTATCTCTCAATGTTAAAATTAACCTACCTTTAAAATTATAGACTGTTCATGTCTTTGTCAGTGGGCAAACTTACAAAAAGAGCAAGGGATCAAATACTTACCTCAAAAGTTCACATACCCCGGCAGAATTTTTCCGTTCTTGACCTTGTTTCAGAGAATATGAATGATAACAAAAAAACTTTTTCTCTCTCATGGTTATTGGTTGGGTGAAGCCATTTACTGTCAAACTACTGTGTTTTCTCTTTTTAAATCTTAATGACAACCAAAAACATCCAAATGACCCTGATCAAAAGATCACATACCCCAGTTCTTAATACTGTGTATTGCCCCCTCTAACATCAATGACAGCTTGAAGTCTTTTGTGGTAGTTGTGGATGAGGTTCTTTATTTTCTCAGATGGTAAGGCTGTTCATTTTTCTTGGCAAAAAGCCTCCAGTTCCTGTAAATTCCTGGGCTGTCTGGCATGAACTGCGCGCTTGAGATCTCCCAGAGTGGCTCAATGATATTGAGGTCAGGAGACTGAGATGGCCACTCCAGAACCTTCACGTTGTTCTGCTGTAGCCAATCACAGATCAACTTGGACTTGTGTTTTGGATCGTTGTCATGTTGGAACATCCAAGTACGTCCCATGCGCAGCTTCCGGGCTGATGAGTGCAAATTTGCCTTCAGTATTTCCTGATAACATGCTGCATTCATCTTTCCTTCAACTTTTACGAAATTTCCTGTGCCTTTGTAGCTCACACATCCCCAAAAACATCAGCAATCCACCTCCATGCTTTACTGTAGGAATGGTGTTCCTTTCATCACAGGCCTTGTTGACCTCCCTCCAAATGTAATGTTTATGGTTGTGGCCAAAAAGTTCAATTTTGGTCTCATCACTCCAAATTACCTTGTTCCAGAAGTTTTGAGGCTTGTCTCTGTGCTATTTGGCGTATTGTAGGCGAAATACTTTGTGGCATTAGCGCAGTAATGGCTTTCTTCTGGCGACTCGACCATGCAGCCCATTTTTCTTCTAGTGCCTCCTTATTGTGCATCTTGAAACAGCCACACTGCTAATTTTCAGAGAGTCCTGAATTTCAGCTGATGTTATTTGTGAGTTTTTCTTTGCATCCCGAACAATTTTCCTGGCAGTTGTGGCCGAAATCATTGTTGGTCTACTTGACCGTGGTTTGGTTTTTACATAGCCCCTGATTTTCCATTTGTTAATCACAGTTTGAATGCTGCTGACTGGCATTATCAATTTATTGGATATCTTTTGTATCCCTTTCCTGTATTATACAGTTCAACTACCTTTTCCCATAGATCAGTTGACAATTCTTTTGCTTTCCCCATGACTCACAATCCAGAAACGTCAGTGGCTGGATGAAAGATGCAAGAGTCTGTCTGGATCCCAGAAATTCACTCAGCTTTTATGCACACACACTGATTACAAGCAAACAGGTCACAGTTGAGGATGTTACCTTTAGTAGCCATTCAAACCCATTTGTGTCAAATTCTGTGCATGTTATCAGGCCAAAATCACCAGGGTATGTGAACTTTTGATCAGGGTCATTCGGATGTCTTTGGTTGTCATTAAGATTTAAAAAGAGAAAACACAGTAGTTTCACTATAAATGGCTTCACCCAACCAATAACCATGAGTGGAGAAAAAGTGTTTTTGTTATCATTCATATTCTCTGAAACAAGGCCAAGAAAGCAAAAATTCTGCTGGGGTATGTAAACTTTTGAGCACAACTGTATTTCCCCCACTGTACTTTATAATAAAAGTCAATGAGAAGCCTCAAAAGATGCACAGAAGACTCTCTGGCAACATTTTTAGTGTCTTTCCACTGTTTTTGCTCGAAAAATTGTTGGCGATTTCTTCATTGTTGAATAGAATGTTAAAAACAAAATCTGAAAAATGGCAGTAAAATAAAACACTGGGGTTAAAAAAAATAAAGCGCTTCAGAAATGAGCAAAAAAATGCTAAAAAGGATGCTTTAAAAAAAAAGTTGAGTTTCCTGAAATGTCTTTGTGGCGCCCCTGCTGGTTCAGTCGCCACAGAGGTACTGCATCTCACCCAGAGGTGTGGTATCTCACTCTCAGGTAAGGATGGAGTGCTGCCCGGGACCCTAACACCTGCATCCAACATTACACTACTCCAGACCAGCAGGAGGGGCAAGATGCGTCGCTTCCCTGCTGAGCCCTGTCCCTGGCTGGAGTGGGGGGAACCAAAGTAGGGGGAACCATGTAGTGGGTGTGGGTGAAGGAAGTAAATCAGGGGAGCACTTGTTAGGAATAGTATAAAGAGGGAAGCCATCTTGAGAGTTGAGCCCAGTCAGAGGAGGACAGTGAGGGGAGCAGGAGCTCTGTAGGAGCTCTGCTCAGGGGGAGGGCCTAGCCAGAGAGGCCCAAGACTGAAGAGAGAGAGAGAGGAGCAGGAAAAAGGCTCCAGGAATGAAGAAGGGATCCCAGGGGTACGGGCAGTGCTGGAGGCCATCCGTACGCCCAAATCTGCCAGGCGGTGGAGGGATTGAGCCGTAGAGGGGACCTGCCCCTAACTAGTGAGAATTACAAAGTTCAACTAGGAACTGGAGGCTTCTGTACTTTCAGGGTGCAGTTGCCACATTCGCACTCAAGTCGCCAAAAAGGTAACCACATAGGATCCAGGGAACTCCAGGTTGCCAAGAAAGATCCGAGGATACCGGCTTGGGACATTGGCGAGGCGCAGGACAAGAAGGGTGAGGGCCAGCGCAGAAAGACGGCTGAGAAGGTCATATAGAACGGGGTCCTGTCAGGCACTCTTGAAACACCTGGGAGTTAGCTGAACCCCTGCCTGGTGAACACAGCGTGGGAGGTCGTAATCCGGAAAGAGCAACCTGAGGAACTTAACCACTGTGAGTAAACCCTGAAGACTGCACCCCACTGTCTCTGTGAAATTATTGCTGCGCCATCACCCCCTGCACTACACTGCACTACAACTGCTACTGCAACATCCATAACATCTCAGCACAGCGCTGGAGCTAAGCTCTACCTGTGGAGAGCTAAACCAACTCTGCTGCATTAACATCAGCTCCAGAGGACCTGCTCCGCAGAGGCAGCTCTCTTTAGCTGCATACCACAGGTGGCGTCACAAACTGTATATAAGAACTATAAATCCCCTGTAAAATATTCCCCTTTTGATTGACCGCCCTGGGTCACGGACCGGGTCACCGCCACTGTGACATCTCCCCTAGCAATGACCGGCCCGGCACCGAGTACCCCACTGCCCAGGGGGCGCGTCATCTTTCTCTTTAAAAACATGGTGTGTTCGCCCGGCGGAAAAAGATGTCATGCACACATACTCTTACAGAGCATAATCTGTTCCTAAATTAAATAAACTGGTATGAGCACAAAAGCAATGTTATCTTTTTGGGAAAGATAAAGGCAGCAAGACCATGCTTTCTTAAAGGTTTTATGTAGTGGGATGCTAACTAAATAATAAAAACAAGGGTAAAACCCAAGTACACTTATATAAGACTCAGAACTAGAGGTAAGAAGATCTTTTATCAAATTCGCAGAATTTTTCTCCAAAAATTCAATATGCATCAAAAACATTGGAGAGAGATCAAATTAACACTGAGGAGCTGAATACTGCCCTCATTGTTTACAGTGTGTGAAGAATTAAAAAAAATTCTATTATTAAGGTGCTCAGATCAATCAATTCATTGTCACACTGACTATGCAGGTCCAGCACTTCTGTATTCAATCTTTGAAGACGTTTTGGTAGAACACAGAAGATTTGATGATTGAACGGACTTGTTCTTTGGCTCATGCAAATAAGGTACTAATAATTTTTGCTTTGACATATAGAACTTCATTGGGTTTTCATGAACTTGTGAGTTTTTGTTTCTATTGGCTTCATAGTATTCCACAGAAATCAGACTGCAAGAGTGGATACATTATGTGTTCAGCAGAGTGGAACATGTACTAAAATGTTCTGTGTTCTACCAAGTCTTCTAAAGCTACAGACCCCGGAATCGATGACATGCTGTTCTCTTGTCATCTGACCGATGAGACCTGTGATTGGCTGCAGGTGATATCAGAGGAAGATGCAGGCCACCGGAGTAGTCTACAATGGATCCATGGGGAGGTGGCAACATGGGAATGTGCCTGATTTTGTTATTTTTTTAAGCCAAAAATGGCAGCTGCAAAGTTATTTTTAAAGCTGGATAACATCTTTTGATGTTTAATAATGTTTTTATTTTGGAAAAAAATCTGCAATTCCACCATCGTTTTGGGGGATTTCTTAGCTTTTTCGCTGTAACAATCATTTTAACTTTATTGTAAGTTTATTAACAAATGTAGTGAAATCAAATATGTATTTTATATAGTTTTACATATATTTTTATCGTTTATTTATTGTTTTTTTAACTTTAAACCTTTTAATAAAATTGAAATAAACTTTATTCAAATGTATTTTTCTTTTTCATTAACTTTTATTTCACCATTATTATAGTACTATTATTTATTATTATTATTATTATTATTATTATTATTATTCATTTGTATTCACCCTAAATCTTCATTTGACATAATCAGTCATTTTCTCATGACATTTTGCGATGGATTGTATCACTGTGATGTTATACAACTTTTTTTTCTTTAAAAAAAGGCAAAACAGATATGTAAACATGAATGTATAACATCGCTATTCCCCTTTTTTGAATTTTACTTTTGTCCTGTGGGAAAATGCAAGCGGCGTGAGATATTGGAGCAGTTCCAAATAACATTGTGGTGTTTATTGATAAATTCCATCCTTCGCTCTAAGAATCCGTCCACCGACCGTGATCCTTCGTCTCTCATCATTGTTAAAGAGAAGACAGGAAGCTGTTACAGTAAATGGCGAGTTCTTCACTAATTCTCTGTAATGGATACTCTGCTCTGTGGCACGATACATTTATATCTTTTGATGTTAAAGGGGTTTTACTTTTTGGCTTTTGACTATCTTTTGTAGCACACGGAATGTCGTGCACCGAAGAGAAGAGGGCCATTGGTGTGATTCCAAAAATATAATCTCCAGATTACAGGACCAGAGACATTTTTGGACTATGACTATAATTTACTTTTTATTACTTTGCTAGTTGAGACCTTGTTTTTCTGTGGGATGAGTTGAGTTTTGTAAGCATTATTTTAGAGCACATACAGTATAGGTTACCGTTTATTATATATATTTTTTATATGATGAAATGCATAAAAAAGCAATTTTACAACTATAATTTTTGATGTAATTTACAATGTACTGTTGTGTACATATATGGGAATACCAAAAGTGGATAGCTTATTAGGTTGAATTTATTCAATTTAGTGAACAAAAAATTGGCCCCGATTCATCCAAAAAAAAAAACCAAAAACAACAAAGAAGTTTGGAAAGTTTAACAAAATTTGCACAACACCGAGTTTTGCCAAAATTGTATGACTTCTGGGGCTCACACACCACTTTCGGCCAGCCCCACCAAAATGGAAGGATCTGTGTCGGAGACAGGCATGGTTACACCCACTCATCAAATTCATTAACAATTACGTTGCTTCTTAGCTTAGAAATGTTCAAGCTTCTAGCGAGCTTCATGGAAGTGCACGCCAATGAGAATACGTGCCAAATTCATCAAGCCAGTAAGACTGGCGTACTAAACACCAGTCTAAATTAATTAAGCCATTGTTGTACATGTCTGTATTAATTAGGGAAGTGCATGCATATTATAACCCAAATTCATGAAGAGACGCATGCAATTTGATGAATTTGGTGCATTTTCTCTGTGCCGTGGGCGCCTCCATGCACCTGGCCAAAAATATTACTCTGGTCAAGAACTGTAGTAACGTTTCTGGTGTAAGAAAAATTTCCACTATTTATGAATTTGATGGACGGGCATAGCCATACCCAGTCCAGCCCCGGCTGCTCCTTAGCTCTGTCAATTTTTGGTGGAGCTGAACAGAAGTCGCAACATTTCTGCACAACTCAACATTGTGCAAAAAATGCTGCAACGTTTCATCAATCGAGGCCATTGTGTTTTTTGTTGGTCATAACACAGAGGAGTAGCTAAAGTTATAATATTATATATAGTTATAAGACTAGGACAACAAAATGAATCTTTGACCCATTTGCAATGAATACCTCCTTACAGGTCTTCACATGGAGCATGGTCAAAATATGCCACATAATGGAGTCTGGAAGACTTCATGTTGCATAGTTTAATGGGCCAATTAGAAGCTATGGTTATAAAGAGGTTTACAACCAAAAATATTTATTACCTATATACTGGATAGGTGATAAATGTCATATTGTTGGGAGTCGCTCTGATGGAACCCAAAGAAGTGATAAGCGAATGTGCTGAAATGTACATTATTATCTTCTGAGGTCTTTCCAGACCATAATAAAGATGTGTAACAAAAATGTGAAAAAAAACCTCACTCATCCTTCACCACACAGTCACACTCTGGCCCGGTCATCTTCTCTGGTCCAGTCACTGGTGCAGTCTTCACTGGGCTGTCATTAGCGTCTTCTGGAGGAACTGTTGGCATCAACTGCTGTGATTAGCATGCGAATCCATGACGTCACAAGAAGCACTCCCACCGCCATGAATTCTCAGCCTAATCACTGTATGAGACACTGAAAAAGCTAGGAAACAAGAAGTTACTGAAAGTATCCCAGTGATGACCACACGCATGACGTGATCTAAGGGTTTATGCACACAAACTTTTTCGAGAAGGTCAAAAACAACTATTTTTTAGTGGAGTTTTTTCTTTTGTTTCCTGAAGTGGTTTTAAATAGTTTTTCAAGCATTTTTTGCAAGTTTTTTTTTAAGTATTCTTTGCCAGTCTTTTGAATAGTCAGTGCCTAGTTTGGAGTGGATTCCATCAGAAGCTGCTACAAAAGAAGTGACTGCACTTTCTTTTCTCCCAACAGGTTCTTTTTTTGGAAACCTGAAGTGGAAGAAAAACGTTCAAAAGACTGAACATATGAATAGCAAAGTGGTTTTACAATAGAGATGAATAGGAAGACTATTGCATTTGTTGAGCAAATTTTTCAAGTGTCTTTTGGAGCAGACCCATTCCAAAAGACTCCCTTAAAATCTTGTGTGTACGTACCTAACAAGACGGACTGGACCAGGGCTGGAAGGTGGGATGACTGAGAGCCAAGTGAATATAATCTTTTTTACTTTTTTTTATCCTTTCCTGGCCCTTTATAATCTAGAAAAATGGTGAACAGCTACCATTTTACTGGGTTTGCATGAGTTGCAAAAAATTGGAATTCGGTGATTCCAAATGTTTTGTGAAATCCAAGGTGAATTAGATTTTCTTTGAAGCGTTACACTTAACTCTCTCGCCCCAATTAATCACTAGAATGGGTTTCTCGATCATCCGTTTTTCTTAATTTCTTATGGCAGCAAATGAAACAACTATTATATGAGACTGACGAGCAGAGTGCTGTATTTGACTTTCGCCTTCGGTCTCCTAGGGAATGAATGGAGAGGCATTGCGACTGCTCAACCATGCCACTCAATACAAGAAGAAAGGGGGATCGTGACTCTCAAGTGTTAGCACTTGGTGGAGAATCATAGAATGTTAGAGTTGGAAGGGACCTCCAAGGTCATCGTGTCCAACCCCCTACTCAATGCAGGATTTATGCAGATCCTCCAGAGATCAGACATTTTTGTTTATCCATGTAAATGTCATTTGTGGAGAAGTCCTTTTACTTCAAAGGAGTTGTTTATAGACAAGACTACTCTTCATATGTCCTATTAAGGTCGAAAGCTTTTAGAGAGGGGGTACTATGCTCGCGACCCGCTTTAAGTGCCAGTATAGACACAATGATGTGGCTTTCCTCAGCCATAACAGTTCATGGTAGAAGGTTAGCGATGTCGGATTACCAAGATGGTGGTCGATGATCAATTGTGTTGGGTAGACCACCACAGTAGATTGGCCAAGTTGTAGGCTAACTATCGAATTAAGTTGCCAAGATTTTTCTTCAATTCCCCATTAGTGAACCCTAAAAACTATAGATTGATTCTTCTCATTTCATGCAAACTTTCAGAAATTCCCAGCTTGGCAATCGTGATTCTCCCATATTAGCTTTTGCCCTTTTATTGTACAACAAGATCACTGGTCACTTTCATCAAGCTGTGGCTCAGGACTTAACGAAGGAATTTGCTCTATAGACTTGAGAAAATGTATAAGTTCCTGAAAACTTGTCCCCATCGGCTGGTGCTTTTAATTCTGCACTTTGGGATGATTAGAAGCAGCATTAGACCTGATAAGACAATGTGTGCTGGCTGAGCCGAGAAGTTCTGCGATGCCAAAATCCTATCATCTCAATTACAAAGTGACAGTGAAATCTACTAATGTCTACTGAACGCAGTGTAATCTTCAAAATGTATATTCTTTGTGAATATTGCATATTTATACTTCTTTATAATCCTATTAGAAACACTTCTAAAAGTATTTTTTTTCTCCGAAAAGGCACAGTTCTGCCAGTAAAGGGGTTGTGCGCTTTCAGCAATCTTCATCTCATAGGCGCAGTTACTGGAAGTGTAGAAAAACAAACTGAACTTTACTTACCCTCCCCAGGTCCAGCGCTGATTTTCTGCCAATGCTCCAGTCTCTGTTGTTTGTCTGCAGTGGTTTGCCTTAGTGATTGGATGCAGTGCTATTGATGGATGTCACCGCTGCAGCCAAACAGAGGGCTGGACATGGGCAGAGACAGGACTACATTTTAGTAAAAAAAAAAAAAACAATTTTTCATGGACCAGAGTAATTAAATTCTATAAATCACCTGTGGCTTCTTAATTCTTACTGCTCCTACACATAAATGTCCTGACTCACGTAGTCTTCACTTGCGAGGGTTTCTGCTGTTCTGATACCTCCTGGCATCCACAATCCGGTCCAGCAAATTCTGAGCTCAAAAATGGCGCTTTTTCCATTTTGAGTTCGGCATTGTGTCCAAACTGTAGTTTCCTACTAAATATCGGGTTCTGGCTTGATCTGGAGAAGCACACAATACATTTTGGAGTCCGTTTTCTCCTGTTGCCATTGTGAAAATGAAAAATTTTGAGCTATAGCAATGTGTTCACAGCCCATTGTTATAAACATTTTAGTGGAAAAAAAAACAATCTTTCATTTTCCTAATCCAATATTATAGAACTCGGTGAACCACCTGTGGGTTCAAGATGCTCATCACATTTCTGGAGGAATTCCTGGAGGGGTGTAGTTTCCAAAATGTGGGCACAACATGACTTATTACAGACAAATTTATTCTCTAAAAATTAAACAGTGCTCCTTCCATTCCCAGCCCTACAATGTTACGACCGCATGTCATTTATTGGCGTACTCTAAATAAATTGTACAAAAAATTGTGGGTTCCATTTTCCCGATTACCCTTGTTAAAATGATAAGTTTGAGGCAAAAGTAAGATTTTATTAGAAAAAAAAGTTGTTTTTTAATATCACAACCCAGTGTTAAAATTCTGTGAAGCATCTGTGGCTTCAAGTTCACCACATCTCAAATTAATTCCTTGAGGGGTCTAGATTTCAAAATTAGGTCACTTGTTGGGGGCTTTTGCTTTTTTTGGCACCTCGGGGACTCTGCAAATGCAACATGGTGCCAACAATTTATTCCAGCCAAATTTGTGCTCCAAAAACGAAATAATGTTCCTTCCATTCGAAGCCCTGAGGTGTTACCAAATAGTAGTTTTAGTATTGCCACATTCAAGAGAAATTATGTACTAAAATGTGGCATACATGTTCTCCTTTTACCCCTTGGGGAAATGAAAAATTTGGGGTTGAAGGAACATTTTAGTAGAAAAAAATTGTAGTTCTTAAATTTTTCATTCCACATTGTGTTAATTCCTGTGAAGCACCTGAAGGGTTAACAAACTTCTAAAATGCAGTTTTGAATACTTTATGGGGTGCAGTTTTTAAATGGGGTATTGTTTGTGGGGGTTTTCATATAAAGGGCCTCTTAAAGACACTTTAAAAGGGAAGTGTTCTTTAAAAAAATAATAGGTTTTGAAAATTTCATTCAAAAATTGCTGCTAAACTTTGAAGCCTTCCAACATTCGAACAAAATATAGGGACGTGAAAAATGACGCTGATTTTAAGTAGACGTGTTAAACGTTATTTATTAACTATTTTGCGCTGTGCGGAGTTATAAGCATAGAAAAATTCAAAATTTGGCTTAAATTTACCACTAATATAAAGTACAATGTGTCACGAAAAAACATTCTCAGAATCACTTTGATAGGTGGAAGATTTCCAAAATTTTGACCACATCTCTAGGTTATGCCATCACTATATGATTGGCAGGGGTTTAACCTTTGTGCCACCCACTCATCCTAAGAATGAAGGAGACAATTTACTATTTTAACCCTGTTTTAATTTCCAGTTTCACGGAACGACGAGAAAAGAAAACATGGAGGAATAGCGATATGGGAAAGTAATGATATTATTTGGATATTTTAAACTTTTTTATTTTTAAACTGATTTTTATTTATTTCTATTTTTTTAATGTTATATTTCTGTAGGTTTGCACTTAGTTTTCTAAAATATTGTGACTTCTATTTCCTATTATCAGAATCAAGTAGGACTATGATACAAGGAAGGGCGGCAGCGTAACGTATTTTTCAACATCGTGTTCTTCTCGTAAGCGTCTTTCAGCACAGAGCAGCGTCCATGAGTCGGCTTTGTATACTATAAAAATGTAATAATGCCGGATCATAATAACGATGATGAGTGAAGCAATCCAAAATCAACAAACACAAAATGAAGCAAAAATGCCAAAGAACACACAATGTGAGCACTGGGAACCTCTCCCAAAAATAACTGCAAATTGCTTGTTTACAGTACAACAGATAAGCGTTATATTGTTAAAAGAACACTCCCCTTCCAAATCATATAGCTACCTATCAAACTTAGTGTTCAAGATACTGAAATAGACCTTGTTTTTTTTCATGCTGAAAATCTGCCAAAAATTAGCAGTTTGAAAGCACAGATGGGTCAAGTATTTGGCTGCTATATAAATATTTCACACACATTGTCGTTCCAAATAGAATAGTGCAAAAAGCTCCAACAAACCTAAAGGAAAAATTGAATTTGCTATTTTATATCTTTTACCATATTAAAATAAATAATTCATAACATTCATCATCCATTCATCATTTTGTTCATAAGGGCAGTATTATAGTAGTTATATTCTTGTACATAGGGGGCAGTATTATAGTAGTTATATTCTTGTACATAGGGGCAGTATTATAGTAGTTATATTCTTGTACATAGGGGCAGTATTATAGTAGTTATATTCTTGTACATAGGAGCAGTATTATAGTAGTTATATTCTTGTACATAGGAGCAGTATTATAGTAGTTATATTCTTGTACATAGGGGCAGTATTATAGTGGTTATATTCTTGTACATAGGGGCAGTATTATAGTAGTTATATTCTTGTACATTGGGGCAGTATTATAGTAGTTATATTCTTGTACATAGGAGCAGTATTATAGTAGTTATATTCTTGTACATAGGAGCAGTATTATAGTAGTTATATTCTTGCACATAGGGGCAGTATTATAGTGGTTATATTCTTGTACATAGGAGCAGTATTATAGTAGTTATATTCTTGTATATAGGATCAGTATTATAGTAGTTATATTCTTGTACATAGGGGGCAGTTTTATAGTAGTTATATTCTTGTACATAGGAGCAGTATTATAGTAGTTATATTGTTGTACATAGGGGGCAGTATTATAGTAGTTATATTGTTGTACATAGGGGGCAGTATTATAGTAGTTATATGCTTGTACATGGGGGCAGTATTATAGTAGTTATATTCTTGTACATAGGGAGCAGTATTATAGTAGTTATATTCTTGTACATATGGGGCAGTATTATAGTAGTTATATTCTTGTACATATGGGGCAGTATTATAGTAGTTATATTCTTGTACATAGGGGGCAGTATTATAGTAGTTATATTCTTATACATAGGGGGCAGTATTATAGTAGTTATATTCTTGTACATAGGGGGCAGTATTATAGTAGTTATATTCTTATACATAGGGGGCAGTATTATAGTAGTTATATTCTTGTACATAGGGGCAGTATTATAGTAGTTATATTCTTGTACATATGGGGCAGTATTATAGTAGTTATACTCTTGTACATAGGGGCAGTATTATAGTAGTTATATTCTTGTACATAGGAGCAGCATTATAGTAGTTATATTCTTGTACATAGGGGGCAGTATTATAGTAGTTATATTTTTATACATAGGGGGCAGTATTATAGTAGTTATATTCTTGTACATAGGGGCAGTATTATAGTAGTTATATTCTTGTACATAGGGGCAGTATTATAGTAGTTATATTCTTGTACATAGGAGCAGTATTATAGTAGTTATATTCTTGTATATAGGAGCAGTATTATAGTAGTTATATTCTTGTACATAGGGGGCAGTATTATAGTAGTTATATTCTTGTACATAGGAGCAGTATTATAGTAGTTATATTGTTGTACATAGGGGGCAGTATTATAGTAGTTATATTCTTGTACATAGGGGGCAGTATTATAGTAGTTATATTCTTATACATAGGGGGCAGTATTATAGTAGTTATATTCTTATACATAGGGAGCACTATTATAGTAGTTATATTCTTGTACATAGGGGGCAGTATTATAGTAGTAATATTCTTGTACATAGGGGGCAGTATTATAGTAGTTATATTCTTGTACATAGGAGCAGTATTATAGTAGTTATATTCTTGTACATAGGGGTCAGTATTATAGTAGTTATATTCTTGTACACGGGGGCAGTATTATAGTAGTTATATTCTTGTACATAGGGGGCAGTATTATAGTAGCTATATTCTTGTACATAGGAGCAGTATTATAGTAGTTATATTCTTGTACATATGGGGCAGTATTATAGTAGTTATATTCTTGTACATAGGGGGCAGTATTATAGTAGTTATATTCTTGTACATAGGGGGCAGTATTATAGTAGTTATATTCTTGTACATAGGAGCAGTATTATAGTAGTTATCTTCTTGTACATAGGGGTCAGTATTATAGTAGTTATATTCTTGTACATAGGGGGCAGTATTACAGTAGTTATATTCTTGTACATAGGGGCAGTATTATAGTACTTATATTCTTGTACATAGGAGGCAGTATTATAGTACTTATATTTTTGTACAAAGGAGCAGTATTATAGTACTTATATTCTTGTACATAGGAGGCAGCATTATAGTACTTGTATTCTTGTACATAGAGGGCAGTATTATAGTACATATATTCTTGTACATATGGGGCAGCATTATAGTACTTACATTCTTGTACATAGGGAGCAGTATTATAGTACTTATATTCTTGTACATATGGGGCAGTATTATAGCAGTTATATTCTTGTACATAGGGACAGTATTATAGTAGTTATATTCTTGTACATAGGGGCAGTATTATAGTAGTTATATTCTTGTACATAGGGGCAGTATTATAGTAGTTATATTCTTGTACATAGGAGGCAGTATTATAGTAGTTATATTCTTGTACATAGGGGCAGTATTATAGCAGTTATATTCCTGTACTTAGGGGCAGTATTATAGTAGTTATATTCTTGTACATAGGAGCAGTATTATAGCAGTTATATTCTTGTACATAGGGGCAGTATTATAGTAATTATATTCTTGTACAGTGGTGGCCAAAAGTATTGGCACCCCTGCAATTCTGTCAGATATTATTCAGTTTCTTCCTGAAAATGATTGCAATCACAAATTCTTTGGTATTATTATCTTCATTTAATTTGTCTTCAATGAAAAAACACAAAAAGAATTGTCCTAAAGCCAAATTGGATATAATTCCACACCAAACCTCAAAAAGGGGGTGGACAAAAGTATTGGCACTGTGTGAAAAATCATGTGATGCTTCTCTAATTCGTGTAATTAACAGCACCTGTAACTTACCTGTGGCACCTAACAGGTGTTGGCAATAACTAAATCACACTTGCAGCCAGTTAACATGGATTAAAGTTGACTCAACCTCTGTCCTGTGTCCTTGTGTGTACCACATTGAGCATGGAGAAAAGAAAGAAGACCAAAGAACTGTCTGAGGACTTGAGAAACCAAATTGTGAGGAAGCATGAGCAATCTCAAGGCTACAAGTCCATCTCCAAAGACCTGAATGTTCCTGTGTCTTCCGTGCGCAGTGTCATCAAGAAGTTTAAAGCCCATGGCACTGTGGCTAACCTCCCTAGATGTGGACGGAAAAGAAAAATTGACGAGAGATTTCAACGCAAGATTGTGCGGATGGTGGATAAAGAACCTCGACTAACATCCAAACAAGTTCAAGCTGCTATGCAGTCCGAGGGTACAACAGTGTCAACCCGTACTTTTAGTCGGCATCTGAATGAAAAGGGACTGTATGGTAGGATACCCAGGAAGACCCCACTTCTTACCCCGAGACATAAAAAAGCTTGGCTGGAGTTTGCCAAAACTTACCTGAGAAAGCCTAACACGTTTTGGAAGAATGTTCTCTGGTCAGATGAGACAAAAGTAGAGTTTTTTGGGAAAAAGCATCAACATAGAGTGTACAGGAAAAAAAAAGAGGCATTCAAAGAAAAGAACACGGTCCCTACAGTCAAACATGGCGGAGGTTCCCTGATGTTTTGGGGTTGCTTTGCTGCCTCTGGCACTGGACTGCTTGACCGTGTGCATGACATTATGAAGTCTGAAGACTACCAACAAATTTTGCAGCATAATGTAGGGCCCAGTGTGAGAAAGCTGGGTCTGCCTCAGAGGTCATGGGTCCTCCAGCAGGACAATGACCCAAAACACACTTCCAAAAGCACTATAAAATGGTTTGAGAGAAAGCACTGGAGACTTCTAAGGTGGCCAGCAATGAGTCCAGACCTGAATCCCATAGAACACCTGTGGAGAGATCTCAAAATGGCAGTTTGTAGAAGGCACCCTTCAAATATCAGGGACCTGGAGCAGTTTGCCAAAGAAGAATGGTCTACAATTCCAGCAGAGCATTGTAAGAAACTCATTGATGGTTACCGGAAGCGGTTGTTCGCATTTATTTTGGCTAAAGGTTGTGCAACCAAGTATTTGACTGAGGGTGCCAATACTTTTGTCTGGCCCTTTTTTGGAGTTTTGTGTGAAATGATCAATAATTTGATTTTTGCTTCATTCTCTTTTGTTTTTTTTCCTTGCAAGCAAATTAAATGAAGATAATAATACCAAAGAATTTGTGATTGCAATCATTTTCAGGAAGAAACTGAGTATTATCTGACAGAATTGCAGGGGTGCCAATACTTTTGGCCACCACTGTATATAGGAGCAGTATTATAGTAGTTATATTCTTGTACATAGGAGCAGTATTATAGTAGTTATATTCTTGTACATAGGAGCAGTATTATAGTAGTTATATTCTTGTACATAGGGGGCAGTATTATAGTAGTTATATTCATTTACATAAGAGCAGTATTATAGTAGTTATATTCTTGTACATAGGAGCAGTATTATAGTAGTTATATTCTTGTACATAGGGGCAGTATTATAGTAGTTATATCCTTGTACATAGGGAGCAGTATTATAGTAGTTATATTCTTGTACATTGGGGGCAGTATTATAGTAGTTATATTCTTGTACATAGGAGCAGTATTATAGTAGTTATATTCTTGTACATAGGAGCAGTATTATAGTAGTTATATTCTTGTACATAGGGGGCAGTATTATAGTAGTTATATTCTTGTACATAGGGGACAGTATTATAGTAGTTATATTCATTTACATAAGAGCAGTATTATAGTAGTTATATTCTTGTACATAGGAGCAGTATTATAGTAGTTATATTCTTGTACATAGGGGCAGTATTATAGTAGTTATATCCTTGTACATAGGGAGCAGTATTATAGTAGTTATATTCTTGTACATTGGGGGCAGTATTATAGTAGTTATATTCTTGTACATAGGAGCAGTATTATAGTAGTTATATTCTTGTACATAGGGGGCAGTATTATAGTAGTTATATTCTTGTACATAGGGGGCAGTATTATAGTAGTTATATTCTTGTACATAGGGGGCAGTATTATAGTAGTTATATTCCTGTACATAGGGAGCAGTATTATAGTAGTTATATTCTTGTACATAGGAGCAGTGTTATAGTAGTTATATTCTTGTACATAGTGGCAGTATTACAGTAGTTATATTCTTGTACATAGGAGCAGTATTATAGTAGTTATATTCTTGTACATAGGTGCAGTGTTATAGTAGTTAATTATATTCTTGTATATAGGGGCAGTATTATAGTAGTTATATTCTTGTACATAGGAGCAGTATTATAGTAGTTATATTCTTGTACATAGGAGCAGTATTATAGTAGCTATATCCTTGTACATAGGGGGCAGTATTATAGTAGTTATATTCTTGTACATTGGGGGCAGTATTTTAGTAGTTATATTCTTGTACATAGGAGCAGTATTATAGTAGTTATATTCCTGTACATAGGGAGCAGTATTATAGTAGTTATATTCTTGTACATAGGAGCAGTAATATAGTAGTTATATTCTTGTACATAGGGGGCAGTATTATAGTAGTTATATTCATGTACATAGGAGTAGTATTATAGTAGTTATATTCTTGTACATAGGAGCAGTATTATAGTAGTTATATTCTTGTACATGGGAGCAGTATTATAGTAGTTATATTCTTGTACATAGGAGCAGTAATATAGTAGTTATATTCTTGTACATAGGGGCAGTATTATAGTAGCTATATTCATGTACATAGGAGCAGTATTATAGTAGTTATATTCTTGTACATAGGAGCAGTATTATAGTAGTTATATTCTTGTACATGGGAGCAGTATTATAGTAGTTATATTCTTGTACATAGGAGCAGTATTATAGTAGTTATATTCTTGTACATAGGAGCAGCATTATAGTAGTTATATTCCTGTACATAGGGGGCAGTATTATAGTAGTTATATTCTTGTACATAGGGAGCAGTATTATAGTAGTTATATTCTTGTACATAGGAGCAGTATTATAGTAGTTATATTCTTGTACATAGGGGACAGTATTATAGTAGTTATAGTCTTGTACATAGGAGCAGTATTATAGTAGTTATATTCTTGTACATAGGGGGCAGTATTATAGTAGTTATATTCTTGTACATAGGAGCAGTATTATAGTAGATATATTCTTGTACATAGGAGCAGTATTATAGTAGTTATATTCTTGTACATAGGAGTAGTATTATAGTAGTTATATTCTTGTACATAGGAGCAGTATTATAGTAGTTATATTCTTGTACACAGGGGACAGTATTATAGTAGTTATATACTTGTACATAGGGGGCAGTATTATAGTAGATATATTCTTGTACATAGGAGCAGTATTATAGTAGTTATATTCTTGTACATAGGAGTAGTATTATAGTAGTTATATTCTTGTACATAGGAGCAGTATTATAGTAGTTATATTCTTGTACACAGGGGACAGTATTATAGTAGTTATATTCTTGTACATAGGGGGCAGTATTATAGTAGATATATTCTTGTACATAGGAGCAGTATTATAGTAGTTATATTCCTGTACATAGGGGGCAGTATTATAGTAGTTATATTCTTGTACATAGGGAGCAGTATTATAGTAGTTATATTCTTGTACATAGGGGGCAGTATTATAGTAGTTATATTCATTTACATAAGAGCAGTATTATAGTAGTTATATTCTTGTACATAGGAGCAGTATTATAGTAGTTATATTCTTGTACATAGGGGCAGTATTATAGTAGTTATATCCTTGTACATAGGGAGCAGTATTATAGTAGTTATATTCTTGTACATTGGGGGCAGTATTATAGTAGTTATATTCTTGTACATAGGAGCAGTATTATAGTAGTTATATTCTTGTACATAGGAGCAGTATTATAGTAGTTATATTCTTGTACATAGGGGGCAGTATTATAGTAGTTATATTCTTGTACATAGGGGACAGTATTATAGTAGTTATATTCATTTACATAAGAGCAGTATTATAGTAGTTATATTCTTGTACATAGGAGCAGTATTATAGTAGTTATATTCTTGTACATAGGGGCAGTATTATAGTAGTTATATCCTTGTACATAGGGAGCAGTATTATAGTAGTTATATTCTTGTACATTGGGGGCAGTATTATAGTAGTTATATTCTTGTACATAGGAGCAGTATTATAGTAGTTATATTCTTGTACATAGGGGGCAGTATTATAGTAGTTATATTCTTGTACATAGGGGGCAGTATTATAGTAGTTATATTCTTGTACATAGGGGGCAGTATTATAGTAGTTATATTCCTGTACATAGGGAGCAGTATTATAGTAGTTATATTCTTGTACATAGGAGCAGTGTTATAGTAGTTATATTCTTGTACATAGTGGCAGTATTACAGTAGTTATATTCTTGTACATAGGAGCAGTATTATAGTAGTTATATTCTTGTACATAGGTGCAGTGTTATAGTAGTTAATTATATTCTTGTATATAGGGGCAGTATTATAGTAGTTATATTCTTGTACATAGGAGCAGTATTATAGTAGTTATATTCTTGTACATAGGAGCAGTATTATAGTAGCTATATCCTTGTACATAGGGGGCAGTATTATAGTAGTTATATTCTTGTACATTGGGGGCAGTATTTTAGTAGTTATATTCTTGTACATAGGAGCAGTATTATAGTAGTTATATTCCTGTACATAGGGAGCAGTATTATAGTAGTTATATTCTTGTACATAGGAGCAGTAATATAGTAGTTATATTCTTGTACATAGGGGGCAGTATTATAGTAGTTATATTCATGTACATAGGAGTAGTATTATAGTAGTTATATTCTTGTACATAGGAGCAGTATTATAGTAGTTATATTCTTGTACATGGGAGCAGTATTATAGTAGTTATATTCTTGTACATAGGAGCAGTAATATAGTAGTTATATTCTTGTACATAGGGGCAGTATTATAGTAGCTATATTCATGTACATAGGAGCAGTATTATAGTAGTTATATTCTTGTACATAGGAGCAGTATTATAGTAGTTATATTCTTGTACATGGGAGCAGTATTATAGTAGTTATATTCTTGTACATAGGAGCAGTATTATAGTAGTTATATTCTTGTACATAGGAGCAGCATTATAGTAGTTATATTCCTGTACATAGGGGGCAGTATTATAGTAGTTATATTCTTGTACATAGGGAGCAGTATTATAGTAGTTATATTCTTGTACATAGGAGCAGTATTATAGTAGTTATATTCTTGTACATAGGGGACAGTATTATAGTAGTTATAGTCTTGTACATAGGAGCAGTATTATAGTAGTTATATTCTTGTACATAGGGGGCAGTATTATAGTAGTTATATTCTTGTACATAGGAGCAGTATTATAGTAGATATATTCTTGTACATAGGAGCAGTATTATAGTAGTTATATTCTTGTACATAGGAGTAGTATTATAGTAGTTATATTCTTGTACATAGGAGCAGTATTATAGTAGTTATATTCTTGTACACAGGGGACAGTATTATAGTAGTTATATACTTGTACATAGGGGGCAGTATTATAGTAGATATATTCTTGTACATAGGAGCAGTATTATAGTAGTTATATTCTTGTACATAGGAGTAGTATTATAGTAGTTATATTCTTGTACATAGGAGCAGTATTATAGTAGTTATATTCTTGTACACAGGGGACAGTATTATAGTAGTTATATTCTTGTACATAGGGGGCAGTATTATAGTAGATATATTCTTGTACATAGGAGCAGTATTATAGTAGTTATATTCCTGTACATAGGGGGCAGTATTATAGTAGTTATATTCTTGTACATAGGGAGCAGTATTATAGTAGTTATATTCTTGTACATAGGAGCAGTATTATAGTAGTTATATTCTTGTACATAGGGGGCAGTATTATAGTAGTTATATTCTTGTACATAGGGAGTAGTGGTATAGTTATTGTAGTCTTGCCTATTAGAGGTATTGTTATGGTATATGGTCCATGCAGGAGGTGGGAATACTATGTAGTATTTTGTACTGGAATCTTCTCTGATATCTATATGCTGAATTATAGGATATGGAGAGGGGTTGTCGAGCTGTTATTCTTCTTGTCTTTATTTTGGATCCTATCACAGTATATTATCCCATATAATGCTGTAATTTACCTGCATTACATTTGTCACGATTATAAATGACTCAGAAACAGAAAACTAAAGGAGCAAAGCAACAAAATACGAGAATAAAAGGAATATGCTGCAATCCCCGAGTGGTCGAGTCCTGAGCTGAGCCGTGTTCAAGCCATTAACCCAGGTAATTTCCTCTGTGTATTCTGAATTCAGAGACAGCCTATGGGGTCCAGACGTCCTGATTTACACCGGACTCCTGTGGAAATGGCAGAATATATCTCAATGTAAAGCATGTGAAGAAAGATGTTATATTATAGCGGAGAGGGATAAGTTGGGGGCGGTGAGTAGAGGATCCCGGGAACTGACAAACTTACAGGAAGATCTGTCTCCCGAAAGAAGGAAGAAAACACAAATGATAAGCAGAGGATTAATAATCTTTATAATAATAATCTTTTTATTTGTATAGCGCCAACATATTCTGCAGCACTTTACAATTCACAGGCATTATGGGCACTGTCCCCATTGGGGCTCACAATCTACATTCCCTATCAGTCTTTGGAGTGTGGGAGGAAACTGGAGAATCCAGAGGAAACCCACACAAACACGGGGAGAAGATACAAACTCCTTGCAGATGTCGTCCTTGGTGGGATTTGAACCCAGGACCCCAGTGCTGCAAGGCTGCAGTGCTAACCACTGAGCCACCATACAGTGCTAACCACTGAGCCACCGTGCTGCCCTAGGATTATGTTCTTCTGAGATGAAATCACAAATAGTCCTATTCTGTCAATTTCTGAAAGTAATGCTTTACATTGGCACCATTACCTAGTGATACGGATCCCAGGAGACCAGAGCTTGAGATTCCCAATTCTGAAAGTAGTGACCGTCTCTAAGGCTATGTTCACACATTTTGGTTTTTTTCATCCTTTTTTTTATGCAAATTTTCAGCTGCGTTTTGCAGTACCAGCAAAGTCTATGAGATTCCAGAAATCTCATGCACACATCATGGTTTTGGGTTTTTTTATAAGGATTTTGTGCTTTGCGTGTTTGTTTTTTTTGCAAAATAGAGCACGTCACTTCTTTTAACATTTTTTCACCCTTTGGAAGTAATGGGTGGTGGAAAAAAAACGCACCAAAAACGCAGGTGTTAGGTTTTTCAGTGTTTTTTGTGCCAAAACCAGAATAAGATTTTATATATATATATATATATATATATATATATATATATATATACACATGCATAAAAGAGACAAAAGGACAGTGAAAAAAAAACGCTGAAAAAGCGCACCAAAAAACAAGCAAAAGCAAGAAAAATCCTGAACAAACCTCCTGGCAAGAGATCAGGTTTTGCTGCAGAAAAAAAAAAACGCAAGGTGTGAACATAGCCTAAAAGTATTAATAAAACACCTGAGGAGTTAGCGAAACCAATGCAAAGTAGTTGCAAAAATAACTACTGTTACCCATAGTAATCATTGGTGCTTTGGGTCATGTCTAGGCTCTTCGCATACTTTATTTTGCTCCTGCGCCTTTCCCTGAAATAAAACTTGGTCCTCTGCCTAAAAAACATTTGAAAATTCCAATCTTAAGAGGAAATGTAACTATCCCGAATTAAAGGGGTTTTCCCATCAAGGACATTCACGGCATATCCGTGGGTATTCCATAATTGCATATAGATGCGGGTCCCACCGATGCGACTCAAGACTATGCCAAGAATGAGGCCCACTGTGCACCTCTGAGAATAGAGCGGTGGAGAAGCACACAAGCAGTATTGATGAGTAAATCAGCCAAAATTTCGGCATCTTCCAGTGCCCAGTAAAGCAAATCTGTCGCCAGATTTTTGCTATGTGATTGGAGATGTAGGGACAGAGACCCTGATTACAGTGATGTATCACTTATTGGTCTGCATGCTGTCATTCTAATACAATCTCAGTTTTCTCTGCTGCAGATCTAGCAGAGCTCAGAATGCTGTATAACTCAGCTCACATCACTGATTGGCAGCTTTCTGCCTAGATCAGGAGAGCAGACTGTCAGTCATTACATGTCTCACTCTGGTAACGCTCCTTTCATTTATAATAAGCTCTGGAAGCAGATTCCCGGGGAGATCTATGTCTTGCCCATAGATCTTAACAGCTTATTTTACAAATTAAGAATAATGTGAATTTCTCTGGAATAAGACATCGAATCGCAGATATCAAGGTATCATTTAATTCAACCTGCGAGCTCATACAGAAGATTCCCTTTAAACAACCAGAGAATTTTTAAGTTTATAACAAGTGGCAAGAGAACAGCCTTTCAATATCTTGTAAATAGAAAAAAAAGTTACATAAAAGGCTTCATTCTTCACAGACTTAGACTTTTTTGGAAAATTGTTGCAATTTAATACATTTAAAGCACTGAGCTCCTTTTAAGAATTGTTTTCTGTAATTTCTCATCTGTGGCATTGCATCAAGAGTAGTGTTGAGCGAGCATGCTCGTTACTGCTCGGTACTCGCCCGAGCATCACGCTACTCGGGATGTTCGGCGAGCACCGAGCATTTCCGGGTTACTCAGGCGGGAGCTCGGGTCTCCGCCCTGCACGTTTGGCGCTCTTTACAGAGCCAATGAACATGCAGGGATTGCCAGCCAGTCACTGTAATGCTGCAGCCATGTTGGTTGTGGGCATTACAGTGATTGGCTGGCCGCACAGCGTCACCTCGAGTATTTAAAACCGGGCGCCGCCATCTTGGACACAGTCGCTCCGGATCAGACAGTGTAGGGAGAGTGCTGCTGAGCTAGGGAGAGATTTATACTACGAAATAGTTAGCGTAGGGTCTGTAAAGGCTGCCAGATCAAACAAACAGTCCTTCTCTGGACTAATATCCATCCCAGGTATATCAGGCAGGCAGGCAGGCTGTATAGGAGACACAGTGGTTATACCAGCAAACGCTGCATTACAGTCCTGTGTGCTCCTGTTGCTGAAATTGCTGGACTTAGCTCCAGGTGTCGGGGGCCAGGAAAAATCCTTTTTTTTTTCATCTAAATCCTCTTTTTTTTTTCCTCCTTCACACTGTACAAATACCAGTCTTATTAACCTATTGGTGTCCCCCCCCCCCCAAAAAAAAAAAAAACAGTGTGTCTCTGTTGAAAAGAGTCTGGTATAGGCCACAGAAACAGAAGTGTGGTTTTGTAGTTCCACGGGTCAAATCTCTGTATTATCCAGTTTTGGGCCTTTTGTATCTAAAAAAAACAGTTTGAATGTGTCGCTCACTGTTCAGCCGCAAATATATATATTTAAAAAAGTCTGGTATACACCAGTAAATTATAACTGTGGGTTTGCTGTTCCACGGTAAAAATCTCTATTATCCAGCTTTTCGCATTTTTTGCAGTAAAAAAAAAATTTAATCGTGTCTCCCTGATTGTCCAGACACAAAAATATATCTGTTGAAAATAGTCTGTTGTAGGCCCGACAAATCCCAGTGTGGTTTTGCAGTTCCACGGGTCAAATCTCTGTAGTATCCAGTTTTGGACCTGGATGTCTGACATATGTACCATCCTGACAAACTTTGAGGAGGCCACCAAGATGGTGAGTGGTGATGACGCCATCATTAGTGTCAGCATCCCACTTGTCTGTCTTTTGCAACGCTCTCTGCAGAGAATTAAAGAGGAGGCATTGCAGCCAGAGAATGATGAGATGGATCAACAAGCCGTAGCGGGCGATTACACACAGCCCAGCCTCATCTCATCCCAACGTGCATTGGGGGACAATGAGGGAGAGGAGGAGGGGGAGGAAGAACAGGAGCTGGTATCATGCGCTGTAGACAGTAGTACCTCTACAACTGTCATACCGTCGGTTCAGCGTGGGTGGCCTGAGGACAGGGGGGAGGAGGAGAGCATGCTCAGTCGTTATCTTGGTGAGGACACGGAAATCTTGCCCGTTACCAGTCTGGCACGCATGGCTGACTTTATGTTATGCTGCCTTAACCGTGACCCTCGCGTTGTCAAAATGTTGGGTGACAGTCATTACTGGTTGGTGACACTTGTAGACCCCCGCTACAAGGAGAACTTTCACTCTCTTATTCCTGAGGTGGAGAGGTCTACAAAAATGGGGCAGTACCAGAAGGCCCTTGCTGCAGAACTGTTAAAAAAATTCCCATCTGAACACGCTAGCAGCAGAGGTCACAGTTCGTTGTTGCCCAACCAAGGCGTACATGCGAGAGAGACGCAACTCCAATCCAGCAGAGGCAGGGGAACACTGTCAACGTTCTGGGACAGTTTTCTCAGACCCTCCCTTCGGACAGACCCTGAGGAGTGAGGTACTCTCACAAGGAGTGGAAAGTTTCAAAAGATGGTGAGGGAGTACCTTGACGACCATACCAGCGTCCTCCGTGATTCCTCTGTGCCTTTTAATTATTGGGTATCCAAGCTGGACACTTGGAATGATCTCGCTCTGTACGCCTTGGAGGTCCTGGCTAGCCCTGCCGCTAGCGTGTTATCGGAGCGTGTTTTTAGTGCCGCTGGGGGAATTATAACTGACAAGCGCACTCACCTGTCAACTGACAATGCTGACAAGCTGACCCTTATCAAAATGAACAAGGGCTGGATTGGGCCAGACTTCTCATCACCACCAAATGACAGCAGAGTAACATAAAGTCAAATCCACTGTGTTATTTCGGGAGGTGTATTCACATGCACCGCTTCACACCCACACATGGGTATACACTTCCTCATTTCGGCTGTTTTATGTTCTTCTCCATATCCTCAGCCTCCACCACCACTATACCACCAGGGTGACCGTGGTCCGTGTTGCCATTATTGAAAGTTCCTCCATCCTGATTTTTGTCAGCTTTTGCTTGGAAGGCATAAGCAAAGACTGTGGGAGACCCACTCCCCAATAATGGGAATAATATTTTTAAGATGATGTACTGTATGGCTCTTCCAAGGAGCATTAAAAGCGTCTTGTTATACCACTCTGACCTCCACGTCTCTTCTGAGGGGCATTAAAAGCGTCTTGTTATACCACTCTGACCTCCACGTCTCTTCCAAGGGGCATTACAACCATCTTGTTATACCACTCTGACCTCCACGTCTCTTCTGAGGGGCATTGAAAGCATCTTGTTATACCACTCTGACCTCCACGTCTCTTCCAAGGGGCATTACAACCGCCTTGTTATACCACTCTGACCTCCACGTCTCTTCTGAGGGGCATTAAAACCATCTTGTTATGCCACTCTGACCTCTACGTCTCTTCTGAGGGGCATTAAAAGCGTCTTGTTATACCACTCTGACCTCCATGTCTCTTCTGAGGGGCATTAAAAGCGTCTTGTTATACCACTCTGACCTCCACGTCTCTTCTGAGGGGCATTAAAAGCATCTTGCTATACCACTCTGACCTCCACGTCTCTTCTGAGGGGCATTAAAAGCGTCTTGTTAAGCTACTGGGACCTCCACGACTCTTCGAACGGGCATTGCATTTCCTCATAATTTTTGGAAGCTTTTGCTTGGAAGGCATAAGCAAATACTATGGGAGACCCACTTCCCAATAATGGGAATAATGTTTGTAATATGCTGTACTGCATGGCTTTTGTAAGAGGCATTCCAAGTTGCGCCGTCCTAATTTTTTGAAACTTGTGCTTGGAAGGCATAAGCAAATACTATGGGAGACCCACTCCCCAATAATGGGAATAATCTTTGTAATATGCGGTACTGTATGGCTCTTGTAAGGGGCATTAAAACCGTCTTGTTAAACTACTGCGACCTCCACCACTTTTCCGAGGGGCATCAAAACCGTCTTGTTAAGCTACTGTGACCTCCACGTCTCTTCAAAGGGGCATTAAAAGCGTCTTCTTAAGCCACTCTGAACTCCACAGCTCTTCCAAGGGGCATTGAAATGTTGTTTTTAATTACCTCTAATCTCCACGACTCTTCCAACGGGCATTGCATTTCCTCCTAATTTTAGTCAGCTTTTGCTTTTCAATGCAAAGGCGAAAACTAAGGGAGACACACTCCCCAATAATGGGTAGAAGGTTTTTAGTAAGCTGTAATCCACGTCTGTTTCAAGGGGCATTGCAGTTCCTCATAATTTTTGGAAAGCCTTCCATTCACTACTTAAGCCAACAGTGTACAGGAGACCCAGTTGCTATAAATGGAAAAAACGGTTTAGTTAAGGCCCTCTGACCTCCATGTCATTTCCAAGGGGCATTGGAGTGTCTCAAAATTTTTGGCAGGCATTGCACTCACTGTATGCCCTATAACTGTGTAGCCGAACCGCTCCTTTTGTTACAGAAACATATCCTACAAGACATGTGTGGTTGACTGGCCTGATATTGATGTGAATGGTCCCTGTTCCTCCTGCTCTTTCTCCTTTGCCACTGCCTCATCCATCATTTATCACCTGAAGCTTTGTTTTAACGGGAGTCATAGAACTTGGATAGTAGCAGGAAAACATCCAGCAATCCTCGGAGGAGGTAGGATATGCGCCAAAACGCTGACCACCTCAAGCCTAGCCGCTACTACATACATGCGCTTGCATTCCTTAAAAACAAAGCCGATGCTAACTTCTATCATCCTCATCATGCTCCTCATCTTGGCACTCTCAACTCCCCTGATGGAGAAACCAGGGCCCACTGGAGGAGTCTGGTTCTCTGGTGGGCTCGTCCAATGCTGCCCTAAAGCAGGCCGGGCTAAGAAAAGTGTGTGGGGGGATGTTCCAAGGAGAAATAGGGGCGGCTGGGGACCGTTTATGGACACCCAGCTGCCCCCCGGCGGCTGGGGACCGTGTGTGGACACCCGGCCGCGGGGCAGCTGGGGACCGAGTATGGACACCCGGCCGCCGGGCGGCTGGGGACTGATTATGGATTCCAGGCCGCCAACGCAGCCATGACGTGGTGGCCAGATTCCGCCTCCACATGCCTAAAAGGCCCAATTTCAAGTGCAAGCAAGCAGTACGGTATTGCAGCCTGGGAGCGGGTGGGTGGCAGACTGCATTGCAAGGAATGGGAGAGGTACAATTGAACACTGCCCTGGGACAAGGACTTGAACGGGGATAGTTGCAAGTCTGCAACGACAGGTGCAGGGTGGGAGGCATCTTCGCATGTGCCATGAACAGGGGTTTGGCATGCACACACTACAGCGGAATAGGCTGTCCTTCCCACTAAATGAACTGGGGAGGGCACAGGTAATGCTTTGGTATGCGCGCTTAATCTTATGTATAAGGCACACCGGGACAAATAGGGGCGGCTGGGGACTGAGTATGGATACCTCGCTGCCGAAGCAGCCATGAGGTAGTGGCCAGCTTCGGCCTCCTCCAAACTAAAAGGCCCCATTTCAAGAGCAAGCTAGCAGTATGACATTGCAGCCTGGGGGTGGGTGGGTGGTAGGCTGCACACTTACGCTTGCATTAACAGAAAACAAAGCAGATGCTAACTTGTATCATCATCATCATGCTCCTCACCTTGGCACTCTCAACTCCCCTGATGGAGAAGCCAGGCCCCACCGGAGGAGTTTGGTTCTCTGGTGGGCTAGTCCAATGCTGCCCTAAAGCAGGCCGGGCTAAGAAAAGTGTGTGGGGGGATGTTCCAAGTAGAAATAGGGGCGGCCGGGGACCGAGTGTGGACACCCGGCCGCCGGGCGGTTGGGGACTGAGTATGGATTCCAGGCCGCCAACGCAGCCATGACGTGGTGGCCAGATTCCGCCTCCACATGCCTAAAAGGCCCAATTTCAAGTGCAAGCAAGCAGTATGGTATTGCAGCCTGGGTGTGGGTGGGTGGTTGGCTGCATATTTGCGCTTGCATTGCAAGGAATGGGGGAGGTACAATTGAACACTGCCCTGGGACAAGAACTTGCACGGGGATAGTTGCAAGTCTGCATCTTCTGATGCGGCAAGGATGACTTTTGATGGGCACACTTTTAGGCAATGACCTGGGTGTCAGTGATGCTTCCAGGGGTCTTCCCCATGCTGTTCCCATGTCTTTTCAACACTGTATGCATGTGTCACACAGCACATGGCCAGATAAGGATTGTAAAATGTTAAAATGACATTTCCCGGTGAATGCATTTGTCACGGTTGAAAGCAATACAAAAATGCAAAAGCGCGTAAAAAATGCTACTTTTGAACATAGCCCAAGGTGTGGAGGAGTATTTTTTTGGGGGTTATTTATTTTACCTTATACACAAGTCTTTACCCTGGAAAGAAACTTCCTTAACATATTTCACAGGAAAGCAGTTTCAGTTTCGTTTTTGAACGTTTTATTGGGAGCCCTTAAAAGTGGCTTAATACCTCTGACCACGTTGTTGACAGCAGTGACCTGGGGGTCAGAAATGCTTCCTGGGGCGATCCCCATGCTGTCCCCATGTCATTTGAGCACTGTCACTATCGTTTTGGGCACTTGTTAGGCTTTTAAAAGACTGCCAGGGGTGCCGCCGCAAAAATGCTCAGGTCTCCCATAGACTAACATTGGGCTCGTTGCTCGGGTCGAGCACCCGAGTATCACGGCGAACTTGGCCCGAGCTTCGAGCACCCGAGCATTTTAGTGCTCGCTCAACACTAATCAAGAGTAATACTGATTACTCTGCTGAGACTGTCCCAGTCTACACAGCAAAGCTCACAGTAAGACATAGGGAACAGGAGATGTTAAATAATAATAACTTTACGGACCACGTTATACAATATTTAATCTTCATTTTATGGTGTTTTAGTGCAGACTAAATAACATGTGCTTCACTAAATTGCGTTTCTCTTCTTCTACTGTAATATAAATCCAGACATCCGTTGTGTGAAGCCTCGGACCATTGGAAAGATTTCTCAGTTTGGAAGGAAAACAGCGAAGAGGGAAGAATTGTTAGTGAATTGTAAGGAAGTATGCAAATATTAAACACCATAAAAGTCTCATTATTTCTATCTGCAGCCAAGATGATGACTCACAGGATCTATCGAGAGTGACAAAGCATTGAAAGATGGCAGCCAGGAAATCAAGCCGCATCTCATAGCTCGGAGAGCGACACAACAATCCCTATGCACCCGCCTCGTAAACGTGTGTAGACGACCTAGATGAAAGTGTTGGTGATGACGGCCTCACAGCTGGACGGCCATTTAAGCCCGCTGTTTTAATATGTTGTAAAAAAACATAGTCAGGATTTAATCTTTTGAAATCTCAGGATCAACATTTGGGGCTTTCTTGCTGAACTTCAAAGGCAGGACCAAACTTCAGACTCGGTTTAAGGGCTACTCTTCAGGTGCAGGGATTATTTCTGACAAGCACTTTTCATATGTTTCATTTCTTGCTGCTTATTATAGTAAAGTCAGGTTTATGTATCCTCATTCTGAAATTAAAAATAGGCAAGACCCCCTCCCTCCATGAGGCATACACACGTGCACGCACTGGATGATTTTTTTCATGAGTCTTACCATAACTCCTCATGCAGAAGGCAGAGCCTACATAGAGACAGACGAAGGTTCGTAGCTATAGGGGGGCGAAGAAGTAGTAGTCATCTAAACCCTGATATCTGAGGGACCCTGAAGGAGACACCAGAATTACAGATTTTTGGGCACTTAAATGGTGTTGCATATAGGGCTTTTCCACAAGTATTCCTTTGCATATTGTATCCGATGGAGCACATCACAAACTTTTTTTCGTAGGTTGCATAACTGTTCTGTCTAGCTTGCTGTCCACTGCCTGTTGTCAAGCGTAATCCTTCTCTAGGCTCAGAGACATTGAGATAGATGGAGAGGGGTCATTTTCTCTCTATAAAAAAGTGGGGGCAGGTTTTTGTCAGCTCCTGCTCTCCTCTCAAACTGCATACAGTCATAATGGAGAGGCGGACTTTCAGTACAGGACTGGCACGCTATTGAAAACAAATGGGGAGCAATGCTAGGAAGTAAGAGAAAGGATATTCCAGCACCTAAAGTGCTGGCAAAATGTTGAGAAACTGCCACCTTCAAAAGAGTGGAGAGCTAGTTACAATTGTTACAGGTCATAATAGATGAGGGTAAGAGGACTGGTACATTTTAAGTGTCGGGAACAAAGTACTAAATTTTACATATTAGTGCTATAACTTCTTCCTCCGACGGTTGAATAACAGCACAAGCCTCAGAGCCCTCATAAAAAAAGCCTGTCATAGAATTAGCTGGTGGCACCATTGTATCTGTGTTACAGATGTGCTACTGTGTTACTTTTTATAGGACTCTCCCAACTTCCTATAAAAAGATAGATATGCCCCAATTCCTGTAGACAAAGACTCCCCACTTACTGTAGAAATACAAAGTTGCACCTCATCTTCCTATAACCCGTCTCAACATCTCTGTTGCTAGAGAAAGATTGCACTTGACAACTTCCTATAAAAAGACAAAGACCCAACCCACTTCTTGTAGACAAAGACTGCTTCTACTTCCTGCAGAGAGACAAAGACCCGCCCAACATCCTGAAAAGAGACAAAGATCCACCTCTACTTCCTGTACAAAGACATCTCCCACTTCCTGTAGAGATAAAGACCTGCTCAACTTCCTATAAAAAGACAAAGACCCGTCCTACTTCCTCTAGACAAATACCCGCCCCACTGACTGCAGACAAAGACCCCCTACTTCCTGTAGAGAGACAAAGACCCTGCCCCACTTCCTGTAGAGAGGCAAATACTGCCCCCACTTCCTGTAGAGAGATAAAGACCTGCCCAGCTTCCTGTAAAATGAAAAAGACCGCTCCCACTTCATGTAAAGACAAAGACCTGCCCTTACTTTCTGTACAGAGAAAAAGACCCACCCAACTTCCACTAAAAAAATAGATGTGCCCCATTTCCTCTAGACAAATACCCACCACTTACTGTAGAAAGACAAAGACTCGTCTCCACTTCCTATAACCCTTCTCAACACCTTTGTTGCTAGAGAAAGATTACACTTGACAATAGGCACAAAACAGCAAGTGAGATAGAAGGGGATATTGGCCATCACTTTTGGATTATTTTTCTCCGGTATCAGATGCATAGACATTAAGAGACATGTGGAATAGAGAAGCAAACAGGAAAGTTCACATTATGAGTGATTGAGTAACCGAGGGACAAGGAGTCAGCTCCACAGTTTCCAAAATGGCTGTCTATTGTTGCAACTTTCTTTTTCCCTGTTGCAATACTTTTTAGGTTTATATTATTTTTGTGGGGAGATACTTTGAAAATAAAGTATTCCCAATATGTCACACACTTGTTAAGCTTTACTAAGTGTTACCGTATCAATCATTGACACGTTGAATATATTAGGTATCACGTGCGCAACATAATGTACAACTGATTACATTTTGTTATTATCAGAACACTATGAGTCATGTGAAATATATTGTACAATAAGATTAGTTTTATTGTTCGTTGGCATTGGTCACGATTGGCCTTTTTATTTCATATTAGTGTTAGATTTCATATATTTCTCTTAATTTGTAATAAAATGACTCTTTTGATGTATTGCATTCGGCTTCGCACCGCTCTCGGTTTCCGTCAGTCTGGCCTGGGCTTTTATCAATGAATCGGTTGCCTGGGCCACTAATAAAACACTTATGTTACCAGTTATTCTGATGAAAGTGTTAGAGTTTGGCTCGCACAGATGCCACAGCAGACCAGAGAATCACCCAAGCAAATCCCCCGACTTCACCTGGAGTGTAAGATCTGCCAGAGACCGGCTGGATAATGACCCAGCTGCACACAAAGTCCGGCTCTCACAGCTGCACTCCTGCCTTTGAGCTTTGTCTTAAAATGAGCTTGTGCCCCCCCCCCCATCTAACCCCACCAAAAAAAAAAAATCCCTCCCGTTCTCCTAACGCTATGAACTGTAATCCGAAGAGAAAGTAAAGGCCAGAACCTTTTTACTGCCAAATTTCAAACACCCAACATCAACAGGACGAAGTGTTCTTTAGAACAAAAAAGGAAAATCGAAAATTCTAAAATATTATTAGAAATGATAACTATTCGTGTAGAGGAATCCCGAGCAATCATTGAGAGGTTTACAGTCAAGAATGGGTCAATTTAGAATTCTGATCAACCCCTTAATGAACATAAATACACAGTTCACGCTCTAGAAAAGGGTAGCCGTTTTCTAAGAACATCTTATTTCCCGCTCTAAAGGGAAGGGTTGGTCAAATCTTCCAATTCTGACTTTTTACGATCACGTGTGAAAACAACAAGAAGCAGAACTTGTTGTTCAGAAGTTTTGGGACCTATTTTCATCACTCCTCCATGAGTAACTCTTTTACTTGCATCTTTGTATTGAGCAAAAAGATTGGCAATGGCTATGTCAGGGTCCGTGGCCGCCAATGTCCTACCTGCTGGTTTCCCCCATTGCCACTTTTGCTTACTTGGCTTGACACAACATCATCAGAAGGGGCAACAGGGATTTTGTCAGGCAGGAGGTTTGCAAGGTCTGGTTTGGAGGCCACAGACTTCCAATATAGCTGCCGAATCAGGGTCATGCTAATTGTTTTGCTCTGCTTGAATTCTGACCAGTTATAGATTTGGCCATTGTTCTACAAAAAAAGGGAACAAAGTTGAGATTCCCATTGTGCTATTCACTGTTAAATCCATTTGGCATGAGTAATTTCTCTGTAAGTTCTCTATAAGTAGGCAGCGCCCAAATAAGCTTAGGTGGCATCACAAACACCACGTGAGGCCACCTGTATCATCTAAATTGGGCAAAGTCAAACCATCGCTGTTACTGAAAGAAACCTGTGACCCTGGACTGCCACTTTATCATGTTGCCTAAAACATGACACCAGCCAATAGTGGTCACATCGTTCCAACCAACTAATATAGAAAATCAAATCTATCTCCCAAGCTAGACATTGTGCCTATCCACCAGTGACCAAGTACAATATTGATGCATTTAAAAATATAAGTGGGGAGACATATGGTGTTCTGTCTTCTCATCCTTCACATTTCCCACTTAGACATGCTTACATGGTCAAGTGGGAGAGATACAGTACAGACCAAAAGTTTGGACACACCTTCTCATTTAAAGATTTTTCTGTATTTTCATGACTATGAAAATTGTACATTCACACTGAAGGCATCAAAACTATGAATTACCACATGTGCAATTATATACTTAACAAAAAAGTGTGAAACAACTGAAAATATGTCTTATATTCTAGGTTCTTCAAAGTAGCCACCTTTTGCTTTGATGACTGCTTTGCACACTCTTGGCATTCTCTTGATGAGCTTCAGGAGGTAGTCACCAGAAATGGTCTTCACTTCACAGGTGTGCCCTGTCAGGTTTAATAAGTGGGATTTCTTGCCTTATAAATGGGGTTGGGACCATCAGTTGTGTTGTGCAGAAGTCTGGTGGATACACAGCTGATAGTCCTACTGAATAGACTGTTAGAATTTGTATTATGGCAAGAAAAAAGGAGCAAAGTAAAGAAAAATGAGTGGCCATCATTACTTTAAGAAAAGAAGGTCAGTCTGTCTGAAAAATTGGGAAAACTTTGAAAGTGTCCCCAAGTTCAGTTACAAAAACCATCAAGCGCTACAAAGAAACTGGATCACATGAGGACCACCCAAGGAAAGGAAGACCAAGAGTCACCTCTGCTTCTGAGGATAAGTTTATCCGAGTCACCAGCCTCAGAAATCGCAGGTTAACAGCAGCTCAGATTAGAGACCAGGTCAATGCCACACAGAGTTCTAGCAGCAGACACATCTCTTCAACAACTGTTAAGAGGAGACTTTGTGCAGCAGGCCTTCATGATAAAATAGCTGCTAGGAAACCACTGCTAAGGACAGGCAACAAGCAGAAGAGACTTGTTTGGGCTAAAGAACACAAGGAATGGACATTAGACAAGTGGAAATCTGTGCTTTGGTCTGATGAGTCCAAATTTGAGATCTTTGGTTCCAACCACCGTGTCTTTGTGCGACGCAGAAAAGGTGAACGGATGGACTCTACATGCCTGGTTCCCACCGTGAAGCATGAAGGAGGAGGTGTGATGGTGTGGGGGTGCTCTTCTGGTCACACTGTTGGGGATTTATTCAAAATTGAAGGCATATTGAACCAGCATGGCTACCACAGCATCTTGCAGCGGCATGCTATTTCATCTGGTTTGCGTTTAGTTGGACCATCATTTATTTTTCAACAGGACAAGGACCCCAAACACACCTCCAGCAGGGCTATTTGACCAAGAAGGAGAGTGATGGGGTGCTACGCCAGATGACCTGGCCTCCACAGTCACCAGACCTGAACCCAATCGAGATGGTTTGGGGTGAGCTGGACCGCAGAGTGAAGGCAAAAGGGCCAACAAGTGATAAGCATCTCTGGGAACTCCTTCAAGATTGTTGGAAGACCATTTACGGTGACTACCTCTTGAAGCTCATCAAGAGAATGCCAAGAGTGTGCAAAGCAGTCATCAAAGCAAAAGGTGGCTACTTTGAAGGGACCTGATCTCCCAGGATCTTGGGTACTGTGGTCCCTTTAGATCCTCTGGTCTATTAGCTCAATGTACCCCAACGCTTTATAGGAAAACTTCTTGCCAGACTGCTCCTCTATATATTAACAGCAACTAAATGCCTTACAGCCTCCCATTGGAAGAAAAGATCTGCACCCACGATTAAAGAACTTAAAGCGAAGATCAAGGAAACTAGGCAGATGGAGAATCTTGGAGAGTAGTCTCCTCAGCCATTGTCTGTGCCCTGTGTAAAAAAAAAAATAAAATCAATATTAAAATAAAAAACACTTTTTTCTCACCTGTCCGCCACACTCCGAGTGTCCCACGGTGACCCAATCACCCGGCAGCTGGCAATACACTGTTGGGAGCGTGATCACTCCTGGCAGTGTATAGTGTTGAGCTGCTGGACAGTTCACCGGAGTTCATTAGCTGAAGATCAGCTGACGAGCTCCAGAGATCTCACTTACGGCATCGGTGCTGCGTGTGAATTTTCTCATGCAACACTGAGGCAGTAAGTGAGGTCACCAGAGTTCTCAGCTGATCATAAGCTGATTGAACTGAAGTTACATCAGTCCTGCAGCACAGCGCTATACACTGACAGAAGTGATTACACTCCTTTCAGTGTATAGTGCTGTCTTTTACAATAGTCACATCAGCGATTGCTGATGTGGCTGCTGTAGAAGTGACCCAGATCGTCGTGGGACACTGTGAATTATGTCATCACGGCGGACAGATGAGGGATATGGTTGATTTTTATTTTTGGTTTCTTACAAGTGATAATGGCTTCGGGGATTGGGCATTAGGTGAGTATACTGTGTTTTTTGTTTTTAAATAAAATATTAAAACCGTGTGGAATTTTATTTAAAATAAAATACTATATTCTGGCCGTATCTTTATTTAAAAAACTTCAAAAACCTAACTACAGGGTTAGTAATTGGGGCGTCTTATAGACGCCGCTCCGTTACTAACCTGGGCTCCATGTCAGCTGCCAATATAAGGCTGACATGAACCCCAACTCTATTACCCCACTTGCCACCGCACCAGGGCAACTGGGAAGAGCAGAGGCTAAGCGCCAGATTTCGTGCATCTTATGGATACGCCAGTTCTGGGGCTGCTGAAAGCTGATATTATTAGCCTCGGAGAGGGCTAGTATCAATGGTCCCTTCCCTGGCTATTAATATCAGCTCACAGCTGTCTGCCTAGCCTTTGCTGGTCAGATTTTATAGGGGGGCCCTACATCAATTTTTTATGGGGTACCCCTGTAATCTAGCCAGTAAAGGCTAAGCAAACAGCTGTGGGCTGTTATTTATAGCCAGGGAACATTTTGGGCTAATAGCCAGTTCCCCGGCTACTAATATCAGCTCCCAGCAGTCAGATTTCCCTCTATTAGTTATGAAAATGATGGGGGAGCACACGCCGTTTTTTTAATTTTAGGCTATGTGCCACAATCCGGACATAGCAGCGCTTTGGACACAGCATATTTTTGCTGCTTCCAAAGCACTGCATTCTATTGAACGCAGGTAAATCCACATGTGTTCACTGAACCATGCGGATTTACTGCAGTCAATACATTCTAGGGGTCAAATTTCTGTTGCGGTGATTAGCGACTCCGCAAGTGAATTTGACATGCAGCGGTCCTGAAAGATGTGCCGCATATCAGTGTCCGCGGGTGATCCGCAGCCTCAGATGCACGCATAGTGGACATGGGATTTCTAGAAATTCCATCCACTTTGCTGTAACATCTGGCTGCTGCAGGTTTGATGCTGCAGAAACACACATCTTTTCTGTAGCAGAGACTAGAGTCTCCCTTGCAAATTTTGACCAACGTGAAATGTCATTACATGCGGTGGATCCCCATGTATTGACAAAACAAGTGCGGCATTAGAACACAGCGTTTTGGACGCAGCGAAAATACGCTGCTTCCAAAGCCCTGCTGGTTGCTAAACGTGAGGACGTAGCAGCTAACCAAACAGTTCTGAGCTGTTATTAATAGTCAGGTAACATGTTGGCCTAATGGGCCCTTCCTAGGCTAAAAATATAATCTCTCAGAAATGACATGAATGGGAATTAAAGCTAATGGGACTAGGTGTAGCTGACACCAAGCCCTTTGTTTAGTGGTGAAGAGGTGTCAACCAAAATCCTCATTACTAAACAAACCTGTAAGTAAAGAGAATAAATAAACACACAGAGTAAAACACTTAATTTGAAATACAACAGACACATTCCTTAATCATTTAAAATAACCAATATACTCAGCCCAGGTCCGTTGGTAATCCAAGGGTTAAAGCGATTTCCCAGGTTTGTTTTTTTCAAACACCTTTATTTAGATCCAAAAAGCATTCATTGCTGTACAAAAACGCATCAAAATTGCCGCAAAATGCACGTTTTCCTGCCAAGAGATGCAGAAATCTTGCAGAAATTTCTGCAATCAAATCCTGAACGTGCGCATATATCACTCTGTCTTTTCTGAGCTCTGCTGTTTTACAGTATGATCACACACCATAACAAAGTTGAATGTGCGAGGAAACAAACTTCCTGTAAAAGCAAAATGGTGCAAAATGATAAATGAAACCCAATTTCAAAAATGACTTTTGGCCCGAAATACATTTCTTTAAGTAAAAAAGAAAGAAAAAAACATGACTAAGGATGTTTGACCGAAACAAAAGGAGAAAAAGAATAACAAGTCTAAATATTATTAGCAATCAAATTATAGGTTAGCTAGATTCAATAGAGAGACAGCTTTCTTTCTTTTCAAGGAGACCTAATTTGCATACCTATCTCCTATAAAGCATTGCTTGTAAGACTCTATACTCAACTGGTGTCCTTAAAGGCATTGTATAGGCTTGGGATTTTAAGCCACTCTATGTGACTGCAGACTTGTGAATTCTCACAGGGTTCAGAGTGCGCACTATCAAGATTCTCCGGTGCCGGAGCTGTGAGAATTCACTATATATGACTTCACACTATTGAATCCGCACAGTGTATGATGTCAAGATTCTCTGGTCCCAGCGCAGTGAGGATTCATTCTATGTGACTGCAGACTTGTGAATCCACACAATATGCACTTTGCATGCTGTCAGGTTCTCTGATACCGACCCTGTGAGAATTCATTTTTTGGGACTGCAGGCTTGTGAATCCTCACAGTGTGCCCAGTGCATGTTGTAAGGATTCTCTGGTACCAGCGCTTTGACGATTCACTCTATGTGACTGCAGACTTGTGAAACTGCGCAGTGTGCACAGTGCATGCTGTCAGGATTCTCTGGTGCCAGCACTGTGAGGATTCATTTTATTGACTGCAGACTTCTAAATCCTCACGGCATGCACAGTGGGCACTATCAAGAATCTCCACTCCCGACACTGTGAGGATTCATTTTATGTTACTGTAGACTTGTGAATCCCCACAGTGTGCACAGTGCGATCTGTCAGGATTCTCCGCTGCCGGTGCTGAGAAAATTCACTCTATGTGACTGCAGACTTGAACCCCAAGCCTGGAAAACCCCTTTAAGAACAACCAATACTTCCCCCCACATAGCTGGGTTGACAACTTACGTAAGGCTTCAATAAATCTAGAAACATCTCTACGGACAAGGAAAGACATAAAATACAGAAACTCAGATTTGAGGGGATTTGGGGACATGAAAAATTGTAATTATCTCCAGTGTGATATGAAAAGCTCAGAAATATGTTCAACGTTCATTAAAATAACACGACCCAACATTTAATTCTCCTTCCTTCACACATTTATTACATATGAACCAATCGGGGCTGGAGCCTCGTTGACTATATATATGGTTTTCTTTGCCGCATTTCGTAAGTTGGATTGAATTCGACAAAAAAAAGAAAAAAACATACAAAATAAAAAAAGCAATAAAGCTACCAAACCATAACAGGAAAGCCATTAAAATATCAGATCGCTTGAACTCTTTGTAGTTTCCGTGCAAAGATTGAGAACCATACAAAAAATATTTTCCCTTATGGGAAATAATGTTTTAAAATAATTCCAGATGTATTAATTTATACAAGAGTTTTGCCTCTACCAGGTAAATGGATGGAAAAATTGGGTTTTGTTGCGTAGGATTGTCCCAAAAAAAAAAAATCCTTTTCTTCAGATATATGGCACAGATTTGTTTTTCATCTACATGGAATGTCGAACTTGGGTTTGGAAGGATTATATAAGTTCCTTTAAATAAATGTATGTTATGTGCTACATGGAAATATAGGCACATGAACGCAGTCCAAGGACCAATTTTTCCGTTTTTTTATACTATCAATACTCCAAGTCCAATTATTATAAAAATTAAAGTGGACAAAAAACAGAGCGGTTTGGGTATAATAGTCAGGAATGTGTGTTCATCAACCGTAACATGTGAACAGCACATTTTCTCTAAAGTCACAGTTCATTGATAGAATATCTTTCCATAAAGGCTAAGAATCAATTAAAAAATAATTTAATAGACTCGTATAAATCATAATAAAAAAATAAAATCATACTTATCTAATTTTCCATATGGAAGTTGATTTTTTTCTTAGTTATAAGTTTATAAAATACAGGGCGTGTTTGGTACTAAAAGTTATGATAGTAAAAAACTAAGAAGTAAGTCAAATGTGAATTAAAATTAAATTCCAACAAATACATTTGGGCAAAAAAAGTTTTTTTTGATTAATTATTAAAATTAACAATTAATAATTGGATTGAAATTTAGAATTTGAAAATACAAATAAACAACTTTTCAATTAATAGAAATGAACTTTTTTGTATTTTACAAAACTTTTTAACAATGAATGAAATAAAAAAAATAAATACATTGCTTCGGGATTTATCAAACTAGAATATTATTCAAAATAGGAACAAGATAAAACTTATTTCTATTACTTTTATCTTTGACATTTTTTTTAAAGGAATATAAATCCTAGAATTATTATTTTTTAAAATATCCTAAAGAATTTAGCTCAAAAAATGTATTTTATTTTACAAGATTAGTGTATTTTATTTGACTGCATTCTTTTGGAAAGCAATCTGTATGTCATGCACAATTTACGACAAAACACGAGGGTAGCGCCCAATTCTACAGACCTTAGATCTGCACCAGTCCTAATGGCATGAATTAAAAACTGACCAAAAATGAATCTACTAAAGTATTGTACCCAAAAAGGGATTAACATCTGTAGATAAATTATATAGATAAATGCTAATCATGACTGTCGCATGACTTGTAATCTGCCATCAGGAGCAGCTGTCATCTGTCAGCAGCTCTGCTTCCTATTGTCAAAATGAGCAGCTGTTATTTGAGAGTTCCTTCGATCTGAATGATTAGTAGGAGGTAGTGAGCACTCCTGCTAGTTTGGACGGCTTTACCGCATATCCTCTGCTGCCCACATTATTTTTATCTTGTGGCTAACGTTAATCATCCACTCTAGAAAAAGGAGCAGAAAATCCCTTTAAATATTTAGAATTTTGCAAGTAAGTTTCAAGATCTAAAAATTAAAAACTCAAATAAGACAGAGAAGAAAAGAAGTGAGTGGCGAATATAGGACTGGAAACCAAAGAAGAAGAAAGAGGCTGTTATTAGAAGAGAGCCACATAAGAAGACATCTGTATTTTAAATGACACATGGTAGTGGGAAGTTGCTACAGATTTAAAGGAGTGGTTCAGTGAAAACAAGCTGTCTATCCACAGGAGAAGTGATAGCTTATTGATCAGTGGGAGTCCGAGTGTCATTATGGGGAACTTTTATCCCCGTTAAAATGGAGCTGCAGTGCGCATTCTCAACAGCCATTCCAGGCATTCATTATGCTGCACTCAGCTTTTTGTGGCAGCCTCAACAGGAATGAATGGAGCAGCGGTCAGACATCCAGTGTCACACAAGGTGAGGGAAAGATTAAGTGCACAACGATGGGAAGAGGGGGAGGAAGCCCAAACACTAAGGAAAGGGGGGAGTGGAGACCCCTAGGCAGATCTGACAGTCACCATGACTCCCCTTATGTCCTTAAATAGGTTCCACACCTATCTCTGAGCAGGAAAGCTAATCCCTGACTGCCCCTAGTGATAGGCCCTAGATAGGGAAGGGACGGGGTGAGCACTAGTCAGCCCCAACTGCAACTAAAGACAATTAGGTAAACAGACAAGGGAAACACTTAGCTTGAGAAGACACCAGAGAGATCACGCCAACTATCCTCCAAGGGAACTCCAAGAAGACTCTAGCCGACTACTAGTACTTCAAGCCTGGACAGAGGAACATAGAGCTATCACGGGCAACTCTCTGGAGAGACTGAAGGTATTTAAATATCCAGCAAGGGTGTGTCAATTAGCAGCAGAAGGTGGAGGTCACTGCTAGGTCCTAGAGGGAGAAGGATATCACTATACTACAGAGATGAAAAGATCAAGAAGGTGCCTGCAGAGCCAAGCACAATGACCTTCTACAGCTGGATCCAGAACGACAGTCTGTCACACCTGACACACCCGTGACATCCAGACTGTACAACATTCTGTACTAAGGATAACAGTGCCCCATTGGGGATATAAATTTCTCATTCTGTTAATCGGTGGAGATCCCAGCAGTCGGACCGCCACCGATCAGTAAGTTTTCACCACTCCTTGATTTCACTGGACAAGCCCTTGAATCATGAGTGCTTCAAATTACACAACAATACAAGGATGAGAATAGAGGAGGGAGAAAAAAAGGAGAATAGTGGGAGAGAAGAAAAAAAGAGAGGAGGGAAGAGTGTAGAGCTGATGGAAAAGAAAGAGAGGGGAGAGTAGTAAATTGGAAAGCGAAGTGAAAATGTAGTGAAGCTGGAAAGTTCCCTGACCCACATGAATCCTTTACCCTACAGTTTCTTGATGGGACTCAAGCTAATTTTGGGTTATTTGTGAATATTTGTGATACATTGTGATGGTATCAGTCTACTTTCCTCATGCCAGTGTTTTCCCTTTCCAACTCTCGTCACTGACCCTCACACGATCACCTTTAAAAACAACACATCACTCAACCCTCCTTTAATAAACCTTCCTTACAAATTCCTCATTTCCTTTTCTTTCCCCTGTCTTATCAGATTTCCTTCCTTCAAACTCCCATTAGAAAAATACAGAATTATATAGTAAGTTAGTAACCAATCAGATTCCCTATTATCCTATGAAGAAAAACAACTACAATCTATGATGAGAATATAAAGAAGCAATCTTGATAAAACTGATACATAATGTTACACTGCAGGGTCTGAGGGGATCAGTCAGGAAACAGGGAGTCTATAGGTAAGGTATATATGATAACTGGCTCCAGACTACACATCCAGACGGCTGTTATAGGGGGGCTACAGACTACACATCCAGACTGCTGTTATAGGGGGGGCTCCAGACTACACATCCAGACTGCTGTTATAGGGGGGCTACAGACTACACATCCAGACGGCTGTTATAGGGGGCTCCAAACTATACATCCAGACTGCTGTTATAGGGGGCTCCAGACTACACATCCAGACGGCTGTTATAGGGGGCTCCAGACTATACATCCAGACGGCTGTTATAGGGGGCTCCAGACTACACATCCAGACGGCTGTTATAGGGGGCTCCAAACTATACATCCAGACTGCTGTTATAGGGGGCTCCAGACTACACATCCAGACGGCTGTTATAGGGGGCTCCAAACTATACATCCAGACTGCTGTTATAGGGGGCTCCAGACTACACATCCAGACTGCTGTTATAGGGGGGCTCCAAACTATACATCCAGACTGCTGTTATAGGGGGCTCCAAACTATACATCCAGACTGCTGTTATAGGGGGCTCCAGACTACACATCCAGACTGCTGTTATAGGGGGGCTCCAGACTATACATACAGACTGCTGTTATAGGGGGCTCCAGACTACACATCCAGACTGCTGTTATAGGGGGCTCCAAACTATACATCCAGACTGCTGTTTTAGGGGGGCTCCAGACTGCTGTTATAGGGGGCTCCAGACTACACATCCAGACTGCTGTTTTAGGGGGGCTCCAGACTGCTGTTATAGGGGGCTCCAGACTACACATCCAGACTGCTGTTATAGGGGGGCTCCAGACTACACATCCAGACTGCTGTTATAGGAGGCTCCAGACTATACATCCAGACTGCTGTTATAGGGGGGCTCCAGACTATACATACAGACGGCTGTTATAGATGGGCTTCAGACTACAAATCCAGACTGCTGTTATAGGGGGCTCCAGACTACACATCCAGACTGCTGTTATAGGGGGCTCCAGACTACACATCCAGACTGCTGTTATAGGGGGGCTCCAGACTACACATCCAGACTGCTGCTATAGGGGGCTCCAGACTACACATCCAGACTGCTGTTATAGGGGGCTCCAGACTACACATCCAGACTGATGTTATAGGGGGCTCCAGACTACACATCCAGACTGCTATTATAGGGGGGCTCCAGACTACACATCCAGACTGCTGTTATAGGGGGGCTCCTAACTACACATCCAGGCTGCTGTTATAGGGGGGCTCCATACTACACATCCAGACTGCTGTTATAGGGGGCTCCAGACTATACATCCAGACTGCTGCTATAGGGGGCTCCAGACTACACATCCAAACTGCTGTTATAGGGGGGCTACAGACTAAACATCCATACTGCTGTTGTAGGGGGGCTCCAGACTACACATCCAGACTGCTGTTATAGGGGGCTCCAGACTACACATCAAGACAGCTGTTATAGGGGGGCTCCAGAGTACACATCCAGACTGCTGTTATAGGGGGCTCCAGACTGCTGTTATAGGGGGCTCCAGACTGCTGTTATAGGGGGCTCCAGACTACACATCCAAACTGCTGTTATAGGGGGGCTCCAGACTACACATCCAGACTGCTGTTATAGGGGGGCTCCCGACTACAAATCCAGACTGCTGTTATAGGGAGGCTCATGACTACATATACGGACTGCTGTTATAGGGGGGCTGCAGACTACACATCCAAACTGCTGTTATAGGGGGCTCCAGACTACACATCCAAACTGATGTTATAAGGGGGCTCCAGACTACACATCCAGACTGCTGTTTTAGGGGGCTCCAGAATACACATCCAGACTGCTGTTATAGGGGGTCTACAGACTACACATCCAGACTGCTGTTTTAGGGGGCTCCAGAATACACATCCAGACTGCTGTTATAGGGGGTCTACAGACTACACATCCAAACTGCTGTTATAGGGGGCTCCAGACTACACATCCAAACTGATGTTATAAGGGGGCTCCAGACTACACATCCAAACTGCTGTTATAGGGGGGCTCCCGACTACAAATCCAGACTGCTGTTATAGGGAGGCTCATGACTACATATACGGACTGCTGTTATAGGGGGGCTGCAGACTACACATCCAAACTGCTGTTAAAGGGGGCTCCAGACTACACATCCAGACTGCTGTTTTAGGGGGCTCCAGAATACACATCCAGACTGCTGTTATAGGGGGTCTACAGACTACACATCCAGACTGCTGATATAGGGGACTCCAGACTACACATCCAGACTGCTGTTATAGGGGGCTCCAGACTACACATCCAGACTGCTGTTATAGGGGGCTCCAGACTACACATCCAAACTGATGTTATAAGGGGGCTCCAGACTACACATCCAGACTGCTGTTATAGGGGGGCTCCCGACTACAAATCCAGACTGCTGTTATAGGGAGGCTCATGACTACATATACGGACTGCTGTTATAGGGGGGCTGCAGACTACACATCCAAACTGCTGTTATAGGGGGCTCCAGACTACACATCCAAACTGATGTTATAAGGGGGCTCCAGACTACACATCCAGACTGCTGTTATAGGGGGTCTACAGACTACACATCCAGACTGCTGATATAGGGGACTCCAGACTACACATCCAGACTGCTGTTATAGGGGGCTCCAGACTACACATCCAGACTGCTGTTATAGGGGGCTCCAGACTACACATCCAGACTGCTGTTATAGGGGGTCTACAGACTACACATCCAGACTGCTGTTATAGGGGAGCTCCAGACGACGCATCCAGACTGCTGTTATAGGGGGGCTCCAGACTATACATACAGACTGCTGTTATATGGGGGCTCCAGACTAAACATCCAGACTGCTGTTATAGGGGGGCTCCAGACTACAAATCAAGACTGATGTTATAGGGGGCTCAAGACTACACATCCAGACTGCTGTTATGGGGGGCTCCAGACTACACATCCAGACTGCTGTTATAGAGGGCTCCAGACTACACATCCAGACTGCTGTTATAGGGGGCTCCAGACTACACATCCAGACTGCTGTTATAGGGGGCTCAAGACTACACATCCAGACTGCTGTTATAGGGGGCTCCAGATTACACATCCAGACTGCTGTTATAGGGGGCTCAAGACTACACATCCAGACTGCTGTTATAAAGGGCTCCAAACTATACATCCAGACTGCTGTTATAGGGGTCTCCAGACTATACATACAGGCTGCTGTTATAGGGGGGCTCCAGACTATACATACAGACGGCTGTTATAGATGGGCTCCAGACTACAAATCCAGACTGCTGTTATAGGGGGCTCCAGACTACACATCCAGACTGCTGTTATAGGGGGCTCCAGACTACACATCCAGACTGCTGTTATAGGGGGGCTCCAGACTACACATCCAGACTGCTGTTATAGGGGGCTCCAGACTACACATCCAGACTGCTGTTATAGGGGGCTCCAGACTACACATCCAGACTGATGTTATAGGGGGCTCCAGACTACACATCCAGACTGCTATTATAGGGGGGCTCCAGACTACACATCCAGACTGCTGTTATAGGGGGGCTCCTAACTACACATCCAGGCTGCTGTTATAGGGGGGCTCCATACTACACATCCAGACTGCTGTTATAGGGGGCTCCAGACTATACATCCAGACTGCTGCTATAGGGGGCTCCAGACTACACATCCAAACTGCTGTTATAGGGGGGCTACAGACTACACATCCATACTGCTGTTGTAGGGGGGCTCCAGACTACACATCCAGACTGCTGTTATAGGGGGCTCCAGACTACACATCAAGACAGCTGTTATAGGGGGGCTCCAGAGTACACATCCAGACTGCTGTTATAGGGGGCTCCAGACTGCTGTTATAGGGGGCTCCAGACTGCTGTTATAGGGGGCTCCAGACTACACATCCAAACTGCTGTTATAGGGGGGCTCCAGACTACACATCCAGACTGCTGTTATAGGGGGGCTCCCGACTACAAATCCAGACTGCTGTTATAGGGAGGCTCATGACTACATATACGGACTGCTGTTATAGGGGGGCTGCAGACTACACATCCAAACTGCTGTTATAGGGGGCTCCAGACTACACATCCAAACTGATGTTATAAGGGGGCTCCAGACTACACATCCAGACTGCTGTTTTAGGGGGCTCCAGAATACACATCCAGACTGCTGTTATAGGGGGTCTACAGACTACACATCCAGACTGCTGTTTTAGGGGGCTCCAGAATACACATCCAGACTGCTGTTATAGGGGGTCTACAGACTACACATCCAAACTGCTGTTATAGGGGGCTCCAGACTACACATCCAAACTGATGTTATAAGGGGGCTCCAGACTACACATCCAAACTGCTGTTATAGGGGGGCTCCCGACTACAAATCCAGACTGCTGTTATAGGGAGGCTCATGACTACATATACGGACTGCTGTTATAGGGGGGTTGCAGACTACACATCCAAACTGCTGTTATAGGGGGCTCCAGACTACACATCCAGACTGCTGTTTTAGGGGGCTCCAGAATACACATCCAGACTGCTGTTATAGGGGGTCTACAGACTACACATCCAGACTGCTGATATAGGGGACTCCAGACTACACATCCAGACTGCTGTTATAGGGGGCTCCAGACTACACATCCAGACTGCTGTTATAGGGGGCTCCAGACTACACATCCAAACTGATGTTATAAGGGGGCTCCAGACTACACATCCAGACTGCTGTTATAGGGGGGCTCCCGACTACAAATCCAGACTGCTGTTATAGGGAGGCTCATGACTACATATACGGACTGCTGTTATAGGGGGGCTGCAGACTACACATCCAAACTGCTGTTATAGGGGGCTCCAGACTACACATCCAAACTGATGTTATAAGGGGGCTCCAGACTACACATCCAGACTGCTGTTTTAGGGGGCTCCAGAATACACATCCAGACTGCTGTTATAGGGGGTCTACAGACTACACATCCAGACTGCTGATATAGGGGACTCCAGACTACACATCCAGACTGCTGTTATAGGGGGCTCCAGACTACACATCCAGACTGCTGTTATAGGGGGCTCCAGACTACACATCCAGACTGCTGTTATAGGGGGTCTACAGACTACACATCCAGACTGCTGTTATAGGGGAGCTCCAGACTACATATCCAAACTGCTGTTATAGGAGGGCTCCAGACTACGCATCCAGACTGCTGTTATAGGGGGGCTCCAGACTATACATACAGACTGCTGTTATATGGGGGCTCCAGACTAAACATCCAGACTGCTGTTATAGGGGGGCTCCAGACTACAAATCAAGACTGATGTTATAGGGGGCTCAAGACTACACATCCAGACTGCTGTTATGGGGGGCTCCAGACTACACATCCAGACTGCTGTTATAGGGGGCTCCAGACTACACATCCAGACTGCTGTTATAGAGGGCTCCAGACTACACATCCAGACTGCTGTTATAGAGGGCTCCAGACTAAACATCCAGACTGCTGTTATAGGGGGGCTCCAGACTACAAATCAAGACTGATGTTATAGGGGGCTCAAGACTACACATCCAGACTGCTGTTATGGGGGGCTCCAGACTACACATCCAGACTGCTGTTATAGAGGGCTCCAGACTACACATCCAGACTGCTGTTATAGGGGGCTCCAGACTACACATCCAGACTGCTGTTATAGGGGGCTCAAGACTACACATCCAGACTGCTGTTATAGGGGGCTCCAGATTACACATCCAGACTGCTGTTATAGGGGGCTCAAGACTACACATCCAGACTGCTGTTATGGGGGGCTCCCGACTACACATCCAGACTGCTGTTATAAAGGGCTCCAAACTATACATCCAGACTGCTGTTATAGGGGTCTCCAGACTATACATACAGGCTGCTGTTATAGGGAGGCTCCAGACTGCTGTTATAGGGGGCTCCAGACTATACATCCAGACTGCTGTTATAGGGGGGCTCCAGACTATACTTACAGACTGCTGTTATAGAGGGGCTCCAGACTACAAATCCAGACTTCTGTTATAGGGGGCTCCCGACTACACATCCAGACTGATGTTATAGGGGGCTCAAGACTATACATCCAGACTGCTGTTATAGGGGGCCCCAGACAACACATCCAGACTGCTGTTATAGGGGGCTCCAGACGACACATCCAGACTGCTGTTATAGGGGGCTCCAAACTGCACATCCAGACTGCTGTTATAGGGGGCTCCAGACTACACATCCAGACTGCTCTTATAGGGGGCTCCAGACTACACATCCAGACTGCTCTTATAGGGGGCTCCAGACTATACATCCAGACTGCTACTATAGGGGGCTCCAGACTACACATCCAAACTGCTGTTATAGGGGGGCTACAGACTACATATCCATACTGCTGTTATAGGGGGGCTCCAGACTACACATCCAGACTGCTGTTATAGGGGGGCTCCAGAGTACACATCCAAACTGCTGTTATAGGGGGCTCCCGACTACACATCCAGACTGCTGTTATAGGGGGGGCTCCAGACTACATATCCAGACTGCTGTAATAGGGGGGCTCCAGACTACATATCCAGACTGCTGTAATAGGGGGGCTCCAGACTACGCATCCAGACTGCTGTTATAGGGGGCTCCAGACTACTCATCCAGACTGCTGTTATAGGGGGCTCCAGACTACAAATCCAGACTGCTGTAATACGGGGGCTCCAGACTACACATCCAGACTGCTGTTATAGGGGGGCTGCAGATTATACATCCAGACTGCTGTTATAGGGGGGCTCCAGACTATACATACAGGCTGCTGTTTTATGGGGGCTCCAGACTATACATCCAGATTGCTGTTATAGGGGGGCTCCCGACTTCACATCCAGACTGCTGTTATAGGGGGGCTGCAGACTATACATTCAGACTGCTGTTATAGGGGGACTGTAGACTATACATCCAGACTGCTGTTATAGGGGGCTCCAGACTATACATCCAGACTGCTACTATAGGGGGCTCCAGACTACACATCCAAACTGCTGTTATAGGAGGGCTACAGACTACACATCCATACTGCTGTTATAGGGGGGCTCCAGACTACACATCCAGACTGCTGTTATAGGGGGCTCCAGACTACACATCAAAACTTCTGTTATAGTGGGCTCCAGACTACACATCCAGACTGCTGTTATAGGGGGGCTGCAGACTATACATCCAGACTGCTGTTATAGGGGGGCTACAGACTATACATACAGGCTGCTGTTTTATGGGGGCTCCAGACTATACATCCAGATTGCTGTTTTATATGGGGGCTCCCGACTTCACATCCAGACTGCTGTTATAGGGGGGCTGCAGACTATACATTCTGACTTCTGTTATAGGGGGGCTGTAGACTATACATCCAGACTGCTGTTATAGGGGGCTCCAGACTATACATCCAGACTGCTACTATAGGGGGCTCCAGACTACACATCCAAACTGCTGTTATAGGGGGGCTACAGACTACACATCCATACTGCTGTTATAGGGGGGCTCCAGACTACACATCCAGACGGCTGTTATAGGGGGCTCCAGACTACACATCCAGACTGCTGTTATAGGGGGGCTCCAGAGTACACATCCAGACTGCTGTTATAGGGGGGCTCCAGACTACACATCCAGACTGCTGTTATAGGGGGGCTCCAGACTACACATCCAGACTGCTGTTATATGGGGGCTCCAGACTACACATCCAGACTGCTGTTATAGGGGAGCTCCAGACTACACATCCAAACTGCTGTTATAGGGGGGCTCCAGACTACACATCCAGACTGCTGTTATAGGGGGGCTCCAGACTACATATCCAGACTGCTGTAATAGGGGGGCTCCAGACTACGCATCCAGACTGCTGTTATAGGGAGGCTCCAGATTACACATCCAGACTGCTGTTATAGGGGGCTCAAGACTACACATCCAGACTGCTGTTATGGGGGGCTCCCGACTACACATCCAGACTGCTGTTATAAAGGGCTCCAAACTATACATCCAGACTGCTGTTATAGGGGGGCTCCAGACTATACATACAGGCTGCTGTTATAGGGGGGCTCCAGACTACACATCCAGACTGCTGTTATAGGGGGCTCCAGACTATACATACAGACTGCTGTTATAGGGGGGCTCCAGACTATACTTACAGACTGCTGTTATAGAGGGGCTCCAGACTACAAATCCAGACTGCTGTTATAGGGGGCTCCCGACTACACATCCAGACTGATGTTATAGGGGGCTCAAGACTATACATCCAGACTGCTGTTATAGGGGGCCCCAGACAACACATACAGACTGACGTTATAGGGGGCCCCAGACAACACATCCAGACTGCTGTTATAGGGGGCTCCAGACGACACATCCAGACTGCTGTTATAGGGGGCTCCAAACTGCACATCCAGACTGCTGTTATAGGGGGCTCCAGACTACACATCCAGACTGCTCTTATAGGGGGCTCCAGACTACACATCCAGACTGCTCTTATAGGGGGCTCCAGACTACACATCCAAACTGTTGTTATAGGGGGGCTACAGACTACATATCCATACTGCTGTTATAGGGGTGCTCCAGACTACACATCCAGACTGCTGTTATAGGGGGCTCCAGACTACACATCAAAACTTCTGTTATAGTGGGCTCCAGACTACACATCCAGACTGCTGTTATAGGGGGCTCCCGACTACACATCCAGACTGCTGTTATAGGGGGGGCTCCAGACTACATATCCAGACTGCTGTAATAGGGGGGCTCCAGACTACATATCCAGACTGCTGTAAAAGGGGGGCTCCAGACTACGCATCCAGACTGCTGTTATAGGGGGGCTCCAGACTACACATCCAAACTGCTGTTATAGGGGGCTCCAGACTACTCATCCAGACTGCTGTTATAGGGGGCTCCAAACTACATATCCAGACTGCTGTAATACGGGGGCTCCAGACTACACATCCAGACTGCTGTTATAGGGGGGCTGCAGACTATACATCCAGACTGCTGTTATAGGGGGGCTCCAGACTATACATACAGGCTGCTGTTTTATGGGGGCTCCAGACTATACATCCAGATTGCTGTTATAGGGGGGCTCCCGACTTCACATCCAGACTGCTGTTATAGGGGGGCTGCAGACTATACATTCAGACTGCTGTTATAGGGGGGCTGTAGACTATACATCCAGACTGCTGTTATAGGGGGCTCCAGACTATACATCCAGACTGCTACTATAGGGGGCTCCAGACTACACATCCAAACTGCTGTTATAGGGGGGCTACAGACTACACATCCATACTGCTGTTATAGGGGGGCTCCAGACTACACATCCAGACTGCTATTATAGGGGGCTCCAGACTACACATCCAGACTGCTGTTATAGGGGGGCTGCAGACTATACATCCAGACTGCTGTTATAGGGGGGCTCCAGACTATACATACAGGCTGCTGTTTTATGGGGGCTCCAGACTATACATCCAGATTGCTGTTATAGGGGGGCTCCCGACTTCACATCCAGACTGCTGTTATAGGGGGGCTGCAGACTATACATTCAGACTGCTGTTATAGGGGGGCTGTAGACTATACATCCAGACTGCTGTTATAGGGGGCTCCAGACTATACATCCAGACTGCTACTATAGGGGGCTCCAGACTACACATCCAAACTGCTGTTATAGGGGGGCTACAGACTACACATCCATACTGCTGTTATAGGGGGGCTCCAGACTACACATCCAGACGGCTGTTATAGGGGGCTCCAGACTACACATCCAGACTGCTGTTATAGGGGGGCTCCAGAGTACACATCCAGACTGCTGTTATAGGGGGGCTCCAGACTACACATCCAGACTGCTGTTATAGGGGGGCTCCAGACTACACATCCAGACTGCTGTTTTAGGGGGGCTCCAGACTGCTGTTATAGGGGAGCTCCAGAGTACACATCCAAACTGCTGTTATAGGGGGGCTCCAGACTACACATCCAGACTGCTGTTATAGGGGGGCTCCAGACTACATATCCAGACTGCTGTAATAGGGGGGCTCCAGACTACGCATCCAGACTGCTGTTATAGGGAGGCTCCAGATTACACATCCAGACTGCTGTTATAGGGGGCTCAAGACTACACATCCAGACTGCTGTTATGGGAGGCTCCCGACTATACATCCAGACTGCTGTTATAGGGGGGCTCCAGACTATACATACAGGCTGCTGTTATAGGGGGGCTCCAGACTACACATCCAGACTGCTGTTATAGGGGCCTCCAGACTATACATACAGACTGCTGTTATAGGGGGGCTCCAGACTATACTTACAGACTGCTGTTATAGAGGGGCTCCAGACTACAAATCCAGACTGCTGTTATAGGGGGCTCCCGACTACACATCCAGACTGATGTTATAGGGGGCTCAAGACTATACATCCAGACTGCTGTTATAGGGGGCCCCAGACAACACATACAGACTGCTGTTATAGGGGCCCCAGACAACACATCCAGACTGCTGTTATAGGGGGCTCCAGACGACACATCCAGACTGCTGTTATAGGGGGCCCCAGACAACACATCCAGACTGCTGTTATAGGTTCCCCAGACAACACATCCAGACTGCTGTTATAGGGGGCTCCAGACGACACATCCAGACTGCTGTTATAGGAGGCTCCAAACTGCACATCCAGACTGCTGTTATAGGGGGCTCCAGACTACACATCCAGACTGCTCTTATAGGGGGCCCCAGACAACACATACAGACTGCCGTTATAGGGGGCCCCAGACAACACATCCAGACTGCTGTTATAGGGGCCCCAGACAACACATCCAGACTGCTGTTATAGGGGGGCTCCAGACGACACATCCAGACTGCTGTTATAGGGGGCTCCAAACTGCACATCCAGACTGCCGTTATAGGGGGCCCCAGACAACACATCCAGACTGCTGTTATAGGGGCCCCAGACAACACATCCAGACTGCTGTTATAGGGGGGCTCCAGACGACACATCCAGACTGCTGTTATAGGGGGCTCCAGACTACACATCCAGACTGCTCTTATAGGGGGCTCCAGACTATACATCCAGACTGCTACTATAGGGGGCTCCAGACTACACATCCAAACTGCTGTTATAGGGGGGCTACAGACTACACATCCATACTGCTGTTATAGGGGGGCTCCAGACTACACATCCAGACTGCTGTTATAGGGGGCTCCAGACTACACGTCAAAACTTCTGTTATAGTGGGCTCCAGACTACACATCCAGACTGCTGTTATAGGGGGGCTCCAGAGTACACTTCCAGACTGCTGTTATAGGGGGGCTCCAGACTACACATCCAGACTGCTGTTAAAGGGGGGCTCCAGACTACACATCCAGACTGCTGTTTTGGGGGGGCTCCAGACTGCTGTTATAGGGGGCTCCAGACTACACATCCAGACTGCTGTTATAGGGGAGCTCCAGACTACACATCCAGACTGCTGTTAAAGGGGAGCTCCAGACTACACATCCAAACTGCTGTTATAGGGGGGCTCCAGACTACACATCCAGACTGCTGTTATAGGGGGGCTCCAGACTACATATCCAGACTGCTGTAATAGGGGGGCTCCAGACTACACATCCAGACTGCTGTTATAGGGGGCTCCAGACTACACATCCAGACTGCTGTAATAGGGGGGTTCCAGACTACACATCCAGACTGCTGTTATAGGGAGGCTCCAGACTACACATCCAGACTGCTGTTATAGGGGGCTCCAGACTACACATCCAGACTGCTGTTATAGGGGGCTCCAGACTACACATCCAGACTGCTGATATAGGGGGCTCCAGACTACACATCCAGACTGCTGTTATAGGGGGGCTCCAGACTACACATCCAGACTGCTGTTATAGGGAGGCTCCAGACTACACATCCAGACTGCTGTTATAGGGGGCTCCAGACTACACATCCAGACTGCTGTTATAGGGGGCTCCAGACTACGCATCCAGACGGCTGTTATAGAGGGCTCCAGACTACACATCCAGACTGCTGTTATAGGGGGGCTGCAGACTATACATCCAGACTGCTGTTATAGGGGGGCTCCAGACTACACATCCAGACTGCTGTTATAGGGGGGCTGCAGACTATACATCCAGACTGCTGTTATAGGGGGGCTCCAGACTATACATACAGGCTGCTGTTATATGGGGGCTCCAGACTATACATCCAGATTGCTGTTATAGGGGGGCTCCCGACTACACATCCAGACTGCTGTTATAGGGGGGCTGCAGACTATACATCCAGACTGCTGTTATAGGGGGGCTGCAGACTATACATCCAGACTGCTGTTATAGGGGTCTCCAGACTATACATCCAGACTGCTACTATAGGGGGCTCCAGACTACACATCCAAACTGCTGTTATAGGGGGGCTACAGACTACACATCCATACTGCTGTTATAGGGGGGCTCCAGACTACACATTCAGACTGCTGTTATAGGGGGCTCCAGACTACACATCAAAACTTCTGTTATAGTGGGCTCCAGACTACACATCCAGACTGCTGTTATAGGGGGGCTCCAGACTACACATCCAGACTGCTGTTATAGGGGGGCTCCAGACTACACATCCAGACTGCTGTTTTAGGGGGGCTCCAGACTGCTGTTATAGGGGGCTCCAGACTACACATCCAGACTGCTGTTATAGGGGGCTCCAGACTATACATCCAGACTGCTGTTATAGGGGGGCTCCAGACTATACTTACAGACTGCTGTTATAGAGGGGCTCCAGACTACACATCCAGACTGATGTTATAGGGGGGCTCCCGACTACAAATCCAGACTGCTGTTATAGGGGGCTCCCGACTACACATCCAGACTGCTGTTATAGGGGGCTCCCGACTACACATCCAGACTGATGTTATAGGGGGGCTCCCGACTACAAATCCAGACTGCTGTTATAGGGGGCTCCCGACTACACATCCAGACTGCTGTTATAGGGGGCTCCAGACTACACATCCAGACTGCTCTTATAGGGGGCTCCAGACTACACATCCAGACTGCTCTTATAGGGGGCTCCAGACTATACATCCAGACTGCTACTATAGGGGGCTCCAGACTACACATCCAAACTGCTGTTATAGGGGGGCTACAGACTACACATCCATACTCCTGTTATAGGGGGGCTCCAGACTACACATCCAGACTGCTGTTATAGGGGAGCTCCAGAGTACACATCCAGACTGCTGTTATAGGGGGGCTCCAGAGTACACATCCAGACTGCTGTTATAGTGGGGCTCCAGACTACACATCCAGACTGCTGTTATAGGGGGGCTCCAGACTGCTGTTATAGGGGGCCCCAGACTACACATCCAGACTGCTGTTATAGGGGAGCTCCAGACTACAGATCCAGACTGCTGTTTTAGGGGGGCTCCAGACTGCTGTTATAGGGGGCTCCAGACTACACATCCAGACTGCTGTTATAGGGGAGCTCCAGACTACACATCCAGACTGCTGTTATAGGGGAGCTCCAGACTACACATCCAGACTGCTGTTATAGGGGGGCTCCAGACTACATATCCAGACTGCTGTAATAGGGGGGCTCCAGACTACACATCCAGACTGCTGTTATAGGGGGGCTCCAGACTACACATCCAGACTGCTGTTATAGGGGGCTCCAGACTACACATCCAGACTGCTGTTATAGGGGGCTCCAGACTACATATCCAGACTGCTGTAATAGGGGGGCTCCAGACTACGCATCCAGACTGCTGTTATAGGGGGGCTGCAGACTATACATCTAGACTGCTGTTATAGGGGGGCTCCAGACTATACATACAGGCTGCTGTTATATGGGGGCTCCAGACTATACATCCAGATTGCTGTTATAGGGGGGCTCCCGACTACACATCCAGACTGCTGTTATAGGGGGGCTGCAGACTATACATCCAGACTGCTGTTATAGGGGGGCTGCAGACTATACATCCAGACTGCTGTTATAGGGGGCTCCAGACTATACATCCAGACTGCTACTATAGGGGGCTCCAGACTACACATCCAAACTGCTGTTATAGGGGGGCTACAGACTACACATCCATACTGCTGTTATAGGGGGGCTCCAGACTACACATCCAGACTGCTGTTATAGGGGGCTCCAGACTACACATCAAAACTTCTGTTATAGTGGGCTCCAGACTACACATCCAGACTGCTGTTATAGGGGGGCTCCAGACTACACATCCAGACTGCTGTTATAGGGGAGCTCCAGACTACACATCCAAACTGCTGTTATAGGGGGGCTCCAGACTACACTTCCAGACTGCTGTTATAGGGGGGCTCCAGACTACATATCCAGACTGCTGTAATAGGGGGACTCCAGACTACACATCCAGACTGCTGTTATAGGGGGCTCCAGACTACACATCCAGACTGCTATTATAGGGATCTCCAGACTACACATCCAGACTGCTGTTATAGGGGGGCTGCAGACTATACATCCAGACTGCTGTTATAGGGGGGCTCCAGACTATACATACAGGCTGCTGTTATATGAGGGCTCCAGACTATACATCCAGATTGCTGTTATAGGGGGGCTCCCGACTACACATCCAGACTGCTGTTATAGGGGGGCTGCAGACTATACATCCAGACTGCTGTTATAGGGGGGCTGCAGACTATACATCCAGACTGCTGTTATAGGGGGGCTCCAGACTACACATCCAGACTGCTGTTATAGGGGGCTCCAGACTACACATCCAGACTGCTATTATAGGGGGGCTGCAGACTATACATCCAGACTGCTGTTATAGGGGGGCTCCAGACTATACATACAGGCTGCTGTTATATGGGGGCTCCAGACTATACATCCAGACTGCTGTTATAGGGGGGCTGCAGACTATACATCCAGACTGCTGTTATAGGGGGGCTGCAGACTATACATCCAGACTGCTGTTATATGGGGGCTGCAGACTATACATCCAGACTGCTGTTATAGGGGGACTCCAGACTATACATCCAGACTGCTGTTATAGGGGGGCTCCAGACTATACATACAGGCTGCTGTTATATGGGGGCTCCAGACTATACATCCAGACTGCTGTTATAGGGGGCTCCAGACTACACACCCAGACTGCTGTTATAAAGGGCTCCAAACTATACATCCAGACTGCTGTTATAGAGGGGCTCCAGACTATACATACAGGCTGCTGTTATAGGGGGGCTCCAGACTACACATCCAGACTGCTGTTATAGGGGGCTCCAGACTATACATACAGACTGCTGTTATAGGGGGGCTCCAGACTATACTTACAGACTGCTGTTATAGAGGGGCTCCAGACTACAAATCCAGACTGCTGTTATAGGGGGGCTCCAGACTATACTTACAGACTGCTGTTATAGGGGGGCTCCAGACTACACATCCAGACTGCTGTTATAGGGGGGCTCCAGACTACATATCCAGACTGCTGTAATAGGGGGGCTCCAGACTACACATCCAGACTGCTGTTATAGGGGGCTCCAGACTACACATCCAGACTGCTGTAATAGGGGGGCTCCAGACTACACATCCAGACTGCTGTTATAGGGAGGCTCCAGACTACACATCCAGACTGCTGTTATAGGGGGCTCCAGACTACACATCCAGACTGCTGTTATAGGGGGCTCCAGACTACACATCCAGACTGCTGTTATAGGGGGCTCCAGACTACACATCCAGACTGCTGTTATAGGGGGGCTCCAGACTACACATCCAGACTGCTGTTATAGGGAGGCTCCAGACTACACATCCAGACTGCTGTTATAGGGGGCTCCAGACTACACATCCAGACTGCTGTTATAGGGGGCTCCAGACTACGCATCCAGACGGCTGTTATAGAGGGCTCCAGACTACACATCCAGACTGCTGTTATAGGGGGGCTGCAGACTATACATCCAGACTGCTGTTATAGGGGGGCTCCAGACTACACATCCAGACTGCTGTTATAGGGGGGCTGCAGACTATACATCCAGACTGCTGTTATAGGGGGGCTCCAGACTATACATACAGGCTGCTGTTATATGGGGGCTCCAGACTATACATCCAGATTGCTGTTATAGGGGGGCTCCCGACTACACATCCAGACTGCTGTTATAGGGGGGCTGCAGACTATACATCCAGACTGCTGTTATAGGGGGGCTGCAGACTATACATCCAGACTGCTGTTATATGGGGGCTGCAGACTATACATCCAGACTGCTGTTATAGGGGGGCTCCAGACTACATATCCAGACTGCTGTTATAGGGAGGCTCCAGACTACACATCCAGACTGCTATTATAGGGATCTCCAGACTACACATCCAGACTGCTGTTATAGGGGGGCTGCAGACTATACATCCAGACTGCTGTTATAGGGGGGCTCCAGACTATACATACAGGCTGCTGCTATATGAGGGCTCCAGACTATACATCCAGATTGCTGTTATAGGGGGGCTCCCGACTACACATCCAGACTGCTGTTATAGGGGGGCTGCAGACTATACATCCAGACTGCTGTTATAGGGGGGCTGCAGACTATACATCCAGACTGCTGTTATAGGGGGGCTCCAGACTACACATCCAGACTGCTGTTATAGGGGGCTCCAGACTACACATCCAGACTGCTATTATAGGGGGGCTGCAGACTATACATCCAGACTGCTGTTATAGGGGGGCTCCAGACTATACATACAGGCTGCTGTTATATGGGGGCTCCAGACTATACATCCAGACTGCTGTTATAGGGGGGCTGCAGACTATACATCCAGACTGCTGTTATAGGGGGGCTGCAGACTATACATCCAGACTGCTGTTATATGGGGGCTGCAGACTATACATCCAGACTGCTGTTATAGGGGGACTCCAGACTATACATCCAGACTGCTGTTATAGGGGGGCTCCAGACTATACATACAGGCTGCTGTTATATGGGGGCTCCAGACTATACATCCAGACTGCTGTTATAGGGGGCTCCAGACTACACACCCAGACTGCTGTTATAAAGGGCTCCAAACTATACATCCAGACTGCTGTTATAGGGGGGCTCCAGACTATACATACAGGCTGCTGTTATAGGGGGGCTCCAGACTACACATCCAGACTGCTGTTATAGGGGGCTCCAGACTATACATACAGACTGCTGTTATAGGGGGGCTCCAGACTATACTTACAGACTGCTGTTATAGAGGGGCTCCAGACTACAAATCCAGACTGCTGTTATAGGGGGGCTCCAGACTATACTTACAGACTGCTGTTATAGGGGGGCTCCAGACTACACATCCAGACTGCTGTTATAGGGGGGCTCCAGACTACATATCCAGACTGCTGTAATAGGGGGGCTCCAGACTACACATCCAGACTGCTGTTATAGGGGGCTCCAGACTACACATCCAGACTGCTGTAATAGGGGGGCTCCAGACTACACATCCAGACTGCTGTTATAGGGAGGCTCCAGACTACACATCCAGACTGCTGTTATAGGGGGCTCCAGACTACACATCCAGACTGCTGTTATAGGGGGCTCCAGACTACACATCCAGACTGCTGTTATAGGGGGCTCCAGACTACACATCCAGACTGCTGTTATAGGGGGCTCCAGACTACGCATCCAGACGGCTGTTATAGAGGGCTCCAGACTACACATCCAGACTGCTGTTATAGGGGGGCTGCAGACTATACATCCAGACTGCTGTTATAGGGGGGCTCCAGACTACACATCCAGACTGCTGTTATAGGGGGGCTGCAGACTATACATCCAGACTGCTGTTATAGGGGGGCTCCAGACTATACATACAGGCTGCTGTTATATGGGGGCTCCAGACTATACATCCAGATTGCTGTTATAGGGGGGCTCCCGACTACACATCCAGACTGCTGTTATAGGGGGGCTGCAGACTATACATCCAGACTGCTGTTATAGGGGGGCTGCAGACTATACATCCAGACTGCTGTTATAGGGGTCTCCAGACTATACATCCAGACTGCTACTATAGGGGGCTCCAGACTACACATCCAAACTGCTGTTATAGGGGGGCTACAGACTACACATCCAGACTGCTGTTATAGGGGGGCTCCAGACTACACATTCAGACTGCTGTTATAGGGGGCTCCAGACTACACATCAAAACTTCTGTTATAGTGGGCTCCAGACTACACATCCAGACTGCTGTTATAGGGGGGCTCCAGACTACACATCCAGACTGCTGTTATAGGGGGGCTCCAGACTACACATCCAGACTGCTGTTTTAGGGGGGCTCCAGACTGCTGTTATAGGGGGCTCCAGACTACACATCCAGACTGCTGTTATAGGGGGCTCCAGACTATACATCCAGACTGCTGTTATAGGGGGGCTCCAGACTATACTTACAGACTGCTGTTATAGAGGGGCTCCAGACTACACATCCAGACTGATGTTATAGGGGGGCTCCCGACTACAAATCCAGACTGCTGTTATAGGGGGCTCCCGACTACACATCCAGACTGCTGTTATAGGGGGCTCCCGACTACACATCCAGACTGATGTTATAGGGGGGCTCCCGACTACAAATCCAGACTGCTGTTATAGGGGGCTCCCGACTACACATCCAGACTGCTGTTATAGGGGGCTCCAGACTACACATCCAGACTGCTCTTATAGGGGGCTCCAGACTACACATCCAGACTGCTCTTATAGGGGGCTCCAGACTATACATCCAGACTGCTACTATAGGGGGCTCCAGACTACACATCCAAACTGCTGTTATAGGGGGGCTACAGACTACACATACATACTCCTGTTATAGGGGGGCTCCAGACTACACATCCAGACTGCTGTTATAGGGGAGCTCCAGAGTACACATCCAGACTGCTGTTATAGGGGGGCTCCAGAGTACACATCCAGACTGCTGTTATAGGGGGGCTCCAGACTACACATCCAGACTGCTGTTATAGGGGGGCTCCAGACTGCTGTTATAGGGGGCTCCAGACTACACATCCAGACTGCTGTTATAGGGGAGCTCCAGACTACACATCCAGACTGCTGTTATAGGGGAGCTCCAGACTACACATCCAGACTGCTGTTATAGGGGGGCTCCAGACTACATATCCAGACTGCTGTAATAGGGGGGCTCCAGACTACACATCCAGACTGCTGTTATAGGGGGGTTCCAGACTACACATCCAGACTGCTGTTATAGGGGGCTCCAGACTACACATCCAGACTGCTGTTATAGGGGGCTCCAGACTACATATCCAGACTGCTGTAATAGGGGGGCTCCAGACTACGCATCCAGACTGCTGTTATAGGGGGGGTCTAGACTACACATCCAGACTGCTGTTATATTGGGGCTGCAGACTATACATCCAGACTGCTGTTATAGGGGGGCTCCAGACTATACATACAGGCTGCTGTTATATGGGGGCTCCAGACTATACATCCAGATTGCTGTTATAGGGGGGCTCCCGACTACACATCCAGACTGCTGTTATAGGGGGGCTGCAGACTATACATCCAGACTGCTGTTATAGGGGGGCTGCAGACTATACATCCAGACTGCTGTTATAGGGGGCTCCAGACTATACATCCAGACTGCTACTATAGGGGGCTCCAGACTACACATCCAAACTGCTGTTATAGGGGGGCTACAGACTACACATCCAGACTGCTGTTATAGGGGGGCTCCAGACTACACATCCAGACTGCTGTTATAGGGGGCTCCAGACTACACATCAAAACTTCTGTTATAGTGGGCTCCAGACTACACATCCAGACTGCTGTTATAGGGGGGCTCCAGACTACTCATCCAGACTGCTGTTATAGGGGAGCTCCAGACTACACATCCAAACTGCTGTTATAGGGGGGCTCCAGACTACACTTCCAGACTGCTGTTATAGGGGGGCTCCAGACTACACTTCCAGACTGCTGTTATAGGGGGGCTCCAGACTACACATCCAGACTGCTGTTATAGGGGGGCTCCAGACTACACATCCAGACTGCTGTTATAGGGGAGCTCCAGACTACACATCCAAACTGCTGTTATAGGGGGGCTCCAGACTACACTTCCAGACTGCTATTATAGGGATCTCCAGACTACACATCCAGACTGCTGTTATAGGGGGGCTCCAGACTACACATCCAGACTGCTGTTATAGGGGGGCTCCAGACTACACATCCAGACTGCTGTTATATGGGGACTCCAGACTACACATCCAGACTGCTGTTATAGGGGGCTCCAGACTACACATCCAGACTGCTATTATAGGGATCTCCAGACTACACATCCAGACTGCTGTTATAGGGGGGCTGCAGACTATACATCCAGACTGCTGTTATAGGGGGGCTCCAGACTATACATACAGGCTGCTGTTATATGAGGGCTCCAGACTATACATCCAGATTGCTGTTATAGGGGGGCTCCCGACTACACATCCAGACTGCTGTTATAGGGGGGCTGCAGACTATACATCCAGACTGCTGTTATAGGGGGGCTGCAGACTATACATCCAGACTGCTGTTATATGGGGGCTGCAGACTATACATCCAGACTGCTGTTATAGGGGGGCTCCAGACTACATATCCAGACTGCTGTTATAGGGAGGCTCCAGACTACACATCCAGACTGCTGTTATAGGGATCTCCAGACTACACATCCAGACTGCTGTTATAGGGGGGCTCCAGACTATACATACAGGCTGCTGTTATATGAGGGCTCCAGACTATACATCCAGATTGCTGTTATAGGGGGGCTCCCGACTACACATCCAGACTGCTGTTATAGGGGGGCTGCAGACTATACATCCAGACTGCTGTTATAGGGGGGCTCCAGACTATACATACAGGCTGCTGCTATATGAGGGCTCCAGACTATACATCCAGATTGCTGTTATAGGGGGGCTCCCGACTACACATCCAGACTGCTGTTATAGGGGGGCTGCAGACTATACATCCAGACTGCTGTTATAGGGGGGCTGCAGACTATACATCCAGACTGCTGTTATAGGGGGGCTCCAGACTACACATCCAGACTGCTGTTATAGGGGGCTCCAGACTACACATCCAGACTGCTATTATAGGGGGGCTGCAGACTATACATCCAGACTGCTGTTATAGGGGGGCTCCAGACTATACATACAGGCTGCTGTTATATGGGGGCTCCAGACTATACATCCAGACTGCTGTTATAGGGGGGCTGCAGACTATACATCCAGACTGCTGTTATAGGGGGGCTGCAGACTATACATCCAGACTGCTGTTATATGGGGGCTGCAGACTATACATCCAGACTGCTGTTATAGGGGGACTCCAGACTATACATCCAGACTGCTGTTATAGGGGGGCTCCAGACTATACATACAGGCTGCTGTTATATGGGGGCTCCAGACTATACATCCAGACTGCTGTTATAAAGGGCTCCAAACTATACATCCAGACTGCTGTTATAGGGGGGTTCCAGACTATACATACAGGCTGCTGTTATAGGGGGGCTCCAGACTACACATCCAGACTGCTGTTATAGGGGGCTCCAGACTATACATACAGACTGCTGTTATAGGGGGGCTCCAGACTATACTTACAGACTGCTGTTATAGAGGGGCTCCAGACTACAAATCCACACTGCTGTTATAGGGGGCTCCCGACTACACATCCAGACTGATGTTATAGGGGGCTCAAGACTATACATCCAGACTGCTGTTATAGGGGGCCCCAGACAACACATCCAGACTGCCGTTATAGGGGGCTCCAGACTATACATCCAGACTGCTGTTAAAGGGGGGCTCCAGACTGCAAATCCAGACTGCTGTTATAGGGGGACTCCAGACTACACATCCAGACTGCTGTTATAGGGGGTTCCAAACTGCACATCCAGACTGCTGTTATAGGGGGCTCCAGACTACACATCCAGACTGCTCTTATAGGGGGCTCCAGACTACACATCCAAACTGCTGTTATAGGGGGGCTACAGACTACACATCCATACTGCTGTTATAGGGGGGCTCCAGACTACACATCAAAACTTCTGTTATAGTGGGCTCCAGACTACACATCCAGACTGCTGTTATAGGGGGGCTACAGAGTACACATCCAGACTGCTGTTATAGGGGGGCTCCAGACTACACATCCAGACTGCTGTTAAAGGGGGGCTCCAGACTACACATTCAGACTGCTGTTTTAGGGGGGCTCCAGACTGCTGTTATAGGGGGCTCCAGACTACACATCCAGACTGCTGTTATAGGGCGGCTCCAGACTACACATCCAGACTGCTGTTATAGGGGGGCTCCAGACTACACATCCAGACTGCTGTTATAGGGGAGCTCCAGACTACACATCCAAACTGCTGTTATAGGGGGGCTCCAGACTACACATCCAGACTGCTGTTATAGGGGGGCTCCAGACTACATATCCAGACTGCTGTAATAGGGGGGCTCCAGACTACGCATCCAGACTGCTGTTATAGGGGGCTCCAGACTACACATCCAGACTGCTGTTATAGGGGGCTCCAGACTACGCATCCAGACGGCTGTTATAGAGGGCTCCAGACTACACATCCAGACTGCTGTTATAGGGGGGCTGCAGACTATACATCCAGACTGCTGTTATAGGGGGGCTCCAGACTATACATACAGGCTGCTGTTATATGGGGGCTCCAGACTATACATCCAGATTGCTGTTATAGGGGGGCTCCCGACTACACATCCAGACTGCTGTTATAGGGGGGCTGCAGACTATAAATCCAGACTGCTGTTATAGGGGGGCTGCAGACTATACATCCAGACTGCTGTTATAGGGGGCTCCAGACTATACATCCAGACTGCTGTTATAGGGGGGCTACAGACTACACATCCATACTGCTGTTATAGGGGGGCTCCAGACTACACATCCAGACTGCTGTTTTAGGGGGGCTCCAGACTGCTGTTATAGGGGGCTCCAGACTACACATCAAAACTTCTATTATAGTGGGCTCCAGACTACACATCCAGACTGCTGTTATAGGGGGGCTCCAGACTACACATCCAGACTGCTGTTATAGGGGGGCTCCAGACTACACATCCAGACTGCTGTTTTAGGGGGGCTCCAGACTGCTGTTATAGGGGGCTCCAGACTATACATCCAGACTGCTGTTATAGGGGGGCTCCAGACTATACTTACAGACTGCTGTTATAGAGGGGCTCCAGACTACAAATCCAGACTGCTGTTATAGGGGGCTCCCGACTACACATCCAGACTGATGTTATAGGGGGCTCAAGACTACACATCCAGACTGCTGTTATAGGGGGGCTCCCGACTACACATCCAGACTGCTGTTATAGGGGGCCCCAGACAACACATCCAGACTGCTGTTATAGGGGGCTCCAAACTGCACATCCAAACTGCTGTTATAGGGGGGCTACAGACTACACATCCATACTGCTGTTATAGGGGGGCTCCAGACTACACATCCAGACTGCTGTTATAGGGGGGCTACAGAGTACACATCCAGACTGCTGTTATAGGGGGGCTCCAGACTACACATCCAGACTGCTGTTAAAGGGGGGCTCCAGACTACACATTCAGACTGCTGTTTTAGGGGGGCTCCAGACTGCTGTTATAGGGGGCTCCAGACTACACATCCAGACTGCTGTTATAGGGCGGCTCCAGACTACACATCCAGACTGCTGTTATAGGGGGGCTCCAGACTACACATCCAGACTGCTGTTATAGGGGAGCTCCAGACTACACATCCAAACTGCTGTTATAGGGGGGCTCCAGACTACACATCCAGACTGCTGTTATAGGGGGGCTCCAGACTACATATCCAGACTGCTGTAATAGGGGGGCTCCAGACTACGCATCCAGACTGCTGTTATAGGGGGCTCCAGACTACACATCCAGACTGCTGTTATAGGGGGCTCCAGACTACGCATCCAGACGGCTGTTATAGAGGGCTCCAGACTACACATCCAGACTGCTGTTATAGGGGGCTCCAGACTATACATCCAGACTGCTGTTATAGGGGGACTCCAGACTACGCATCCAGACTGCTGTAATAGGGGGACTCCAGACTACGCATCCAGACTGCTGTTATAGGGGGGCTCCAGACTACACATCCAGACTGCTGTTATAGGGGGCTCCAGACTACGCATCCAGACTGCTGTTATAAGGGGGCTCCAGACTACACATCCAGACTGCTGTTATAGGGGGGCTGCAGACTATACATCCAGACTGCTGTTATAAGGGGGCTCCAGACTATACATACAGGCTGCTGTTATATGGGGGCTCCAGACTATACATCCAGATTGCTGTTATAGGGGGGCTCCCGACTACACATCCAGACTGCTGTTATAGGGGGGCTGCAGACTATACATCCAGACTGCTGTTATAGGGGGGCTGCAGACTATACATCCAGACTGCTGTTATAGGGGGGCTGCAGACTATACATCCAGACTGCTGTTATAGGGGGACTCCAGACTATACATCCAGACTGCTGTTATAGGGGGGCTCCAGACTATACATACAGGCTGCTGTTATATGGGGGCTCCAGACTATACATCCAGACTGCTGTTATAGGGGGCTCCAGACTACATATCCAGACTGCTGTAATAGGGGGGCTCCAGACTACGCATCCAGACTGCTGTTATAGGGGGGCTCCAGACTACACATCCAGACTGCTGTTATAGGGGGCTCCAGACTACACATCCAGACTGCTGTTATAGGGGGCTCCAGACTACATATCCAAACTGCTGTAATAGGGGGGCTCCAGACTACGCATCCAGACTGCTGTTATAGAGGACTCCAGACTACACATCCAAACTGCTGTTATAGGGGGGCTGCAGACTATACATCCAGACTGCTGTTATAGGGGGGCTCCAGACTATACATACAGGCTGCTGTTATATGGGGGCTCCAGACTATACATCCAGATTGCTGTTATAGGGGGGCTCCCGACTACACATCCAGACTGCTGTTATAGGGGGGCTGCAGACTATACATCCAGACTGCTGTTATAGGGGGGCTGCAGACTATACATCCAGACTGCTGTTATAGGGGGCTCCAGACTATACATCCAGACTGCTACTTTAGGGGGCTCCAGACTACACATCCAAACTGCTGTTATAGGGGGGCTACAGACTACACATCCATACTGCTGTTATAGGGGGGCTCCAGACTACACATCCAGACTGCTGTTATAGGGGGGCTCCAGACTATACATCCAGACTGCTGTTATAGGGGGGCTCCAGACTATACATACAGGCTGCTGTTATATGGGAGCTCCAGACTATACATCCAGATTGCTGTTATAGGGGTGCTCCAGACTACACATCCAGACTGCTGTTATAGGGGTGCTCCAGACTGCTGTTATAGGGGGCTCCAGACTACACATCCAGACTGCTGTTATAGGGGAGCTCCAGACTACACATCCAAACTGCTGTTATAGGGGGGCTCCAGACTACACATCCAGACTGCTGTTATAGGGGGGCTCCAGACTACATATCCAGACTGCTGTAATAGGGGGACTCCAGACTACGCATCCAGACTGCTGTTATAGGGAGGCTCCAGACTACACATCCAGACTGCTGTTATAGGGGGCTCCAGACTACACATCCAGACTGCTATTATAGGGATCTCCAGACTACACATCCAGACTGCTGTTATAGGGGGCTACAGACTATACATCCAGACTGCTGTTATAGGGGGGCTCCAGACTATACATACAGGCTGCTGTTATATGGGGGCTCCAGACTATACATCCAGATTGCTGTTATAGGGGGGCTCCCGACTACACATCCAGACTGCTGTTATAGGGGGGCTGCAGACTATACATCCAGACTGCTGTTATAGGGGGGCTGCAGACTATACATCCAGACTGCTGTTATAGGGGGACTCCAGACTATACATCCAGACTGCTGTTATAGGGGGGCTCCAGACTATACATACAGGCTGCTGTTATATGGGGGCTCCAGACTATACATCCAGACTGCTGTTATAGGGGGCTCCAGACTACACACCCAGACTGCTGTTATAGGGGGGCTCCAGACTATACATACAGGCTGCTGTTATAGGGGGCTCCAAACTATACATCCAGACTGCTGTTATAGGGGGGCTCCAGACTATACATACAGGCTGCTGTTATAGGGGGGCTCCAGACTACACATCCAGACTGCTGTTATAGGGGGCTCCAGACTATACATACAGACTGCTGTTATAGGGGGGCTCCAGACTATACTTACAGACTGCTGTTATAGAGGGGCTCCCGACTACACAACCAGACTGATGTTATAGGGGGCTCAAGACTATACATCCAGACTGCTGTTATAGGGGGCCCCAGACAACACATCCAGACTGCCGTTATAGGGGGCTCCAGACGACACATCCAGACTGCTGTTATAGGGGGTTCCAAACTGCACATCCAGACTGCTGTTATAGGGGGCTCCAGACTACACATCCAGACTGCTCTTATAGTGGGCTCCAGACTATACATCCAGACTGCTACTATAGGGGTCTCCAGACTACACATCCATACTGCTGTTATAGGGGGGCTCCAGACTACACATCCAGACTGCTGTTATAGGGGGCTCCAGACTACACATCAAAACTTCTGTTATAGTGGGCTCCAGACTACACATCCAGACTGCTGTTATAGGGGGGCTACAGAGTACACATCCAGACTGCTGTTATAGGGGGGCTCCAGACTACACATCCAGACTGCTGTTAAAGGGGGGCTCCAGACTACACATTCAGACTGCTGTTTTAGGGGGGCTCCAGACTGCTGTTATAGGGGGCTCCAGACTACACATCCAGACTGCTGTTATAGGGAGGCTCCAGACTACACATCCAGACTGCTGTTATAGGGGGGCTCCAGACTACACATCCAAACTGCTGTTATAGGGGGGCTCCAGACTACACATCCAGACGGCTGTTATAGGGGGGCTCCAGACTACGCATCCAGACTGCTGTTATAGGGAGGCTCCAGACTACACATCCAGACTGCTGTTATAGGGGGCTCCAGACTACACATCCAAACTGCTGTTATAGGGGGGCTCCAGACTACACATCCAAACTGCTGTTATAGGGGGGCTCCAGACTACACATCCAGACTGCTGTTATAGGGGGGCTCCAGACTACGCATCCAGACTGCTGTTATAGGGAGGCTCCAGACTACACATCCAGACTGCTGTTATAGGGGGCTCCAGACTACACATCCAGACTGCTGTTATAGGGGGGGGGCTCCAGACTACACATCCAGACTGCTGTTATAGGGGGGCTCCAGACTACGCATCCAGACGGCTGTTATAGAGGGCTCCAGACTACACATCCAGACTGCTGTTATAGGGGGGCTGCAGACTATACATCCAGACTGCTGTTATAGGGGGGCTCCAGACTATACATACAGGCTGCTGTTATATGGGGGCTCCAGACTATACATCCAGATTGCTGTTATAGGGGGGCTCCCGACTACACATCCAGACTGCTGTTATAGGGGGGCTGCAGACTATACATCCAGACTGCTGTTATAGGGGGGCTACAGACTATACATCCAGACTGCTACTATAGGGGGCTCCAGACTACACATCCAAACTGCTGTTATAGGGGGGCTACAGACTACACATCCATACTGCTGTTATAGGGGGCTCCAGACTACACATCCAAACTGCTGTTATAGGGGGGCTACAGACTACACATCCATACTGCTGTTATAGGGTGGCTCCAGACTACACATCAAAACTTCTGTTATAGTGGGCTCCAGACTACACATCCAGACTGCTGTTATAGTGGGGCTCCAGAGTACACATCCAGACTGCTCTTATAGGGGTGCTCCAGACTACACATCCAGACTGCTGTTATAGGGGGGCTCCAGACTACACATCCAGACTGCTGTTTTAGGGGGGCTCCAGACTGCTGTTATAGGGGGCTCCAGACTACACATCCAGACTGCTGTTATAGGGGGCTCCAGACTATACATCCAGACTGCTGTTATAGGGGGGCTCCAGACTATACTTACAGACTGCTGTTATCGAGGGGCTCCAGACTACAAATCCAGACTGCTGTTATAGGGGGCTCCCGACTACACATCCAGACTGATGTTATAGGGGGCTCAAGACTACACATCCAGACTGCTGTTATAGGGGGGCTCCCGACTACACATCCAGACTGCTGTTATAGGGGGCCCCAGACAACACATCCAGACTGCCGTTATAGTGGGCTCAAGACTACACATCCAGACTGCTGTTATAGGGAGGCATCAGGCTAAACATCCGGACTGCTGTTATAGGGGGGCTGCAGACGACACATCCAGACTGCTGTTATAGGGGGCTCCAAACTGCACATCCAGACTGCTGTTATAGGGGGCTCCAGACTACACATCCAGACTGCTCTTATAGGGGACTCCAGACTACACATCCAGACTGCTCTTATAGGGGGCTCCAGACTATACATCCAGACTGCTACTATAGGGGGGCTCCCGACTACACATCCAAACTGCTGTTATAGGGGGCCCCAGACAACACATCCAGACTGCCGTTATAGTGGGCTCAAGACTACACATCCAGACTGCTGTTATAGGGAGGCATCAGGCTAAACATCCGGACTGCTGTTATAGGGGGCTCCAGACGACACATCCAGACTGCTGTTATAGGGGGCTCCAAACTGCACATCCAGACTGCTGTTATAGGGGGCTCCAGACTACACATCCAGACTGCTCTTATAGGGGACTCCAGACTACACATCCAGACTGCTCTTATAGGGGGCTCCAGACTATACATCCAGACTGCTACTATAGGGGGCTACAGACTACACATCCATACTGCTGTTATAGGGGGGCTCCAGACTACACATCCAGACTGCTGTTATAGGGGGGCTCCAAAGTACACATCCAGACTGCTGTTATAGGGGGGCTCCAGAGTACACATCCAGACTGCTGTTATAGGGGGGCTCCAGACTACACATCCAGACTGCTGTTATAGGGGGGCTCCAGACTGCTGTTATAGGGGGCTCCAGACTACACATCCAGACTGCTGTTATAGGGGAGCTCCAGACTACATATCCAGACTGCTGTTTTAGGGGGGCTCCAGACTGCTGTTATAGGGGGCTCCAGACTACACATCCAGACTGCTGTTATAGGGGGGCTCCAGACTACATATCCAGACTGCTGTAATAGGGGGGCTCCAGACTACGCATCCAGACTGCTGTTATAGGGGGGCTCCAGACTAAACATCCAGACTGCTGTTATAGGGGGCTCCAGACTACACATCCAGACTGCAGTTATAGGGGGCTCCAGACTACATATCCAGACTGCTGTAATAGGGGGGCTCCAGACTACGCATCCAGACTGCTGTTATAGAGGACTCTAGACTACACATCCAGACTGCTGTTATAGGGGGGCTCCAGACTATACATACAGGCTGCAAATATATGGGGGCTCCAGACTATACATCCAGACTGCTGTTATAGGGGGCTCCAGACTACACATCCAGACTGCTGTTATAGGGGGGCTGCAGACTATACATCCAGACTGCTGTTATAGGGGGGCTGCAGACTATACATCCAGACTGCTGTTATAGGGGGGCTCCAGACTATACATACAGGCTGCTGTTATATGGGGGCTCCAGACTATACATCCAGATTGCTGTTATAGGGGGGCTCCCGACTACACATCCAGACTGCTGTTATAGGGGGGCTGCAGACTATACATCCAGACTGCTGTTATAGGGGGGCTGCAGACTATACATCCAGACTGCTGTTATAGGGGGCTCCAGACTATACATCCAGACTGCTACTTTAGGGGGCTCCAGACTACACATCCAGACTGCTGTTATAGGGGGGCTGCAGACTATACATCCAGACTGCTGTTATAGGGGGCTCCAGACTACACATCCAGACTGCTGTTATAGGGGGGCTCCAGACTACACATCCAGACTGCTGTTTTAGGGGGGCTCCAGACTGCTGTTATAGGGGGCTCCAGACTACACATCCAGACTGCTGTTATAGGGGAGCTCCAGACTACACATCCAAACTGCTGTTATAGGGGGGCTCCAGACTACACATCCAGACTGCTGTTATAGGGGGGCTCCAGACTACATATCCAGACTGCTGTAATAGGGGGACTCCAGACTACGCATCTGTAGCACCCTGAGGATTCGGCTGCTACAGGGGTATTGCACCTCAACCCAGAGGTGTGATATTCCACTCCCGGGTAAGGATGGAGTGTGGAACTGAGCTAGTAGGCTGCATGCACTACACACATCCCATTTCCGAGGAACAGACCGATGGTACTCCCACTAAAGAAATGTGCAGGTACGACAGTGTCTGTTCCTGGCTGGAGTGGGAGGGGGGTGGAACATCCCAGTAGTGTAGGGGCAGATAGGGGGAGCAGCCTGGGTAAAGTTAGGAGCTCATTGGGTGCTGGTCACCTGAGCTCACACATAGAGGGAGTATTTAAGGTGGGCACCATCTTAGATCAGAGTCAGTCAGCCACAGTCAGTCAGTCAGACAGTCTGTCTGAGAACCTGAGAAGCAGAGCAGAGGAGAAGAGAGAGAGACCCAGAGGCGCAGAGGGGACCCAAAGAGCCCATAAGAGAGCTAATAGGGTGAAGGGTCGGCAACAGGGTACCGGATCCCAAGCTGGCAGAGGCTACAGCACACCTTAGCCAGGAACCGGAGGTCGTGGGCAGGATCTGCCACGATCACCCACTAAATCCACCCGGAAGGCAGACCAAGAATAGGGTCAGGGAGCCCAGAGGAGGCTTGACCAACAAGAGGCCCGAGGGAGCCGGACTTAGGTGGATCCCTGGTGGGAACGGCCAGAAGAAGGGAGAGACAGAAAGGAGCTCAGGACCACACTCCGGAGTTGCCTGGGAGTTGACCGAGTCCAGGACCTGGTGGACGCAGCACGGCTTGGGTGGTCACTGCTGTACACAGTGACCCGAGCAACACCAGTAAGTAAAACCCTGGAACTGCATTTTATGCCTCTGAGTCTCCTTGCTGCACCTTCACAACCACCATCCTCCACGGCTGACCCCCTGAGGCTATACCCCTCCCGTTGGGGGTTATACTACCTAAGCTGCACTCACATCATCAGCCTCAGTGGACTCTGCTGCAGCGGCGGCCGTATTGACCGCAAATCAACGGGTGGCGTAGTCGACACAAAAGAACTCTAATAACATCTGTAGGACTGCCACACACTGAGTTTGACACCCTGGGCACGGACCGGGTCACAGCCACTCGGAGACTACAACCCCCATTTGATCCGGCTCCGGGTATCCCCTAAACAACACTGGCCCAGGGGGCGCGTCAACTTTGGCGTAGTCGGCAGGATCTCGTGCCCGCAACAACCGGGTACTGCGTGCCTGAAGAAAAGTTCACCGTTACCTTAAAAAGAAGTCTCCCGCCGGTTCCGGAGGGTCCCCGCCAACGGACCCCATCACAGGTCGTTTCCCGCCGGTTGTCCGCCATTTGCAGCTTTTTCCCGCCATCCATGGAGTTTCCCGCCACTGGGAGACGATTCCCGCCATTTCCAAAGATTTCCCGCCTTGGAAGAGCGGACGCCATTATGGGCGTGCCAGAGGGTGGCAAGAGGTCACCTCCCATCGTGGGCCAGGTCGAAGAATGGCGCCAAAAGCGGAAACCGCGCCCACCAACAGAGACTGTGATGCTGGAAGTGTCCATCAGCGTAAGAGAACTGCCCCTGGAACTGACAATCACAAAGTTGCCCCGGGACCACCCTCAATGTGGGCGGAGACAGAACAAGAGAACAAAGATGGGTGTCGCCTGGAGCAGTCTGGAGAGAGCGCACCCGGAGACAAGACGTCTGGAAGAGAGTCCAGAGAGAGCCTACCCGGAGATGGAGGGAGAGTCAGGCAGCACCGACCCAGTGGTCAGGAGCCTGTTGCAGGTCGCCACTCCAGAAGGCCTGCTGGAGATCCTAGCACAGCTCCCCCGAGACCGGGAGTGTGCACAGACCGCGTTGGAGGGCCTCGCACGGAGGATGGCCCGAGTGCAGCGGGAGACGTTGGCGGAGTGGAGCCGAGAGATGGCCCAGCAGGCTGGAACCCGCCAGCGAAGCACGCCACCTGAGACGAGGAGACAGACCGCCTCTGAGGATGGCGCAGGAGGAATGAAGGCAGGAGACGGCGCCGAGAAGGGAGCTGAACGGACGGAGGCAGGTAAAGGGGACGTCTCTACCCCGAGCCGGGAAACCGCGTGCCTGCCCCAGCTCCCCGTCGCAGAGCCCGAAATTCCCCCTGCCGTGCCCGTCGCTGCATCGTCACCGCCGCCGACTAGGCCTCAACCGGAAACCGCGGCCGCGACCCCTGTGACGTCACACGCCTCGACCTCGAGCGTGGCCAAGCAGGAAATACCACCGGCCTGGTCGCAAGGCCTAGTACCTCCGGGCGCCGCAATACCAACAGCGCCCCCTACCTCCGCGAAGCCACCGGCCTGGCCGCAGGGCCGAGTAACCACGGGCGCCGCCGTTCTTACGGTGCCCTTTGCCTTTAGGGTGCCCCAAGCCTGGTCGCAAGGCCTGGTCGACCCGGGCGCCGCTACCATCAACGCGCCCTCAACATCTAGAGTGCCGCACCTGGGTGAGGACCTGTTCGCCCAGCATACGTGCCCGGATGGGCAGCCCTTCATATGGCCACCGGAGTTTCACCATCCCCGACTCCGGAAAGAAAGACCCCTAGATGAGCCCCTGATTCCGGTTCCGAAGCCCGTCAGGAGGACCCAGCCCCCGCTAGAGGAGGCACAGTTTGAGTGGGACCCCACCGGAGAAGACCTCATGGGGTTCACTCAGGAGACTCGGGCGGCCGCAGCGGAGCGTGCAGAGTGCTGCCGCCAGCAGCTCGAGGTCTTCGAGAGGGAGCGGAGAGAGAGGCGGGTCCGGAAACAGCAAGCGCCGATAAGGAGCGCGGAGCAGAAGAGCCGGACCAGGAGGAAACCCCGTGCAGCTCATGGTCCCCGTGCCACCGGGACTGTGATAAAATTCAACATGCAGCATGGGTGGGGCTTCATTAGAGACCATCATACCCCCGGCCACGTCTTTGTGACCCGCAGAGACGTAGAAAGCCATCTGCCGGAGGGACACAGAGGTCGTGACCTGTACGTAGGGGACGAGGTCACCTTCACCCGGCACAAGTGTGCCAAAGGACCCTACGCCCTCCATGTGCATCGCCTGACGGAGGAGGAGCTGCGGTGTGAGGAGGAGCAAGAGGACCCGGACGGGTCTGAAACTGAAACCAACCAACAAGAAAGAGCAGGAGGACGCCGTCGTTGAAGTACGGTAGAGAGAGACTGTACATAGTTACCCGTCAGGGTATAAGAACTGTTGTAGTTAAAATATAGTCCCCGTTGGGACCAGCCAATTGAACTGAAACCCGTGTGTCCCTATTCCCACTGACCGAGGACTGAGAGCGGTCATTCCTCCCTAATACCTGGCCGAGGACTGAGAGCGGCCATATTTCCCTTGTATATAGTTGCGCTTCCTAAAGCGCCCCCTACCGGTTTTATAGGGAACTGTTTTATTCCAAGAGAGACTGTCGCACTTTACCCGGTCACAAGTTGCACCGTGACCGGAGGAACCAGAAACAAGAATGTTATATATGAAAAGTTTATTGCTGATGATATCTATATGATGTTTTCTATGTTTATGTTTATGAAAAAAATTGTATGTTTTGGATGTTTATATTTTACAGCCCGAGGACGTGCTGTGATTTACCAGGGGGGAATGTAGCACCCTGAGGATTCGGCTGCTACAGGGGTATTGCACCTCAACCCAGAGGTGTGATATTCCACTCCCGGGTAAGGATGGAGTGTGGAACTGAGCTAGTAGGCTGCATGCACTACACACATCCCATTTCCGAGGAACAGACCGATGGTACTCCCACTAGAGAAATGTGCAGGTACGACAGTGTCTGTTCCTGGCTGGAGTGGGAGGGGGGTGGAACATCCCAGTAGTGTAGGGGCAGATAGGGGGAGCAGCCTGGGTAAAGTTAGGAGCTCATTGGGTGCTGGTCACCTGAGCTCACACATAGAGGGAGTATTTAAGGTGGGCACCATCTTAGATCAGAGTCAGTCAGCCACAGTCAGTCAGTCAGACAGTCTGTCTGAGAACCTGAGAAGCAGAGCAGAGGAGAAGAGAGAGAGACCCAGAGGCGCAGAGGGGACCCCAAGAGCCCATAAGAGAGCTAATAGGGTGAAGGGTCGGCAACAGGGTACAGGATCCCAAGCTGGCAGAGGCTACAGCACACCTTAGCCAGGAACCGGAGGTCGTGGGCAGGATCTGCCACGATCACCCACTAAATCCACCCGGAAGGCAGACCAAGAATAGGGTCAGGGAGCCCAGAGGAGGCTTGACCAACAAGAGGCCCGAGGGAGCCGGACTTAGGTGGATCCCTGGTGGGAACGGCCAGAAGAAGGGAGAGACAGAAAGAAGCTCAGGACCACACTCCGGAGTTGCCTGGGAGTTGACCGAGTCCAGGACCTGGTGGACGCAGCACGGCTTGGGTGGTCACTGCTGTACACAGTGACCCGAGCAACACCAGTAAGTAAAACCCTGGAACTGCATTTTATGCCTCTGAGTCTCCTTGCTACACCTTCACAACCACCATCCTCCACGGCTGACCCCCTGAGGCTATACCCCTCCCGTTGGGGGTTATACTACCTAAGCTGCACTCACATCATCAGCCTCAGTGGACTCTGCTGCAGCGGCGGCCGTATTGACCGCAAATCAACGGGTGGCGTAGTCGACACAAAAGAACTCTAATAACATCTGTAGGACTGCCACACACTGAGTTTGACACCCTGGGCACGGACCGGGTCACAGCCACTCGGAGACTACAACCCCCATTTGATCCAGCTCCGGGTATCCCCTAAACAACACTGGCCCAGGGGGCGCGTCACATCCAGACTGCTGTTATAGGGGGGCTCCAGACTACACATCCAGACTGCTGTTATAGGGGGGGCTCCAGACTACACATCCAGACTGCTGTTATAGAGGGCTCCAGACTACACATCCAGACTGCTGTTATAGGGGGCTCCAGACTACACATCCAGACTGCTGTTATAGGGGGGCTCCAGAGTACACATCCAGACTGCTGTTATAGGGGGGCTCCAGACTACACATCCAGACTGCTGTTATAGGGGGGCTCCAGACTACACATCCAGACTGCTGTTTTAGGGGGGCTCCAGACTGCTGTTTTAGGGGGCTCCAGACTACACATCCAGACTGCTGTAATAGGGGGCTCCAGACTACACATCCAGACTGCTGTTTTAGGGGGCTCCAGACTACACATCCAGACTGCTGTTTTAGGGGGGCTCCAGACTGCTGTTATAGGGGGGCTCCAGACTACATATCCAGACTGCTGTAATAGGGGGCTCCAGACTACACATCCAGACTGCTGTTATAGGGGGGCTCCAGACTACATATCCAGACTGCTGTAATAGGGGGCTCCAGACTACGCATCCAGACTGCTGTTATAGGGGGGCTGCAGACTATACATCCAGACTGCTGTTATAGGGGGACTCCAGACTATACATCCAGACTGCTGTTATAGGGGGGCTCCAGACTATACATACAGGCTGCTGTTATATGGGGGCTCCAGACTATACATCCAGACTGCTGTTATAGGGGGCTCCAGACTACACACCCAGACTGCTGTTATAGGGGGGCTCCAGACTACACATCCAGACTGCTGTTATAGGGGGACTCCAGACTATACATCCAGACTACTGTTATAGGGGGTATCCAGACTACACATCCAGACTGCTGTTATATGGGGGCTCCAGACTATACATCCAGGCTGCTGTTATAGGGGGCTCCAGACTGCTGTTATAGGGGGCTCCAGACTACACATCCAGACTGCTGTTATAGGGGGCTCCAGACTACACATCCAGACTGCTGTTATAGGGGGCTCCCGACTACACATCCAGACTGCTGTTATAGGGGGGCTGCAGACTATACATCCAGACTGCTGTTATAGGGGGGCTGCAGACTATACATCCAGACTGCTGTTATAGGGGGGCTGCAGATTATACATCCAGACTGCTGTTATAGGGGGACTCCAGACTATACATCCAGACTGCTGTTATAGGGGGGCTCCAGACTATACATACAGGCTGCTGTTATATGGGGGCTCCAGACTATACATCCAGACTGCTGTTATAGGGGGCTCCAGACTACATATCCAGACTGCTGTAATAGGGGAGCTCCAGACTACGCATCCAGACTGTTGTTATAGGGGGGCTCCAGACTACACATCCAGACTGCTGTTATAGGGGGCTCCAGACTACACATCCAGACTGCTGTTATAGGGGGCTCCAGACTACATATCCAAACTGCTGTAATAGGGGGGCTCCAGACTACGCATCCAGACTGCTGTTATAGAGGACTCCAGACTACACATCCAGACTGCTGTTATAGGGGGGCTGCAGACTATACATCCAGACTGCAGTTATAGGGGGGCTCCAGACTATACATACAGGCTGCTGTTATATGGGGGCTCCAGACTATACATCCAGATTGCTGTTATAGGGGGGCTCCCGACTACACATCCAGACTGCTGTTATAGGGGGGCTGCAGACTATACATCCAGACTGCTGTTATAGGGGGGCTGCAGACTATACATCCAGACTGCTGTTATAGGGGGCTCCAGACTATACATCCAGACTGCTACTTTAGGGGGCTCCAGACTACACATCCAAACTGCTGTTATAGGGGGGCTACAGACTACACATCCATACTGCTGTTATAGGGGGGCTCCAGACTACACATCCAGACTGCTGTTATAGGGGGCTCCAGACTACACATCAAAACTTCTGTTATAGTGGGCTCCAGACTACACATCCAGACTGCTGTTATAGGGGGGCTCCAGAGTACACATCCAGACTGCTGTTATAGGGGGGCTCCAGACTACACATCCAGACTGCTGTTATAGGGGGGCTCCAGACTACACATCCAGACTGCTGTTTTAGGGGGGCTCCAGACTGCTGTTTTAGGGGGCTCCAGACTACACATCCAGACTGCTGTTATAGGGGGGCTCCAGACTACACATCCAGACTGCTGTTATAGGGGGGCTCCAGACTACACATCCAGACTGCTGTAATAGGGGGACTCCAGACTACGCATCCAGACTGCTGTTATAGGGAGGCTCCAGACTACACATCCAGACTGCTGTTATAGGGGGCTCCAGACTACGCATCCAGACTGCTGTTATAAGGGGGCTCCAGACTACACATCCAGACTGCTATTATAGGGATCTCCAGACTACACATCCAGACTGCTGTTATAGGGGGGCTGCAGACTACATATCCAGACTGCTGTTATAGGGTTCTCCAGACTACACATCCAGACTGCTGTTATAGGGGGGATCCAGACTATACATCCAGATTGCTGTTATAGGGGGGCTCCCGACTACACATCAAAACTTCTGTTATAGTGGGCTCCAGACTACACATCCAGACTGCTGTTATAGGGGGGCTCCAGACTACACATCCAGACTGCTGTTATAGGGGGGCTCCAGACTACACATCCAGACTGCTGTTTTAGGGGGGCTCCAGACTGCTGTTTTAGGGGGCTCTAGACTACACATCCAGACTGCTGTTATAGGGGGGCTCCAGACTACACATCCAGACTGTTGTTATAGGGGGGCTCCAGACTACATATCCAGACTGCTGTAATAGGGGGACTCCAGACTACGCATCCAGACTGCTGTTATAAGGGGGCTCCAGACTACACATCCAGACTGCTATTATAGGGATCTCCAGACTACACATCCAGACTGCTGTTATAGGGGGGCTGCAGACTATACATCCAGACTGCAGTTATAGGGGGGCACCAGACTACACATCCAGACTGCTCTTATAGGGGGGCTGCAGACTATACATCCAGACTGCTGTTATAGGGGGGCTGCAGACTATACATCCAGACTGCTGTTATAGGGGGGCTGCAGACTATACATCCAAACTGCTGTTATAGGGGGACTCCAGACTATACATCCAGACTGCTGTTATAGGGGGGCTCCAGACTATACATACAGGCTGCTGTTATATGGGGGCTCCAGACTATACATCCAGACTGCTGTTATAGGGGGCTCCAGACTACACACCCAGACTGCTGTTATAGGGGGGCTCCAGACTATACATCCAGACTGCTGTTATAGGGGGACCCCAGACTATACATCCAGACTACTGTTATAGGGGGTATCCAGACTACACATCCAGACTGCTGTTATAGGGGGACTCCAGACTATACATCCAGACTACTGTTATAGGGGGTATCCAGACTACACATCCAGACTGCTGTTATATGGGGGCTCCAGACTATACATCCAGGCTGCTGTTATAGGGGGCTCCAGACTCCTGTTATAGGGGGCTCCAGACTACACATCCAGACTGCTGTTATAGGGGGGCTCCAGACTACACATCCAGACTGCTGTTATAGAGGGGCTCCAGACTATACGTACAGGCTGCTGTTATATGGGGGCTCCAGACTATACATCCAGGCTGCTGTTATAGGGGGGCTCCAGACTACACATCCAGACTGCTGTTATAAGGGGGCTCCAGACTACACATCCAGACTGCTGTTATAGGGGGCTCCAGACTACACATCCAGACTGCTGTTATAGGGGGCTTCAGACTGCTGTTATAGGGGGCTCCAGTCTACACATCCAGACTGCTGTAATAGGGGGGCACCAGACTACGCATACAGACTGCTGTTATAGGGGGGCTCCAGAATGCACATCCAGACTGCTGTTATAGGGGGGCTCCAGACTACACATCCAGACTGCTGTTATAGGGGGCTCCAGACTACACATCCAGACTGCTGTTATAGGGGGCTCCAGACTGCTGTTATAGGGGGCTCCAGACTACACATCCAGACTGCTGTAATAGGGGGCACCAGACTACACATCCAGACTGCTGTTATAGGCAGGCTCCAGACTACACATCCAGACTGCTGTTATAGGGGGGCTCCAGACTACATATCCAGACTGCTGTTATAGGGGGGCTCCAGACTACATATCCAGGCTGCTGTTATAGGGGGGCTCCAGACTACACATCCAGACTGCTGTTATAGGGGGGCTCCAGACTACATATCCAGACTGCTGTTATAGGGGGGCTCCAGACTACATATCCAGACTGCTGTTATAGGGGGGCTCCAGACTACATATCCAGACTGCTGTTATAGGGGGGCTCCAGACTACATATCCAGACTGCTGTTATAGGGGGCTCCAGACTGCACATCCAGACTGCTGTTATAGGGGGCTCCAGACTACACATCCAGACTGCTGTTATAGGGGGCTCCAGACTGCTGTTATAGGGGGCTCCAGACTACACATCCAGACTGCTGTTATAGGGGGGCTCCAGACTATACATCCAGACTGCTGTTATAGCGGGCTCCAGACTATACATCCAGACTGCTGTTATAGGGGGCTCCAGACTACACATCCAGACTGCTGTTATAGGGGGGCTCCAGACTACACATCCAGACTGCTGTTATAGGGGGCTCCAGACTACACATCCAGACTGCTGTTATAGGGGGGCTCCAGACTATACATCCAGACTGCTGTTATAGGGGGCTCCAGACTATACATCCAGACTGCTGTTATAGGGGGCTCCAGACTATACATCCAGACTGCTGTTATAGGGGGACTCCAGACTATACATACAGGCTGCTGTTATATGGGGGCTCCAGACTATACATACAGGCTGCTATTATATAGGGGGCTCCAGACTATGCATTCAGACTGCTGTTATATGGGGGCTCCAGACTACATATCCAGACTGCTGTTATAGGGGTCCCCAGACTACACATCCAGAATGCTGTTATAGGGGGCTCCAGACTATAAATCCAGACTGCTGTTATAAGGGGGCTCCAGACTACACATCCAGACTGCTGTTATAGGGGGCTCCAGACTACACATCCAGAATGCTGTTATAGGGGGCTCCAGACTACACATCCAGACTGCTGTTTTAGGGGGCTCCAGACTACACATCCAGACTGCTGTTATAGGGGGCTACAGACTACACATCCAAACTGCTGTTATAGGGGGGCTCCAGACTATACATCCAGACTGCTGTTTTAGGGGGCTCCAGACTACACATCCAGACTGCTGTTATAGGGGGCTCCAGACTACACATCCAGACTGCTGTTATAGGGGGGCTCCAGACTATACATCCAGACTGCTGTTATAGGGGGCTCCAGACTATACATCCAGAATGCTGTTATAGGGGGCTCCAGACTATACATCCAGACTGCTGTTATAGGGGGACTCCAGACTATACATACAGGCTGCTGTTATATGGGGGCTCCAGACTATACATACAGGCTGCTATTATATAGGGGGCTCCAGACTATGCATTCAGACTGCTGTTATATGGGGGCTCCAGACTACATATCCAGACTGCTGTTATAGGGGTCCCCAGACTACACATCCAGAATGCTGTTATAGGGGGCTCCAGACTATAAATCCAGACTGCTGTTATAAGGGGGCTCCAGACTACACATCCAGACTGCTGTTATAGGGGGCTCCAGACTACACATCCAGAATGCTGTTATAGGGGGCTCCAGACTACACATCCAGACTGCTGTTTTAGGGGGCTCCAGACTACACATCCAAACTGCTGTTATAGGGGCTCCAGACTACACATCCAAACTGCTGTAATAGGGGGGCACCAGACTACGCATCCAGACTGCTGTTATAGGGGGGCTCCAGACTGCACATCCAGACTGCTGTTATAGGGGGCTCCAGACTACACATCCAGACTGGTGTTATAGGGGGCTCCAGACTACACATCCAGACTGGTGTTATAGGGGGCACCAGACTACGCATCCAGACTGGTGTTATAGGGGGCTCCAGACTACACATCCAGACTGCTGTTATAGGGGGCTCCAGACTACACATCCAGACTGCTGTTATAGGGGGCTCCAGACTACACATTCAGACTGCTGTTATAGGGGGGGCTCCAGACTGCACATCCAGACTGCTGTTATAGGGGGCTCCAGACTACACATCCAGACTGCTGTTATAGGGGGGGCTCCAGACTACACATCCAGACTGCTGTTATAGAGGGCTCCAGACTACACATCCAGACTGCTGTTATAGGGGGCTCCAGACTACACATCCAGACTGCTGTTATAGGGGGCTCCAGACTACACATCCAGACTGCTGTTATAGGGGGCTCCAGACTATACGTACAGGCTGCTGTTATAGAGGGCTCCAGACTACACATCCAGACTGCTGTTATAGGGGGGCTCCAGACTACATATCCAGGCTGCTGTTATAGGGGGGCTCCAGACTGCACATCCAGACTGCTGTTATAGGGGGCTCCAGACTACACATCCAGACTGCTGTTATAGGGGGCTCCAGACTACACATCCAGACTGCTGTTATAGGGGGCTCCAGACTACACATCCAGACTGCTGTTATAGGGGGGCTCCAGACTATACATCCAGACTGCTGTTATAGGGGGCTCCAGACTATACATCCAGACTGCTGTTATAGGGGGCTCCAGACTACACATCCAGACTGCTGTTATAGGGGGGCTCCAGACTACACACCCAGACTGCTGTTATAGGGGGCTCCAGACTACACATCCAGACTGCTGTTATAGGGGGGCTCCAGACTATACATCCAGACTGCTGTTATAGGGGGCTCCAGACTATACATCCAGACTGCTGTTATAGGGGGCTCCAGACTATACATCCAGACTGCTGTTATAGGGGGACTCCAGACTATACATACAGGCTGCTGTTATATGGGGGCTCCAGACTATACATACAGGCTGCTATTATATAGGGGGCTCCAGACTATGCATTCAGACTGCTGTTATATGGGGGCTCCAGACTACATATCCAGACTGCTGTTATAGGGGTCCCCAGACTACACATCCAGACTGCTGTTATAGGGGGGCTCCAGACTACACATCCAGACTGCTGTTATAGTGGGCTCCAGACTACACATCCAGAATGCTGTTATAGGGGGCTCCAGACTACACATCCAGACTGATGTTATAGGGGGCTCCAGACTACACATCCAGACTGCTGTTATAAAGGGGCTCCAGATTACACATCCAGAATTCTGTTATAGGGGGCTCCAGACTATACATCCAGACTGCTGTTATAGGGGGGCTCCAGACTACACTTCCAGACTGCTGTTATAGGGGGCTCCAGACTACACATCCAGAATGCTGTTATAGGGGGCTCCAGACTATACGTCCAGACTGCTGTTATAGGGGGGCTCCAGACTACACATCCAGAATGCTGTTATAGGGGGCTCCAGACTATACATCCAGACTGCTGTTATAGGGGGGCTCCAGACTACACATCCAGACTGCTGTAATAGGAGGGCTCCAGACTACACATCCAGACTGCTGTAATAGGGGGGCTCCAGACTACACATCCAGAATGCTGTAATAGAATCATAGAATCATAGAATGGTAGAGTTGGAAGGGACCTCCTGGGTCATCTGGTCCAACCCCCTGCTCAAAGCAGGATTCACTAGATCATCTCAGACAGATGTCTGTCCAGCCTCTGTTTGAAGACGTCCATTGAAGGGGAACTCACCACCTCTCGTGGCAGCCTGTTCCACTCATTAATCACCCTAACTGTCAAAAAGTTTTTTCTAATATCTAATCTGTGTCTCCTCCCATTTAGTTTCATCCCATTGCTTCTAGTCTTTCCTTGTGCAAATGAGAATAAAGATGATCCTTCTACAATGTGACAGCCCTTGACATATTTGTAGACAGCTATTAAGTCTCCTCTCAGTCTTCTTTTTTGCAAGCTAAACATTCCCAAATCCTACAACCGTTCCTCATAGGACATGGTTTGCAGACCAGTCACCATTCTGGTCGCTCTTCTCTGAACTTGCTCCAGTTTGTCGATGTCTTTTTTAAAATGTGGTGCCCAAAACTGTACACAGTATTCCAGATGAGGTCTGACCAAAGAGGAGTAAAGACCGATAATGACTTCACGTGATCTAGACTGTATGCTTCTGTTAATACATCCCAGAATTGTATTTGCCTTTTTTGCTGCTGCATCACACTGTTGACTCATGTTCAGTCTATGATCTATTAGTATACCTAAGTCTTTTTCACATGTACTGTTGCTTAGCTCTATTCCTCCCATTCTGTATATGCTTTTTTCATTTTTATTGCCCAGATGTAGTACTTTGCATTTTTCCCGGTTAAAAACCATTCTGTTGGTTGCTGCCCACTGCTCCAGTTTATTTAGGTCTTTTTGAATCCTCTCTCTCTCTTCTCTAGTATTAGCTATCCCTCCTAGCTTTGTGTCATCAGCAAATTTAATCAGTTTACCCTCAATTCCTTCATCTAAATCATTGATAAAGATGTTGAACAATACAGGTCCCAGGACGGAGCCCTGTGGTACCCCACTTGAGACATTCATCCAGCTGGATGTGAAGCCATTTACAACCACCCTTTGAGTCCGATCACTAAGCCAGTTATGAATCCACCTAACAGTTGCCTGGTCCATTGCATACTTGGTCATTTTTTCAATAAGGATGATGTGAGATACTTTGTCAAATGCTTTGCTGAAGTCAAGATATACTATATCTACAGCATTTCCCTGATCCACCCAGTCAGTGATTCTGTCATAGAAGGAAATTAAGTTAGTCTGACATGACTTGTTAGTTACAAACCCATGCTGACTCTGGTTAATCACTTCATTCTTATCCATGTACTTACATACATGTTGTTTAATAATTTGTTCAAAGATCTTTCCTGGTATAGAAGTCAGACTCACCGGCCTATAGTTCCCTGGGTCCACCTTCTTCCCCTTTTTGAAGATAGGAACAACATTTGCTCTTCTCCAGTCTTCTGGGACTTCTCCTGTTCTCCAAGAATTTTCAAAGATTATGGAGAGTGGTTCTAAAATTTCTTCTACAATCTCCTTCAGTACTCTGGGGTGTAATTCATCTGGACCTGGAGACTTGAACTCATTTATGTTAGCTAAATATTCCCTCACAATCTTTCTGTTTACTGATAACTTGGATTCCTCTATTCCTTTAAAAGGACAGTGAAGATCAGTTGATGTTACATTTTCTTTCTGAGAGAAAACAGATGCAAAATAGGAATTAAAAAGTTCGGCCTTCTCAACATCCTCTCTTACCATTTCTCCATTTTCATCCTGTAAAAATCCTATAGCATCTTTGACTTTTCTTTTACTTTTGACATACCCCCAAAATCCTTTTTTATTGCTTTTGACATCTCTTGCAAGCCTTAATTCATTGTCAGCTTTAGCTAACCTGATACGTGCCCTGCAGGATCTGCAGACTGCATTATAATCTTCTTTAGATATGCCTCCCTCTTTCCATTTAATAAACATTTCTTTCTTTCTTTTTAGCATGTGTTTAAGTTCTGTGTTCATCCATCCTGGTTTCCTTAAATGCTTCCCATTCTTCCTACTTTTCGGGATTGTTAACGATTGTGCTTTGAGAATCTCATTTTTAAAAATTTCCCATCCTTCCTGGACATTTTTGTCCTTAAGGACATCCAGCCATTGGATCCCTCCTATTCTCTTTCTGAGTCTCTTAAAATCTGCCTTTCTAAAATCTAACCTTGAAGTTTGAGTCTTCACATGTCTTCCTCCTCTAGTTATCCAAAATTCTATAATAGCATGATCGCTGCCTAGGGGGTTCCAGACTACACATCCAGACTGCTGTTATAGGGGAGCTCCAGACTACTCATCCAAACTGCTGTTATGGGGGGGCTCCAGACTACACATCCAGACTGTTGTTATAGGGGGGCTCCAGACTACATATCCAGACTGCTGTAATAGGGGGACTCCAGACTACGCATCCAGACTGCTGTTATAGGGGGCTCCAGACTACGCATCCAGACTGCTGTTATAAGGGGGCTCCAGACTACACATCCAGACTGCTATTATAGGGATCTCCAGACTACACATCCAGACTGCTGTTATAGGGGGGCTGCAGACTATACATCCAGACTGCAGTTATAGGGGGGCACCAGACTACACATCCAGACTGCTCTTATAGGGGGGCTGCAGACTATACATCCAGACTGCTGTTATAGGGGGGCTGCAGACTATACATCCAGACTGCTGTTATAGGGGGGCTGCAGACTATACATCCAGACTGCTGTTATAGGGGGACTCCAGACTATACATCCAGACTGCTGTTATAGGGGGGCTCCAGACTATACATACAGGCTGCTGTTATATGGGGGCTCCAGACTATACATCCAGACTGCTGTTATAGGGGGCTCCAGACTACACACCCAGACTGCTGTTATAGGGGGGCTCCAGACTATACATCCAGACTGCTGTTATAGGGGGACTCCAGACTATACATCCAGACTACTGTTATAGGGGGTATCCAGACTACACATCCAGACTGCTGTTATAGGGGAACTCCAGACTATACATCCAGACTACTGTTATAGGGGGTATCCAGACTACACATCCAGACTGCTGTTATATGGGGGCTCCAGACTATACATCCAGGCTGCTGTTATAGGGGGCTCCAGACTCCTGTTATAGGGGGCTCCAGACTACACATCCAGACTGCTGTTATAGGGGGGCTCCAGACTACACATCCAGACTGCTGTTATAGAGGGGCTCCAGACTATACGTACAGGCTGCTGTTATATGGGGGCTCCAGACTATACATCCAGGCTGCTGTTATAGGGGGGCTCCAGACTACACATCCAGACTGCTGTTATAAGGGGGCTCCAGACTACACATCCAGACTGCTGTTATAGGGGGCTCCAGACTACACATCCAGACTGCTGTTATAGGGGGCTTCAGACTGCTGTTATAGGGGGCTCCAGACTACACATCCAGACTGCTGTAATAGGGGGGCACCAGACTACGCATACAGACTGCTGTTATAGGGGGGCTCCAGAATGCACATCCAGACTGCTGTTATAGGGGGGCTCCAGACTACACATCCAGACTGCTGTTATAGGGGGCTCCAGACTACACATCCAGACTGCTGTTATAGGGGGCTCCAGACTGCTGTTATAGGGGGCTCCAGACTACACATCCAGACTGCTGTAATAGGGGGGCACCAGACTACACATCCAGACTGCTGTTATATGCAGGCTCCAGACTACACATCCAGACTGCTGTTATAGGGGGGCTCCAGACTACATATCCAGGCTGCTGTTATAGGGGGGCTCCAGACTGTACATCCAGACTGCTGTTATAGGGGGCTCCAGACTACACATCCAGACTGCTGTTATAGGGGGCTCCAGACTACACATCCAGACTGCTGTTATAGGGGGCTCCAGACTACACATCCAGACTGCTGTTATAGGGGGGCTCCAGACTATACATCCAGACTGCTGTTATAGGGGGCTCCAGACTATACATCCAGACTGCTGTTATAGGGGGCTCCAGACTACACATCCAGACTGCTGTTATAGGGGGGCTCCAGACTACACATCCAGACTGCTGTTATAGGGGGCTCCAGACTACACATCCAGACTGCTGTTATAGGGGGGCTCCAGACTATACATCCAGACTGCTGTTATAGGGGGCTCCAGACTATACATCCAGACTGCTGTTATAGGGGGCTCCAGACTATACATCCAGACTGCTGTTATAGGGGGACTCCAGACTATACATACAGGCTGCTGTTATATGGGGGCTCCAGACTATACATACAGGCTGCTATTATATAGGGGGCTCCAGACTATGCATTCAGACTGCTGTTATATGGGGGCTCCAGACTACATATCCAGACTGCTGTTATAGGGGTCCCCAGACTACACATCCAGAATGCTGTTATAGGGGGCTCCAGACTATACATCCAGACTGCTGTTATAAGGGGGCTCCAGACTACACATCCAGACTGCTGTTATAGGGGGCTCCAGACTACACATCCAGAATGCTGTTATAGGGGGCTCCAGACTACACATCCAGACTGCTGTTATAGGGGGCTCCAGACTACACATCCAGACTGCTGTTATAAAGGGGCTCCAGACTACACATCCAGTCTGCTGTTTTAGGGGGCTCCAGACTACACATCCAGACTGCTGTTATAGGGGGCTACAGACTACACATCCAAACTGCTGTTATAGGGGCTCCAGACTACACATCCAAACTGCTGTAATAGGGGGGCACCAGACTACGCATCCAGACTGCTGTTATAGGGGGGCTCCAGACTGCACATCCAGACTGCTGTTATAGGGGGCTCCAGACTACACATCCAGACTGGTGTTATAGGGGGCTCCAGACTACACATCCAGACTGGTGTTATAGGGGGCACCAGACTACGCATCCAGACTGGTGTTATAGGGGGCTCCAGACTACACATCCAGACTGCTGTTATAGGGGGCTCCAGACTACACATCCAGACTGCTGTTATAGGGGGCTCCAGACTACACATTCAGACTGCTGTTATAGGGGGGGCTCCAGACTGCACATCCAGACTGCTGTTATAGGGGGCTCCAGACTACACATCCAGACTGCTGTTATAGGGGGGGCTCCAGACTACACATCCAGACTGCTGTTATAGAGGGCTCCAGACTACACATCCAGACTGCTGTTATAGGGGGCTCCAGACTACACATCCAGACTGCTGTTATAGGGGGCTCCAGACTATACGTACAGGCTGCTGTTATAGAGGGCTCCAGACTACACATCCAGACTGCTGTTATAGGGGGGCTCCAGACTACATATCCAGGCTGCTGTTATAGGGGGGCTCCAGACTGCACATCCAGACTGCTGTTATAGGGGGCTCCAGACTACACATCCAGACTGCTGTTATAGGGGGCTCCAGACTACACATCCAGACTGCTGTTATAGGGGGGCTCCAGACTATACATCCAGACTGCTGTTATAGGGGGCTCCAGACTATACATCCAGACTGCTGTTATAGGGGGCTCCAGACTACACATCCAGACTGCTGTTATAGGGGGGCTCCAGACTACACATCCAGACTGCTGTTATAGGGGGCTCCAGACTACACATCCAGACTGCTGTTATAGGGGGGCTCCAGACTATACATCCAGACTGCTGTTATAGGGGGCTCCAGACTATACATCCAGACTGCTGTTATAGGGGGCTCCAGACTATACATCCAGACTGCTGTTATAGGGGGACTCCAGACTATACATACAGGCTGCTGTTATATGGGGGCTCCAGACTATACATACAGGCTGCTATTATATAGGGGGCTCCAGACTATGCATTCAGACTGCTGTTATATGGGGGCTCCAGACTACATATCCAGACTGCTGTTATAGGGGTCCCCAGACTACACATCCAGACTGCTGTTATAGGGGGGCTCCAGACTACACATCCAGACTGCTGTTATAGGGGGCTCCAGACTACACATCCAGAATGCTGTTATAGGGGGCTCCAGACTACACATCCAGACTGCTGTTATAGGGGGCTCCAGACTACACATCCAGACTGCTGTTATAAAGGGGCTCCAGATTACACATCCAGAATTCTGTTATAGGGGGCTCCAGACTATACATCCAGACTGCTGTTATAGGGGGGCTCCAGACTACACATCCAGACTGCTGTTATAGGGGGCTCCAGACTACACATCCAGAATGCTGTTATAGGGGGCTCCAGACTATACATCCAGACTGCTGTTATAGGGGGGCTCCAGACTACACATCCAGAATGCTGTTATAGGGGGCTCTAGACTATACATCCAGACTGCTGTTATAGGGGGGCTCCAGACTACACATCCAGACTGCTGTAATAGGGGGGCACCAGACTACACATCCAGACTGCTGTAATAGGGGGGCTCCAGACTACACATCCAGAATGCTGTAATAGAATCATAGAATCATAGAATGGTAGAGTTGGAAGGGACCTCCTGGGTCATCTGGTCCAACCCCCTGCTCAAAGCAGGATTCACTAGATCATCTCAGACAGATGTCTGTCCAGCCTCTGTTTGAAGACGTCCATTGAAGGGGAACTCACCACCTCTCGTGGCAGCCTGTTCCACTCATTAATCACCCTAACTGTCAAAAAGTTTTTTCTAATATCTAATCTGTGTCTCCTCCCATTTAGTTTCATCCCATTGCTTCTAGTCTTTCCTTGTGCAAATGAGAATAAAGATGATCCTTCTACAATGTGACAGCCCTTGACATATTTGTAGACAGCTATTAAGTCTCCTCTCAGTCTTCTTTTTTGCAAGCTAAACATTCCCAAATCCTGCAACCGTTCCTCATAGGACATGGTTTGCAGACCAGTCACCATTCTGGTCGCTCTTCTCTGAACTTGCTCCAGTTTGTCGATGTCTTTTTTAAAATGTGGTGCCCAAAACTGGACACAGTATTCCAGATGAGGTCTGACCAAAGAGGAGTAAAGACCGATAATGACTTCACGTGATCTAGACTGTATGCTTCTGTTAATACATCCCAGAATTGTATTTGCCTTTTTTGCTGCTGCATCACACTGTTGACTCATGTTCAGTCTATGATCTATTAGTATACCTAAGTCTTTTTCACATGTACTGTTGCTTAGCTCTATTCCTCCCATTCTGTATATGCTTTTTTCATTTTTATTGCCCAGATGTAGTACTTTGCATTTTTCCCGGTTAAAAACCATTCTGTTGGTTGCTGCCCACTGCTCCAGTTTATTTAGGTCTTTTTGAATCCTCTCTCTCTCTTCTCTAGTATTAGCTATCCCTCCTAGCTTTGTGTCATCAGCAAATTTAATCAGTTTACCCTCAATTCCTTCATCTAAATCATTGATAAAGATGTTGAACAATACAGGTCCCAGGACGGAGCCCTGTGGTACCCCACTTGAGACATTCATCCAGCTGGATGTGAAGCCATTTACAACCACCCTTTGAGTCCGATCACTAAGCCAGTTATGAATCCACCTAACAGTTGCCTGGTCCATTGCATACTTGGTCATTTTTTCAATAAGGATGATGTGAGATACTTTGTCAAATGCTTTGCTGAAGTCAAGATATACTATATCTACAGCATTTCCCTGATCCACCCAGTCAGTGATTCTGTCATAGTAGGAAATTAAGTTAGTCTGACATGACTTGTTAGTTACAAACCCATGCTGACTCTGGTTAATCACTTCATTCTTATCCATGTACTTACATACATGTTGTTTAATAATTTGTTCAAAGATCTTTCCTGGTATAGAAGTCAGACTCACCGGCCTATAGTTCCCTGGGTCCACCTTCTTCCCCTTTTTGAAGATAGGAACAACATTTGCTCTTCTCCAGTCTTCTGGGACTTCTCCTGTTCTCCAAGAATTTTCAAAGATTATGGAGAGTGGTTCTAAAATTTCTTCTACAATCTCCTTCAGTACTCTGGGGTGTAATTCATCTGGACCTGGAGACTTGAACTCATTTATGTTAGCTAAATATTCCCTCACAATCTTTCTGTTTACTGATAACTTGGATTCCTCTATTCCTTTAAAAGGACAGTGAAGATCAGTTGATGTTACATTTTCTTTCTGAGAGAAAACAGATGCAAAATAGGAATTAAAAAGTTCGGCCTTCTCAACATCCTCTCTTACCATTTCTCCATTTTCATCCTGTAAAAATCCTATAGCATCTTTGACTTTTCTTTTACTTTTGACATACCCCCAAAATCCTTTTTTATTGCTTTTGACATCTCTTGCAAGCCTTAATTCATTGTCAGCTTTAGCTAACCTGATACGTGCCCTGCAGGATCTGCAGACTGCATTATAATCTTCTTTAGATATGCCTCCCTCTTTCCATTTAATAAACATTTCTTTCTTTCTTTTTAGCATGTGTTTAAGTTCTGTGTTCATCCATCCTGGTTTCCTTAAATGCTTCCCATTCTTCCTACTTTTCGGGATTGTTAACGATTGTGCTTTGAGAATCTCATTTTTAAAAATTTCCCATCCTTCCTGGACATTTTTGTCCTTAAGGACATCCAGCCATTGGATCCCTCCTATTCTCTTTCTGAGTCACTTAAAATCTGCCTTTCTAAAATCTAACCTTGAAGTTTGAGTCTTCACATGTCTTCCTCCTCTAGTTATCCAAAATTCTATAATAGCATGATCGCTGCCTAGGGGGTTCCAGACTACACATCCAGACTGCTGTTATAGGGGAGCTCCAGACTACTCATCCAAACTGCTGTTATAGGGGGGCTCCAGACTACACATCCAGACTGTTGTTATAGGGGGGCTCCAGACTACATATCCAGACTGCTGTAATAGGGGGACTCCAGACTACGCATCCAGACTGCTGTTATAGGGGGCTCCAGACCACGCATCCAGACTGCTGTTATAAGGGGGCTCCAGACTACACATCCAGACTGCTATTATAGGGATCTCCAGACTACACATCCAGACTGCTGTTATAGGGGGGCTGCAGACTATACATCCAGACTGCAGTTATAGGGGGGCACCAGACTACACATCCAGACTGCTCTTATAGGGGGGCTGCAGACTATACATCCAGACTGCTGTTATAGGGGGGCTGCAGACTATACATCCAGACTGCTGTTATAGGGGGCTGCAGACTATACATCCAGACTGCTGTTATAGGGGGACTCCAGACTATACATCCAGACTGCTGTTATAGGGGGGCTCCAGACTATACATACAGGCTGCTGTTATATGGGGGCTCCAGACTATACATCCAGACTGCTGTTATAGGGGGCTCCAGACTACACACCCAGACTGCTGTTATAGGGGGGCTCCAGACTATACATCCAGACTGCTGTTATAGGGGGACTCCAGACTATACATCCAGACTACTGTTATAGAGGGTATCCAGACTACACATCCAGACTGCTGTTATAGGGGGACTCCAGACTATACATCCAGACTACTGTTATAGGGGGTATCCAGACTACACATCCAGACTGCTGTTATATGGGGGCTCCAGACTATACATCCAGGCTGCTGTTATAGGGGGCTCCAGACTCCTGTTATAGGGGGCTCCAGACTACACATCCAGACTGCTGTTATAGGGGGGCTCCAGACTACACATCCAGACTGCTGTTATAGAGGGGCTCCAGACTATACGTACAGGCTGCTGTTATATGGGGGCTCCAGACTATACATCCAGGCTGCTGTTATAGGGGGGCTCCAGACTACACATCCAGACTGCTGTTATAAGGGGGCTCCAGACTACACATCCAGACTGCTGTTATAGGGGGCTTCAGACTACACATCCAGACTGCTGTTATAGGGGGCTTCAGACTGCTGTTATAGGGGGCTCCAGACTACACATCCAGACTGCTGTAATAGGGGGGCACCAGACTACGCATACAGACTGCTGTTATAGGGGGGCTCCAGAATGCACATCCAGACTGCTGTTATAGGGGGGCTCCAGACTACACATCCAGACTGCTGTTATAGGGGGCTCCAGACTACACATCCAGACTGCTGTTATAGGGGGCTCCAGACTGCTGTTATAGGGGGCTCCAGACTACACATCCAGACTGCTGTAATAGGGGGGCACCAGACTACACATCCAGACTGCTGTTATAGGGGGGCTCCAGACTACATATCCAGGCTGCTGTTATAGGGGGGCTCCAGACTGCACATCCAGACTGCTGTTATAGGGGGCTCCAGACTACACATCCCGACTGCTGTTATAGGGGGCTCCAGACTACACATCCAGACTGCTGTTATAGGGGGCTCCAGACTACACATCCAGACTGCTGTTATAGGGGGGCTCCAGACTATACATCCAGACTGCTGTTATAGGGGGCTCCAGACTATACATCCAGACTGCTGTTATAGAGGGCTCCAGACTACACATCCAGACTGCTGTTATAGGGGGGCTCCAGACTACACATCCGGACTGCTGTTATAGGGGGCTCCAGACTACACATCCAGACTGCTGTTATAGGGGGGCTCCAGACTATACATCCAGACTGCTGTTATAGGGGGCTCCAGACTATACATCCAGACTGCTGTTATAGGGGGCTCCAGACTATACATCCAGACTGCTGTTATAGGGGGACTCCAGACTATACATACAGGCTGCTGTTATATGGGGGCTCCAGACTATACATACAGGCTGCTATTATATAGGGGGCTCCAGACTATGCATTCAGACTGCTGTTATATGGGGGCTCCAGACTACATATCCAGACTGCTGTTATAGGGGTCCCCAGACTACACATCCAGAATGCTGTTATAGGGGGCTCCAGACTATACATCCAGACTGCTGTTATAAGGGGGCTCCAGACTACACATCCAGACTGCTGTTATAGGGGGCTCCAGACTACACATCCAGAATGCTGTTATAGGGGGCTCCAGACTACACATCCAGACTGCTGTTATAGGGGGCTCCAGACTACACATCCAGACTGCTGTTATAAAGGGGCTCCAGACTACACATCCAGTCTGCTGTTTTAGGGGGCTCCAGACTACACATCCAGACTGCTGTTATAGGGGGCTACAGACTACACATCCAAACTGCTGTTATAGGGGCTCCAGACTACACATCCAAACTGCTGTAATAGGGGGGCACCAGACTACGCATCCAGACTGCTGTTATAGGGGGGCTCCAGACTGCACATCCAGACTGCTGTTATAGGGGGCTCCAGACTACACATCCAAACTGGTGTTATAGGGGGCTCCAGACTACACATCCAGACTGGTGTTATAGGGGGCACCAGACTACGCATCCAGACTGGTGTTATAGGGGGCTCCAGACTACACATCCAGACTGCTGTTATAGGGGGCTCCAGACTACACATCCAGACTGCTGTTATAGGGGGCTCCAGACTACACATTCAGACTGCTGTTATAGGGGGGGCTCCAGACTGCACATCCAGACTGCTGTTATAGGGGGCTCCAGACTACACATCCAGACTGCTGTTATAGGGGGGGCTCCAGACTACACATCCAGACTGCTGTTATAGAGGGCTCCAGACTACACATCCAGACTGCTGTTATAGGGGGCTCCAGACTACACATCCAGACTGCTGTTATAGGGGGCTCCAGACTACACATCCAGACTGCTGTTATAGGGGGCTCCAGACTATACGTACAGGCTGCTGTTATAGAGGGCTCCAGACTACACATCCAGACTGCTGTTATAGGGGGGCTCCAGACTACATATCCAGGCTGCTGTTATAGGGGGGCTCCAGACTGCACATCCAGACTGCTGTTATAGGGGGCTCCAGACTACACATCCAGACTGCTGTTATAGGGGGCTCCAGACTACACATCCAGACTGCTGTTATAGGGGGCTCCAGACTACACATCCAGACTGCTGTTATAGGGGGGCTCCAGACTATACATCCAGACTGCTGTTATAGGGGGCTCCAGACTATACATCCAGACTGCTGTTATAGGGGGCTCCAGACTACACATCCAGACTGCTGTTATAGGGGGGCTCCAGACTACACATCCAGACTGCTGTTATAGGGGGCTCCAGACTACACATCCAGACTGCTGTTATAGGGGGGCTCCAGACTATACATCCAGACTGCTGTTATAGGGGGCTCCAGACTATACATCCAGACTGCTGTTATAGGGGGCTCCAGACTATACATCCAGACTGCTGTTATAGGGGGACTCCAGACTATACATACAGGCTGCTGTTATATGGGGGCTCCAGACTATACATACAGGCTGCTATTATATAGGGGGCTCCAGACTATGCATTCAGACTGCTGTTATATGGGGGCTCCAGACTACATATCCAGACTGCTGTTATAGGGGTCCCCAGACTACACATCCAGAATGCTGTTATAGGGGGCTCCAGACTATACATCCAGACTGCTGTTATAGGGGGGCTCCAGACTACACATCCAGACTGCTGTTATAGGGGGCTCCAGACTACACATCCAGAATGCTGTTATAGCGGGCTCCAGACTACACATCCAGACTGCTGTTATAGGGGGCTCCAGACTACACATCCAGACTGCTGTTATAAAGGGGCTCCAGACTACACATCCAGAATTCTGTTATAGGGGGCTCCAGACTATACATCCAGACTGCTGTTATAGGGGGGCTCCAGACTACACATCCAGACTGCTGTTATAGGGGGCTCCAGACTACACATCCAGAATGCTGTTATAGGGGGCTCCAGACTATACATCCAGACTGCTGTTATAGGGGGGCTCCAGACTACACATCCAGAATGCTGTTATAGGGGGCTCCAGACTATACATCCAGACTGCTGTTATAGGGGGGCTCCAGACTACACATCCAGACTGCTGTAATAGGGGGGCACCAGACTACACATCCAGACTGCTGTAATAGGGGGGCTCCAGACTACACATCCAGAATGCTGTAATAGAATCATAGAATCCTAGAATGGTAGAGTTGGAAGGGACCTCCTGGGTCATCTGGTCCAACCCCCTGCTCAAAGCAGGATTCACTAGATCATCTCAGACAGATGTCTGTCCAGCCTCTGTTTGAAGACGTCCATTGAAGGGGAACTCACCACCTCTCGTGGCAGCCTGTTCCACTCATTAATCACCCTAACTGTCAAAAAGTTTTTTCTAATATCTAATCTGTGTCTCCTCCCATTTAGTTTCATCCCATTGCTTCTAGTCTTTCCTTGTGCAAATGAGAATAAAGATGATCCTTCTACAATGTGACAGCCCTTGACATATTTGTAGACAGCTATTAAGTCTCCTCTCAGTCTTCTTTTTTGCAAGCTAAACATTCCCAAATCCTGCAACCGTTCCTCATAGGACATGGTTTGCAGACCAGTCACCATTCTGGTCGCTCTTCTCTGAACTTGCTCCAGTTTGTCGATGTCTTTTTTAAAATGTGGTGCCCAAAACTGGACACAGTATTCCAGATGAGGTCTGACCAAAGAGGAGTAAAGACCGATAATGACTTCACGTGATCTAGACTGTATGCTTCTGTTAATACATCCCAGAATTGTATTTGCCTTTTTTGCTGCTGCATCACACTGTTGACTCATGTTCAGTCTATGATCTATTAGTATACCTAAGTCTTTTTCACATGTACTGTTGCTTAGCTCTATTCCTCCCATTCTGTATATGCTTTTTTCATTTTTATTGCCCAGATGTAGTACTTTGCATTTTTCCCGGTTAAAAACCATTCTGTTGGTTGCTGCCCACTGCTCCAGTTTATTTAGGTCTTTTTGAATCCTCTCTCTCTCTTCTCTAGTATTAGCTATCCCTCCTAGCTTTGTGTCATCAGCAAATTTAATCAGTTTACCCTCAATTCCTTCATCTAAATCATTGATAAAGATGTTGAACAATACAGGTCCCAGGACGGAGCCCTGTGGTACCCCACTTGAGACATTCATCCAGCTGGATGTGAAGCCATTTACAACCACCCTTTGAGTCCGATCACTAAGCCAGTTATGAATCCACCTAACAGTTGCCTGGTCCATTGCATACTTGGTCATTTTTTCAATAAGGATGATGTGAGATACTTTGTCAAATGCTTTGCTGAAGTCAAGATATACTATATCTACAGCATTTCCCTGATCCACCCAGTCAGTGATTCTGTCATAGAAGGAAATTAAGTTAGTCTGACATGACTTGTTAGTTACAAACCCATGCTGACTCTGGTTAATCACTTCATTCTTATCCATGTACTTACATACATGTTGTTTAATAATTTGTTCAAAGATCTTTCCTGGTATAGAAGTCAGACTCACCGGCCTATAGTTCCCTGGGTCCACCTTCTTCCCCTTTTTGAAGATAGGAACAACATTTGCTCTTCTCCAGTCTTCTGGGACTTCTCCTGTTCTCCAAGAATTTTCAAAGATTATGGAGAGTGGTTCTAAAATTTCTTCTACAATCTCCTTCAGTACTCTGGGGTGTAATTCATCTGGACCTGGAGACTTGAACTCATTTATGTTAGCTAAATATTCCCTCACAATCTTTCTGTTTACTGATAACTTGGATTCCTCTATTCCTTTAAAAGGACAGTGAAGATCAGTTGATGTTACATTTTCTTTCTGAGAGAAAACAGATGCAAAATAGGAATTAAAAAGTTCGGCCTTCTCAACATCCTCTCTTACCATTTCTCCATTTTCATCCTGTAAAAATCCTATAGCATCTTTGACTTTTCTTTTACTTTTGACATACTCCCAAAATCCTTTTTTATTGCTTTTGACATCTCTTGCAAGCCTTAATTCATTGTCAGCTTTAGCTAACCTGATACGTGCCCTGCAGGATCTGCAGACTGCATTATAATCTTCTTTAGATATGCCTCCCTCTTTCCATTTAATAAACATTTCTTTCTTTCTTTTTAGCATGTGTTTAAGTTCTGTGTTCATCCATCCTGGTTTCCTTAAATGCTTCCCATTCTTCCTACTTTTCGGGATTGTTAACGATTGTGCTTTGAGAATCTCATTTTTAAAAATTTCCCATCCTTCCTGGACATTTTTGTCCTTAAGGACATCCAGCCATTGGATCCCTCCTATTCTCTTTCTGAGTCTCTTAAAATCTGCCTTTCTAAAATCTAACCTTGAAGTTTGAGTTTTCACATGTCTTCCTCCTCTAGTTATCCAAAATTCTATAATAGCATGATCGCTGCCTAGGGGGTTCCAGACTACACATCCAGACTGCTGTTATAGGGGGCTCCAGACTACACATCCAGACTGCTGTTATAGGGGGCTCCAGACTTCACATCCAGACTGCTGTTATAGAGGGCTCCAGACTACACATCCATACTGCTTTTATAGGGGGGCTCCAGACTACACATCCAGACTGCTGTTATAGGGGGGCTCCAAAGTACACATCCAGACTGCTGTTATAGGGGGGCTCCAGAGTACACATCCAGACTGCTGTTATAGGGGGGCTCCAGACTACACATCCAGACTGCTGTTATAGGGGGGCTCCAGACTGCTGTTATAGGGGGCTCCAGACTACACATCCAGACTGCTGTTATAGGGGAGCTCCAGACTACACATCCAGACTGCTGTTTTAGGGGGGCTCCAGACTGCTGTTATAGGGGGCTCCAGACTACACATCCAGACTGCTGTTATAGGGGAGCTCCAGACTACACTTCCAGACTGCTGTTATAGGGGGGCTCCAGACTACATATCCAGACTGCTGTAATAGGGGGGCTCCAGACTACGCATCCAGACTGCTGTTATAGGGGGGCTCCAGACTAAACATCCAGACTGCTGTTATAGGGGGCTCCAGACTACACATCCAGACTGCTGTTATAGGGGGCTCCAGACTACATATCCAGACTGCTGTAATAGGGGGGCTCCAGACTACGCATCCAGACTGCTGTTATAGGGGGGCTGCAGACTATACATCCAGACTGCTGTTATAGGGGGGCTCCAGACTATACATACAGGCTGCTGTTATATGGGGGCTCCAGACTATACATCCAGATTGCTGTTATAGGGGGGCTCCCGACTACACATCCAGACTGCTGTTATAGGGGGGCTGCAGACTATACATCCAGACTGCTGTTATAGAGGGGCTGCAGACTATACATCCAGACTGCTGTTATAGGGGGCTCCAGACTACACATCCAAACTGCTGTTATAGGGGGGCTACAGACTACACATCCAGACTGCTGTTATAGGGGGCTCCAGATTACACATCCAGACTGCTGTTATAGGGGGGCTCCAGACTACACATCCAGACTGCTGTTTTAGGGGGGCTCCAGACTGCTGTTATAGGGGGCTCCAGACTACACATCCAGACTGCTGTTATAGGGGAGCTCCAGACTACACATCCAAACTGCTGTTATAGGGGGGCTCCAGACTACACATCCAGACTGCTGTTATAGGGGGGCTCCAGACTACATATCCAGACTGCTGTAATAGGGGGACTCCAGACTACGCATCCAGACTGCTGTTATAGGGGGGCTCCAGACTACACATCCAGACTGCTGTTATAGGGGGCTCCAGACTACGCATCCAGACTGCTGTTATAAGGGGGCTCCAGACTACACATCCAGACTGCTATTATAGGGATCTCCAGACTACACATCCAGACTGCTGTTATAGGGGGGCTCCAGACTATACATACAGGCTGCTGTTATATGGGGGCTCCAGACTATACATCCAGATTGCTGTTATAGGGGGGCTCCCGACTACACATCCAGACTGCTGTTATAGGGGGGCTGCAGACTATACATCCAGACTGCTGTTATAGGGGGGCTGCAGACTATACATCCAGACTGCTGTTATAGGGGGGCTGCAGACTATACATCCAGACTGCTGTTATAGGGGGACTCCAGACTATACATCCAGACTGCTGTTATAGGGGGGCTCCAGACTATACATACAGGCTGCTGTTATATGGGGGCTCCAGACTATACATCCAGACTGCTGTTATAGGGGGCTCCAGACTACATATCCAGACTGCTGTAATAGGGGGGCTCCAGACTACGCATCCAGGCTGCTGTTATAGGGGGGCTCCAGACTACACATCCAGACTGCTGTTATAGGGGGCTCCAGACTACACATCCAGACTGCTGTTATAGGGGGCTCCAGACTACATATCCAAACTGCTGTAATTGGGGGGCTGCAGACTATACATCCAGACTGCTGTTATAGGGGGGCTCCAGACTATACATACAGGCTGCTGTTATATGGGGGCTCCAGACTATACATCCAGATTGCTGTTATAGGGGGGCTCCCGACTACACATCCAGACTGCTGTTATAGGGGGGCTGCAGACTATACATCCAGACTGCTGTTATAGGGGGGCTGCAGACTATACATCCAGACTGCTGTTATAGGGGGCTCCAGACTATACATCCAGACTGCTACTTTAGGGGGCTCCAGACTACACATCCAAACTGCTGTTATAGGGGGGCTACAGACTACACATCCATACTGCTGTTATAGGGGGGCTCCAGACTACACATCCAGACTGCTGTTATAGGGGGCTCCAGACTACACATCAAAACTTCTGTTATAGTGGGCTCCAGACTGCTGTTATAGGGGGGCTACAGACTACACATCCAGACTGCTGTTATAGGGGGGATCCAGACTACACATCCAGACTGCTGTTATAGGGGGGCTCCAGAGTACACATTCAGACTGCTGTTATAGGGGGGCTCCAGACTACACATCCAGACTGCTGTTATAGGGGGGCTCCAGACTACACATCCAGACTGCTGTTTTAGGGGGGCTCCAGACTGCTGTTTTAGGGGGCTCTAGACTACACATCCAGACTGCTGTTATAGGGGAGCTCCAGACTACACATCCAAACTGCTGTTATAGGGGGGCTCCAGACTACACATCCAGACTGCTGTTATAGGGGGGCTCCAGACTACATATCCAGACTGCTGTAATAGGGGGACTCCAGACTACGCATCCAGACTGCTGTTATAGGGAGGCTCCAGACTACACATCCAGACTGCTGTTATAGGGGGCTCCAGACTACGCATCCAGACTGCTGTTATAGGGGGGCTCCAGACTATACATCCAGATTGCTGTTATAGGGGGGCTCCCGACTACACATCAAAACTTCTGTTATACGGGGGCTCCAGAGTACACATCCAGACTGCTGTTTTAGGGGGGCTCCAGACTACACATCCAGACTGCTGTTTTAGGGGGGCTCCAGACTACACATCCAGACTGCTGTTTTAGGGGGGCTCCAGACTGCTGTTTTAGGGGGCTCTAGACTACACATCCAGACTGCTGTTATAGGGGGCTCCAGACTACACATCCAGACTGCTGTTATAGGGGGCTCCAGACTACACATCCAGACTGCTGTTATAGGAGGCTCCAGACTACACATCCAGACTGCTGTTATAGGGGGCTCCAGACTACATATCCAGACTGCTGTTATAGGGGGGCTGCAGACTATACATCCAGACTGCTGTTATAGGGGGGCTCCAGACTATATATACAGGCTGCTGTTATATGGGGGCTCCAGACTATACATCCAGATTGCTGTTATAGGGGGGCTCCCGACTACACATCCAGACTGCTGTTATAGGGGGGCTGCAGACTATACATCCAGACTGCTGTTATAGGGGGGCTGCAGACTATACATCCATACTGCTACTATAGGGGGCTCCAGACTACACATCCAGACTGCTGTTATAGGGGGCTCCCGACTACACATCCAGACTGCTGTTATAGGGGGGCTGCAGACTATACATCCAGACTGCTGTTATAGGGGGGCTGCAGACTATACATCCAGACTGCTGTTATAGGGGGCTCCAGACTATACATCCATACTGCTACTATAGGGGGCTCCAGACTACACATCCAAACTGCTGTTATAGGGGGGCTACAGACTACACATCCATACTGCTGTTATAGGGGGCTCCAGACTACACATCCATACTGCTGTTATAGGGGGGCTCCAGACTACACATCCAGACTGCTGTTATAGGGGGCTCCAGACTACACATCAAAACTTCTGTTATAGTGGGCTCCAGACTACACATCCAGACTGCTGTTATAGGGGGGCTCCAGAGTACACATCCAGACTGCTGTTATAGGGGGGCTCCAGACTACACATCCAGACTGCTGTTTTAGGGGGGCTCCAGACTGCTGTTATAGGGGGCTCCAGACTACACATCCAGACTGCTGTTATAGGGGAGCTCCAGACTACACATCCAAACTGCTGTTATAGGGGGGCTCCAGACTACACATCCAGACTGCTGTTATAGGGGGGCTCCAGACTACACATCCAGACTGCTGTTATAGGGGGGCTCCAGACTACATATCCAGACTGCTGTAATAGGGGGACTCCAGACTACACATCCAGACTGCTGTTATAGGGGGGCTCCAGACTATACATCCAGACTGCTGTTATAGGGGGGCTCCAGACTACACATCCAAACTGCTGTTATATTGGGGCTCCAGACTACACATCCAGACTGCTGTTATAGGGGGGCTCCAGACTACACATCCAAACTGCTGTTATAGGGGGGCTCCAGACTACACATCCAGACTGCTGTTATAGGGGGGCTCCAGACTACATATCCAGACTGCTGTAATAGGGGGCTCCAGACTACACATCCAGACTGCTGTTATAGGGGGCTCCAGACTACACATCCAGACTGCTATTATAGGGATCTCCAGACTACACATCCAGACTGCTGTTATAGGGGGACTCCAGACTATACATCCAGATTGCTGTTATAGGGGGGCTCCCGACTACACATCCAGACTGCTGTTATAGGGGGGCTCCAGACTATACATCCAGACTGCTGTTATAGGGGGGCTCCAGACTATACATACAGGCTGCTGTTATATGGGGGCTCCAGACTATACATCCAGATTGCTGTTATAGGGGGGCTCCAGACTACACCTCCAGACTGCTGTTATAGGGGGGCTCCAGACTACACATCCAGACTGCTGTTTTAGGGGGGCTCCAGACTGCTGTTATAGGGGGCTCCAGACTACACATCCAGACTGCTGTTATAGGGGAGCTCCAGACTACACATCCAAACTGCTGTTATAGGGGGGCTCCAGACTACACATCCAGACTGCTGTTATAGGGGGGCTCCAGACTACATATCCAGACTGCTGTAATAGGGGGACTCCAGACTACGCATCCAGACTGCTGTTATAGGGAGGCTCCAGACTACACATCCAGACTGCTGTTATAGGGGGGCTGCAGACTATACATCCAGACTGCTGTTATAGGGGGGCTCCAGACTATACATCCAGACTGCTGTTATTGGGGGGCTGCAGACTATACATCCAGACTGCTGTTATAGGGGGACTCCAGACTATACATCCAGACTGCTGTTATAGGGGGGCTCCAGACTATACATACAGGCTGCTGTTATATGGGGGCTCCAGACTATACATCCAGACTGCTGTTATAGGGGGGCTCCCGACTACACATCCAGACTGCTGTTATAAAGGGCTCCAAACTATACATCCAGACTGCTGTTATAGGGGGGCTCCAGACTATACATACAGGCTGCTGTTATAGGGGGGCTCCAGACTACACATCCAGACTGCTGTTATAGGGGGCTCCAGACTATACATACAGACTGCTGTTATAGGGGGGCTCCAGACTATACTTACAGACTGCTGTTATAGGGGGGCTCCAGACTACACATCCAGACTGATGTTATGGGGGCTCAAGACTATACATCCAGACTGCTGTTATAGGGGGCCCCAGACAACACATCCAGACTGCCGTTATAGGGGGCTCAAGACTACACATCCAGACTGCTGTTATAGGGGGCTCCAGACGACACATCCAGACTGCTGTTATAGGGGGCTCCAGACTACACATCCAGACTGCTGTTATAGTGGGTTCCAAACTGCACATCCAGACAGCTGTTATAGGGGGCTCCAGACTACACATCCAGACTGCTCTTATAGGGGGCTCCAGACTATACATCCAGACTGCTACTATAGGGGGCTACAGACTACACATCCATACTGCTGTTATAGGGGGGCTCCAGACTACACATCCAGACTGCTGTTATAGGGGGCTCCAGACTACACATCAAAACTTCTGTTATAGTGGGCTCCAGACTACACATCCAGACTGCTGTTATAGGGGGGCTACAGAGTACACATCCAGACTGCTGTTATAGGGGGGCTCCAGACTACACATCCAGACTGCTGTTAAAGGGGGGCTCCAGACTACACATTCAGACTGCTGTTTTAGGGGGGCTCCAGACTGCTGTTATAGGGGGCTCCAGACTACACATCCAGACTGCTGTTATAGGGAGGCTCCAGACTACACATCCAGACTGCTGTTATAGGGGGGCTCCAGACTACACATCTAGACTGCTGTTATAGGGGAGCTCCAGACTACACATCCAGACTGCTGTTATAGGGGGGCTCCAGACTACATATCCAGACTGCTGTAATAGGGGGGCTCCAGACTACGCATCCAGACTGCTGTTATAGGGAGGCCCCAGACTACACATCCAGACTGCTGTTATAGGGGGCTCCAGACTACACATCCAGACTGCTGTTATAGGGGGCTCCAGACTACGCATCCAGACGGCTGTTATAGAGGGCTCCAGACTACACATCCAGACTGCTGTTATAGGGGGGCTGCAGACTATACATCCAGACTGCTGTTATAGGGGGGCTCCAGACTATACATACAGGCTGCTGTTATATGGGGGCTCCAGACTATACATCCAGATTGCTGTTATAGGGGGGCTCCCGACTACACATCCAGACTGCTGTTATAGGGGGGCTGCAGACTATACATCCAGACTGCTGTTATAGGGGGGCTGCAGACTATACATCCAGACTGCTGTTATAGGGGGCTCCAGACTATACATCCAGACTGCTACTATAGGGGGCTCCAGACTACACATCCAAACTGCTGTTATAGGGGGGCTACAGACTACACATCCATACTGCTGTTATAGGGGGGCTCCAGACTACACATCCAGACTGCTGTTATAGGGGGCTCCAGACTACACATCCAGACTGCTGTTATAGGGGAGCTCCAGACTACATATCCAGACTGCTGTTATAGGGGGGCTGCAGACTATACATCCAGACTGCTGTTATAGGGGGGCTCCAGACTATACATACAGGCTGCTGTTATATGGGGGCTCCAGACTATACATCCAGATTGCTGTTATAGGGGGGCTCCCGACTACACATCCAGACTGCTGTTATAGGGGGGCTGCAGACTATACATCCAGACTGCTGTTATAGGGGGGCTGCAGACTATACATCCAGACTGCTGTTATAGGGGGGCTCCAGACTATACATCCAGACTGCTACTATAGGGGGCTCCAGACTACACATCCAAACTGCTGTTATAGGGGGGCTACAGACTACACATCCATACTGCTGTTATAGGGGGGCTCCAGACTACACATCCAGACTGCTGTTATAGGGGGCTCCAGACTACACATCCAGACTGCTGTTATAGTGGGGCTCCAGAGTACACATCCAGACTGCTGTTATAGGGGGCTCCAGACTACATATCCAGACTGCTGTTATAGGGGGGCTCCAGACTACATATCCAGACTGCTACTATAGGGGGCTCCAGACTACACATCCAAACTGCTGTTATAGGGGGGCTCCAGACTACACATCCAGACTGCTCTTATAGGGGGCTCCAGACTATACATCCAGACTGCTACTATAGGGAGCTACAGACTACACATCCATACTGCTGTTATAGGGGGGCTCCAGACTACACATCCAGACTGCTGTTATAGGGGGGCTCCAAAGTACACATCCAGACTGCTGTTATAGGGGGGCTCCAGAGTACACATCCAGACTGCTGTTATAGGGGGGCTCCAGACCACACATCCAGACTGCTGTTATAGGGGGGCTCCAGACTGCTGTTATAGGGGGCTCCAGACTACACATCCAGACTGCTGTTATAGGGGAGCTCCAGACTACACATCCAGACTGCTGTTTTAGGGGGGCTCCAGACTGCTGTTATAGGGGGCTCCAGACTACACATCCAGACTGCTGTTATAGGGGAGCTCCAGACTACACATCCAGACTGCTGTTATATGGGGGCTCCAGACTACATATCCAGACTGCTGTAATAGGGGGGCTCCAGACTACGCATCCAGACTGCTGTTATAGGGGGGCTCCAGACTACGCATCCAGACTGCTGTTATAGGGGGGCTCCAGACTACACATCCAGACTGATGTTATAGGGGGCTCAAGACTATACATCCAGACTGCTGTTATAGGGGGCTCCAGACTACACATCCAGACTGCTGTTATAAAGGGGCTCCAGACTACACATCCAGAATTCTGTTATAGGGGGCTCCAGACTATACATCCAGACTGCTGTTATAGGGGGGCTCCAGACTACACATCCAGACTGCTGTTATAGGGGGCTCCAGACTACACATCCAGAATGCTGTTATAGGGGGCTCCAGACTATACATCCAGACTGCTGTTATAGGGGGGCTCCAGACTACACATCCAGAATGCTGTTATAGGGGGCTCCAGACTATACATCCAGACTGCTGTTATAGGGGGGCTCCAGACTACACATCCAGACTGCTGTAATAGGGGGGCACCAGACTACACATCCAGACTGCTGTAATAGGGGGGCTCCAGACTACACATCCAGAATGCTGTAATAGAATCATAGAATCCTAGAATGGTAGAGTTGGAAGGGACCTCCTGGGTCATCTGGTCCAACCCCCTGCTCAAAGCAGGATTCACTAGATCATCTCAGACAGATGTCTGTCCAGCCTCTGTTTGAAGACGTCCATTGAAGGGGAACTCACCACCTCTCGTGGCAGCCTGTTCCACTCATTAATCACCCTAACTGTCAAAAAGTTTTTTCTAATATCTAATCTGTGTCTCCTCCCATTTAGTTTCATCCCATTGCTTCTAGTCTTTCCTTGTGCAAATGAGAATAAAGATGATCCTTCTACAATGTGACAGCCCTTGACATATTTGTAGACAGCTATTAAGTCTCCTCTCAGTCTTCTTTTTTGCAAGCTAAACATTCCCAAATCCTGCAACCGTTCCTCATAGGACATGGTTTGCAGACCAGTCACCATTCTGGTCGCTCTTCTCTGAACTTGCTCCAGTTTGTCGATGTCTTTTTTAAAATGTGGTGCCCAAAACTGGACACAGTATTCCAGATGAGGTCTGACCAAAGAGGAGTAAAGACCGATAATGACTTCACGTGATCTAGACTGTATGCTTCTGTTAATACATCCCAGAATTGTATTTGCCTTTTTTGCTGCTGCATCACACTGTTGACTCATGTTCAGTCTATGATCTATTAGTATACCTAAGTCTTTTTCACATGTACTGTTGCTTAGCTCTATTCCTCCCATTCTGTATATGCTTTTTTCATTTTTATTGCCCAGATGTAGTACTTTGCATTTTTCCCGGTTAAAAACCATTCTGTTGGTTGCTGCCCACTGCTCCAGTTTATTTAGGTCTTTTTGAATCCTCTCTCTCTCTTCTCTAGTATTAGCTATCCCTCCTAGCTTTGTGTCATCAGCAAATTTAATCAGTTTACCCTCAATTCCTTCATCTAAATCATTGATAAAGATGTTGAACAATACAGGTCCCAGGACGGAGCCCTGTGGTACCCCACTTGAGACATTCATCCAGCTGGATGTGAAGCCATTTACAACCACCCTTTGAGTCCGATCACTAAGCCAGTTATGAATCCACCTAACAGTTGCCTGGTCCATTGCATACTTGGTCATTTTTTCAATAAGGATGATGTGAGATACTTTGTCAAATGCTTTGCTGAAGTCAAGATATACTATATCTACAGCATTTCCCTGATCCACCCAGTCAGTGATTCTGTCATAGAAGGAAATTAAGTTAGTCTGACATGACTTGTTAGTTACAAACCCATGCTGACTCTGGTTAATCACTTCATTCTTATCCATGTACTTACATACATGTTGTTTAATAATTTGTTCAAAGATCTTTCCTGGTATAGAAGTCAGACTCACCGGCCTATAGTTCCCTGGGTCCACCTTCTTCCCCTTTTTGAAGATAGGAACAACATTTGCTCTTCTCCAGTCTTCTGGGACTTCTCCTGTTCTCCAAGAATTTTCAAAGATTATGGAGAGTGGTTCTAAAATTTCTTCTACAATCTCCTTCAGTACTCTGGGGTGTAATTCATCTGGACCTGGAGACTTGAACTCATTTATGTTAGCTAAATATTCCCTCACAATCTTTCTGTTTACTGATAACTTGGATTCCTCTATTCCTTTAAAAGGACAGTGAAGATCAGTTGATGTTACATTTTCTTTCTGAGAGAAAACAGATGCAAAATAGGAATTAAAAAGTTCGGCCTTCTCAACATCCTCTCTTACCATTTCTCCATTTTCATCCTGTAAAAATCCTATAGCATCTTTGACTTTTCTTTTACTTTTGACATACTCCCAAAATCCTTTTTTATTGCTTTTGACATCTCTTGCAAGCCTTAATTCATTGTCAGCTTTAGCTAACCTGATACGTGCCCTGCAGGATCTGCAGACTGCATTATAATCTTCTTTAGATATGCCTCCCTCTTTCCATTTAATAAACATTTCTTTCTTTCTTTTTAGCATGTGTTTAAGTTCTGTGTTCATCCATCCTGGTTTCCTTAAATGCTTCCCATTCTTCCTACTTTTCGGGATTGTTAACGATTGTGCTTTGAGAATCTCATTTTTAAAAATTTCCCATCCTTCCTGGACATTTTTGTCCTTAAGGACATCCAGCCATTGGATCCCTCCTATTCTCTTTCTGAGTCTCTTAAAATCTGCCTTTCTAAAATCTAACCTTGAAGTTTGAGTTTTCACATGTCTTCCTCCTCTAGTTATCCAAAATTCTATAATAGCATGATCGCTGCCTAGGGGGTTCCAGACTACACATCCAGACTGCTGTTATAGGGGGCTCCAGACTACACATCCAGACTGCTGTTATAGGGGGCTCCAGACTTCACATCCAGACTGCTGTTATAGAGGGCTCCAGACTACACATCCATACTGCTTTTATAGGGGGGCTCCAGACTACACATCCAGACTGCTGTTATAGGGGGGCTCCAAAGTACACATCCAGACTGCTGTTATAGGGGGGCTCCAGAGTACACATCCAGACTGCTGTTATAGGGGGGCTCCAGACTACACATCCAGACTGCTGTTATAGGGGGGCTCCAGACTGCTGTTATAGGGGGCTCCAGACTACACATCCAGACTGCTGTTATAGGGGAGCTCCAGACTACACATCCAGACTGCTGTTTTAGGGGGGCTCCAGACTGCTGTTATAGGGGGCTCCAGACTACACATCCAGACTGCTGTTAGAGGGGAGCTCCAGACTACACTTCCAGACTGCTGTTATAGGGGGGCTCCAGACTACATATCCAGACTGCTGTAATAGGGGGGCTCCAGACTACGCATCCAGACTGCTGTTATAGGGGGGCTCCAGACTAAACATCCAGACTGCTGTTATAGGGGGCTCCAGACTACACATCCAGACTGCTGTTATAGGGGGCTCCAGACTACATATCCAGACTGCTGTAATAGGGGGGCTCCAGACTACGCATCCAGACTGCTGTTATAGGGGGGCTGCAGACTATACATCCAGACTGCTGTTATAGGGGGGCTCCAGACTATACATACAGGCTGCTGTTATATGGGGGCTCCAGACTATACATCCAGATTGCTGTTATAGGGGGGCTCCCGACTACACATCCAGACTGCTGTTATAGGGGGGCTGCAGACTATACATCCAGACTGCTGTTATAGAGGGGCTGCAGACTATACATCCAGACTGCTGTTATAGGGGGCTCCAGACTACACATCCAAACTGCTGTTATAGGGGGGCTACAGACTACACATCCAGACTGCTGTTATAGGGGGCTCCAGATTACACATCCAGACTGCTGTTATAGGGGGGCTCCAGACTACACATCCAGACTGCTGTTTTAGGGGGGCTCCAGACTGCTGTTATAGGGGGCTCCAGACTACACATCCAGACTGCTGTTATAGGGGAGCTCCAGACTACACATCCAAACTGCTGTTATAGGGGGGCTCCAGACTACACATCCAGACTGCTGTTATAGGGGGGCTCCAGACTACATATCCAGACTGCTGTAATAGGGGGACTCCAGACTACGCATCCAGACTGCTGTTATAGGGGGGCTCCAGACTACACATCCAGACTGCTGTTATAGGGGGCTCCAGACTACGCATCCAGACTGCTGTTATAAGGGGGCTCCAGACTACACATCCAGACTGCTATTATAGGGATCTCCAGACTACACATCCAGACTGCTGTTATAGGGGGGCTGCAGACTATACATCCAGACTGCTGTTATAAGGGGGCTCCAGACTATACATACAGGCTGCTGTTATATGGGGGCTCCAGACTATACATCCAGATTGCTGTTATAGGGGGGCTCCCGACTACACATCCAGACTGCTGTTATAGGGGGGCTGCAGACTATACATCCAGACTGCTGTTATAGGGGGGCTGCAGACTATACATCCAGACTGCTGTTATAGGGGGGCTGCAGACTATACATCCAGACTGCTGTTATAGGGGGACTCCAGACTATACATCCAGACTGCTGTTATAGGGGGGCTCCAGACTATACATACAGGCTGCTGTTATATGGGGGCTCCAGACTATACATCCAGACTGCTGTTATAGGGGGCTCCAGACTACATATCCAGACTGCTGTAATAGGGGGGCTCCAGACTACGCATCCAGACTGCTGTTATAGGGGGGCTCCAGACTACACATCCAGACTGCTGTTATAGGGGGCTCCAGACTACACATCCAGACTGCTGTTATAGGGGGCTCCAGACTACATATCCAAACTGCTGTAATTGGGGGGCTGCAGACTATACATCCAGACTGCTGTTATAGGGGGGCGCCAGACTATACATACAGGCTGCTGTTATATGGGGGCTCCAGACTATACATGCAGATTGCTGTTATAGGGGGGCTCCCGACTACACATCCAGACTGCTGTTATAGGGGGGCTGCAGACTATACATCCAGACTGCTGTTATAGGGGGGCTGCAGACTATACATCCAGACTGCTGTTATAGGGGGCTCCAGACTATACATCCAGACTGCTACTTTAGGGGGCTCCAGACTACACATCCAAACTGCTGTTATAGGGGGGCTACAGACTACACATCCATACTGCTGTTATAGGGGGGCTCCAGACTACACATCCAGACTGCTGTTATAGGGGGCTCCAGACTACACATCAAAACTTCTGTTATAGTGGGCTCCAGACTGCTGTTATAGGGGGGCTACAGACTACACATCCAGACTGCTGTTATAGGGGGGATCCAGACTACACATCCAGACTGCTGTTATAGGGGGGCTCCAGAGTACACATTCAGACTGCTGTTATAGGGGGGCTCCAGACTACACATCCAGACTGCTGTTATAGGGGGGCTCCAGACTACACATCCAGACTGCTGTTTTAGGGGGGCTCCAGACTGCTGTTTTAGGGGGCTCTAGACTACACATCCAGACTGCTGTTATAGGGGAGCTCCAGACTACACATCCAAACTGCTGTTATAGGGGGGCTCCAGACTACACATCCAGACTGCTGTTATAGGGGGGCTCCAGACTACATATCCAGACTGCTGTAATAGGGGGACTCCAGACTACGCATCCAGACTGCTGTTATAGGGAGGCTCCAGACTACACATCCAGACTGCTGTTATAGGGGGCTCCAGACTACGCATCCAGACTGCTGTTATAGGGGGGCTCCAGACTATACATCCAGATTGCTGTTATAGGGGGGCTCCCGACTACACATCAAAACTTCTGTTATAGGGGGGCTCCAGAGTACACATCCAGACTGCTGTTTTAGGGGGGCTCCAGACTACACATCCAGACTGCTGTTTTAGGGGGGCTCCAGACTACACATCCAGACTGCTGTTTTAGGGGGGCTCCAGACTGCTGTTTTAGGGGGCTCTAGACTACACATCCAGACTGCTGTTATAGGGGAGCTCCAGACTACACATCCAAACTGCTGTTATAGGGTGGCTCCAGACTACACATCCAGACTGCTGTTATAGGGGGGCTCCAGACTACATATCCAGACTGCTGTAATAGGGGGACTCCAGACTACGCATCCAGACTGCTGTTATAGGGAGGCTCCAGACTACACATCCAGACTGCTGTTATAGGGGGCTCCAGACTACGCATCCAGACTGCTGTTATAGGGGGCTCCAGACTACACATCCAGACTGCTGTTATAGGGGGCTCCAGACTACACATCCAGACTGCTGTTATAGGGGGGCACCAGACTACACATCCAGACTGCTATTATAGGGATCTCCAGACTACACATCCAGACTGCTGTTATAGGGGGGCTGCAGACTATACATCCAGACTGCTGTTATAGGGGGGCACCAGACTACACATCCAGACTGCTGTTATAGGGGCTCCAGACTACACATCCAGACTGCTGTTATAGGGGGCTCCAGACTACACATCCAGACTGCTGTTATAGGGGGCTCCAGACTACACATCCAGACTGCTGTTATAGGAGGCTCCAGACTACACATCCAGACTGCTGTTATAGGGGGCTCCAGACTACATATCCAGACTGCTGTTATAGGGGGGCTGCAGACTATACATCCAGACTGCTGTTATAGGGGGGCTCCAGACTATATATACAGGCTGCTGTTATATGGGGGCTCCAGACTATACATCCAGATTGCTGTTATAGGGGGGCTCCCGACTACACATCCAGACTGCTGTTATAGGGGGGCTGCAGACTATACATCCAGACTGCTGTTATAGGGGGGCTGCAGACTATACATCCATACTGCTACTATAGGGGGCTCCAGACTACACATCCAGACTGCTGTTATAGGGGGCTCCCGACTACACATCCAGACTGCTGTTATAGGGGGGCTGCAGACTATACATCCAGACTGCTGTTATAGGGGGGCTGCAGACTATACATCCAGACTGCTGTTATAGGGGGCTCCAGACTATACATCCATACTGCTACTATAGGGGGCTCCAGACTACACATCCAAACTGCTGTTATAGGGGGGCTACAGACTACACATCCATACTGCTGTTATAGGGGGCTCCAGACTACACATCCATACTGCTGTTATAGGGGGGCTCCAGACTACACATCCAGACTGCTGTTATAGGGGGCTCCAGACTACACATCAAAACTTCTGTTATAGTGGGCTCCAGACTACACATCCAGACTGCTGTTATAGGGGGGCTCCAGAGTACACATCCAGACTGCTGTTATAGGGGGGCTCCAGACTACACATCCAGACTGCTGTTTTAGGGGGGCTCCAGACTGCTGTTATAGGGGGCTCCAGACTACACATCCAGACTGCTGTTATAGGGGAGCTCCAGACTACACATCCAAACTGCTGTTATAGGGGGGCTCCAGACTACACATCCAGACTGCTGTTATAGGGGGGCTCCAGACTACACATCCAGACTGCTGTTATAGGGGGGCTCCAGACTACATATCCAGACTGCTGTAATAGGGGGACTCCAGACTACACATCCAGACTGCTGTTATAGGGGGGCTCCAGACTATACATCCAGACTGCTGTTATAGGGGGGCTCCAGACTACACATCCAAACTGCTGTTATATTGGGGCTCCAGACTACACATCCAGACTGCTGTTATAGGGGGGCTCCAGACTACACATCCAAACTGCTGTTATAGGGGGGCTCCAGACTACACATCCAGACTGCTGTTATAGGGGGGCTCCAGACTACATATCCAGACTGCTGTAATAGGGGGCTCCAGACTACACATCCAGACTGCTGTTATAGGGGGCTCCAGACTACACATCCAGACTGCTATTATAGGGATCTCCAGACTACACATCCAGACTGCTGTTATAGGGGGACTCCAGACTATACATCCAGATTGCTGTTATAGGGGGGCTCCCGACTACACATCCAGACTGCTGTTATAGGGGGGCTCCAGACTATACATCCAGACTGCTGTTATAGGGGGGCTCCAGACTATACATACAGGCTGCTGTTATATGGGTGCTCCAGACTATACATCCAGATTGCTGTTATAGGGGGGCTCCAGACTACACCTCCAGACTGCTGTTATAGGGGGGCTCCAGACTACACATCCAGACTGCTGTTTTAGGGGGGCTCCAGACTGCTGTTATAGGGGGCTCCAGACTACACATCCAGACTGCTGTTATAGGGGAGCTCCAGACTACACATCCAAACTGCTGTTATAGGGGGGCTCCAGACTACACATCCAGACTGCTGTTATAGGGGGGCTCCAGACTACATATCCAGACTGCTGTAATAGGGGGACTCCAGACTACGCATCCAGACTGCTGTTATAGGGAGGCTCCAGACTACACATCCAGACTGCTGTTATAGGGGGGCTGCAGACTATACATCCAGACTGCTGTTATAGGGGGGCTCCAGACTATACATACAGGCTGCTGTTGTATGGGGGCTCCAGACTATACATCCAGATTGCTGTTATAGGGGGGCTCCCGACTACACATCCAGACTGCTGTTATAGGGGGGCTGCAGACTATACATCCAGACTGCTGTTATTGGGGGGCTGCAGACTATACATCCAGACTGCTGTTATAGGGGGACTCCAGACTATACATCCAGACTGCTGTTATAGGGGGGCTCCAGACTATACATACAGGCTGCTGTTATATGGGGGCTCCAGACTATACATCCAGACTGCTGTTATAGGGGGGCTCCCGACTACACATCCAGACTGCTGTTATAAAGGGCTCCAAACTATACATCCAGACTGCTGTTATAGGGGGGCTCCAGACTATACATACAGGCTGCTGTTATAGGGGGGCTCCAGACTACACATCCAGACTGCTGTTATAGGGGGCTCCAGACTATACATACAGACTGCTGTTATAGGGGGGCTCCAGACTATACTTACAGACTGCTGTTATAGGGGGGCTCCAGACTACACATCCAGACTGATGTTATAGGGGGCTCAAGACTATACATCCAGACTGCTGTTATAGGGGGCCCCAGACAACACATCCAGACTGCCGTTATAGGGGGCTCAAGACTACACATCCAGACTGCTGTTATAGGGGGCTCCAGACGACACATCCAGACTGCTGTTATAGGGGGCTCCAGACTACACATCCAGACTGCTGTTATAGGGGGTTCCAAACTGCACATCCAGACAGCTGTTATAGGGGGCTCCAGACTACACATCCAGACTGCTCTTATAGGGGGCTCCAGACTATACATCCAGACTGCTACTATAGGGGGCTACAGACTACACATCCATACTGCTGTTATAGGGGGGCTCCAGACTACACATCCAGACTGCTGTTATAGGGGGCTCCAGACTACACATCAAAACTTCTGTTATAGTGGGCTCCAGACTACACATCCAGACTGCTGTTATAGGGGGGCTACAGAGTACACATCCAGACTGCTGTTATAGGGGGGCTCCAGACTACACATCCAGACTGCTGTTAAAGGGGGGCTCCAGACTACACATTCAGACTGCTGTTTTAGGGTGGCTCCAGACTGCTGTTATAGGGGGCTCCAGACTACACATCCAGACTGCTGTTATAGGGAGGCTCCAGACTACACATCCAGACTGCTGTTATAGGGGGGCTCCAGACTACACATCTAGACTGCTGTTATAGGGGAGCTCCAGACTACACATCCAGACTGCTGTTATAGGGGGGCTCCAGACTACATATCCAGACTGCTGTAATAGGGGGGCTCCAGACTACGCATCCAGACTGCTGTTATAGGGAGGCCCCAGACTACACATCCAGACTGCTGTTATAGGGGGCTCCAGACTACACATCCAGACTGCTGTTATAGGGGGCTCCAGACTACGCATCCAGACGGCTGTTATAGAGGGCTCCAGACTACACATCCAGACTGCTGTTATAGGGGGGCTGCAGACTATACATCCAGACTGCTGTTATAGGGGGGCTCCAGACTATACATACAGGCTGCTGTTATATGGGGGCTCCAGACTATACATCCAGATTGCTGTTATAGGGGGGCTCCCGACTACACATCCAGACTGCTGTTATAGGGGGGCTGCAGACTATACATCCAGACTGCTGTTATAGGGGGGCTGCAGACTATACATCCAGACTGCTGTTATAGGGGGCTCCAGACTATACATCCAGACTGCTACTATAGGGGGCTCCAGACTACACATCCAAACTGCTGTTATAGGGGGGCTACAGACTACACATCCATACTGCTGTTATAGGGGGGCTCCAGACTACACATCCAGACTGCTGTTATAGGGGGCTCCAGACTACACATCCAGACTGCTGTTATAGGGGAGCTCCAGACTACATATCCAGACTGCTGTTATAGGGGGGCTGCAGACTATACATCCAGACTGCTGTTATAGGGGGGCTCCAGACTATACATACAGGCTGCTGTTATATGGGGGCTCCAGACTATACATCCAGATTGCTGTTATAGGGGGGCTCCCGACTACACATCCAGACTGCTGTTATAGGGGGGCTGCAGACTATACATCCAGACTGCTGTTATAGGGGGGCTGCAGACTATACATCCAGACTGCTGTTATAGGGGGCTCCAGACTATACATCCAGACTGCTACTATAGGGGGCTCCAGACTACACATCCAAACTGCTGTTATAGGGGGGCTACAGACTACACATCCATACTGCTGTTATAGGGGGGCTCCAGACTACACATCCAGACTGCTGTTATAGGGGGCTCCAGACTACACATCCAGACTGCTGTTATAGTGGGGCTCCAGAGTACACATCCAGACTGCTGTTATAGGGGGCTCCAGACTACATATCCAGACTGCTGTTATAGGGGGGCTCCAGACTACATATCCAGACTGCTGTTATAGGGGGGCTCCAGACTATACATCCAGACTGCTACTATAGGGGGCTCCAGACTACACATCCATACTGCTGTTATAGGGGGGCTCCAGACTACACATCCAAACTGCTGTTATAGGGGGGCTCCAGACTACACATCCAGACTGCTGTTTTAGGGGGGCTCCAGACTGCTGTTATAGGGGGCTCCAGACTACACATCCAGACTGCTGTTATAGGGGGCTCCAGACTATACATCCAGACTGCTGTTATAGGGGGGCTCCAGACTATACTTACAGACTGCTGTTATAGAGGGGCTCCAGACTACAAATCCAGACTGCTGTTATAGGGGGCTCCCGACTACACATCCAGACTGATGTTATAGGGGGCTCAAGACTACACATCCAGACTGCTGTTATAGGGGGGCTCCCGACTACACATCCAGACTGCTGTTATAGGGGGCCCCAGACAACACATCCAGACTGCCGTTATAGTGGGCTCAAGACTACACATCCAGACTGCTGTTATAGGGAGGCATCAGGCTAAACATCCGGACTGCTGTTATAGGGGGCTCCAGACGACACATCCAGACTGCTGTTATAGGGGGCTCCAGACTGCTGTTATAGGGGGCTCCAAACTGCACATCCAGACTGCTGTTATAGGGGGCTCCAGACTACACATCCAGACTGCTCTTATAGGGGACTCCAGACTACACATCCAGACTGCTCTTATAGGGGGCTCCAGACTATACATCCAGACTGCTACTATAGGGGGCTCCAGACTACACATCCAAACTGCTGTTATAGGGGGGCTCCAGACTACACATCCAGACTGCTCTTATAGGGGGCTCCAGACTATACATCCAGACTGCTACTATAGGGAGCTACAGACTACACATCCATACTGCTGTTATAGGGGGGCTCCAGACTACACATCCAGACTGCTGTTATAGGGGGGCTCCAAAGTACACATCCAGACTGCTGTTATAGGGGGGCTCCAGAGTACACATCCAGACTGCTGTTATAGGGGGGCTCCAGACTACACATCCAGACTGCTGTTATAGGGGGGCTCCAGACTGCTGTTATAGGGGGCTCCAGACTACACATCCAGACTGCTGTTATAGGGGAGCTCCAGACTACACATCCAGACTGCTGTTTTAGGGGGGCTCCAGACTGCTGTTATAGGGGGCTCCAGACTACACATCCAGACTGCTGTTATAGGGGAGCTCCAGACTACACATCCAGACTGCTGTTATATGGGGGCTCCAGACTACATATCCAGACTGCTGTAATAGGGGGGCTCCAGACTACGCATCCAGACTGCTGTTATAGGGGGGCTCCAGACTACGCATCCAGACTGCTGTTATAGGGGGGCTCCAGACTATACATCCAGACTGTTGTTATAGGGGGACTCCAGACTATACATCCAGACTGCAGTTATAGGGGGGCTCCAGACTATACATACAGGCTGCTGTTATATGGGGGCTCCAGACTATACATCCAGACTGCTGTTAAAGGGGGGCTCCAGACTACAAATCCAGACTGCTGTTATAGGGGGCTCCAGACTACACATCCAGACTGCTGTTATAGGGGGGCTCCAGACTATACATCCAGACTTATGTTATAGGGGTCTCCAGACTATACATCCAGACTGCTGTTATAGGGGGGCTCCAGACTATACGTACAGGCTGCTGTTATATGGGGGCTCCAGACTACACATCCAGACTGCTGTTAAAGGGGGCTCCAGATTACACATCCAGACTGCTGTTATAGGGGGCTCAAGACTACACATCCAGACTGCTGTTATGGGGGGCTCCAGACTATACATCCAGACTGCTGTTATAGGGGGCTCAAGACTATACATCCAGATTGCTGTTATAGGGGGGCTCCAGACTATACATCCAGACTGCTGTTATAGGGGGCTCAAGACTACACATCCAGACTGCTGTTATAGGGGGCTCAAGACTACACATCCAGACTGCTGTTATGGGGGGCTCCAGACTACACATCCAGATTTCTGTTATAATGGGCTCCCGACTACACATCCAGACTGCTGCTATAGGGGGGCTACAGACTACACATCCATACTGCTGTTATAGGGGGCTCCAGACTACACATCAAAACTTCTGTTATAGTGGGCTCTAGACTACACATCCAGACTGCTGTTATAGGGGGGGCTCCAGACTACACATCCAGACTGCTGTTATAGGGGGCTCCAGACTACACATCCAGACTGCTGTTATAGGGGGCTCCAGACTACACATCAAAACTTCTGTTATAGTGGGCTCTAGACTACACATCCAGACTGCTGTTATAGGGGGGGCTCCAGACTACACATCCAGACTGCTGTTTTAGGGGGGCTCCAGACTGCTGTTATAGGGGGCTCCAGACTACACATCCAAACTGCTGTTATAGGGGGGCTCCAGACTACACATCCAGACTGCTGTTATAGGGGGGCTCTAGACTACACATCCATATTCCTGTTATAGGGAGGCTCATGACTACACATACTGACTGCTGTTATAGGGGGCTCCAGACTACACATCCAAACTGCTGTTATAGGGGGCTCCAGACTACACATCCAGACTGCTGTTATAGGGGGGCTCCAGACTACACATCCAGACTACTGTTATAGGGGGGCTCCTAACTACACATCCAGGCTGCTGTTATAGGGGGGGTCTAGACTACACATCCAGACTGCTGTTATAGGGGGCTCCAGACTGCTGTTATAGGGGGCTCCAGACTACACATCCAAACTGCTGTTATAGGGGCTCCAGACTACGCATCCAGACTGCTGTTATAGGGGGGCTACAGACTACACATCCAGACTGCTGTTATAGGGGGGCTCCAGACTACACATCAGACTGCTGTTATAGGGGGCTCCAGACTACGCATCCAGACTGCTGTTATAGGGGGGCTCCAGACTACACATCCAGACTGCTGTTATAGGAGGGCTCCTAACTACACATCCAGGCTGCTGTTATAGGGGGGGTCTAGACTACACATCCAGACTGCTGTTATAGGGGGCTCCAGACTGCTGTTATAGGGGGCTCCAGACTACGCATCCAAACTGCTGTTATAGGGGGCTCCAGACTACGCATCCAGACTGCTGTTATAGGGGGGCTACAGACTACACATCCAGACTGCTGTTATAGGGGGGCTCCAGACTACACATCAGACTGCTGTTATAGGGGGCTCCAGACTACGCATCCAGACTGCTGTTATAGGGGGCTCCAGACTACGCATCCAGACTGCTGTTATAGGGGGCTCCAGACTACACATCAGACTGCTGTTATAGGGGGCTCCAGACTACGCATCCAGACTGTTGTTATAGGGGGACTCCAGACTATACATCCAGACTGCAGTTATAGGGGGGCTCCACACTATACATACAGGCTGCTGTTATATGGGGGCTCCAGACTATACATCCAGACTGCTGTTAAAGGGGGGCTCCAGACTGCAAATCCAGACTGCTGTTATAGGGGGCTCCAGACTACACATCCAGACTGCTGTTATAGGGGGGCTCCAGACTATACATCTAGACTGATGTTATAGGGGGACTCCAGATTATACATCCAGACTGCTGTTATAGGGGGGCTCCAGACTATACGTACAGGCTGCTGTTATATGGGGGCTCCAGACTACACATCCAGACTGCTGTTATAGGGGGCTCCAGACTACACATCCAGACTGCTGTTATAGGGGGCTCCAGACTACACATCAAAACTTCTGTTATAATGGGCTCCCGACTACACATCCAGACTGCTGTTATAGGGGGCTCAAGACTACACATCCAGACTGCTGTTATAGGGGGCTCCAGACTACACATCCAGACTTCTGTTATAATGGGCTCCAGACTACACATCCAGACTGCTGTTATAGGGGGCTCCAGACTACACATCCAGACTGCTGTTATAGGGGGCTCCAGACTACACATCCAGACTGTTGTTATAGGGGGCTCCAGACTACACATCCAGACTGCTGTTATAGGGGGCTCCAGACTACACATCCAGACTGCTGTTATAGGGGGGCTCCAGAGTACACATCCAGACTGCTGTTATAGGGGGCTCCAGACTACACATCCAGACTGCTGTTTTAGAGGGGCTCGAGACTGCTGTTATAGGGGGCTCCAGACTACTTATCCAAACTGCTGTTATAGGGGGGCTCCAGACTACACATACTGACTGCTGTTATAGGGGGCTCCAGACTACACATCCAAACTGCTGTTATAGGGTGCTCCAGACTACACAACCAGACTGCTGTTATAGGGGGCTCCAGACTACACATCCAGACTGCTGTTATAGGGGGGCTCCTAACTACACATCCAGGCTGCTGTTATAGGGGGGCTCTAGACTACACATCCAGACTGCTGTTATAGGGGGCTCCAGACTACACATCCAGACTGCTGTTATAGGGGGCTCCAGACTGCTGTTATAGGGGGCTCCAGACTACACATCCAGACTGCTGTTATAGGGGGCACCAGACTACACATCCAAACTGCTGTTATAGGGGCTCCAGACTACACATCCAGACTGTTGTTATAGGGGGCTCCAGACTACACATCCAGACTGCGGTTATAGGGGGCTCCAGACTTCACATCCAGACTGCTGTTATAGGGGGGCTCCAGACTACACATCCAGACTGCTGTTATAGGGGGCTCCAGACTACACATTCAGACTGCTGTTATAGGGGGGTTCCAGACTACACATCCAGACTGCTGTTATAGGGGGCTCCAGACTACACATCCAGACTGCTGTTATAGGGGGGCTCCAGACTACACATCCAGACTGCTGTTATAGGGGGGCTCCAGACTACACATCCAGACTGCTGTTATAGGGGGGCTCCAGACTACACATCCAGACTGCTGTTATAGGGGGCTACAGACTACACATCCAGACTGCTGTTATAGGGGGGCTCCAGACTATACATCCAGACTGCTGTTATAGTGGTCTCCAGACTACACATCCAGACTGCTTTTATAGGGGGGTTCCAGACTACACATCCAGACTGCTGTTATAGGGGGCTCCAGACTACACATCCAGACTGCTGTTATAGGGGGGCTCCAGACTACACATCCAGACTGCTGTTATAGTGGTCTCCAGACTACACATCCAGACTGCTGGTATAGGGGGGCTCCAGAGTACACATCCAGACTGCTGTTAAAGGGGGCTCCAGACTACACATCCAGACTGCTGTTATAGGGGGGCTCCAGACTACACATCCAGACTGCTGTTATAGTGGTCTCCAGACTACACATCCAGACTGCTGGTATAGGGGGGCTCCAGAGTACACATCCAGACTGCTGTTAAAGGGGAGACCCAGACTATACATCCAGACTATATAGGGGGGTTCCAGACTACACATCCAGACTGCTGTTATAGGGGGCTCCAGACTACACATCCAGACTGCTATTATAGGGGGGCTCCAGACTACACATCCAGACTGCTTTTATAGGGGGGCTCCAGACTACACATCCAGACTGCTTTTATAGGGGGGCTCCAGACTACACATCCAGACTGCTTTTATAGGGGGGCTCCAGACTACACATCCAGACTGCTGATATAGTGGGTACTCCAGACTATATATCCAGACTGATGTTCTAGAGTAAATTCCAGGAAAGGTAAAAAGAAAAATATCAAGGAGAGATGGGCGCCACGTGACATAATGCAAATTCACAATGGATACTTTTCAATATTAGTAGAGCATTTATTTGTTTTAAAGGCAAACTTCCTTCTTTATCAGGCCAGTCCAATCTTGATAAGCATATATACAGGTAGTAAAAGGCAGTATCTTGCTATGTGTCATAATGCCTCAAAATAGCCAAAATAGACAGAGTCACAGCTGGCCCTATTCCTGACTGTGTTTACCACCTTACTGTGAAAAGCTGAGTAGATAAGAGGCACCTCACATCCTGCTGCATGTGACATTGTACTTGAGGGTCCCCAACAGCACTAAGGTGCCAATGAACATGTAGATAATGCAGTTCTTCGTACATCTCTTGTTGCATCATTATGAGTGTTTTTTTCAAAGAGAACTGTGAGGGGATCACATCGTTGACTCCACAGTTGTATTTACTGACAAATTTAGAATCCTCTTCAAAGAACCTCTGTAGGCGATAGGCAACCCCTATCAGCTGCCAAAGGCAAATTTCAAAGCAACAAAAACTCATTTTTACCTGTTGATTGGTATAATCAGTCACCACTTTATGCCGTTCGTACAGATGCTCCAATATATGTAGCATTGAATACAATTGCATTCCAATGTTGAAAATCAGGCGGTGCTCAGGCTGAACATTAGGTCTTTGCAAAGTCTTGAGTGCGTCCTACGCTATGTAAAAATGTATGAAATGCCAAGACACTCTCCTGGCCTTGGCTAACACCCTTTTCAAGTGGGTCGATTTCTTTAAGAAATTTTGCACAGTCAAATATTAGAACCTGTGTAATTCAGGGAGCACTAGTTACTTTTCCCAAAGGTAGTGCAGCCACAATGATTCAGCTATCCAGAGTAAGATTGGCTACTTGAAGCAGAGGAGCAACTCCTCCACTGCATGGCTTTTGTTACCTGAGCTCAAACTGAAAAACAGCTTGGCAGCACTTAAGCTTGCAAAAATGAGAAGACTACAGGCCCCGTCACACATAACGAGATCGCTAGCGAGATCGTTATTACGTCACGGTTTTGGGATCGTTGGAGAGTCGTTTCGTGATTGCTGGGGAGCTGTCAAACATGCTGAACTTCCCAACGATTTCGGCCGCCCCAGCGATCTAACTAACGATCTTGGCGGTCGTTGGGACGCTTTCAAACAGCAGCTATTTCAACGATCCACACCTTGATAGGGACTGTACTGTGTCACAAAGGCGTGCATAAAATCACTTTTCCGCGCCTCCTCACCTCTGCAAAATCAGGACTCAGTCGAATGAACGGATATCAACAGCCCGGAGAATTCTGCTAGGATCTGCAATCCAGCACGAGGTCAGAAACAAAGGATGGAATCGCTATTCTGTTGCCTTCTTTATGCACGGCGGAAAATGAGAACGCTGTAGCGACCACCAATCGGGGACGAGGGGCGCGGAAAAGTCCAATTTATGCACGCCTACGTGTCTCAGTTCTGAATCGCTAACGAGGTCGTTGATAAGGTGTCAAATACAGCGATGCACACTGCCCAGCGGAGCGCAACGACCCAGGAATGGTCCAGGAAGCTTTGTAACGATCAGCGATCTCACAGCAGGGGCCTGATCGTTGCTACCTGTCAGACATAACGAGATCGCTATTGCTTCGCAAAAACCGTGACGTATCAACGATCTCGCTAGCGATCTCGTTATGTGTGACGGGGCCTTAAGGGAGGAAAATGGGTACAATGCTGTGCCCTGTTATTGTTGTGGATGGGGGTCATGTCCATTGAGTAGGACTATGTATAGGAGTAGGAGAAGGTAGATAAGTGCCACTTGACATTCAAACACCACTTATTGTCCAATCATGGAGGCTTCATCACCTGGATGCAGTGGTGCATTGCTGCCACTGGAAACATTGACCCAGTGGGTTTTGAATGACATGTATCTTCCCTGTCCATAATATCTTTTCCACATATAAACAGTGCAGTGTACGTACATTCGAACTCTATGAAAAGTCTAGAGTGTGAGCCACATTGTCCTGCGTGTAAGAGCACAGAGAGAGCATTCCTTTCTGAGAGAAATAATGGTGGCCATATACCTTCCCGTGAGTTTTCAAAAAGCAGCACTAAGTGGTACGACAGTGACCGCACCACCAGCAGCTTGATAGTGAGAGTTAAATTGACAGTTGCCTGGGACTGTATGGTGGTTTCCTGGCCACACAACCAGGTATGGATGTGTGAAGGTACGGAGGAAAAGGAGTATTTGGAGTCCAACAAGCAGTAGAGGATGATGATGCCGACCAGGGAGTATTTGAAGATGCCAGAAACATGACTACAAGCGAAAGGAGTAGGACAGCTTGATCCATGCTCATATTTCTGAATAGATTTCTTTTCTCATAAAAGCACTTGCCACCACCCTGACCAGAGCTTTCAGGACTTTTCTATAAACATTAGTAGGCCCAAAGCTGACCGCAGAAGAAACAGATGTGCCCCAGGAAGATCTTTTGGCTGGATATCAGCTGTGGTCTTTATCACCAATGACATCACCCTCCTCCTTACTCAATCTGACATCACCCCAATATGGTTCCTATGTCTTGTCAACCAAACAATCATCATCTCCATCATCATCCCTGGCAATCGTCTCAGTGGGGAAGCGTCCCGAGCTCCTTGCCCCTCACCCTATTGATTCATACCTCAAGATTTGCCCTGACTCAAATTGCCATTACCACATCAGCAGACACTGTCAATTCCCCTACCAACACAGCTATAGAGGACCAACACAGCTAGGAGCTTGAATCATGTCCTCCATCTCCTCCGTTCCTATCTCAATAAATCAACTGGAAGAAGTTGTTATTCTGAAATATTTTCCCCAGAGTGCTTTGGCTTAGGAGACTAAAGGGCAGAAAAAAAACAACTGCACTCATCTTCACTACTGCAGTTGTACAATACACATTATCTGTAGACATTTTTCAGTTTTATAACTTTCTCTATTTATCTCTAATGCTAAATTATGAGTTGCGACGTCCTCTCACTATCCAGATTCACCCTCAAATGGCTGCTGCATTCCCTGTGTTGGCTTTTATGCAGGCCATGATAGTTCTGTTCTGTTATATTAAATATAATAACTTATATTTATATTCAGCAAAATTATTATGTATTATAGATTTGATTGTTATGTTGTGGCTTAGTCTCGGTTCCTGCTTTGTCAAGAGAAATGGTCACAAATTGACCTGCAGGCTGCTCTATTTTCCAATAATAGATCCCAATATAAGTCAGGTCTGATGGGTGCTGCTGACAGATTCAGAACAGCATTAAAACTTTCAGTATAAACGAAATCCACAATTCAGATGTGAACAGAACCTTATGTTATTATTAGGTTATTTTACCTTATGACGTGTTACATTGTATTATATTACATTTAATTCTATTAGATTAAAATTACATTATTGGGTATTTGATATATTATTTTATTCTGTATTCTAGCATTTTACATTAGATTGGGTCATATTATTTCTTATTGTGCTGTTTTGGTATATTAGGTTATGTCTTACTAAATTGTGTTAAATCATATAATATCGTGTGTTGCATTATGACTTACACTGTGTTATATTATGTTATATTGTATTACTTTATATTGTGTAAAAGTATATATGACATTATGTTATGTTGCATTATATTATATGTGTTATATTACATTAGATGGTGTCACATTATGACAAATACTGTCTCTCTTAATAATATTGTGTTATATTCTAATACTTTATTGCATTATGACTCATGATGTATGTTGTTATGTTGCATTATATTATATTACACTATTTTGTATTGTCTTATGACTTATTACGCTATATCTAGATGTGTTCATGGCCAGTAGTCCGTTTCCGCTGGATCAGAGCCCTGCTGACCTCATTCTATTTGCTGGAATCTCATCACTGAGGAGGACAGACCTCCATTCCAGCCTCCATTGTTCTTGCTCTGCACAATCATTGCCTTTGAGATCGGTGGTGTAAGATCAATGGAGCACCTGTAGCTGGACGTCCGGCTTGTAGCCCAATGTCGTCTTCTGATGGTTTGTGTAAACCATGTTTGAAGCCTTGATATGTGACGTCCAATTTTACTTGCTGTACAAAATGGATCACTCCACTATGCATTATTTTTCGAATGTGCGTAACACTAAGAAGAGTCCTTCAAGAGGGAATGACACACCACTCCTGGGATTATGGTGTGCGGGGGGATAATGTACAGTAGTCAGGCCCCTCTACACTTCAGGTGCACTAACAGAACATTAATTCGGTTATGGAACCAGTGTTACCGCAATTTCTCCAAAGAGTCACAAGAGCCATTTTTCAATCAACGTCATGCTACTGGTGCTGGTGCTACTGTGATCATCCTGAGCGGCATAACCATCCGACAATGACCTGCGGCATCTCCGGACTTGCCTCCCATCGAGCACATCTGGGACGTCATTGGTCGGTGATTACATGGGAGCTGCCAGCAGCGGATTTTGATGATTTGACTAATTGCATTCAGCGGCAGAACCTTCCTCAGATAACCATTAATAATCCCAGTGATAGCAGCCGAGGCCGGAGGTGCTCAGACCCCAGACTGAATAAATCAGGATGTTTTGAAAATTTTGTTTCCATATTTATATCATTTCCAGATCAGTAACGTCTCCATCCTGTGATTTCCATCTATCCACGACTTTTCCTTCTTAGTGCTGTAATTTCAATTTTAAGAAGTATATTATACTAGCTATTGAACCCGTGCTACACCCGGGTGGCGAGCAATTTTATTGGTATATGGTCTCCCATGCTGGTATGTGCTGCCCCCCTCCTGGTATTTGTGCTGCCCCCCTCCTGTCCCCACCATCCCATCCTGGTATGCATGGCACCTCTCATCCCCATTCTGGTATGCATGGCACCCCTCATCCCTATCCTGTAATGCATGGCACCCCTCATCCCCAATCCTGGTATGTGTGGCACCCCTCACCCCCAATCCTGGTATGCGTGGCACCCCTCACCCCCAATTCTGGTATGCGTGGCACCCCTCACCCCCAATCTTGGTATGCATGGCACCCCTCATCCCTATCCTGGTATGCATGGTACCCCATCCCTCACCCCCCAATCCTGGTATGCGTGATACCCACTCACCCCCCTAATCCTGGTATGTGTGATACCCCTCACCCCCCCAACCCTCTTATGTGTGATACCCCTCACCCCCCCAATCCTGGTATGTGTGGTACCCCTCATCCCCCCAATCCTGGTATGTGTGATACCCCTCATCCCCCCAATCCTGGTATGTGTGATACCCCTCACCCCCCCAATCTTGGTATGTGTGATACCCCTCACTCCCCAATCCTGAGATGTGTGGTACCCCTCACCCCCCAATCCTGGGATGTGTGGTACCCCTCACCCCCCCAATCCTGGTATGCATGGTACCCCTCACCCCCAATCCTTGTATGCGTGGTACCCCTCACCCCCAAATCCTGGTATGCGTGGTCCTCTCACCCCCCAATCCTGGTATATGCATGGTACCCCTCGCCCCACAATTGTGGTATATGCATGGTCCCCTCACCCCACAATTGTGGTATATGCATGGTCCCCTCACCCCTTAATCCTGGTATGTATGGTTCCCTCACCCCACAATCCTGGTATGTGTGGTCCCCTCACCCACCAATCCTGGTATATTGATGGTCCCCTCACCCCCCAATCCTGGTATGCATGGTACCCCTCGCCCCACAATTGTGGTATATGCATGGTCCCCTCACCCCTTAATCCTGGTATGTATGGTTCCCTCACCCTACAATCCTGGTATGTCTGGTACGCCTCACCCCCCCAATCCTGGTATGTATGGCCCCCTCACCCTGCAATCCTGGTATGCATAGTCCCCTCACCCCACAATCCTGGTATGTGTGGCCCCCTCATCCCTTTCACACTGTACAGACATACAAAAAAAAATAAACAGTTATACTCACTTTTCTTCCCTGTGCTCCAGCGATGCTACGTCCTGTTCTGCCGGAGGCCGGGGGAGGAGTGCGGCGTCGGAACACAGCGCTGTCTGGCGCCATTTTGCTGAAGACACACTGTAAATGTGTCTTCAGTAAAATGGTGCCGGACAGTGCTATGCGCATGCGCCGATCCGACGCCTCACTCCTGCCCCGGTCTCCGGCAAAGAGAGGCGCAGTGGCAACACTCCTCCCGGTCAGGTAAGTATGTAAGTATGGCGCCGAGATCGCGGTATGTGTTCAGTGCCTACGCATACCGTGATCTCCGGCGCCATACACTCCTCTTACCTGTAACGGCTGGATGCGGTCTTCTGTCTGGAGCCAGACTGTGTGTCACGCATGCGCAGTCTATAGAGGCTTCAGACAGAGATACGCATCCCCGGTTATATTATAGATTATTGTGCTTTGTTTAATTACTTATTTCCAGATTAGGTTACATTATTGTATATTGCATTATGACTTGTGCTGTTGTATGCTACATTGTTATATTACATTTTTGTATACTGCATTATTATGACTTATATTGTATATTACATTATGGCTTATTATGCTGTTATGTGTTTTATTGTTATATTATATTATCGTATATTACATTAAGACTTATTATGCGGTTATGTGTTTTATTGTTATATTCCATTATTGTATATTACTTTATGACTCATTATGATGTATGTTATATTACGTTATCATGTCTTAACATATGAAACGTTACATTGTTATTATCTTCCTTTATTGTGTATTGTTCTGACTTCTACTATATCGCGTTATGTTTTGCCTTATTTTATGTCACATTACATTATTTATTGTTGCTTTTTATACTTTTATAAACCAACTTCCTCCCCCAATGTTTCACTCTGGATTTAATGACCATAATACCGACACCGAAGAAAAAGGGATCCGAAAGCAAAAAAAAACCACAAAACCTTCGGGCCACCCTGACTGCAGATCATATCCCTGTTGTTTTTAAGATGCCGGCTCAGATTGGGATTGACCGCGTTGTCGGCCGCTTAGAAGGAAGTGGTCAATTTCGAGACCCTACTTATCTGTGCTCCTAACGAGAGAAAACACCTCACAAGTGGAACTGTGGCTGCTCCGGCCGAGCAAATGTGGGAAAGATTAATGCGGCATGTAAAACAAATCACTCCTGGAGTCAGCTGAGAGGGCGGCCATTAAAAGCTCGAAAGTCAGAAGGACTTTAGTGAAAGGGATTTGGTAATATACACTCAACACGTGTTCTCCTGCTGCAGGCTGCGGGGTGTTTAGAAATCCTAATGGTCCGTGAACGTAAATTCTTTCAAGACCTTTTAAAGGCGCAGATGTTTCTTAAGAACCCACTTTAAACGAGGATCTGACACGGATTAAAGGCGAGTGCGCCTCTGAAACCGATCGCGCTCGGACCCGCCGTTTAATGACGGTCATGTCGTGGTGTTAATTTTGTTTCACGCGCCGCTAGATCCGTTACATCATTAGGGACTGTCGCTGCCGCGGATTGTACGCCGATACTTCTGAAAAATGGAAACATTTTATCCCATAATGGTGCAATGCATTGTGGGAATAGTAGGCAACAAAGGTCAGTTAAGGTCATAGTTTTTTTTAGCTGCGTGGGACCCTTAAGGTCAACAACTTATTTTGGCTCCATACTAAGAGACTCAGAAATGATCGTATCTGACGTAAAGGGATTGTCCAAAACAGATATGATAAATATATTATCACTGAGGGTCCCACAGTTGGGACCCCCATTTATCTAAAAACTGTATGTATTACTGAGCATGTGCAAACCCTGCACTATTCACTGTCGCACATGCTCAGTACCTCTTTATTTACACAGATTTTGGGCACTCGTTTTCAGGGTCAATGAGGGTCTAAGGAGCTGGATCTCCAACAATTATACACAGATACTTTTTACCCCAATGTATACCCTAATACCGCCATATAGTGCCCAAAGAATACCATATTAAACCGCCATACAGTATCTAAATAATAATACTGCCATATAGTCCCCACATAAGACTTCCTGGAGGAATGGATCACTGAATTATTACCCATTTTGGAGCTACAATGGCGGGTACATTGATTGTCAGATACTTATTTTATGAAATAGGTATAATTAAAAAATAGCTGTAATAAAAAAAAAAAAAGATTTCACCCAAGAAGACGACCAATACATTTACTGGAGATGTTTCTCCTCTTCAATAGAAAATTCTTAAACCCTGAAAATGTTCCCTTTTCTGCTCCATTGCATCCCAGAAGCAAGGCTTTTTTCTATTGCCATTGATCTTCTATTTATATATTTTTAAATCATCTTTTTACTCATAATATAGTCGAGATTTTTAAATATTCTTTTTTATTTTAGATCATTCTCCAAACTCTATAAATTACATGTTATCTTAGGGTACTAAAAGTAACTTTTTTGTCTTGTGTTTTTAGCTCTATCTTTCTTTATCATTGTCTTAATTCTATACTGTTTTACTTGTCAAACTCCAATAATTTAACTTTATTTATTTGGAGGGGGTGGGGGCTTTTTTTATTTATTATTATTATTAGTTTTGAGTGTTTATTTAATTTTTATTTTGACATTTTTTATATTATAATCCATTACAATTCCTATGCATTTCAATCAAGTAAAAATTGTCATTTTATTTTTATTTTTTTCAATAAATAATGAAAATAAGAAACTTTGTAATATAGCTTATTTTTCTCTTCCGCGACTGATCTTTCATTCTCAAAATTCTCAATTCATGGGTAAATCTGACTGCAGTGAATAAAGATTACAAAGATAGTAGTTGATAGTTGGTGCTCATAAAGTTCTATGGAAAACTGTAACTATTGTTTCAGCAGAATGTCTGTGTCTGCCTCTAGCTCCTCCCCAGAATATCTGTGTCTGCCTCTAGCTCCTCCCCAGAATGTCTGTGTCTGCCTCCAGCTACTCCCTACAATGTCTGTGTCTGCCTCTAGCTCCTCCCAAGAATGTCGATGTCTGCCTCTAGTTCCTCCCTAGAATGTCTGTGTCTGCCTCTAGCCCCTCCCTAGAATGTCTGTGTCTGCCTCCAGCTACTCCCTACAATGTCTGTGTCTGCCTCTAGCTCCTCCCCAGAATGTCTGTGTCTGCCTCCAGCTACTCCCTACAATGTCTGTGTCTGCCTCTAGCTCCTCCCAAGAATGTCGATGTCTGCCTCTAGTTCCTCCCTAGAATGTCTGTGTCTGCCTCTAGCTCCTCCCTAGAATGTCTGTGTCTGCCTCTAGCTCCTCCCCAGAATGTAGGTGTCTGCCTCTAGTTCCTCCCTAGAATGTCTGTGTCTGCCTCTAGCTCCTCCCTAGAATGTCTGTGTCTGCCTCTAGCTCCTCCCCAGAATGTAGGTGTCTGCCTCTAGCTCCTCCCAAGAATGTCTGTGTCTGCCTCTAGCTCCACCCTAGAATGTCTGTGTCTGCCTCTAGCTCCTCCCTAGAATGTCTGTGTCTGCCTCTAGCTCCTTCCTAGAATGTCTGTGTCTGCCTCTAGCTCCTCCCCAGAATGTCTGTGTCTGCCTCTAGCTCCTCCCTAGAATGTCTGTATCTGCCCCAGCTCCTCCCTAGAATGCCTGTGTCGGCCTCTAGCTCCTTCCGAGAATGTCTGTGTCTGCCCCAGCTCCTCCCTAGAATGTAGGTGTCTGCCTCTAGCTCCTTCCTAGAATGTCTGTGTCTGCCTCTAGCTCCTCCCCAGAATGTATGTGTCTGCCTCTAGCTCCTCCCTAGAATGTCTGTGTCTGCCTCTAGCTCCTCCCTAGAATGTCTGTGTCTGCCTCTAGCTCCTCCCTAGAATGTCTGCGTCTGCCTGTAGCTCCTCCCTAGAATGCCTGTGTCTGCCTCTAGCTCCTCCCTAGAATGTCTGTGTCTGCCTCTAGCTCCTCCCTAGAATGTCTGTGTCTGCCTCTAGCTCCTCCCTAGAATGTCTGTGTCTGCCTCTAGCTCCTCCCAAGAATGTCTGCGTCTGCCTCTAGCTCCTCCCTAGAATGTCTGTGTCTGCCTCTAGCTTCTCCCTAGAATGTCTGTGCCTGCCTCTAGCTCCTCCCTAGAATGTCTGTGTCTGCCTCTAGCTCCTCCCCAGAATGTATGTTTCTGCCTCTAGCTCCTCCCTAGAATGTCTGTGTCTGCCTCTAGCTCCTCCCTAGAATGTCTGTGTCTGCCTCTAGCTCCTCCCTAGAATGTCTGTGTCTGCCTGTAGCTCCTCCCTAGAATGTCTGTGTCTGCCTCTAGCTCCTCCCCAGAATGTATGTGTCTGCCTCTAGCTCCTCCCTAGAATGTATGTGTCTGCCTCTAGCTCCTCCCTAGAATGTATGTGTCTGCCTCTAGCTCCTCCCTAGAATGTCTGTGTCTGCCTCTAGCTCCTCCCTAGAATGTCTGTGTCTGCCTCTAGCTCCTCCCTACAAAGTCTGTGTCTGCCTCTAGCTCCTCCCTACAATGTCTGTGTCTGCCTCTAGCTCCTCCCTACAAAGTCTGTGTCTGCCTCTAGCTCCTCCCTAGAATGTCTATGTCTGCCTCTAGCTCCTCAGTCTCCATAGAATTTTAAAAGCACCAACTGTCATCTCCTATATCAGTAATGGAAAAATCTCTCTTCACTGTATGCAGATTTTACCCATGAATTTAGAGTAAAATATCAGTCTAGGAGGAGAAAGAAGCAGATTTCTCAGATAAGATACACTACAAAGTTGCTTATTTTTCTTTGATCACGGTCATTGATGAAGTACTGCAGCCCCATCCAGTGGGTGATCATATCAGCCAACGTTTGTCATCACAGTACCATGAACGAACAGCGAAGTAAGTTAATTCACAAACTACAATTGTAATTAATAAAATCGTTACATTTTTAGATTTCAATTAGAATTTGCTAAATGAGAAAAAAAAATCAGAAGGAACGTCAAACATAAAGCGTTAAATCGCACCGGGGACTAAAAGGACTACAAATCTCAGCAGTCTCCTCTCCCTCGGGCACTGAACAGCTGGAACGCCGGGCGTTGTGAAGTCTGCTTCTCGATGACATGAAAAGAATGAAATGTATTTCAGGGGAAAAGGTTTTGAAATTTGAATGGAAAATGAATTCTGCCTGATGTTGTAGCCCGGGGGCAACGCGAGTGAAACAAAGCATTGTTCTGGGGGGCTGGTGATCGTCCCCCTACACCTGCCTAATGCATTTTCCATAGCTACAAATGTCAAAGTGATCAGCGGTGCGTCCCGGGCGGAGTGACGGCCACGCTCGCTGGGTTTTTTCATGACCAAATTGGACCATAAATGATGAAAAAAAGGTCAGGGAGGAAGTATGGTGAACACTGCGAGGTGAAAGAGGAAACTGCTAATAGCCACAAAGAGGGTTAAATCAAAGTACCTGTTTGTCGTATCCACTTACCAGCCCCGTGAATTACACGTCGGCCCCGCGCTAAGAAATAGCACCTCCTAATTCCTTTCATCTCCGCTACCAAACCCAAGGAACAGAGGCAAGAAAAATGTTCCCCCGCCCGGAAAATGAAAAATATGGATTTAAAGGGAATGTATCACCCAGATTGCTAATTAGAAACAGACACTGAAACATGTTTCCTTTTTATTTCCTGATTGTAGATTCTCTTATTCTTTTTTTTGGGACATGATGATTATGGGACGTCCATCTTTCATGTTAACAACAATATTAACAGGTTTACTTTACAGCAGCCTCATGCGAATCTGTAGTCTGGAGAAGGCTTATTGACTTCTATGGGAGAGTGATGTGAGTATGCTTAGTGACCTGCGCAGAGGTCATTGTGCAGAGAGGGGGGAAGAAGTGAGCTGTGACCTACTGCAAAACGCTAAATCCTGAGTTAACTGTATATACTGTAGGTTTTATCCTGTCATTGTCCTGCCTGTGATGATAATCATTTCTAATGGGGGAAGTGTTGTGGGCAATGCTTTGTGATCTATACAGCGAAAACGGTGCAGGGAGGAGGAGGAGGTGAGTTATAAAATCTCCTCTTGTGAATGGTGGGTTCTGTGTTATCTACTGTATGCAGAGGTGTTCTCAGTCATTATACAGGAGGAGGAGGTGAGCTGTGATATCACCTATTGTGAATGGTGGATCCTGTGTTATCTACTGTATATAGAGGTGTTCTCAGTCATTGTACAGGAGGAGGAGGTGAGCTGTGACATCACCTATTGTGAATGGTGGATCCTGTGTTATCTACTGTATATAGAGGTGTTCTCAGTCATTGTACAGGAGGAGGAGGAAGTGAGCTGTGACATCACCTATTGTGAATGGTGGATCATGTGTTATCTACTGTATATAGAGGTGTTCCCAGTCATTGTAAAGGAGGAGGAGGAAGTGAGCTGTGACATCACCTATTGTAAATGGTGGATCCTGTGTTATCTACTGTATATAGAGGTGTTATCAGTCATTGTACAGGAGGAGGAGGAAGTGCGCTGTGACATCATCTACGCTGAATGGTGGATCCCACATTATCTGCTGTATATAGAGGTGTTCTCAGTCATTGTACAGGAGGAGGTGAGCTGTGACATCACCTATTGTGAATGGTGGATCCTGTGTTATTTACTCTATATAGAGGTGTTATCAGTCATTATACAGGAGGAGGTGAGCTGTGACATCACCTATTGTGAATGGTGGATCCTGTGTTATTTACTCTATATAGAGGTGTTATCAGTCATTATACAGGAGGAGGTGAGCTGTGACATCACCTAATGTGAATGGTGGATCCTGTGTTATTTACGGTATATAGAAGTGTTAGTCATTGTACAGGAGGCGGAGGTGAGCTGTGACATCACCTATTTTGAATGGTGGATCCTGTGTTATCTACTGTATATAGAGGTGTTCTCAGTCATTGTACAGGAGGAGGAGGTGAGCTGTGACATCACCTATTGTGAATGGTGGATCCTGTGTTATTTATTGTATATAGAGGTGTTATCAGTCATTGTACAGGAGGAGGAGGTGAGCTGTGATATCACCTATTGTTAATGGTTGATCCTGTGTTATCTACTGTATATAGAGGTGTTATCAGTCATTGTACAGGAGGAGGAGGAGGTGAGCTGTGACATCACCTATTGTGAATGGTGGATCCTGTGTTATCTACTGTATATAGAGGTATTCTCAGTCATTTTACAGGAAGAGGAAGAGGTAAGCTGTGACATCACCTATTGGGAATGGTAGATCCTGTGTTATCTACTGTATATAGAAGTATCAGACATTGTATAGGAGGGGAGGAGGTGAGCTGTGACATCACCTATTGTGATTTACCCCTATTGTGATTTATTGCTCTTACCTCTATATAGGCAATAACTGTCATTGTATCCTGCCTGTAATGATAATGAGATAACTGTGGAGAAATTATCATTACAGAACAGAAAGTGTTAGCTATTATGAGCCTCAGAGTGAAAACTGCATGACTTCAGGATTAATCCCATAGAATCTCCTCATTTTGCTTTTGGAAACACCCCCTTTTCTAATTGATGATCCACTTAACCCTATAACGACTGCTTCTACGGCTGTTAATGACACTATAGAATAAGACCTGTGCGGTGTCCTGTGCAGATGGGTTTACACCCAGTATGTGCAGTATGTTCTCCCCAACTTACTTTAGTCTCCAAATAGAAATAATAGGGAAGTAACAAATAATGATTATTGAGGACTGTCTCCATTGCAGAGATATGAATATTGGGGTGTGTAGCGATCTAATTTTTTGGGGGAAATAGATTTTCGGCGTCTTGGCGAAGGGACAGGTGTGACGCATTCTCTCTCATCTTCATGGGGCAGCTAGAACGCCTCCAACTTAATAACGGTCCAATAGATGATGCGAACCATCTCATGTTTGATCCATATGTAAAATCACAATAAAGAATATGATGCCAATATGCAACACTGGAGACCTTCAGAAGTGAAGATATCTTGTAAGTTGGGGGATCTCATAAAATCCTGAAGTATTGAGAACATCCCACAAACAGCCCCCACATGAGGTCATCAAGAGGAGATGTGTGGGGGTAGCACTGAGCTAATAAAAATGAAAGTTTGGGTCTCTGTCTTTGTCAATCCTTGGAAGACATAGTTCACTGGGAAGGTTCTGTCCATTTTCTCAATCGGAGTGCTTCCCTTTGCTAAGCTCTGAGCCATTTCCGTGACCAGGTTTAGTAATTTTCTTTTGTTATTTATTATTATTTTATGTAATTGTATATCTTGTATTTTTTGTTCCCATTTTTTTTCATCTTGTATATTTTGTTATAAACACTGCCTATCTTTCTGGATTAAATGTAGAATTTAGTAGCTCTGTACCTCTTGCTCTGTAAACCGGATCCCTGAAGCCATACGCTATCTGTAAGAGGTATGTATATATATATATATATATATATATATATATATATTCCATGCTTTGTAATCGGTGGTATTTATACCATACGCTCACTGTGAGTTCCCCAATAACTGGCCTTGTAGTGGAAGCAGCCGTGGCCTCGTCCGATTGCGTAATTGCCCTGATGACTGGAGGAGCGAATTTGCGTTCCGGTGACAAAGTGGTAATATTTATGGGAGTGGCGTGAACCCCCCCGGCTGTGTATCCTTGACAATTAGTGGCAGCGGTGAGATCTGCGTGATTTTCTCCACTGCGTTCTCCTTTCTGATAGGGGTATTCAGAGCCCCATTCTCGAGATTGCCAAAAGTCCCAACTGTCAGACGCACAGTAATCAGTAAGTTATCCTCTATCATGTGGATAAGGGGACAACTTCATATAGTATAACAAACCTTTTAATTGCTGTTTTATTATTTAGGCACTAAAAAAACTGTATTTAATTTATGCACTAAACAGCAGTAAAAACTGTATGGTATTCTATGGCGGCATTACGTGGACACTATAAAGGAACGCATTCAACATAGGAAAGAATTGGGGAACGTGTGCTGCTGCATTGTGCTGTTACTTTATCACAGTGCGGTGTTTGGGCAGTATTACTGTTCATTTCTTTCCATAATCATGCTTTCCATCTGAGCCCATAAAAGCCCTGAGTATATACGTCTCATTGTCAAGAAAGTCCGAATTTCATACTTTGGCTTGATCTCCTGGGCAAGATAAGAAGAAGGATTTCAGATATCCCCTCAAGCAGACAACAGAATGAAAGAAAGAAAGATCTGCGGTTAGATAATTTAAGATTTATAGTTTGTGGCTTACAGAAAATATATTACATGAATGTTTTATGTTTTTGAGATTGATGACAACTCTGATAACGTAAAAAAACTAAACATAGGAGTCAGAGACGTTTCCTCCAAACAGAAGAATCACAAAGTGTCTCCCAGGAATAAAACTAACTTACTGTCAGACTAAGAAGTGCTCAAGTCTATGTTCATCCTACGTACACACAATGATTATGTCTTCACTCCGTATGTCACATAACAGCAACGACAATGTAACTACAGAGCAAAAAGGAGCATACAATGTCTAGGGTCAGAACTGTCAGATACAAGAATATAACTACTATAATACTACCCCCTATGTACAAGAATATAACTACTATAATACTGCCCCCTATGTACAAGAATATAACTACTATAATACTGCCCCCTATGTACAAGAATATAACTACTATAATACTGCCCCCTATGTACAAGAATATAACTACTATAATACTGCTCCTATGTACAAGAATATAACTACTATAATACTGCTCCTATATACAAGAATATAACTACTATAATACTGCCCCTATGTACAAGAATATAACTACTATAATACTGCCCCTATGTACAAGAACATAACTACAATAATACTGCCCCCTATGTACAAGAATATAACTACTATAATACTGCCCCTATGTACAAGAATATAACTACTATAATACTGCCTCCTATGTGCAAGAATATAACTACTATAATACTGCCCCTATGTACAAGAATATAACTACTATAATACTGCCCCTTATGTACAAGAATATAACTATTATAATACTGCCCCTATGTACAAGAATACGACTACTATAATACTGCCCCCTATGTACAAGAATATAACTACTATAATACTGCCCCTATGTACAAGAATATAACTACTATAATACTGCTCCTATGTACAAGAATATAACTACTATAATACTGCCCCCTATGTACAAGAATATAACTACTATAATATTACCCCTATGTAAAAGAATATAACTACTATAATACTGCCTCTATGTACAAGAATATAACTACTATAATACTGTCCCCTATGTACAAGAATATAACTACTATAATACTGCCTCCTATGTACAAGAATATAACTATTATAATACTGTCCACTATGTACAAGAATATAACTACTATAATACTACCCCTATGTACAAGAATATAACTACTATAATACTGCTCCTATGGACAAGAATATCACTACTATAATGCTGCTCCTATGTACAAGAATATCACTACTATAATACTGCCCCCTATGTACAAGAATATAACTACTATAATACTGTCCCCTATGTACAAGAATATAACTACTATAATACTGCTCCCTATGTATAAGAATATAACTACTATAATACTGCCCCCTATGTACAAGAATATAACTACTATAATACTGCTCCTATGTACAAGAATATAACTACTATAATACTGCTCCATGTACAAGAATATAACTACTATAATACTGCCCCCTATGTACAAGAATATAACTACTATAATACTGCCTCCTATTTACAAGAATATAACTACTATAATACTGCTCCTATGTAGAAGAATATAACTACTATAATGCTGCCCCTATGTAGAAGAATATAACTACTTTAATACTGCCCCCTAGGTACAAGAATATAACTACTATAATACTGCCCCTATGTACAAGAATATAACTACTATAATACTGCCCCTATATACAAGAATATAACTACTATAATACTGCCCCTATGTACAAGAATATATCTACTATAATACTGCCCCTATGTACAAGAATAACTACTATAATACTGCCCCCTATGTACAAGAATATAACTACTATAATACTGCCCCCTATGTACAAGAATATAACTACTATAATACTGCCCCCTGTGTACAAGAATATAACTACTATAATACTGCTCCTATGTACAAGAATATAACAACTATAATACTACCCCTATGTACAATAATATAACTACTATAATACTGCTCCTGTGTACAAGAATATAACTACTATAATACTGCCCCCTATGTACAAGAATATAACTACTATAATGCTGCCCCCTATGTACAAGAATATAACTACTATAATACTGCTCCTATGTACAAGAATATAACAACTATAATACTACCCCTATGTACAATAATATAACTACTATAATACTGCCCCTATGTACAAGAATATAACTACTATAATACTGCCCCCTATGTACAAGAATATAACTACTATAATACTGCTCCCTATGTATAAGAATATAACTACTATAATACTGCCACCTATGTACAAGAATATAACTACTATAATACTGCTCCATGTACAAGAATATAACTACTATAATACTGCCCCTATGTACAAGAATATAACTACTATAATACTGCCCCCTATGTACACAAATATAACTAGAATAATACTGCTCCTATGTACAAGAATATAACTACTATAATACTGCTCCTATGTACAAGAATATAACTACTATAATACTGCTCCTATGTACAAGAATAAAACTACTATAATACTGCTCCTATGTACAAGAATATAACTACTATAATACTGCTCCTATGTACAAGAATATAAATACTATAATACTGCTCCTATGTACAAGATTATAACTACTATAATACTGCCCTCTATGTACAAGAGTATAACTACTATAATACTGCCTCCTATGTACAAGAATATAACTACTATAATACTGTCCCTCTTTGATAAGAATATAACTACTATCTGTATTTGTATAGTGAGGGATTCTATACTCTTCTTCTGGTGTGGTCGTATGTCCTCTGGTGTCTTCAGTCATTGACCTGTTAGTAGTAATTTGCTTTATGATCCACATTAATGGGAAATCGTAATTATCTCGGTTCTGTCTTTAGTGACATCAGGAAGCTGCAGTTACAGAAATTGTTTCCTGACACTAATTCTTCAGAAGTTTAATTTCCCAGTGAAGGAAACTCTGACGTCTGTAGGGAAAGTTGTATAATACCAATTACGGTTCTGTATGGAGGATCGTGCCTCTCCGACCGTCACAATAAATGCCTCACTGTAACCTATGCAGATAACACATTGCACTGTACAGACATTCGCTATATCCTCCGTAACTCTCCACCCATCCAATCAAGCAGGTCTTTCGGGGTGTTCCTAGTATGCTGCAGGTCTTGTCAATGTTTCGGGTATACAGCAGGTGTTGGGTGTTCTCGGTATATGGCAGTTCTTGTGAGGTGTTCCTAGTAAATAGCAGGTCTTGTGGGGTGTTCCTGCTATACATCAAGTCTTGTAGGGTGTTCCCAGTATACGAAGGGTCTTGTGGAGTGTTTAAAGCTTACGGCGGGTCTTGTGGGGCATTCCCAGTTAACATCAGGAATTGTGGGGTGTTCCCGGTATATGGCAGCTCTTGTGAGGTGTTCTCGGCATACAGCAGGTCTTGTTGGGTGTTTCATGTATTAGGCAGGTCTTATGGGGTGTTCCAAGTATACAGCAGGTCTTGTGAGTTGTCCATGGTGTACAGCAGGTCCCGAGGAGTGTTTACGGCAAGTCATGTGGTTTACGGCAGGTCTTGTGGGGTGTTTCTGGTATATGGCAGATCTTGTGGGGTGTTCCTGCTATACAGAAAGTCTTGTGAGGTGTTCTTGGTATACAGCAAGTCTTGTGGGGTGTTCCCAGTATATGGCAGGTCTTGTCGGGTGTTTCCAGTATATGGCAGTTCACATGGGGAGTTCCATACATAAAGAAGGTCTTGTGGGGTGATTCTGGTATACGGCATGTATTGTGGGGTGTTCCAGGCATACAGCAGGTCTTGTGGGGTGTTCTCAGTTTACGGCAGGTCTTGTGGAGTGTTCCCAGTATAAGGCAGGTCTTGCAGAGTGTTCCCAATTTATGGCATGCCTTGTGGGGTGTTCCCGGTTCCTGGTATACAGCAGGTGTTGTGAAGTGTTCCCGCTGTAAATTGCAGTTCTTGAGGAACATTTTTAGTATATGGCAGGTGTTGTGGGGTTTTCTCAGTATATGGCAGGACTTGTAGTGTATTCCCAGTACATGGCAGGTTTTGTGGGGTGTTCCTGGTATACGGCAAGTGTTGTGGGGTGTTCCCGGTATACGACAGGTCTTGTGGGGTGTTCCCGGTATACGGCGGGTTTTGTGGGGTGTTCTCAGTATACGGCAGGTCTTGTGGGTTGTTCCCAGTATACGGAAGTTCTTGTGGGATGTTCTCGGTATACAGCAGGTCTTGTGGGGTGTTCTGAGTATATGGCAGGTCTTGTGGGGTGTTATTGGTATACGGCAGGTCTTGTGGGGTGTTCTTGGTATACAGAAGGTCTTGTGGGGTGTTACCGGTATACGGAAGGTCTTGTGGGGTGTTCCCGGTATACGGCAGGTCTTGTGGGGTGTTCCCGGTATACGACAGGTCTTGTGGGGTGTTCCCGCTATATGGCGGGTTTTGTGGGGTGTTCTCAGTATACGGCAGGTCTTGTGGGTTGTTCCCAGTATACGGAAGTTCTTGTGGGATGTTCCCAGTATACGGAAGTTCTTGTGGGATGTTCTCGGTATACAGCAGGCCTTGTGGGGTGTTCCCGGTATACGGAAGGTCTTGTGGGGTGTTCCCGGTATACGGAAGGTCTTGTGGGGTGTTCCCGGTATACAGCAGATGTTGTGGAGTGTTCCCGCTGTAGATTGCAGGCCTTGAGGAGCATTTTCAGTATATGGCAGGTGTTGTGGGGTTTTCTCAGTATATGGCAGGACTTGTAGGGTGTTCCCAGTACATGGCAGGTGTTGCAGGGTGTTCCAAGTATACGCAAGGTCGTGCTTTCCTGAAATATAATAGGTCTTGTGGGGTGTTTCTGGTTTGCAGCAGTAAGTACTTATCAAAAGTGATCCAAAGTAGGAGAACCAGTCAAATGGCAGCGAAGCACATGGAGAGTGAAAGCTAGTGTGTCTGGCTCGATCTCATAGAAATGCGACCACAGGATAAAATGCTGGAAATGTTACTGCTGGCTAAGTCAGAACAGGGTCTGAATACTCAGAGGATCATCGGCCTCGGGAAGAGATGGCAGCACGAAGCACTATAGAAAGAAGATGAGCCGGCAGCCATGTTCTGCTGAAATATTTAGCTCCTTCATGGCAGTGATGTTTCCCCATGGCAATGCCTCTTTCAGACGAATAGCCTATGCGATGCAAATGGTGCCACTGGTTTGGTCTTACTGATGGTGGCATCAGCCATAGTAAAATATGGAGACGATGTTTGTAGAGTTGGGATATTGCCATGTTCAGGGGTGCAGCTATACGTGATGCAATTAGTAGCACCCGAATCCAGGAGCCGTGTATTACGTAAGAGGTCTCCGATAAATGGCTCGTGGTGGGTGAGGAGCCTACTGCAGATTTTGCATTTTATCCTAAGAGCCTGCCTCTGGATATTGCTAAAATAATACTGTCAAGTTCCTTTAAGAAGTTAATATTATGTATAAGAAACAGATATGGAGGACGGCTCCCACACCAATGACGGATCTGCAGTTTAGTCCACATAGAAGATGACGGTATAATCAGACATGAAGTTTCCCACACTTGTCAGATAATTAATCACAGAGCAGAGTTATAAGCTCGGAGCGCAGCTCTCGGGGTCCGCTACAGCGTGAAATTCAGAAGGCCCCATTAACCTGGGGAGACATTGTGGAAAAAGTGAGTTTCCTTGTGCCATCTAGCGGCCATGTGCAGAAAAGCAAATGATCTATTGAGTTTCTAAATTGTCAGATGCAATGTGTTTCTGTCACTCGGCAGCGCACACCTATGATCATCCGGTATCTGGTCATATGTGAGGACGACTCCATGGAGCAGACATGTCCGTAGACTGCAGAGTCTAATAAGGACACAACTCACTGCTAACCCTGTGGGGGAGATATCCCGAAATCCTGACAGGACTCTTACTAAGAAGCTACTGAGTCTGGTGCTGCTTATGGGGTCACTCACTGACTACATGGACAAAAATGTCCCCACCACATCCGCCGCCAGGAGCTTCTCTGACCTCCCATCCTACATCCATAGACATTATTATGGCGTCACCCCTCTACAGGTATAACGGCTCCGCTCTTCTGGGAAGGATTTCTACAAGATTTTGGAGACGTCTGTGGGAATTATTCCCCCTCCATGCAGAAGAGCATTTCTGAAGTCAGACCCTGATGTTGGGGGGTCCGGGCTCACAATCTTCATTATAGGATGGGGCTGAGGTCTGGGTTCTGCACTGGGCTCAATCATGGGGGGCAGATAAGGGTTTTTCCCAAAACTGTTCCCACAAAGCTGAAGCTACAATTGTCCACAATGTCTTGTGCTGAAGTATAAAGATTTCCCATCGCCGAAACTAAGGGTCCAATGCTGACCCCTGATAACAGCCCATAGCATTATCCTCCTCCACCTTCAGCACAGCGGCACAATGCAGTCAGGAGGAAACGTCCTCCTAGAATCACCAATCCCAGACTCCTCCATTAGACGCAGATAGAGAATTGAGATCCGTCACTGCACAGAACACATCTCCTCCAGAGTCCAGTGGTGGTGGCTTTACACCACTCCATCCGACGCTCTGCATTGTGCTTGGTGATGTACGGCTGCATGCAGCTGCTCGGCCATGAAGCTCCCGGCGGGGGTGCAGTGTTTGTACTGATACCAGAAGCGGTCTGGACTCTGCAGTTATGGGGTCAGCAGAGCGGCGGTGACTTTTCTGCCCTCTGTTCCCCGCTCTGTAATGTTACGGGGTCTCCACTTCCTGGCTGAGTCGCTGCGGTTCCTTCCACTCCTCATTAATCTCACTCACAGGTGATGGGGGAAGATCCAGGAGGATAAATGTCATGGACGGACTTGTTACCCCGGTGGCTCCTAGTACAGGACTGCGGAGGTATCAGTGAGCTCCGCACCACCAGCGGTTCCAACACAAATGGTTGTATAGACAGATTTGGGCACTGAATATTGGACACTCCCTGTCTGACACTGTTTATGGAGGTTTTCTGCGGCTGTACAGAGGTGACACTTGTGTTTATAGAGAAACTTTCTAACAGCTGGTGGCCCGCTCCAACAGGCAATGTTAATGGAATAATGGCCAGTATTTCAGGGTGGGATTATGCCCATTATGGGAGGACTATTTTAATAAGCATATTATATTTTTTGTTTGGTTACATTTCTTAACTGAAACAATCAGAACAAAAAAAAATAAATAAAAAGTAATTAAAAGTCTAAATTGGCCACGTCCAGAAGGGTTTACGAGCGAGTCTGTTTTCTCAAAGCTCTTTTATGGGTATTTTTTTTTGGATTTCGAAGCCATATCCTGGATATTGTTTAAGAAAACAGGGAAGACACATTCTCATGGACAAGTTTAGGTCTTTCCATAATAATAAAATGTCGGCTGAGGTCAGAAAGGTCCATTGAGGTCCAAGAAGAAGTGAATAACAAGGATGACTTCATTCCTCGCAATCTATTAATAATCCACAGAAGCCGATTTTCCTTCTTATTTCTGAAACAATATTATGTTTGGCTTCCGTTCATCGATACTTAATATTTGTTTTTGGTATCCAGGAAGATGGAGCCAGCGGGTGTGAATCTGTTTCCCTACCTTCAGAGAATGTAATCTGTTCATCGGGATCGCTGACATGATGAATGAGGTTTTTAACAAGGCTGAGAAGAACTACCGGATTATTAACCTGTGTACTCAGATTAATTACTCACAAATTTACATTATAACGCCTGCTGAAGGCGAGACTGAGCAATGATCCCAAATGCATCGTGTCTTAAGACCCAAAACGCGTCAGTATTGTTGGACGACTTTAGTTTAACTGTACATGGGTGAATGGCAATGCTATCAACCTAAAACGAGCGGTATTATTTTTTATCTTGTTCAACTTTTCCCTCCTTGAGTTACACTGTATTTGGGGGAATCAAAAGAAATGTGAAACCTGAAATGCGTGGTGTCCAAATTTATTTCGTTCAACTTTTACCTTTCCCCTTGAGTCTCACTTCAGTAGAAGTCAATGTTAATTTTTTACCATTCCCTTTGAGTCTCACTTCAGTAGACGTCAATGTCAAATCTACATGCAAGTACATAAAATATTCTTCAACTATATAAACAGTAAGAAAGTCAAAAATGATAGTGTTGGACCCCTCAAAAACCAACGCCTTCTTCTCTACAGTATTTGACAGATAACATGATCAGGGAGACCAGAAATTCTCCATGAATTGTCACCTACTTAACCCAGCAGGAAGTACGTTGCCACCCCCCGAAACACTAAAGTAGACAAATCCCTGGGCCCGGGTGGCAGACACCCCCGAGTACTGCAGGAATTAAGTACCGTGATAGACAGACCATCATTTTTAGTATTCAGATTCCATAATAACAGGGTCTGTACCTCAGGACGGACGCAGAGCAAGTGTGGTGCCAATATTCAAAAAGGGGACAAAATCTCAGTCTGGAAATTATAGGCCGGGAAGTTTAAACTCTACTGTGGGTAAAATCCTTGAGGGTTTCCTAAGAGACGCTATCCTGGAGGATCTCAATACGAATAACATCATCATGACCCAACATCAGCATGGGTTTATGAGGGATCGGTTCTGCCAAACTAATTTGATCAGCTTCTATGAGGAGGTAAGTTCCAGGCTGGATAAGGGAAATGCAGTGGATGTTGTCTATCTAGAATTTCAAATGTGTTTGATACGATGCCACATTGGTACATAAAATGAGAATAATGAGACTAGGGGAAAATAAGTGTAACTGGGTTAACAACTGGATCAGTGACAGGAAACAAAGGGTGGCTATTAATGGAACACAATTGGATTGGGTCACAATTAACAGTGGTTTACATGGGTCAGCATTGGGCCCTCTTCTTTTAACATACTTATTAATGATCTTGTAGAGAAAATACAGAGTAGGAATTCAATATTTGAAGATGATACTAAACTCTGCAGGATAGTCAACATAGAGGAAGATAACCTAATATTACAGAGGAATTCATATAAGCTGCAGGCTTGGGCTGAGAAATGGCAACTGAAGTTTAATGCAGATAAATGTAAGGTTATGCACTTGGGCAGAGGAAATAAAATGTATAATTATATACTAAATAGTAAAACTCTGGGTACAACTGTCACAGAAAAAGACTTGGATGAACTCAACTAAGATGACTAAAATATAAAAAAAAAGTTTAAAAACAAATATAAAGTATAACAAATTGAATCACTACTTTTCACTCTTTAAGAAAATAAACAAAATAATTAAAAAAAAACATATTTGGTATCGCATTGTTCTTTAAAATCCGATCTATCAAAGTATTACATTCTGGAACCTATACAGTAAACACCTTAAAGCAAATAATAAATAGATGGAAATGGAAAAATTGTCATTTTACAGTTACCAAAACTCACACAAAAATGCAAAAAAAATGTATACCAAAATGTTACCAATAAAAACGTCTGGTCATAGGCAAGACCTCACACAGCTCCATTAATAAACAGATAAAAAAAAAAGTTATGGGTCTCAGAAAATGGTGACCCAAATCAAATAGAATTTTTTTCTTTTACAATTTTTTTTTTTATTTTATAACATTTTCATATATATTTTTTTTTTATCATTTAAATAAAAATAAAAACAATATAGTTTGGAATCGGTGTAATTGTACTGACCTGCAAAATTATATTGCCAGGCTATTTTCACCACACAGTGAATGATATAAACCGCTATAAAAAAAAAAAAATAAAAGGCGGGATTGTTTTTTTTTTCATCATTTCACTGCACTCGGAGTTTTTTTTTCGTACATTATATGGTGGTGTAATTCAAAAGTACGGCTTCTGCCGGAATAAAAAAGCCCCTCATATGGCTATATGGTCGGAAGAATAAACACATTACTGCTTTATAAAGAAGGGAAGAAAAAGCAAAAATTAAAATTATTGACCATGGCAGGAAGGGAAGTGTAGAAATTCTAGAAAAAAAAAAAAATTGCCTCTCCTGATAATATTAAGATATTATCATTTTTGCAGTATCATTATTCGACTATCATAGTTATCATTTACAAATACGAAAAAATTAAAAAAAAAAATATTTTAATAGAAAGCTAATAGATTTTTATTACTATGTATAATTAGAATATTAAATTATAACATTATATCAATAATAACAGTCTCATCAATAACTCTTAGAATGATTATAACATTTGCAAGTTTTTACACTTTATAATTGGAGAAATTAGATTACCTCTGGTTTTATTTTGTGGCCGGTATTTTTGGTTCGATTTTTTTTTGCCACTTTTTTTTTCCATCATTATTCCTAAATCTTGACCATTTCGATCCCATCGATCACAAGTGAGGAAACATATAATGACGTCAGCCACGACTTGACAATATTAATTATTTTTGCACTATTTCTTCTTTTTTTTTTTTTTTTATGACCTTTTTGATTTTTCTCAACTTTTTAGAATTTTTTTTACCAGTAACTTGGAAACCAAAAAAAAAAAAAAAAATTTGGACTTTCTACTAAATATTCAACAATAACCGCAACTCGACTGTCTGCGTAAAAACAGGAAGCGGGATTTCCCCAGGCAGCTACTTTTCCTTATGAGAAAACCAGCTGGTACTATCCATTTACACGCAGCTCCTGGAGACGAGCCCGAGAGGATGCACAGTGTGACCTAAAATATGTTCATTTTGTTTTTTGACATTTCTTAATGGGTGTTCCACAAAAGTCGACATATCCCCCATTGTCTTCTAGAAATTTATCATATACTGAACAGCAGCCATAATAACCGCACTCGGCATTTACCTGGGACTTACCCCCCTCTTAATCATCCCCAGGGTCCTGCAGTTACTGGAGGGATTGTAAAAATAGATCTTAAATTTTCCAGAAGTGACTGTCGTTGCCCACCTGGCACAGCCCACAGCAAGAAACCTTACTTAACCCCTTAAAGGGAATGTATCATGATCGTATGTCCCAAGGGGTTTTCTTATATAATAGATGTAACTAGTCTGTTTTGTTTTTTTACTTTTTTTTAATTACTTTTTAAGAAAGATTTGAAAAATGACCATAATTTATAATTTTCCATATTTTCCACTAATGACCACCAGGGGGAGCCAAAGTGGATAAAAAAAAGTAAAAAGCAAGTTGCCTTAAATTTGGCCAGATGGGACATTCTCTAACCCCCCCCCCCGGGTGCCATACATTTTGGGTATATGTACACAGAAATATTAGGTTTAGTGACTGTCCCATTCATCTGAATTGAGGTTGCATAAATCCATGCACCTGCTGCGGAAATAATGGATCATCATAGAACTGATCTTTAATTGCAAAATATTTTTGCAACAAATCAGCCATGTGTGAATTCATCTGTAGAGCGCTGGCGTCTACGTTGTCGGTGCCCAGAATACAGCAAACAATCAAAGGGTCAACAAAAAGTTAAAAAAAAGAGTTCAAAACATAAAACAATCCACAGTAAAAATAATAAGAATCAAATAAAAAAAAAACAACACACAAATGTTTTCCACTCTATAAAAAGCTTTCAATTGGAAAACAAATTATATTAAAGAACATCACTACCAACGAATTATTGGATAGGTCCAACTACAAATTTTCTAGTGAAAGGGAATTACAACAGCGCCATATACTGTGTAGTGGCCAAAAAATGCATTACAAGCACAGAGGGGGGTTTTTTTTTTGTTAGTTTTTGCTTAAAAATATTTTTTCGATCCATTTTCATATCAAATTTTTCACCATTTGCCTCCCGTTGCCTCTGGCTGCAAGAATGAGTTAACTTAGAATCCATCAGTGAGCTCTGACAGTCTGACAACATAGTTTGTAACTCTTATCCATCTTCTTCTGAGCTCTTCTCAGCTGATTTTTGACCGCAGACCACCTCAAAGTTTAATCTGTTGGGAAACAAAAAGGCTATAAAAGCCAAACGGTGCAAAATATTTAATGGAACCCAACTGCAAAAAAAAAAGGTTTTTTTGATCCCCAAATATATTTTAGTAAATAAAATTATACCCAATGCTGGACACCCCTTGAAGAAGCATGCAGTACTATTCACGGCCACAACGCAATGTATTGAATATGCCTTGGTGGTAATGCCAGGAGTCAGATCCTCATATTCTGCTATTGACAAGCTATCGTAAGGATTAAGCGTTATTGGTAAAGTCCTGGGAAAACACTTTAAATAGAGTGAATGTTTCAGTAGGTAAAAAAGCTGGGTGACAATCTACCAACAGCGAGAGCAAGACGGCGGGTCATCCAGTGCTCCCAGCCATGTAATGGCTAAGGAGGGGGGAGGGGTGATCAGATTAGCCTGGGGTGTATCACTAAGGTTTGGGGAGCCCCCCGGCGCTGTGGTTTGCAGACATCTGCTTAACATGTGTTGTCAGGTTTCGTATTTTAACTGCTTGTCTTATAAAATTGACATAAAGTCGTCCCAGAGCGGAGATCCCGCGGCGTGTCACCGGGAGAGATCCTCGAGTGCAAACCCTTGCTGCGCGGTGATCTGGGTCCTGTACAGCCGCACCTCACTACAATCTCCAACAAGAAGGGGGGCCCTGAAGAAAAGCAAAGAAAGACGTGGAAATGACATTAATATGACACTGGCTGCATTACTTATAGGGCACGTCCGCTGTAGAAAACCCATTATTATTAATATCCTGAGAAGGAATTCTGCGTTATCGGAATTTAGAATCTTCGGAATATTTCAAGACACTTTACTCATCTGGAGGACTCAACCTGTCCTTACATTACACTTACAATCCACTGATTTCATTAGGAGCTGTGTAATACCTAATTTTCTCCTGTGGTGGCGCTGCAGTAGAATTTAACACTTGCCGCCATATTTGCATGCTGATCAGTGGTGCAGCTGTCACAGCAGGATATCTCCGAGCTTATTTTTAAGTGATAGATCCTTCTAAGGATGATGGATTGAAAAAGAAAAGAAAAAAATAAACTCAGACAAACGGCAGAAAGTGAAACACCTCCAGCTTTTCATCAATTCGTGCAAAACTAAACCATCCATCAGAATAACATCCAACGCCGATGCATTCATGATGTGTCACAGAAATACGTTTCTGTTAGAGGAGGCAGAGGATAAACAGCGCTGTAAGGGGCCGTCAGGAATCAGCGCGCTCAGTGACACATTGTGGGAAAAGTAGGATCTGGGGTAAAAACTAATACTGAACAAATTAGGATACATAGATAATAGATACAAAGGAAATAAACAAAAGAGAAATCTAAATCCCGTCCCCTCCATCATCAGTATCTGGTGACCGCCCGTCGCCTCCATCATCAGTATCTGGTGACCGCCCGTCGCCTCCATCATCAATATCTGGTGACCGCCCGTCGCCTGCATCATCAGTATCTGGTGACCGCCCGTCACCTCCATCATCAGTATCTGGTGACCGCCAATCCCCTCCATCATCAGTATCTGGTGATAGCTCGTCGCCTCCATCATCAGTATCTGGTGACCGCCCGTCCCCTCCATCATCAGTATCTGGTGACCGCCAATCCCCTCCATCATCAGAATCTGGTGACCACCTGTCGCCTTCATCACTTCTTCTCATCACTTGTACACAGGATTCAAAGGATCTCTGCAGGAGATTGTTCCAAACATTTCATCTTGGAGACCTGACCCCAGATCTTCTGGGTATGAGGCTTGTGCGGATCCTTCTAGTCTCTTCATCTGATCCCAGACAGATGGGATGATGTGAGATCAGGGCTCTGTGGGGCCAGATCATCACCCCCAAATTTGTTTTTCCTTCAAATCACACGTCATTCACCATGGCAAGACAGAGCACAAGCAAAAAGACACAAGGTAGTTATACTGCATCAGCAAGATCTCTCCCAGGCAAAGATTTCACAGCACACATTGGTTTCGGGAAGTACTTTTCAAGGTTTGTAGAAGAAAAAAATTAGCAACATTGAGAACCCTAAACGCAGTGGTCGGCCAAGGAAACTTAGTGTAGCAGATGAAAGACTCATCTTGCTTAACTCCCTTTAAAATTGGAAGATGGCCAGCAGTGCAATCAGCTCAGAACTGGCAGCAAAGAGTGGGACCGGCTACAACCATCTATTGTTCGGAAGAGTAAGGATAGAAATGGTCTTCACAGAAGATCTGCAGACAAAAATCCAGACCTTCCACATAGAAACAAGGCCAAGCAACTCAATTATGCATGAAAACAAAGGAACAAGGGCACCGAAAAATGGCAGCAAGTCTTTGGACTGATGGGTCAAAATGTGAAATATTTGGCTGCAACAGAAGTTTTTTTGCTGATGCACTGGAGAGCGGCACAGTAATGAGGGTCTGCAGGAACCGCATGGTGGAGGGTCCTGCAGGTTTGTGGCTGTACTTCAACAAATGGAGTTGGAGTTTGGTCAGGCCGATACTTATTCATCACGTAATAGCATCAGGGAAGTGTCTTATTGGCTGCAAATTTATTCTGCAGCCGTACAACGACCCCCAACATCCAGTCAGTGTCTGTAGTTACGAGGAGTCCTGGGAGTGATGATCCAGCCCTACAGATCCCTGATCTCACATCATCCCCTCTATCTGGGATCACATGAAGTGACAAAAGGATCCACACAAGCCTCATACACAGAAGATCTGGGGTCAGGTCTCCAAGATGTTTGGAACAAAACTGTGTACAAGTGACAAGAAGAAGTGATGGAGGAGACGGGTAGTCATCAAATTTTGTTGGGATTTACATTACTCTTTTATTCGTTCACTTTGCACTTAGATTTAAATATAAATCATGGGCAGCATGGTGGCTCAGTGGTTACCACTGTACAGTGGCTCAGTGGTTAGCACTGATGCTTTAGAGTTTATATCTTCTCCCTGTGTTTGCGAGGGTTTCCTCCAGGATTACTGTATTTTTGTTATCTAATTTTGGAGTGCTGCCCCTTTCTTTAATTGTTGGTTAGATAAATATAAGTAATGAACACTCAGCCTGGATGCAGATTTGCATTATTAATATCATGTGACCTGTGTCGTTTTTGTCCTCATGTTTCGTGTTCTATATTTCTGCCATGGATTTTACAGCTTCTCCTTATTTACCTGCAAAATTACCGAATTAGCGACCTGAACCTTGTATTATTATAACGAACTCGTGGCCTGTAACTCTCATCACTGCCATCAGGAAAATAACCTCAAATTACCTGCAGATAATAAACCCGCTGTCCCCTGCGAGACAGGGCACACAAAAGAGTTAAATCTTCATGGCTACTCTCCATTATTTGGAAGGTATGTTTCTTCTGCATACATCCTTATGGCTGATGGGAAATCATATTGTTTACCTAGGACATACAGTAGGTCTGACGATCTATGCCTTGGCCAGTGCAGCTGTAAGGAGCAAAAGTGCCACCTAGTGGTGCAGATACAGATTGAACACCACAATTCACAATTGTAGCAAAATGTGTTCCTCAAAACTGTGGGCAATTTGTCCCTTCTATTTTCAATGCATCTGTGTCAGGGGGAACCAAATTAAAATGAGAAAATAGAGCAGTCTAAGTGACTTGGAACGAGGCCTGGGCATCGGTGCTAGACAGGCTGGTATTTTGCAAAGTGCGGACCTTGAGAGCTTTTTTCTGGAGATTGGTTTGATAAAAGAAACACATAAAAAAAAAACAATCCTGTGGATAGAAACAGTTCACTGAAAGGGATCAGAGGGGGACGTGAAAAATCGTCCTGATGAAAGGATCGTAGAAGGAGAAACAGAATCAGAGGAGGAGGTAAAGAATTGTTTAGATGACAGGATCAGAGGAGGAGGTAAAGAATTGTTCTGATGAAAGGATCAGAGAAAAATGTGAAGAAATGTTGTCGTTAAAGGATCCGAGGAGGTTGTAAAGAATCATTCTGAAGAAGTGTGTCACAGGAGGTGTGACGACACAGCATTTATTTTTAATTATGCCAGATGTATTATTCAGTAGGTCAAGAGGCATGAGTCATTGTTCATATCAGTCTACATGTTGACTCTTGTTGTATGTTTACTTGTTGCATGTTGATTTGTTGAATGCCTCCTGATTACCTATTGGATCAGCCCCACGCAGTTTATCATTCTAATAACATTGGAGGACAAAGACACAGGTTAATTGAACAATCAATGTTTGTTAATATGTTGAATGCCTTCTAATTATTCATTGTACCAGCCCTGCAGTTTATTATCCTACCAACCTTGGAAGACAAAATATTCAGGTTAATTGAACACTCAAAAAATGAGAGATTACTTCCTCTTACCTTCTCACAATCATCTGGAAGAATGCCCTGTGGAATATAAAAGGGGAATGGCCCTCTGCTTCCAGTGAGACTCTAGAGGACAGCAGCCAAGGAACCATGGCACCAACTAGTGGAATATAGATCTTTTCCACTGCCCATCACTGAACCCATGAAGACGTTTGGAGTACCGAGGTTGGGACATTCCTCAATGTACTCTGTCAGTTTCCTAAGCTTGCCGCTACCTTCTCTCTTTAGGTGCCCGCCAAAAGCGGGGTGCTACTGGTTGGTGTAGTTGGCCCTGGAAACCCCAAAGTCACAGATGTTCTAATTACTGGCGAGCCATCCGAAGTATGGGGCTCTGTCATTTGCTGTCACGGGTGTGTCCGAGGTGACAGTCGCCCAGCAGTGGCTTGCAGGAGATCTCTACATTTGGCATTGCAGACAGTTTCTTAGATAAGAGGCTGTCTTTAGGACCGAGTGGCTATCTCTCTCTTGCTAATTAGCTCTCTGGCCTGGGTGTATATATACCTGGTGTGTCTGAGAGGGAGTCGCCGGCTATATCCATTTCTACTTGTGAAGCTTAGCAGGAGCAGTACTTCCTTCGTCCTCTCTGGAGCTTGAGGCTGTGTGCTTATTTGGAGTTCATCTAAAGCTAAGCCATTTCCCCTGTTTTGTCCAACCTTGCTGTCTATAGAGTTTAGTGGAGGTTGACTAGTGTTCATCTCCTTCCATCCCTAGCCATAGCCATACGCCAGGGAGAGTAGGGCGAGGTACTCGTGCGGCGATTGCTGAGGAGGCAATATAGGGACGATAGTTGAGACAGGGTGATGCTAGACCAGACTAGGAGGTCTCCACTTCCCCCCTTTCCCTAGTGTCTGGGCTCCCTTTCACTTTTCCCTCTGTGTTGGACTAAGTCTTTCCCACACCTGGCGTGACATTATAGCCGGCCAAGGACGTTTTGAAAAGGAAAAAAAAAGGGAACTGACATTTTGTTTTGTTTTATCTTTGTGTGTTTTTGGGCGTGCAGATTTTTTTTTCCGTTCTCCCTTGGTATGGGTTCAGTTGCAGAGCTCGCAGAGTGGCTGCGCTGTCTGTCTCTGAAGGTGACTGACCTCCGCTGTGAGGTTCAGCGGCAGCATCAGCAGCTACAGGTCGCTAATGAGTGGGTCTCTGCAGGTAGGCCGGCCCAGCCTGAACCCAAGGTTGCCCTTCCGGACAGATTTTCAGGAGGTAGGGACAAGTATTTTGTGTTTAAGGAGGCATGCAAATTGTATTTTAAACTTTGTCCCTATTCCTCCAGTAATGAGGAGCAACGGGTTAGTATTGTGATCTCTCTATTGCAGGGCGATCCTCAGTCATGGGCGTTTTTGTTACCGCATAACTCAGTTTGTCTCCAATCGGTGGAGAGGTTTTTCGGAGCTTTGGCCCTCATCTATGATGACCCTGAATGAGTCGCCTTGGCTGAGTCTAGGCAATGTCGCCTTCAGCAGGGGATTCGGCCAGTGTAAACATACAGTTTGGAATTCCGTAGAGGGGCAACGGATTCCAAATGGAATGACTCAGCCCTTAAAAGTCAATTTTGTGAGGGGCTTACTGAAAGGTTGAAAGCTGCCTTGGCTGTATATGAAACCCCTCAGTCCTTGGAGGCGGCCATGTCTTTGGCCAAATGTCTTGATAGACGCCTTCGGGATAGACGGGTGCGACCACCTTCTTCGGGGCCTTCTTGTGGGGGATTTATACCTCTGCCAGGGGAGCGGTCTGGGGGTGTACCAGTACTGGGGGAGGTGGAGGAACCCATGCAGTTAGGGGGTGTCTCTACATCATACATCTCCCTGGAGATTCGCAAGAAAAAAGGCATTTGTTTTTTTTGTGGGAAAAAGGGACACTTTGTTGGGACTTGTCCTTCAATTGCTAAACAAAAGGAGACTTGTGGCCAAACTGCAGTTCCCGCTTTGTCCTGACAGCAGAGGTGGTGCTAGAGAGAAAAATCGAAAAAAATTCTGTGTTTGTTGACAATGGAGCCGGGGTCAGCATGGTTGATGTTGAATTTGTGAAAACTCATGGTCTTGCTTGCTGTGCTTTAGCTGAACCTATTCCCATCTTTGCCATTGACTCGGCGCCACTTGCACAGAAAGCATTTACTCAGATTGTACATAATGTAAAACTGAGGGTTTGCTATGTTCTGGACAATCATCCTACTCCGATTGTTTTGGGTATACCTCGGCTTCTTAAACATAATTGGTTGGTGAATTGGCAAACAGGGGAGATTATTGAATGGAGAGATTACTGCCATGAGAACTGTCTAGATATTTCCATTGCTGCTGTCTCTATGGAGTTTCTGCCTGCTTTTCTGTCTGGTTTTCAGGACATTTTTTCTGAGAGGGGGTGTCAGGATTTGCCTCCTCATCGTGCTTATGACTGTCCTATTAACCTGACTCCCGGAGCTAAACTACTGAAGTCCAGACTGTATAATCTTTCTGGCCCTGAGAGACAAGCCATGAAGGATTTCATTGTGGAAAGTCTGGAGAAGGGACACATCAGACCCTCATTTTCACACATGGCGGCAGGGTTCTTCTTTGTGAAGAAAAAAGATGGTGGTCTACGTCCCTGTTTAGATTTCCATGAATTAAATCAAATTACCATCCAAGATCCATACCCTCTTCCTCTGATTCCTGATTTTTTCAGCCAGGTTGTGGGAGCTAAGGTATTCTCCAAGTTGGATTTAAGGGGAGCCTACAACCTGGTTAGAATCAGAGAAGGGGACGAATGGAAGACAGCGTTCAATACTCCGGAAGGACATTTCGATAGTCTGGTTATGCCTTTTGGTTTGACCAATGCATTCCAGCATTTCATAAATTATATTTTCCATCATTTGGTGGGGAGGTTTGTGGTGGTCTATCTTTATGATATTTTGGTTTACTCACCTGATTTTGAGACTTCTTGGGGTCTTGTTAAGTAAGTGCTCCAGATATTAAGGGATAACAAATTTTATGCCAAACTAGAAAAATGTGTTTTCGCTGTTCAGGAGGTGCAGTTTTTGGGGTACTTGTTGTCATCTGCAGGTATTCAGATGGATTCGGAGAAGATCCGTGCAGTTCTTGACTGGGAACGTCCTGAGAACCTGAAGGCTCTACAACATTTTCTGGGCTTTACTAATTTTTACAGGAAATTCATCCAAAATTACTCTGTTATAGTGAAACCACTTACTGACATGACTAAAATGGGGTCTGATTTTTCCAAGTGGTCGGATGCTTCCCTCCAGGCTTTTTCTTCCTTAAAGAATCATTTTGCCACTGCACCTATACTCAGTCAACCCGATGTTTCGCAACCCTTTATTGTGGAGGTCGATGCTTCGGATGTTGGGGTTGGGGCTGTGTTGTCTCAGGGTTCGTCCCCCGGTAAATGGCGTCCATGCGCCTTCTTTTCTAAAAAAATTGTCTTCGTCTGAGAGAAATTATGGCGTGGTTAATAGGGAACTTTTGGCTATCAAATTGGCATTCGAGGAATTGCAGCATTGGTTGGAGGGGGTTGTCCATCCTATTACTGTTATTATTGACCATAAGAACCTGTCTTATCTCCAGTCAGCTAAACGTCTCAACCCTAGGCAAGCCAGATGGTCCCTGTTTTTTACTAGGTTCAATTTTGTTGTCACTTTTCGTCCAGGGGTCAAAAATGTCAAGGTTGATGCTTTGTCCCGGAGCTTCCCTGGTGGTGGTGACCATGAGAACCCTTCCCCGATATTACAGAAAGGGGTAGTCATTTCGGCGGCTCTTTATCCTGAACTGGAGGGTGAGGTGTTGGAGGCTCCGGGGGACACTCCTGCCTCCTGCCCTTCAGGAAAGTTATTTGTACCATCTGATCTGCGCCGCAAAGTAATCAAGGAACATCATAACTCTGTGCTTGCTGGGCATCCAGGTGGTAAGGCAACCGCGGACCTCCTCTCTCGTCGTTTTTGGTGGTCGGGGTTGCATCGGGAGGTGATTGAACATGTAGCTGCTTGTAGTATTTGCGTGCGTTCTAAGGTTTCGCATACCCGTCCGTCTTGTACTTTTCTTCCACTACCTATCCCTAGTTTCTGCAAGCAAAATGGTGATTTTGGTGGTAGTAGATAGGTTCAGTAAAATGGTTCACTTTGTCACATTACCTGCACTTCCCAATGCCAAGACACTTGCTCAGGTGTTCATAAATGAGATTATGAAGCTTCATGGGGTTCCCTCTGATGTGGTGTCTGATCGGGGGACCCAGTTTGTTTCCAAGTTCTGGAAGGCATTCTGTTTTCGACTAGGGGTGCAGCTGTCCTTTTCCTCTGCCTTCCACCCTCAGTCGAATGGTCAGACCGAGCGGGTCAATCAGAACTTGGAGACCTACCTCAGGTGTTTCGTCTCCGAAAATCAGGAGGATTGGGCATCCTACTTACCGCTGGCAGAATTTGCCATTAATAATCATTGTCAAGAATCCTCTGGCAGGTCACCGTTCTTCGGTGCATACGGTTATCATCCACAGTTTGGTACCTTCAGTGGGGGAGGAGCTTCAGGAGTTCCTGAGGAGGATCGGTTTGCTTCGTCGCTCTACTCAGTATGGCAGGGCGTTTTGTGTAATTTAAAGACCATGGGAGACAGGTATAAAAGTATGGCTGACAGAAAACGCTTGCCAGGTCTGGACCTGAACGTGAATGATTTTGTGTGGTTGTCTAAAAGGAATATAAGATTAAAGGTTCCTTCTTAGAAGCTGGGACCTAGATTTATTGGTCCCTATAAAATAATCACCATCATTAACCCAGCAGCGTATCGTCTTGAACTTCCTCAGGCCCTTAAGTTCCACAATGTGTTCCACAGGTCCTTACTCAAAAAGGTATGTGGAACCACTTGAGCCCTCACCTCTACCACGGCCCCCAATGATGGTTGATGGTAATCTGGAGTTTCAGATTTTGAGCATTGTAGATTCTCATCTCCAACGTCGTTCTCTACAATACTTGGTGCACTGGAAAGGCTATGGTCCAGAGGAGAGGATGTGGGTTTCAGCGTCAGAGGTGAACACTCCAAGATTGGTTCGCTTATTCCACACCTCTTTTCCTGAGAAACCCAGTCCTGAGTGTCCGGAGGCCACTCGTAGAGGGGGGTACTGTCACGGTGTGTCAGAGGTGACAGTCGGCCTGCAGTGGCTTGCAGGAGATCTCTACGTTTGGCATTGCAGACAGTTTCTTATATAAGAGGCTGTCTTTAGGACCGAGTGGCTACCTCTCTTTGCTAATTAGCTCTCTGGCCTGGGTGTATATATACCTGGTGTGTCTGAGAGGGAGTCGCCGGCTATATGCATTTCTACTTGTGAAGCTTAGCAGGAGCAGTACTTCGTCCTCTCTGGAGCTTGAGGCCGTGTGCTTATTTGGAGTTCATCTAAAGCTAAGCCATTTCCCCTGCTTTGTCCACCCTTTTTGTCTATAGAGTTTAGTGGAGGTTGACTAGTGCTCATCTCCTTCCATCCCTAGCCGTAGCCATATGCCAGGGAGAGTAGGGCGAGGCACACGTGCAGCGATTACTGAAGAGGCAATATAGGGACAATAGTTGAGAAAGGGTGACGCTCGACCAGACTAGGAGGTCTCCACTTCCTCCTTTTCCCTAGAGTCTGGGCTACCTTTCCCTTTTCCCTCTGTGTTGCACTAAGTCTTCCCCACACCTGGTGTGACATTTGTGTACTTGCTGGGACTGTACAATATGTTATTGACTGTTGGTAATCCAATAAAGTATTACCACACTGTGTTACACATACCCTGAGTTGTTGGAGTAGTGTTCTGCCAACGGGGAATGAGTATGGGCGTTCAACCAGGCCAGCGGACGAGAGCACCCAGACTACCGTGTCTCCACACTTGGTGGCAGCGGTGGGATACTACTCAGCCCGGATGTTCTGGGGGAGCTGAAGGGGACTGGTGTTCATAGACAGTCCAAGGGCTCCACAACCAGGGAGGCAGATAGACAGACCCAGAAGATTATTTGTGAGGCATAAACAGCAGGTTTCGGACGCCACCATGTCCATCCCCACCAGTTATACAGCTTCAACAGGAAACGCCAACTACAGGAGCTGTGCCAGCTTCGACAGATCGAATACCGGGCCACCGATATTTGGTTGGATTTAATCCAGGAATTTGACCTTTGGGATGCACAGAACGCCATGGAGCACGATGAGGTTGATCAAGAGAAATTGAACTGCTTTCCAAATCAAGGATCCAGTGGTAATCTGGAATCAAATACCCAGTCCCAAGAAGCACAAATCCAGGAATTGTTGATCGCATTAAGACACCAAGCCTCAAGTGGGGAAAGGTCTTGTGTTAGGGAGTCAGTTTTCGGAGTACCGGTATCCCTGCTGCCAACACCGGACCTTACCTCCATGATGGCCTACGGCCAAGGAAATCATTTCCGTTACAGAGACGTGCCAGTGTTTAATGAGTCAACATAGAGGTTGATGAACATGTGCAAAGCTATGAGACCCTGATGCTGATGCACCAGGTACCCACAGCGGATTGGGCCAAATACCTGTGCACTAGTTTGACTGGCCAGGCACAGGATGCTGTCCAGTCGCTTGGGCCACGAGACTGCCTGGACTATTAAGGACAACCTACTGGCCCTTTTTAAGATCACCTCTGATAGATATTGTACCAAGTTCCTGACTTTGTCTAGACAGGGGGCCAATGTAGAATTTGGCAGTTAACTCCGGCGGCACTGCAACTGCTGGCTCGAAGGTCAGGCTTCCCACTCCGCTGCTGCCCTCCGGGACATAATCATGCTCGAGCAACTAATGGAGAAAATGGCAGCAGAAAAACAAGAGTGGGTAGCCGGCCAGAAGCCCAACACTCCAGAGCAAGCAGCCCGATTGGCCCACAAGTTTACAGCCAATTGACCCCACTGGAGACCCAATATGCCCACCGATCAAAGGAGACCCCTCAAGCCAGTATTCGAGCGGCCACCAACCATTCGAGCAGGACTATCCCGCTGCCCAGCAGCAACCCCACTAGGACAAAAGTTTACAAACAGGACACGTGATTTGCCCACCGCACGGCACTGTTAAATGTGTGGGCCCCTTGGACACACGGCCAAAGATTGTCTACAGGGCCAGGGACTAGTGATGAGCGAGTATGTTCTGTTAACCCTTTCGCCGAGTATGCTCGGGCGAGCACCGAGTAGTTACAGCTGCTCGGTGATATGTTTGAATCACTCCCGTGCGCATGATTTGCGACTGTTTGACAGTTTTAATACATGTGAGGAATGTGTAAGAAATAGACATTCCTCATATGTATTAAAACTGTCAAACAGTCGCAAATCATGCCCACGGGAGTGATTCAAACATAACATCGAGCAGCTGTAACTACTCGGTGCTCGCCCGAGCATACTCGGCGAAAGGGTTAACAGAACATACTCGCTCATCACTACCAGGGACCCATGCCTGGAGCCAGTCTGCCGGCCCAGCTGGTCAACGTCTGCCTAGACGAGCCATCAGGTCCAATGGACGCTACCCATGGGATACACAAGCAGCGGATGAAGTGATGTAGCCTGTCCACACGTGGGAAATATACCATCCAATGTACGGGAGGAGTTGGAGGAGTTGTTCCATCAGTACGGTCGGATCTATATCGAGCTGAAGAATCGCGGGGGAAGCAGTGCAGCACCGTTCATCTTCATCAGCTTCCAGGATCCGTGGGATGCAGAAGACGCCATGTTTGGATGCAATGGAACACAGTTCCCAAATCAGGGATCAGGGGGAAGATATGGAGGACCCTGCAGGAGGAACAGACCGCCATCCCGGCAAACTGAATACAGAGTCTTCGTCTCAGGGCTTCCCCCATCATATGAGAGTAGCTGGAGATGTCTCCTATGCTGATGTACACAAGGATGGAATGAGGATTGTGGAGATTATTTCCAAGGAAGACATGGAATATGCTTTGAGGAAACTGGATGATACAAAGTATCGTTCTCATGAAGGTGAAACCTCTTACATTCGTGTTTGTGCTGAAAGAAATGTCGATCAACTGTCCCCAAGAAGAGGATGATTGGAAGCCTATCATGTCTGGCAGCCCTGTCAACAGTGACCCACTACAGGATCCAGCAGTCTCCGGGGCTAATTAAGAAGAGGGAGGAATGTGACGACACAGCATTTATTCTTAATTATGCCTGATGTATTATTCAGTAGGTCAAGAGACATGAGCCAATGTTCATATGAGCACGCACATTCACATTTTTTTTTGTACGTTAACTTGTATGCTAATATGTTTAATGCCTGCAGATTACCCATGGTACTAGCCCTGCAGTTTATTATCCTACCAACCTTAGAGGACAAAATATGCAGGATAATTGAACAGTCGAACAATGAGGGATTACCTCCTCCCACCTTGCAACAATCCTGTGGAAGAATGCCCTTTAGAAAATAAAAGGTGGATCTGCTTCAGTTTCCAGTGAGACGCAACAGGACAGCAGCCAAGGAACCATGGCACCAACTGGTGGATTACAGATCTGCTCCACTGCCCATCAATGAACCCATGAAGATGTTTGGAGTAACGAGGTTGAGAGAATCAGGTCACCTGGCCACATACCTCAATGTACTCTATCAGCTTCCTAAGCTTGCAGCTACCTCCTCTCAGTAGGTGCCCACCGAAAGTTGGGTGCTACAGGTTGGGGTAGTTGGCCCTGGACGCCCCGAAGTCGCAGATGTTCTAATTCCTGGCGAGCCAGCAGAAGGGTGAAACGGTCATTTGCACCATCTTATGTACTTGCTGGGACTGTATTATATGTTATTGACTGTTGGTGACCCAATAAAGTATTACCACACTGTGTTACCCATACCCTGTGTTGTCGGAGTAGTACTCTGGCCACGGGGAAGGAGTACAGGCATTCAGTGGGATGAGCCCTGGTCCATTCGGTCTTTCTAAAGACAGACAGGCCGGTGGACGAAACACCCACTGACCCTCATGCCTCCACAGGAGGATTCAACAATATTATCATTGTAATGAAAGGACGACCAGTACCAGTGCTATCACTGTGGAATGGAAACAAAAAGTCTAACTCTACAAGATTGTACGTGGAGAGGAGATCCTCGGTCCATGGCTGAGCTGAATATCAGGTTATATACTTGGACATAGGAGCAGTATTATAGTAGTTATATTCTTGTACATAGGGGCAGTATTATAGTAGTTATATTCCTGTACATAGGGGCAGTATTATAGTAGTTATATTCTTGTATAAAGGAGCAGTATTATAGTAGTTATATTCTTGTATATAGGAGCAGTATTATAGTAGTTATATTCTTGTACATAGTAGGCAGTATTATAGTAGTTATATTCTTGTACATAGGGGCAGTATTATAGTAGTTATATTTTTGTACATAGGGAGGAGTATGATAGTAGTTATATTCTTATACATAGGGAGGAGTATGATAGTAGTTATATTCTTGTACATAGGGAGGAGTATGATAGTAGTTATATTCTTGTACATAGGGGCAGTATTATAGTAGTTATATTCTTGTACATAGAGGGCAGTATTATAGTAGTTATATTCTTGTACATAGGAGCAGTATTATAGTAGTTATATTCTTGTACATAGGGGCAGTATTATAGTAGTTATATTCTTGTACCTAGGAGCATTATTATAGTAGTTATATTCTTGTACATAGGAGCAGTATTATAGTAGTTATATTATTGTACATAGGGGCAGTATTACAGTAGCTATATTCTTGTACATAGGGGCAGTATTATAGTAGTTATATTCTTGTACCTAGGAGCATTTTTATAGTAGTTATATTCTTGTACATAGGGGCAGTATTATAGTAGTTATATTCTTGTACATAGGAGCAGTATGATAGTAGTTATATTCTTGTACATAGGGAGGAGTATGATAGTAGTTATATTCTTGTACATAGGGGCAGTATTATAGTAGTTATATTCTTGTACATAAGGGCAGTATTATAGTAGTTATATTCTTGTACATAGGGGCAGTATTATAGTAGTTATATTCTTGTACATAGGGGGCAGTATTATAGTAGTTATATTCTTGTACATAGGGGGCAGTATTATAGTAGTTATATTCTTGTACATAGGGGCAGTATTATAGTAGTTATATTCTTGTACCTAGGAGCAGTATTATAGTAGTTATATTCTTGTACATAGGGGCAGTATTATAGTAGTTATATTCTTGTACATAAGGGCAGTATTATAGTAGTTATATTCTTGTACATAGGGGCAGTATTATAGTAGTTATATTCTTGTACATAGGGGGCAGTATTATAGTAGTTATATTCTTGTACATAGGGGCAGTATTACAGTAGCTATATTCTTGTACATAGGGGCAGTATTATAGTAGTTATATTCTTGTACCTAGGAGCATTTTTATAGTAGTTATATTCTTGTACATAGGGGGCAGTATTATAGTAGTTATATTCTTGTACATAGGGGGCAGTATTATAGTAGTTATATTCTTGTACATAGGAGCAGTATTATAGTAGTTATATTCTTGTACATAGGGGGCAGTATTATAGTAGTTATATTCTTGTACATAGGGGGCAGTATTATAGTAGTTATATTCTTGTACATAGGGGGCAGTATTATAGTAGTTATATTCTTGTACATAGGGGCAGTATTATAGTAGTTATATTCTTGTACCTAGGAGCAGTATTATAGTAGTTATATTCTTGTACATAGGAGGAGTATGATAGTAGTTATATTCTTGTACATAGGAGGAGTATGATAGTAGTTATATTCTTGTACCTAGGAGCAGTATTATAGTAGGTATATTCTTGTACCTAGGAGCATTATTATAGTAGTTATATTCTTGTACCTAGGAGCAGTATTATAGTAGTTATATTCTTGTACATAGGGGAAGTATTATAGTAGTTATATTCTTGTACATAGGAGCAGTATTATAGTAGTGATATTCTTGTACATAGGAGCAGTATGATAGTAGTTATATTCTTGTACATAGGGAGGAGTATGATAGTAGTTATATTCTTGTACATAGGGGCAGTATTATAGTAGTTATATTCTTGTACATACGGGCAGTATTATAGTAGTTATATTCTTGTACCTAGGAGCAGTATTATAGTAGTTATATTCTTGTACCTAGGAGCATTATTATAGTAGTTATATTCTTGTACATAAGAGGAGTATGATAATATTTATATTCTTGTACCTAGGAGCAGTATTATAGTAGGTATATTCTTGTACCTAGGAGCATTATTATAGTAGTTATATTCTTGTACATAGGCGCAGAATTCTAGTAGTTATATTCTTGTACATAGGGAGGAGTATGATAGTAGTTATATTCTTGTACATAGGGGCAGTATTATAGTAGTTATATTCTTGTATATAGGGGGCAGTATTATAGTAGTTATATTCTTGTACATAGGGGGCAGTATTATAGTAGCTATATTCTTGTACATAGGGGGCAGCATTATAGTAGTTATATTCTTGTACATAGGGACAGAATTATAGTAGTTATATTCTTGTACCTAGGAGCAGTATTATAGTAGTTATATTCTTGTACCTAGGAGCATTATTATAGTAGTTATATTCTTGTACATAGGAGCAGTATTATAGTAGTTATATTATTGTACATAGGAGCAGTATTATAGTATTTATATTCTTGTACATAGGAGCAGTATTATAGTAGTTATATTCTTGCACATAGGGGCTATTATAGTAGTTATATTCTTGTATATAGGAGCAGTATTATAGTAGTTATATTCTCGTATATAGGGACAGTATTATAGTAGTTATATTCTTGTATATAGGAGCAGTATAATAGTAGTTATACTCTTGTACATAAGGGCAGTATTATAGTAGTTATATTCTTGTACATAAGGGCAGTATTATAGTAGCTATATTCTTGTACATACGAGCAGTATTATAGTAGTTATATTATTGTACATAGGAGCAGTATTATAGTATTTATATTCTTGTACATAGGAGCAGTATTATAGCAGTTATATTCTTGTACATAGGGGCAGTATTATAGTAGTTATATTCTTGTATATAGGAGCATTATTATAGTAGTTATATTCTTGTACATAGGCGCAGTATTCTAGTAGTTATATTCTTGTACATAGGGAGGAGTATGATAGTAGTTATATTCTTGTACATAGGGGCAGTATTATAGTAGTTATATTCTTGTATATAGGGGGCAGTATTATAGTAGTTAAATTCTTGTATATAGGGGGCAGTATTATAGTAGCTATATTCTTGTACATAGGGGGCAGTATTATAGTAGTTATATTCTTGTACCTATGAGCAGTATTATAGTAGTTATATTCTTATACCTAGGAGCAGTATAATAGTAGTTATATTCTTGTACATAGAGGCAGTATTATAGTAGTTATATTCTTGTACATAGGAGCAGTATAATAGTAGTTATACTCTTGTACAAAGGGGCAGTATTATAGTAGTTATATTCTTGTACATAGGGGGCAGTATTATAGTAGTTATATTCTTGTATATAGGAGCAGTATTATAGTAGTTATATTCTTGTACATAGGGGCAGTATTATAGTAGTTATATTCTTGTACATAGGAGCAGTATAATAGTAGTTATACTCTTGTACAAAGGGGCAGTATTATAGTAGTTATATTCTTGTACATAGGGGGCAGTATTATAGTAGTTATATTCTTGTATATAGGAGCAGTATAATAGTAGTTATACTCTTGTACAAAGGGGCAGTATTATAGTAGTTATATTCTTCTACATAGGGGCAGTATTATAGTAGTTCTATTCTTGTACCTAGGAGCATTATTATAGTAGTTATATTCTTGTACATAGGAGCAGAATTATAGTAGTTATATTATTGTACATAGGGGCAGTATTATAGTAGTTATATTCTTGTACATAGGGGCAGTATTATAGGAGTTATATTCTTGTAACTAGGAGCATTTTTATAGTAGTTATATCCTTGTACATAGGAGCAGTATTATAGTAGTGATATTCTTGTACATAGGAGCAGTATGATAGTAGTTATATTCTTGTACATAGGGAGGAGTATTATAGCAGTTATATTCTTGTACATAGGGGCAGTATTATAGTAATTATATTCTTGTACATAGGGGCAGTATTATAGTAGTTATATTCTTGTACATAGGGGCAGTATTATAGTAGTTATATTCTTGTACATAGGAGCAGTATAATAGTAGTTATACTCTTGTACAAAGGGGCAGTATTATAGTAGTTATATTCTTGTACATAGGGGGCAGTATTATAGTAGTTAGATTCTTGGATATAGGAGCAGTATAATAGTAGTTATACTCTTGTACAAAGGGGCAGTATTATAGTAGTTATATTCTTGTACATAGGAGCAGTATTATAGTAGTTCTATTCTTGTACCTAGGAGCATTATTATAGTAGTTATATTCTTGTATATAGGAGCAGTATAATAGTAGTTATATTATTGTACATAGGAGCAGTATTATAGTAGCTATATTCTTGGACATAGGAGGAGTATGATAGTAGTTATATTCTTGTACCTAGGAGCAGTATTATAGTAGGTATATTCTTGTACCTAGGAGCATTATTATAGTAGTTATATTCTTGTACATAGGCGCAGTATTCTAGTAGTTATATTCTTGTACATAGGGAGGAGTATGATAGTAGTTATATTCTTGTACATAGGGGCAGTATTATAGTAGGTATATTCTTGTACCTAGGAGCATTATTATAGTAGTTATATTCTTGTACATAGGGGGCAGTATTATAGTAGCTATATTCTTGTACATAGGGGCAGTATTATAGTAGCTATATTCTTGTACATAGGGGCAGTATTATAGTAGTTATATTCTTGTACCTAGGAGCAGTATTATAGTAGGTATATTCTTGTACCTAGGAGCATTATTATAGTAGTTATATTCTTGTACATAGGCGCAGTATTCTAGTAGTTATATTCTTGTACATAGGGAGGAGTATGATAGTAGTTATATTCTTGTACATAGGGGCAGTATTATAGTAGTTATATTCTTGCATATAGGGGGCAGTATTATAGTAGTTATATTCTTGTACACAGGGAGCAGTATTATAGTAGTTATATTCTTGTACATAGGAGCAGTATTATAGTAGTTATATTCTTGTACCTAGGAGCAGTATTATAGTAGTTATATTCTTGTACCTAGGAGCAGTATTATATTAGTTATATTCTTATACCTAGGAGCAGTATAATAGTAGTTATATTCTTGTACATAGGCGCAGTATTATAGTAGTTATATTCTTGTACATGGGAGCAGTTTGATAGTAGTTATATTCTTGTACATAGGGGCAGCATTATAGTAGTTATATTCTTGTACATAGGAGCAGTATGATAGTAGTTATATTCTTGTACATAGGGGGCAGTATTATAGTAGTTATATTCTTGTATATAGGAGCAGTATAATAGTAGTTATACTCTTGTACAAAGGGGCAGTATTATAGTAGTTATATTCTTGTACATAGGGGCATTATTATAGTAGTTCTATTCTTGTACCTTGGTGCATTATTATAGTAGTTATATTCTTGTATATAGGAGCAGTATAATAGTAGTTATACTCTTGTACAAAGGGGCAGTATTATAGTAGTTATATTCTTGTACATAGGGGCAGTATTATAGTAGTTCTATTCTTGTACCTAGGAGCATTATTATAGTAGTTATATTCTTGTACATAGGAGCAGAATTATAGTAGTTATATTATTGTACATAGGGGCAGTATTATAGTAGTTATATTCTTGTACATAGGCGCAGTATTATAGGAGTTATATTCTTGTACCTAGGAGCATTTTTATAGTAGTTATATCCTTGTACATAGGAGCAGTATTATAGTAGTGATATTCTTGTACATAGGAGCAGTATGATAGTAGTTATATTCTTGTACATAGGGAGGAGTATTATAGCAGTTATATTCTTGTACATAGGGGCAGTATTATAGTAATTATATTCTTGTACATAGGGGCAGTATTATAGTAGTTATATTCTTGTACATAGGGGACAGTATTATAGTAGTTATATTCTTGTACATAGGGGCAGTATTATAGTGTTATATTCTTGTACATAGGAACAGTATTATAGTAGTTATATTCTTGTACATAGGGGCAGTATTATAGTAGTTATATTCTTGAACATAGGGAGCAGTATTATAGTAGTTATATTCTTGTACATAGGGGCAGTATTATAGTAGTTATATTCTTGCACATAGGGGCAGTATTATAGTAGGTATATTCTTGTACATAGGGGCAGTATTATAGTAGTTATATTCTTGCACATAGGGGCAGTATTATAGTAGGTATATTCTTGTACATAGGGGCAGTATTATAGTAGGTATATTCTTATACATAGGGGCAGTAGTATAGTAGGTATATTCTTGTACATAGGGGCAGTATTATAGTAGGTATATTTTTGTACATAGGGGGCAGTATTATAGTAGTTATATTCTTGTACATAGAGGACAGTATTATAGTAGTTATATTCTTGTACATAGGAGCAGTATAATAGTAGTTATATTCTTGTACATAGGGGGCAGTATTATTGTAGTTATATTCTTGTACATAGGAGCAGTATTATAGTAGTTATATTCTTGTACATAGGGGGCAGTATTATAGTAGTTATATTCTTGTACATAGAGGACAGTATTATAGTAGTTATATTCTTGTACATAGGAGCAGTATAATAGTAGTTACATTATATTGTACATAGAGGCCGTTTATAGTAATTATATTCTTGCACTTACTCAAATCCTTTCTGGTGTACTTCCAGGGGCTTGATGGGAGCAGTAGTTTGCAAAACACAACTTGTCCAATGTCTGAAATCATGTAGGAATTATTACTGATGCTACTATGAAAATATTAATTGTATCCCGAACTGCTGACTAAAGCAAAGAGGACTTCAATCCTGATATTGATGTAACCATCCCCCCAGGGCCGGAATCAGCACCCGGCGCACCTGGGCAAATGCCGGGGCCCTGAACAGGCAGAGGGGCCCACTGGCGGTCGCGCACCCCGCTGGGCTATGGGCGGAGGAGAGCGGTGTCAGCGCCCGCCCTTCCCCCCTGCTTGCTCAGGGCCCCGGCAGCCAGATACTTACCTCTCCCCGTGCCTCCGCAGATCCGCTGTCTTCCTGGTCTGCGCTCCCTGTGACGTCTTTCCACCGGGCGCTCCCCTGAGCCGTCACAGGGAGCGCAGAGCAGGAAGACGCCGGCAACGCTGGAGTCCGGACCCGAGCAGCGGGCAGCAGGTAGCAGGTGAGAAGGAGGGAGGTGAGTATTTGATTTTTTTTTAATTTTTTTTTTAATGTATGGAGGCATGGGGCAGTATAACGAGAAGGGAGGGGGGTGGCATCCTCTATGGAGCATTATAAAGAGAGGGGGGGCATCCTGCATGGGGCATTATAAAGAGAGGGGGAGGGGCATCCTCCATGGAGCATTATAAAGAGAGGGGGGGGCATCCTGCATGGGGCATTATAAAGAGAGGGGGGGACATCCTGCATGGAGCATTTTAAAGAGAGGGGGAGGGGCATCCTCCATGGAGCATTATAAAGAGAGGGGGGGGGGCATCCTGCATGGGGCATTATAAAGAGAGGGGGGGACATCCTGCATGGAGCATTATAAAGAGAGGGGGAGGGGCATCCTCCATGGAGCATTTTAAAGAGAGGGGGAGGGGCATCCTCCATGGGGCATTATAAAGAGAGGGGGAGGGGCATCCTGCATGGAGCATTATAAAGAGAGGGGGGGCATCCTGCATGGGGCATTATAAAGAGAGGGGGGGGGCATCCTGCATGGGGCATTATAAAGAGAGGGGGTGACATCCTGCATGGGGCATTATAAAGAGAGGGGGGGGCATCCTGCATGGGGCATTATAAAGAGAGGGGGTGACATCCTGCATGGGGCATTATAAGGTGGGGAACAGCCTGCATGGGGCATTATAAAGGGGGGGGGGCAGCCTGCATAGTGCATTATGTGGGGGGGGAACAGCCTGCATGGAGCATTATATGGGGGCCAGTATCCTGTATGGAGCGTTATAAGGGGACCGGTATCCTGTATGGAGCATTATAAGGGGACCGGTATCCTGTATGGAGCGTTATATGGGGGCCAGTATCCTGTATGGAGTTTTATAAGGGGACCAGTATCCTGTATGGAGCGTTATATGGGGGCCAGTATCCTGTATGGAGCTTTATAAGGGGACCAGTATCCTGTATGGAACGTTATATGGGGGCCAGTATTCTGTATGGAGCCTTATATGGGGCCAGTATTCCTTATGGAGCCTTATATGGAGGCAAGTATTCCGTATGGAGCCTTATATGGGGGCCAGTATTCCATATGGGGCCTTATATGGGGGCCAGTATTCCGTATGGAGCCTTATATGGGGGCCAGTATTCTGTATGGAGCCTTATATGGGGGCCAGTATTCCGTATGGAGCCTTATATGGGGGCCAGTATTCCGTATGGAGCCTTATATGGGGGCCAGTATTCCGTATGGAGCCTTATATGGGGGCCAGTATTCTGTATGGAGCCTTATATGGGGGCCAGTATTCCGCATGGAGCCTTATATGGGGGTCAGTATTCCGCATGAAGCCTTATATGGGGGCCAGTATTCCGTATGGGGCCTTATATGGGGGCCAGTATTCTGTATGGAGCCTTATATGGGGGCCAGTATTCCGCATGGAGCCTTATATGGGGGTCAGTATTCCGCATGAAGCCTTATATGGGGGCCAGTATTCCGTATGGAGCCTTATATGGGGGCCAGTATTCTGTATGGAGCCTTATATGGGGCCAGTATTCCTTATGGAGCCTTATATGGAGGCAAGTATTCCGTATGGAGCCTTATATGGGGGCCAGTATTCCATATGGGGCCTTATATGGGGGCCAGTATTCCGTATGGAGCCTTATATGGGGGCCAGTATTCTGTATGGAGCCTTATATGGGGGCCAGTATTCCGTATGGAGCCTTATATGGGGGCCAGTATTCCGTATGGAGCCTTATATGGGGGCCAGTATTCCGTATGGAGCCTTATATGGGGGCCAGTATTCTGTATGGAGCCTTATATGGGGGCCAGTATTCCGCATGGAGCCTTATATGGGGGTCAGTATTCCGCATGAAGCCTTATATGGGGGCCAGTATTCCGTATGGGGCCTTATATGGGGGCCAGTATTCTGTATGGAGCCTTATATGGGGGCCAGTATTCCGCATGGAGCCTTATATGGGGGTCAGTATTCCGCATGAAGCCTTATATGGGGGCCAGTATTCCATATGGAGCCTTATATGGGGGCCAGTATTCTGTATGGAGCCTTATATGGGGGCCAGTATTCCGTATGGGGCCTTATATGGGGGCCAGTATTCCGTATGGAGCCTTATATGGGGGCCAGTATTCCGCATGGAGCCTTATATGGGGGTCAGTATTCCGCATGAAGCCTTATATGGGGGCCAGTATTCCGTATGGAGCCTTATATGGGGGCCAGTATTCTGTATGGAGCCTTATATGGGGGCCAGTATTCCGTATGGAGCCTTATATGGGGGCCAGTATTCTGTATGGAGCCTTATATGGGGGCCAGTATTCCGTATGGAGCCTTATATGGGGGCCAGTATTCTGTATGGAGCCTTATATGGGGGCCAGTATTCCGCATGGAGCCTTATATGGGGGTCAGTATTCCGCATGAAGCCTTATATGGGGGCCAGTATTCCGTATGGAGCCTTATATGGGGGCCAGTATTCTGTATGGAGCCTTATATGGGGGCCAGTATTCCGTATGGGGCCTTATATGGGGGCCAGTATTCCTTATGGGGCCTTATATGGGGGCCAGTATTCCATATGGGGCCTTATATGGGGGCCAGTATTCCGTATGAAGCCTTATATGGGGGCCAGTATTCTGTATGAAGCGTTATATGGGGGCCAGTATTCCGTATGGAGCCTTATATGGGGGCCAGTATTCTGTATGGAGTGTTATATGGGGGCCAGTATTCTGTATGGAGTGTTATATGGGGGCCAGTGTCCTGTATGGAGCATTTTATGGGGGCCAGTATTCTGTATGGAGCATTTTATGGGGGCCAGTATTCCGTATGGAGCCTTATATGGGGGCCAGTATTCTGTACGGAGTGTTATATGGGGGCCAGTATTCTGTATGGAGCGTTATATGGGGGCCAGTGTCCTGTATGGAGCATTTTATGGGGGCCAGTATACTGTGTGGAGCGATTCGCCGGTTTCTGAGCTATTGTGGAATTTACAATAGATATCACTCATGTAATGTAAGAAGTGAAATCTTTGCATTGTACTATATATATATATATATATATATTTCTCCGCCGTATCTGTGCATCATGAATCGTGGTATGTGTTAAAGGGGCCACTGAGACTCTTTCGCCCGGGGCCCAGAAAAACCTTGAGCCGGCCCTGCATCCCCCCCTTCAAAGCAGAGAAGAAGTTGCTCTTGCGTGATTCTCCATGTATGTCTATAGGAAGTATATATTGTAGATTAGTAAATGTGTTCAGTAATTTTGACACTTCCCATAGACTATAACAGAAATGTAACCATTTATATTGTGTTCTGGATACTTTACTGTAAATTCAGATGGCTGAAGTTCCAAAACATCCCCCTAGATGGAGCTGTAGCACTATTCTTCCATCACCCCATTCAATGATGGCATCAGTGTAAATCATGCCTGGGCCCTTTAAATACATCCCATAACCATATATATCACTTTTCAGGTTGCTGACACATTTCAGGAGGATCAAAAAAAAAAAGATTTGCACGGCCTTACAAACAAAGAACAATTGGAGGAAAAACGTTTTGGAGCCAAACTCTGGAAGGTAGAATAAAGGGATCATTTACCCACCAATTACAAGGGGATATCTTTGATCTGGTGCTAGGACCAGCCACTCCCAAATCAATTACAGACGGCAGGCGTCCTTCCCACTGCTCCACCTACGGTAATAGACCCACTGACCTTATTTCCATCGTTCCTCTGTTGATCACAGGTTTATGGGCAGACACATTTTAAAGCTCCATAACCTCAAAAGGCACAAGAACAGGAAAGAGGGGGAGGGCATCACGTAAATTTTTACGTTTTTTTTTTTTTATTTCCATACCCCCATTAAAAATGAAGCTTTTATCTGGTCTTATACTCCAGTCACATCCAAAGCTGCATTAAAAAATTCAGTCGATTGCCCTTTGGAATCTGTCAACGACTGTGCTGACGGACACGCCCCTGCACTGCCGAGAACTGCAGATCAGATACATTAATGTCCACAATTGTAGCAAATCTGTGGGTTTTTAGTTTGCAGATTGATTATAAACACAAAAGGATTTAAAGGGGTTGTCCAGAATTAGAAAAAAAAAGGGTTGCTTTCTTTCGCAAACAGCTTCATTGAAATTAATGGTGTTGTGCTGCAATACCACACACAACCCAGTGGTAATATCATCTTCATTGATGGATACCGATGGATAGATCTTGTAAAAACAAACATTTTTGGAATTTACTACTTCTGAAAATTTGCAGCCGTTCTTGAGATATTAGCATTTTTCTTTACAGCTCGTTTCCTAGGAGACCGACCACCACTGCTGCTGTTTTTTGTTGGAGCGGACTGATACCTACGTCCAGTTTGCTTAAAACTGAAGCTTGCCCGGGGGATGAGGAGGTCACAGCGTACTCCAGCGATCCTATCCAGCTTCAAAAAGTCAATAGACAAGCTTGTAAACACTGCACATGTTTTGCGGTCTAGCAAAAGTGGTCGGTCTCCAAGGCAACGAGCTGTAAACAAAAAGAAAAGCGTTGATATCTCAAGAAAGGATGAAAATTTTAACAAACGGTAAATTGCAAAATTGCTTGTGTTTACGAGCTCTATCCAACAATATCTATGAAGATGGGAAATAACCCCTTGACCGTAATTGATGTTGTAAAAACTTAATTTATTTTGCAAATCTTGAACTCTATTCACACCCAGAGCTGCATTCCAAATTCTGCAACATGCAGTTGATCATGCACAAAAACATTCTGCTACATCTGGACTTTATTTGAAGGGTTTATGTCTCTTTTTATAAATTAACCCACATAGCCAATCTTTGTTGATCGGTGGGGAACTGATTGCCGGGAGCGATCCTCAGGATGGAGGGGCCGATATATAAAATATTTGGGCTGTTTATTGGTACCATGTGTGTGTAGGTGATATCAGTAGCTCGGGTTATATCGCTGCACTATTATAAGAGGACAGCGTTAAGGCTCCTCTCACGACATTGTTCCTCCTGTTCCACGAGGTTTTTTTCACGCGACCATTACTTGACCGATGAGCGCCGGGTTCCTGTCCGTGATCAGTGCACTGATGATTGCAGAGGCCTGACGGGCGCCATCTTCAAGCTGCGACTGTTCCTGTGAAGATTAAAAAGGGAAAATATAAGTTTGAAGTTATTTTCTTCTGGAAACAGCGAACCCCCCCCACCACCCCTGTCTGTTGGTTGTGACTGGTATTAATGCTCATCTCCATTACAGTGAATGGAACCTAGCTGCAATACCGCACACCACCTGTGGACAAATGTGGCGCCATCTGTTAGAAACTAACAGCAGCAGCAAAACTGTTTCACTGTAGATCAGACTGGAAAGAAATGTAATAAACCCCCAGCTACAGCATGGTATAAAGGGAAGCCCCTCCAATACTAAACCACCTAGAATACTGTAACCATGAAACCACCTTCATGAGCATTAAATATTAACCTTTAACCAGTCCACAGCTCTGAGCCTATGGAATATTAGCTCATAACAATCCCGCATGGACAATGGATAATAGATGGTAACCCATTAAACGTAGCCATTACTACCCTAGGCCTCCCAAAATATTATATTCTAACCTCTTACCATCCTGGACCTCCAGTGATATTAGAAAGATATTAACCTTTCTCAACCTCAAAGGATGTAACATATCTATAAATATATCAAACCAACTTATTAGATACTAACCCATATCCACCCTAGATCTCCAGGGATATTAGCTACTAACCCATAACCACCTTAAATTTCCAGGAATAGTAGATACTAACTAGTGATGAGCGAGCATGCTCGCTACTGCTCGCCCGAGCATCTCACTGCTCGAGATGTCCCCTCGAACTCGGGTCCCCTCCCTGCATGTTTGCAGCTCTTTAGAGAGCCAATGAACATACAGGGATTGCCTGCCATGCTCTGTAATGCCGCAGCCATGTTGGTTGTGGGCATTACAGTGATTGGCTGGCCACACAGCGTCATCAGGTCTATATCAGACCTGGCGCCGCCATGCTCGTCACAGTCACTCCGGAATCAGACAGTGTAGGGAGAGGTGCTGCTGAGCTAGGGAGAGATTTGATCGTGTATTAGGTAGTGTAGGGAGAAAAACTGTACATTACACATATCCATCTTAACAAACAGTCCTTCTGAGGACTAATCCATCTGCAGAGATATCAGGCAGGCAGTGTATATAGGCAGGCAGGCAGGGTATATAGCAGACTGAAGTGCATATAGCACAAGAGGTTCCATTCCAGTTCTGCCTTCTGCCGCCGTTAGATATTTCTATACAAAGGCCCAGGTCTCAGGGGCCAGGAATACTTTTCTTTGGATCTTAATCCTCATTATTTGCTTAAAAAGCAATCCAGAGAACACCATTTTTCTGCGCCATTTGCTTGTTGGCACTGCAGAATACAGCCAGGTCCTTTCCATATTACAGCGCTAAAAATCGAGCTATTTAAAACTGTGGTTTCTCCGTCACACGGATCACATATACGTTGTCAGAAAATACTGCCATTTCTGGCCTCCATTAAAAATTTCCTTTAGTGTGTCAGTGAAGCAATTCACAGCAGTTTGCTGTTCAAACTACTTACCTACAGGCCAGGTATTTAAAACTGTGTTTTTTCTGTCACACGAATCACATATAAGTTCACTCCAAACTCAGTCATTTGTAGTGAGCGTGGGAGATACTGTCCTCCATTTAAAATGGGGAAGGCACGTGGCAAGGGACCAGGAACCGGACGTGATGGTGATGGTGCATGCAGAGGCCGAGGACAAGGCGGAGGGCAAGCCGAAATTGTGCCACAACAAACACCCACATCTTCTTGCCTGACCTTCCTGTCCCAATTTCTAGGGGACCGCAGCACACCACTATTGAACCCAGAGCTGTGTCAAAAGGTTGTTGGTGGCAGATAATACTTCCAGTCACTTAGCCACCACCACCACCACCCTGTCTTCCACACGGTCAAGTCTCAGTAGCCGTGAGTCTGGACCGCATATTCCTCACCCTGATCCTCCTTTCTCCCACCATGCTGAGTACCCAGAGACAACTGATCCCACACTTGGACACTCTGAAGAGCTGTTCACTTTTCCATTTATAGATTCGGGCCTCTCGCCCGGTCCACTTGAAGCGGGGCAAGAAGAGATCACATGTAGCGATGTCGAAATATTTGAGCAGCCACGGTCACACGAAGGCGGCGGTGGGAAAGTGTCACAAGAGGTGGACGATGATGAGACACAATTGCCAGAAAGTCAGGAGGAGGACCAGGGTGCTGAAGTGGAAGACGAGGTGGTGGATGATATAGTAACTGACCCAACCTGGCAGGAGGACATGCAGAGCGAGGACAGCAGCACACAGGGGAGGGGGAGGAAGAGCACCCCAACAGGCAGGAAGAAGCAGTGTGGTGGCCGCAGACAGAAGGCAGGCAACCATTCCACATTACACCAACACGAAGGAAGTTGCCAGTACAACTGTTAGGTCTTCCCGAGTCTGGTTGTTTTTTAAAGACTCTGCCGATAACTCCAAAAAGGCCATTTGCACCACCTGCCAGGCCAGCATCAGCAGGGGTGGCAAAACGACCAGCCTGACCACCACCAGCATGATCAGGCACAAGGCAGCAAAGTACCCGACTTTGTGGGCTGAACCCCAGGGTCCAGGAACAGTGTCTGCGGGTGGCACCATTGCTTCTTCCGCTGTTGTGCATGCAAGCCAATCCCCTGTCCATGGTGCATGCGAAGACGCCTCCTGCCCTGCACCTGTCGTTGCACACTCTCAAGTAGCAGCATCAGGAAGCATGTCCATGTACTTGTCCCAGCGCAGCTTTCAGTTGTCCATGCCCCAGTCCTTGGAACGCAAGCGCAAATATGCAGCCAACGCCCCACAGGCCACACTACTAAATTCTTACATTTCACGACTGCTTGCGCTCAAAATGTTGCCTTTTAGGCTCGTGGAGACGGAAGCATTCCGCAACCTGATGGCGGCGGCCGTCCCTCGGTACTCGGTCCCCAGCCGCCACTATTTCTCCCGGTGTGCCGTCCCCGCATTACACAAGCACGTGTCCCAAAACATTAGCCGTGCTCTCAACAACGCAGTTACCGGTAAAGTCCACCTAACCACGGACACGTGGACAAGTGCTTGTGGGCAGGGACGGTACATCTCGCTGACGGCACACTGGGTTAACATAGTGGAAGCCGGGACCCAGTAGGACCTTGGGACAGAACACGTCCTCCCGACGCCAAGGATTGCGGGCCCTAGGTCAATCAGGGTTGCCCCCACGGTCTACAGCTCCTGCACCTCATCCTCCTCCTCCGAAATGACCACATCAGTCACAAGCTAGAAGCACTGCAGCACTGCCTCGGCCAAGCGGCAACAGGCTGTGCTGAAGCTAATATGCTGAGCTGAAAAACCGCACAATGCTGAAGAGTTGTGGACAGTTCTGAAAGAGCAGGCAGATCTGTGGCTCACACCACTGAACCTACAGCCAGGCATGGTCATGTGTGACAATGGCCGGAACCTGGTGGCGGCTCTGAGGCAAGGCGAGCTCATACACGTACCATGCATGGCCCATATGCTTAACCTCGTGGTTCAGCGGTTTCTCAAATCCTACCCAGAGCGGCCAGATCTGCTTGTTAAAGTACGCCGCCTGTGTGCCCATTTTAGAAAGTCAGCTACAGCTTCCGCCGCCCTTGCAGTGTTTCAGTAGCGCTTGCAGCTTCCGGCTCACAGACTGGTGTGTGATATCCCCACGCATTGGAACTCTACACTGCAGATGTTGGGAAGGATTTGTGAGCAGAAGAGGGCAGTTGTTGAGTACCAGCATCAACAAGGCCATCGGTATTCAGTTCAGACTCCACACATAAGACCTCAGGAGTGGACATGGATGTCAACATATGTACCATCCTCCAAAACTTTGAGGACTCCACCAAGATGGTGAGCGGCGATGACGCCATAATTAGCATCATCATCCCACTTCTCTGTCTTCTGAAAAGCTCTCTGCTCACAATCAAAGAGGATGCATTGCAGGCGGAGCACGATGAGATGGAGCAAGGAACCATACAGGGTGATTACACACAGCCAAGCCTCATCTCATCCCAACGTGGATTGGGTGACAATGAGGAAGAGGAGGAGGAGGAGGAAGGACAGGAGCTAGTTTCATGCACTATAGATGGTACTACCTGCACAGCTGTCATACCGTCTCTTCAGCGTGGATGGCCAGAGGACAGAGAAGAGGAGGAGAGCATGGTCAGTCATCCTCTTGGTGAGGACACAGAAGTCTTGCCTGTTAGTAGTCTGGCACGCATGGCTGAGTTTATGTTACGCTGCCTTTCCCATGACCCTCGCGTTCTCAAAATTTTGGGTGACAGTCATTACTGGTTGGTGACACTTCTAGACCCACGCTACAAGAAGAACTTTATATCTCTTATTCCTGAGGCGGACAGGTCTACAAAAATGGGGCTGTACCAGAAGGCCCTTGTTGAGGAACTATTAAAAAAATTCTCATCTGAAAACGCTGGCGGCAGAGGGCACACTTCGTTGGACAACCAAGGAGTACAGGCGAGAGAGACACAACTTCAATCCAGCAGAGGCAGGGGAACACTGTCAAAGTTCTGGGAGAGTTTTCTCAGACCCTCCCATCGCACAGGCCCTGAGGTGCGGGGTACTCTCACAAGGAGTGCAACATTTGGGAAGATGCTGAGGGATTACCTTGCCGACCGTACCAACGTCCTCCGTGATTCCTCTGTGCCTTATAATTATTGGGTATCCAAGCTGGATACATGGAATGAACTGGCTCTCTAGGCCTTGGAGGTCCTGGTCTGCCCTGCCATCAGCATTTTATCAGAGATGGTTTTTAGTGCCGCTGGTGGAATTATAACTGATAAGCGCATCCGCCTGTCAACTGAAAACTCTGACAGGCTGACTCTTATAAAAATGAACAAAGGCTGGATTGGGCCAGACTTCTCAACACCACCGAATAATAGCAGCGTAACATAAACTCAAATCCAGTGTCTTTTCTTGGGAGGTGTATTCCCATGCACCTTTTCATACCCACACATGGGTATACGTTTCCTGATTTGGTCTATTTGCTCTTGTCCTCCTCCTTCTCCTCATCCTCCACCACCATATCACCAGGGTGACCGTGGTCCGTGATGCAACACCCACATCATTTTTTTAAAGGGTGTTTATGATGCCCGTGAAATTTTTTTTTTATACAGTATGTTAATGTATACCACCCAGGGGTAAATGTTTGTCAGCCCATACACTTAGTGCATGGGCATTACAAGTATAGGAGGCCAGCTCCTTTCTAATGGGAACATTTTTTTATGAGGCCCTCCTCCACGTCTCTTCCAAGGAGCATTGAACTGCCTCCAAATTTTTGGCAGCCCTTGCATTCACTGCATAGGCCAACACTATGGGAGACTCTCTCCTTTCTAATGGGAATTTGTCGTTACTGTGGCCCTGCTCTGTGTGTCTTTAAATTCTTAGTGGGGTTTTTCCCAAATTTTGGCAGCCCTTGCAGTCACAGCATGGGCATTACCACTTATAGGAGACCCGCTCCTTTATAATGGGAACATTTTTTTTACTGAGACCCTCCTCTATGTCTCTTCAAAGGGGTATTGGGTTGAGTCCAAATTTTTGGCAGCCCTTGCAGTCACTGGATATGCAATAACAGTGTAGGAGACCCACTTGTTAATAATGGGAACAACAAAGCATAACCGGCTGATGGCTCTCTAACAATAGCTAGGGCCGACTGCTGGCCTTTTAAGTATAGTAAGGGCCGTCTGATGTCCCTGTAAAAATAGGCTTTATGACTTTCAGAGTCCCTCCATCATAAATAAAAAAGGATGTGTCTGATGATGTGTCACACACCACATTGCCAGATAAGGTTGTAAAATGTTAAAATGACATTTCCCGGTGAATGCATTTGTCTTAAAAAATAACGTAAAAAAACAAAACAATAGGATCTTTCTTTAGTATAAAAAACAGCGTCACCAATTTAACCTCAATGTAATCACATTGTTCAGCTCATGCACCTCCTCCTCCATCTCCGAAATTACCACATCAGTCACAAGCTGACAGCACTGCAGCACTGCCTTGGCCAAGCGGCAACAGGCTGTGCTGAAGATAACATGCTTAATGCTTAGGTGACAAACCGCCCAGCGCTGCAGAGTTGCTGAAAGCTGTAACACAGCAGCCTGATCTGTGGCTCTCACCGCTGAACATACAGCCAGGCATGGTCGTGTGCGACAATGGGCGGAACCTGGTGACGGAGAAATGACAGCCGGGGTAGATACGGTTTCCCTCTATGCCAGTCCTTTCACCGAGCTAAAGAATATGGCTGTGGTGAAATACAACTCCCACTGAGAAGCGGTTTCAGATTGAAAAACATTGTGCCCACCAGAGGATTTGATTCTGAGGGCTTATCTTTCTCACCCGCTCAAGAGCCCGATAGCAGCTGCAAAGTTAGCGCTATCATGAACTCTCCTGATGGAGAAGCCAGGGCCCACCAGAGGATTCTCTGGTGGGACCGTACAACCCTGCCAAGAAGCAGTCCTGGCTAAGAAAAGTGTGTGGGAAGGTTCCCGGACACTCTATGGCTGCTTTTTTACTGAGGAGGAAACACACGCAAACACGGGGAGAACATACAAAGTCCTTGCAGATGTTGTCCTTGCTGGGATTTGAACCCAGGATCCCAGCGCTGCAAGACTTTAGTGCTAACCACTGATCCAATGTGCTGCCGTTCACCCTCTAATATCTAACAGGCTGGAGAAACTTGCACCTACTGCCACTCTATCTTCAGCTCCTTTGTGAGAAAATGTATTTGGGCAGCCACTCAGTCTACCAAATAAAATTCCTGAGAAGGAAATTGGGGATAGCTTCGCTACTGGTACTGGGGGCAGTGCTAATACCATGGTGTTGTACCATAGTTTGCGGTAAATATTCCAGGCTGGTAGGAGGCAAGCAAATTCCCACAGAAAAGTGCCAGCAGTAATGTTCAGGCCACATTTCAAGTGCAAGCAGCTTTAGAGGACTTCCTGGGAGAAATGACACGCAGGGTAGATACGGTTTCCATCTATGGCAGTCCTTTCACCGAGCTAAATACAACTCTTAGCAAAAAAAAAGCTGTGGACTGGCTCCGTACCGTCCCTGGCCACATTCACCTGTCCACGTGTTTGTGGTTAGGCAGTCCTTCCCAGTAAGTGCACTGGGGAGGGCACGGGTAATGTTGTGGGACCCGTGCTTGTGGAAGGCGGAAGCGATACCGGGAAATATAGTGGCGGCTGGGGACAGAGTATGGACACCAAGCCGCCGCCGGCATGAGGTTGTGAAAAGCTTCCGCTTCCACGAGCTTAAAAGGCCATATTTCAAGTGTAAAAAGCTGCTCAGAAATCTGGCAGTTTAGTGTTGCGGCCTGTGGGTGGGTGGGTGGCTGGCTGCATACTTGCACTTGCATTCCAAGTAACAGAAAACTAAGCAGATGGTGGCCTCTGTCATCATCATGGCCTCACCTCGGCACTATGAACTCTCCTGAAGGAGAAGCCAGGGCCCGTCGGAGGAGTCTCCGGTTCTCTGGTGGGCCCGTCCAACCCTGCCGAAAAGCAGCCCTGGCTAAGAAAAGTGTGGGGGAAGGTTCCCGGACACTCTATGGCTGCTTTTTTAATGTGGATCAGCCATGCTTATGCATGTTATTTCTCAAAACGCATTACAGATCAGGCCATTGTCCAACTCTGTATTCAAGAAATTAAATGCGCAAAGAAAGATGTGTGTGTGTCAAAGCACCACCGACAAGTGCCAGCTGATGTTGGACGGGCTGCCATTGCTTCTGCAACAAGCTCAATTACAGGACTTCCTGGGAGAAATGACACGCAGGGTAGACAGGGTTTCCCTCTATGCCAGTCCTTTCACCGAGCTAAATACAACTCTCAGCAAAAAAAGCTGTGGACTGGCTCCGCACAGTCCCTGGCCACATTCACCTGTCCAGGTGTTTGTGGTTAGGCGGTCCTTCCCAGTAAGTGCACTGGGGAGGGCTCGGGTAATGTTGTGGGACCCGAGCTTGTGGAAGGCGGAGGCGATGCTGGGAAATATAGTGGCGGCTATAGTGGCGGCTGGGGACCGAGTATGGACACCCGGCCGCCGCCGGCATGAGGTTATGAAAAGCTTCCGCCTCCACGAGCCTAAAAGGCCACATTTCAAGTGCAAGCAGCTGTCAAAAATTTGGCAGTATAGTATTGCAGCCTGTGGGTGGGTGGCTGGCTGCATACTTGCACTTGCATTCCAAGGAATGGGGTAGGGACAACTGAACGCTGCAGTGGGACAAGGACGTGGACGGTGATTGTTGCAAGTCTGCAACGACAGGTGCATGGCGGGAGGCATCTTCGCATGCGCCAAGGATCACTTATGATGGGCACACTTTTAGGCAGTGACCTGGCAGTCAGAGATGCTTCCAGAGGTCTTCCCCATGCTGTTCCCATGTCTTTTCAGCACTGTATGCATGTGTCACACACCAGATAAGGTTGTAAAATGTTAAAATGACATTTCCTGGTGAATGCATTTGTCTTGGTTGAAAGCAATTCAAAAGTGCAAAAACGCATCAAAAATGCTACATGTGAACATAGCCCAAGGTGTGGAGGAGTATTTTTGTTTTTGGTTATTTATTTTGCCTTATATACAAGTCATTACCCTGGAAAGGATGTTCCTTAACATATTTCCCAGGAAAATCCATTTTGGTTTCGTCTTTGTATCTTTTGTGAGTCCATAAAAGTGGTGGAATACTCTGACCACGTTGCTGACAACTGTGATATGGGAGTCAGAAATGCTTCCAGGGGTCTTCCCCATGCTGTCCCCATGTCATTTGAGCACTGTTCCCATCGATTTGGTCAATTTTTAGGCCCTCTGCAGACCGCCAGGGGGAGCCACCTGAAAAATGCTCGAGTTTCCCATAGACTTACATTGGGCTCGTTGCTCGGGTCGAGCAACCGAGTATTCCAATTTGCTCGACCCGAGCAACGAGTATCCGAGCATTTTAGTGCTCGCTCATCACTAATACTAACCCATAAGCACCTTAGATCTGCAGGATATTAGAAACTAACCCATAACCACGCTAGATCTTCAGGCATATTAGATACTAACCCATAACCACCCTCGATCTCCAGGATATTTGATACTAACCCATAACCACCCTAGATCTTCAGGGATATTAGATACTAACCCATAACCACCCTAGATCTCCAGGAATATTAGATACTAACCCATAACCACCTTAGACCTCTGGGGATATTAGAAACTAACCCATAACCACCTTAGATCTCCAGAATATTAGTTACTAACCCATAACCACCCTAGATCTCCAGGATATTTGATACTGACCCATAACCACCCTAGATCTTCAGGGATATTAGAAACTAACCCAAAACCACCCTAGATCTTCAGGGATATTAGAAACTAACCCATAACCACCCTAGATCTTCAGGGATATTAGAAACTAACCCATAACCACCCTAGATCTTCAGGGATATTAGATACTAACCCATAACCACCCTAGATCTCCAGGATATTTGATACTAACCCATAACCACCCTAGATCTCCAGGCATATTAGATACTAACCCATAACCACCCTATATCTTCAGGGATATTAGATACTAACTACCCTAATCTCCAAAGAGAAGATATAACCCAGGTTTTCAAGCTTTCTTATCTTCTCTACGAAGAGAATGGAATAGGAGGAGTCGACAAAGAATTTATTTGGCTACAGAGCAAAACGATCAGACCACTGACTTCCGACCCCCCGATTCTCTTCTCCCTGCTGTCCTCTGTTGAGGGAAAGTAAGGAGACCCCTCTTTAACAATACTCACCTGGTCTCATTGAAATTGTGAGGTTTGGAGAACTTTTTTCTAATGAGTATGGAGGCCTCCAGTAACACATATTTCTATCAGCCCCTTGATGTGAGATATTAAACACTCTAGAACAGAGCTCACATCCCAGAATCAGTGACAGAAAATGAAAGGAAACGACCTAACATAAAAAGCTGAAATAATAGTGAAGAATAGGAGACATTTTCCAAAAGTCTCAGGTTTGATGCCTCTTTTCCTTTGTGCAGCCCCTCAGAGCGCACTCATATCTGACCTCCTAAATTGTTTCCACATTTATCTATAAATCCCACAGTCCCGACTACAATCATCCTGTATGAACTGCGCACCATGAGAGTAGTAGTGTTATTGTATATGCTGCTCTATTGACCTTCCTAGCTCCAGACGAGCTGCAGAAGAGATGGCCGTTATTCAGAGGGGACATGTATCTAAGGGCAATGTTCTTCTGGGAGCAAAGAAACAAAGCATAATATTATTGTGTCCACAGTGAAGTCAGACATTGACTGGCGGCTCTGGTGAGGGTTGTACTCCTTCGGCTGGTTACACTGATCCTTGGTAACAAGAGTCCTACACTTATTCTGCTGTACACTTTCATTGCAAGATGAAATCTCTGCAGAATAGAGCGCGAACTTCCACTGACCAACCTTTCTATCCACTGCAGCTTTCTATCAGACAAATGGAGAACTGATTGCTATATAATTGTACTAAAGAATAAATCAGCGTCTGATAAGGATCTATTCATAACCAGAAACATAAACAGATCCCCATCTATTCTTCAATGCAATCATAACATATAACACTCACAGCTCCCATACAAAGTTCTAGTTTTCCCATAGAGATACATAACACATTTCTGGCTACTTGCAGCCACCACTAGGGGGAGCTCCTTGTATACAGAGATATATGAAAAGATTCTGTCTGCAGCCAACACTAAGGGGAGCTCCCTGTATACAGAGATACATGATAAGATTCTATCTGCAGCCACCACTAGGGGGAGCTCCCTGTATACAGAGATACATGATAAGATTCTATCTGCAGCCACCACTAGGGGGAGCTCCCTGTATACAGAGACACATGATAAGATTCTGTCTGCAGCCACCACTAGGGGGGAGCTCCCTGTATGCAGAGATAGAGGATAAGATCCTGTCTGCAGCCACCACTAGGGGGAGCTCCCTGTATACAGAGATACATGATAAGATCCTGTCTGCAGCCACCACTAGAGGGAGCACCCTGTATACAGAGATCCATGATAAGATTCTGTCTGCAGCCACCACTAGGGGGAGCTCCCTGTATATAGAGATACATGATAAGATCCTGTCTGCAGCCACCACTAGGGGGAGCTCCCTGTATACAGAGATACATGATAAGATTCTGTCTGCAGCCACCACTAGGGGGAGCTCCCTGTATACAGAGATACATGATAAGATTCTGTCTGCAGCCACCACTAGAGGGAGCACCCTGTATACAGAGATCCATGATAAGATTCTGTCTGCAGCCACCACTAGGGGGAGCTCCCTGTATACAGAGATACATGATAAGATTCTGTCTGCAGCCACCACTAGGAGGAGCTCCCTGTATACAGAGGTACATAATAAGATTCTGTCTGCAGCCACCACTAGGGGGAGCTCCCTGTATACAGAGATACATGATAAGATTCTGTCTGCAGCCACCACTAGGGGGAGCTTCCTGTATACAGAGATACATAAGATTCTGTCTGCAGCCACCACTAGGGGGAGCTCCCTGTATACAGAGATACATGATAAGATCCTGTCTGTAGCCACCACTAGGTGGAGCTCCCTGTATACAGAGATACATGATAAGATCCTGTCTGTAGTCACTACTAGGGGGAGCTCCATGTATACAGAGATACATGATAAGATCCTGTCTGCAGCCACCACTAGGGGGAGCTCCCTGTATACAGAGATACATAATAAGATTCTGTCTGCAGTCACCACTAGGGGGAGCTCCCTGTATACAGAGATACATGATAAGATTCTGTCTGTAGTCACTACTAGGGGGAGCTCCCTGTATACAGAGATACATGATAAGATCCTGTCTGCAGCCACCACTAGGGGGAGCTCCCTGTATACAGAGATACATAATAAGATCCTGTCTGTAGTCACTACTAGGGGGAGCTCCCTGTATACAGAGATACATGATAAGATCCTGTCTGCAGCCACCACTAGGGGGAGCTCCCTGTATACAGAGATACATAATAAGATTCTGTCTGCAGTCACCACTAGGGGGAGCTCCCTGTATACAGAGATACATGATAAGATTCTGTCTGCAGCCACCACTAGGGGGAGCTCCCTGTATACAGAGATACATGATAAGATGCTGCCTGCAGCCACCACTAGGGGGAGCTCCCAGTATACAGAGATACATGATAAGATTCTGTCTGCAGCCACCACTAGGGGAAGCTCCCTGTATACAGAGATACATGATAAGATGCTGCCTGCAGCCACCACTAGAGAGAGCTCCCTGTATACAGAGATACATGATAAGATTCTGTTTGCAGCCACCACTAGGGGAAACTCCCTATATACAGAGATACATGATAAGATTCTGTCTGCAGCCACCACTAGGGGGAGCTCCCTGTATACAGAGATACATGATAAGATCCTGTCTGTAGCCACCACTAGGGGGAGCTCCCTGTATACAGAGATACATGATAAGATGCTGCCTGCAGCCACCACTAGGAGGAGCTCCCTGTATACAGAGATACATGATAAGATCCTCTCTGCAGCCACCACTAGGGGGACCTCCCTGTATACAGAGATACATGATAAGATCCTGTCTGCAGCCACCACTAGGGGGAGTTCCCTGTATACAGAGATACATCATAAGATGCTGCCTGCAGCCACCACTAGGGGGAGCTCCCTGTATACAGAGATACATGATAAGATCCTGTCTGCAGCCACCACTAGAGAGAGCTCCCTGTATACAGAGATACATGATAAGATCCTCTCTGCAGCCACCACTAGGGGGAGCTCCCTGTATACAGAGATACATGATAAGATCCTGTCTGCAGCCACCACTAGGGGGAGTTCCCTGTATACAGAGATACATGATAAGATTCTGCCTGCAGCCACCACTAGGGGGAGCTCCCTGTATACAGAGATACATGATAAGATTATGTCTGCAGCCACCACTAGGGGGAGTTCCCTGTATACAGAGATACATGATAAGATTCTGTCTGCAGCCACCACTAGGGGGAGTTCCCTGTATACAGAGATACATGATAAGATTCTGCCTGCAGCCACCACTAGGGGGAGCTCCCTATATACATAAATCTGATAAGATTCTGTCATATGATAAATCAGAGGTATATATGCTATATATTACAATTACAGGCCACATGTCGTTTTCCTGTCACTCCTCATGTGTAGCTCTTAATTTTATAGCAATATAATTATGTCCAGGTCGCAGCACTGGCTGCCAGGAGGGGTTGGCGCAGTTTCTCACCATAAATAGTTTACTCATCTGGTGGTGTTATGACTTTACAGGCGGCCGTGTAAAACGGAGAACAGAAACAGACGCCTATTGTGATTTCACATCGAGCCACAAACAATTATCTTGCCTTTACCGACCACCCGCAATCTGGGGGGCCCCACCCCAACCCCTTATAATTGTACCAGGCCTATGTACTGCGCTAGGCGTCTTCTCGCAATATGTAAAGATCTCTCCGAAAATAAACTGACCTTGAAAGTCAACGCTTAGGACGGCAGGAGAAAGTGAAGGTTTAGGTTATAACACCCCCTGCACACTCGGCCCCCCATAACGTACACAGTGTCAGGGTCTGCATCGATTACAGGACGCAGACACAGAGCGGCTTTAATTGAATTTGTTGTTTTTTGTTGTTTTTTTTGCCTGTGAACATAGAAATAATATTTGACATATTAACTGGATACAAAGTTATATCTTCAAGATGTTGGAATGAACAAGAAACATGACAGACCGGCTGGAAATCAAGATGTCTGCGCTGTCTGGAGGGGGAGTGAGCGAGCACCATATTGCGCTGGATTTAACCCCTTAATTGAGAGCTGCAACTTTTTATATTTTTTCTTAATGACATGGTAATTTTATCCTGCAACACTCTGATTGTATGAATATGATATATTGGTTATTTTGGAAGGGGAGGTTTGAAAAATATTAACTTTATTACATCTCGTTTTATAGTCCAATGATTCTTCTTAATAGGGGTTTGTTATACCTGTCAATGGAAGACTGAGAGGTGGCCTATTAGGCCTTGACCTTGGCAGAAGACAGAAGAGTCCTTTCTTGCCGTTTAAGCTCATAATGTTGCAGCAATTGTTCAATCTGAATGTTACACACCTGTACCGGGTCCGGGCTCTGCTCCCTCCACCACAGTCCGCTAAACTGTTACCGGTCTTCCAGGATCTCTGCTACGTGTCCACCTGCGGCTTCCAGGAAGTCTCCTGTCCACTGGCGGCTTCCAGGACCTCTGCTGCCTATCTGCGGTTCCCAAGACCTCTGTGCGTGTTTGCCTGCGGCTTCCAAGACATCTCCTATCTGCTTGCGGCTTCCAAAGCCTCTGAAACCTGATCCCAGCCTTTCAAAACTTCTGGTACATGTCTGACTGTGGTTTCCAGGACGTCCCCTATCTTCTTGCTGCTTCCAGAACCTCTGAAACCTGTTCCCAGTCTTCCAAAACATCTGGTACGTGTTTGACTACACTTTCCAAGACGTCTCCTGGCCGCTTGCAGCTTCCAGGATCTCTGCTACCTGTTACCGGTCTTCTAGGATCTCTGCTACGTGTCCGCCTGCGGCTTCCAGGAAGTCTCCTGTCCACTGGCGGCTTCAAGGACCTCTGCAGCCTATCTGCGGTTCCCAAGACCTCTGTGCGTGTTTGCCTGCGGCTTCCAAGACGTCTCCTATCTGCTTGCGGCTTCCAGAGCCTCTGAAACCTGATCCCAACCTTTCAAAACTTCTGGTACATGTCTGACTGTGGTTTCCAGGACGTCCCCTATCTTCTTGCTGCTTCCAGAACCTCTGAAACCTGTTCCCAGTCTTCCAAAACATCTGGTACGTGTTTGACTACACTTTCCAAGACGTCTCCTGGCCGCTTGCAGCTTCCAGGATCTCTGCTACCTGTTACCGGTCTTCCAGGATCTCTGCTACGTGTCCGCCTGCGGCTTCCAGGAAGTCTCCTGTCCACTGGCGGCTTCAAGGACCTCTGCAGCCTATCTGCGGTTTCCAAGACCTCTGTGCGTGTTTGCCTGCGGCTTCCAAGACGTCTCCTATCTGCTTGCGGCTTCCAGAGCCTCTGAAACCTGCTCCCAGTCTTTCAAAACTTCTGGTACATGTCTGACTGGGGTTTCCAGGACGTCCCCTATCTTCTAGCTGCTTCCAGAATCTCTGAAATCTGTTCCCAGTCTTCCAACACATCTGGTACGTGTTCGACTACAGATTCCAAGACATCTCCTGGCCGCTTGCAGCTTCCAGGACCTCTGCTACCTGTTACCGGTCTTCCAGGATCTCTGCTACATGTCCATCTGTGGCTTCCAGAACATCTCCTGTCCGCTTGCGGCTTCCAGGACCTCGCCTACCTGTCTATGGTTTCAAGGACTTCTGCTACCTGTCTATGGTCTCCAGGACCTCTGCTACCTGTTTCCTGCGTGCCTCAACTGCCTGCTGCACTGATGCCAATGTATCAACTTGGACCTTGGGCTTTGAGGATCCACCTCACTTAGTGAGCCCTATAAAACTGAAGGCTTACATGGACTGATTCAATGACCAGGATTGGAGATAACTCTGAACCCGATCATTGAAGAAGATCTCTGTTGTTTCAAGAACTCTACATCAATACTACAAGTGCATATAAGTAACTTGGTAATAGATCTTATCAGAGAAATCTGCTTCTGTCTCCACTTAAGAGCCTCTTCTTCTTCCGCCTGCCTCCTTAACTTATCATTCACTAAATCAAATCAAATCAATACAACACAAGTAACCGAGGGATCAAATTACAGCTGCATAGTGATGTCCATACTGAGGAGAGGAGCAGAGACAGATAGATACAGATACTTAAATATAACTGCACCGGTCTGTGTGTAAGTGCTTTATCTCAGTCTGAAGCTGGATTCACAGCTACACTGCTCAGTACTGCTGCATAATGTCCTCCATGCTACTGTTAAAGTGTTTTCTCTCACTACAGTGCAGAATTCGCAGCCGAGTCCTCCTGTTGTATGTTCTAAATAGATGTAGAAATTTCTCAAAGGCGTCTTTGGGCCCCCACTAGCACCATGGCCCCTACGTCCCTATAGTCACTTCCCTCCTTTTTCCAAATCACCAGAGGGAATGCATCAATAAAAGCTTTCTACCTAAAAGTCCCGGAAGTTTATTCACTTTCTCCGAGCAGACTAAACATGATGGGAGTGATCCCCGCAGCCGGGCTCTCCACCTGTATCGAGTTTAAATAAAAACTACAAATTAAGAATTGACTAAATATTACAAAGACGAAGAAGAAATTGTGGAGCAGAGACCGTAAACCGTGATGTATACATAAGAAAAGGCTAAAGCCGGTTTCAAAAATTCCGGACATCTCTTATATATTAATCCAATTATCCAGAATATATAATTGTTCATCTCCATTCTGTTCTCACTTAAGCCGGATTAAAGGAATTTTGATATACCGTTGAGACAATGCTATAAAATACAGAGATATATTATCTCAGATTACTGGGAAATAACATAATCCTTAAAGGGATATTTCAGGAAAAATTCAGGAAACTCATGGGGAGGAGCATAACTTCTATGATAACATGCTGTTTATCTGAAGCCACCACCAGGGGGAGCTCACCATTCACTGTGCTATTATTTAATTTATGTATGCACAGTATGCAGTAAGCTCCCCCTATTGGTAGCAACACATTTCCATTAAACATTATTTTGCTTTTTAAAATGCACATATGAGGCGGAGTCAAGTATCTCGCCTGAATATATCTGGTACTGCATTACTATTGCCCCGAATAGCACCACCCAGATGACTAATAGCAGGTAATTTCCATACAGTGCATAGATGTTCATAACTATTTTACTCAATGTGAAATTATGCATGATGTTGAAGCCTATAAATGGTCCATTAATGCAGTAGTTGTGGTTTTGGGGGTAAAAAGCAAATGACAAGTTCCCTTTAAAGAGGCTAGTTTTGGCTCTAATTTATTCCCGCTGCTCGCCTGAGTATTCTGCTTTTTCCTTTTTTAAAATCTGCCATAAGATTCCAGAGATATGGGCAAATATTTATGATCTTTATCAAGGGGGTGGGACACAATAATAATGCAAAACAGCCTAAAGACATGCCCCTGCGGATCTTTGTGATACGCCCATGAGGAACTTTGTGAGCGAGACACACCCCTGAGGATCTTTGAGAGACACACCCCTGAGGATCTTTGTGAGACACGCCCCTGAGGATCTTTGTGAGGCACGCCCCTGGGGATCTTTGTGAGGCACGCCCCTGGGGATCTTTGTGAGGCACGCCCCTGGGGATATTTGTGATACGCCCATGAGGAACTTTGTGAGACACACCCCTGGGGATATTTGTGAGGCACGCCCCTGGGGATATTTGTGAAGCACGCCCCTGGGGATCTTTGTGAGACACACCCCTGAGCATCTTTGTGAGACACACCCCTGAGCATCTTTGTGAGGCACGCCCCTGAGGATCTTTGTGAGGCACGCCCCTGAGGATCTTTGTGAGGCACGCCCCTGAAGATTTTTGTGAGACACGCACCCTTATTAAAGGCCATAAAAATTTGCACTAAGTAAAAAGGTCCATAGCTCTGGCACCGTATGGTGGATTTTAAAACTGAAAAAAAGCTGAAAACTCAAGGAAGCAGCAGGAATTAGATAAGAGCCCCCCAAAAATTAGCCAATTTTCATCTTTAGAGGGGTAACTACAGGGATAGGTGATAACTACTAGATCGACTGAACTCAAAAAGGTATATGGAACCCCTCTTCTTGTGATCGGTAGTGATCAGACCACTCATACTCAAACTTTTTCTCTAACTTGATGAACAGGTGATACATTTTTATTATCGGACAACCCCTATTTCTCTATGTCTAAGCAGAGGATGTGGAGCTCAGTATCAGAACAGGGTTTTGACTGCTATGAAAAAAGTAAGAAATGAATCACAATTCACCAAAACCTAAATGTATAAGGGCAACATTCGCTAGTGTTGGATCTCCCCAGACTTGTTGACATCAGCCCTACTGGATCATGTCAGATTTCTGGAGCCTCGGACATGTGCTTTCTGTTAACCCGTGACAATCTGCATCCAGTTATCCGTTCGTCAGGTCGTTTTTCTTCGTGGCGGGGTCTTCTCTGCTCATAAAGTGTGGAGACGTCTTCACACGGACAACAGAGTCTTGTGTTAATTCACGTGAAAAGGATATGATACATGAAAGAGACCTACAGGCGACTACTATGTGGTTAGATGGGGGGCATCACACACAGATCCGGGGTCCACAGCACTAAATAACCAGGTACCTTTCCTTTAAAGCCAAAGATCTCCAGTAAATCACCAGCTCATATCCGACTATTCCAGACTTCCAAATAGCAAATCTACAAGTTGTTGCAGAAAGCTTTGGGATAGAATAGATATCAGCTACAATCTATGCCACGTTCTAACATGAATTATAATAAATTTGTCAGTAAATAGGTGGCCATGCAGTCTGCTAAGCACCATCGACTTTACAAATAAAGTGACTAAAGCAGATTAAAAATGGAAAAATATGCTAATTTTTGAGCTGCACTCACTGTTCAGCCACGGTGTACATACATTACATTACTGATCCTGAGTTACATCCTGTATTATACTCCAGAGCTGCACTCACTATTCTGCTTGTGCAGTCACTGTGTACATACATTACATTACATTACTGATCCAGAGTTACATCCTGTATTATACTCCAGAGCTGCACTCAATATTCTGCTTGTGCAGTCATTGTGTACATACATTACATTACTGATCCTGAGTTACATCCTGTATTATACTCCAGAGCTGCACTCACTACTCTGCTGGTGCAGTCACTGTGTACATACATTACATTACTGATCCTGAGTTACATCCTGTATTATACTCCAGAGCTGCACTCACTATTCTGCTGGTGCAGTCACTGTGTACATACATTACATTACTGATCCTGAGTTACATCCTGTATTATACTCCAGAGCTGCACTCACTATTCTGCTGGTGCAGTCACTGTGTACATACATTACATTACTGATCCTGAGTTACATCCTGTATTATACTCCAGAGCTGCACTCACTATTCTGCTTGTGCAGTCAGTGTGTACATACATTACATTACTGATCCTGTACTGATCCTGAGTTACCTCCTGTATTATACTCCAGAGCTGCACTCACTATTCTGCTGGTGCAGTCACTGTGTACATACATTACATTACTGATCCTGAGTTACATCCTGTATTATAATCCAGAGCTGCACTCACTATTCTGCTGGTGCAGTCACTGTGTACATACATTACATTACTGATCCTGTACTGATCCTGAGTTACATCCTGTATTATACTCCAGAGCTGCACTCACTATTCCGCTGATGCAGTCACTGTGCACATACATTACATTACTGATCCTGAGTTACATCCTGTATTATACTCCAGAGCTGCACTCACTTTTCTGCTGGTGCTGTCACTGTGTACATACATTACATTACTGATCCTGAGTTACATCCTGTATTATACTCCAGAGCTGCACTCACTATTCTGCTGGTGCAGTCACTGTGTACATACATTACTGATCCTGAGTTACATCCTGTATTATACTCCAGAGCTGCACTCACTATTCTGCTGGTGCAGTCACTGTGTACATACATTACATTACTGATCCTGAGTTACATCCTGTATTATACCCCAGAGCTGCACTCACTATTCTGCTGGTGCAGTCACTGTGTACATACATTACATTACTGATCCTGAGTTACCTCCTGTATTATACTCCAGAGCTGTGCTCACTATTCTGCTGGTACAGTCACTGTGTACATACATTACATTACTGATCCTGAGTTACATCCTGTATTATACCCCAGAGCTGCACTCACTATTCTGCTGGTGCAGTCACTGTGTACATACATTACATTACTGATCCTGAGTTACATCCTGTATTATACTCCAGAGCTGCACTCACTATTCTGCTGGTGCAGTCACTGTGTACATACATTACATTACTGATCCTGAGTTACATCCTGTATTATACTCCAGAGCTGCACTCACTATTCTGCTGGTGCAGTCACTGTGTACATACATTACATTACTGATCCTGAGTTACATCCTGTATTATACCCCAGAGCTGCACTCACTATTCTGCTGGTGCAGTCACTGTGTACATACATTACATTACTGATCCTGAGTTACATCCTGTATTATACTCCAGAGCTGCACTCACTATTCTGCTGGTGCAGTCACTGTGTACATACATTACATTACTGATCCTGAGTTACATCCTGTATTATACTCCAGAGCTGCACTCACTATTCTGCTGGTGCAGTCACTGTGTACATACATTACATTACTGATCCTGAGTTACATCCTGTATTATACTCCAGAGCTGCACTCACTATTCTGCTGGTGCAGTCACTGTCTTCCTTTTCCAGGACTTGATTCCTGTGACTTTTCTCCATGTGGATACAATTTTACAAAACACATGAACAGTTTAATATCTTCTAAATCTCAAACTTGAACTTTACCTGACCCTAAACATCAAACGAAATTTGGAGGTGACGTCAACCCTGAGACAGGACGCAGCCTCACCGCGATCAGACATTCTGGCAATAATGATCGGCCTAGAGCAATCTCATCAGTGCGGGGGCTTCTCGTTATACATCAGTCACTGTTTTCAGCTGTTTCAGGATCCCATGATATCTGCGGTCCCCCACCACTGCCACCAGTGACGCCACCAGTGACATAACTTTATGACGTGTGACATCGCCTTGTTGTACACTGAAGCCCACCCATGCCGTCCCTGAAGTTTTTCAAGATTTGCCCAAAAAATACCGGCCAAACAAAACATATCCTTGGAAGCAAAACTTAATGGAAGCGGCCAAAAAATGCTGAAGAGTTTGTTTTCTTGTCGCTGTTCACGCAACCGTGGGTTAATTGACGACCGTCCCTCGTGAATTTTTTGCATCCGGGGATGGGTTACCGTCCACGCTGGATCCTTTGTGGTTACGCTCGGTCTTAATACGCTCGTCGTACATCTCATTACTAGCAATTATGTGAAGTATTACTTCCTTAGAATTCCAATTTCTCAGGTGGAAGCAATTATATCATTCAAGGACCACCAAAAATGTATCCTGCAGAATCGGGGTTGTGCAGCCCTGGCCGGGAAGGAGCGAGAGCGGAATATTACTGTAAGCGAAAAGGAATGGTTTACCGGCGAGAGTTTATTTTATGGCGGCCGGAGTCGTACGTAAACCGATCGCGGCCCTATGCGTTTAAGTCAACAAAACAAATGATTGCCGTCTGCTGTGGCGACCCGAGATGTTTAAATAGGAAAGTAATAGGCTGTGACGGATATCTGGATTGTTGACATTGGGAATGGCCCTTTTAAAATGAAGAACAGATCTGAAGGTAGCGGAGTATCGGAAAATCTGAAACAGTACAGAAGTTGTGTTTCAGAGTCTACGATAAAAAACACCATATTTTCAGACATTTTTTATACTGCTAGGTCATTAGGTGCATGCGGATATTACAAATAAGGGCATCGAAAGCAGACAGGTGACCAGGAGACCAAAGACAGTGACTACAGGAAAGGTTCCTGAAATCCGACGGGTGACAAGGAGACCAAAGACTGTGACTACAGGAAAGATTCCTGAAAGCAGACGGGTGACCGGGAGACCAAAGACAGTGACTACAGGAAAGATTCCTGAAAGCAGACGGGTGACCGGGAGACCAAAGACAGTGACTACAGGAAAGGTTCCTGAAATCCGACGGGTGACAAGGAGACCAAAGACTGTGACTACAGGAAAGATTCCTGAAAGCAGACGGGTGACAAGGAGACCAAAGACTGTAACTACAGGAAAGATTCCTGAAAGCAGACGGGTGACCGGGAGACCAAAGACAGTGACTACAGGAAAGATTCCTGAAAGCAGACGGGTGACCGGGAGACCAAAGACAGTGACTACAGGAAAGATTCCTGAAAGCAGACGGGTGACCGGGAGACCAAAGACAGTGACTACAGGAAAGGTTCCTGTAAGCAGACGGGTGACCGGAAGACCAAAGACAGTGATTACGGGAAACGTTCCTGAAAGCCGACGGTTGACAGGGATACCAAAGACAGTGACTACAGGAAAGGTTCCCGTAAGCAGACGGGTAACCGGGAGACCAAAGACAGTGACTACGGGAAAGGTTCCTTAAAGCAGACAGGTGACCGGGAGACCAAAGACAGTGACTACAGGAAACGTTCCTGAAAGCAGACGGTTGACAGGGATACCAAAGACAGTGACTACAGGAAAGGTTTCCGTAAGCAGACGGGTAACCGGGAGACCATAGTCAGTGACTATAGGAAAGATTCCCGAAAGCCAATGGGTGACCGGGAGACCAAAGACAGTGACTACAGGAAAGGTTCCTGAAAGCAGACGGGTGACCGGGAGACCAAAGACAGTGACTACAGGAAAGATTCCTGAAAGCGGACGGGTGACCGGGAGACCAAAGACAGTGACTACAGGAAAGATTCCTGAAAGCGGACGGGTGACCGGGAGACCAAAGACTGTGACTACAGGAAAAATTCCTGTAAGCAGACGGGTGACCGGGAGACCAAAGACTGTGACTACAGGAAAGGTTCTTGTAAGCAGACAACTGTCCATAGCCCAAAATGGCTAAAAATAATACCTTCCAGAAAGTACACAATGAAAATTCCCATTCTTAGCAACAAGCAGAAATTTTGAAAAACATAAGGTCTAAGGGGTAGCGCTTCTCCTTATGGAGAGTGAGACCTCAGTCCAGAGCCTCTCACCTTGCCAAATCAGTTCTCATACTTTGCACTGACGAGGGCCAACAGCCCGAAACACCGTGTCTGCAAATTGAGATTCTGATTTGGCTTTTATCCCAAGTCATATTGCACAACTCGTTAAAGGGTCGATTGTGACTTGTAGGATCGCTACTTCCAATAGGTGGCGCTATAGAGTACAAGTCCTCTTTTTCTCTGAAGAGGCAATGCGCATGAAAAACAGAAGGAAATCAGAAACTTATAGAACTTTGCATTAGAAGATGATTCTGGGAAAGTTAGGAATACATTTTATGGTCGCCTGTTTTTTTTTTTGCATTTGATGTTCTTAAAGGGAAACGACGCTACATTCACCTGTATGCATCCAATCCTGCAATGTGTGGGATTATGATTTGCGGCTTTCATGGGAACGCCTTATTACATTGTCATCCCCAGCTGTGTTTATGTGATTCACTAACCATCCAGACCATTTCCATCTGTGGTAGGAGATGCTGCTGATGATGGAGGGCTCCACTCCGTATATTTTTCCTTTAAATCAAATGCAATCATAGATTTATTGACACAAAATTACGTTTTCTTGCCGGACATGTGGATCAATTTATATTTACCCAATAATGACACATAGTCACAGCAGCACAGAGTATTTCAGGAGAGGCGTGTCTTGGTCTTGAGGGCGATAACACATTAACACTTTTATAGTGGGAGGGTCAGCAGCACAGAGTATTTCAGGAGAGGCGTGTCTTGGATAACACATTAACACTTATATAGTGGGAGGGTCAGGGTGCATTGGACTTGGCTGTGGAGTAACATATATTCTTGGGTTATACCACCTATGAATCCCTGAGATACAAGTATTACTGCCCTGCCAGCAGGGGACGCTGACACCCTAGATAGCGAGGTATTGCCACGTCTGTAAAAATCTAATCTATCGAAAAACAGAAATAATTAGCCTCCACAGTAATCCATTTTGGCAGGCAGAGGGTACAGAAAGCCTAGTGGGTCATTTCTATGTCCTCAGGGCTGACTACTCACTGAGAAACCCGGTGCTTTATTCAAAGGGTTACTTTCATGTCGCTATAGAATAAGAGGTTAAAATGAATTAAATTAGTTAATTAAAGAGGGACGCATCACAGTATCAACCGTATATAGAGGTGCTATCAGTCATTGTACAGGAAGAGGAGGAGGTGAGCTGTGACGTCACCTATTGTGAATGGTGGATCCTGTGTTATCTACTGTATATAGAGGTGTTATCAGTCATTGTACAGGAGGAGGAGGTGAGCTGTGACATCACCTATTGTGAATGGTGGATCCTGTGTTATCTACTGTATATAGAGGTGTTATCAGTCACTGTACAGGAGGAGGAGGTGAGCTGTGACATCACCTATTGTGAATGGTGGATCCTGTGTTATCTACTGTATATAGAGGTGCTATCAGTCATTGTACAGGAGGAGGAGGAGGTGAGCTGTGATATCACCTATTGTGAATGGTGGATCCTGTGTTATCTACTGTATACAGAGGTGTTATCAGTCATTGTACAGAAGGAGGAGGTGAGCTGTGACATCACCTATTGTGATTGGTGGATCCTGTGTTACCTACTGTATACAGAGGTGTTATCAGTCATTGTACAGGAGGAGGAGGTGAGCTGTGACATTACCTATTGTGATTGGTGGATCCTGTGTTACCTACTTCCTCATACCCGGTAGATGCTGGTTGTGCTACATTGTTAGCATCTGCAAGGACCAGTTTAACCACTTAAATGATTGGAGAACCAATAGGTGAGAATGACCTGCTGAAGGCCCCTGTAACTGTCTTTATAGTTTGCTCTCAGTGGGAAAAACTAGATAATCCTGTAGTTATGATACATTTTAATGGCTAACAAAAATAAAATAAAATAAATGATGTTACAAGGCAAGCTTTCGGGACAACTTAGGTCCCTTCCTCAGGCACGGTACTCTTTACAGGTTTACAGTAGAACAGTGATTTTACTGAAAGGTACTAAAAAAAAAAAAAAAAGGTTAATATATATATGTTCCTCATATGGCTATAGGGATGGAAAAATAAAAAGGTTATGGCTTTTGGAAGTAGGGGAGGAAAAAACTAAAGTCATCTGATTGATGCTGCTGAGTCCGCAGGCAGGATGAATCAGATCCCGGCGGCGTATCAGAGAAAACATACTTTGAAGGTCCGGCCGCAGGATTACGCATCTTGACTTGTCTGACGCCGGTCCGCTGCGGCTTGATTGTGATTGATACAATTGCGCAATGTTACATGTGATCCCTTTTACTCTTTATGTCCCCGGACAATTTCTGTAGCATATTTGAAAAAAAAAAAAAAGTAAAAAAGTTCCGTATGTTTCCAACTTTACAAGTAAGATCTGGAAATAATTCAGCATAATCAGTTTGCAGCTGTTACTCAAATAATCCGACTGTAAATCCAAACAGCGGGCTTGAATCAATAGACACTTCTGCCACCTCTGAGGCCTCGTCTACAGTGGCTCCGACGTGCTGGGCCCGGGCCAAGAATCGATCTGGACTGAAGAAGTCCGAGGCGGCACCTACATAAATCACCCAGAGGGGGCCGACTCCTCTGATCTCCCCGTGGCTGAGGGGGTTTGGGGTCTTTCAAGTCGTAAGTTAGAACGTGAGGTTTTTTTCGGAGGGGCGACTCAGAACGACTTCTGCAGTTTGTCAACGGGATGAGAAAAATAAACCCAGGTTGAGTATAATTCCATATTTCCTGTGTTATATCCTCCTTTAGTATGTTCCCATATAGGACAGCAGCTTAGAAATGTGTTAGCACGCTCTATACATCTAACATGTGTCAGGAACCATAAGCAAAAGCCTGTAAAGGAGCTTAATTGCTGAGTATTAAATATTTAAGCGACTTTCTAATATACTTTGTGTTTTAGTTCTTCGCCGTCTTCAAGATCTCTGCTTGCTGTGAGAATCGTATACTTGTTCACTTCCAGAAAATTATCTGATGTAGTCCTACAGTCAAATAGCTGAGGAGTTACAGGGGAGGCAATCATCTGTGAGCCGAACACAGCAACAGCAGCAACAACAACAGCGGCAGCAGCAACAATAACAGCGGCAGCAGCAACAACAACAGCGGCAGCAGCAACAACAGCAGCAACAACAGCAGCAGCAACAACAGCAGCAACAACAGCAGCAACAACAGCAGCAACAACAGCAGCAACAACAGCAGCAGCAGCACACAGGGATCAGCTCTGACCTACACTCATACACTGCAGCGAGTTGTACTTGGTCCAGAAATTTTTTCAGCCTCTGCATACAACATGCAGAGATCCTGTAATAGTGAGCAATCAGCTATGGCACCAAACCACAGGACACCAGGGACTGGGGAACTAAACCACCAGACACCAGGAACTGAGGAACTAAACCACCAGACACCAGGAACTGGGGAACTAAACCACCAGACACCAGGAACTGGGGAACTAAACCACCAGACACCAGGAACTGGGACACCAAACCACCAGACACCAGGAACTGGGACACCAAACCACCAGACTCCTGGGACTGGGACACCAAACCACCAGACTCCTGGGACTGGGACACCAAACCACCAGACTCCTGGGACTGGGACACCAAACCACCAGACTCCTGGGACTGGGACACCAAACCACCAGACTCCTGGGACTGGGACACCAAACCACCAGACTCCTGGGACTGGGACACCAAACCACCAGACTCCTGGGACTGGGACACCAAACCACCAGACTCCTGGGACTGGGACACCAAACCACCAGACTCCTGGGACTGGGACACCAAACCACCAGACTCCTGGGACTGGGACACCAAACCACCAGACTCCTGGGACTGGGACACCAAACCACCAGACTCCTGGGACTGGGACACCAAACCACCAGACTCCTGGGACTGGGACACCAAACCACCAGACTCCTGGGACTGGGACACCAAACCACCAGACTCCTGGGACTGGGACACCAAACCACCAGACTCCTGGGACTGGGACACCAAACCACCAGACTCCTGGGACTGGGACACCAAACCACCAGACTCCTGGGACTGGGACACCAAACCACCAGACTCCTGGGACTGGGACACCAAACCACCAGACTCCTGGGACTGGGACACCAAACCACCAGACTCCTGGGACTGGGACACCAAACCACCAGACTCCTGGGACTGGGACACCAAACCACCAGACTCCTGGGACTGGGACACCAAACCACCAGACTCCTGGGACTGGGACACCAAACCACCAGACTCCTGGGACTGGGACACCAAACCACCAGACTCCTGGGACTGGGACACCAAACCACCAGACTCCTGGGACTGGGACACCAAACCACCAGACTCCTGGGACTGGGACACCAAACCACCAGACTCCTGGGACTGGGACACCAAACCACCAGACTCCTGGGTCTGGGACACCAAACCACCAGACTCCTGGGACTGGGACACTAAACCACCAGACTCCTGGGACACTAAACCACCAGACTCCTGGGACTGGGACACTAAACCACCAGACTCCTGGGACTGGGACACTAAACCACAGGACACCAAGGACTGGACAGTAAACCACAGGACACCAAGGACTGGACACTAAACCACAGGACACCAAGGACTGGACACTAAACCACAGGACACCAAGGACTGGACACTAAACCACAGGACACCAAGGACTGGACACTAAACCACAGGACACCAAGGACTGGACACTAAACCACAGGACACCAAGGACTGGACACTAAACCACAGGACACCAAGGACTGGACACTAAACCACAGGACACCAAGGACTGGACACTAAACCATAGGACATCAAGGACTGGACACTAAACTACAGGACATCAAGGACTGGACACTAAACTACAGAACACCAAGGACTGGACACTAAACCATAGGACACCAAGGACTGGACACTAAACCATAGGACACCAAGGACTGGACACTAAACCATAGGACACCAAGGACTGGACACTAAACCATAGGACACCAAGGACTGGACACTAAACTACAGGACACCAGGGACTGGGGCACTAAACCACCAGACACCAGAGACTGGGTCACTGAACACCCGACCATAGACAATGCATGTTTTATGGGCAGAGAAGTCACCGCCATACGTTCCGGCCATTATCAGGACGCGGATACACAATACGCCGATTATTCCCACTTACACATCGCTGTGTCATTTTGCCCCCCGCACACTGACAACCCTGGGGGCTATCACGCCAGCTATTGGTCGTTGTCACCCAGCAGCTGGGAAACGTCTGAAGAGAATATTAGAAGACGTCACATATCCTGAAGACGTTGTCGTGGATCAGTCCCAAGATGAGGAACAAAAGCTTATTATGTGCCGTCGGTGGAGAAGTACCGAACGCTCGGGGGCAGGAAGCAGCGACCGTTCTCCCCAATATATAAAGGAATGTGTGTCGTGTCCCTCAGGGGATGTGCGAACCTCCTAGGATCAGACAATTCTTCTATCTACATTTACTTTGGCACATATATTGTCCACTGTTATCTTGTTTTATACGCCAGTCAGAGCAGCATTCGTAATTCTGCTGATATTTGACAAAAGGAAAGTAACTCCTCTATCCCATCATGCTCTACCCTGCTGGGACTGGGAGGAATGGAGCATTCATCCCAATTTTTCCTGCATTTAGTTTTTGGGACATGAAGTATCTCTCAGGGGTAGTAGGTGGTATTCAGGAGATTCCTCCTCACCCTCTGATAGTAATTCCTGGCAGTCAATCATGCTCTCTATATACAGTAGATAACACAAGATCCACCATTCACAATAGGAGATGTCACAGCTCACCTCCTCCTCCTATACAATGACTGATAACACCTCTATATACAGTAGATGACACAGGATCCACCATTCACAATAGGAGAAGTCACAGCTCACCTCCTCCTCCTATACAATGACTGATAACACCTCTATATACATATGAGAAACAAACTGGCCAAATGCATAATATAAAACGACCCCCGGAGCTGAAAAAATTTATCAGACACCAGGTTCGTATTGCCTACTCGTGGATCAGATACAAAAAAGGAGACCAAGGAGAGCAATATGGCAAAACAGACAGCAATTTTATTCAAAAATAAGTTAACAGAGTGTAAAAAATCATGTGGAGATAACACAGCAATGAGGTAGATAACACAAGATCCACCATTCACAATAGGAGATGTCACAGCTCACCTCCTCCTCCTGTACAATGACTGATAATGTCACGCAAGGTGTGGGAAAGACTTAGTGCAACACAATGGGAAGAAGGAACTGGAGCCCAGACTTTAGGGAAAGGGGGAGTGGAGACCTCCTAGGCTGATCTACCATCACCCTGTCTCCACTAACGTCCCTATATTGGCTCTTCACCAATCGCCGCACACGAACCTCGCCCTGACTTTCCCTGGCGTTTGGCCCTGGCTAGGAAAGGGAGGGGGATGATCGCTAGTCGATCCCCACTGACAACTAAAAACAACAAAGGGGAACAAACAATGGAAGATAGCTTAGCTTTTAGTCTACTTCAAAGAGATAAACACCCGTCCTCATAGCTCCTGAGAGGAAGAAGTAAAGCACTTGCTCCGAGCCTTCACAAAGGGTAATGTGAGTATCGCTCGCACCTCCCTTTAGCAGACAGTAGGTATTTATACACCCAGGCCAGGGTGTTAATTAGCCAGAGGAAGGTAGCCGCTGGGTGCTAGAGAGACAGCTTCTAAGAAGGTGTCTGTAATGCCAAACATAGATTTCTCCTGCAACCAACTGCAGGGCGACTGTCTATCACTTCTGACACCCGTAACAGACAATAAATGTATATGCAGTAGATAACACAGGATTCACCATTCACAATATGTGATGTCACAGCTCACCTCCTCTTCCTGTACAATGACTGGTAACACCTCTATATATAGCTGATAACACAGGATCTACCATTCACATTAGGTGATATCACAGCTCACCTCTTCCTCCTCCTGTATAACGACTGACAACAAAGGATCCACCATTCACAATAGGTGATATCACAGCTCACCTCCTCCTCCTCCTACTGTATAATGACTGATAACACAGGATCCACCATTCACAATAGGTGATATCACTGCCCACCTCCTCCTTTGATGACAGCTTCCCATTGATGAGTCAAAAGAAAAAAAATGTAATTCAGATGTTTTTGAACACAGGTTTAGAATCTCTTATCATAAGCGATGAGCTTCCCATGGTGGGCTTATTATGTGGCTGGGCGTCCCTTGTTGGGCTTACTATGTGGCTGGGCGTCCCTTGTTGGGCTTACTATGTGGCTGGGCGTCCCTTGTTGGGCTTACTATGTGGCTGGGCGTCCCTTGTTGGGCTTACTATGTGGCTGGGCGCACCTTGTTGGGCCTACTATGTGGCTGGGCATCCCTTGTTGGGCTTACTATGTGGCTGGGCGTCCCTTGTTGGGCTTACTATGTGTTTGGGCGTCCCTTGTTGGGCTTACTATGTGGCTGGGCGTCCCTTGTTGGGCTTACTATGTGGCTGGGCTTCCCTTGTTGGGCTTACTATGTGGCTGGGCGTCCCTTGTTGGGCTTACTATGTGGCTGGGCGTCCCTTGTTGGGCTTACTATGTGGCTGGGCGTCCCTTGTTGGGCTTACTATGTGGCTGGGCGTCCCTTGTTGGGCTTACTATGTGGCTGGGCGTCCCTTGTTGGGCTTACTATGAGGCAGGGCGTCCCTTGTTGGGCTTACTATGAGGCTGGGTGTCCCTTGTTGGGCTTACTATGTGGCTTGGAGTACCTTGTTGGGCTTACTATGAGGCTGGGCGTCCCTTGTTGGGCTTACTATGTGGCTGGGCGTCCCTTGTTGGGGTTACTATGTGGCTGAGCGTCCCTTGTTGGGGTTACTATGTGGCTGGGCATCCCTTGTTGGGCTTACTATGTGGCTGGGCGTCCCTTGTTGGGCTTACTATGTGGCTGGGCGTCCCTTGTTGGGCTTACTATGTGGCTGGGCGTCCCTTGTTGGGCTTACTATGTGGCTGGGCGTCCCTTGTTGGGCTTACTATGTGGCTGGGCGTCCCTTGTTGGGCTTACTATGTGGCTGGGCGTCCCTTGTTGGGCTTACTATGTGGCTGGGCGTCCCTTGTTGGGCTTACTATGTGGCTGGGCGTCCCTTGTTGGGCTTACTATGTGGCTTGGCGACCCTTGTTGGGCTTACTATGTGGCTGGGCGTCCCTTCTTGGGCTTACTATGAGGCTGGGCGTCCCATGGTGGGCTTACTATGTGGCTGGGCATCCCTTGTTGGGCTTACTATGTGGCTGGGCGTCCCTTGTTGGGCTTACTATGTGGCTGGGCGTCCCTTGTTGGGCTTACTATGTGCCTGGGCGTCCCTTGTTGGGCTTACTATGTGCCTGAATGTCCCTTGTTGGGTCTACTATGTGGCTGGGCGTCCCTTGCTGGGCTTACTATGTGGCTTGGCGTCCTTTGTTGGGCTTACTATGAGGCTGGGCGTCCCATGGTGGGCTTACTATGTGGCTGGGCGTCCCTTGTTGGGCTTACTATGTGGCTTGGCGTCCCTTGTTGGGCTTACTATGTGGCTGGGCGTCCCTTGTTGGGCTTACTATGAGACTGGGCATCCCATGTTGGGCTTACTATGTGGCTGGGCGTCCCTTGTTGGGCTTACTATGAGACTGGGCATCCCATGTTGGGCTTACTATGTGGCTGGGCGTCCCTTGTTGGGCTTACTATGTGGCTGGGCGTCCCTTGTTGGGCTTACCATGTGGCTGGGCATCCCATGGTGGGCTTACTATGTGGCTGGGCGTCCCATGGTGGGCTTACTATGTGGCAAGGCGTCCCTTGTTGGGCTATGAGGCTGGGTGCCCCTTGTTGGGCTTACTATGTGGCTGGGCGTCCATTGTTGGGCTTACTATGTAGCTCGGCGTCCCTTGTTGGGCTTACTATGTAGCTCGGCGTCCCTTGTTGGGCTTACTATGTGGCTGGGCATCCATTGGTGGGCTTCCTATATGGCTGCCCATCACCCATTCTCAGTCAGACCCCAGGAGCATCATCAGACCTGAATGCCGTGCATTATGTGTGAAGACAGTGAAATTATCCCAAGAAACAAGTGCACAAAAGATCCTCAGAAGTAAAAACTAAAAAACAAAGTGTCTTGCATAAGCCGGTAATAAGACGTCTTCACTGACTACACAGGAGGCCATTGTGCGAGCACCGAGCTGGGAAAGGACTGAAGCAACCAAACGCCTGGAGCACCAGAGATCTTCAAAATTATTAATATCTATAGCATATTTTTTCTACTTTTAACAAGCCCCAAATCACCTGTAATAATATGTAAAGCCAACCTCCCACAGCTGCCTTCCTTTACCCACTGTCGACACCCACAGTTAGGTCTATGGGCTCCACAGTCCCCCCCAAAAGACAAACTATGTGAAGATAATTGTCTGCAAAAACAGAAGATGCTGCCAACTTTTCGAAGTGCCCGGTTAACATTTTTTTTTTTTACAAGACCGTTCGCCCTTTTGAAGGTCCTGTTTTCGGCCTTCCTGACTGTGCCCGTTGGATGCTAAGGCTCTTCTCCTGGCGAGGCATCTTGACGTCATGCACAGACAGGAAAGTCTCCGATTATGCTGTTTTCCAGGAGGTTCCTATAAGGTTTTGGTATTGTATGGGTTACTCTACAGCCATCTCCTTAATGCCTTTGGGCCACTTTTGTCATCATGTTGTAGGGTCAAACATTCGGGGGTAATGGCGGAGAGCGGGGTACCTGGTGGATCTCTCTAGAACAGTGATCCATAGCTCATAAATGTGGTTTATCCCTAACCTAAGAGAATATATGGGGAGGGGACGTCCTGATGAGACACAGTCTTTGAGAAAATGGTTTTACTTAAAGGGAATGTCCAGTGTAGAAAAAACGATTTTCATACAGCCTATTAGTAAATTCTGAGTTAATAAAGGGGGACATTTTCTGGATCCTTCTCTTTTGGCCAAAGTAACGAGCGGCTCCTGAGAGCTTGCCCTGTTCTGCATTACACATACTGTATAATAGAATATAAATGCACGCTGTGTAATATTTCATTCCCCCTGTGGAGGCACTGCAGAGAAATAGAACACTTATTAAAAGGTTTTCAGATAGATTAGGATATCACTGAGGATCCCAGCAGAGGAACACCGCCATCAGCCTATTGTGAAGGAAGCCTTGTAATAGATGGGGGTTGTCCAAAGCATAAAAAAAAAAACTTTAAAAGGCAAATTTAAAGGGCCAGTATTAGAGATGAGAAAATTGATTTGCAAGACCAGTGGCCACTTCAGTTGTCTATGGCCACCAGATGGGAGCCCTGCGAACAGCCCAGTCCCTAATGGAAACACCGGCTCCTCTTGTGAAGCACAAAGATACTGTATCCTGTAATAGGAGCCACCAGGGTAACAAGTCCATCCATGACATTTCTCCTCCTGGATCTTCCCCCATCACTAGTGAGTGATATTACTGAGGAGTGGAAGGAACCGCAGCAACTTAGCCACGAAGTGAAGACCCCATAACGTTACAGAGCGGGGGGTGAGTGCTGAGAAGCAGAGGGCAGAAAAGTCACCACCGCTCTGCTGACCCCATAACTGCAGAGTCCAGACCTCCTCGAGTATCAGCACAAACACTGTGCCCCCGCCGGGAGTTACATGGCCGAGCAGCTGCATGCAGCCGTACATCACCAAGCACAATGCCGAGCGTTGGATGGAGTGGTGTAAAGCCGCCACCACTGGACTCTGGAGGAGACGCGTTATGTGCAGTGACTGATCTCACTTCTCTATCAGCGTCTGTACAGATGGTGGGGGGGGGGGATACTATGAGCAGGGGTCGGCATTGGGCCCTTAGTTCCAGTGATGGGAAATCTTAATCTTCAGCACAAAACATTGTGGACAATTGTAGCTTCAGCTTTGTGGCAACAGTTTGGGGAAGACCCTTATGTGCCCCTCATGACTATGCCCAGAACACAAGCTCCATATAGACATGGAGGGGAGATGATGAGCGGCCGCACAGAGCCCGGACCTCAGCCCCATCCTATAATGGAGATTGTGAGCTCGGCCTCCCCCCAACATCAGGGTCTGACCCCACAAATGCTCTTTTGGATGAAGAGGCAAAAATTCCCACAGAAGTCCTCAAAATCTTGGAGAAATGCTTCCCAGAAGAGCGGGAGCCGTTATATCTGCAGAGGGCGACTCCATATTAATGTTTATGGACGTAGGATGGAAAGTCAGAGAAGCCTCTGGAGGTGGAGGGGGCACATACTTTTCTCTATATAGTGTATAAATATATATATCAGGCAGCAGTAGAAGGCCTGAAGGATGAAGCAATGAATTCCATGTAATCCTGTTATGCATGGATGACATCTTGCCTGTACGTTGAGATGGACAGGTAAACAGAAGGCTACGGTGGTCCTCACAAAGGATTACGCACCATTATGTTTACATTTCTCCGCCATTTAAATGCCAATCGCCTGATGAACGCAAAGAGAGGAAGAAAAGAAAAAAAAAAAAGAATCTGTAAGGAAAGTAAAGCTGTGAACATTTAGCAGAAATGCAGGTTTACACATGTCACTCTGGCACGAGACGTCAATGGCTTTTCAAGGGTTGCCCGCATCCTCCACCACTGTAAAAAGCCATCAGTGAAGGCATTCCAGAAAAAAAAATGCATAAACATTGTATAGATGGTAGAAGGTGGCCATGTCAGTTGTATATACTGCGCAAATAGCTGACAGATGGCAAGATGTCAGGAATATTATGTTAGGGAGTATTTATGTCACCCGTCAAGCGGCCGCAGCTCTGTCAAAGAGGGGGAAAAAAATGTACATTCCATATGGAGTTAGTCTCATGAAGCTGAAAATCATCTTCAAAGCCAAGATCTGCGGCTAATATGTTAGGCAATAGCAATTTCCGTGAATACCGGCACCATAGATGTCACCTATATGCCAAACTAAGAGTGTTACCTCCCGGCTTCCAGAAGTTGTCTTGACTAGCGCAGGCTGGAGACAAACAACTCTGAAAACCAATTTCTACCTTTTATCTTCTTGTCACGTCCAAAATATCTTTATCACTTGCATAGATATAGAAATAAATAAAATTATGTCTGCCTGTAGTGACCACTGTAGGGAGCTCAGGAGGCTTACTGCATACAGAAAGCCCCTCAGCTCCCGCTAGTGGTGGCTGAAGGTAGTAAGCTCTAAATCCACTGAATACACATAGATTAATTCAACTACCTGTAGCCACCACTAGAGGGAGCTCTGGAGCTTACTGTAAATTGTGTTACTATTGATGTTCAATGTATGTAATGAGCTCCAGAGCTCCCTCTAGTGGTGGCTTTAGATAGTAATCTCAAAATCCCCTGAATTCACATGGATTCATTTATCCCCCTGTAGCCACCACTAGAGGGAGCTCTGGAGCTCACTGTAAATTGTGCTACTATTGGTGATCAATGTACAAACTGTATGTAATGAGCTCCAGAGCTCCCTCTAGTGGTGGCTGAAGGAAGTAATCTCCAAATCCCCTGAATTCACATGGATTAATTTATCTACCTGTGGCCACGACTAGAGGGAGCTCTGGAGCTTACTGTATATTGTGCTACTATTGGTGATCAATGCATAAACTGTATGTAATGAGCTCCAGAGCTCCCTCTAGTGGTGACTGAAGGAAGTAATCTCCAAATCCCCTGAATTCACATGGATTAATTTATCTACCTGTGGCCACCACTAGAGGGAGCTCTGGAGCTTACTGTAAATTGTGCTATGATTGATGCTCAATGTATGTAGTGGGCTCCAGAGCTCCCTCTACTGGTGGCTGAAGGTAGTCAGAATGCTATCATTTAATTATATTCCTAATTAAAGCTATGTATTAAGAAAAACAAAAAACATGAGCATGATAATATATTGTGGTCAAATTTTGGATCCTATTAGATCTTAAAAAAAAAATCGAATGAGTGAATAATCCCTTTAAAGGGAATGATTCATGGTAGAGGTAAATTTTAATACAGGAAACCTTCAATTCGGAGCTGAATTTATAGCATAACTATAGCAGCTATAGAGATAATAGGGCCCAATAAACCCCTTATATTATAATGGACTCATGACAAAGTTTGCATTGAGGGCCCAAGAACCTCAACCCAGCTTTCCCAGAAGCAGATCTAAAGAAGATCTAAAAATACAGCTTACATGAAGGGACTTGAAATTCAGAAGGCTCCTGACTATGTGATATTTGTGAAATTTCATTTTACCATAGAATAAAATTAATATCAATATTTTTTGTTTTATTTTTAAACGACCCCCCCTCCCCCACCTCAACTTTCCTTCCTCCTAATTGACCTTCAGAATTGTAAATATCCTAATATCTCGCGGTATAAAGACATCTGGATATGGAAATTATTATAAATACCAGCATTAAAAACATCCGAGACGTCTCCCGGGGGCCCGTGTGTAGTTCTGTGGAGGGTCGGAGGATACGCCGAAGGTCTCCATCAATAAACACCATAATCCCAGGAATGTTGAGATTCGCCGATATCAGGTTTTCACAGCGCAAGTTTAGACTTTACTCATTAATTAAAAGAATGGTAAAAATCACTGCAGATAATGATGGACCGTGAAGATGCTTAGATAAAGGGCTCATATTTATCTGTCTATTCATCCATCTATTATCTATCTATCTACTGTATCTTCTATCTATTATCTATTATCTATCTATCTTCTATATATTATCTATCTATTATCTATCATCTATCTATCATCTATCATCTATCTATTATCTATCTATTATCTATCTATATATCTATCATCTATCTATTATCTATCATCTATCAATCATCTATTATCTATCATCTATTATCTATCTATTATCTATCTATCTATCTATTATCTATCATCTATTATCTATCATCTATTATCTATCATCTATCACCCAACTATTATCTATCCTTCCAACTATCCATTATCTATCTCATTTCTATGTATTTATTATCTATTTATGTATCATATATCTATCCTTTCATGTAGCTATCTTTCCATCTATCTATCTAGAGATAGAGAGATAAAAAATAAAAGCTGAACGTTTCCATGTACAGATGGGTGCAAAATCTCCAATGTTATTACCAAAACAAGCCAAGCCACTGTAGATAGATAGATAATAGAAAGATAGTAGATAAAAGATAGATGATAGATAATAGATAGATAATAGATAGATGATAGATAGATAATAGATAAATAATAGATAATAGATAGATAATAGATAGATAGATGATAGATAATAGATAGATGATAGATAGATAGCAGATAGATAATAGATAGATAATAGATAGATAGCAGATAGATAATAGATAGATAATAGATAGATAATAGATAGATAATAGATAGATGATAGATAGATAATACATAGATAATAGATAGATAGATGATAGATAATAGATAGATAATAGATAGATAGATGATAGATAATAGATAGATAATACATAGATAATAGATAGATAGATGATAGATAATACATAGATAATAGATAGATAGATGATAGATAATAGATAGATAATAGATAGATAGATGATAGATAATAGATAGATAATAGATAGATAATAGATAGATAATAGATAAATAATAGATAAATAATAGATAATAGATAGATAATAGATAGATAGAGGATAGATAATAGATAGATGATAGATAGATAGATGATAGATAATAGATAGATAATATATAGATAATAGATAGATGATAGATAGATAATACATAGATAATAGATAGATAGATGATAGATAATAGATAGATAATAGATAGATAGATAATAGATAGATAATAGATAATATAATAGATGATAGATAGATAGATAATACATAAATATATATAGATAGATAATGGATAGATAGATGATATCTACAGTGGGGAAAAAAAAGTATTTAGTCAGTCACCAATTGTGCCAGTTCTCCCAGTTAACATGAGAGAGGCCTGTAATTGACATCATAGGTCGACCTCAACTATGAGAGATGAACTTTTGTAATTGACCAAATACTTATTTTCCACCAAAATTTGAAAAAAAATGTCTTTCCAAATCAGACAATGTGATTTTCAGGATTTGTTTTCTCATTTTGTCTCTCATAGTTGAGGTCGACCTATGATGTCAATTACATGCCTCTCTCATCTTTTTAAGTGGGAGAACTTGCACAATTGGTGACTGACTAAATACTTTTTTTTCCCCACTGTAGATAGTGTAAGGCGGCGGTGTTCACACCGTGCAGTAACTGAGGCAGTGACCCAAGCAAGTCCAACATAAACAGCTTTTATTTCAGCAACTCACGGGTAAACAGAAAGTCCTCCGGTTCGCAACCGGGTTAACATGAGTCCATACACAACGGTTGCCGGGGACAACGGCTGCGCCAGGCCGCTCAGAGCCTGACAGGTGCAGAGCCTTCCCAGGCGGTGGTTCAGCCACCCTCAGTCCTGCTGAGCTTTCCTGCTGTGCTCCTAGCAGGTCCCAACATAGAACAACACTAATCCTTAGTGCAGGGGTTTTAAAGGACCTGTGGCAAGAGCCACTGGAAAACCCGGGTTGGAGGGAGGAGGCCGCCCCACTGCCTCCTGTGACCTTCTCCAAGAAATGAAGGCCCTGCCGGGTTTTACTAATCTACCTTAGCCAGGTAGCCTGACCAGGTCATTTTATTCCATGATACTTAAAGGTCATCACACTTACTTTAAGAGTTTATGATCCATGCAGAGTTTGTTAGTCTGTTTTTTTTGTTTGCTTGTTTTTTCCCTGCACTTTATGGTCTCCTGTTGTCTTTTAAGCTAGTGATTGATTGCCAACGAGTTAAATCTGTGTAGATCTAAGCAGATACGTCCCTATATATTGAGACTTAGTCTAGGGGCAGCATTTATGCGGGGGCATTTATGCATATAGCATTTATGCATACTTTATCGAAGTGCCATAATTTAGCAAAGTGCCCTGGCAGTTAGAAAATGGCAGTTGGACAGGGCAGGAGACATGCAAGACAAACAAATAAACTTGCTTCCAGGTCATGTTTTTGGAAAACAGTATTCACCATTTGTATCTGTGCCATTTATTTTCTGGTTGCTACAATCATCCACATTCACCGTTCTCCCACAAATGCGGCACACTTCATCCATATTAATCCCTCACTCCTCTCTTCTCCTATGTACAGTTGTCATGCTCTCTTCACAATGTTATACCACGCAGATCCATTCATTCTCACCATACAATGCAGGAAACGCTCTCACAAATCAATCAATCATCTGCTCACTCTCTGTATCTTCCTTCTATTAGTCGCAGGTGATATTTCTCCCAACCCAGGACCCTCCAGTTATAATAACACTAACTCTTTCCCTGTTACATTCAGAAACCCTGCTAATCTCATTAATATTCCCTGCATATCTTCTGTCTCATTCAACTGTGCCCTTTGGAATGCGCGCTCAGTTTGTAATAAACTCTCTTACATCCATGACTTTTTCCTCTCTAATTCCCTCAACCTTCTGGCTCTCACTGAAACCTGGATCCAGCAGTCGGACACCACCGCCGCTGCAGCTCTCTCCTATGGTGGCCTACATTTCTCTCATACCCCGCGACCTGACAACAGATCAGGGGGAGGTGTTGGTCTGCTTCTTTCAACAAAATGTACTTTTCAGGTTATCCCCCCTGTACCCTCCCTTATCTTCCAGTCTTTTGAGGCCCACACAGTCAGACTCTACCGGCCCTTCTCCCTGCGAGTGGCGGTTGTCTATCGCCCTCCAGGTCCCCCCCGTCAATTCCGGGATCACTTTGCTGCCTGGCTTCCAAACCTTCTATCCTGCGACATCCCCACGATAATCATGGGAGACCTTAACATCCCAATTGGCGATCCTCTTTCCCCATCTGCCACGCATCTTTTATCACTAACCTCCTCCTTCGGCCTTTCACAGCTTGCTAATTCTCCTACACATGAGGACGGGAACACATTGGACCTGATCTTCTCCCGGCTTTGCTCAGTACATGACTTTACTAACTCTCCCCTTCCACTCTCTGACCATAATCTTCTTTCATTCTCTGTCAAGAACTGTGACTCTACTCAAGACACTCCCACCGTCCACACTTATAGAAATTTAAGCGCCATTAACACCCAGAAATTTATAAAAAGGTTGCAATCATCATTGGCCCCAATCTCCTCCCTCTCATGTCCCGACTCTGCATTGAAGCATTATAATGAAATAACGCTATGCGCCCTGGATGAAGCCGCACCTCCTACACAAAGAAAAATTAGGCATAGACGGCGACAACCCTGGCACACACCTCAAACACGTCTTCTCCAGCGGTGTTCCAGGTGCGCTGAACGGCTGTGGAGAAAATCAAATCTGCCCGAAGATTTCCTCCATTATAAATTTATGCTGAAAACATATAACTCTGCCCTTCACCTCTCCAAACAAACCTACTTTAACAACCTCATCATCTCACTTTCCAATAATCCTAAACGACTCTTTGACACGTTTCATTCTCTCCTCAATCAAACAACACAGGCCCCGACCACTGACCTCAGCGCTGACGATCTAGCCAATTATTTCAAAGAAAAAATTGACCATATCCGACAGGAAATTTTCTCCCAATCCCCAAATGTTATGCATGCTCTCCCTCGCCACATTGTATCTTGCTCATTTTCTGACTTCGAACCAGTCACGGAAGATGAAGTGATCAGGCTCCTTGCATCTTCTCGCCCTACCACCTGCACCAGTGACCCTATTTCCTCACATCTCCTTCAGTCCCTTGCTCCAGCTGTCACCACTCACCTAACTAAAATTTTCAACCTCTCCCTCTCATCTGTTTCCCTCTTCTTTTAAACACGCCAGCATACAACCATTACTTAAAAAACCATCCCTTGACCACAACTGCACGGCCAACTACAGACCTGTTTCCAATCTTCCCTTTATCTCTAAACTCCTGGAACGCCTGGTCCTTTCCCGTCTAATCCGCTATCTCTCAGACAACTCTCTTCTTGACCCTTTACAATCTGGTTTCCGCTCTTTACATTCTACTGAAACTGCCCTCACTAAAGTCTCTAATGATCTACTAACAGCTAAATCTAATGGTCACTGCTCCCAGCTGATCTCCTGGATCTCTCTGCAGCATTTGACACTGTGGATCACCAGCTCCTCCTCACTATGCTCCGCACTATTGGCCTCAAGGACACTGTTCTCTCCTGGTTCTCCTCCTATCTCTCTGACCGCTCCTTCTCTGTGTCTTTCGCCGGCTCCTCCTCCTCTCTCCTTCCCCTTACTGTCGGGGTTCCTCAAGGATCAGTCCTAGGCCCCCTTCTTTTCTCCTTACACACCGCTCCTATTGGACAAAATCAGTAGATTCGGTTTTCAGTACCATCTCTATGCTGATGACACCCAATTCTACACCTCTGCTCCGGACATCACCCCTGCATTACTACAAAAGACCAGTGATTGTCTTTCTGCTGTGTCTAACATTATGTCCTCCCTCTACCTAAAACTGAATCTGTCAAAAACTGAACTACTCGTCTTTCCTCCCTCCACTAACCTACCTGTGCCTGATATTGCCATTTCCGTTTGTGGCTCAACCATTACTCCCCAGCAACAAGCCCGCTGTCTTGGGGTCATTTTTGACTCAGATCTTTCCTTCACTCCTCACATCAAATCACTCGCTCGTTCATGTCATCTACACCTCAAAAACATCTCAAGAATCAGGACTTTTCTCACCTTTGACTCGGCAAAAACTCTTTCTGTAGCTCTTATTCATTCTCGTCTTGACTATTGCAACGCTCTACTAACCGGTCTCCCTCTTACTAAACTCTCCCCTCTCCAATCCGTCCTGAACGCAGCAGCCAGGATCATATTCCTCACCAACCGCTACTCAGATGCCTCTTCCCTGTGCCAGTCATTGCATTGGTTGCCCATCCAATATAGAGTTCAATTTAAACTTATCACGCTTACCCACAAAGCGCTCCATGCTTCAGTACCCCCCTACATCTCCTCCCTTGTCTCAGTCTACCACCCTACACGTGCCCTCCGTTCTGCAAATGACTTGAAACTAAAATCCTCCATAATCCGAACTTCCCACTCCCGTCTCCAAGATTTCTCGCGTGCTGCGCCAATTCTTTGGAATGCACTACCCAGGACAGTTCGATTAATTCCCAATACCCACAGTTTTAAGCGAACCCTAAAAACCCATTTCTTTAGACTGGCGTATCGCCTAAACACACTCTGTCCATCCCAGCTTTCCCCCATATTAAAATCTTCTTCAACTTCGGGTTCAAACCAACCATGCACATAATAGCCTCGGCCAGGACTGCACACATACTGGCTGGCGACCAGTCCATGTATTATTATTTATCCTATTCAGTATATCAAGGCTGCATTATACAATATATGTACATTCTACCTTTTGTGTCTCCCCCATTTCCTCATAGACTGTAAGCTTGCGAGCAGCAGGTCCCTCACTCCTTTCGATATGAGATATACTTATTCTGCATTGTCTGTATATGTCCCCCCTAAAATTTGTAAAGTGCTGCAGAATATGTTGGCGCTATAAAAATAAACTATTATTATTATTATTGCTCACCTTCATTCCTGCATTGCAGCCGCAGCTGTGTCTGTGACTGCAATGCACTCCAATGGATTTAATAGGTCTCTGTACACATTCTGGGGGAGATATAACGTCCCTCGTATACGATCCCGGTCACTGCCTCACAATAGATAGATTGATAGATATTCTCAATAGCATTATCACATCAGAGGACAGGTTACAGCACACTTCTCTCCTGACATACTCTGTGCTGCTGACAGTGCCATGCATATGACCTTTGTCATGTCTGTCTTTTATTGGAGAGAGTTCCTTAGACTTAGTACAGTCCTGCTCATCGTTATTGGCCGCCATGAAGGTTAAGTACATAATGTGGAATATCTCCTGAATAAAATGAATCAAGTGAAACAGTTTTTTGTATAGAGACTCGTGTTAAATGCAAAAGAGCAAATGAGAAACAATAATTTACAACAAAAAACAATGGGAGGGAAAAACAGAAAAATCTAAAGCTGCTGTGTCTCTGGTATTGGCACCTTTACATTAACTTAGTATGGAAACACATTTTGACTCGCCTGTGGTAAATCACAAAAGAGATTCACCTGTGATTAATTGTCAGTGCCCATGTGACATGAATTAGCCAATGAATGATTACTTCAGTGTTTTAAAAAGCCACATGGTAGGCCCTGTTCCTTTGTCACAATGGTGAAGACAAAGGAGCTGTCTCAGTGAGGACATCAGAACTGATACTATTAGCAAACACAAGACTTCCAAAGGGTATAAGGCTATCTCCAAAGACCTTGGTATTCCAGTTTCAACAGTGCACAATGTTATTAAAGAACTTTACCAAGCATGGAACCATCAAGAATCTCCCTGGACGTGGAGAAAAGAGGTAAATTGACAAGAGATGTCTTTGAAGGTTGGTGCGAATGGTGGAAAAAACACCACATCAAACATCCAAAGACCTGAAGGCCAACCTAGAACAGTCTGGGGTCATGGTTTCGACAAGTACCATATGCCGCACACTAAACCAAGCAGAGCTTTATGGGCAAAGACCAAGGAAGAAACTATTGCTGAAGAAAAGACATAAAAAGGAACGACTGATCTGTGCCAAAGAGTACTTTGACAAACCACAATCCTTATAACAAAATGTTATGTCATTTTTGGCAATGAAAAGCAACAGTTTGTTTACAGACGGTGCAATGAAGCTTATAAGGAAAAGAACACCTTACCAACAGTTAAGCACGGTGGAGGATCCATAATGCTGTGGGGTTGCTTTCCAGTTTCTGGTACTGGAGGCCTTGACCGTATCACAGGAATCATGAAATCAGAGAATTATCAAGAGATTTTAGAGCGAAATGTCCTACCCAGTGTAAGAAAACTTGATTAGAGTCGAAGATCATGGGTCCTCCAGCAAGACAATGACCCAAAGCACACATCCAAAAGTACACAGGAATGGTTGAAAAAGAAAAAATAGACTTTTAATATGGCCAGCAATGAGTCCTGACCTCAATCCCATTGAAAATCTTTGGGGTGAGCTGAAATCTGCTGTTGGGAAAAAGAACCTGCAAACATTCAAGAGCTCGAACAAACTGCAAAGGAAGATGGGAGAAAATCCAGCTGAGAAGTGCAAGAAGCTTATAGATGGCTACAAGAAATGTCTGGAGGCTGTCAGCAATGCCAAAGGGTGGGCAACCAAGTATTAATTAGGGGTGCCTTTATTGCTGCACATGCTGTTTATTCTGTTTCTTCTTTGAAACAATGTTTTATTGTTGTATTACTTTGACCCACTAATTAAAAAATCCTGAGGATATAACTTTGGTGCATTTCCCTTTATTTCTGAAGAGATTGTAAAGTCTATGAAAAAAATGAAGGAGTACCAATAACGATGAACATGGCTGTATGTGCACACATTAAGTATTTGCAACAGAAATTTCTGCATCAAAAACACGCCTCTTGGCAAGAAAAACGCTGTGTAAAATAGGCAAATTTTTGATGCGTTTTTTCCTTATTCATTTGAATGAGTGAAAGACACTACAGAAACGCTGAAATAACTGACCGTCTGCCAATCTGCAAAGAAAATATAAGCAGCGTGTGCACGAGGTTTCAGAAATCTCATTCATTTTGCTAGTTCTGTAAACTGCAGACGTTTCTGCAGCAGATGCTTAATGTGTGCACAGAGCCTTAAAGGAGGGAGATTAAGCATTGGAAACCTGAGAGGCGGAGGGAGATGCTGCTGTAAGAATGGAGCCCCCGTCACATCCCCTTTAAGGGTCGATATATGCACTTGTCTTGGGTACCTGTCTGGTGGTCCACCCGGTATATAGTGAATATCCTGCCCATAGCTTTTGTGGCCGATATTGCCACGCCGTGCGCACGGTTTCATGTTTGGATTCATCCTGCAGGATCTCCCTTTATCTCTTCTTCTGTTTATTAAACATAATCTATAATCCAAGTATTTCCACCTGACGGCGGAGATGATGTAACCACAACCTGGGCCTGCCGCTGCAGCGCATCCTGTCTGTACACATACGCACCCTGACGCCGCGCCAAAGTCCTTGTCTGGTGTAGACAGGTGGCCGCAGAAATCTCCTACATTGGATACCTGACACGAAGATCTAAGATCAGACACAAACCACCAGGGATGGAGAAGGCAGAACAGGCCACTGCCTAGGGCCACAATGCCGAGCCTTCCCCCAAACAATGGATGTGGCCATGAAAAGTTGGACTTTGTAAAAGTCGAAAAATAGCAGCCCCCACCAACCAATCAGCTCAAAAACAAAGTTAAGAGGTCTCTATGGCTCCCCTCACATCTGCATGTGGTGTGAACCCCTGCCCCTGATCACCGGGCCACCTTCCACTGTTCACACATTCTTGGGATGTGGATACAGGTGAAACCTGCGCTTCAGCACGGGCTCCACTCTCTGCTTTATCTCCATACTGTATGTTACAGGCCGCTGGCAAACCAGATGTCAGGAGCACACACAGGGTGCAGGCGTATCGGCACAGGCGGGGTGATGACATCACTATACAGCATCACTGGGACTGATGACCTCACAGGACAGAAGCTCCTAAGGTTCATGCAAGTGTAAGATTTATACAAAGGAGCATTATTACTGTATAGAGGGTACAAAGGGGCATTATTACTACTAGGGGGGATTATTACTGTATAGAGGGTTCAAAGGCTCATTATTACTGCCAGAGGGGATTATTACTGTATAGAGGGTTCAAAGGGGCATTATTACTACTAGGGGGGATTATTACTATATAGAGGGTTCAAAGGTTCATTATTACTGCCAGAGGGGATTATTACTGTATAGAGGGTTCAAAGGTTCATTATTACTACTAGGGGGGATTATTACTGTATAGAGGGTTCAAAGGTTCATTATTACTGCCAGGGGGGATTATTACTGTCTAGAGAGTACAAAGGCTCATAATTACTACTAGGGGGGATTATTACTGTATAGAGGGTACAAAGGGGCATTATTACCACTAGGGGGGATTATTACTGTATAGAGGGTTCAAAGGTTCATTATTACTGCCAGAGGGGATTATTAATGTATAGAGGGTTCAAAGGGGCATTATTACTACTAAGGGGGATTATTACTGTATAGAGGGTTCAAAGGTTCATTATTACTGCCAGAGGGGATTATTACTGTATAGAGGGTTCAAAGGGGCATTATTACTACTAGGGGGGATTATTACTGTATAGAGGGTTCAAAGGTTCATTATTACTGCCAGAGGGGATTATTACTGTATAGAGGGTTCAAAGGGGCATTATTACTACTAGGGGGGATTATTACTGTATAGAGGGTTCGAAGGTTCATTATTACTGCCAGAGGGGATTATTACTGTCTAGAGGGTTCAAAGGTTCATTATTACTACTAGGGGGGATTATTACTGTCTAGAGGGTACAAAGGAGCATTATTACACACCTCCAGGCTGTGTAAGGTCTATTTGACCAAGAAGGAGAGTGATGGGGGGCTACGCCAGATGACCTGGCCTCCACAGTCACCAGACCTGAACCCAATCGAGATGGTTTGGGGTGAGCTGGACCGCAGAGTGAAGGCAAAAGGGCCAACAAGTGCTAAGCATCTCTGGGAACTCCTTCAAGATTGTTGGAAGACCATTTCCGGTGACTACCTCTTGAAGCTCATCAAGAGAATGCCAAGTGTGCGCAAAGCAGTCATCAAAACAAAAGGTGGCTACCATGAAGAACGTAGAATATAAGACATATTTTCAGTTGTTTCACACTTTTTTGGTAACTGTATAATTCCACATGTGTTAATTCATAGTTTTGATGCCTTCAGTGTGAATGTACAATTTTTATAGTCATGAAAATACAGAAAAATCTTTAAATGAGAAGGAGTGTCCAAACTTTTGGTCTGTACTGTATATACATACATATATGAGTATATACATTTTTGAGGATGGGGGACTAATATCTGGGGGACTCCTAGTATGAACTGTATAGGCTTAGATATAATGCTTAGCAAACTGTATCACACATGATTAGATTACATACAGAAGCTTAGCAAACAGATTATGAAAACCCACCGAACTGCTGCCCCTTCCCCGAATCTCCCCTCCAGTGATCACAGGTAACATGATTTCTCTGCTGCTCCAGACACAACATCCACAACACAGGGAAATATTGTTTCCGTCTCCACAGTCAGAGCCTGGGAATAAATCACAGGAAGCGAGAAGCAAGAAAAACACAACCCTGCATTATTATCACCTGACCGAGCTGTCGCTAAAGAGTGCAAGTAATGTAAAGAGCAAATCCAAGAATATTTTCTTACCGCCATTACATCGTACAAGAGTTAAATAAGATCCAAACGTGAGACTGCATTATCAAGTCCAAAAGGGGCAGCATTATAGTAGTTATATTCTTGTACATAGGGGTAGTATTATAGTAGTTATATTCTTGTACATAGGAGCAGTATTATAGTAGTTATATTCTTGTACATAGGGGGCAGTATTATAGTAGTTATATTCTTGTACATAGGTGCAGTATTATAGTAGTTATATTCTTGTACATAGGAGTCAGTATTATAGTAGTTATATTCTTGTATATAGGGGCAGTATTATAGTAGCTATATTCTTGTACATAGGGAGCAGTATTATAGCAGTTATATTCTTGTACATAGGAGCAGTATTATAGTAGTTATATTCTTGTACATAGGGAGCAGTATTATAGTAGCTATATTCCTGTACATAGGAGCAGTATTATAGTAGTTATATTCTTGTACATAGGGGCAGTATTATAGTAGTTATATTCTTGTACATAGGAGTCAGTATTATAGTAGTTATATTCTTGTATATAGGGGCAGTATTATAGTAGTTATATTCTTGTACATAGGAGCAGTATTATAGTAGTTATATTCTTGTACATAGGGGGCAGTATTATAGTAGTTATATTCTTGTGCATAGGGGCAGTATTATAGTAGTTATATTCTTGTACATAGGGAGCAGTATTATAGCAGTTATATTCTTGTACATAGGAGCAGTATTATAGTAGTTATATTCTTGTACATAGGAGTCAGTATTATAGTAGTTATATTCTTGTACATAGGGAGCAGTATTATAGCAGTTATATTCTTGTACATAGGAGCAGTATTATAGCAGTTATATTCTTGTACATAGGGAGCAGTATTATAGCAGTTATATTCTTGTACATAGGAGCAGTATTATAGTAGTTATATTCTTGTACATAGGGAGCAGTATTATAGTAGTTATATTCTTGTACATAGGAGTCAGTATTATAGTAGTTATATTCTTGTATATAGGAGTCAGTATTATAGTAGTTATATTCTTGTACATAGGGGCAGTATTATAGTAGTTATATTCTTGTACATAGGGGGCTGTATTATAGTAGTTATATTCTTGTACATAGGGGGCTGTATTATAGTAGTTATATTCTTGTACATAGGGACAGTATTATAGTAGTTCTATTCTTGTACATAGGAGTCAGTATTATAGTAGTTATATTCTTGTACATAGGAGTCAGTATTATAGTAGTTATATTCTTGTACATAGGGGCAGTATTATAGTAGTTATATTCTTGTACATAGGGGGCAGTATTATAGTAGTTATATTCCTGTACATAGGGACAGTATTATAGTAGTTATATTCCTGTACATAGGGACAGTATTATAGTAGTTATATTCTTGTACATAGGGGGCAGTATTATAGTAGTTATATTCTTGTACATAGGGGCAGTATTATAGTAGGTATATTCTTGTACATAGGAGCAGTATTATAGTAGTTATATTCTTGTACATAGGGGCAGTATTATAGTAGTTATGTTCTTGTACATAGGGGGCAGTATTATAGTAGTTATATTCTTGTACATAGGGGCAGTATTATAGTAGTTATGTTCTTGTACATAGGGGGCAGTATTATAGTAGTTATAATCTTGTACATAGGAACAGTATTATAGTAGTTATATTCTTGTACATAGGGGCAGTATTATAGTAGGTATATTCTTGTACATAGGAGCAGTATTATAGTAGTTATATTCTTGTACATAGGGGCAGTATTATAGTAGTTATATTCTTGTAAATAGGGGGCAGTATTATAGTAGTTATATTCTTGTACATAGGGAGCAGTATTATAGCAGTTATATTCTTGTACATAGGAGCAGTATTATAGCAGTTATATTCTTGTACATAGGGAGCAGTATTATAGCAGTTATATTCTTGTACATAGGAGCAGTATTATAGTAGTTATATTCTTGTACATAGGAGTCAGTATTATAGTAGTTATATTCTTGTACATAGGGAGCAGTATTATAGCAGTTATATTCTTGTACATAGGAGCAGTATTATAGCAGTTATATTCTTGTACATAGGGAGCAGTATTATAGCAGTTATATTCTTGTACATAGGAGCAGTATTATAGTAGTTATATTCTTGTACATAGGGAGCAGTATTATAGTAGTTATATTCTTGTACATAGGAGTCAGTATTATAGTAGTTATATTCTTGTATATAGGAGTCAGTATTATAGTAGTTATATTCTTGTACATAGGGGCAGTATTATAGTAGTTATATTCTTGTACATAGGGGGCTGTATTATAGTAGTTATATTCTTGTACATAGGGGGCTGTATTATAGTAGTTATATTCTTGTACATAGGGGCAGTATTATAGTAGTTCTATTCTTGTACATAGGAGTCAGTATTATAGTAGTTATATTCTTGTACATAGGAGTCAGTATTATAGTAGTTATATTCTTGTACATAGGGGCAGTATTATAGTAGTTATATTCTTGTACATAGGGGGCAGTATTATAGTAGTTATATTCCTGTACATAGGGACAGTATTATAGTAGTTATATTCTTGTTCATAGGAGCAGTATTATAGTAGTTATATTCTTGTACATAGGGAGCAGTATTATAGTAGTTATATTCTTGTACATAGGAGTCAGTATTATAGTAGTTATATTCTTGTACATAGGGAGCAGTATTATAGCAGTTATATTCTTGTACATAGGAGCAGTATTATAGCAGTTATATTCTTGTACATAGGGAGCAGTATTATAGCAGTTATATTCTTGTACATAGGAGCAGTATTATAGTAGTTATATTCTTGTACATAGGGAGCAGTATTATAGTAGTTATATTCTTGTACATAGGAGTCAGTATTATAGTAGTTATATTCTTGTATATAGGAGTCAGTATTATAGTAGTTATATTCTTGTACATAGGGGCAGTATTATAGTAGTTATATTCTTGTACATAGGGGGCTGTATTATAGTAGTTATATTCTTGTACATAGGGGGCTGTATTATAGTAGTTATATTCTTGTACATAGGGGCAGTATTATAGTAGTTCTATTCTTGTACATAGGAGTCAGTATTATAGTAGTTATATTCTTGTACATAGGAGTCAGTATTATAGTAGTTATATTCTTGTATATAGGGGCAGTATTATAGTAGTTATATTCTTGTACATAGGGGGCAGTATTATAGTAGTTATATTCCTGTACATAGGGACAGTATTATAGTAGTTATATTCTTGTACATAGGGGGCAGTATTATAGTAGTTATATTCTTGTACATAGGGGCAGTATTATAGTAGGTATATTCTTGTACATAGGAGCAGTATTATAGTAGTTATATTCTTGTACATAGGGGCAGTATTATAGTAGTTATATTCTTGTACATAGGGGGCAGTATTATAGTAGTTATATTCTTGTACATAGTGGCAGTATTATAGTAGTTATATTCTTGTACATAGGGGCAGTATTATAGTAGTTATTTTCTTGTACATAGGGGGCAGTATTATAGTAGTTATATTCCTGTACATAGGGACAGTATTATAGTAGTTATATTCTTGTACATAGGGGCAGTATTATAGTAGTTATGTTCTTGTACATAGGGGGCAGTATTATAGTAGTTATATTCTTGTACATAGGGGCAGTATTATAGTAGTTATGTTCTTGTACATAGGGGGCAGTATTATAGTAGTTATATTCTTGTACATAGGAACAGTATTATAGTAGTTATATTCTTGTACATAGGGGCAGTATTATAGTAGGTATATTCTTGTACATAGGAGCAGTATTATAGTAGTTATATTCTTGTACATAGGGGCAGTATTATAGTAGTTATATTCTTGTAAATAGGGGGCAGTATTATAATAGTTATATTCTTGTACATAGGAGCAGTATTAGAGTAGTTATATTCTTGCACATAGGAGCAGTATTATAGTAGTTATATTCTTGTACATACGAGCAGTATTATAGTAGTTATGTTCTTGTACATAGGGGCAGTATTACAGTAGTTATATTCTTGTACATAGGGGGCAGTATTATAGTAGTTATATTCCTGTACATAGGGACAGTATTATAGTAGTTAGATTCTTGTACATAGGGGGCAGTATTATAGTAGTTATATTCATGTACATAGGGGCAGTATTATAATAGGTATATTCTTGTACATAGGAGCAGTATTATAGTAGTTATATTCTTGTACACAGGGGCAGTATTATTGTAGTTATATTCTTGTACATAGGGGGCAGTATTATAGCAGTTATATTCCTGTACATAGGAGCAGCATTATAGTAGTTATATTCTTGTATATAGGGGACAGTATTATAGTAGTTATATTCTTGTACATAGGAGCAGTATTATAGTAGTTATATTCTTGTACTTAGGGGGTAGTATTATAGTAGTTATATTCTTGTACATAGGAGCAGTATTATAGTAGTTATATTCTTGTACATAGGAGCAGTATTATAATAGTTATATTCTTGTACATAGGAGCAGTATTATAGTAGTTATATTCTTGTACATAGGGGCAGTATTATAGTAGTTATATTCTTGTACATAGGAGCAGTATTATAATAGTTATATTCTTGTACATAGGGGCAGTATTATAGTAGTAGTATACTTGGACATCAGTACTTATTATTTATCTGATTGATTTACTGTGGTGTGAAAAAAATGTATGCCCCCTTCCTGATTTCTTATTCTTTTGTTTGTCACACTTAAATTTTTCAGATCACAAAACAAATTTAAATATTAGATAACACAAGTAAACACAAAATGCAGTTTTTAAATGAAGGTCTTTATTAGTAAGGGAAAAAGAAATCCAAACCTACAGGGCCCTGTGTGCAACAACTGCAATCAAGCGTTTGCAATAACTGGCAATGAGTGTTTACAACGCTCTGGAGGAATTTTGGCCACTTATCTTTGCAGAATTGTTGTAATTCAGCCACATTGGAGGGTTTCCGAGCATGAACCGCCTTTTTAAAATCATGCCACAGCATCTCAATCAGATTAAGGTCAGGACTTTGACTAGGCCACTGCAAAGTCTTAATTTTGTTTATCCTTAAGCCAGAGGTGGACTTGCTGGTGTGTTTTGAATCATTGTCCTGCTGCATAACCCAAGTGCGCTTCAGCTTGAGGTCACGAACAGATGGCAGGACATTCTACTTCAGGATTTTTTGGTTGACAGCAGAATTCATGGTTCCACTTACCACAGCAAGTCTTCCATATCCTGAAGCAGAAAAACAGCCCCAGACCATCACACTACCACCACCATATTTTACTGTTGGTATGTTGTTCCTTTTCTGAAATGCTGTGTTACTTCTGCACCAGATGTAATGGGACATACACCTTCCAAAAAGTTCAACTTTTGTCTCGTCAGTCCACAGAGTATTCTCCCAAAATTCTTGGCGAATATCAAGTTTTCTGGCAAAACTGAGACAAGCCTTTATGTTCTTTTTGCTCAACAGTGGTTTTCGTATTGGAGCTCTGCCATGCATGCCATTTTTGCTCAGTCTCTTTCACATGGTGGAGTCATGAACACTGACCTTAACTGAGGCAAGTGAAGTCAGCAGTTGTTTGGATGCTGTTGTGGGCTCTTTTGTGACGTCTTTGATGAGTCGTCGCTGTGCTCTTGGGGTAATTTTGGTCGGCCCGCCACTCCTGGGAAGGTTCACCACTGTTCCATGTTTTTGCCATTTGTGGATAATGGCTCTCACTGTGGTTTTGCTGGAGTCCCAAAGCTTTAGAAATGGCTTTATAACCTTTTCCAGACTGATAGATCCCAATTACTTTGTTTCTCATTTGTTCCTGAATTTCTTTGGATCGCAGCATGATGTCTAGCTTTTGAGGATCATTTGCTCTACTTCACTTTGTCAGGCAGGGCCTATTTAAGTGATTTCTTGATTGAGAACAGGGGTGGCAGTAATCAGGCCTGTGTGTGGCTAGGGAAATTAAAATCAGCTTCCCAAAGATGTGATAAACCACAGTTAATTTATGTTTTAGGAGGGGGGGGGGGTAATCACTTTTTCACACAGGTCCCTGTAGGTTTGGATTTCTTTTTCCTTAAAAAAATTGTATTTTGTGATTACTTGTGTTATCTCTGTCTAATATTTTAATTTGTTTAGTGACCCGAAACATTTAAGTGTGACAAACATGCAAAAGAATAAGAAATCAGGAAGGGGGCAAATACTTTTTCACACCACGGTAGCAGCTTTATTAGATGAATACATTGAGTTTCCGCTCTGGTATCTGTAATGAGCGCATTGATATAAATGGTATGTTTCGCTTCTCCAGCTGTTCTGCTTCTGTATAACTAAAGGCTGATGGAGAACACTAGACTATGGCGACGTTCTCAGGTCACATTGGTGGGAGCGCAATCATATCTACAAGCGTCTTGTACAAACACCGGGGAGGCAGACGGAAATACCACGTTTCCTTTGTTTGCCTGGTGATGTTGCCTGCACTAGTCTGGATTAGTTACATATGATAACAGGAGATGTTGTACTCAGGCCAAAATGCAAACAATTATTTTTGTGGACCCATTCATGGTCGCAGCTTTACCTGGGTATTCCTAAAGTTCACTTTCATTGTAACGTGTCTGATCAAATACTGAGTGTTTCAGAAGCCAACAATGGAGCCCATCACTCGGAGTGACGCGGTACTGATCTCTGCACATTCTGAAAAATGTCCAGAGAAAGATACTATTGGTCATTACCATGATAATAAAATAAAAATAAATTCTCAATTTCTACAGCCGTTTTCTATTTATATACTTAAATAATGTCCAATCCTATATACAGTACAGACCAAAAGTTTGGACACACCTTCTCATTTAAAGATTTTTCTGTGTTTTCATGACTATGAAAATTGTACATTCACACTGAAGGCATCAAAACTATGAATTACCACATGTGGAATTATATACTTAACAAAAAAGTGTGAAACAACTGAAAATATGTCTTATATTCTAGGTTCTTCAAAGTAGCCACCTTTTGCTTTGATGACTGCTTTGCACACTCTTGGCATTCTCTTGATGAGCTTCAAGAGGTAGTCACCGGAAATGGTCTTCCAACAATCTTGAAGGAGTTCCCAGAGATGCTTAGCACTTGTTGGCCCTTTTGCCTTCACTCTGCGGGCCAGCTCACCCCAAACCATCTCGATTGGGTTCAGGTCTGGTGACTGTGGAGGCCAGGTCATCTGGCGTAGCACCCCATCACTCTCCCTCTTGGTCAAATAGCCCTTGCACAGCCTGGAGGTGTGTTTGGGGTCATTGTCCTGTTGAAAAATAAATGATGGTCCAACTAAACGCAAACCGGATGGAATAGCATGCCGCTGCAAGATGCTGTGGTAGCCATGCTGGTTCAGTATGCCTTCAATTTTGAATAAATCCCCAACAGTGTCACCAGCAAAGCACCCCCACACCATCACACCTCCTCCTCCATGCTTCACGGAGAAATTGACATGCTGCGACTCGGAAACTCGCACCGCAGGTGATTTTGTGCAGCGCAAAAAAGACTGTACTGTACAACGCAGCGTTTTGGATGCAACGAAACTACGCTAGGTCCAGAACACCAGTGTTACTGATCGGGGGCAGGCAGCCTGAGAGCAGTTCTGGGGAATAGAGGACCATAATTCTCCACGTAGCGGGGGGGTTCCACATATATAGCTTTATGTATAGATACGCTATAATAGTCTGATATCAATTCACCCTATCAAATTTATTCTCAAAAGTGTCTTTATCCCCCAAAATAACAGTGAAAATATTAAAAAAATAATAAATAAATAAAAATTCAAAATAAACCTCCTCTTGACGAAAGCTAAGAAATGGCCACGGTGAAATGTCATCTGTCACCATTTACATGAGCAAATACACAAACACATTCCAGAAAATATGAAGTGATCCTGTGATCGTCAGTAGTAAACACCCGAGAGCCGGCTGTATAGACGAGGCTCCCGCCGAGCACGCCAACTTATCAACTGATACTAATTATGTGTTTGCTTTCTGTCTGTCCCCGCTACCTTGCTGGCATCCAGTTTTCCATTTTAGATTTCGTTTATATACATAAAATTCCAAAGAAAACTGATAAAATCTGTAACTCTATAAACTTCTTCCCGACAGTCTGAAAAGATGAAAAGGTGAATATGGTCCCAATGCTGAATATTGTACAGTTTATATATCAAAGAAATCTACAAAAAACTCCACTTACTTTGTAAATACACCATCTTGTTGATCACAGACACATTTTTTGTTATGTACTCCAGAGCTGCACTCACTATTCTGCAGTCACTGTGCACATAAATTACATTACTGATCCTGTACTGATCCTGAGTTACATCCTGTATTATACTCCAGAGCTGCACTCACTATTCTGCTGGTGCAGTCACTGTGTACATACAATACATTACTGATCCTGTACTGATCCTGAGTTACCTCCTGTATTATACCCCAGAGCTGCACTCACTATTCTGCTGGTGCAGTCACTGTGTACATACATTACATTACTGATCCTGAGTTACATCCTGTATTATACTCCAGAGCTGCACTCACTATTCTGCTGGTGCAGTCACTGTGTACACACATTACATTACTGATCCTGAGTTACATCCTGTATTATACTCCAGAGCTGCAATCACTATTCTGCTGCTGCAGTCACTGTGTACATACATTACATATCCTGTACTGATCCTGAGTTACATTCTGTATTATACCCCAGAGCTGCACTCACTATTCTGCTGGTGCAGTCACTGTGTACATACATTACATTACTGATCCTGAGTTACATCCTGTATTATACTCCAGAGCTGCACTCCCTGTTCTGCTGGTGCAGTCACTGTGTACATACATTACATTACTGATCCTGAGTTACATCCTGTATTATACTCCAGAGCTGCACTCCCTGTTCTGCTGGTGCAGTCACTGTGTACATACATTACATTACTGATCCTGAGTTACATCCTGTATTATACTCCAGAGCTGCACTCCCTGTTCTGCTGGTGAAGTCACTGTGTACATACATTACATTACTGATCCTGAGTTACATCCTGTATTATACTCCAGAGCTGCACTCCCTGTTCTGCTGGTGAAGTCACTGTGTACATACATTACATTACTGATCCTGAGTTACATCCTGTATTATACTCCAGTGCTGCACTCCCTGTTCTGCTGGTGAAGTCACTGTGTACATACATTACATTACTGATCCTGAGTTACATCCTGTATTATACTCCAGAGCTGCACTCCCTGTTCTGCTGGTGAAGTCACTGTGTACATACATTACATTACTGATCCTGAGTTACATCCTGTATTATACTCCAGAGCTGCGCTCACTATTCTGCTGGTGCAGTCACTGTGTACATACATTACATTACTGATCCTGAGTTACATCCTGTATTATACTCCAGAGCTGCACTCACTATTCTGCTGGTGCAGTCACTGTGTACATACATTACATTACTGATCCTGAGTTACATCCTGTATTATACTCCAGAGCTGCACTCACTATTCTGCTGGTGCAGTCACTGTGTACATACATTACATTACTGATCCTGAGTTACATCCTGTATTATACTCCAGAGCTGCACTCCCTGTTCTGCTGGTGAAGTCACTGTGTACATACAGTTTTGTCCAAAAGTTTTGAGACTGACAAAAATGTGGGTTTTCACAAACTCTGCATTATGATCAAAGGAATTGCAAAAAAAATTCAAACTCAGTCTTTGCACTGAGAATTCACTTAGGCTGTGTGCCCACTATGCGTTTTTCAAGCGTTTTTGAGGCGGAATTTCCACAACGAAAACGCTTAAAAAACGCTTGGTAATACGCCCCATGGTCCCCAATGATAATCCGCCTGTGCTGTGCACATGCTGTGGAAATTTCTGCTGTGGATTATCATTGCAGAAAAATCCACAGCGCGTCCATTAATTTTGCGGACACGCAGCGTAATCGCTGCCATTGACTTGCATTGAATCACTTAATATCCGCATCACTACATGTGCACAAGCAGGTATTATGCGATTCTATGTGCGGATGGTACCGGGGTCTGGAGAAGAGGAGACTCTCCACCGGACCCGGGTACCATAGTACCTGTAAAAAAAATTATTTAAAATAAAAAATAAAGATTATACTCACCTTCCGATGGCCCCCGGCCTCCGGTACAATGTGTCCGGTGTGTTGGGCGGCTTGCGGTAGTGTGAGGACCTGACATGACGTCATTGAGTCATGTGACAGGTCACGCAACCGCTGACGTCGGCAGTCGCGTGACCTGTCACATGACTCAATGACGTCATCGCAGGTCCTTCACACCACCGTGAGACACCAGGGAGACCGGAAGCATCGGAGAAGGAGACCGCGGGCCATCGGAAGGGGAGTATAATCTTTAATTTTTTACCATTCTTATTCTTTTTTTTTAACTATTACTTGGTCACACTATATATGCCGTTTGCATGCATTTATATAGTGTGACCAAGTTGTCAAGCACTTTCCAAGTGATCCTAAAATGCTTGGAAAGCGCTTGATAACCAGCATGCGGAAATGCATGTGAAGAACGCTTCACATCCGCATTTCCCTGGCAGGAAAAACGCATGTACAATCCGTATGCACAATCCGCATGCACAATCCGCATGCGTTTTTCCTGCCAGGGAGAAGCGGAAAAAATATGCAGCATTTCTGCATCGTGGAAATATAGCCTTAATCACAAAAAAAAAAAAATTCCACTGAAATTAACTTCTTACATCAATTCAGTGATCTTCTCTTTAGCACAGGAGAAAGTGTTAACGAGGACAAGGCAGCTGATCTCACTCTGTCATTCTGCTTGAATTATATGAAAATTATATGGTTGCTTTTAAAGGGGGTTGGTGCTTGAAATCAATGTATTCGTCTATCAACTATTTTACATCCAAAGAAAGACGTGCAGTCATCATTGATTTAGGGGCAATCTAACAAGCAGCAATGTCCTTGCCTTTAAAGCCTTTTTGATACATAAAAAAAACATTTATTGGATAATCAAGAAATTCAAAGAGAGAGGTTCAATTGCTGTGAAGAAGGATTCAGGGTGCCCAAGAAAGTCCAGCAAGTGCTTGGACCATCTCCCACAGAGGATTCAGCAACGGGATTGATTTATCAGCAGTGCAGAGTTTACTCAGGAATGGCAGCAGGCAAGAATCAATGGATATGCACAAATATAACCACTATAGTACTGATCCCATTATACAAGAATATAGCTACTATAATACTGCTCCTATGTACAAGAATATAACTACTATAATACTGCCCCTATGTACAAGAATATAACTACTATAATACTGCCCCCTATGTACAGGAATATAACTACTATAATACTGCTCCTATGTACAGGAATATAACTACTATAATACTGCTCCTATGTACAAGAATATAACTACTATAATACTGCCCCCTATGTACAAGAATATAACTACTATAATACTGTCCACTATGTACAAGAATATAACTACTATAATACTGCTCCTATATACAAGAATATAACTACTATAATACTGCTCCCTATGTACAAGAATATAACTACTATAATACTGCCCCCTATGTACAGGAATATAACTACTATAATACTGCTCCTATGTACAAGAATATAACTACTATAATACTGCCCCTATGTACAAGAATATAACTACTATAATACTGCTCCTATGTACAAGAATATAACTACTATAATACTGCCCCTATGTACAAGAATATAACTACTATAATACTGCCCCTATGTACAAGAATATAGCTACTATAATACTGCTCCTATGTACAAGAATATAACTACTATAATACTGCCCCTATGTACAAGAATATAACTACTATAATACTGCCCCCTATGTACAGGAATATAACTACTATAATACTGCTCCTATGTACAGGAATATAACTACTATAATACTGCTCCTATGTACAGGAATATAACTATTATAATACTGCTCCCTATGTACAAAAATATAACTACTATAATACTGCCCCCTATGTACAAGAATATAACTACTATAATACTGCCCCCCATGTACAAGAATATAACTACTATAATACTGCTCCTATGTACAAGAATATAACTACTATAAATACTTCTGTTATGTACAAGAATATAACTACTATAATACTGCCCCCTATGTACAAGAATATAACTACTATAATACTGCCCCCCTATGTACAAGAATATAACTACTATAATACTGCCCCCCATGTACAAGAATATAACTACTATAATACTGCTCCTATGTACAAGAATATAACTACTATAAATACTTCTGTTATGTACAAGAATATAACTACTATAATACTGCCCCCTATGTAAAAGAATATAACTACTATAATACTGCCCCCCTATGTACAAGAATATAACTACTATAATACTGCCCCTATGTACAAGAATATAACTACTATAATACTGCCCCTATGTACAAGAATATAACTACTATAATACTGCCCCCCTATGTGCAAGAATATAACTACTATAATACTGCCCCCTATGTACAAGAATATAACTACTATAATACTGCCCCCTATGTACAAGAATATAACTACTATAATACTGCCCCTATGTACAAGAATATAACTACTATAATACTGCCCCTATGTACAAGAATATAACTACTATAATACTGCCCCTATGTACAAGAATATAACTACTATAATACTGCCCCCTATGTACAAGAATATAACTACTATAATACTGCCCCCCTATGTACAAGAATATAACTACTATAATACTGCCCCCCATGTACAAGAATATAACTACTATAATACTGCTCCTATGTACAAGAATATAACTACTATAAATACTTCTGTTATGTACAAGAATATAACTACTATAATACTGCCCCCTATGTAAAAGAATATAACTACTATAATACTGCCCCCCTATGTACAAGAATATAACTACTATAATACTGCCCCTATGTACAAGAATATAACTACTATAATACTGCCCCTATGTACAAGAATATAACTACTATAATACTGCCCCCCTATGTACAAGAATATAACTACTATAAATACTTCTGTTATGTACAAGAATATAACTACTATAATACTGCCCCCTATGTAAAAGAATATAACTACTATAATACTGCCCCCCTATGTACAAGAATATAACTACTATAATACTGCCCCTATGTATAAGAATATAACCACTATAATACTGCCCCTATGTACAAGAATATAACTACTATAATACTGCCCCTATGTACAAGAATATAACTACTATAATACTGCCCCCTATGTACAAGAATATAACTACTATAATACTGCCCCCCTATGTACAAGAATATAACTACTATAATACTGCCCCTATGTACAAGAATATAACTACTATAATACTGCCCCTATGTACAAGAATATAACTACTATAATACTGCCCCCCTATGTGCAAGAATATAACCACTATAATACTGCCCCTATGTACAATAATATAACTACTATAATACTGCCCCTATGTACAAGAATATAACTACTATAATACTGCCCCCCTATGTACAAGAATATAACTACTATAATACTGCTCCTATGTACAAGAATATAACTACTATAATACTGCTCCTATGTACAAGAATATAACTACTATAATACTGCCTCCTATGTACAAGAATATAACTACTATAATACTGCCTCCTATGTACAAGAATATAACTACTATAATACTGCTCCTATGTACAAGAATATAACTACTATAATACTGCCCCTATGTACAAGAATATAACTACTATAATACTGCCCCCTATGTACAAGAACTAGCTATTGAACCCGTTCTACGTTCGGGTGGCGAGCATTTTTATTGGTACATTTTTCATTTTACTAATGGCGCCGGAGTCAGCATGTGCGCATACTGCGCTATCCTGCACCTTTTTTTTTTTAAAGACACTGTATGCCAATTCGCATATACAGTGTCTTCAATAAAATGGCGCCGTAGTGCGGTCTGCACAAGTGCTGACTCTGGCGCCTCACTGCGCAGGCGCCACCCATCCTGGCTTCGGACATAAGGACGCGTCCAGCATATATGAGATGTACTGAGAATACAGAGGGGTGTACTCACTTACGCTGAGTGCTGTATATATTACGTGCTGAGAATAGAGGGGGTGTACTCACTTACATTGAGTGCTGTATGTATAACGTACTGAGAATACAGGGGGGTGTGCTCACTTACACTGAGTGCTGTATATATAACGTACAGAGAATACAGTGGGGTGTACTCATGCTGGGCGCTGTATGCATAGAGTACTGAAAATACAGGGGGTGTACTCACTTACGCTGAGTGCTGTAGATGTACCGTACTGAGAATATGGGGGTGTAATCACTTACGCTGAGCGCTGTATATATAACGTGCTTAAAATACAAGGGGGTGTTCTCACTTACGCAGAGCGCTCTATGTATAACGTACTGAGAATACTGGGGGGTGTACTCACTTACGCTGAGTACTGTATATATAAATGTTAGGTATTCCACGGCGACGATACCGGGGAGATCACGCAATATCTAACCGTGCCTTCACTGTGTCACGGATTTCGTCCGGAATCGCGAGCACACGATCCAGACTACTCACTTCTTAGGTATCGGCAAGAGACCATATGGCGTCACACCTCTGGATTCCAACGCATGGAATATGTGTTTACGCCCTCCGTACGGTCACTGTCAGCTTCACGATAGCCCAATTAATATTATTATTCGCTGCCACCACCGTCCAGATATGAAATATAATACAGGCCTGGGCGGACGCCTGCGTTCTGGTAGCGTATATGGCTTCGGGGGAGGGAATGATTACAGGACAAAAGAAACAGAACTATTAAATTTTATATTTAATCCAAAAGGGAGGCAGTGTTTAGAAAAAATATATACAAGAATTTTACAAAGGAGACATTAAAATACATAAGCAGTTACACAAAATAATAAGGATTAAGGAAGAAACTTACTATACGATCACTGAGACTATTCAATATAGGTGGAGGAGGGGCTCCCCGATGTGATTAGACTGTTGTCAAACAGGATCCGTTGCTTATAGTCCTTATACCCATCTGGCAATGAATATTGATCAATCTTCCCTTGTCTCTTTTATGCCGAAGGGGAAGATCTGCCCACACACCCAGTGTGCTGACATCACAGGGGCTGGACTCCACCCTTCATGTTTGTATTAAAAACCTGTTTTTTGGGATAACTTATCGCTTGTTGATCCCAGAAGCCCAAAAGTGATACCATATTTTCAATTATGATTTTACCTTCATTTAGTTGACATAGTTGACGTGCTATTCTGGTGTTTTTGCGCTACAGCTTCACGGAGGGTTTTTCAGTGACAGAAAATATCCCTATCGTTCCCTAGCTGACCCTGACCCTAAAAATATGGGTCCCATCATTACCGGATGTATGGAACTTTAGTTATTCCATATTTTATATCGGCTCTGAAAATCATGCAGTCTTTGTTTAAACTCTCTTTGAGACTAAAAGAGCCACTTCCTCCTTCCTTCCATCTCTGCCCCTATGCTGGCAGGTGTCAATCTATCCCAGGTCTGTGTTAAGAGGAAATGCATTCATATGTTAAGTAGAGTAGGCTGTTGAGCTTCTTGCCCTGTTACTTGTATGCAGACAGCTGCGTGGATTGTCAGCTCTTGTCTCGTTACAAAAGATGGATAAGGGAGGGGTGAGGGGGGCTTCAGGAGAAGCAAGAAAGAATATGTTCAATTTTTCTCAATATCTTCCTAACAATAATGTACTGAGAATACAGGTGGGTGTATGGACGCTGAGTGCTGTATGAATAACATACTGAGAATACAGGGGGTGTACTCACACTGAGCGCTGTATATATAACGTACTGAGAATGCAGGTGGGTGTACTCACTTACGCTGAGTGCTGTATACATAACGTACTGAGAATACAGGGGGTGTACTCACTTACGCTGAGTGCTGTATACATAGCGTACTGAGAAAACAGAGGGTGTACTCACGATGAGCGCTGTATGTATAAAGTACAAAGAATACAGCAGGTTGTATTCACTTACGCTGGGCGCGGTATGTATAACGTACTGAGAATACAGAGGGGTGTACTCACTTACGCTGAACGCTGTATATATAACGTACTGAGAATACAGAGGGGTGTACTCACTTATGCTGAGCGCTGTATATATAACGTACTGAGAATACAGGGGGTGTACTTACTCTGAGCGCTGTATATATAACATACTGAGAAGACAGGGGAGTGTACTCACTTACGCTGAGCGCTGTAGATATTGTGTACTGATAATATGGGGGGTGTACTCACAAATTTGTCTCTCTCTCTCTCTCTCATCCTGGACATTATGTCGTTATTGCTCCACACTGAGCATGCCCAGTCTATAGAGGCAGATATAGCTATTATAATACTGCTCCTATATACAAAAATATAACTACTATAATACTGCCCCCTATGTACAAGAATATAACTACTATAATACTGCCCCTATGTATAAGAATATAACTACTATAATACTGCCCCCTATGTACAAGAATATAACTACTATAATACTGCCCCCTATGTACAAGAATATAACTACTATAATACTGCTCCTATGTACAAGAATATAACTACTATAATACTGCTCCTATGTACAAGAATATAACTACTATAATACTGCTTCTATGTATACGAATATAACTACTATAATACTGCCCCCTATGTACAAGAATATAACTACTATAATACTGCCCCTATGTACAAGAATATAACTACTATAATACTGCCCCTATGTACAAGAATATAACTACTATAATACTGCTCCTATGTACAAGAATATAACTACTATAATACTGCTTCTATGTATACGAATATAACTACTATAATACTGCCCCCTATGTACAAGAATATAACTACTATAATACTACCCCTATGTACAAGAATATAACTACTATAATACTGCCTCCTATGTACAAGAATATAACTACTATAATACTGCTCCTATGTACAAGAATATAACAACTATAATACTGCCCCTATGTACAGGAATATAACTACTATAATACTGCTCCTATGTACAAGAATATAACTACTATAATACTGCCTCCTATGTACAAGAATATAACTACTATAATACTGCCCCCTATGTACAGGAATATAACTACTATAATACTGCTCCTATGTACAAGAATATAACTACTATAATACTGCCCCTATGTACAAGAATATAACTACTATAATACTGCCCCTATGTACAAGAATATAACTACTATAATACTGCTCCTATGTACAAGAATATAACTACTATAATACTGCTTCTATGTATACGAATATAACTACTATAATACTGCCCCCTATGTACAAGAATATAACTACTATAATACTGCCCCTATGTACAAGAATATAACTACTATAATACTGCTCCTATGTACAAGAATATAACTACTATAATACTGCTTCTATGTATACGAATATAACTACTATAATACTGCCCCCTATGTACAAGAATATAACTACTATAATACTACCCCTATGTACAAGAATATAACTACTATAATACTGACCCCTATGTACAAGAATATAACTACTATAATACTGCCCCTATGTACAAGAATATAACTACTACAATACTGCCCCTATGTACAAGAATATAACTACTATAATTCCACCCCTATATAGAAAAATATAACTTTTTTCTTACTTTCTGTTGTACATTATGTTTTAATTCTCCACCATTTTCAATATATGTGTTTGTTGTCAGTGAATGAGGACTCTCCTCTCCAGTCGGAGGCAGTATCCCTTTTCCTAGCTCGTCCTTCTCTCAGCTGTGAAGTGGATGTAATTGTATCCAGTCTAGACAATCCTCTGTTAGGCCATGTGCACATGAAGCGTTTTTACGGAGTTTCCGCTGCGCTTTTTCCACTGCGAAAACGCTTGTTTACAGGTCTGCCAGCTATAGCAATGGTAATCCTGATGTGCTGTGCACATGATGCGGAAATTTCTGCTCAGGATTACCATTGCGGTAAAAACCGCAGCATGACCGTTTTTCCGCCCCAAACTCGCGCCCATTGAATTTAATTGAACCGCAGCAAATCCGCAGGTATAATCTCTATACCTGCGGATTTGCTGCGCTTCAATTAAAGCCAATAGCCGCGAATTTGCGGCGGAAAAACGGTGCGGGTGGTACCTGGGTCGGGAGAGGAGGACTACTACTCCTCTCATCTGACCGCCGCTCCCGCTGATATCAGCGGTAAATAAAGAATTAAAAAAGTAAAAATTAAAATAAAAAACAGTATACTCACCTGTCCGGTGCCCCCCGGTGTCCTCCTGGTCCTCGATCCCGGCGATGCTCTCCTCCCGGCGGACGGCGGTACACTGAGGGGAGCGTGCTCGCTCCCAGCAGTGTACTGCGCTGCCAGGACCTGAGGTCACGTGAGCGATCAACTGAATGTCCTCATGGTGGTGAGCTCACCGGGGCTGATCAGCTGATCTTCAGCTGATGAACCCCAGTGGCCTCCTGCAGAATGTATACTGATAGGGGTGATTTTACACTCCTGTCAGTATACAGTGCTGTATTCTACAGCAGTGACATCAGTGATTGCTGATGTCACTGCTTTAGAAGTGACCCGAATTGCCGAAGGACAATCGGTGTGATCGTGGACTGCGTCGTTGGCGGCGGACAGGTGAGGGATATGGTTGTTTGTTTTTTTTACTTTTTTTCAGAAGATCGATGGCTTCGAGGATAGAGTGCAATAAAAAAATTATTAAAACCATGTGTTTTTTATTTCATTAAAATACTTTATTCTGACAGTGTCTTTTATTGAAAAAGCGGCGAATACTTTACTACGCAGCTAGTAAAGTGGGCGTCTTATAGACACTTTCCATTACTAACTTGGACTTCACGTCAGCCGCCAATACAAGGCTGACGTGAACCCCAACTCCATTACCCCATTCGCCACCGCTACAGGGCAGTGGGAAGAACGGAGGCTAAGTGCCAGATTTGGCGCATCTTATGGATGCGCCATTTCTGGGACAGCTGAGGGATGATATTGATAGCCGGGTAGGGGGCTAGTATTCATGGCCCCTTCCCTGGCTATTAATATCAGTCCGCAGTTGTCGATTTAGCCTTTTCTGGTTAGATTTTATAGGGGGACCTCATGTCAATCTTTTTCTGGGGTCCCCCTGTAATCTAGCCAGTAAAGGCTAAACAAACAGCTGTGGTTTGATATTAATAGCCAGGGAACATTGTTGGCTAATGGCCCCTTCCCTGTCTACTAATATCAGCCCCCAGCGGTCGGCTTTCCCTCTGCTGGTTATAAAAATGACGCGGGAGCCCACGCCATTTTTTTTTTTTTTTAATTTAGGCTCTGTGCCCATGATCCGGACGTAGCAACGCTTTGGACGTATATTTTTTGCTGCGTCCAAAACATTGCATTCTATTGAACGCAGGTAAATCCACCTGTGTTCACTGAACCATGCGGATTTACCACACTCAATACACTCTGATGGTCAAATTTCTGTTGCGGAGACTAGCGACTCCACAACAGAATTTGACATGCTGCGGTCCTGAAAGACGCGCCCCATGTCAGTGTCCACGGGTGATCCGCAGCCTCATATGCACGCATAGTGAACATGGGATTTCTAGAGATCCCATCCACTATGCTGTAACATCTGGATGCTGCAGGTTTGACGCTGTATAAACACGCAGCGTCAAACCGGCAGCGGCTATTGATCGTGGCGACGTACCCAAACTCACCCGCAGCATGTCCATTTCTGTAGCGGACACGCTAGTCTCCGCTACAGATTTTGACCGATTAAAATGTCATTATATGCGGTGGATTCACATGTACCGACAACAAAAGTGCGGCATTAGAACAACGCGTTTTGGACGCTGCAAAAATACACTGCATCCAAAGCGCTGCTGAGTGCTGATCGGGGGGACGTAGCGGCTAACCAAACAGCTGTGAGCTGTTAATAATGGCTAGGGACCATGTTTGCAAAGGCACCTTCCTAGGCTAAAAATAGCAGCTCACAGCTGTAGTATATATTACATGAATGGAAATGCTAATGAGATTGGGTGAATGGGATTAGCTGACACCCAGCTCTTTTGTTTGGTGATGACAAGGTGTCAATCGGACCTTTTCATCACCAAATCTAATTAAAGTAAAGAGTTAAATAAACACACAGACACAGAGCAAACACTTTATTTGAAATACAACAGACACATTCTTCAATCATTTAAATTAATCAATATACTCACCCCAATTCTGAAGGTAATCCAAGGGTTTAAAAGCATTGTCCCACCAAATAACTTTATTTAGCTCCAAAAAGCATTCATTGATGTACAAAAATGCTTCAAAAACCGCATCAAAAAACAAGTCAAAAACGCCCGTTTTTTCCGCAGCGTTTTTCCTGCCAAGGAGATGCCGAAAAGCTCAGGAAATTTCTGCTTCAAAGCCTGACAGTGAGCACATAGCATAAAGTGAACATACTGGACTCCAGGCTGTTACACTAACAAACTGAAGACCTATGTGGAGCTGCTGCTGATGTATTTAGCTCAGAGCGTTGTCTACATCGTATATAGTTGAGCAGGACTAGCTACGTACAGATTTACTGCTTAGGAATGCAAACACTAGCGTCCTTAATGACTGGCAGAAAGCAGAGTTCTTGAGAAAGAAAAAGTATATTATAAAGTTGCAGAAAGTTTTATTTCTGAATTCATTGAACTTTATGTATTTAAAACTGAGAAATGCTTTGGAGACGATTGCCCCCCATTATACATTCTTCCATGTGGATGTTGGCACTCAGCTCCCGGTGAATTGATAAGGCTGCACCGGTTCAGCTCCCCCATTGTGTGCTGCCGCAGTTGCCCGTCTAATCTCCGCCGTGTCACCTTGCATTGTTCTGGAGCTGAATAAAGACTGGAAGGAAAGTAACGACTTGTGAAATCGAAAAATCTGAAGTTCTGCCAAAGGCAACAGTGAAACAAACGGCGTCACCTTGTGCCAGCGCCACACACGATGCAGAAAGTCTTCTCTATTCTCTGCGGATTTATACTTTGTTGCGCCATACAGTGACTGCGGCCATAAATACTGTAATAATGGGGTGGGTTGAGTCTCCTTTTGGGTCCTTTCCACTTACTGAGCGGCAGGAGAAAATAATTACGGTAAACACTAATTAGAGGGGATTATCCTGTTGCATGCAAACATTACACAGCCAAGAGAACAACACTGCGGGCTCTGTGTGGACCCCACATCTCTGTGTCATGCAGACGGGAAATGTGATGGAAGGTATCTGCAGCGGCCATGAACTAGCAGGACTAAGATATTCATCACCTATTCTTAGGACTGGAGAGCAATATCAGGTCCGCCATGATCACCTGTTAGCAGGTCCACGCTCGCTCTGCACACAGTGTAGTGGCTGTTCTCGGTAATGCAGCGTTCATCACATAAACTCAGCTCAGCAGATGGTATCACGCATAATAAACTTATACACAACTGCAATAAATATTAATCACTCCCTCTCTATTGTACATTCGGTTCATTAGCAAAATTTACAACTTTCCGCTGTTTACAATAAACAAATGAATCAAGAACAATGAGAACATAACGTTTTCTTCTAGGATTTCTTGATACTTTCCTGATTGAATCCATCTTGTCCTCCACATGCTGCAGGTTTCCAGTGTGAGAAGAAGCAAAGCAGCCGCAGAGCATTACCAAGCCCCCCCCGTCATAATTCACTGTATGCATCACCAAGCCACCACCATGCAAAATTGTAGACATCACTGAGTCCCTCTACGATTCACTGCAGGCATCACGGAGACATTACCATGCTTCACTGCATGCATCACTGAGACACCGCCATGCTTCACTGCAGGCATCACCAAGCCTCTACCATGCCTCACTGTAGGAATCACTAAGCAACCATCATGATTCACTGTAGGGAACACAGAGACCCTGCCGTGTTTCACTGTAGACAACACCGAGCCCCCACCATGCTTTATTATAGGGATCACTGAGCCCCTGCCATGCTTTACTATAGGCATCACTGAGCCCAAGTCATGCTTCACTGTAGGGAACACAGTAACCCCGCCGAGCTTCACTGTAGGCATCACCGAGCCCCCCACCATGCTTCACAGTAGACCTCAACAAGCCCCCGCCATGTTTCAGTGTAGGCATCATTGAGCCCCCGCCATGCTTTACTATAGGCATCACTGAACCCCAGGCATGCTTCACTATAGACATCAACAAGCTCTCGCCATGTTTCAGTGCAGGCATCACTGAGCCCCCACCATGCTTTACTATGAGCATCACCGAGGCCCCATCATGCTTCACTGTAGGGAACATATTATTATTAATTATTAGTAGTAGTAGTAGTAGTAGTATAGTGCCATTTATTCCATGGTGCTTTACATCTGAAACATAGAACCCCAGCCATGCTTCACAGTAGACAACAACAAGTCCCCGCCATGTTTCACTGCATGCATCACTGAGCCACCTCCATGCTTCACTGAAGACATCACTGAACCCCTCCAAGCTACACTGTAGGCATCACTGATCCCCAGCCATGTTTCACTGCAGGCATTATCGAGCCCCTGCCATACTTCACTGTAGGGTTCACTGAGCCCCAGCCATGCTTCACTGTAAGCATCACTGACGCCCCACCATGTTTCGGTACAGGCATCATCTAGCCCCTGCCATGCTTCTCTATAGGAATCACCGAGCAACCGCCGTGCTTCACTATAGACATAACTGGGCCCTTGCCATACTTCACAGTAGGAATTATCAAGCCCCCACCATGTGTCACTGTAAGGATCACTGAGCACCTGCCATGCTTCACTATAAGGATCACTGAGTCTTCGCCATGCTTCAGGCTATGTGCCCACGTTGCGGAAATGAAGCAGAAAATTTCTGCTTCATTTCCGCATGTCCTCTCCCGGAAAAACGCATGCGGAATTCCGCAAGCGTTTATCGCGCGTTTTCGACATGCGGAATTGCCTTGCGTTTTTTATTGCATTGCACAAGGCAATTCCGCATGCGGAAACGCAAAATTAATGAACATGCTGCGGATTTTTGAACACAGCATAAACGCTGCGGAAAAATCCGCAGCATGGGCATAGAACTTGCGGATTCTCATTGGGGACCATGGGATGCGGATTACCAAGCGTTTTACAAGCGTTTCCGCTGCGGAAAATCCGCAGCAAAAACGCTTGTAATCCGCAACGTGGGCACGCAGCCTTACTGTAGGAATCACTAAGCCTCCGCCATGCTTCACTGTAGGCATAACCAAGCCCCCACCATGTGTCAATGTAGGGATTACTGAACCTCAACCATGCTTCATGAAGCCGGAAGATGGGGGTTTAAAAAAGTTCTCCATTTTGGACACTTTCTACCTGTAACAAGAGTCCTTTGACAACAAGCAAATTAGAAAGTGATCCCAAGCAATAAACTGCAATCTACAGTATAGGATATCCCTGCACTGCCACCACGGGAGAAAGGAGGTAACGCACAGTGCCCATTTATATCACTGGGATGTCTGAGTAGTGAAGGATAGGACAGGTTCTCCAGGAGGGAGAGACGCTCTTAATATACACTCTCCACTATGGCCAAGAGAGGAGAGTGCTGAACAGGGGGCCCATTAGGGAATTCTGGGTTATCAACATGCATGCCCTTCAACCCATTATACAATGTGGAGTACAAGGAGGATCTGATATCGGATTATCTGCCACCGTAGTGATTCAGATAGAAGCCAAACTGATGTCATCCCGGCCGTCGCTGATGTGGCTGGTAGTTTGGTTTTTTCTTTGAAAGCTGCTGATTGACAATGAAAAACGAGCACTTTATGGCAGTCCGTCACCGCTGTTCACGAGCCGCAGGCTACGGAGCAGCCACAAGAGGAAATGTTATATAACGTACACAGGAGGAGTATATATGGGTACAGTCACCGCACCCCAACCACAGAAATCACCGAGTACCACAAATTAGAAAAAAGAGGATGTGGTAATAGGAGCTTAATATTACAAGTAACAAAACAATAAATGTCTGAATTTATCACATTTACACCAAAAGATCCAAGCTAATCGATTAATTTCTTAATATACTGCTCAAAAAAATAAAGGGAGCACTGAAATAACACATCCTAGATGTGAATGAATGAAATCTTCTCATTGAATACTTTGTTCTGTACAAAGTTGAATGTGCTGACAACAAAATCACACAAAAATCATCAATGGAAATCACATTTATTAACCAATGGAGGCCTGGATTTGGAGTCACCCCCAAAATTAAAGTGGAAAAACACACTACAGGCTGATCCAACTTTGATGTAATGTCCTTAAAACAGTTCAAAATGAGACTCAGTATTGTGTGTGGCCTCCACGTGCCTGTATGACCTCCCTACAACGCCTGGGCATGCTCCTGATGAGGCTGAGTATTGTGTGTGGCCTCCACGTGCCAGTATGACCTCCCTACAACGCCTGGGCATGCTCCTGATGAGGTTGAGTATTGTGTGTGGCCTCCACGTGCCTGTATGACCTCCCTACAACGCCTGGGCATGCTCCTGATGAGGCTGAGTATTGTGTGTGGCCTCCACGTGCCTGTATGACCTCCCTACAACGCCTGGGCATGCTCCTGATGAGGTTGAGTATTGTGTGTGGCCTCCACGTGCCAGTATGACCTCCCTACAACGCCTGGGCATGCTCCTGATGAGGCTGAGTATTGTGTGTGGCCTCCACGTGCCAGTATGACCTCCCTACAACGCCTGGGCATGCTCCTGATGAGGCTGAGTATTGTGTGTGGCCTTCACGTGCCTGTATGACCTCCCTACAACGCCTGGGCATGCTCCTGATGAGGCTGAGTATTGTGTGTGGCCTCCACGTGCCTGTATGACCTCCCTACAACGCCTGGGCATGCTCCTGATGAGGCTGAGTATTGTGTGTGGCCTCCACGTGCCTGTATGACCTCCCTACAACGCCTGGGCATGCTCCTGATGAGGCTGAGTATTGTGTGTGGCCTCCACGTGCCTGTATGACCTCCCTACAAAGCCTGGGCATGCTCCTGATGAGGCTGAGTATTGTGTGTGGCCTCCACATGCCTGTATGACCTCCCTACAACGCCTGGGCATGCTCCTGATGAGGCTGAGTATTGTGTGTGGCCTCCACGTGCCTGTATGACCTCCCTACAAAGCCTGGGCATGCTCCTGATGAGGCTGAGTATTGTGTGTGGCCTCCACATGCCTGTATGACCTCCCTACAACGCCTGGGCATGCTCCTGAGGAGGCTGAGTATTGTGTGTGGCCTCCACGCGCCTGTATGACCTCCCTACAACGCCTGGGCATGCTCCTGATGAGGCTGAGTATTGTGTGTGGCCTCCACATGCCTGTATGACCTCCCTACAACGCCTGGGCATGCTCCTGATGAGGCTCAGTATTGTGTGTGGCCTCCACGTGCCTGTATGACCTCCCTACAACGCCTGGGCATGCTCCTGAGGAGGCTGAGTATTGTGTGTGGCCTCCACGCGCCTGTATGACCTCCCTACAACGCCTGGGCATGCTCCTGATGAGGCTGAGTATTGTGTGTGGCCTCCACGTGCCTGTATGACCTCCCTACAACGCCTGGGCATGCTCCTGATGAGGCTGAGTATTGTGTGTGGCCTCCACATGCCTGTATGACCTCCCTACAACGCCTGGGCATGCTACTGATGAGGCTCAGTATTGTGTGTGGCCTCCACGTGCCTGTATGACCTCCCTACAACGCCTGGGCATGCTCCTGAGGAGGCTGAGTATTGTGTGTGGCCTCCACGCGCCTGTATGACCTCCCTACAACGCCTGGGCATGCTCCTGAGGAGGCTCAGTATTGTGTGTGGCCTCCACGTGCCTGTATGACCTCCCTACAACACCTTGGCATGCTCCTGATGAGGCTGAGTATTGTGTGTGGCCTCCACGTGCCTGTATGACCTCCCTACAACGCCTGGGCATGCTCCTGATGAGGCTCAGTATTGTGTGTGGCCTCCACGTGCCTGTATGACCTCCCTACAATGCCTGGGCATGCTCCTGATGAGGCTGAGTATTGTGTGTGGCCTCCACGTGCCTGTATGACCTCCCTACAACGCCTGGGCATGCTCCTGATGAGGCTGAGAATTGTGTGTGGCCTCCACGTGCCTGTATGACCTCCCTACAACGCCTGGGCATGCTCCTGATGAGGCTGAGTATTGTGTGTGGCCTCCACGCGCCTGTATGACCTCCCTACAACGCCTGGGCATGCTTCTGATGAGGCTCAGTATTGTGTGTGGCCTCCAAGTGCCTGTATGACCTCCCTACAACGCCTGAGCATGCTCCTGATGAGGCTGAGTATTGTGTGTGGCCTCCACGTGCCTGTATGACCTCCCTACAACGCCTGAGCATGCTCCTGATGAGGCTGAGTATTGTGTGTGGCCTCCACGTGCCTGTATGGCCTCCCTACAACGCCTGGGCATGCTCCTGATGAGGCTGAGTATTGTGTGTGGCCTCCACGTGCCTGTATGACCTCCCTACAACGCCTGGGCATGCTCATGATGAGGCTGAGTATTGTGTGTGGCCTCCATGTGCTTGTATGACCTCCCTACAATGCCTGGGCATGCTCCTGGTGAGGCTGCGGATGGTCTCCTGTGGGATCTCCTCCCAGACCTGGACTAAAGCATCCGCCAACTCCTGGACAGTCTGTGGTGCAACGTGACGTTGGTGGATGGAGCGAGACATGATGTCCCAGATGTGCTCAATCGGATTCAGGTCTGGGGAACGGGCAGCCAGTCCATAGCTTCAATGCCTTCATCTTGCAGGAACTGCTGACACACTCCAGCCACATGAGGTCTGGCATTGTCCTGCATTAGGAGGAACTCAGGGCCAACTGCACCAGCATATGGTCTCACAAGGGGTCTGAGGATCTCATCTCGGCACCTAATGGCAGTCAGGCTACCTCTGGCGAGCACATGGAGGGCTGTGCGGCCCCCAAAGAAATGCCACCCCACACCATTACTGACCCACTGCCAAACCGGTCATGCTGAAGGATGTTGCAGGCAGCAGATCGCTCTCCACGGTGTCTCCAGACTCTGTCACGTCTGTCACATGTGCTCAGTGTGAACCTGCTTTCATCTGTGAAGAGCACAGGGCGCCAGTGGCGACTTTGCCAATCCTGGTGTTCTGTGGCAAATGCCAAGCGTCCTGCACGGTGTTGGGCTGTGAGCACAACCCCATCTGTGGACGTTGGGCCCTCATACCACCCTCATGGAGTCGGTTTCTAACCGTTTGTGCAGACACATGCACATTTGTGGTCTGCTGGAGGTCATTTTGCAGGGCTCTGGCGGTGCTCCTCCTGTTCCTCCTTGCACAAAGGCGGAGGTAGAGGTCCCGCTGCTGGGTTGTTGCCCTCCTACGGCCCCCTCCACGTCTCCTGGTGTACTGGCCTGTCTCCTGGTAGCGCCTCCAGCCTCTGGACACTACGCTGACAGACACAGCAAACCTTCTTGCCACAGCTCGCATTAATGTGCCATCCTGGATGAGCTGCAATACCTGAGCAACTTCTGTGGGTTGTAGAGTCCGTCTCATGCTACCACGAGTGTGAAAGCACAACTAACATTCAAAAGTGACCAAAACATCAGCCAGAAAGCATTGGTACTGAGATGTGGTCTGTGGTCCCCACCTGCAGAACCACTCCTTTATTGAGGGTGTCTTGATAATTAACAATAATTTCCATCTATTCTCTATCCCATTTGCATAACAGCATGTGAAATTGATTGTCAATCAGTGTTGCTTCCTAAGTGGACAGTTTGATTTCACAGAAGTTTGATCTACTTGGAGTTATATTCAGTTGTTTAAGTGTTCCCTTTATTTTTTTGAGCAGTGTATATATACAGTACAGACCAAAAGTTTGGACACACCTTCTCATTTAAAGATTTTTCTGTATTTTCAAGACTATGAAAATTGTACATTCACACTGAAGGCATCAAAACTATGAATTAACACACGTGGAATTATATACTTAACAAAAAAGTGTGAAACAACTGAAAATATGTCTTATATTCTAGGTTCATCACAGTAGCCACCTTTTGCTTTGATGACTGCTTTGCACACTCTTGATGAGCTTCAAGAGGTAGTCACCGGAAATGGTTTTCACTTCACAGGTGTGCCCTGTCAGGTTTAATAAGTGGGATTTCTTGCCTTATAAATGGGGTTGGAACCATCAGTTGTGTTGTACAGAAGTCAGGTGGATACACAGCTGATAGTCCTACTGAATAGACTGTTAGAATTTGTATTATGGCAAGAAAAAAGCAGCTAAGTAAAGAAAAACGAGTGGCCATCATTACTTTAAGAAATGAAGGTCAGTCAGTGCGAAAAATTGGGCAAACTTTGAAGGTGTCCCCAAGTGCAGTTGCAAAAACCATCAAGCGCTACAAAGAAACTGGCTCACATGAGGTCCGCCCCAGGAAAGGAAGACCAAGAGTCACCTCTGCTTCTGAGGATAAGTTTATCCGAGTCACCAGCCTCAGAAATCGCAGGTTAACAGCAGCTCAGATTAGAGACCAGGTCAATGCCACACAGAGTTCTAGCAGCAGACACATCTCTACAACAACTGTTAAGAGGAGACTTTGTGCAGCAGGCCTTCATGGTAAAATAGCTGCTAGGAGACCACTGCTAAGGACAGGCAACAAGCAGAAGAGACTTGTTTGGGCTAAAGAACACAAGGAATGGACATTAGACCAGTGGAAATCTGTGCTTTGGTCTGATGAGTCCAAATTTGAGATCCTTGGTTCCAACCACCGTTTTTTTGTGCGACGCAGAAAAGGTGAACGGATGGACTCTACATGCCTGGTTCCCACCGTGAAGCATGGAGGAGGAGGTGTGATGGTGTGGGGGTGCTTTGCTGGTGACACTGTTGGGGATTTATTCAAAATTGAAGGCATACTGAACCAGCATGGCTACCACAGCATCTTGCAGCGGCATGCTATTCCATCCGGTTTGCGTTTAGTTGGACCATCATTTATTTTTCAACAGGACAATGACCCCAAACACACCTCCAGGCTGTGTAAGGGCTATTTGACCAAGAAGGAGAGTGATGGGGGGCTACGCCAGATGACCTGGCCTCCACAGTCACCAGACCTGAACCCAATCGAGATGGTTTGGGGTGAGCTGGACCGCAGAGTGAAGGCAAAAGGACCAACAAGTGCTAAGCAGCTCTGGGAACTCCTTCAAGATTGTTGAAAGACCATTTCCGGTGACTACCTCTTGAAGCTCATCAAGAGAATGCCAAGAGTGTGCAAAGCAGTCATCAAAGCAAAAGGTGGCTACTTTGAAGAACCTAGAATATAAGACATATTTTCAGTTGTTTCACACTTTTTTGTTAAGTATATAATTCCACATGTGGTAATTCATAGTTTTGATGCCTTCAGTGTGAATGTACAATTTTCAAAGTCATGAAAATACAGAAAAATCTTTAAATGAGAAGGTGTGTCCAAACTTTTGTTCTGTACTGTATATTTATAGTGGTCAGAGGGCGATTTATCTGATACAGAGCTTCAGATGCATCAAGATAAAGAATAAAACTCTGCCTGCAGCCACCACTAGGGGGAGCTCCCTGTATACAGAAATACATGATAAGATCATGTCTGCAGCCACCACTAGGGGGAGCTCCCTGTATACAGAGATACATGATAAGATCCTGTCTGCAGCCACGACTAGGGGAAGCTCCCTGAATACAGAGATACATGATAAGACTCTGTCTGCAGCCACCACTAGGGGGAGCTCCCAGTATACAGAGATATGGGATAAGATTCTGTCTGCAGCCACCACTAGGGGGACTTCCTGTATACAGAGATACATGATAAGATTCTGTCTGCAGTCACCACTAGGGGGAGCTCCCTGTATACAGAGATACATGATAAGATTCTGTCTGCAGCCACCACTAGGGGGAGCTCCCTGTATATAGAGATACATGATAAGATCCGGTCTGCAGTCACCACTAGGGGGAGCTCCCTGTATACAGAGATACATGATAAGATCCGGTCTGCAGCCACCACTAGGGGGAGCTCCCTGTATACAGAGATACATGATAAGATGCTGCCTGCAGTCACCACTAGGGGGAGCTCCCTGTATACAGAGATACATGATAAGATGAGAGAAATGTGACATTGTAATATCAGCCAGTAGCGGTTGTCACCCAATAATTATTTCCTGATTATAACACGTATCCTCTAAACATTTGTGGCTGTGAGCTGGATGCTGGTGGTTGTAGTTTTGCAACATCTGAAAAGTCACATGTTGAGGACCAACAAGTTAGAGTACAGGCGGAGCACAGGTGGAGCGGACCTCGGTGCTCTTACCTTGGAGAAGTTTACCAGTAGTCCATACAGTAGTATATCGGACTTTTGGGCTTCCTTTGCCAGTTTGCGCAGTTCACTCAGTTTCTGTATTTCGCTGCCACATTGTTCCGGAAAAGTCAGATGAACCTTATAAAAAAAAAAAAAAAAAAAAGAGAAAATCATACAAAAAATATCACAAAGCACCATGAAAAATCACATAAAATCAGTATAAGAGGATTATACCGCACTTCATACTAAATAAAATACTGCAGAACAAGCGCTGTTCTCCGGACTGATACCTTGTAACAAACTATCAGCTCAGTATAGTATCTGCCATCACTGGGGGTTCGACCTCTGGTCCCCCCACCGATCCTGAAAATGCAAGGTCCGCAGCATTATTTCATGGACACAGCCGACCCAATTCACCTGTATGGAGCCGCAATGTAACAATGGGCCAGGGAAGTCCCATGCGGAAGGTGCAAAATGCATAGGTCACTAAAGGGTCAAGTTTTAGAGGAGACCCCTTTAATTGAAGGTATGTGGTTGCTTCTGTACAGTCAGTCATAATGTATGAGGAATGGAGATTTGTAGGATTTTGGAAACACGGCGCTGGGGATCCGCTCTCAGCATCCGTCAGTCACATCTCTAGTAATTCCAGGCGTCAGGTCCACACTTGTGTGTACGACGGATATTTGTCCTGACACCGGGGAATGACAAGTCGTCATCTTCATAGCTGCGTTCACAAAAGGGAGATTGTTACCTGCTCTGCAGATAACCCCGTCTGTCCCCGGAGATCCCAGGAGGTGAAAATCTGCCCTGTACTCCAGGAAAACACTTCAATTGTGTCTTAGTTTTGTGTTAGTTTAAAACCCTTTAAATATCTTTATAAGTGTCCGAGCTCTGTCTTTCTCCTGCACAGACCTAAAGTTACATGATACCATTCCGCCTGCCTGCTTCCACCACTAGAGGGAGCTTACTGAAGACAGGTTTAATGATAGAAGTGCTCCCTCTAGTGGTGGATCCGGCAGAACATTTGTGACAGTTTTAGGGTATGTTCACACAGGGCGTTTTTTGGTGAAGTTTTTTTTTCTGCTGGAAAACCTGCTCTCTTGGCATAAAAGAAGTAGCGTCAAAACTGCAGGTGCAGAAGCATGAACACAGGTCACTAATGCAAGACATATGTGAAACTATATTAACCAGAATTACAAATGTACAGTGGGGGGAGGTGAATTGTTCAGGAATAGTTTACCTAAGACACTGGCAGTGCATTGAGTTTGTAGGACACTGTTTACTTCCACACTTTGGTATACCATTGAGTTGGTCAGGCATTGATCAATCTCACACCTTCGTCAGTCACAGATATTGTTCAATCTAACACCTTGGTCGGCCACATATATTGTTCAATCTGACACCTTGGTCGGCCACATATATTGTTCAATCTGACACCTTGGTCGGCCACATATATTGTTCAATCTGACACCTTGGTCGGCCACAGATACTGTTCAATCTGACACCTTGGTCGGCCACAGATACTGTTCAATCTCATACCTTGGTCGGCCAATGTTTACTTTGGACTCATTGCAAATGTAATTAAACTGTACTAATCCTAACTGTCATCTCAGGTGACCAAGACAAGATGGTTTAGGCTATGTGCACACGTTGAGTATTTGATTGCAAAAATTTCTGCCATGCTTCTGCATCTCTAGATATTTGTTGGCAGCAAAAACGCAACGGAAAAGACGGATTTTGGTAAGACCTTACCTGTAAAATCCTTTTCAGCGAAGGAAGGAAGGGAGACACAGTCATTACTAGTGGGTAGGCGGAGCCCACATAGGATAGAACACCTCAGATTAAAAAAGAGTGTTTTCCGGCCCCTCCAGCTTGGGCTCCTCCTACTCCAGCTCTCCAGTCCGTACACAAGCTAAGGAAGAGCAAATATCACCAGCGGAGCAACATAACCCCTTCTGAAGAACTTCAGAGAAAAAACAAGAGACAGGTTATGCATATAACAGAAAAACCACACAGTCCCAGGTACTACTCACTGGACCTGACCACTGCGATGAGCTGGCAATGCTGGAACAGAGCCTTAGCGCGCCGACCTCAGCCCAGATAATCGCTATCAGAGAAGGGTCACGCTGCATCTGAAAACACAACAACACACTTCTGCCATGGGAGGGAGCTGTGTCTCCCTTCCTTCCTTCGCTGAAAAGGATTTTACAGGTAAGGTCTTACCAAAATCCGTCTTTCAGCAGCAGATGGAAGGAAGGGAGACACAGTCATTACTAGTGGGACGTCCCAAAGCAGTCCAAAAATTAAGGGTGGAAAAAAAAAAACCAACAGAGGCAGAATCCCAACAACCTAGAAAAATGCGCAACTAGCGCTAAATACAAGTTAACGATAACTTAAACTACAGCCGCCTGCAGGACCCTACGTCCTAAGGCTGCATCAGCGGAAGCACTGACGTCCACCTTATAAAACTTTGTAAAAGTGTGGACGGAACGCCAGGTAGCCGCCCGGCAGAGTTGAGCTGCCGAGGCCCCTTGATGAAAAGCCCACGATGAACCCACAGCTCTTGTGGAGTGAGCTCGAATCTTAATTGGACAAGATTCGCCCTTGAGTCGGTAAGCCTTTAAAATGGCCGACCGAATCCATCGAGCTATAGTGTCCTTGGAAGCTCGTTGACCACGCCGACGACCTGCTGGAATCACAAACAGAGAGTCCGATTTCCGAAAACCTTGAGTAATAGACAAATAGAACTTCAAAGCCCGCACTAAATCCAATGAGTGCAAGGCCCGTTCCTTCGCATTCCTCGGTTCCGGACAGAGCGAGGGCAACACAATATCCTGGTTAACATGAAATTGTGACACCACCTTAGGTAGAAAGTCGCCCCGTGTGCGAAGCACCACACGATCCGGGAGAAACTCCAGAAAAGGAGGCGAGCAAGAAAGAGCCGCCAGTTCAGAAACCCTTCTCAAAGAGGTGACTGCCACTAAAAAGGCAACCTTCCAAGAAAGCAAAGAAAGGCTAACGGAGTCCATAGGCTCAAAAGGCCCATGTTGAAGAGCCTCCAAGACCAGAGTGAGCCGCCAAGGGGACACAAGCGCCTTCCGCGGCGGAAACTGACGGGTTACCCCGCGAAAAAAGGAACGAACGTCCCTACGCGAGGCGACAGCCTTCCGAAACAGCAAGGACAAAGCAGAAACCTGACCCCTCAGAGTGCTAACTGCCAAACCCTTGTCCAGGCCATACTGCAAAAAGGCCAACAAATTGGGAATGGAAAAAATCCTCGGGTTCCTTGAAGAACCCGAACACCATGAAAAGAAGGCCTCCCAAGTCTTGTGATAGATCCTAGAAGTGGCAGGACCCCTGGCAGCTCGCAGAGTGGCAATGACTTCGGCTGAAAAACCTTGACGAGTCAAGATTTCGGTCTCAAGAGCCACGCCGTCAAACGCAGAGACTTCAGGTCCGGATGACGAACGGGCCCTTGGGTTAACAGGTCCGGGCGAAGAGGGAGAGGAAGTGGAGGCGCAGCCAGAAGCGACACCAGCGTCGAGAACCACGTCCTCCTTGGCCAGTCTGGGGCTACTAACATAGCCGGGACTCTTTCCAGTCTGATCCGACGCAACACCAGAGGAAGTAAGGATATCGGCGGGAACACATAGATTAGCTCGAATTGGTCCCACGGAGCCACCAGAGCATCCACCGCCACAGCCTTCGGGTCCTTGTACCTGGACATGAACGTCGGTAACTTGGTGTTGAACTTTGATGCCATTAAATCCACTTGAGGAGTTCCCCAACGGGAGCACAGCTGTGCAAAAATTTCTGGGTGAAGACTCCATTCTCCGGGATCCACCTTCTCGCGACTGAGGAAGTCCGCCGTGATATTCTGAACTCCCGGAATGTGAACCGCAGAGATGGCTGGCACCTTGGCCTCGGCCCATACCAGGATCCGAGACACTTCCATCATGAGCCTGGAGCTCCTCGTGACCGACCACCTCGGAAGGAGGAAGGACTTCCCCAGGGATAATGCTTCCGGACGTAACCACCATTCTAGAGACTCTCGCACCCTGTGGGAGATGATGACACTGCGATCCAGCGAAGCCTGTGATCGATCCCAACGGTTCAGAATAAGCATTTGAAGAGTCCTGGAATGAAATTGGGCAAACGGAAGTGCCTCCATTGACGCCACCATCAAACCCAAAAGGCGCATACACCTTCGAAGGGACATTGCTGTCGAAGACTTCATAACCTGTACATGTCGAAGAAGAGTTGCTTGCTTGTCTGGAGGCAGGGACACCACTGCTCGTACCGTGTCGAAATGCATCCCCAAAAACAGGATTGACTGCGACGGTTCCAGAGACGACTTCTTCCAATTGACCAGCCACCCGAAGTCCTCCAGGAGCTGAAGGGATAAATTGCGAGCCGTCACCGCCTCCTCCTTTGAGGACGCCACAATCAAAAGGTCGTCTAGGTAGGGAAGAACCGTAACCCCCTGTCTTCGAAGGATCGCCATGAGAGGTGCCAGAATTTTCGTAAAAACTCTGGGCGCCGAGGCCAACCCGAATGGTAGGGCCACAAACTGGAAATGGTCCTGACCTATGGCAAAACGAAGGAAGCGTTGGTGGGCCCTTCCGACGGGAACATGCAAATAAGCGTCGCGAATGTCGATTGACACCAAAAAGTCGTTCTGCGACAGGGCCGCCACAACCGAGCGAAGCGACTCCATGCGGAATTTCCGGGTGCGGACATGCCGATTCAATCTTTTGAGATCCAGAATGGGGCGAAATTTGCCCTCCTTTTTGGGGACCACAAAGAGGTTTGAATAAAACCCTCTTCCCCGATCCTCCGGCGGAACCGGTACCACCACACCCTTCAGCAGAAGGGAATCGACCTCCTGCCGTAGAGCGGCAACTAGCTCGGGCTCTGACGGAATGCGAGATCGGCAAAACCTGTCCGGGGGTCGAGAAAGAAACTCTATGAAGTAGCCTGCTGACACAACCCGCGTCACCCAGGCGTCCGAAACGCGGGACGCCCAAGTCGATTCGAATTGGAGCAGGCGACCCCCCACTCGAGAGCCCTCGAGTGAAAACCTGGCGTCAATCCGCCTTAGCGGGCTTTTTGACAGCTTCCCGCTTGTCTTGACGGAAGCTCTGTTTCCAGGGAGTGCGGGATTTCTGAGAAGCCTTTTTTCCTGAAAAAGAGGGACGACCCGATCCCCAAGAGGGCTGACCGGACCGTCCCCTGAACCGAAAGGGCCGCCGACTACTACCGGCACTAGGCCTGCCCGACGCAGAAGCCACAGTTCTTCGCTGTGGTAAGGCCGCTTCTTTTGCCTTTGCCTTGACAATCAGCTCCGTGAGGTCAGATCCAAATAGCTGACCACCCTTGTAAGCTAAAGATAGCAAACCTTGCTTGGAAACCGCGTCCCCGGTCCACTGTCTGAGCCACAGTGCTCTTCTGACTGTGACCGCCGAGGATTGCGCCCTGGACAGCAGTGACGCGGTATCCAAACCTGCATCACTGCCATATCGGGCCGCATCCTCCAACAACTTGAAAAGCCCATCTACCTCGGATAGCGGGGATCCATCCTGCCACGCCGTCCGTAGACGGTCCAACCAGCTTAGGGAAGCTTTACAAGCACACATGGATCCTAGCACCCCTCTGAATCCATGACCCGCGGCCTCGTAGATGGATTTCGCCGCCATCTCCGTTTTTCTGTCCAGCGGATCCTGCAGACTCGCCTTCCCTTTAACAGGCAGTAATGAGGATTTGCTAAGCTGGGACAAAGGGACATCCACTTCAGGAGAAGGAATCCAATTATCAATCAACTCCGTGGAACACGGATACAGCGCCTCAAAAAAACGTGTTCCCTGAAAACGTTTATCTGGACACAGGCGTTCCTTCTCCACTGCCCCATTAAGCTCATCCAGAGATGGTAATGCCAAGCGCGACCTATGCGACTCCTGAAACATCCGGGCCGACTTACCAGGACGTCTAGTTACCTCCTCCGGAAACTGTAACGCCTCCCTCATGGCTCCAATAAAAGCCTCTGCACGGCCCAAAAAAGAGGCAGAGTGCCCCTGCCGATCCTCCTTAACCCAATTGGACATCTCCCCATCTGAGCTTGAAGGGGAACCCTCCATAACAGAGATCTCCGAGTCGCTGCGCGGGGAGGGCAGTACCGGCCTGTGGCGCTTCCTGCCATGAGAGGATCTAGCTGACACCCAATAACCTAGAAGGTCAGACAGGCCATCAATAGAACGAGTGAGGGCCTCCATTTTGACCACTGCCCCATCACCGAAACCCCCGACCGCTGCGCTTGACGCCGTCGAGGACTCCTGCGTGTCAGACACGCGTGACTGATCCTGTAGCGGACCTGGGAGACGGTCCGCACCTCCTGGACCCTGATCTGACATGCCCTCACACAGTATATGGCAGGTTAAGCCTGTCAGTAAGTAGGACAGTGTGGTTTCTTAAAAGAAAGCTGAAGGGTTAAAGCTCTTAAAGAGAGAGCTACCCCAGCTGACCCCCAATTAAGGGATAACCGCCTAATAAGGGGTTAATGTCGCAGACTCCCCACAACCTCTGTGAAATGAAAAGGATGTGCGAGCCCCAGACAAAAAAAGGAACCTCTATATGAGGTAATAGCCGCAGGACAGCACAGTCTGCCACCTTATTGTGCCTCAGAAAGGTGCCCTGCGCTGAGGGGGTGAGGGGTTAAGCTTCTGCCCTGACAGGCAGAAGCGACTCACCCAGCTGGCCGCGGTGCAGTGTTCCTTCGGTCTGTCGGGAGGAGAGGAGAGTGAGGAGCCCGATGGAAGCCGTTCAGTAATGGCCGCCGCGCTGTGAGGAGAGAGAAGCCGGAAGAGGAGGGGCAGGAGAAAACGCGCGCTCAGAGCGCTTCCTGCCCGCGAAAGACCGGGAAGGCGCGAAGCCACGCCCCCCGCCGGCTTCAAAAAAACGCGCGCGACTCCTCCGCTCTCCGCTCCTGCCCCGCTTCCATGTCCTGCAGGCATCCACCTGCGGATAAAAAAACACAAGTCACCACCTGAATACATGTAGCAGCAGCCGCTGAAGCACTCAAAACACATTAACATGCTGAGCACTCACCCAGCTGAGCGCCACAGGGACCCCCAGGGATTTGTGGCGCTGTGCCCAAGCTTCCCCCCAGGGCGGAGAACGCAGTGACCCCAGATGCACGGTTTGCGTCCCCGCCACGGAAGCATCCCTCATCCCCCGGGGCCGGCAGGGTTCTGCAGGGACCTCTCTCAAAGGGTTATGCAGATCCGCCAAGGGAGGGGTGGGGGTCCAGCAGCGCTGAGACCCCTGAGACCTCAAGACCACGGGGGTCCAAGTCTCTGTCCGATAAAAATAAAAAAATTTTCTGAGGAGCTGCTTCCAGCAGCGACCATCCTCTGTGACCTCAAATTTTAGACTGGAGAGCTGGAGTAGGAGGAGCCCAAGCTGGAGGGGCCGGACAACACTCTTTTTTAATCTGAGGTGTTCTATCCTATGTGGGCTCCGCCTACCCACTAGTAATGACTGTGTCTCCCTTCCTTCCATCTGCTGCTGAAATACGCATGTTTTTTGGTGCGTTTTTGCCATGCGTGTCAATAGTGAAAAACACAGGGCAAAACGCACAGAACTGACATGCTGTATATTATTTTCTGCACCAAATCTGCAAGTCACAAATACACAACGTGTGCATGACACTTCAGGTTTCTCATTCACTTTCCTGGCATCAGGTTTTGCCACAAATCCGGGCAGAAAAAAACGCAACAAAAACGAACAAAATCTGCAATGTGTGCACACAGCCTTAAACTTGGAAAAATCACAAGAATAAATGGGTTCCGCATCCTGCTGTACTTGCTTTTTTTCACTAAAATCGCTGCAAAACCTGATACCTGCATTTTTTGCACCACCCATTGCTTTCAAATTGGTGAAAAACTCTGCAAAAACGCTGAAAGAAGTGACGTGCTCTATTGTGCAAAAAAAACATGCAAAGCACAAAATACGGAGGACAAAAAAACCAAGCTGTGAGCATGAGATTTCTGAAATCTCATAGACTTCGCTGGTACTGCAAAACGTAGCTGAAAAACTGCCTTAAAAAACATCTAGTGTGAACATAGTCTTAAAATCATTTTAATAACTATTTTAATTGTGAAAAAGTTTGTAACTTTTTTTTCTTTTTTTTATGCGCCACTTATATGCAGCAGCACAAGATGGGGTCACGTTCTCCTGAGGATGTGGTCTGAGACGGGAGTACCCCATTAATCGTCATTTAACCTCCCACAATGCACTGCTCTCTGGTAGCGGAAAACCTGTAGAAAATTCTGAATTTCGCTTTAGGTGTGAGCAGAAAAGAAAACATCGTCTCATCGAGGATCGGTACAAGATCGGCAAAGTAAAAGATTTACAAACTGACTCATCTATTCGTGTAGGATTCTCCGGCGATTGTTATATCACGTGACGGAAAAAAAGTGAACTTCCCCTTTAAATTCTCACTGGAGTAGACGTTTGAGCCGCATCGCATTTCCATCACTTCCCAAGCGCCCCATCGAATAGCCAGATCACCAACCAATCATATTTGTGGGTCCCCATCTGCCCCACTCTGCATTGTCAGAGCAGTGGGGGTCCCAGTGTCCTAATTGCTTTCTCTGCTGCAAGTCATTAATGATGGCGGTAATGGATAATATTCAGAGGAGACATGTGCACGGACTGAACATCCTCACTGACTGGAGAGGCCGGAGGAGCGCAGGGCATGCAGGCAGGAGAGGGTAAAAGGGGCATCTCGAGCTAAAGCCAATGGGGGCTCTCATATTAGAAAAGGTCTCAAATACTGATCTCCTATCCATAGGTCGGTGTCGGACACCAAGGATCCCCTCCGATCAGTGAATACCCCGTGAATGAGGGGCTGATTAATCCTGCTTTTCTCTTGGGCACCCAACAGTTGCCCAGTCCCGAATATTGGGGGTCCCTTGTCCTCCGCGTGAATGGAGCGATAGCCTGCCTATGTGACCATTGTCCATTCACTTCTACGGGTCTAAAGGACCATTCACTTCTACAGGAGTGGTGGCGTGCGAGCGTGACCCTCCTTCTATCATTCCCACATGCAGATGGTGAATGTAGCGGTGGTCCCGCATGCGCACTACTGCTCCGTTCCCAAAAAGGGACTATTCTCAGGATCAGCGATCTGACCCCCACACTATCCAGGGAATGGCGGTCCCGTGCCCCCCCCCCCCCCCACGTAAAGAGAGCATAACCAACATGCATACTTCTTCGTCCAGACGGGACCCCTTTTTACAGGATCGGTGTGGGACCCTCCACCAATTATATAATATGTATTGTGATGAACAAACAAATCAGTGCCGAATGACGACTTCAGCTCTGCTACATCTGGAATTAAATCCGCGCTTGCTCCAGTAATAGGCAGGAGGTAAGCGAACCTTACACACGGGGTTTTACACTTTTGCAGAATCTCCCGCTGGCCGAGCCCATTGGGGCTGCTGAGGATTATGCGTGTTTTGAGCACAGCACTAAGCCCCTTCTTGCTTTTTTTTTTTTTTTTTTTCTTTTCCCAGACTTACAAGATGCAAAATATTTCTCCGCTCAGGTACAAATTACAGGTCGCCCCGCAGAACAATCGCTGAGATCTGCAGCCAAATTACCGATCAGATTCCTTGAAGACTTTACCAGCTGCCAATCAGGGAAACTCCCAGATACGTGGGAATACGAGGATCCCCGAGGGGCCCAATTAAAGTGAACGCCCCAGACACATGTAGAATTAATATCTATGTCTAGATGGGTCTGCGGGGACAAGCTTCCACAGGCAGCGCTCCGGAGGGATGATTGACAGCTGCAGCCCTCCCTACTTGTCAGCGGTACCCTCAGACGTTGCACAAGAGCTTTCCTGGAGGGGATCTTCGGTGCGAAGTGTCTTATCCCACCACTTTCCCTTGTCATTCCACCATCGCGCTAATGAATGCTCCGAGTAATCCGAAAAAAAGGTTTCCCCATAAAAATTTAATGGGATGAAATTTAAAGGGAAGCTGTCAATACAGAATCCATTGTAACCTGCGGCCCCCGAAAGTCTGACTCCACTACTTTTCTGCCAAAATTTCAGTAATTTTCTACTTAAAGTGATATTCCAACGTCAGTAACCGGCAGGACAGAGGAGATCAGACGGTGACTATATGATATTTCTTTGTTTTCTTTACCACACTGGGGCCATAGGTAAAATATCACTAGGGGTCTAACATCTGGGACCCCCAGAGAGTGTGTGAGTGAAGGGGCCGCAGCGCTGCTTGGCACAAGATGTTCCTGACCACCTGCTGCACTCAAGTGAAGGACACGGTCGGCTGAGTCAGCACTTCACTCTCAGGAGGTCGGACCCCCCTCAGTGATCATTAAATGATTGCCATAAGAAGTGAATAACCCTGTGGTTTAAACATTCTCCCGCCATAAAGTCCATGGACACTTATAAACTATTCATATTCCTGCTGAAACATTTCTATCATCTCTGGATGTTAGCGCTGCCTTTTTCAGGCAATTCTGTGTCCAATACCTCGATGATTAGTTTCAGCCATGTACATCTTAAATGTGGTATGCGTGCCTAAAATGATGCGTTTTCAGGACACACTTAAAACTGTGGATGTTGGGAAGTAATTGCCAAGGGTAGCCCATTCTAGAAAGCCGCTGCAGCACGAGAGGAGTATCACAGCTGAGAGTGGGATGTCTGGATTATAGATGATATAATTAGCAGAATGGAAAAGATAAGTATACGGATAACATAGATGAGAGAGATGTAGGGCGGTGCAGCACTGTGGAGAGGACAGGTAGGGTGGTAGACAGATAAGGAGGAGATGTAGGGCAGTGTAGCACTGTGGAGAGGACAGGTAGGGTGGTAGACAGATGAAGATCAGATGTAGGGTGGTGCAGCAAGGTGAAGAGGACGAATATGGTGATAGAGAGGAGGAGGAGATGCAGGGTGGGGCAGCACGGTGGAGAGGATGGTTAGGGTGGTACACAGAGTTGAGGAGGAGAGGTAGGGTGGTGCAACATTGTGGACAGGATGGGTAGGGTGATAGAGATAAGGAGGAGATGTAGGGAGGTGTCGCACTGTGGACAGGATGGGAAGGGTGGTAGACAGATGAGGAGTAGATGTAGGGCCGTGAAGAACTGTGGAGAGGACAGATAAGGTGGTATACAGAGATGAGGAAGAGGAGATGTAGGGCGGTGCAGAACTGTGGAGAAGATGTGTAGGGTGGTAGACTGAGATGAGGAGGAGATGTAGGACGGTGCAGCACTGTGGAGAGGACAGGCAGGGTGGTAGATAGAGAGGAAGTGGAGATGTAGGGCGGTGCAGCACTGTGGCAGGTTTGTAAGATCGATCTACGATTCCATCATTTTTGCAAGAAGACACAAAATGGTATGAAATATTTCCTGATGGCTTTATAGGTACTTACTGACACCACTACAGACTGATAGTAGGCACCGGCGTGAACTGCTTGAAGTAAATCGATGAGTTTATGAGATTCTGCGAAACCTGAATCCTTCACCTTTAAGTGAAAAATGATAAAATTCACTCAAACGTAAGTAAAAAAAAAAAAAGGAGAAATCACAGAAGAAAAGTTTGTGCCCAGGAGCTTCATACTGCACCTTTGTGAGCAGAACGTCATCAAAATCCAACTCTTCTGTCACACAGGACTTCAAAAAGTGATGTGTGTATGTGAGTAAGTGATGTGTAGGTTCTGCAGTGGATGCAGCAAAGTAATGTATAACACGAGTCTCGGCTGCTACAGATCCGGTCTGTAAGTGACTGAAAAGTAGCTTCACCCCCTATTTGTGGAAGAGGTTCTGCTGCAGCAGGGGCAGGTATTCAAAACTACAAGCGTGCAAGGGAAGCTCCAGCAGAGATAGACACAAGGCATCCATATAGTTTAAGCTGTCCCAATTCCCAATGCCCTAATAGTACTATGCACAAATACAGAGCCATAATGTATCAATAAAGGGCCATAATGCACCAATACAGAGCCATAATGCATCAATACAGGGCCATAATGCATCAATACAGGGCCATAATGTATCAATACAGGGCCATAATGTATCAATAAAGGGCCATAATGCATCAATACAGAGCCATAATGCACCAATACAGAGCCATAATGTATCAATACAGAGCCATAATGTATCAATACAGAGCCATAATGTATCAATAAAGGGCCATAATGCACCAATACAGAGCCATAATGTATCAATACAAAGCCATAATGTATCAATACAGGGCCATAATGTATCAATACAGAGCCATAATGCACCAATACAGGGCCATAATGCATCAATACAGAGCCATAATGCACCAATACAGAGCCATAATGCATCAATACAGAGCCATAATGCATCAATACGGAGCCATAATGTATCAATACAGAGCCATAATGTATCAATACAGAGCCATAATGTATCAATAAAGGGCCATAATGCACCAATACAGAGCCATAATGCATCAATACACAGCCATAATGTATCAATACAGAGCCATAATGTATCAATACAGAGCCATAATGTATCAATACAGAGCCAGAATGCACCAATACAGAGCCAGAATGCACCAATACAGGGCCATAATGCACCAATACAGAGCCATAATGCACCAATACAGAGCCATAATGCACCAATACAGAGCCATAATGCACCAATACAGAGCCATAATGTATCAATACAGAGCCATAATGCACCAATACAGGGCCATAATGCATCAATACAGAGCCATAATGCATCAATACAGAGCCATAATGCACCAATACAGGGCCATAATGCATCAATACAGAGCCATAATGTATCAATACAGAGCCTTAATGCACCAATACAGAGCCATAATGTATCAATACAAAGCCATAATGTATCAATACAGAGCCATAATGTATCAATACAGGGCCATAATGCACCAATACAGAGCCATAATGCACCAATACAGAGCCATAATGCACCAATACAGAGCCATAATGTATCAATACAGAGCCATAATGCACCAATACAGAGCCATAATGCATCAATACAGAGCCATAATGTATCAATACAGAGCCATAATGTATCAATACAGAGCCATAATGTATCAATACAGAGCCAGAATGCACCAATACAGGGCCATAATGCACCAATACAGGGCCATAATACACCAATACAGAGCCATAATGCACCAATACAGAGCCATAATGCACCAATACAGAGCCATAATGTATCAATACAGAGCCATAATGCACCAATACAGGGCCATAATGCATCAATACAGAGCCATAATGCATCAATACAGAGCCATAATGCACCAATACAGGGCCATAATGCATCAATACAGAGCCATAATGTATCAATACAGAGCCTTAATGCACCAATACAGAGCCATAATGCATCAATACAAAGCCATAATGTATCAATACAGAGCCATAATGTATCAATACAGGGCCATAATGCACCAATACAGAGCCATAATGCACCAATACAGAGCCATAATGCACCAATACAGAGCCATAATGTATCAAAACAGAGCCATAATGCACCAATACAGAGCCATAATGCATCAATACAGAGCCATAATGTATCAATACAAAGCCATAATGTATCAATACAGAGCCATAATGTATCAATACAGAGCCATAATGTATCAATACAGAGCCATAATGCATCAATACAAAGCCATAATGCATCAATACAGAGCCATAATGTATCAATACAGAGCCATAATGCACCAATACAGAGCCATAATGCATCAATACAGAGCCATAATGCATCAATACAAAGCCATACTGTATCAATACAAAGCCATAATGTATCAATACAGAGCCATAATGTATCAATACAGAGCCAGAATGTATCAATACAGAGCCATAATGCATCAATACAGAGCCATAATGCACCAATACAGAGCCTTAATGCACCAATACAGAGCCATAATGCACCAATACAGAGCCATAATGTATCAATACAGAGCCATAATGTATCAATACAGGGCCATAATGCACCAATACAGGGCCATAATGCACCAATACAGAGCCATAATGCATCAATACAGAGCCATAATGCATCAATACAGAGCCATAATGCATCAATACAGAGCCATAATGCACCAATACAGAGCCATAATGCATCAATACAGAGCCATAATGTATCAATACAGAGCCATAATGTATCAATACAGAGCCATAATGTATCAATACAGAGCCATAATGCATCAATACAAAGCCATAATGTATCAATACAGAGCCATAATGTATCAATACAGGGCCATAATGCACCAATACAGGGCCATAATGCACCAATACAGAGCCATAATGCATCAATACAGAGCCATAATGCATCAATACAGAGCCATAATGCACCAATACAGAGCCATAATGCATCAATACAGAGCCATAATGCATCAATACAAAGCCATAATGTATCAATACAAAGCCATAATGTATCAATACAGAGCCATAATGCATCAATACAGGGCCATAATGCATCAATACAGGGCCATAATGCATCAATACAGAGCCATAATGTATCAATACAGAGCCATAATGTATCAATAAAGGGCCATAATGCATCAATACAGAGCCAGAATGTATCAATACAGAGCCATAATGCATCAATACAGAGCCATAATGCACCAATACAGAGCCTTAATGCACCAATACAGAGCCATAATGCACCAATACAGAGCCATAATGTATCAATACAGAGCCATAATGCATCAATACAGGGCCATAATGCACCAATACAGGGCCATAATGCACCAATACAGAGCCATAATGCATCAATACAGAGCCATAATGCATCAATACAGAGCCATAATGCATCAATACAGAGCCATAATGCACCAATACAGAGCCATAATGCATCAATACAGAGCCATAATGTATCAATACAGAGCCATAATGTATCAATACAGAGCCATAATGTATCAATACAGAGCCATAATGCATCAATACAAAGCCATAATGTATCAATACAGAGCCATAATGTATCAATACAGGGCCATAATGCACCAATACAGGGCCATAATGCACCAATACAGAGCCATAATGCATCAATACAGAGCCATAATGCATCAATACAGAGCCATAATGCACCAATACAGAGCCATAATGCATCAATACAGAGCCATAATGCATCAATACAAAGCCATAATGTATCAATACAGAGCCATAATGTATCAATACAGAGCCATAATGTATCAATAAAGGGCCATAATGCATCAATACAGAGCCATAATGCATCAATACAGGGCCATAATGCATCAATACAGGGCCATAATGCATCAATACAGGGCCATAATGCATCAATACAGAGCCATAATGTATCAATAAAGGGCCATAATGCACCAATACAGAGCCATAATGCACCAATACAGAGCCATAATGCATCAATACAGAGCCATAATGTATCAATAAAGGGCCATAATGCATCAATACAGAGCCATAATGCATCAATACAGAGCCATAATGCACCAATACAGAGCCACAATGTATCAATACAGAGCCACAATGCATCAATACAGAGCCATAATGCACCAATACAGAGCCATAATGCACCAATACAGAGCCATAATGTATCAATACAGAGCCATAATGCACCAATACAGAGCCATAATGCATCAATATAGAGCCATAGTGTATCAATACAGAGTCATAATGTATCAATACAGAGCCATAATGCATCAATAAAGGGCCATAATGTATCAATACAGAGCCATAATGTATCAATACAGAGCCAAAATGTATCAATAAAGGGCCATAATGCACCAATACAGAGCCATAATGTATCAATACAAAGCCATAATGTATCAATACGGGGCCATAATGTATCAATAAAGGGCCATAATGCACCAATACAGAGCCATAATGTATCAATACGGGGCCATAATGTATCAATACGGGGCCATAATGTATCAATACAGAGCCATAATGCACCAATACAGAGCCATAATGCATCAATACAGAGCCATAATGCATCAATACGGAGCCATAATGTATCAATACAGAGCCATAATGTATCAATACAGAGCCATAATGCACCAATACAGAGCCATAATGCATCAATACGGAGCCATAATGTATCAATACAGAGCCATAATGTATCAATACAGAGCCATAATGTATCAATAAAGGGCCATAATGCACCAATACAGAGCCATAATGCATCAATACAGAGCCATAATGCATCAATACACAGCCATAATGTATCAATACAGAGCCATAATGCATCAATACAGAGCCATAATGCACCAATACAGAGCCATAATGTATCAATACAGAGCCATAATGCACCAATACAGAGCCATAATGCATCAATACAGAGCCATAATGCATCAATACAGAGTCATAATGTATCAATACAGAGCCATAATGCATCAATAAAGGGCCATAATGTATCAATACAGAGCCATAATGTATCAATACAGAGCCATAATGTATCAATACAGAGCCAAAATGTATCAATAAAGGGCCATAATGCACAAATACAGAGCCATAATGTATCAATACAGAGCCATAATGTATCAATACAGGGCCATAATGTATCAATACAGGGCCATAATGTATCAATACAGAGCCATAATGCACCAATACAGGGCCATAATGCACCAATACAGGGCCATAATGCATCAATAAAGAGCCATAATGCACCAATACAGGGCCATAATGTATCAATACAGACCCATAACGTATCAATACAGAGCCATAATGCATCAATACAGAGCCATAATGTATCAATACAGAGCCAGAATGTATCAATACAGAGCCATAATGCACCAATACAGGGCCATAATGCACCAATACAGGGCCATAATGCACCAATACAGGGCCATAATGCACCAATACAGAGCCATAATGCACCAATACAGAGCCATAATGCACCAATACAGAGCCATAATGCACCAATACAGAGCCATAATGTATCAATACAGAGCCATAATGTATCAATAAAGGGCCATAATGCACCAATACAGAGCCATAATGCATCAATACAGAGCCATAATGTATCAATACAGAGCCATAATGTATCAATAAAGGGCCATAATGCATCAATACAGAGCCATAATGTATCAATACAGAGCCATAATGCACCAATACAGGGCCATAATGCATCAATACAGAGCCATAATGCATCAATACAGAGCCATAATGCACCAATACAGAGCCATAATGTATCAATAAAGGGCCATAATGCACCAATACAGAGCCATAATGCATCAATACAGAGCCATAATGTATCAATACAGAGCCATAATGTATCAATAAAGGGCCATAATGCATCAATACAGAGCCATAATGTATCAATACAGAGCCATAATGCACCAATACAGGGCCATAATGTATCAATACAGAGCCATAATGTATCAATAAAGGGCCATAATGCATCAATACAAAGCCATAATGTATCAATACAGAGCCATAATGTATCAATACAGAGCCATAATACATCAATACAGAGCCATATTACATCAATACAAAGCCATAATGTATCAATACAGAGCCATAATGTATCAATACAGGGCCATAATGCACCAATACAGAGCCATAATGCACCAATACAGAGCCATAATGCATCAATACAGAGCCATAATGTATCAATACAGAGCCATAATGCACCAATACAGAGCCATAATGCATCAATACAGAGCCATAATGCATCAATACAGAGCCATAATGCATCAATACAAAGCCATAATGCATCAATACAGAGCCATAATGCACCAATACAGGGCCATAATGCACCAATACAGGGCCATAATGCACCAATACAGAGCCATAATGCACCAATACAGAGCCATAATGCACCAATACAGAGCCATAATGCACCAATACAGAGCCATAATGTATCAATACAGAGCCATAATGTATCAATACAGAGCCATAATGTATCAATAAAGGGCCATAATGCACCAATACAGAGCCATAATGCATCAATACAGAGCCATAATGTATCAATACAGAGCCATAATGTATCAATAAAGGGCCATAATGCATCAATACAGAGCCATAATGTATCAATACAGAGCCATAATGCACCAATACAGGGCCATAATGCATCAATACAGAGCCATAATGCATCAATACAGAGCCATAATGCACCAATACAGAGCCATAATGTATCAATAAAGGGCCATAATGCACCAATACAGAGCCATAATACATCAATACAGAGCCATAATGTATCAATACAGAGCCATAATGTATCAATAAAGGGCCATAATGCATCAATACAGAGCCATAATGTATCAATACAGAGCCATAATGCACCAATACAGGGCCATAATGCATCAATACAGAGCCATAATGCATCAATACAGAGCCATAATGTATCAATACAGAGCCTTAATGCACCAATACAGAGCCATAATGTATCAATACAAAGCCATAATGTATCAATACAGAGCCATAATGTATCAATACAGGGCCATAATGCACCAATACAGAGCCATAATGCACCAATACAGAGCCATAATGCATCAATACAGAGCCATAATGTATCAATACAGAGCCATAATGTATCAATACAGAGCCATAATGCACCAATACAGAGCCATAATGCACCAATACAGAGCCATAATGTATCAATACAAAGCCATAATGTATCAATACAGAGCCATAATGTATCAATACAGAGCCATAATACATCAATACAGAGCCATAATACATCAATACAAAGCCATAATGTATCAATACAGAGCCATAATGTATCAATACAGGGCCATAATGCACCAATACAGAGCCATAATGCACCAATACAGAGCCATAATGCATCAATACAGAGCCATAATGTATCAATACAGAGCCATAATGCACCAATACAGAGCCATAATGCATCAATACAGAGCCATAATGCATCAATACAGAGCCATAATGCATCAATACAAAGCCATAATGCATCAATACAGAGCCATAATGTATCAATACAGAGCCATAATGCAGCAATACAGAGCCAGCTTCAATACTGCCTACTACTGTGCCATCTAGAAAGCCCCAAATATGAGAAAAACAATGTGTGTCTCAAAGAGTGTAAGCCCCTTATACAGTTGTGCTCAAAAGTTTACATACCCCAGCAGAATTTTTCCTTTCTTGGCCTTGTTTCAGAGAATATGAATGATAACAAAAAAAACTTTTTCTCCACTCATGGTTATTGGTTGGGTGAAGCCATTTATTGTCTTTTTAAATCTTAATGACAACCAAAAACATCCAAATGACCCTGATCAAAAGTTCACATACCCCAGTTCTTAATACCATGTATTGCCCCCTCTAACATCAATGACAGCTTGAAGTCTTTTGTGGTAGTTGTGGATGAGGTTCTTTATTTTCTCAAATGGTAAAGCTGCTCATTCTTCTTGGCAAAAAGCCTCCAGTTCCTGTAAATTCCTGGGCTGTCTAGCACGAACTGCGCGCTTAAGATCTCCCCAGAGTGGCTCAATGATATTGAGGTCAGGAGACTGAGATGGCCACTCCAGAACCTTCACTTTGTTCTGCTGTAGCCAAAGACAGGTCGACTTGGCCTTGTGTTTTCGATCGTTTTCATGTTGGAACGTCCAAGTACGTCCCATGCTCAGCTTCCGGGCTGATGAGTGCAAATTTGCCTCCAGTATTTGCTGATAATGTGCTGCATTCAGCTTTCCTTCATCTTTTACCAAGTTTCCTGTGCCTTTGTAGCTTACACATCCCCAAAACATCAGCAGTCCACCTCCGTGCTTTACTGTAGGAATGGTGTTCCTTTCATCATAGGCCTTGTGGACAAAATGTAACGGAAGTTTTGAGGCTTGTCTCTGTGCTGTTTGGCGTATTGTAGGCGAAATACTTTGTGGCATTTGCACAGTAATGGCTTTCTTCTGGCGACTCGACCATGCAGCCCATTTTTCTACAAGTGCCTCCTTATTGTGCATCTTGAAACAGCCACACCGCTAGTTTTCAGAGTGTCCTGAATTTCAGCTGATGTTATTTGTGGGTTTTTCTTTGCATCCCGAACAATATTCCTGGCAATTGTGGCCGAAATTATTGTTGGTCTTCCTGACCGTGGTTTGGTTTTTACAGAGCCCCTGATTTTCCATTTGTTAATCACAGTTTGAACGCTGCTGACTCGCATTATCAATTCCTTGGATATTTTTTTATATCCCTTTCCTGTATTATACAGTTCAACTACCTTTTCCCGCAGATCCGTTGACAATTCATTTGCTTTCCCCATGACTCACAATCCAGAAACGTCAGTGGCTGGATGAAAAATGCAAGAGTCTGTTTGGATCCCAGAAACTCACTCAGCTTTTATGCACACACACTGATTACAAGCAAGCAGGTCACAGGTGAGGATGTTACCTTTAGTAGCCATTCAAACCCATTTTTATCAAATTCTGTGCATGTTATCAGGCCAAAATCACCAAGGTATGTAAACTTTTGATCAGGGTCATTTGGATGTTTTTGGTTGTCATTAAGATTTAAACAGAGAAAACACAGTAGTTTGACAATAAACGGCTTCACCCAACCAATAACCTCGAGTGGAGAAAAAAAGTTTTTTTGTTATCATTCATATTCTCTGAAACAAGGCCAAGAAAGGGAAAATTCTGCCGGGGTATGTGAACTTTTGAGCACAACTGTAACGTGCCAGCCACACCTCAGCAAATTATATTGACATTTAGGGATGATTTTCTTCCTTTCTCTCCCATATATTCACAATCACAGCTGCACCCCCATATCGTGCTCACATTTATAGAGACGAAGTTGTAGCATTGTCCCCGCTGTATGTTCTGGATGTCCTGGACGGTTTTACACATCGATGAAGAAATCGCCTTTACGTGCTACAAAGAGAATAGAAATCGTGTTAATAAAAAAACTGATGAGAAGACAAAGACACAATGTAACAAGAGGCAAAGTAACAATTCATTGTTTTCTGTTATCAGCCATTTCACGCTGAGGGGTGACCGTAGAGTTCTGTAGTTCTTGGTATCACACATCTCCAGATCTGAGACCCTCCGTAGATGCCATTGATCACGGCTCGCTGCAATACGATTAATTGCTCATTTTAGGATTAAAATGTAACTAATTTATGGAAAAGTTTCTTAATATGATGCACTGCTGGTCAATGGAGGTCTCAGAAATAAAGCTGCAGCTGCCATACCGTTCAGAAACCCCTGTGATGTGGGTTTGTTACAATGTACATGGAAATTGGATCAGTCTGAGATACAAAGTGGCTCACAAAAGTAAAACTGTAACAAACGATCAGCTGTGTAAAGTGTCGGTTCAAAATTAATGTTTGCATTCAGCAAGAAGAGATTTGGAGAATAGTGGAGAAATAACCCACAAACTTTATAAGAAAGTTATAAAACTTTTCATCATACGATGAACTCTGGCCGTAGCCATCAATACAGACAGTGAAGACATGACCTTGATGAGCGAATGTCCTGGAGATGATTCCTGTGTGAGGTACAATATCACCGGCAGGGCAGACATCAGCAGGGGGCGCAGACTTAATCACTGAATATTTATAGGAGGCTGAGAGGAGAGGACATTCAGTGACCCAGATCCAAAAGCCCGAAATACTCCTGACAGATATGCAGAGTAATTCATCCATCTCCAACATCACTGACAGCTACTGTACATCTCCAGCAAGATGTATAGAGCGGGATCACAGATACACTGCCGTCATCCTCCCACTGAGAGAATATCAATGTCTCCAACAGATTCATAGAAATCACAGGAGAAGTTTGTAAGGAACAGAAAACTTTATCTGGGATGACATAAGATGCATTGCTAGTCACTAAAAGTATCACTATAATACTGCCTCTATGTACAGGAATATAACAACTATAATACTGCTCCTATGTACAAGAATATAACTACTATAATACTGCCTCTATGTACAGGAATATAACTACTATAATACTGCTCCTATGTACAAGAATATAACTACTATAATACTGCCTCTATGTACAGGAATATAACTACTATACTACTACCCCCTATGTACAAGAATATAACTACTATAATACTGTCCCTATGTACAAGAATAAAACTACTATAATACTGCCTCTATGTACAGGAATATAACTACTATACTACTACCCCCTATGTACAAGAATATAACCACTATAATACTGCCCCTATGTACAAGAATATAACTACTATAATACTGTCCCTATGTACAAGAATAAAACTACTATAATACTGCTCCCTATGTACCAGAATATAACTACTATAATACTGTTCCTATGTACAAGAATATAGCTACTATAATACTGCCCCTATGTACAAGAATATAACTACTATAATACTGCCCCCTATGTACAAGAATATAACTACTATAATACTGCCCCCTATGTACAAGAATATAACTACTATAATACTGCTCCTATGTACAAGAATATAACTACTATAATACTGCCCCCTATGTACAAGAATATAACTACTATAATACTGCCCCCTATGTACAAGAATATAACTACTATAATACTGCCCCTATGTACAAGAATATAACTAGTATAATACTGCCCCTATGTACAAGAATATAACTACTATAATACTGCCCCCTATGTACAAGAATATAGCTACTATAATACTGCCCCTATGTACAAGAATATAACTACTATAATACAGCTCATATGTACAAAAATATAACTACTATAATACTGCCCCCTATGTACAAGAATATAACTACTATATTACTGCCCCTATGTACAAGAATATAGCTACTATAATACTGCTCCTATGTACAAGAATATAACTACTATAATACAGCTCATATGTACAAAAATATAACTACTATAATACTGCCCCTATGTACAAGAATATAACTACTATATTACTGCCCCTATGTACAAGAATATAGCTACTATAATACTGCTCCCTATGTACAGGAATATAACTACTATAATACTGCCCCCTATGTACAAGAATATAACTACTATAATACTGCCCCTATTTACAAGAATATAACTACTATAATACTGCCCCCTATGTACAAGAATATAACTACTATAATACTGCCCCCTATGTACAAGAATATAACTACTATAATACAGCCCCTATGTACAAGAATATAACTACTATAATACTGTCCCTATGTACAAGAATATAACTACTATAATACTGTCCCTATGTACAAGAATATAACTACTATAATACTGCCCCTATGTACAAGAATATAACTACTATAATACTGCCCCCTATGTACAAGAATATCACTACTATAATACTGCCCCTATGTACAAGAATATAACTACTATAATACAGCTCAAATGTACAAAAATATAACTACTATAATACTGCTCATATGTACAAAAATATAACTACTATAATACTGCCCCTATGTACAAGAATATAACTACTATAATACTGCCCCTATGTACAAGAATATAACTACTATATTACTGCCCCTATGTACAAGAATATAGCTACTATAATACTGCCCCCTATGTACAAGAATATAACTACTATAATACTGCTCCCTATGTGCAAGAATATAACTACTATAATACTGCCCCTATGTACAAGAATATAACTACTATTATACTGCTCCTATGTACAAGAATATAACTACTATAATACTGCTCCTATGTACAATAATATAACTACTATAATACTGCCCCCTATGTATAAGAATATATCTACTATTATACTGCTCCTATGTACAGGAATATAACTACTATAATACTGCTCCTATGTACAAGAATATAACTACTATAATACTGCCTCTATGTACAGGAATATAACTACTATACTACTACCCCCTATGTACAAGAATATAACTACTATAATACTGTCCCTATGTACAAGAATATAACTACTATAATACTGTCCCTATGTACAAGAATAAAACTACTATAATACTGCTCCCTATGTACCAGAATATAACTACTATAATACTGCCTCTATGTACAGGAATATAACTACTATACTACTACCCCCTATGTACAAGAATATAACTACTATAATACTGCCTCTATGTACAGGAATATAACTACTATACTACTACCCCCTATGTACAAGAATATAACTACTATAATACTGCCCCTATGTACAAGAATATAACTACTATAATACTGTCCCTATGTACAAGAATAAAACTACTATAATACTGCTCCCTATGTACCAGAATATAACTACTATAATACTGCTCCTATGTACAAGAATATAGCTACTATAATACTGCCCCTATGTACAAGAATATAACTACTATAATACTGCCCCCTATGTACAAGAATATAACTACTATAATACTGCCCCCTATGTACAAGAATATAACTACTATAATACTGCCCCCTATGTACAAGAATATAACTACTATAATACTGCCCCCTATGTACAAGAATATAACTACTATAATACTGCTCCCTATGTACAAGAATATAACTACTATAATACTGCCCCTATGTACAAGAATATAACTAGTATAATACTGCCCCTATGTACAAGAATATAACTACTATAATACTGCCCCCTATGTACAAGAATATAGCTACTATAATACTGCCCCTATGTACAAGAATATAACTACTATAATACAGCTCATATGTACAAAAATATAACTACTATAATACTGCCCCCTATGTACAAGAATATAACTACTATATTACTGCCCCTATGTACAAGAATATAGCTACTATAATACTGCTCCTATGTACAAGAATATAACTACTATAATACAGCTCATATGTACAAAAATATAACTACTATAATACTGCCCCTATGTACAAGAATATAACTACTATATTACTGCCCCTATGTACAAGAATATAGCTACTATAATACTGCTCCCTATGTACAGGAATATAACTACTATAATACTGCTCCTATGTACAAGAATATAACTACTATAATACTGCCCCCTATGTACAAGAATATAACTACTATAATACTGCCCCTATTTACAAGAATATAACTACTATAATACTGCCCCCTATGTACAAGAATATAACTACTATAATACAGCTCATATGTACAAAAATATAACTACTATAATACTGCCCCCATGTACAAGAATATAACTACTATAATACTGCCCCTATGTACAAGAATATAACTACTATAATACTGCCCCTATGTACAAGAATATAACTACTATAATACTGCCCCCTATGTACAAGAATATCACTACTATAATACTGCCCCTATGTACAAGAATATAACTACTATAATACAGCTCAAATGTACAAAAATATAACTACTATAATACTGCTCATATGTACAAAAATATAACTACTATAATACTGCCCCTATGTACAAGAATATAACTACTATAATACTGCCCCTATGTACAAGAATATAACTACTATAATACTGCCCCTATGTACAAGAATATAACTACTATATTACTGCCCCTATGTACAAGAATATAGCTACTATAATACTGCCCCCTATGTACAAGAATATAACTACTATAATACTGCTCCCTATGTGCAAGAATATAACTACTATAATACTGCCCCTATGTACAAGAATATAACTACTATTATACTGCTCCTATGTACAAGAATATAACTACTATAATACTGCTCCTATGTACAATAATATAACTACTATAATACTGCCCCCTATGTATAAGAATATATCTACTATTATACTGCTCCTATGTACAAGAATATAACTACTATAATACTGCTCCTATGTACAAGAATATAACTACTATTATACTGCTACTATGTGCAAGAATATAACTACTATAATACTGCTCCTATGTACAAGAATTTGTTGTTTGTAAGGAACAGAAAACTTTATCTGGGATGACATAAGATGCATTGCTAGTCACTAAAAGTATCACTATAATACTGCCTCTATGCACAGGAATATAACTACTATACTACTACCCCCTATGTACAGGAATATAACTACTATAATACTGTCCCTATGTACAAGAATATAACTACTATAATACTGCTCCCTATGTACCAGAATATAACTACTATAATACTGCCCCCTATGTACAAGAATATAACTACTATAATACTGCCCCTATGTACAAGAATATAACTACTATAATACTGCCCCTATGTACAAGAATATAACTACTATAATACTGCCCCTATGTACAGGAATATAACTACTATAATACTGTCTCTATGTACAGGAATATAACTACTATAATACTGCACCTGTGTACAAGAATATAACTACTATAATACTGCCCCTATGTACAGGAATATAACTACTATAATACTGTCCCTATGTACAAGAATATAACTACTATAATACTGCCCCCTATGTACAAGAATATAACTACTATAATACTGCCCCCTATGTACAAGAATATAACTACTATAATACTGCCCCCATGTACAAGAATATAACTACTATAATACTGCCCCTACGTACAAGAATATAACTACTATAATACTGCCCCTATGTACAAGAATATAACTACTATAATACTGCCCCTATGTACAAGAATATAACTAGTATAATACTGCCCCTATGTACAAGAATATAACTACTATAATACTGCCCCCTATGTACAAGAATATAGCTACTATAATACTGCCCCCTATGTACAAGAATATAGCTACTATAATACTGCCCCTATGTACAAGAATATAACTACTATAATACAGCTCATATGTACAAAAAATATAACTACTATAATACTGCCCCTATGTACAAGAATATAGCTACTATAATACTGCTCCCTATGTACAGGAATATAACTACTATAATACTGCTCCTATGTACAAGAATATAACTACTATAATACTGCTCCTATGTACAAGAATATAACTACTATAATACTGCCCCTATGTACAAGAATATAACTACTATAATACTGCCCCTATTTACAAGAATATAACTACTATAATACTGCCCCCTATGTACAAGAATATAACTACTATAATACTGCTCCTATGTACAAGAATATAACTACTATAATACTGCTCCTATGTACAAGAATATAACTACTATAATACTGCCTCCCTATGTACAAGAATATAACTACTATAATACTGCCTCTATGTACAAGAATATAACTACTATAATACTGCCCCTATGTACAAGAATATAACTACTATAATACTGCCCCTATGTACAGGAATATAACTACTATAATACTGTCCGTATGTACAGGAATATAACTACTATAATACTGCCCCCTATGTACAAGACTATAACTACTATAATACTGCCTCTATGTACAAGAATATAACTACTATAATACTGCCCCTATGTACAAGAATATAACTACTATAATACTGCCCCTATGTACAAGAATATAACTACTATAATACTGCCCCTATGTACAAGAATATAACTACTATAATACTGTCCCCTATGTACAAGAATATAACTACTATAATACTGTCCGTATGTACAGGAATATAACTACTATAATACTGCACCTGTGGAGAAAACTATAGCCAGTATACTGTGGCCGGGATTACGAATACGAGCAGCAGAGAAGGGTAGCATTCCTATGGGTTATTGGTAATTCTGTTCAGTGTTTTTTTATCTTAAAATTTTATCTCCATTTCTGGATTTTGCAGCAGATCTAACACACGAGGATTTGATTTTCATTCTCAGCAACAGAAACGAACACGCTGCAGATATAACGATCACCTCCGCTCTCGTGGACGAGCTTTGTCACAGACACGACCGGCAGTCCACCGTACCAGAGCCCATGGCTTTGTCCCCGCACTCAGGTGTGCACAGGACGGATGTGGCTCGCGGTTGTCAGGCTCATTGTCTGCAGACTATTCTCCCCTGTTTGCCAATACAAGGTCTGTTCCACTTTCACTGTTGCGTGAAGCTGCACTTTAAAGAGGCGCGGTGGAGGATGAGGCAATGTAAGCCAATCCATTCAAGGGGTCACTTACTTTACACACACTGTTATAATCAAGTATAAGTAAGGATTTAGAAGAAAATGACATTGATTGGTTATTGTATTTCACAGCAGGATAGTTTTTCCTCTGGGAATTCTCTTTCCAGCGGGCGGAGTTCAGTTGCGTTGCCCGGAATGACGGTAATTAATGATCATTATGATCCAAGAGCATTTACAAAAATCGCTCCTATTGAGAAGCACCTTAGTAACATTTATGGGAAAGCTGAGTGACGACCAATAAAATGGGGTTCACTAATTTACCTCTGGAAAAATCGGTCCTTTTAAACTGATCAGCTGATTGAGGCGATCACAGCGCACGGGAATTTGCACAGCTCCGCACATTGTGTAGTGGCGGTAAATGCTACTGCAGCTCTCTCCCATATAAATGAATGGAGATACTATGCAGGGCCACAACATAACGTATAGAGCGCTGCACTCCACCCTCCTCCCACAGCGCTGTGATCCCCTCAATCAGATGATCAGTGGTTGTGCCGGGAGTCCGTCATTAATATTCAAGTCTCATTAAACACCTTCTAAGTAAGAAGCAATAAGACTGCGATCACAGCTGACAAGGGTTGTCTCCCAGCTCCAAAAACAACTCTTAAAGGGATAGTCACCTAGTTTTCCCAGACTTCTACAAATCTTATTAACCGAGTCAAATAGGAACAGGACAAGTACAGCTGCTTATCTTGCTATAGTAGGGAATACCCCTGTAAATATCAATAAGAATATAACTTAGGATATGTCATAATGCCAAGTATTGGCATGGCTGTAATTGTCTGGCACAACCCATGACCAGGCCTGTATAACCACCAGATAAGGGGTGGCGACGCTGCTCGAGTGAGGGGCAGCGTAAAATAAATAATTTTAAAAAACAACGTGCAGTGCCCCCTATTTTAATAACCAGCCAAGGAAAAGAAGGCAGCTGTCAGCTGGTCTTATTATGGTGGGAAGAGACCAATATCCATGGCCCTTCCCAACCTCTTAATATCAATCAACAGGTATCTGCTTTACAGTAGCTGGTTACTAAAAATAGGGGGGATTCCATGTCATTTTTTTGAGGGGGACTCCCCATTTTTAATAACCAGCAAAGGTAAAGAAGACAGCTGGGGGCTGATATTAATAGACTGGGAAGGTCCATAGATATTGGCATTCTCCCAGCATACAGCTGTCTGCTTTCCCTTGGCTGGTTTTTAAAAATAGGGGAGACCCCACAAGTACAGTAAAATACACACGCAAGGCACTGCTCTACTCCTTCACTTGGGCCTCCGCCTCCTGATTCAAGATTATTATTTTGAATTCTGTTATTTTAAGCAATTTCCCCATCCACATTTGCTTGCAGGGCAATTGTCCTGCTCATACCCTCATTTTGCTTCCTTTTTTCAGCCTCCTAGCCCTTACTACGACTATTTTACAGCACCAATGTTCGGGTCCCCATTGACTTATATGGGTTCGGGTCCGAGGTAAGTTCTGGTACGCGAACCAAACTTCGGACTAAAGTTAGGCATAACCCGAACTTCCCCAGGTCCGCATTACCTACTTGTAGGAATATCTAGTTATAGGAGTGTGTCACTACTTTTGAAAAGTTGACAGGTAATCAAATAAAGAAGTCATACTAAAATAGTGGAACTTTGCTGTTCACCCCCCCTGTTTTGTCTAGCTTCTTCTGTTTTTCTGTGCCAACCACCCCCTGCTTTGGCTAGCTTTTTCTGCTCTTCTGTGCTGTCCATCCCCTGCTTCAGCTAGCTTCCAGTGCTCTACTTTTCAGTCCACTCCCTGCTTCGATTAGCTTATTCTCCTCTTCAGTGCTGTCTACCACCTGCTTAAGCTAGTTTCTTCTCCTCTTCTGTGCGGTCCACCCCCTACTTCGTCTAGATTCTCCTACTCTTCTGTGCGGTCCACCCTCTGCTTTGGCTAGTTTCTTCTGCTCTGCTGTGCTGTCCACCCCCTGCTTTGGCTACCTTCTTCTGGTCTTCTATGTAATTCAATCAATTCTTTAGCTGGATTCTTCTGCTCTTCTGTGCGGTCCACCCTCTGCTTTGGCTCGCTTCTTCTGCTCTTTTGTGCTGTCCACCCCTGCTTTGGCTCGCTTCTTCTGCTCTTCTGTGCCATCCACCCCATGCTTTGGCTAGTTTCTTCTGCTCTCCTGTGCTGTCCACCCCATGCTTTGGCTCACTTCTTCTGCTCTTTTGTGCTGTCCACCCCTGCTTTGGCTCACTTCTTCTGCTCTTTTGTGCGGTCCACCCCATGCTTTGGCTAGTTTCTTCTGCTCTTCTGTGCCATCCACCCCATGCTTTGGCTAGTTTCTTCTGCTCTGCTGTGCTGTCCACCCCCTGCTTTGGCTACCTTCTTCTGGTCTTCTATGTCGTTCAATCAATTCTTTAGCTGGCTTCTTCTGCTCTTCTGTGCTGTTCACCCCTGCTTCAGGTATTTTATTAATTTTATTCACTTATTTAGCGCCATTAATTCCACAGCGCTTTACGGACATTATGGGCACTGTCCCCATTGGGGCTCACAATCTAAATTCCCTATCATTATGTCTTTGGAGTGTGGGAGGAAACTGAAGAACTCGGAGGAAACCCACGCAAACATGGGGAGAACATACAAACTCCTTGCAGATGTTGTCCTTGGTGGGATTTTAACCCAGGATCCCGCTGCTGCAAGGATACAGTTCTAACCACTGAGCCACCGTGCTGCCACAAGTAGCTTCTTCTGCGCTGATGACCCCCTGCTTTTGCTTGCTCCCTCTGCTCTTTAACGCATCAGGTTGCCATGGCAAACTAGCGCCCCCGTGACATGCTCCCAGACCATTTAGGAAGGCTCTTTATTCAAGTAGTTGGTGTTCACATCGCTACCATGGACCGCTTCATAAATATGACTGTATATTATGTGACAAACACAGCTACTGTATATCCCTTGCTATCTCTGCTACAAAGCTGCACAAGTTCTGTCTGGACTCTGTGGCAAACCAAGCTCAGCGGTATCACTAGGTAACTCTGCCTAACTGCTGAGCCAGTACTACCTTGGACTCTGTGACAAATTCAGCTCTGCTGTTTTGGTAAGTTAACTCTGCTATAAAGTTGGACAAGCTTTACCTTAAGACCTCCACTGTAACTTAGCTCTGCTTTTCTGGTGCTTCATTATTGAGTCGTTTCTTGTACATCAGTTGTTGTTACTTCTACTCTGCTTCATCAGTTCATGTGGTTCCAGCTCTGCTCATCCAGTTGCCATCCAGACTTTTCAGCCTCCGCTGTTCCAGCTGGACCGACCTGCTGCACCAACGTCATCTGTCCGTGCTACATTAAAACTTCTCATCAGGGCTAAGGGCTTCGAGTATCCACCTTACTAGGTGAGACATAACAAACCCTTTTAAGTCTGGAGGAAATACTCGGATACATTTTGTGAAGTTTAAACTAAAAAATGGTTGGATAGAAAAAAAACAACTTATTTACTGGGAATTTTTTTTGTTTTTGGGTGAAAGTTCCTTATTTGAGCCCCCAGGGCGTCCCGCACACAAGCTGTTATACATGTAACCTCACCGTCTTACGACTTCCTTTAGATACGAGCAAAAATCCCGTCTGGAATGTTCAAAAATGAGAGAAGACAAGTTAAGGTGTCACCTGCGCTGCAGAGCTTACGCCGTCACTGCGATCGCTGTCTGCACATAATTGGCGCCGTTGTCGTAATTGTTGAAAAACAAATAGCGGGTGTACGTGAGAGCGGAGGAAATATTAGAAAAAGATTAAGGAGCTGGCATGTTGAGTGGCTTAGGATGTCAATCACTTTTCTGCCAGAGGCACCATGGGTGGTTGAGACAAGGGGTCGGCCATTGTGTCTGCTCCGAACAGGAAGCGCTCGTCAAGGTGAATGAGTGACGCTATGAACTCACACTTAGGTCCTTGTTGCTCCACAATTCCATCCTCCCACTTTAAAGGCTCGGTAATCCAAAAAAAAAAAGTCTACAATTTGTTTTTTATTTTAAAAAAACATCCCTAATTTTCTGTAGACATTAGACCTTATGAAAGCCACCATACCTATATGAGAACACTGTGGGGAAAAACAAGGGTGCCATGACCCTAGGGTGGTATTCCACCTCCTCCCCCCCACCCCCCCGACCTTGTGGAAATGTTAAATTGTTGTTTCATGAGGACAACCCCAAGGCAAAATCAGCCACGCCAGAGGGTGCCGAGAGGCCCAAACATCTACATTTTCGAAGGAGTAGTTTCCAAAAAGAAAACAACCCCATTAAAAAATGGAAACCAAATGAACTGACTTATGCTACGTTTCGGGGCAACGTCCCAAAGGGCGACTTTCCCCCGAAACGTAGCCTAAGTCAGTGCATTTGGAACTGACTGCTTCGGTGTCTGCTACAGGTCCTGGAGTCAGGATCTCATATTGGAGGCATTTGTGCCAAAAGAAAATGTTTACAATTGCCAAACAAGGATTAAGGACATTTCATCTGTACATTGTAATAGATGAAATATGAAATGGTTATTGAAAATTGTACTAAAAGAAATTGCAAACAGTAAAAAGTTTTCTTTATAGCATATTAATGCTGTTACGAGTGCATTTTTTTCCCAATTTGCTACATTTTATGGATAAAAAGAATCCATGTGTGCACTCGTATCATTGACTACAATATATTAGCTTTCAAAAAAAAATTAGGATTTTGAACATTTTGGACTATGGGGTGCATTATACTATATGGAGGACTATGGGAAGTGCATTAATCTGTATGGAGGACTATGGGGAGTACATTATACTATATGGAGGACTATGGGGGTACATTATACTATATGGAGGACTATGGGAAGTGCATTATACTATATAGAGGACTATGGGGGTGCATTACACTATATGGAGAACTACTGGAAGTGCATTATACTGTATGGAGGACTATGGGAAGTGCATTATACTATATGGAGGAGTATGGGGAGTACATTATACTGTATGGAGAACTATGAGGAGTGAATTATACTATATGGAGGACTATGGGGAGTGCATTATACTGTATGGAGGACTATGCGAAGTGCATTACACTGTATGGAGGACTATGGGGACTGCATTATACTATATGGAGGCCTATGAGGAGTGCATTATACTATATAGAGGCCTATGGGGAGTGCATCATACTATATGGATGACTAAATTTTGTGTATTATACTATATGGAGGACTATACGGGTGCATTATATTGTATGGAGGACTATGGGGTGCATTATACTATATGAAGGACTATGAGAAGTGCATTATACTATATGGAGGACTATGAGGAGTGCATTATACTATATGGAGGCCTATTGGGAGTGTATTATACTATATGGAGGACGATGGGGTGCATTATACTATATGGAGGACTATGGGAAGTGCATTATACTGTATGGAGGACTATGGGGTGCATTATACTAGATGGAGAACTATGAGGAGTGAATTATACTATATGGAGGACTATGGGGAGTGCATTATACTGTATGGAGAACTATGAGGAGTGAATTATACTATATGGAGGACTATGGCGAGTGCATTATACTATATGGAGGACTATGGGGAGTGCATTATACTATATGGAGGACTATGGGGAGTGCATTATACTATATGGAGGACTATGGGGAGTGCATTATACTATATGGAGGACTATAAGAAGTGCATTATACTGTATGGAGGACTATGGGGTGCATTATACTATATGGAGAACTATGAGGAGTGAATTATACTATATGGAGGACTATGGGGAATGCCTTATACTATATGGAGGACTATGGGGAATGCATTATACTGTATGGAGGACTATGGGAAGTGCATTATACTGTATGGAGGGCTACGGGTAGCACATTATACTATAGAGAGGCCTATGGGGAGTGCATTTTACTATATGGAGGACTATGGGGGTGCATTATACTGTATGGAGGACTATGGGGGTGCATTATACTGTATGGAGGACTATGGGGGTGCATTATACTAAATGGAGGACTATGTGGAGTATATTATACTGTATGGAGGATTAAGGGAAGTGTATTATACTATATGGAGGACTATGGGAAGTGCACTATACTATATGGAGGACTATGGGGAGTGTATTATACTGTATGGAGGACTATGGGGTGCATTATACTATATGGAGGACTATGGGAAGTGCATTATACTATATGGAGGACTATGAGGAGTGTATTATACTGTATGGAGGACTAAGGGAGGTGCATTATACTGTATGGAGAACTAAGGGAGGTGAATTATACTATATGGATGACTATGGGAAGTGCACTATACTATATGGAGGACTACGGGGAGTGCATTATACTGTTTGGAGGACTATGGGGAGTGCATTATACTGTATGGAGGACTATGAGGAGTGCATTATACTATATAGAGGCCTATGGGAGTGCATTTTACTATATAGATGACTATATGTTGTGCATTGTACTATATGGAGGACTATGGGCTGTGCATTATACTATATGGAGGACTATGAGGAGTGCATTATACCATATACAGGCCTACGGGGAGTGCATTTTACTATATGGATGACTATATGCTGAGCATTGTACTATATGGAGGACTATGGGCTGTGCATTATACTATATGGAGGACTATGGGAAGTGCATTATACTGTATGGAGGACTATGGGAAGTGCATTATACTGTATGGTGGACTATGGGGTGCTTTATACTATATGGAGAACTATGACGAGTGAATTATACTATATGGAGGACTATGGGGAGTGCATTATACTGTATGGAGGACTATGCGAAGTGCATTACACTGTATGGAGGACTATGGGGACTGCATTATACCATTAGAAGGACTATGAGAAGTGCATTATACTATATGGAGGACTATGAGGAGTGCATTATACTATATAGAGGCCTATTGGGAGTGCATTATACTATATGGCGGACTATGGGAAGTGCATTATTCTGTATGGAGGACTATGGGGAGTACATTATACTATATGGAGGACTATGGGGGTGCATTATACTATATGGAGGACTATGGGAAGTGCATTATACTATATGGAGGACAATGGGGGTGCATTACACTATATGGAGAACTACTGGAAGTGCAGTATACTGTATGGAGGACTATGGGAAGTGCATTATACTGTATGGCAGACTATGGGGTGCTTTATACTATATGGAGAACTATGATGAGTGAATTATACTATATGGAGGACTATGGGGAGTACATTATACTGTATGGAGAACTATGAGGAGTGAATTATACTATATGGAGGACTATGGGGAGTGCATTATACTATATGGAGGACTACGCGAAGTGCATTACACTGTATGGAGGACTATGGGGACTGCATTATACTATATGGAGGCCTATGAGGAGTGCATTATACTATATAGAGGCCTATGGGGAGTGCATCATACTATATGGATGACTAAATGTTGTGTATTATACTATATGGAGGACTATACGGGTGCATTATACTATATGGAGGACTATGAGGAGTGCATTATTCCATATAGAGGCCTACGGGGAGTGCATTTTACTATATGGATGACTATATGCCGAGCATTGTACTATATGGAGGACTATGGGCTGTGCATTATACTATATGGAGGACTATGGGAAGTGCATTATACTGTATGGAGGACTATGGGGAGTGCATTATACTATATGGAGGACTATGGGAAGTGCATTATACTATATGGAGGACTATGGGGGTGCATTACACTATATGGATAACTACTGGAAGTGCATTATACTGTATGGAGGACTATGGGAAGTGCATTATACTGTATGGCGGACTATTGGGTGCATTATACTATATGGAGAACTATGAGGAGTGAATTATACTATATGGAGGATTATGGGAAGTGCATTATACTGTATGGAGGACTATTGGGTGCATTATACTATATGGAGAACTATGAGAAGTGAATTATACTATATGGAGGACTATGGGGAGTGCATTATACTGTATGGAGGACTATGAGAAGTGCATTATACTATATGGAGGACTATGAGGAGTGCATTATACTATATAGAGGCCTATTGGGAGTGCATTATACTATATGGCGGACTATGGGAAGTGCATTATACTGTATGGAGGACAATGGGAAATGCATTATACTATATGGAGGACTATGGGGTGCATTATACTATATGGAGAACTATGAGGAGTGAATTATACTATATGGAGGACTACGGGGAGTGCATTATACTATATGGAGGACTACGGGGAGTGCATTATACTATATGGAGGACTATGGGGAGTGCATTATACTATAGGGAGGACTATGGGGAGTGCATTATACTATAGGGAGGACTATGAGGAGTGCATTATACTATATGAAGGACTATGAGAAGTGCATTATACTGTATGGAGGACTATTGGGAGTGCCTTATACTATATGGAGGACTATTGGGAGTGCATTATACTGTATAGAGGACTATGGGAAGTGCATTATACTGTATGGAGGGCTATGGGTAGCGCACTGTACTATATGGAGGACTATGGGGGTGCATTATACTGTATGGAGGACTATGGGGGTGCATTATACTACATGGAGGACTATGGGAAGTGCATTATACTACATGGAGGACTATGGGAAGTGCATTATACTATATGGAGGACTATGGGGAGTGCATTGTACTATATGGAGGACTATGGGGGTGCATTATACTGTATGGAGGACTATGGGGGTGCATTATACTACATGGAGGACTATGGGAAGTGCATTATACTACATGGAGGACTATGGGAAGTGCATTATACTATATGGAGGACTATGGGGAGTATATTATACTGTATGGAGGATTAAGGGAAGTGTATTATACAGTATGGAGGACTATGGGGTGCATTATACTTTATGGAGGACTATGGGAAGTGCACTATACTATATGGAGGACTATGGGGAGTGTATTATACTGTATGGAGGACTATGGGGTGCATTATACTATATGGAGGACTATGGGAAGTGCATTATACTATATGCAGGACTATGAGGAGTGTATTATACTGTATGGAGGACTAAGGGAGGTGCATTATACTGTATGGAGAACTAAGGGAGGTGCATTATACGGTATGGAGGACTATGAGGAGTGCATTATACTATATAGAGGACTATGACGAGTGCATTATACTATATAGAGGCCTATGAGGAGTGCATTTTACTATATGGAGGACTGTATGTTGTGCATTGTACTATATGGAGGACTATGGGCTGTGCATTATACTATATGGAGGACTATGAGGAGTGCATTATACTATATAGAGGCCTACGGGGAGTGCATTTTACTATATGGATGACTACATGCTGTGCATTGTACTATATGGAGGACTACGGGCTATGTATTGTACTATATGGAGGACTACGGGCTATGCATTATACTATATGGAGGACTATGGGGAGTGCAGACTATGGGAAGTGCATTATACTGTATGGAGGACTATGGGGAATGCAATATACTATATACAGGACTATGAGGAGTGCATTATACTATATAGAGGCCTATGGGGAGTGCATTATACAATATGGATGACTATATGCTGTGCATTGTACTATATGGAGGACTACGGGGAGTGCATTATACTATATGGAGGACTATTGGGAGTGCATTATACTATATGGAGGACTATGGGGAGTGCATTATACTATATGGAGGACTATGGGGAGTGCATTATACTATATAGAGGCTTATTGGGAGTGCATTCTACTATATGGGTGACTATGGGGAGTGCATTATACTGTATGGAGGACTATGGGGAGTGCATTATACTGTATAGAGGCTTATGGGGAGTGCATTATACTATATGGAGGACTATGAGCTGTGCAGTATATTATATGGAGGACTATGGAATGCATTATACTATATGGAGGATTATGGGGAGTGCATTATACTTCTATGGGGCCCCATGACTTCTATGTACGCCCCTGGTGAGTATAACGGTTTATTTTTTTATACATTAAAAAACAGCACTAGAATGGGGGACATATATACCAGGATGGGGCTGATGAGAAAGGACATATACCAGGATGGGGCTGAGGAAAAGGGACAAATACCAGGATGGGGCTGATGACACGGGACATATTCCAGGATGGGGCTGAGGAGAAGGGACATATACCAGGATGGGGCTGAGGAGAAGGGACATATACCAGGATGGGGCTGAGGAGAAGGGACATATACCAGGATGGGGCTGATGAGAAGGGACATATACCAGGATGGGGCTGAGGAGAAGGGACATATACCAGGATGGGGCTGAGGAGAAGGGACATATACCAGGATGGGGCTGATGAGAAGGGACATATACCAGGATGGGGCTGAGGAGAAGGGACATATACCAGGATGGGGCTGAGGATAGTGGGACATATACCAGGATGGGGCTGAGGATAGTTGGAAATGAGAACTGAACAACTAAAATTTTCTGATTTGTGTCTTTCTCCAAAAATTTGCTAAAAAATAAATAACAAAACAATTTCACATAAAATGGTCTTTTTTTTTTGGTGGGGGGGGGGGGGGGGGGGGCGACAAGCAGTGTGATCACCGTTACAGCAGATTTAGGAATCTGCCCTTTAAAGTATTCAAGGGAAATGCTCCTAAAACTTGGAGAACGGGGGAAGTATCAGGACCAGTGATGAAATATTTCACATTCCACTCTGATTATCAGCATTAATGAGGGGTATGAGGCCTGCGGGCACAGCTACTCCTCTTTACAAGCGTATGTGAAGTGCAGCCGTCTCCGCCGAGCAGCGAGACCTCTACAAAGCTGATCGGTGAAACAAGTCTGACTTGTTATTTCAGATCAGATCGGCTCTCCAGATGCTGCACGACTACAGCTCCCAGGTTGCCCTGACATCCTGCAGTTGGAACATCCAATTGTTACATGGAGACTGTCAGCAAGCAGGGTATCGGATTTTATAAGGCCAGTGTTTGTCAGTGCATGTGGTGAGCTGTATCTGTGCAAGAGGATGGAGCATCACCCCTATAACGTATGAATGGTTCCAGTACTCGATTTTTCTACTTTCACATTACTGTGAAGATTTCTCTTGTTGCTACACAGAACCCATCAACAAGTAGGTGACATTGGATGCGGAATCTTCTATCATTGTTGGAGCTTTCTCTCTCCAGAAGTTACACAACTACAAGTGCCAGGGTGTCATGACAGCCTGCAGACTGTGTGTACAAAAAAAGAAACTGTCAGCAAGCAGGGTAGCAATGATAACAGATTTTAATAAATCAATGGTTTTCATTGCTTGCAAGTAGTTTTATTTGCAAAAAGTTGGAGTTACCCCTGTAAAGTATAAAGGGATGATACCCATTTTTTTTTATGAAAAATTACATAGAAACCATCAACAAGTAGGGAACACTTCATGTTGAATCCCCACTCCTCATTGCTGCAGACTACCCCTCTACAGATGTTGCAAAACTACAGTTCCCAGGATGCCTTTACACTCTGCAGACTGTGTGCAAAATATTCTACAGTTATATGGAAGCAGTCAACAAGCAGGGTAGCAATGATGATAGATTTGATTAAAGTCTGTGGTTTTCAGTAATTGCAAAGAGTTGTACTTGTACAAGTTTGGAGAATCACCCGTGTAAAGAATGACTGGTTATAGTATACTCTAGTTGCTACAAGGAAACCATCAGTAAGTAGGCATAATTCCTAGATTTAGGAGCCCTAGTTATTTAATACATAATAAACATCTACCACAAGAATATTTTTCGGACATGCTAAGAAAACTTTGACAAAATTTCCCAGAAAATGCAGTGAATGGGATGGGACCCGAGAAGGACCCGTTCACCTTTATGTGGGACTTTAGGTTTTCGTGAAGTCGAAATCCGACCTGCACCGCCTCCTCCTTCATATTAGTGATGATGCAGAGACGGTCAGAGATGCGATCTGCAGAGAACAAAAGAAAAGTAAAAAGTCAGCACACGTAGAAAAAATCCAAACATATAAAGGAATAGGGTGTACTAATATATGAAGCCCCCCTGGGAATAATCAGCAGTGAAAGTCACGGAGACTGGAACAAATCCTCCGACCAGAACGGCAGCAGATCTCCTGCCCGGTCTGAAAGACTCGTGAATAAAGGGGTCTACTCAAATAACACTACTCCATGTGACTTGTGAGGGCGCAGCACACATACAGGGGCTATGGAGAGCAGCTTTATTTAGGGGGCTTGGATTAGTTTGGGGGGTCTGTTCTGAGGCCTGTATTTATATGGGGTACTGGTATGGGGTTTAGTATTTGTATTAGATTAGGGGGGGTCTGGTCTGGGGTCTGTATTAATTTTGAGAGTCTGGTCTTTGGGATCTGTATTAGGTTATGGGGTCTGCTCTGGCATCTGTATTAGTTTGGAGCATCAAGTCTGGGTCCATTTAGCTAAGGGGGTCTGTATTAGTTTAGAGAGTCTGGTTTGGGGTCTGTTTTGTCTATTGGGTCTGGTCTAGGGTCAGTATTAGTTTATGGAGTTTAGTCTGGGGTCTATACTAAATTAGAGAGTCCAATCTGGGATCTGTTAGTTTACGGTGTCAGGTCTGGGGTCTGCACTAGTTTAGGGGGTCTGGTCTAGGGTCTGTATTAGTTTAGAGAGTCTGGTCTGGGGCCTGTATTTATTTAGGGATCTGGTCTGGGGCCTGTATTTATTTAGGGGGTCTGGTCTGGGGCCTGTATTTATTTAGGGGGTCTGGTCTGGGGTCTGTATTTATTTAGGGGGTCTGGTCTGGGGTCTGTATTTATTTAGGGGGTCTGGTCTGGGGTCTGTATTTATTTAGGGGGTCTAGTCTGGGGTCTGTATTTATTTAGGGGTCTGTATTTCTCTATTGGATATGGTCTAGGGTCTCCATTTGTTTAGGGTGTCCGGTTTGGAGTCTGTATTAGTTTACGGGGTCTGGTTTGCAGTCTATATTAATTAATGGGACTAGTCTGGGGTCTTTATTAATTGAGGGGTCTGGTCTGGGGTCTATATTACTTAATGGATCTGGTCTGGGGTGGTTATTAATGTACAAAACCTACAAAAGACAAAAGACAAAAATATATCTCATACCCTACCATCATTATATATAAATGTAAAGCAAAGTTGCATAATAAATATAGGGTACTTAGTGAACTATTTTTGATCAAAAAAAGTATACAAGCCGTCCCACCAGCGACAAGGTGACCCTAAATTGGGACGGTACCTATACTGCCTATATTAAAAACCTTACTGTATATCAAAGTTGAAGCAATGCATATAAAAGGGTAGACAAATAGGACCGGGTCCCAACTCCAGACCACCCAGGCCCGTGGTAAGCTACATATATACCAGTCAGCTCAACAAAGGGGATGCCACACCCTTAAATTGCACAGAATGCAAACAAGACAAAAAAAAAGGCAATGTGAACTGAGGTCTAAGATGGTAGACATGCAAGAAATAGGAGCATGGGTTATTAATGTGTCTGGTCTGGGATCTGTATTAATTGAGGGGTCTGGTCAGGGGGGTGTATTAGTTTAGGGGGGTTCTGGTCTGGGGTCTACATTAATTAATGGGTCAGGTCTGGGTTCTGTATTAATTAAGGGGTCTGGTCTGGGGTTTGCACTAGTTTAGGGGGTCTGGTCTAGGGACTGCATTAGTTTAGAGAATCTGATCTGGGGTCTATATTAAATAATGGGTCTGATCTGGGGTCTGTATTTATTTAGGGGCCTGTATTTCTCTAATGGGTCTGGTCTAGGGTCTGCATTAGTTTAGGGTGCCAGGTCTGGGGTCTGTATTAGTTTAAGGGGTCTGGTCTGCAGTCTATATTACTTAATTGATCTGGTCTGGAGTCTGTATTAGTTTAGGAAGTCTGGTCTGGGGTCTGTATTAATGTGTCTGGTCAGGGATCTGTATTAATTGAGGGGTCTGATCTGGGGTCTGTATTAATTGAGGGGTCTGGTCTGGGGTCTGTATTAATTGAGGGGTCTGGTCTGGGGTATATATTAACGGAGGTGTCTGGTCTGCGGTCTATTAGTTTATGGAGTCTGGTCTGGGGTCTGTATTAATTGAGGGGTCTGGTCTGGGGTCTGTATTAATTGAGGGGTCTGGTCTGGGGTCTGTATTAATTGAGGGGTCCGGTCTGGGGTATTAATTGAGGGGTCTGGTCTGGGGTGTGTATTAATTGAGGGGTCTGGTCTGGGGTCTGTACTAGTATAGGGGTTCATGTCTGGTGTCTACATTAATTAATGGGTTTGGTCTGGGGTCTGTATTAGTTGAGGCTGCTGGTCTGGGGTCTGTATTAGTCGAAGCCCCTGGTCTTGGGTCTGTATTAGTCGAGGCCCCTGGTCTGGGGTCTGTATTAGTCGAGGCCCCTGGTCTGGGGTCTGTATTAGTCGAGGCCCCTGGTCTGGGGTCTGTATTAGTCGAGGCCGCTGGTCTGGGGTCTGTATTAGTCGAGGCCGCTGGTCTGGGGTCTGTATTTGTCTACTGGGTCTGGTCTGGGGTCTGTATTAGTCGAGGCTGCTGGTCTGGGGTCTGTATTAGTCGAGGCCGCTGGTCTGGGGTCCGTATTAGTCGAGGCCGCTGGTCTGGGGTCCGTATTAGTCGAGGCCGCTGGTCTGGGGTCCGTATTAGTCGAGGCCGCTGGTCTGGGGTCCGTATTAGTCGAGGCCGCTGGTCTGGGGTCTGTATTAGGCAAGGCCGCTGGTCTGGGGTCTGTATTAGGCAAGGCCGCTGGTCTGGGGTCTGTATTTGTCTACTGGGTCTGGTCTGGTGTCTGTATTAGTCGAGGCCGCTGGTCTGGGGTCTGTATTAGTCGAGGCCGCTGGTCTGGGGTCCGTATTAGTCGAGGCCGCTGGTCTGGGGTCCGTATTAGTCGAGGCCGCTGGTCTGGGGTCCGTATTAGTCGAGGCCGCTGGTCTGGGGTCTGTATTAGTCGAGGCCGCTGGTCTGGGGTCTGTATTAGGCGAGGCCGCTGGTCTGGGGTCTGTATTTGTCTACTGGGTCTGGTCTGGTGTCTGTATTAGTCGAGGCCGCTGGTCTGGGGTCTGTATTAGTCGAGGCCGCTGGTCTGGGGTCCGTATTAGTCGAGGCCGCTGGTCTGGGGTCCGTATTAGTCGAGGCCGCTGGTCTGGGGTCCGTATTAGTCGAGGCCGCTGGTCTGGGGTCCGTATTTGTCTACTGGGTCTGGTCTGGTGTCTGTATTAGTCGAGGCCGCTGGTCTGGGGTCTGTATTAGTCGAGGCCGCTGGTCTGGGGTCTGTATTAGTCGAGGCCGCTGGTCTGGGGTCTGGTCTGATGAAAGGAATCAGGGTCGGTATTACATCAGGACTCGGCGTTTGTAGAAATCCATAGAAGAATTGTGCGGATTCTATTTTTTTTTTCAGTAACTCGATGGCTTTATTCTTAGATTTGATGGGGAAATGTCCCGTCTTTCCACACTTTTCTTAGGACTACTCTTCTCACCATTGTTGCTGCGTCCTATCACTTACACACATGAAGTGGGAGAAGAGTGAAGCTGTCAGGTACATTCAGCATTGAAGGATCTGTCCAGGAGAACCGCAGCCTACAATCCTGAGCGTATTCTGAATTTTCCCCGCCGAGACAAACCCCACTGATATCAGCAAACAAATATTACTCCTGTATCGCAGGGACTTGTTGAGCCCACCCAATGCCTGACATGCCCGGGCGTACAGCGGGCGAAGGTCCCGGCAATGCCTGCAGTAATATATTTATAAAGCATCAGGCACATTCCCCGTAACTTCCTCGATTAATCCCTGCAAACAATTCCGTGCTGAGCCCAGAGTCAACGTGGCCTCCTGTGACTCATGTCATTGCCTCTCGGCAGGAGAAAAGGCTGTATTTGTCTACTGGGTCTGGTCTGGTGTCTGTATTAGTCGAGGCCGCTGGTCTGGGGTCTGTATTAGTCGAAGCCCCTGGTCTTGGGTCTGTATTAGTCGAGGCCCCTGGTCTGGGGTCTGTATTAGTCGAGGCCCCTGGTCTGGGGTCTGTATTAGTCGAGGCCCCTGGTCTGGGGTCTGTATTAGTCGAGGCCGCTGGTCTGGGGTCTGTATTAGTCGAGGCCGCTGGTCTGGGGTCTGTATTTGTCTACTGGGTCTGGTCTGGGGTCTGTATTAGTCGAGGCTGCTGGTCTGGGGTCTGTATTAGTCGAGGCCGCTGGTCTGGGGTCCGTATTAGTCGAGGCCGCTGGTCTGGGGTCCGTATTAGTCGAGGCCGCTGGTCTGGGGTCCGTATTAGTCGAGGCCGCTGGTCTGGGGTCCGTATTAGTCGAGGCCGCTGGTCTGGGGTCTGTATTAGGCAAGGCCGCTGGTCTGGGGTCTGTATTAGGCAAGGCCGCTGGTCTGGGGTCTGTATTTGTCTACTGGGTCTGGTCTGGTGTCTGTATTAGTCGAGGCCGCTGGTCTGGGGTCTGTATTAGTCGAGGCCGCTGGTCTGGGGTCCGTATTAGTCGAGGCCGCTGGTCTGGGGTCCGTATTAGTCGAGGCCGCTGGTCTGGGGTCCGTATTAGTCGAGGCCGCTGGTCTGGGGTCTGTATTAGTCGAGGCCGCTGGTCTGGGGTCTGTATTAGGCGAGGCCGCTGGTCTGGGGTCTGTATTTGTCTACTGGGTCTGGTCTGGTGTCTGTATTAGTCGAGGCCGCTGGTCTGGGGTCTGTATTAGTCGAGGCCGCTGGTCTGGGGTCCGTATTAGTCGAGGCCGCTGGTCTGGGGTCCGTATTAGTCGAGGCCGCTGGTCTGGGGTCCGTATTAGTCGAGGCCGCTGGTCTGGGGTCCGTATTTGTCTACTGGGTCTGGTCTGGTGTCTGTATTAGTCGAGGCCGCTGGTCTGGGGTCTGTATTAGTCGAGGCCGCTGGTCTGGGGTCTGTATTAGTCGAGGCCGCTGGTCTGGGGTCTGGTCTGATGAAAGGAATCAGGGTCGGTATTACATCAGGACTCGGCGTTTGTAGAAATCCATAGAAGAATTGTGCGGATTCTATTTTTTTTTTCAGTAACTCGATGGCTTTATTCTTAGATTTGATGGGGAAATGTCCCGTCTTTCCACACTTTTCTTAGGACTACTCTTCTCACCATTGTTGCTGCGTCCTATCACTTACACACATGAAGTGGGAGAAGAGTGAAGCTGTCAGGTACATTCAGCATTGAAGGATCTGTCCAGGAGAACCGCAGCCTACAATCCTGAGCGTATTCTGAATTTTCCCCGCCGAGACAAACCCCACTGATATCAGCAAACAAATATTACTCCTGTATCGCAGGGACTTGTTGAGCCCACCCAATGCCTGACATGCCCGGGCGTACAGCGGGCGAAGGTCCCGGCAATGCCTGCAGTAATATATTTATAAAGCATCAGGCACATTCCCCGTAACTTCCTCGATTAATCCCTGCAAACAATTCCGTGCTGAGCCCAGAGTCAACGTGGCCTCCTGTGACTCATGTCATTGCCTCTCGGCAGGAGAAAAGGCAACATTGCAAACAAAGCCCAGCGCTTCCTCTTCTGTCCACACTTGCGGTGGTAGCGGCAGCGCCGTTCAGGACAAGTCACCGTCTGTGAACACAAACTATCTACATCCGCTTGGTGACCTCAAATGTGACTAAAAGAATAAAACCTGCAGAAATAAAGTCTGTAAGGACTAGAAGGCGGCTCTTCTATCATGGAAGTTAATGAAAATGCTCCATATCATCACCATGCAAGCTGCCTCTTCAGAGAGGAAGAGGACAAGAACTCTATAGCGCCACCTGTTGGAAGCAGCAATCCTACAAGTCACTATCGACCCTTTAAAGAGCCTCGCAATATGACTTAGAATAAAAGCCAAATCAGAATCTCAGTTTGCAGACACGGTGTTTCAGGCTATTGCTTCTCATCAGTGCAAAGTATGAGAACCGAGTTGGCTAGGTGAGAGGCTCTGGATTGAGGTCTAAGGGGTAACGTTTCTCCTTGTGGAGAGTGACATACCGGCCCTGGCATGCCAATCTAGGGAGGCTTATTCAGCGTGCCATGCTCCTCTGGGAAATTAAATATGCAAATTGCCTCTTCAGAGAGAGAGAGAAATAGAACTCTATAACGCCACCCATCACCTAGCCGAATCACTGATGAGGGGCAATACCCAGAAACACTGTGTCTGAAAATTGAGATTCTGATTTGGCTTTTATCCCAAGTCATATTGCACGACTCGTTAAAGGGTCGATAGTGACTTGTAGGATTGCTGCTTCCAACAGGTGGCGCTATAGAGTACTACTCCTCTTCCTCTCTGAGGAGGCAATTTCCATATTTAATTTCCCAGAGGAGCATTGCACGGCGAATAAGCCTCCTTACCTTGGCATGCCAGGGCCGGTATGTCAGTCACTCTCCACAAGGAGAAACGTTACCTCTTAGACCATATGATCACCAAAATTGATGTAGGAAAGAAGGAAGCTACATCAATAATGGCCCCCGTACACATTAGATAGAAGTTGGATGAAACTGACGATTTCAACCATATTGTTCGTTTCAACCGATGGCCGACCTACAAAAGTCCACCATCCTTCAAAAGATCGACTCGGACATGTTGGATTTTTTTTCTGGGCGATCACAAATACTGAATGTATCAGCAGTCGAATAAAATCCAACAGGCCCAATGTTGTTTAAGATGTTTTGCTTTTATTCCCGCTGACGAATGACGAATTCGTTGGCCCATTTTTTCTTGTGTGTATGGGGATCTTAACTCTCCCTCTTTGCTGAGATTGCATGCTGTGAGAGGGGAGGAAGAGAAGCTCTAAAGATAACTAAAAGTATCTTAAGGTGCCGATCACACGATTACAAGAGAACAACGCTCGTTAGTCGGGTAAAGTGATTTTTGAGCTTGCCTGAAAATCATCGTCCTCGGCAGCACATCGTCCTTTGGAGACAGGACTCGCGATGCCGATGGCAGTTATAAGGGATCAAACTCTTTGGTAGTTGGTACCGTTCACATAGGCAGGCAATGCAGTCAGGTCCAAAACAGGTGAAGTTTAATATCTCCATAAACTTCCAGAAAAGTCCAAACAAAACAGCCTTTTCTGAGCACAAAAGGTATAACAGAAACAAAACACAAAATAAACAGTCCATTTATAGCACACGCTCACCCATTTAGATGTCAGTCCATCACTCTCAGCCTCTGGAAGACTGAGCCACATAAACAAGGTCTTTCACCTTCCACACACAGACCCTTATGGAGCAGTTCAGCGGCCCTTTTACACCAGCTGCACCTCCTGGATTTGATGATGGGAACAACCTGTCCCGCACAGGTCTTCCAGCCATTCCTAAAACCTGGACCCAAAATCCAGGCCCATTAAAAACCCTGTCAGCACTATTAGTGCTGGAGGTTGTTCTCCAGCTAGGCACCTCAGTGACACAAACTCCTTCCAGGACTCGTCCGGCTGCAACCGTACATAGTCTATGCGCACTGAACAATTATAATAGATCGTATAGGGAGCATAGGTAATCACAGTCCGGCGGTATACACACAGTAAGTCGGCCCTCCTGACCAGAGCATGACAGCTGCATAGAAATACATGAAGCTGTCAAGCTCAGGTCACGAGAGCCGCCGGCCAGTCCAAGCATTGTGATGCGATCGTTGTCCATGTTATATGGCCATCTACCAAGACTTACCTTACGCATTTTCCCTCTACATTTTCTTTTTATCCGACGTTTGTGTATTGATTTAACACTCAAAATATTTGAAGCAGGAAAAGAAAAAAAAAAGAGAATTTGCATTTTTCCCTTAATAGAATAGTATCTCACTATCTACACCTGCAAAATCCAATGGGGCAAAATAATGGAATTCATAAATTGTGCATTTTACAGATCATTACACAACGCAATGTATCACTAATTCCAATAACGATTATTACACAGGAAAGGTGTGTGTCCGCATAATACTTTATTTCCAGCAAGGAGACTTGCTCGAATCCTACACTCTTGGGTGAATAGATACAGATAATCCCATCAGGATGTTCTCTCTATATAAACCTTGTAATTTCTACAGAAAATCCCATGGACAGGAAATAATTTTACTGATTCACAACAGAAATGATGTGATGACACAAGAATGACAAAGCCGCAGATACATCTCTAGTCTTAAATGTTGGATCCTTAATTCTTGCTTCTTTTTTGGGGATTTAGATATAAAAGCCATAGCCAAGATCTTTCTATCCAAGTCTTCTGATTTAAGTTAACAAGTTTAAATCTTCCTTTCAGAGTCTTCTCATTTACATTACTTAGATACAAGCCTTTCAGTCATTTACCTTACCAAGTCTAGATCTTTCTATCAGTTTTCAGATTTACATTTCTTACTCAAAAGCCTTTTATCGCAGTCCTCGGATTTACATTCCCATGTCAAGATCCTTCTAAAGTCTTCTGATTTCCGTTATCAAGTCAAGATCCTTCTAAATCATATGATTCATGGTAGTCCGTGTAAAACCTTCTCTCAATCTTCGAGTCAAGATCCTTCTATCCAAGTGGGATTAAGGTTCCCGAGTTGCAATCCTTTTATCTAAGTTTTCTGAGTTATCTAAACCAAGTGGAGATCTTTCCATTCAAGTCTTCTGAATTATGTTTCTGTGCCAAGGTCTGATTTACATTCCCAAGAGAGATCCAAATCATACCAAACTTGAGATCTTGCTAACTAAGTCTTGTGATTTTAATTTACGAGTTGAGATCCTTCTAGCCGAGTCTTCCATTTTTGTTACAGAGTTCAGATCCTTCTGTCCATGTCCTCTGAATTATGTTCCAAAGTAGAAATCCTTCTATCGATGCTGGATTTATGTTCCAAGTTGAGATGCTTTCTTCGGAATTTTCTGATTTATGTTCCTAAGTTTAGATCTTTCTATCCAAGCCTTACAATTCATGATATAGAGGCTAGATTTTTCCAACAGAGTTTTCTGAATTACGTGACTGAGTTGAGAGCCTTCTGTTCGAGTCTTCTGAATTACATTTTCAAGTCAGGATCCTTCTATTTTAGTCTTCTCATTTATGTTTCAGAGTTGAAATCCTTCTAATCAGAGTATTCTCATGTACATTCCTAAGTCAAGATGTTGCTATCAAAGTTTTCAGAGTTGCATTTCGGAGTTTAGATCTTTCTATCCAAGACCTCAGATTTACGTTACCAATTGAAGGTCCTTCTATCCGAGTTTTCGGAATTGTTTTACCAAGTCAAGGTTCTTCTATCCAAGTCTTTCGAATTGTATTACCAAATCAAGGTCCTTCTATCTGAGATCTCGGAATTGTTTTACCAAGTCAAGGTTCTTCTATCCAAGTCTTTCGAATTGTATTACCAAATCAAGGTCCTTCTATCTGAGTTCTCGGAATTGTATTACTAAGTCAAGGTCCTTCCATCGGAGTTTTTGGAATTGTATTACCAAATCAATGTCCCTCAATCCAAGTTTTCGGAATTGTATTATCAAGTCAAGGTCCTTTTATCCGAGTTTTCGGAACTAAATTACTAAGTCAAGGTTCTTCTATCCCAGTATACTTATTTACTTTACTGAGCAAGGAAAAAATTAAACTATAGGATTTCAGGTTCCTATAAAATGAACATTGGGAGGTATAGACCTGTATATCATCATCATGACAACATGACAAGCGTGCATGTGTTTCCATTAGGCAGAGGATAATAAGTCGTTGTCAGACTCCTCTTAAAATTTTTAACAAAGGTCAATTGTGTTAAATAAATGGAATGTAGACCAAAACAATGGCCGACCTTCGTCTAGTGGTATGATGAGCATAAAGTTTCCATTTCACAAGGGAGAGATCAAGTGAAACTATGTAAGGTGGCACGTTCATCTGGTATACTTCTGCTGGGTCTCTAGTGAGTTAGATACCTAAATATGAGAAGGAAGCTATATAAAATAATCTTTGACCAATACTCACCCTTCACCACTCCAGCATCATTGCCTGTTGTCCATGTCTCTACGCAAACGACATCGGATGAAAAATTTTTCATGGAACTCATCTAGTGCCAACTAGTGTTGAGCGAGCACTAAAATGCTCGGGTGCTCGAAGCTCGGGCCGAGCTCACTGTGATACTCGGGTGCTCGACCCGAGCAACGAGCCCAATGTTAGTGTATGGGAGACCCGAACATTTTTGCGGCGGCTCCCCCGGCAGTCTGTAGAAATCCTAAACAGTGCCCAAAACGATAGTGACAGTGCTCAAATGACATGGGGACAGCATGGGGATCGCCCCTGGAAGCATTTCTGACCCCCAGGTCACTGCTGTCAACAACGTGGTCAGAGGTATTAAGCCACTTTTACAGGCTCACAATAAAACGTTCAAAAACGAAAGTGAAAGTGCTTTCCTGTGAAATATGTTAACCCCTTAACGACCATGGGTCTTTCTGTTTTTGTGTTTTCTTTTTTTGCTCCCCTTCTTCCCAGAGCCAGAACTTTTTTAATTTTCGTTCAATATGGCCATGTGAGGGCTTATTTTTTGCGGGACGAGTTGTACTTTTAAACACCATCACTGGTTTTACCATATCGTGTGCTGGAAAATGGGAAAAAAATTCCAAGTGCAGTGAAACTGCAAAAAAATGCAATTGCACAGTTGTTTTTTGGGTCCTTTTTTTACCACGTTCACAGATTGCTAAAACTGACCTGCCATCATTATTTTCCAGGTCGTTACGAGTTCATAGACACCAAACATGTATAGGTTCTTTTTTATTTAAGTGGTGAAAAAAAAATCCAAAGCTTGCTAAAAAAACAAAAAAAAATGACGCCATTTTCCGAGACCCTTAGCTTCTCCATTTTTCGGGATCTGGGGCCAGGTGAGGGCTTATTTTTTGCGTGCCGGGCTGACGTTTTTATTGATACCATTTTGGGGTAGATCCGATGTTTTGATCGCCCGTTATTGCATTTTATTGCAAAGTTGTAGCGACCAAAAAAACTTAATTATGGCGTTTAAAATTTTTTTCTCGTTACGCCGTTTACTGATTGTATTAATTCTTCTTTTATATTGATAGATCGGGCGATTCTGAACGCGGCGATACCAAATATGTGTATGTGTTTTTTTTTTATATATATATATATATATATATATATTTTATTTTGAATGGGGCGAAAGGGGTGTGACTTAAACTTTTATATTTTTTTTTTTTTTTTTTTTAAACTTCTTTTTTTTTACACTTTCTGCTTCCTTCTATAGTCTCCAGAGGAGACTAGAAGCAGCAGTTGTCTGATTGCTTCTACTGCATATAAGCGATGAGCAGATCGCTTGTATGCAGGAGAAATGCTCACTTGCTATGAGCGCTGACCACTAGGTGGCGCTCATAGCAATTGAGACATGACAACCACAAACGTCTGCTGCAGACCCTGAGTTGTCATGCCCACCCATTGGTGACCTGCAATCACGTGAAGGGGTCACTGATGGGCGGGGCTTAGGACTCCCGGAAGCGCGAGTTAAATGCCACTGTCAGAGATTTAACATGTTAACAGCCGTGGGTGGATTGCGATTCCAATAATCAGCTGACATGTGCTCGCTTCAGTGCGGGCTCACCGCCGGAGCCCCCGCTGGACCGGCCTTCCCGACCTGGTGCGTACTATTACTGACCAGGTCGGAAAGGGGTTAAGGAACATCCTTTCCAGGGTAAAGACTTGTGTATAAGGTAAAATAAATAACCAAAAACAAAAATACTCCTCCACACCTTGGGCTATGTTCACAAGTAGCATTTTTTATGCGTTTTTGCACGTTTGTATTGCTTTCAACCGTGACAAATGCATTCACCGGGAAATGTAATTTTAACATTTTACAACCTTATCTGGCCATGTGTTGTGTGACACATGCATACAGTGCTAAAAAGACATGGGAACAGCATGGGGAAGACCCCTGGAAGCATCTCTGACACCCAGGTCACTGCCTAAAAGTGTGCCCATCAGAAGTGATCCTTGCCGCATCAGAAGATGCAGACTTGCAACTATCCCCGTGCAAGTCCTTGTCCCAGGGCAGTGTTCAATTGTACCTCCCCCATAACTTGCAATACAAGCGCAAGTATGCAGCCTGCCACCCACCCACCCCCAGGCTGCAATACCATACTGCTAGCTTGCTTGCACTTGAAATTGGGCCTTTTAGACATGTGGAGGTGGAATCTGGCCACCACGTCATGGCTGCGTCGGTAGCCTGGTATTCATACTCAGTTCCCAGCCGCCCCGCGACCGGGTGCCCACACACAGTCCCCAGCCGCGTGGGGGTGCCCGGGTGTCCATAAACGGTCCCCAGCCGCCCCTATTTGTCCCGGTGCGCCTTATACACAAGCGTGCATACCAAAACATTACCTGTGCCCTCCCCAAGTGAATGTGGCCAGGAATGGTCCATCTCACTGACGCCTTCACACTGGGTTAATATTGTGGAAGCCGGGACACAGTTGGACACTGGGATGCAACACGTCCTCCAGACATAGAGGATTGCGGGTCCTGGGTCAATCAGGCTTCAACACAAAGTTCAGAAGGTAGACAGCAGCAGTGGTCGGCCTCCTACACAACGAGTAAATTATTCATGATCATGAGGCCATCCACCTCCTTAGCTTTCTGTTCCTTGGAATGCAAGCGCATGTATGTAGTAGCAGCTAGGCCTGAGGTGGTCAGCGTTTTGGCGCATATTCTACCTCCTTCGAGGATTGCTGGATGTTTTCCTGCTACTATCCCAGTTCTATGACTCCCGTTAAAACAAAGCTTCAGGTGATGAATGATGGATGAGGTGGTGGCAAAGGAGAAAGAGCAGGAGGAACAGGGACCATTCACATCAATATCAGGCCAGCCAACCACACATGTCTTGTAGGATATGTTTCTGTACCAAAAGGAGAGGTTCAGCTACACAGTTATAAGGCATACAGTGAATGCAATGCCTACCAAAAATTTCAAGGCACTCCAAAGCCCCTTGGAAGTGACATGGAGGTCAGAGGGCCTTAACTAAACCGTTTTTTCCATTTATAGCAACTGGGTCTCCTGTACACTGTTGGCCTAAGCAGGGAATGGAAGGCTTTCCAAAAATTATTAGGCACTGCAATGCCCCTTGAAACAGACGTGGATTACAGCGTATTAAAAACCTTCTACCCATTATTGGGGAGTGGGTCTCCCTTAGTGTTCGCCTATGCATTGAAAAGCAAAAGCTGACAAAAATTAGGAGGAAATGCAATGCCCGTTGGAAGAGTCGTGGAGGTTAGAGGTAATTAAAAACAACAAGTCAATGCCCCTTGGAAGAGCTGTGGAGTTCAGAGTGGTTTAACAAGACAGTTTTAATGCCCCTTAGAAGAGACGTGGAGTTCAGAGTGGTTTAACAAGACAGTTTTAATGCCCCTTGGAAGAGATGTGGAGGTCACAGTAGCTTAACAAGATGGTTTTAATGCCCCTTGGAAGAGACGTGGAGTTCAGAGTGGTTTAACAAGACCGTTTTAATGCCCCTTGGAAGAGTGGTGGAGGTTACAGTGGAATAAAAAGACAATATCAATGCCCCGTGGAAGAGACGTGGAGGTCACAGTAGCTTAACAAGACGGTTTTAATGCCCCTTGGAAGAGTGGTGGAGGTCGCAGTGGAATAAAAAGACAATATCAATGCCCCTTGGAAGAGTGGTGGAGGTTACAGTGGAATAAAAAGACAATATCAACGCCCTGTGGAAGAGACGTGGAGGTCACAGTAGCTTAACAAGACGCTTTTAATGCCCCTTGGAAGAGTGGTGGAGGTCGCAGTGGAATAAAAAGACAATATTAACAACCCTTGGAAGAGACGTGGAGGTCACAGTAGCTTAACAAGACGATTTTAATGTCCCTTACAAGAGCCATGCAGTACAGCATATTAAAAACATTATTCCCATTATTGGGGAGTGGGTCTCCCATAGTCTTTGCCTATGCCTTCCAAGCAAAAGCTGCCAAAAATTAGGATAGAGGAACTTGCAATGCTGGCAACATGGACTACGGTCACTCTGGTGGTATAGTGGTCGTGGAGGCTGAGGATAAGGAGAAGAGCAAAAAACAGCCGAAATGAGGAAGCGTATACCCATGTGTGGGTGTGAAGCGATGCATGGGAATACACCTCCCGAAATAACACAGTGGATTTGACTTTATGTTACTCTGCTGTCATTTGGTGGTGATGAGAAGTCTGGCCCAATCCAGCCCTTGTTCATTTTGATAAGGGTCAGCTTGTCAGCATTGTCAGTTGACAGGCGAGTGCGCTGATCAGTTATAATTCCCCCAGCGGCACTAAAAACACGCTCCGATAACACGCTAGCGGCAGGGCAGGCCAGGACCTCCAATGCATACAGAGTGAGTTCATTCCAAGTGTCCAGCTTGGATACCCAATAATTAAAAGGCACAGAGGAATCACGGAGGACGCTGGTACGATCGGCAAGGTACTCCCTCACCATCTTTTGAAACTTTCCACTCCTTGTGAGAGTACCCCGCGCCTCAGGGCCTGTAAGCTGGGCGGGTGTCAGAAAACTGTCCCAGAACGTTGACAGTGTTCCCCTGCCTCTGCTGGATTGGAGTTGCATCTCTCTCGCCTGTACGCCTTGGTTGGGCAACGAACTGTGACCTCTGCCGCTAGCGTGTTCAGATGGGAATTCTTTTAAGAGTTCTGCAGCAAGGGCCTTCTGGTATTGCCCCATTTTTGTAGACCTCTCCACCTCAGGAATAAGAGAGTGCAAGTTCTCCTTGTAGCGGGGGTCTACAAGTGTCACCAACCAGTAATGACTGTCACCCAACATTTTGACAACTCGAGGGTCACGGTTAAGGCAGCGTAACATAAAGTCAGCCATGCGTGCCAGACTGGTAACTGGCAAGATTTCCGTGTCCTCACCAAGATGACGACTGACCATGCTCTCCTCCTCCTCCTCCTCTTCCTCCTCCCCCCTGCCCTCAGGCCACCCACGCTGAACCGACGGTATGACACTTGTACAGGTACTACCGTCTACAACGCATGATAGCAGCTCCTGTTCTTCCTCCTCCTCCTCTCCCTCATTGTCCCCCAATGCACGTTGGGATGAGATGAGGCTGGGCTGTGTGTAATCGCCCGCTAAGGCTTCTTGATCCATCTCATCATACTCTGGCTGCAATGCCTCCTCTTTAATTCTCTGCAGAGAGCGTTGCAAAAGACAGACAAGTGGGATGCTGACACTAATGATGGCGTCATCGCCACTCACCATCTTGGTGGCCTCCTCAAAGTTTGTCAGGATGGTACATATGTCAGACATCCAGGTCCACTCCTGAGGTCTTATGTGTGGAGTCTGACCTGAATATCGACGGCCTTGTTGATGCTGGTACTCCACAACTGCTCTCTTCTGCTCACAAATCCTTTGCAACATGTGGAGGGTAGAGTTCCAACGTGTGGGACAATCACACACCAGTCGGTGTGCCGGAAGCTGCAAACGCTGCTGCAACACAGCAAGGGTGGCGGAAGCTGTAGCCGACTTGCGAAAATGAGCTGACAGGTGGCGTACTTTCACGAGCAGATCTGGCAACTCGGGGTACGATTTAAGAAACCGCTGAACCACGAGGTTAAGCACATGAGCCAGGCATGGTACGTGTGTGATCTCACCTCGCCTCAGAGCCGCCACCAGGTTACGGCCATTGTCACACACGACCATGCCGGGATGTAGGCTCAGCTGTCTCAGCCACAGATCTGCCTGCTCTTTCACAGCTGTCCACAACTCACAAGCAGTGTGAGGTTTATCACCTAAGCTTATGAGTTTCAGCACAGCCTGTTGCCGCTTGGCGGAGGCAGTACTGCAATGCTTCCAGCTTGTAACTGATGTGGTGATATCTGAGATGGAGGCTGAACATGAGGAGGAGGAGGAGGAGGAGGATGCGCAGGAGCTGTACACTGTGGGGGCAACTCTGACTGACATAGGGCCCGCAATCCTCGGTGTGGGGAGGATGTGTTCCGTCCCAAGGTCCGACTGGGTCCCGGCTTCCACTATGTTTACCCAGTGTGCCGTCAGAGAGATGTACCGTCCCTGGCCACAAGCACTTGTCCACGTGTCCGTTGTCAGGTGGACTCTCCCAGTAACTGCGTTGTTGAGGGCACGGCAGATGCTTTGGGACACATAGTTACATAGTTTATAAGGCCGAAAAAAGACAAGCGTCCATCCAGTTCAGCCTATTTCTTGTGCACTGCTGCTATTCCGCAGCGTTGATCCAGGGGAAGGCAACAAAAAACCATGCGGTATAGGCCAATTTACATCATTGAGGAAAAATTCACTTCCCGACTCCAATCTGGCAGTCAGATTAAATCCCTGGATTAATTAACTATCACTAAGCATAAGATGTAATTTTATTGTTCTTAAGAAAGGCGTCCAGGCCTCTCTTGAACTCATTAAGTGAGTTGGACATCACCACTTCCTCTCCCAGAGAGTTCCAGAGTCTCACGGCTCTGACCGTAAAGAATCCCCTTCTATGCTGGTGCAGGAACCTCCTTTCCTCCAGACGCATAGTGTGCCCCCTCGTCTTTGTCACCATCCTTGGTATAAACAGGTCTTGGGTGAGATCTCTGTACTGCCCCCTCATGTATTTATACATGTTTATGAGGTCTCCCCTAAGCCTTCTCTTTTCCTACGTAAATAGGCCTAATTTTGACAACCTCTCTGGGTATTTTAGTCCCTCCATTCCCTTTATTACCTTAGTCGCCCTCCTTTGTACCCTCTCTAGGTCCAATATGTCTTTCCTGAGCACCGGAGCCCAGAACTGTGCACAATATTCTAAGTGCGGCCTTACCAGCGCTTTATACATAGGAAGAACAATGTTCTCATCATATGCCCCTATTCCTCTTCTGATGCATGCCATGACTCTATTTGCCTTCGCAGCTGCTGCCTGACATTGGGCACTCCAATTTAATTTGCTATTTACCAAGACGCCCAGGTCCTTCTCCATGTAAGATTTCCCCAACGGTTTCCCATTTAATATGTATGAGTGACTGCTGTTTTTCTTTCCCATGTGCATGACCTTACATTTATCAGCATTGAACCCCATTTGCCATTTTTTGGCCCAACTCCCCAATTTATCTAAATCCTCCTGTAGCTGTGCCCTATCCTCATCTGTATTAACTACTTTACAAAGTTTAGTATCATCTGCAAATATTGCTATTTTACTCTGGAACCCTTCCACTAGATCATTAATAAATATATTACATAATATAGGGCCCAAGACAGACCCTTGAGGCACCCCGCTAGTAACCCTGACACCCCCTGAGCTTACTCCATTGATAACCACCCTCTGCTTTCTATCACTCAGCCAGCTATTTACCCACTTGCACACATTATCCCCCAGACCAAGCATTCTCATTTTATATACCAACCTTTTGTGTGGCACGGTATCAAACGCTTTGGAGAAGTCAAGACACGTGCTTGTGTAGTGCGGGGATGGCACACCGGGCAAAATAGTGTCGGCTGGGGACCGAGTACCGAGGGACGGCCACCGCCATAAGATTGCGGAAGGATTCCGTCTCCACCAGCCTAAAAGGCAGCATTTCCAATGCAAGCAGTCGTGAAATGTGCGAATTTAGGACTGTGGCCTGTGGGGCGTTAGCTGCGAATTTCCGCTTTCGTTCAAAGGTCTGGGATATGGACAATTGAACGCTGCGGTGGGACGTGGACGTGGACGTTGATGCCGTTTCTTGAGAAACTGCCATAACAAGTGAAGACTGAGAGGAGGGGGCATCTTTGCATGCAGTATGGACAGGGGATTGCCTTGCACACACAACAGGGGGTTCTATTGCACGCACAACAGTGGAAGAAGCAGTGGTGACACCCGCTGACACTGGTCGTGGACCCTGGGTTTCGCCCCACAAAGTCGGGTGCTTTGCTGCCATGTGCCTGATCATGCTGGTGGTGGTCAGGCTGGTAGTTTTGTCACCCCTGCTGATGCTGGCATGGCAGGTGGTACATACGGCCTTTTTGGGGTTATCAGCAGAGTCTTTAAAAAAATTCCAGACTCTGGAAGACCTACCGCTTGTACTGCCAACGTCCCTCGTGTTGGTGTTACGGGAAACGGTTGCCCGCCTTCTGTGTGCGGCCACCACACTGCTTCTTCCTGCCTGTTGGGGTACTCTGCCTCCCTCCCCCTGTGTGCTGCTGGCCTCACTCTGCATGTCCTCCTTCCACATTGGGTCAGTTACTAGATCATCCACCACCTCCTCCTCTTCCACTTGCGCACCACGATCCTCCTCCTCACTTCCTGGCAATTGTGTCTCGTCATCGTCCACCTCTTGTGACAGATTGCCAACGTCGACTTCCTGTGGCCGTGGCTGTTCAAATATTTGGGCATCACAACATGGGATCTCCTCTTCCACCACTTCAAGCGTATCAGGCGAGGGGCCAAAATATGGAAATGGACCAGTGAACAGCTCTTCAGAGTGTCCAAGTGTGGGATCACTTGCTGTCTGACGACACTCGGCATGGTGGGAGGAAGGAGCATCAGGGTGAGGAGGAGTATGCGGTCGAGACTCACGGCTACTAAGAGTTGACCGTGTGGAAGACAGACCGGAGGTGGTGGTGCCCAGGTAACTGGAAGTATTGTCTGCTATCCAATTAATAACCTGTTCACACTGATCAGTTCTCAATACTGGTGTTGTTCTGTGCTTCCCTAGTAATTCGGTCAAGAAGTGGGAGCGAGAAGATGTGGCTGTTGGTTGTGGCACATTTTCACCTTGGCCACGGCCCATCCTCTGCACGAACCATTACCAGAACGTCCACTTCCACGTCCCTTGCCACACGCCTTGCCCATTGTAAATGAAGTAAAATAGCTTACACTTGCACTATCAATGGAAAAAGGGTAATAAAGAGTAGATTAGAACCGTGGAAGAGGAAAACCACAGTTATTGTTTACTGGGGTATACCACACTTTTTTAAATAGAGATATTTGCGGCTGAACAGTGAGCGACACACTAGAACTGCTTTTTTTTTTTTAGATACAAATGGCCCAAAATGGATAATACAGAGGTTTGAACCGTGGAAGTGCAAAACAACACTTCTGTTTCTCTAGCCTACACCAGACTATTTTCAACAGTTATATTTGTGTCTGAAAAATCAGAGACACGCTTTTTTTTTGGGGGGGGGGGTGGGGGGGACACACCAAAAGGTTAATAAGACGGGTATTTGTACAGTGTGAAGGAGGAAAAAAAAAGGAGGATTTAGATGGAAAAAAAAGGATTTTTCCTGGCCCCCGACACCTGGTGCTAAGTCCAGCAATTTCAGCAACAGGAGCACACAGGACTGTAATGCAGCGTTTGCTGGTATAACCACTGCGTCTCCTATACAGCCTGCCTGCCTGGTATCTGGGATGGATATTAGTCCTGAGAAGGACTGTTTGTTTGATCTGGCAGCCTTTACAGACCCTACACTAACTATTTCGCAGTTTATATCTCTCCCTAAATCAGCAGCGCTGTCCCTACACTGTCTAATCCGGAGCGACTGTGTCCAAGATGGCGGCGCCCGGTTTTAAATACTCGAGGTGACGCTGTGCGGCCAGCCAATCACTGTAATGCCCACAAACAACATGGCTGCGGCATTACAGTGACTGGCTGGCAATCCCTGCATGTTCATTGGCTCTGTAAAGAGCGCCAAACGTGCAGGGCGGAGAACCGAGCTCCCGCCCGAGTAACCCGGAAATGCTCGGTGCTCGCCGAACATCCCGAGTAGCGTGATGCTCGGGCGAGTACCGAGCAGTGTCGAGCATGTTCGCTCAACACTAGTGCCAACCAGTCTTCCTTATCCTAAATAAGACACCCAGAGATTTTGTGGAATGTCTCCCGAGAGATCAGATATAACAAAAAAAAAGACAGAAAATCCATAACAATGACCATGGTTTTGAAAAGGGATGTCCACAAGGTCATGTAAAGAAGGTGCGATATTCGGTGGTCCACAGACTTTTGGTCATATAATGTAACATTTCTCTACATTCCTATAAAAATTAGAAAAAAACCTTCAACCTTGTCAGGATTTCCACCACTTGAGAGTACATTGAGAGCACCTGGAAAACTTGGCTCTTTTTCAAATGACTATTCGTACACAGAGCGAGAATTGTTGTGTCAGGGGTCCGTCGCATCAATGTGTTCAATGCTTTTGTTTGTACATTTTACTTCTAAAAGCTTTCAGTCCGGGAAATGATACCTCTTGACTTGACTGCCAGGAGACTTGGACACCTGTGCTAAACACTCACTTTCTCTTAACCTTTATTTCCCAGCCTCAAGGATTACAGAGGTGACATAAAGCAACAGATGCCCTAAAGGAGTTCTGTGGTGCAAAAAAACGGGATCTTCTGTCAAATCAACCTTCTCTGCTAAGGGCCTTTCATGGAAATGAGAGAGGGAATCGTAAGAGACTGGTGCAGATGTTGTGTCTTGATTTACTTATTTACAAAAATGTAACAATACCAGCAGCAGAGCAGAGAAAACCAATTATGAAATTCCTCCGATGAAAGATATAAAGAATATGCCTTAGAATTTTAGGCATTTTGGAATAATAAGCTAAGAACTGAGCTTATTGGGTTATACAAATATTCAATTCAAGTGGGGCAAGGTCATTGTCTTCCTACAGGAAGTGGTGCAGAGTCATTGTCTTTTTACCAAAAGTGGTGCAGAGTCATTGTCTTTCTACCGAAAGTGGTGCAGGGTCATTGTCTTTCTAAAGGAAGTAGGGTAGGGTCATTGTCTTTCTTCAGGAAGTGGTTCAGGGTCAGTGTCTTCCTACAGGAAGTGGTGCAGGGTCATTGTCTTTCTACCGAAAGTGGTGCAGGGTCATTGTCTTTCTATAGGAAGTAGGGTAGGGTCATTGTCTTTCTACAGGAAGTAGGGTAGGGTCATTGTCTTTCTACAGGAAGTAGGGTAGGGTCATTGTCTTTCTACAGGAAGTAGGGTAGGGTCATTGTCTTTCTACAGGAAGTAGGGTAGGGTCATTGTCTTTCTACAGGAAGTAGGGTAGGGTCATTGTCTTTCTACAGGAAGTAGGGTAGGGTCATTGTCTTTCTACAGGAAGTAGGGTAGGGTCATTGTCTTTCTACAGGAAGTAGGGTAGGGTCATTGTATTTCTACAGGAAATGGGGCAGGGTCAGTGTCTTCCTACAGAAAGTGGGATGCGGCTTTATCTTCCTACAGAAAAAGGAGTGGATCTTTCTGTTGCTACAGGAAGTGGGGCAGGGTCAGTGTCTTCCTATAGGAAGTGGTGCAGAGTCATTGTCTTTCTACCGAAAGTGGTGCAGGGTCATTGTCTTTCTAAAGGAAGTAGGGTAGGGTCATTGTCTTTCTTCAGGAAGTGGTTCAGGGTCAGTGTCTTCCTACAGGAAGTGGTGCAGGGTCATTGTCTTCCTATAGGAAGTAGGGTAGGGTCATTGTCTTTCTACAGGAAGTAGGGTAGGGTCATGGTCTTTATTCAGGAAGTGGTGCAGGGTTAGTGTCTTCCTACAGGTAGTGGTGCAGGGTCATTGTCTTTCTACTGAAAGTGGTCCAGGGTCATTGTCTTTCTACATGAAGCAAGGTAGGGTCATTGTCTTTCTACAGGAAGTGGGGCAGGGTCAGTGTCTTACTACAGAAAGTGGGATGAGGCTTTATCTTCCTACAGAAAAAGGGGTGGATCTTTCTCTTGCTACAGGAAGTGGAGAGGGTCTTTCTTTTCCTAAAAGAATTGCAGTGGGTCTTTGTCTTTCTGCAGGAATTGGGGCAGATATTTGGGTGTGTGGGTGGGTCTTTCACTTGCTACAAAACGTAAACGTGGAGTGGGTCAATCTTTTCCTACAGGAAGTGGAGTGGATCTTTGTTTTCCTACAGAAAGCAGTTCAGGTATTTCCCTTCTTACAGGAAGTGGGGTGGGTCTTTACCTTGTTACAATGAGTGGGGAGGGTTTTTGTCTTCCTAAGGAAGTGGGGTCAAGTCTTTGCTTTCCTACAGAAAGTGAGGTGTGTCTTTGCCTTTCTACAGGAAGTTGGGCAGGATCTTTGTCTCTCAAGGAACTTAGGGCAGGTCTATGTCTCACAAAAGGAAGTGGGGCAGGTGTTTACCTCTACAGGAATTGGGAGCGGGGAGTTGTATTTCTATAGGAACTGGGAGCAGGTCTTTATCTCTGAGCTCATGCTATCCTACCTGTAAGATTACATACTGCATAACAGAGGTGGGTTTTCCGCTTGATACAGGCAGACAACTGGAGAATGGCATGCACCATGCAAGCGTGGATGTGAGGGAAAGGAAGTTCCAGCACATATAATACTGACAAAATGCTGGTGAAAAGGAACCGTCCACTGAAAAAAGTAAATATCTAGTTACAGAGCATGAGAATAGGACAGTTCCTGGATATATCAGATTGCTATGTGCACCAAAAGACGTTTTTTGGAGATAAGGGACAGTCATCCAGCTTTTTACTGATCCCACAAAAACAATGCGCACTCTTTTTCATTATTTGTACACCCCTGCCAGCTCCCAATGAATATCTTTCTGCTGCCCTCCATGTTACAATATATCACAACAGGAGGTCACTGCCATCTCTACCCTAATGGGAGGAGACCTGCAATGGACAACCATAATTGGGGAGAGCGGCAGTCTACTTTAGGAGCCACCTGTCGATGGTGAAGAGAGGACTGAAATCTTTATCAATGATGTGGGAGAAGCCACCCAATGGTACCAATAATGGTGGCATTTATGGGGAGACTGAACCACCCATACATTGTGAAGAACAATCCCCACACGACAGGGGTGGCTCCTGGTGACATTTAGGCACTTCTGGTGGTGTTGGGGGAGAGGCACATGATTTTGTGCTTCCTCCACTTTTGTGTGTGGTCAGATGGAAAGAGGGACATCACCTTTTGCTGTGGGGGGTGGTAGAGTGATTAAGGCCACTTCTCCCGGAAGCAGCATGGCTCAGCCATGATGAGAGCCGCACAGACATGAACCGATTGATGGCCACCGAAGACACCAAAAGTTGACCATTCAGGGAACCGATGCAACATTTTGAAATAAAACCAAATTGTAAAAATCATTTTAATCCAGAAATACATGTACTAAAATAAAAAAATACAATTACCAAGGGTTATTATTTATTCCCGTGCACTTCATCGGGCAGCAATGCCATCTCTGCGGCTGCGGTCTACGAGACCTCCTGGGAGAAACCTTTACGTGGCGGGACGTTGGCGTATGAAATGTTGATAGAATACAGTTTTTGGTGCTTTACACCCGAGGGGTTAAATTAAAGCCGGCGTGAAAGAGCTCCATGCGCCTAATCTGCTAACCAAATATGAAGGAGAATACCTTCCCCGATTGTATCCAGCTCCTCGCTGCTGTAGGTAAAAAAAATAGAATTATGTCGATCTTTCAAGCTCATAGCGAGTCAAGTAAGCATGAGAAGGAGCTGACGGGCCGATGACAAATGAACTGTCACTGGGCTCAATGCGCCTCTCTGACACCGGCTGTCACTCGGTGAACTCCACGTCTCCTCGCTGACTGTACCGCGTGCAGGGAAAGGTCACCCAACACTTATACAAACTTCCTCCACACTTCACACTCTTCCTCTACTGACATGTACCGACCTGCGCCAAAAACATCACATCTACCAGGAATATCTCAGCAAAAGCTTTAACCCTACAGGGAAATACTGGAAAATGAGGACCGGCAGGAAAAAGAACAGAACTTGGGTCCCTCTCCCCAACATGGGACTGTCACGGGTGTATCTAGTGTAACAGACAGTCGTTCTGGATCCGGCTGTAGAAGGTCACTGCGCTTGGCTTTGCAGACGCCTTCTTGATCCTTTCACTTCTGTAGTGTAGTGATATCCTTCTCCCTCTAGGACCTAGCAGTGACCTCCACCTTCTGCTAATTGACACACCCTTGCTGGATGTTTAAATACCTTCAGTCTCTCCAGAGAGTTGCCGGTGATAGCTCTATTTTTCTCTGTCTGCCTGAAGTATTAGTAGTCGGCTAGTGTCTTCTTGGAGTTCCCTTGGAGAATAGTTGGCGTGATCTCTCTGGTGTATTCTCAAGATAAGTGTATTCCCTTGTCTGTTTACCTGTTTGTCTTTAGTTGCAGTGAAGACTGACTAGTGCTCACCCTGTCCCCTCCCTACCTAGGGCCTATTGCTAGGGGCAGTCAGGGATTAGGTTTCCTGCTCTGCAACAGGTGCGGAACCAATTTAGGGGCATTAGGGGAGTCAGGATGATTGTCAGATCTGCCTAGGGGTCTCCACTCCCCCTTTCCCTAGTGTTTGGGCTTCCTACCCCACTTCCCTTTGTTGTGCAATGGTTCTTTCCTCACCTTGCGTGACAGGGACCCATCAGGAAGCAAGATCACCAACACACAATCTCCAACACCCAGGGGTTATAAGCCTCTTCGCCTACTCGCCTCTCCCCATTGAGAATACATGCCCGCCCGGCCTAAACAAGCATGAATATGTATGGGGAGGACGGGAAGAATAGCGGCTGGCTAAACAAGGAATATGGGCACAGACCTCTGAACCCCTTGTGTAGACAGAGTGTTAAAGGATCAAATTACTGCAGCCTGTCGTCACCACTAGAGGGAGTTGAAGAGCGCTCTGCATACGGCATAGATGGAATTAAAGGGGTAATGGCACAATTACAACATATCCTCTCCACAGAACAGATAAGTGTCCGATCTCTGGGAGTTCCACGGAAGGATACAAACAAGGTAATATCAAAGATTTTAGGTCACATGACAAATAAACCTACCATCTGTTGGCAAGAAGCAGAATTGTGAAGGCAGCTCTGCATGTGACTACACAGGCTGAGTCTCCATAAGGAAAACCAATACGTTCAAAGAAATAATTCAGAGATACCTCACCCGGCCAACAAAAATCATGCTCGGTACCGATGAGGTGAACCAACTCTGAAACAGTGCTGCCTACAGATGGGGTCTCTGGTTTGGTTGATATCCGTAGTCATGTCTCAATGTGTCAAACATTAAATAGCAGGAATCATGTCACAGCAGAATTGTGAATCCAGCTCTGGAGTGACTGGATTAGATAACATGATATATTGGCAGAAATGTGAATACAGCTCTGTAGTGACTTGTCTAGAAGACATAAAGTAATGGCAGAACTGTGCTGACAGCTCTGCGTCTGACTTAGTAAAAGATATGATGTAACAGCAGAACAGTGAATTCAGCTCTGGAGTGACTGGTTTAGAAGCCACCATGTAAGGCAGAATCGTGCTTACAGCTCTGAGTCTGAGTGAGTGCAAGATGTAATGAAACAGCTGAATTGAGAATGCAGCTCTGGGTGCACAGAATTAGAAGATATGATGTAACCGCAGAATTATAAATTTAGCTCTGAATGTAATTGGATTAGAAGATATGATGTGAATTGTGAATGCAGCTCAGAGTCTGAGAAGAAGAGATCCAACAGCAGAATTGTGAATGTAGCTCTGGATGTGACAAGAGAAGAAGATGTAACATGAAATCAGAAAAAAAATTAGTAACTTAAAAGAGATAACGAACCGAATAAAAATGTTATGTAACTGTGTGATGTTAAGTAAAACTAAGTTTGTGATCCATGTTGGCTAAGACTGAAAACCTCAAAAGAATCATGTTAAAAAAAAGCAACATAGAAAAAGCAGACCTACATTGATATTTAGATTAACAGCAAAGTAAAAGCAGGAATCATTCAGTATTCTACTTGTGAGTTGCAGGCAAAGGATAAAATATCAAAGTACAATAATCTCCTCCTTCAAGTAAAGGAAGCATCAAAGCATGAATAAAAAAACAGAGAAATGTAAAAGCACTAAAAGCATAAACCCCCCAGATGCAAAAAATATTTCGGAAGGGTTTAACAAAAAAATTCTAAAGTCTTCACAAATCCGGGAAATAACTGACAAATGTAAAAACAAAAGTCTGTCAAAGTGTAAAAGCGAACAAGACGCAGCCCTAGGACCTGACATTCCAGGTCACGGATTAGATGCACAACACACCAGTCAAAGCCAAACCACTGGAGACCAAGACTATAGGGGGCTGCAGCAGCAAGGAGAAAGCAAGAGCCAGAGGGAAAAGCAAGAGCCAGAGGGAAAAGCAAGAGCCAGAGGGAAAAGCAAGAGCCAGAGGGAAAAGCAAGAGCCAGAGGGAAAAGCAAGAGCCAGAGGGAAAAGGAAGTGCCAGAGGGAAAAGGAAGTGCCAGAGGGAAAAGGAAGTGCCAGAGGGAAAAGCAAGAGCCAGAGGGAAAAGCAAGAGCCAGAGGGAAAAGCAAGAGCCAGAGAGAAAAGGAAGAGCCAGAGAGAAAAGGAAGAGCCAGAGAGAAAAGGAAGAGCCAGAGGGAAAAGCAAGAGCCAGAGGGAAAAGCAAGAGCCAGAGGGAAAAGCAAGAGCCAGAGGGAAAAGCAAGAGCCAGAGGGAAAAGCAAGAGCCAGAGGGAAAAGCAAGAGCCAGAGGGAAAAGCAAGAGCCAGAGGGAAAAGCAAGAGCCAGAGGGAAAAGCAAGAGCCAGAGGGAAAAGCAAGAGCCAGAGGGAAAAGCAAGAGCCAGAGAGAAAAGCAAGGAGCAGAGGGAAAAGCAAGGAGCAGAGAGAAAAGCAAGAAGCAGAGGGAAAAGCAAGAGCCAGAGAGAAAAGCAAGGAGCAGAGGGAAAAGCAAGGAGCAGAGGGAAAAGCAAGGAGCAGAGGGAAAAGCAAGGAGCAGAGAGAAAAGGAAGAGCCAGAGAGAAAAGGAAGAGCCAGAGAGAAAAGGAAGAGCCAGAGAGAAAAGGAAGAGCCAGAGAGAAAAGGAAGAGCCAGAGAGAAAAGGAAGAGCCAGAGAGAAAAGGAAGAGCCAGAGAGAAAAGAAAGAGCCAGAGGGAAAAGCAAGACGCAGAGGGAAAAGCAAGACGCAGAGGGAAAAGCAAGACGCAGAGGGAAAAGCAAGACGCAGAGGGAAAAGCAAGACGCAGAGGGAAAAGCAAGACGCAGAGGGAAAAGCAAGACGCAGAGGGAAAAGCAAGACGCAGAGCGAAAAGCAAGACGCAGAGGGAAAAGCAAGACGCAGAGGGAAAAGCAAGACGCAGAGGGAAAAGCAAGACGCAGAGGGAAAAGCAAGACGCAGAGGGAAAAGCAAGAATACTGCCCCTATGTACAAGAATATAACTACTATAATACTGCTCCTATGTACAAGAATATAACTACTATAATACTGCCCCTATGTACAAGAATATAACTACTATAATACTGCCCCCTATGTACAAGAATATACCTACTATAATACTGCCCCCTATGTACAAGAATATAACTACTATAATACTGCCCCCTATGTACAAGAATATAACTACTATAATACTGCTCCTATGTACAAGAATATAACTACTATAATACTTCCCCCTATGTACAGGAATATAACTACTATAATACTGCCCCTATGTACAAGAATATAACTGCTATAATATTGCCCCTATGTACAAGAATATAACTACTATAATACTGCCCCCTATGTACAAGAATATAACTAGTATAATACTGCTCCTATGTACAAGAATATAACTACTATAATACTGCCCCCTATGTACAAGAATATAACTACTATAATACTGCTCCTATGTACAAGAATATAACTGCTATAATATTGCCCCTACGTACAAGAACTTATCTACTATAATACAGCCCCTATGTACAAGAATATAACTACTATAATACTGCTCCCTATGTACAAGAATATAACTACTATAATACTGCCCCCTATGTATAAGAATATAACTACAATAATACTGCCCCTATGTACAAGAATATAACTACTATAATACTGCCCATATGTACAAGAATATAACTACAATAATACTGCTCCTATGTACAAGAATATAACTACTATAATACTGCCCCTATGTACAAGAATATAACTACTATAATACTGCCCCTATGTACAAGAATATAACTACTATAATATTGCCCCTACGTACAAGAATATAACTACAATAATACTGCCCCTATGTACAAGAATATAACTACTATAATACTGCCCCTATGTACAAGAATATAACTACAATAATACTGCTCCCTATGTATTTATATAGCATATTCTCATGGGTCAGATTGATATATTAGAAGTCTGAAGCCCGTTGATAACCAGCAGTAAGTTACAGACACTTACCCTTAATGATCGATTCTGCCGCGTATAAATCCCGTTTATAGGTCACCTAGGAGACAAATAACCGGCATTAATTAAACGGAACAGGAATTATTAAAGTCAGTATTGCCCCACAGCAGCACCTTCTAATGTCAATGCCTTTTCCCAATGGTTATCTCCATGGGCTGTAAATCATTAAACAATGGAGCGACGAGTTACAATCATTCATTTCCAAAACCTTTTATTTGAGGAGCACTTATAACAGTGATGAAGAAGCAGCCGTGTTGTGGTGACGCGTTTGGTTCATTCTATGTACGAGATTCATAGGAGGCGTTATGTAACATTTCTATATATTATTATTTACTTACAGAATCTTAACAGTTATTTCTCGCTTTTCTAGTTTCACCTCTCGTCGTTACATTGAATGGGGATCTTAAAAATTGTTGCCAATGTAAAAAAAAAAAAGCCAAAAAGGGGTAAAAATTGTTTAAAAAATTAAAGAAAGTCTAGACACTTCACTGATTCCCCAGCAATTTTGTTCTTAGGACTACTGGGTCCCGGCGGGGTGGGCATTTCCTCAGTGTCAAGACAGAGAGCAGCAGGGACACAATGCGCGTCAGACCTGGAAAAGGAGAATTCTCATGTAAATTCTCACTTGTGATCATGATATCAGATATCACTGATGTCTCTTGTATAAGCGGGTGACAACCCCAAGTCTACTTAGCCTTATGTATTCCACTGCTGCCACTGAACCTCCTCCGGAGGAGTGGGCATTTCCTCAGTGTCAAGACAAAGAGCAGCAGGAACCCAGTGTGCGTCAGAACTGGAAAAGGAGAATTCTCACTTGTGATCAAGACATCGGATATCACTGATGTCTCTTGTATCAGGGGGGTGACAACCCCAAATCTTCTTAGTCTATGTATTCCGCTGCTGCCACTGAACCTCCGCCAGGCTGCTTACTGTAGATAATGTAGAGCCTCTAATTATCTAAGCCCCTCTCACTGGAGTTTGCACATTGCTTGTGACAGGCGACATGCTGCTGCGCAGGGCACAGTCTCCAGCCTCTCCTGTGCCTTAGATCTGCATCTGGGTCTGTTCAAAATTTGGAAAATTTGAAATTATCTATATCAATGTAACTCCACCCCTACGCAAAAGGCAAGGCATCATGGGACATCTATTTAACATATTAGATAGAATGTTAATTATTCTCTTTTCAAAAACTTACAAGTTAACATTGGGTAAATAGAAAACACTGTTTTGATGGTTTCAATGCAAATACCTTATCCATGAGGTGTTCATTTTTGTATCCACCCCTCTACCACCCTCTCTATCAGATATAATAACTAATAGACTTTAATTGACGGTGGCTATCAGTACTCCGGCACTTGGCTCTAAGCCCTGGCTAATGTCAAACATCACTTTTTTTGACTACTATAACCCTATGATCTATTTGGGGTTTGGTAAAGCAACCAATTCATGAAGATAAATTTGCATTTCTATTTCCCCAGGGTAAGTGTGGGCTGTCATGTGGACCTTAGAGGGCACTTACTGGGGAGACCCTGAATATACAACCCCCCTGTCTATTTACATTCTATGACGTTGAAGGTGTAAATATTACTGTCTATCACTTACACCCAGAGGTCAAATATCTGTACAGACCTAGTCTCACTCACCGCTGAGGGTTTGTTACTTTGTGCACTATTGACTTTTACAGGTCTCTACCGTACTAGGAGGCCCCTATGGAGTTGTGTACGTTTTGAGCTTTCCGGACACAAATCTCTGTTCAGTCCTAGTTTGTTACATTTTATCAGCAATGATACAATGTATCAGATTACATCAAAGTTGTCTGAATTGAATATAATTGTAACAAACTCTCAGCCGTGAAGTATAAAGGAGGAAATACACATAAATAAGAGTAAATTCTTGGCTGATCTGGGATTATAACCCCTAATCCCCGCTGTATCTCGCTCTGTTACTATGTATCTCTATGTATTACAGTCTGTGTGAGTCACGGCCACAATACACACGGGATCTACACGTAGCTGCACCACTATAAATGGTGGGATGGAAGGAGAACCTGGCAGGAAAAGCGCACTGACTAAGTGGCATGCTGCAGCTTGAGGTGCCATCTGCCATCACCCCAGACAAGAAAACTGGGGCAAATAAAGACACACCCCGTTACACAGCGCCAACCACTGAAGATTTATACTCCAGGACTTGGCAACACGTTGGATATATTCATAGAAATGAACTAAACTCGGTTTCTCTAAAACAGAGGGACAAATCCCCTGCGTAGACAGTCACATTATAATCTTCTGGCTGCCTGCAGTCACCACTAGGGGGAGCTCTCTGTATACTTTTTGTACGTTTTTTTTATAATTTGGCCAGGAAAGTAAAAAAGAGTAAACAGGAAGCAAGAGGTTAAATTACCATCCCCTGATCCACTGCCCGCATGTTTCCTAAGGAGCCTTATTCTGTGGTGCCATTAACACATGGAGCGGCAGAATAACGGCTGATCGGAGGAGCTGGCATCCTTATACCATGTGCTTGAGAAGTTTATGTTTATACACTTCTTTTTACTGTATAGAATAGAAAAGGACAATGTGACATTGCACATGGAGGAATACAGTGTATAATGGCAAATATGAGTGTCTCTCATTACAGGTCCCAACAAATACCTCTAATGGCAGGCTCCTATGTGATAGGAACAATGTCTAGACAGGGAAAATGAAAGAGTTAATGTCAGCATGTCCAGTGGTCTATGGCAGTGAAAAGGGTAATGATAAGATCACTGGTGATCTAGGGAAGTCAATGTCAGAATACCTGGTAACTGGATCTCTAGGGTGGTAAAAGGGTTATGTTAGGATTCCTGGTGAAGTAATCTTGGTAATCATGTAGCTCCCCCTAGTGGTGGATGCAGACAGAATCTTATCATGCACCTTTATATACAGGGAGCTCCCCCTAGTGGTGGCTGCAGACAGAATCTTATCATGTATCTCTGTATACAGGGAGCTCCCCCTAGTGGTGGATGCAGACAGAATCTTATCATGCACCTTTATATACAGGGAGCTCCCCCTAGTGGTGGCTGCAGACAGAATCTTATCATGTATCTCTGTATACAGGGAACTCCCCCTAGTGGTGGCTGCAGACAGAATCTTATCATGCATCTTTATATACAGGGAGCTCCTAATAGTGGTGGCTGCAGACAGGATCTTATCATGTATCTCTGTATACAGGGAGCTCCCCCTAGTGGTGGCTGCAGACAGAATCTTATCATGTATCTCTGTATACAGGGAGCTTCCCCTAGTGGTGGCTGCAGACAGATCTTATCATGTATCTCTGTATACAGGGAGCTCCCCCTAGTGGTGGCTGCAGACAGAATCTTATAATCTATCTCTGTATACAGGAAGCTCCCTCTAGTGGTGGCTGCAGACAGGATCTTATCATGTATCTCTGTATACAGGGAACTCCCTCTAGTGGTGGCTGCAGACAGGATCTTTTCATGTATCTCTGTATACAGGGAGCTCCCCCTAGTGGTGGCTGCAGACAGGATCTTATCATGTATCTCTGTATACAAGGAACTCCCTCTAGTGGTGGCTGCAGACAGAATCTTATCATATATCTCTGTATACAGGAAGCTCCCTCTAGTGGTGGCTGCAGACAGGATCTTATCATGTATCTCTGTATACAGGGAGCTCCCCCTAGTGGTGGCTGCAGACAGAATCTTATCATGTATCTCTGTATACAGGGAGCTCCCCCTAGTGGTGGCTGCAGACAGAATCTTATCATGTATCTCTGTATACAGGGTGATCCCCCTAGTGGTGGCAGATGATCTAGTGTGAATAAGGGCAACCATGAAATCCAACATGCCGATACTTTCTTCATAGAAATTAACTAAACTCGGTTTCTCTAAAACAGAGGGACAAATCCCTTGCGTAGACAGTCACATTATAATCTTCTGGCTGCCTGCAGTCACCACTAGGGGGAGCTCTCTGTATACTTTTTGTACGTTTTTTTTATAATTTGGCCAGGAAAGTAAAACAGAGTAAACAGGAAGCAAGAGGTTAAATTACCATCCCCTGATCCACTGCCCGCATGTTTCCTAAGGAGCCTTATTCTGTGGTGCCATTAACACATGGAGCGGCAGAATAACGGCTGATCGGAGGAGCTGGCATCCTTATACCATGTGCTTGAGAAGTTTATGTTTATACACTTCTTTTTACTGTATAGAATAGAAAAGGACAATGTGACATTGCACATGGAGGAATACAGTGTATAATGGCAAATATGAGTGTCTCTCATTACAGGTCCCAACAAATACCTCTAATGGCAGGCTCCTATGTGATAGGAACAATGTCTAGACAGGGAAAATGAAAGAGTTAATGTCAGCATGTCCAGTGGTCTATGGCAGTGAAAAGGGTAATGATAAGATCACTGGTGATCTAGGGAAGTCAATGTCAGAATACCTGGTAACTGGATCTCTAGGGTGGTAAAAGGGTTATGTTAGGATTCCTGGTGAAGTAATTTTGGTAATCATGTAGCTCCCCCTAGTGGTGGATGCAGACAGAATCTTATCATGCACCTTTATATACAGGGAGCTCCCCCTAGTGGTGGCTGCAGACAGAATCTTATCATGTATCTCTGTATACAGGGAGCTCCCCCTAGTGGTGGATGCAGACAGAATCTTATCATGCACCTTTATATACAGGGAGCTCCCCCTAGTGGTGGCTGCAGACAGAATCTTATCATGTATCTCTGTATACAGGGAACTCCCTCTAGTGGTGGCTGCAGACAGGATCTTTTCATGTGTCTCTGTATACAGGGAGCGCCCCCTAGTGGTGGCTGCAGACAGAATCTTATCATGTATCTCTGTAGACAGGGAGCTCCTCCCAGTGGTGGCTGCAGACAGGATCTTATCATGCATCTCTGTATACAGGGAGCTCCCCCTAGTGGTGTCTGCAGACAGAATCTTATCATGTATCTCTGTATACAAGGAACTCCCTCTAGTGGTGGCTGCAGACAGAATCTTATCATGCATCTTTATAAACAGGGAGCTCCTCCTAGTGGTGGCTGCAGACAGAATCTTATCATGTATCTCTGTATACAGGGAGCTCCCCCTAGTGGTGACTGCAGACAGAATCTTATCATGTATCTCTGTATACAGGGAGCTCCTCCCAGTGGTGGCTGCAGACAGGATCTTATCATGTATCTCTGTATACAGGGAGCTCCCCCTAGTGGTGGCTGCAGACAGAATCTTATCATGTATCTCTGTATACAGGGAGCTCCCCTAGTGGTGGCTGCAGACAGAATCTTATCATGTATCTCTGTATACAGGGAGCTCCCCCTAGTGGTGGCTGCAGACAGAATCTTATCATGTATCTCTGTATACAGGGAGCTCCCCCTAGTGGTGGCTGCAGACCGGATCTTATCATGTATCTCTGTATACAGGGACCCCCCCCTCTAGTGGTGGCTGCAGACAGAATCTTATCATGCATCTCTGTATACAGGGAGCTCCCCCTGGTGGTGACTGTAGACAGGATCTTATCATGTATCTCTGTATACAGGGAGCTCCCCCTAGTGGTGGCTGCAGACAGATCTTATCATGTATCTCTGTATATAGGGAGCTCCCCCTAGTGGTGGCTGCAGACAGAATCTTATCATGTACAGTACAGACCAAAAGTTTGGACACACCTTCTCATTTAAAGATTTTTCTGTATTTTCATGACTATGAAAATTGTACATTCACACTGAAGGCATCAAAACTATGAATTTACACATGTGGAATTCTATACTTAAAAAAGTGTGAAACAACTGAAAATATGTCTTATATTCTAGGTTCTTCAAAGTAGCCACCTTTTGCTTTGATGACTGCTTTGCACACTCTTGGCATTCTCTTGATGAGCTTCAAGAGGTAGTCACCGGAAATGGTTTTCACTTCACAGGTGTGCCCGGTCAGGTTTAATAAGTGGGATTTCTTGCCTTATAAATGGGGTTGGGACCATCAGTTGTGTTGTGCAGAAGTCTGGTGGATACACAGCTGATAGTCCTACTGAATAGACTGTTAGAATTTGTATTATGGCAAGAAAAAAGCAGCTAAGTAAAGAAAAATGGGTGTCCATCATTACTTTAAGAAATGAAGGTCAGTCAGTGCGAAAAATTGGGAAAACTTTGAAAGTGTCCCAAGTGCAGTTGCAAAAACCATCAAGCGCTACAAAGAAACTGGCTCACATGAGGACTGCCCCAGGAAAGGAAGACCAAGAGTCACCTCTGCTTCTGAGGATAAGTTTATCAGAGTTACCAGCCTCAGAAATCGCAGGTTAACCGCAGCTCAGATTAGAGACCAGGTCAATGCCACACAGAGTTCTAGCAGCAGACACATCTCTACAACAACTGTTAAGAGGAGACTTTGTGCAGCAGGCCTTCATGGTAAAATAGCTTCTAGGAAACCACTGCTAAGGACAGGCAACAAGCAGAAGAGACTTGTTTGGGCTAAAGAACACAAGGAATGGACAATTAGACCAGTGGAAGTCTGTGCTTTGGTCTGATGAGTCCAAATTTGAGATCTTTGGTTCCAACCACCGTGTCTTTGTGCGATGCAGAAAAGGTGAACGGATGGACTCTACATGCCTGGTTCCCACCGTGAAGCATGGAGGAGGAGGTGTGATGGTGTGGGGGTGCTTTGCTGGTGACACTGTTGGCAATTTATTCAAAATTGAAGACATACTGAACCAGCATGGCTACCACAGCATCTTGCAGCGGCATGCTATTCCATCCGGTTTGCGTTTAGTTGGACCATCATTTATTTTTCAACAGGACAATGACCCCAAGCACACCTCCAGGCTGTGTAAGGGCTATTTGCCCAAGAAGGAGAGTGCTGGGGGGCTACGCCAGATGACCTGGCCTCCACAGTCACCAGACCTGAACCCAATCGAGATGGTTTGGGGTGAGCTGGACCGCAGAGTGAAGGCAAAAGGGCCAACAAGTGCTAAGCATCTCTGGGAACTCCTTCAAGATTGTTGGAAGACCATTTCTGGTGACTACCTCTTGAAGCTTATCAAGAGAATGCCAAGTGTGCGCAAAGAAGTCATCAAAGCAAAAGGTGGCTAGTTTGAAGAACCTAGAATATAAGACATATTTTCAGTTGTTTCACACTTTTTTGTTAACTATATAATTCCACATAAAAATAACAAAAAAAAACCTGAAGGTCTGAACTGAAACATAAGTAGATGTGCATGCAAAATGTAAATGCATGTCCATAAGGGTTGCCGTGAAGTGGAGGGATGGCTTTCACATTATTTTGATCAAAATTATGTTAACTAAATACCCTTTATTATTTATCATTATTTTTGCACTGTGCGATTTTATACATTTACTTTCAGTTATTTGGGTATTTTTCTTGTCTTTTGTTTCTCTCTATATAATTCCACATGTGTTAATTCATAGGTTTGATGCCGTCAGTGTGAATGTACAATAATCATAGTCATGAAAATACAGAAAAATCTTTAAATGAGATGGTGTGTCCAAACTTTTGGTCTGTACTTTATCTCTGTATACAGGGAGCTTCCCCTAGTGGTGGCTGCAGACAGGATCTTATCATGTATCTCTGTATACAGGGAGTTCCCCCTAGTGGTGACTGCAGACAGAATCTTATCATGTATCTCTGTATACATGGAGCTCCCCCTAGTGGTGGCTGCAGACAGGATCTTATCATGTATCTCTGTATACAGGGAGCTCCCCCTAGTGGTGGCTGCAGACAGGATCTTATCATGTATCTCTGTATACAGGGAGCTCCCCCTAGTGGTGGCTGCAGACAGATCTGATCATGTATCTCTGTATACAGGGAGCGCCCCCTAGTGGTGGCTGCAGACAGATATTATCATGTATCTCTGTATACAGGGAGCTCCCCCTAGTGGTGGCTGCAGACAGGATCTTATCATGTATCTCTGTATACAGGGAGCTCCCCCTAGTGATGGCTGCAGACAGAATCTTATCATGTATCTCTGTATACAGGGAGCTCCCCCTAGTGGTGGCTGCAGACAGAATCTTATCATGTATCTCTGTATACAGGGTGATCCCCCTAGTGGTGGCAGATGATCTAGTGTGAATAAGGGCAACCATGAAATCCAACATGCCGATACTTTCTTTGCCGGTTGATAATCCGCTCCCAAAGTTATCTGGCAGCTGCTTATCTCTTTCCAACCTACATTGAATAATCATTGTGCATATGGTCCAAGTGGACATGTCTATTGGGGACTTGGTAAAGACGCGTAGCCAATATGCATAAAACTTCGGATGGTCTTGAAGGGCCATTGCTCTACATTTTGCAGCCTGATAACAGCACGTTGGTCACATATATGGATGTATCTAAAGTTATCATAAGTAGAGGTATGGGATACACATTAATAGCACACCATCATCAGAAATATTTCCAAATATCCATACTCCATCCCGTCTGTTTCAAAGTTCATTAACCCCATCACCCCCATCAAATAAACCATTTGACGTTGGGCTTCATCTAGTGAAGGAGTAGCTGGACAAAATGCACAGAAAACTTTCCTGAAGCGCTAGTTTCCAGATTCTGGCGGCGCCTCGGAGATTTGGCAAATGTTCCAGGAGTGTGGGAGGTCTTCACTTTTTTCCCCAGAGTGGACCCCCCCACCCCCCACCCCCCCATTACAATGTGTACAACCCTCCAGCCCAGGAGGGTGACACGGAAAGCAAGCTTGGCGGAGTTTGGGGGCCGGGTTACATAGTGTCAATGTCGCGGTCAAAGATTCCAAGTGTTACGTAAACTTTCACTGTCATGTAACGAGCGCCCTATTTACCTTCCACAGGTCGGGGGGTCCTTCCAGAAGTTTAGCCCTCGTCTTACTATAAGCCAAGGCCAAATGCAAGCATTCGGTGCCAAAATCCAGGTCATAGTCGGAGCACTGCAAGGGAGAGCAAACAAGTCAAACAATTAACAGTAATCCGCCCGTCTTCTGAGAACCTGCGCCATTTCTGTCTGGAAACAGTGAGCTGAGCAGACACCCACCCCCCAGGCTACAGAGACGCAGATTTACCTAAAGCTTCAACTTTACGAGGAGGTGAATGCCAGCGAGGTTTGCAGATTTTGGCAGCTTTGAGGCTGGGAGTTCACTGTTATTGATGGGTCGAGGTGAAGGGTTTGGCTGCTGCTTATATAGAGGTGTAAAACAATGAAAAACACCAGCACAATAGAAAACCTGACCTTGGCCCTTTCTCAGCAATCCAGTGATTAGTGAAGACATAGCAGAGCTGAGCTGGTGCAAAACCTCACCACTAATGATAACATCTGGGGCACCATTATCTATAAATCAGAAAATTATCTGTAACTATAAGTAAATGCAAAAAAGTATGTGGAGTGATGGTATCATGACATAGGGGGCAGTATTATAGTAGTTATATTCTTGTACATAGGAGCAGTATTATAGTAGTTATATTCTTGTACATAGGGGGCAGTATTATAGTAGTTATATTCTTGTACATAGGGGGCAGTATTATAGTAGTTATATTCTTGTACATAGGAGCAGTATTATAGTAGTTATATTCTTGTATATAGGAGCAGCATTATAGTAGTTATATTCTTGTACATAGGGGCAGTATTATAGTAGTTATATTCTTGTACATAGGGGGCAGTATTATAGTAGTTATATTCTTGTACATAGGGGGCAGTATTATAGTAGTTATATTCTTGTACATAGGGGCAGTATTATAGTAGTTATATTCTTGTACATAGGGGGCAGTATTATAGTAGTTATATTCTTGTACATAGGAGCAGTATTATAGTAGTTATATTCTTGTATATAGGAGCAGTATTATAGTAGTTATATTCTTGTACATAGGGGGCAGTATTATAGTAGTTATATTCTTGTACATAGGGGCAGTATTATAGTAGTTATATTCTTGTACATAGGAGCAGTCTTATAGTAGTTATATTCTTGTACATAGGGGCAGTATTATAGTAGTTATATTCTTGTACATAGGGGGCAGTATTATAGTAGTTATATTCTTGTACATAGGGGGCAGTATTATAGTAGTTATATTCTTGTACATAGGAGCAATATTATAGTAGTTATATTCTTGTATATAGGAGCAGTATTATAGTAGTTATATTCTTGTACAAAGGAGCAGTATTATAGTAGTTATATTCTTGTATATAGGAGCAGTATTATAGGAGTTATATTCTTGTACATAGGAGCAGTATTATAGTAGTTATATTCCTGTACATAGGGGCTGTATTATAGTAGTTATATTCTTGTACATAGGGAGCAGTATTATAGTAGTTATATTCTTGTACATAGGAGCAGTATTATAGTAGTTATATTCTTGTACATAGGAGCAGTATTATGGTAGTTATATTCTTGTACATAGGGGGCAGTATTATAGTAGTTATATTCTTGTATATAGGGGGCAGTATTATAGTAGTTACATTCTTGTACATAGGAGCAGTATTATAGTAGTTATATTCTTGTACATAGGGGGCAGTATTATAGTAGTTATATTCTTGTACATAGGAGCAGTATTATAGTAGTTATATTCTTGTACATAGGGGCAGTATTATAGTAGTTATATTCTTGTACATAGGGGGCAGTATTATAGTAGTTATATTCTTGTACATAGGAGCAGTATTATAGTAGTTATATTCTTTTACATAGGGGCAGTATTATAGTAGTTATATTCTTGCATTACACATCTAGTGAAATACATTACTGAATAAAGACACGTGTAATATTGATAGTCACCACCAGCAGGTTGAGATCTGAACTGTGACTACCATCCCGCCCATCTTAGAAATGTATAGGATGTTAGTGTTATCATTCCTTAGATAGTTGTATAGCAGGAAGAGTTCTCCAAATTTCTGTGTCTCTAGGACGAGTGATAGTTCCGCTTGTAGACAATTAAAGCCCTCATATTGTAGAAACTTTTCTTTTCATGGATGAGAGGAAGAGTGATCGGAAGCAGCCGGTCAGAGATTGAGGATCTGGGTGACTTGATTACTCCTAGGGTTATGATTTATCAGTAGGACACATTACAGGGACTGTATGACGGCATTTCTTACAATCCTTTGTCATTGATTGGCCTTCGCAGCCAAGTAACCTGAAATCAGTATGAAGGTTGTGGGTCCATCAGAGTTATGGTGACATATTTAAGTACTACGTCATCAAGGAAAACCAATTCAGGTAACAGAGGTACACGAAAATCTCTTTAATCTTGCATGAATAGGTCCTGAACAATGATGGTTGGACTCCGTGGTTTCCACCCATTACGGTCAGCGTGACTCCGCTCTGTGACACATTAGCGCTCTGCGGACTCTTTGTAATCTTGTTTCCGTTGATGAAACATTTCTCCACTTTCAAGCTTTAATGTTGATATGTCAACTCCGAGGTTCTTGTTTATGCTGCTCTGTATAGGAAGGAATTTTTTTTTTTTATCTGACAGCAAATTGCGTAACTGATGGGGGAAGATCATCAACAATGAAGAGGAGGAAGAAGAACGCGGATCGCTGCTCGTATCGAATTCCACATCTCCCAATCCTGCACACCTTCCCGCCCGATATAAAATAACATCCTGCTGGAAAGGGTAAATCAGTGAGCTGCGAACAGGCGCAAGTACAGGGTCCATCAGTAAGGTTTTATAGGCTGTCGTCATATTAGCCTCTTTTAAAGGGAAAGTGACATCAAAAAATGACCTTTTGTTTAAATCTGATTTTTAGGTCACTTTTTTATACATCATTATCTACAGTATATTGGGGAAAACAAATAGAAAATCATACATTTGTTTGTACACTACTCACTGGGCTAAATACTGGACTCATTCATACTTCTTGTACTTTCCACCAATCACATACACATAGACAAAGGCAACAATACAATAGCTCTGACTCACTGACTTCTACAGGACGATCAGGGTAAAGGTCATTGTGCTGGGAGTGGGTGGAGGTGAGCTGTGACATCGCCTATTGTGAATGGTGGATCCTGTGTTATCTACTGTATATAGAGGTGTTATCAGTCATTGTACAGGAGGAGGTGAGCTGTGATATCACCTATTGTGAATGGTGGATCCTGTGTTATCTACTGTATATAGAGGTGTTATCAGTCATTGTACAGGAGGAGGTGAGCTGTGACATCACCTATTGTGAATGGTGGATCCTGTGTTATCTACTGTATATAGAGGTGTTATCAGTCATTGTACAGGAGGAGGTGAGCTGTGATATCACCTATTGTGAATGGTGGATCCTGTGTTATCTACTGTATATAGAGGTGTTATCAGTCATTGTACAGGAGGTGGTGAGCTGTGACATCACCTATTGTGAATGGTGGATCCTGTGTTATCTACTGTATATAGAGGTGCTATCAGTCATTGTACAGGAGGAGGTGAGCTGTATAAAATGAAGCCAGTCATCAGCAGGTGAGATTAAGGGACAGTGCTGCTAATTCACTAAGAGGCGAGTTTCATTTTGTCTTTCAGGCTTCATAGAAATGCAGTGCCGGTTCGCACTGCTCCCACCTACCTTTCTTTATAGTCCCTACTCTACGACAATATGGGAGTCAATCAGCAGAAAAATCAGGTGTCAGGTATTTTTCTTCTGCGCCAAAACCATAATATATTAGTAATTGGTCTGAAGGGACATCTCCATGTTTGGCTCTATTCTGATATCTGGAGATGTACATACAGAACCAGTCAATAGATGTGACCAACTTCCAAACTGTAGGTTGTCCGCAGATCAAGTGATGACCGCCACGTACAATGAGGATTATCAAGATGATAGACCAACTATGCTCCCTCATCTCGGGGCATGAAGCAAGCTGGATTTTATAGCCGAGGGACTAACATTGCACTCTTATTTTGGGCCCTGGAATAAGCTGGATTTTAAAGCTGATGGATTAGCTTTGCCCTCTCTTTTCATGCCATGGGGTAAACTGCATTCTAAAAGTGATGTACCAACAACTGCTCTCTCATCTCAGGTCATGAAGTAAGCTGGATCCTAAAGTCGATGGACCAGCACTGCTCTCTCATCTCAGGTCATGAATTAAGCTGGATCCTAAAGTCAATGCACCAGAACTGCTCTCTCATCTCAGGTCATGAAGTAAGCTGGGTCCTAAAGTCGATGGACCAGCACTGCTCTCTCAGCTCAGGTCATGAAGTAAGCTGAATCCTAAAGTCGATGGACCTGCACTGCTCTTTCATCTCGGGTCATGAAGTAAGCTGGATTCTAAAGCCAATTGGCCAGCTTTGTCCTGACTTCTCAGGCCATGGGGTAAGCTGGATTCTAAGAGCAGATGGACCAGCATTGGTCAGCCATACAAGATATGGAGTAAGCTGTATTCTAAAGCCAATGGACGAGCATTGCTCTCTAATCTCATGCCATGGGTTAAGCTGGATTCAAAGAATGGGTGAACTAGCATTGCTCTCAGGCCATGGAATAAGCTGGATTCTAAAGCTGATGGAACAGCATTGCTCTTTCATTTCAAGTAATGGAGTAAGCTTTATTCTAAAGCCAATGGGCGAGCTTTGCCCTCTCTTATTAGGTCATGGGGTAAACTGGATTCTAAGAGCAGATGGACCAGCATTGCTCGCACATCTCAGGCCGTCGGTTAAGCTGGATTCTAAGAACAGGTGAATTAGCATGGCTGTCGGTCCATGGAATAAGTTGGATTCTAAAGCCGTTGGGTCAGTTTTGTGCTCTCATCTCAAGCAATAGAGACATGTAAAGCTGATGGACCAGAATTGCTCTCACATCTCAGGCCATGGAGTAAGTTGGATTCGAGATGCCGGTGAACTAACATTGCTCTCTCAGCTTGGGTCCTGGAGTAAGCTGGATTCTAAAGCCAATGGACCTGCATTGCTCTCATTACTCAGGCCCTGGAATAAGCTAGATTCTAAATCTAATGGACCAGCATTGATCTCTCATTTAAGCCATGGAGTAAGCTTGATTCTAAGAGCCCCTGGACCAGAATTGCTCTTTCTTATTTTGGGTCCTGGAGTAAGCTGGATTCCAAAGCTGATGGACCAGCATTGCTCTCTCATCTCGGGCCATGTAGCAAGCTGGATTCTAAGTCGATGAACTAGCATTGCTCTCATCTTGGGGCCTGGGTTAAGCTGCATTCTAAACCTGAAGAACCAGCATTGGTCTCCCATTTAAGCCTTGGAGTAAGCTGGATTCTAAAGCCAATGGACCAGCATTTCCCTCTCATCTCGGGCCATGGAATAAGCTGGATTCTAAGTCTATGGACCAACATTGCTCTCACATCTCAGAGCATGGAGTAAGCTGGATTCTAAAGCTGTGGATCCAGCATTACTCTCTCAACTTGGGCCCTGAAATAAACTGGATTCTAAAGCTGATGAACCAGCACTGGTCTCTCGTCTCAGGCCATGTAGCAAGCTAGATTCTAAGAGCCCGTGAACTAGCATTGTTCTCTCATATTGGGGCCTGAAGTAAGTTGCAATCTAAACCTGATGGACCAGCATTAATCTCCCAATTAAGCCATGGAGTAAGTTGGATTCTAAAGCCGATGGATGGCATTGGTCTCTCATCTCGGACCATGGAATAAACTGGATTTTAAGAGGCAGTGAACTACCACTGCCCTCTCATCTTGGGGCTTTGAGTAAGCTGGATTCAAAACATGATGGACCAGCAATGATCTCTCACTTAAGCCATTGAGTAAGCTGAATTCTAAAACCAAAAGGACCAGCATTGATCGCTCATCTTGGACCCTGAAATAAACTGGATTCTAAAGCTGATGGACCAGTATTGATCACTCATCTCAAGCCATGGAGCAAGCTGGATTCTAAGAGCCAGTGAACTAGCATTGTTCTCTCATCTTAGGGCCTGGAGTAAGCTGGATTCCAAACGTGATGGACCAGCATTGGTCTCCCATTTAAGCCATGGAGTAAGCTGGATTCTATTTGCTGTACATTACAGCTTCATTTCCAAATCGAGCTGTTGAAAGCCGACCCACGGAGAGGTCTTGTGAATCTGTGTGCGGTTTGTTTTTGTAGGGTACATTTTAAACTGCTTATGGCAAACATTCTTGAAGGCCGCCCTCCCTCCGCTTTCCCCTCCGCCCAACGACAGGACTTATTTAATATCCTGGATCAAGTCCTAGTGCCAACAAGCTAATCAAATACAGAGCTACTTAACAAGTCAAGTTTATACAACAGACCACCAATCGAGCTGGAAATTTGGTATCCATTATAACAACATTGCGAGGTTTTCGTTGGAGTTGGCAGCCGCTCCCGTGGCACATGTGTTTGCAGAACTAAGTTGTTTTTAAGATTTAGTTCTCCATTATCAAATTTCCAGGTTCTTAATTCTTCGGCGTACACATAGTTGGGGAGAGTATCTTTTTTTTTTTTTCTCCTCCCAAATCTGTCTGTTTATTTGCTGATAAAACCAGATATAACATGTGCGCCACTTGTTACGAGGAATTGAAACGTCTAATGCTGCACGGAAATATAAGCAAATGAATGCCCTGATGGGAAAAGAAGAGAAACAGTTCATTCCCCGGCCAGTAAATGGATATCAGGCTGTGATCCATGTGCAGGTAGAGCAGACTTTGCTGTATCTGTGTGTATATAAGGAACTAATTCCTGGCCATTATAGAACTTCCATCCTGCATTGTGCCAGTTTTCCCCTCTGTACGCGCTGTCTCTGAATTTTTTGCAGTGTCTGAACAGGGGTGAAAACTAGCCACTATTAAGTCTCCCATACACATCACACAGATATGAGGGATTCCTGCTCTGTCGTCTTTGTGTAGCACATGTTCAGAAGCACAGGCAGCATGGAGAACATTATACAGCACTACTTAGGAGGAAAAATGTGAATCCTGCACTAGAAATCAGCAGTATGGTTGTGTGTGTGTCTCTGCTGCTCTACTTCTCCCCGTTCCCTCTATAAAAACATTGTCATTTTATAAAGCAGTACTGAGCTGTGTAGCTGTGATCCAGCTATCGGCTGAAATAAAACACTTACTGAATGCATCATGGAAGAGATTTATACAGTAGTACTGAGCAGTATAGCTGTGAATCCAGCTTTAATGTGATCCCTCAATTGTCATATTATAAAGCAGCTCTGAGCAGCTTATTATACTCACTTACAGGGCGGTCCGGTCCGATGGGAATCGCTGGTCTTGATCCAGCGCCACTGCTCTTCTTGCTTCATGTGGATGTGACGTGCCTCCTGGGCCGTGGGGTACTCGGTAGCCATGCCGGTCGATGCTGGGGATTGTCATGGTGGCAGTGACCCGGTCCGTGACCCAGGGCGGCCAATTAAAGGAAAAGGTAAATAAAGTTTTTATAGATAATGTTTGTGACGCCACCTGTGGTATGCGGCTATATGGAGCCTCCGCTGCGGTGCAGATCCACTGGAGCTGATGATGACGCAACAGAGTTGGTTCAGCTCTCCACAGGCAGAGCTTAGCTCTAGGGCAGTAGATGGTGATTTTATGAGGTAGATGTTGCTGTGCGGTGTAGTGCAGGAGATGGCGCAGATAATGACCAGTCCACAGCTTAATGGCGGTGTCCTCTTATCTTTACTTGCGGTGGTTAGGCAGACCGGGGCACGGGTAATAGCTGGTAGTAGAGGTCCGGGCGGCCTGGGAGCAAGTTGGGGATCCACCTCGCCAGGTGAAGTTGTAGGCCTTCCCTCTGCGCTAATCTCTTTGGTCCTGCTGCTTGAAGCTATGCTGCGGCCCTCGTCCCTGAGTAAAACATCTTTTTCCTCACCCGTAAGGAAGGCCCGAGCTGCCTGCCATAAGTGTTGCTCCCACGTGGCAGTGCTGGGTCCTATGGTACTGCTGTGCCGCCGGGCGTCTGGTGGGGCCTGCAGTCTCCTGCCCTTTGGATTCTGCTGCTGGGCCTTCAGTGCCCCACAACCACGGACTCCGGTGTCCGGTTCCTTTGCGCTTCTCTCGTCTGGGGTGAGCTTATCCACAGCTCCCATCCCCAGGTCCTTCCTTGTCGCTCTCCTGTCTCCAACTCCTCTCAACCCACTCTTACTAACCTCACCTCCAGATTCCAGTTTGAAGGGAGGAGCTCCCCTTGCTGGTCTGGAGCCAGGAAAGTGTTGTATGCTGGTAAACCTGATTAGGGGATCCCTCTTTGCTTCCAGGCATGGCATCACCCCTTGTGAGGGAGGCAATGCCACTGTGGCAACGGGACTCCTGGGGTGCCACAGATGATGCGTTCTTCGTCATCCACACAGTGTCCTCGGCATTACACTCCCATTCAGGCACACTTCTCGGCGTTGCGGAGGGCAGAGCAAACAAGATATTGTAGTGCGCATGCGCCAGCACTCTTTGGCCTTTCCCCCGCACATGCGCATTACAGTACTTTGCACGGTTCTTGGCAGGGCAGAGAGATGCGCCTGCACAGAAGCGCGATGGAGGACACTGTGTGGACGACGTAGAACGCGTCATCTACACAAAGCAAGAAGAGAGGAGATGCTGGCTCAAGACCAGCGATGTCCATCGGACTGGACCGCCCTGTAGGTGAATATAATAAGAGATGTTTCTTGTTCTATGGAGAGCAAATTGGGGACATATAGTCAGTATTGTAGAATGTGGTCACAAGTTTCCTTTAAATCTGCTGCCCACTTGAGTAAATGGCTGCCAGAGCTTAATTCCCAGGATACAAAAGATTGGGGGCCGATTCATCAAGACTGGCGTAGTGCACACTTGCGTTGCGGCAATGTTGATGGAGTAGAAGAGGCTCCAAATTCTTTAGGAGGCAGATGTCATTTACTGTATCTGGTGCTTCTTCTGAGTGGCGTGCGCCTCCGTGCACCGCGTCAGAAGCGCAGAGTCCGTCAGTGACTGGAACAGCATTTTTGGAGTAAGAGAATTGCTGGTACTTTTCATGAATCGGACAGGGGTGGCCATGCCCAGTCCTGGCTCCTCCACAGTGCCAACCATTTCGGAGAAGCTGATCCAAAAGAGGTGTAAAAACACCAAAAGTCGGAAAATTTTTGTGCAACTCAAATTTCGTTGACTCCTCAAAAGCTGTTACTGCACTTTTGCAATGTAAAAGCTTTTATGAATCAGCCTCCCGAGTGTTTAAATAAAAAAATTCTCAAATTTGCGTTCCTCCAAAATCATCTGCTGGGGTAGAGGGAGTCAAGGACATCCATTCCCATCAGATAGTCGTGCACTCCCACCAAAATAATTAAAACAAAATAAAGTAAGGAATTTGCAAAAATACTCAATATATTTTTATCCGATTTAATTAGTTCCATACATCTGAGGGTGTTTCTGCAGCATGTGCATGATTTCTACAAGTTCTATTCAGATATTTGAGGCGGCAGCAGAATGTGAAATTTCTGCAACAAATCTGCCAAGTTTGGACTCTAAGGTTAAGTTGATCCTTGGCGAGAAAGAAAAAAAAAGTCTGATGGATGTGCCGCAAAATGGAATCCATGAAAATAAGTAGCACATTACAGGGAAAAAGAAATGTAGATTCAATACCAAATATAATGCATTAAATGTTTACTTTTTACTTAAGATGCGAGTCTCTTCCTTCACCCTTAGATATATCCCATTGTGTGCAAACATCTCTCTTGGAATTTTTGGAGCTCATTTCAGTCATGTGAAACGAGCCGCTTCCGATGACCTTCAGCCGACTATTGCCAGTTCACTTCCACCTGTCACTCAATTTCCATTTTTATCTCAAAATATGTCCCAAAAGGAATCAAGACGATTAAACTCCGCACCCAAAAGGTCAGAGAGGGAAAACATTTACATTTCAGTCATTTCTAATTTTTCATGTAATTCGTAAATAAGGCATAACATAACATGAAAAAATATAAAAAGCTATGTGTCTTGTCTGTAAGTTTACCCGTTAACAAGATGGGACAAGCAACTCTGCAAGTGACCGGTTATTAAAAATCATCTAATGTTCTCAAGAAAGGAGGGATTTGTTATTTTAGTGAGTACTGTTGGTTTCCTACATTACCGTCCACCTCTGGAGTCTATCAGTGGCAGCCAGTCTCCTAGGCAAGGAGTGCAATGCTTACTCTTTGGTCAGAGTGGCAATTTTTGTGATTGTGCCACTTCAAAAGGACAACATAAAATTTTGGAGAACTATTCTGATCAGAGGTATATATCAACATAATTAAATATGCCATAGTCTAGTGAGTGAGTGATCCATTTCTGGAACTTCTACTATTGTAGACCAACCATGTCCTCTGCTCTACTATTCAGCATTGCAGAAGAAAAGAGTCAAGATGACCATATAAGTGAAGCTATCCCCATAGTTAATGAAAGTTATTCAAACACATAGGAGTGATAGATAAATGGCGGCAACACAAAATGGTATCTTGGGTCACATGCAGCCCGTAGGTTGTGCACCCCTGCTTTACAGCATACAAGCACTGTTCTAATGCTGGCTGGATCACTGCCAGCTTTGGGGCTCGTTCACATCCAAGTCTTAAGTTTGGTTCCAGCTCAGTCCGAATTTCGTCTCAGCTCAGTCAGTTTCGTCCCAGCTCGGTCAGAGTTTCGTCCCAGCTAGGTCAGTTTCGTCCCAGCTTGGTCAGTTTCGTCCCAGCTCGGTCAGTTTCGTCCCAGCTCGGTCAGTTTCGTCCCAGCTTGGTCAGTTTCGTCCCAGCTTGGTCAGTTTCGTCCCAGCTCGGTCAGTTTCGTCCCAGCTCGGTCAGTTTCGTCCCAGCTCGGTCCAAATTTCGTCCTAACTCCGCAGCTCGGTCCAAATTTTGTCCCAGCTCAGTTCCAACTTCGTTCCAACTCCGTTCCAACTCCGTTCCAACTCCGTTCCAACTCCGTTCGAGTGTTATCAGTTTTTCTCACACGAGTAAAAATAAAGTTTCTCCACCTTCTCCTAACAGTTTGTGAAAACTGGACTACACTGGACTATCCTTTTAGTTTTTGGCATAATATATGGCATATATTTACTTTGGGTCCAAATCATCATTTATGGGTTTTGTTTTTTTTATGAAGTCCCTTTTCTTTTTTGACTTGTGGTTTTCTTTGGAGGTTTTCTTTTTGAGCCAAATTCATCAAAATGGCGCAGGTCATTCATGAATTTTGCAAAGCCCAAAATTGTATTTTTTTTTTCTAACACTGATCATTTTTGCGACTTTTTAAAGTTAAAAAGTAGAAAAAGTTTTACAAAATGTTACAAAAAATGCAACATTTTTAGCTGGCACAATGAAAAAATTGTACCGGTGTCATCAGTGTTGTGCTTCCGTGGGTCCATTTTTACCATCATTGTGATCAATGTTTTTCATAGATGGAAAAAGAAGGAAATAAATTACAAAGCTTCTCCAATACTTTGCAATGGTAAACATGGATGGTACACGTGCTTTTCATGGACCCATAGACTGGTATTGGCCCTTGTCGGACATGTGAATAGCGCCCTAGATTATGATGGGTACGTGTAGTATCCGTGAAAAAAAACACATCCGTGCAACACAGACATCTGAATGAGGGTTAAAACATCTGGAAAAGCCACATTGACTTAATAAAAAATTAGAAAACTAACTTAAACCACAAAAAGACAACTTGAGAAAAGGTGCAAATCATTTGATGAATTTGTCGCAAATGACAAGGTCACTGATTGAAAGGTATCCACACCCAAAAAAACTGTTGAAAATGCACTGATGAATCGGGCTCGTAATATTTTTTTTTATTATTTATTGACCTTTTTGAAGGTGGTGAATATTGTGATTGGTGCATGGTCTCTATGACCAGTGGTTATCAAGTGTGCAAGAACCTCGGGGGGGGGGTGGGGGAAAGGGGTTAATGTTTAAGCCGGCTTCCAGGTACACCAGCTGTAGGAAGCCGCAGAAAACCATCAATGAATGGCTGATCGTGCAACAGATGGACTGGCCGGGCCGGCCAAAGCGAATGTTGCACTATGGTAGCAGCAGCTTTCCAAACAGTCAGGGACGATTCAAGGGTTTATCCTCTGCAGATTTACCGGTAACTCACTGCTTTATCTTCTGCCCTTCACTAATTCCCATGATCTGAGCAGAGCAGGAGTTGGCAGAACTTATTTCTGCGTTCCATCATGGGCGGAGGAGCCTTAGAAGTGACGCCTCTCACCCCACAAGCCTCCAAAATAGTCTCCACCTTTGCATTGCGAATGAAGAAACCTCCTGATAAATCGCTGATTTCCTGGAGGTTTCAGGCAGGTAAGGTGGACCCTAGAGATTTTCTGACAATTACGGGATGTCCTCCCTTACTCTAGAAAGTTCCCAAGTATATTGAACAATTTTTATTATTATTATTTAACAGCCGATCTCAAGCCATGGCGACTTGATGGATGAAAGATCTGTAGGAAGATGGCTCGATCTCAAGCCATGGCGACTTGATGGATGAAAGATCTGTAGGAAGATGGCTCGATCTCAAGCCATGGCGACTTGATGGATGAAAGATCTGTAGGAAGATGGCTCGATCTCAAGCCATGGCGACTTGATGGATGAAAGATCTGTAGGAAGATGGCTCGATCTCAAGCCATGGCGACTTGATGGATGAAAGATCTGTAGGAAGATGGCTCGATCTCAAGCCATGGAGACTTGATGGATTAAAGATCTGTAGGAAGATGGCTGGATCTCAAGCCATGGCGACTTGATGGATGAAAGATCTGTAGGAAGATGGCTCGATCTCAAGCCATGGCGACTTGATGGATGAAAGATCTGTAGGAAGATGGCTCGATCTCAAGCCATGGAGACTTGATGGATTAAAGATCTGTAGGAAGATGGCTCGATCTCAAGCCATGGCGACTTGATGGATGAAAGATCTGTAGGAAGATGGCTCGATCTCAAGCCATGGCGACTTGATGGATGAAAGATCTGTAGGAAGATGGATCTGGTGTAAGCCTAGGTAGGTCAACCAGAGTCTTCTCCGCCTTTATCTTGATAATATCAAGAAGCCATCGAGTTGCTGGTCTTCCTCTTTGCCTTATTCCTTCCGACCATGATGTCCTTCTCCAGTGATCGCTCTCTTCATATAAGGTGTCGAAAGTAGACAAGTCGTAGCTTGGTGATCTTTGCTTCCAGTGACATGTCTGGCTTGATTTGAACAATTAGGGCACAATATTTGGTCATGAACTTTTATGGCCGTTCCTACATATACTCCTATCCCAAATAGGGCTGGTAAAGCATCTACCACCTAAGACAACTATACAATTAATATTCCTTTGAAATTTCTACTTCCTGAACCATGATACCAACAGGAAAAAATTAGACTATAATTTACAGTAATTTTTGGATAAATATTTAATTAAAGGATAAGCTATAAATCTTCCTCTTCTTACCGGGACTTTATTATTTTATTTTCCTCCCTAAGAAAAGAGAACACACAAAAAAGTCAAATTTATTTTCTTTTTCCGGCATAATTTTGTTTTAAATCCCTTTGGGTTTACATAAGTACAAGCCTCACGATTCTCCTTTCTATCAGCAAGCCCGGCCTTGTCCCATTCTCATTGCGAGCAGCAGACACTCAAGAGAAAAAAAAGAAAACACGAACCCTATAACATCCAGTGTTCCGGTTTATGTATCTCTCACAATGGAAATACGGAAATGTAGGTTTTGTGGAACAAAATATGATGAGTGATCTGGAAATGATCGAGCCTGATTATTATTGTGCCTCTAAAAAGACAAAAACAGCCAGGACAAAAAAAAAAGTGCCTGTAGTATTAACAAACTTGAATAAATACTAGCGCAAAAATATCAAGAAAAATGGAGGGGAAAGAAATGGTTGAACAATTAAATCACTATTTAAACATAAAAAAAAATTAACATTCTTAAAAAGTATAAGTTATAAATATACTGTAAATATCCTGTATGTCATATTAAAAAAAGTTCTGAAAGTATAGTTTTAATCAAATATGTAAAAAAAAAAAAAAAATGGTGTATAGTTTTATTTTTTAATAAAAAAAATTATTTTCTCCATTTATGAGCCACTTCTCCCCCCCCCCCCGGCCTCCAGAACTCCTCATTCATTAAAAAAAAAAACTAAAATCAGTCCTCATTACAAGACAGATAGGTTACACCTGTCTATTGATGTTTCTGGAAAGGAAAAGGAGGAGGAAGAGCAGAAAGAGAGAGAGGCAGAGAGAGACACACATGGAACGCGCTGCGGTGGCTTCTAGGAAAGGTTATAGTAACAAAAGAGCTGGCACGTAGGGGGGAGACATCAAGTGTGAGAAGCCATTGTTTGACCTCTAGAAGGATCTGATGCCATCGCAGCACATTAAATTGGGCCATATGAAACAATTTGCTTCAAATCTAGATAGGGAGTCAGCAGCCATCAAAGTGCCTTCAAAACTTTACCATTGAGAAGTCACTGGCAACGGTTAAAGAAGGGTTCTACTGACAATAAGAAGAAAGTGAGTTGGAACAGTTTGACCTCCGTGATTTGGGACTTTCTGGCCAATCACTAAGTTGAGACTCTCATGAACACATGTCATGCTTACTGGCTGCTGCTGTATCGGATGGCAATGTTCGCCAACCCATGGGTGGGATAAGTCTCCCTGCTCCCTGACTGCGTTTTAATGAAAGTGGCTTAGTTCCCGTTGGTTTCCTTCTCTTTTCGAGGCTGCTTTCCCTTTTAGGTTATAAAATGTGGCCTCACTCCCTCTGTCTTGAAGAGCCTGCACATGCCAAAATTGCCAATACTGTCCAAAGTTCTGCTGACCCACGACTCCTAAAGGATTCTCCATCATTCCACTAAACTATAGGTTCATAAAGTTTGCGACTCTACAATGACTTGGTTTGTACCCTGAACCTATTTGTTGTCTGCCACCTACTTGACCACCATATTGAACAAACTCCGTCAGCCCTGCTAGTCTGACCACACGTCACATCTCCGCCTCGTAACTGAGAACATATGTACCGTGAGTCAAAGACACCTACGCAAAAGGGTTACACACCAAGTCCGTTACAATCTTAGGGTATGTGCACATGGCATCTTTTAGACGCCATCATACACGCATCATTTTTGAAGCAGAAGACTCTTCAGGAAAATCCCGACAGTGTTTTCCTTGAAGTATCTTCTTTGACAACTTTAGCATCGCTTTTGCGTCATTTTTGTTTTTTTCATATATATAAGATTGTGGAGGCTTCCAAACTGATGCCACCAGAAGGATCGACCGGTCACTTCTTTTAGCCACTTTGCGTCTTTTGAAGACTGAATCGGTTGGTTAAAAGAAGCTACCGAAGGCCGAACATATGGACAGCAATGTTGTTTTGAAATTGAGGCGAATTATGGTCATTCTTTTTACCATATTTTTAGCGCTTTTTTCAGGAGGGTTCCAGGCGGAATCCACCTGAAAGAGACGTCTTTTTGGGATTCACTACTTCCGAGTAGGCCTCGTGTCAAGAAGGAGGAAGGTGGTATTGTACTCGAAGGAGCAACGGGAAAGCTTTTACAAAAATGTACTGAACTTTGAATGCCCCGATCTTTGAAGACTGATTCATGAAAACGTATATTATTTGTGAAACTAGAAGAACTCCTCTTCTCTTAAGTCTATAGTGTCTAACTTTAGTATAAGTAATTACCCATTTTGATTCATAAACAAATTGAATTTTAAAACTATGAAAAGTATCACTTTCCTCCTTGTGGAAGCAAACTTTGTGAAGATGAATTGGAATTTTCTACACCTTTGAGAAGTACCGCAAGTAATTAGGGAAAAAAAAAAAGAAAAAAAAAAAACACTTAATAGTTAGGAACAAAATAAAAAAAAAAAAAATGTTTAAAAAGGGTGGAAAACGAATTATATCCAGTTAAATAATTCAGAGAAGTTAACAAATATGCTACAATTTTTTTGATTCTTGATTTTTTTTTTTTTGTTCACTACTTTTACAATAGAATTAGATTATCCTGAATTTTTATAGGATCCGAACGTTTTGTTTTGTACATTTCTTGGGATAAGATGGGAATGAAAGAATTATTATTAAAACTTTTTTTTTTTTTTTTTTTTTTTTTTTTAAATACCTCTGAAATTAAAATTAAATATAGCATAAAAAAGAAAAAAAAAAAAAGCAACTAAATATCAGATGTTCAGGGTCAATTTATCTCAAGGGACAAATAGGGAGGAAGCTCCCAATTAGCATATCTGAAATGAAAATCAGGTTTTTCAGACACTACTGTTTTTCCGGACTTTATAACCTATGGAATGCAGTCTGTATCCGATTAGACAAAACAAACAGTCTCCTAACATTGTCAGGCAGGAAGACAAGAAAGAGCAAGAGTCTGATGAGGAGAACTTGGAGGTTATTGGGATTGTGGCCGAGGAGTCCAGCTTAAAAAAAAAAAAAACTATGACAATTGTCCATTCATTGAACACACTTAGACGGTCGAGTCCGAGATGAATCGTCTACATGTTACACACTTCAAAGGGTCAATTCCAGACCCGTTTGACATAAAAAGGTCAAACTCGGCCCTATTTTCCAATTCTTCCATCCAGACCAGATATTTTTTAAAAAAAAATTGAATTTGATTTTTTTTATCAATTTTATTGAAATGACTATTTATAAACAATTTTTTTTTTAATTAGAATATATTTTCCAAAGACTGGAGTAAGCAACTTGACATTGGTTAAAGGGGATTGTCCAATCTGGGACATTTATAGGATGTCATCAGGACATTTATAGATGCGAGACATGCTCTCGTGGAATAGATAGGTGGCTCTCGATTTATTTCTACAGGTGCTTCGAAAATGGTCAGTGGTGGGGACCACATCTGTTGCACATTCATGAAATATTCTATTGATTGTTGATAAAGGTCTCAGATGGGACAACCCCTTTAATTTGTATTATTTGTGGACACATACGATATTGTATCGTATCGTATATTACTCCTCTCGACAGACCATAATCATGCATCTATCAAAGACTGACCAAACAGAAAACCAGGAGTATACAGGTGCAAGCTAATAGATCCACTTCCATATTCACGCATCATAGGCTCAATCCATCTTTTTTACCCCAACTTCTGAACTTCCAGCCTCGACTGCTATCACTGAGATCATTAATGGTCGTCTGAGAAAGGTTCTGCCAAAAATCATCAAGATCCGCTGTTGGCAGCTGCTGTGTAATTCGACCAATGATATCTCAGATGTGCTCAATGGGAGACAAGTCCGGAGACGCTGCAGCAATAGGAGCACGTTTATGCTTGCAGGCTGCTCACATGAGCACAAGCAACATGCGGCCTGGCGTTGTTATTTTGGAAGCCAGTTCCTGGGACACATTGGGAAAATCGCTGCACCACCGTTTCCACCACCAAATCAATGCAACACCGAGCTGATAGTGCACTTGGATGAAGACAATAAGGGTCCAGCTACTGTACACACAACATAATCCCGGGAGTAGGACCGGTGTGACGTTGCCTTATGGTCTCCAAACCAATCTCCGACTATCATCACATCTAAGACAAAAGCATCACTCATCGCTGAAGGGGACCAACGTCCACTCCAACCTCCGTTGCCATCTTGCTCTGCGACTTAATTGCCTTTGAGAGCAGTGGAAAGGAACATCTGCAGGAGGGACCATTGTTCTGGCCCTTCGCCACAAGAAATAGTGAATAAATCCAGATGTTTGTAAGAAAAATTCTTTCCCTTTTTTCATCATTCGCAGATCAGTAACAAGACTATCCATCCTGGGATTTCCATAATTCCACAACTTTTCCTTCTTGGTGTTGCAATTTCAATGTTGAGGTTGGGCATGATCGCTGGGGGGTCAGACCACTGGGACTCCTACAGTATGTAAATTCCTAATTAGGGATATTGATCCACAATCCAGGGATCCTTGGAGGCTAAAGAATTGCGCTGAACTTCACACAAACTCTACAAGAAGAAATATTCGGTACCATATTCGAGGTCTACAGAATAGGGACCAGTTGGCGATATGTAGCTTGCTAAGAACTCCAAGAGCAAAAGGAGAGATAAAGGAGAAAAGAAAGCCAAGGTATGGTCCTAAATGGCAAGTTGGACTATTAATATGAGGCAAAATAAAAAGAAGAGTGGGACGAAGGCAGAATCCAGAGATAAGGATAAGGTCCACGTAGGAATAAAACACAAACTATCTGAGCTAGAACGTACCTTTTATGCATGCATAAGTGTATGATAGCTGAGACCTCCACCAATCATGAGAATGGAGGTTCAAAAGTCCTCAGTTTCGATGGAGTGGTAGTGAGCATGTGCGACCACTTCTCCATTCACTGTCTATAGAAGTGATGGTCGCACATGCTCACTAACATATCTTTGAAGCAGGGGAATTTGTGCCTCATTTTATAGATTGGTGTTGGTCTCAGCATTCGGACCTTCATCGATTATACATTTATCATCTATCAATTGGATAAGTTAACCCTTTAAGAGTTCTCAGCTGAATCTTCTGTTTTTAACCTGTCGTGGCAATGTCATCGGAAGCAGAAAGATCTCTGGCAAGATCAAACAGGAGAGAGGAGAAGTGCTGGTGTTCAGAGAGGTGAGAAATACACCCCCATTTGGATTTTCACTCATGGAGGGGGGGCCCAAAAACCACTACAACCTACGATGTCACTGTGCAATGGACTTACATTCTACTTCCTCAGACAGTAGGATTAAAAGACTCATTAAAGTGTTAAAAGTAATTTCTGAAGTTCTCAACCAAAGCAACAAAACTTTTTTCGGTCCAGATTTCGAGTACACGAATGTGACTCATCCCAAGAATAAAAGTTTTCAATTATACCGGGAGATGTCAGAAAACATCAGGATTCGGGAAGATCAAAAAGGAAAGTGACTTTCTTTTTTGTAGACGATGTGGATGTGAGATTTCCCTTTAATACTCCTCATTACAATAATGCCCCCTATTTCCCCCCCTTTGAAGTCAGAAGCCTGCCATTTCTAGCAGACAATTGAATTAGATATTTTCGTTGCGACCTCAGCCATTTCTTAACTGGTTCCGTGTCCCTGTTGGTACAGTGTAAATGGCTTAATGTCACCGTGACCGTTTTCCCTGTACCAGAACCAGATGTATCACGGAGGAGATTATACGGGAGATCGCGCCTGTCCTTAAATAACACTGGAGATTTCGGCAACGGAAAAGAAAAACACTAATCCTTCTCCTAACTTGATGATTGCTGGTGGTCCCATCACTGGCAGTCCCATTGGCAATGGATGGAGAACAGGTGCACATGTTCGACTGCCCCCCCAACAGCACTGTTCTCAGGATGGAACCACCAACAATCAGCAAGTTACTCAACCCATAATCAATTAATAGAGAACGGGGGTCTGTCATTCATGATCTTAAACAATAAGCTAGATCAGAGAACAGCTAAAAAAAAAAAAAAAGGAGCGTCTGTCACTTCTGGAAGACCCGACACTTCCATGCATTTACGTAAACAGCCCATTGATTTTAGAGAAGCTATTTGTCATACTTAATTCCACCAGTGGTGGTGCTATAGAATAATTTATCACTTGCTGCTCGAGTCTCTAGCAGATTACAGCTGATCTCGGCGATCGCCTAATTTGACAGCAGGACAGTTTGCCATCGTGAAATTTTCAGACAGTCCGTTAACAAAAACGGATTATACAAAGTGTGCAACCACTTTAACAGACAAAGTAAATACTCAGGATATATGAGGGCTGTTCTGGTTAAAGAGGAACTCATGGGGCCGTCATAAAAACCCTTTCAAACTCTCATATTTGACATGCACTGATCGCTCGCTGCAGAGATCATTCGGTCTGGTCTTGGCTTCGACATTCAAGCACTGCACCGAAACAAGGACCCAACAAAAAAATCTGAACTTTTTGACAGACACCTTCTATGGGTGACCTCATCTGTCACGCACATTTAGGTCGCGAAAGGGTGCCAAGGGTGGGATTTTTGGTTTCCCTAAATGAACCATAAAAGAACTGAACTTTGCAAACCCTGCTTAAAAGTTAACGTCTTTATTTATTTTTTTTGGGTAGGGGGGGGTGTTACGGCTATGGAGGGGGAGGTATTTTTGCTTGTCTATGGGGTGGAACTTAAATTTCCCATCATGGGAAGATAAAGGGTTATGGATGACCTACCTTCATCAATATTAGATTGGTGGGGGTGTATCATGTGTCCTCCCTCACAGATGGCTGCTGGATGTCCAGGGTGTATGGAGCCAGAGCTCCAGGAAACAGAGCTGCAGTACCTGAGAATGACCACTACATGGTGTACTGAGCTGCGGTGTTCTGGCTCTATGCACCCCGTACATGCGGGCACCATGGGACCTGGTAATGGCTGATCCATGGAGGTGCAGAGTGTCCGACCACCACCGATCTGAGATTAATGACCTGTCCTAAAGCGTAGGTCATCACTATTTTAGGATTGGGCGACCCCTTTAAAATTTTGGTAGGGTATGGTGTACGGATAGCTTTGGCAATATCTGTCACAGGTGTGTCAGATGTAACGGAACAGCTGGTTGCAGAAGGTCACTTCGTTTGGCATTACAGACACCTTCTTAAATCTGTCTTACTTTAGGACCCAGTGACTACCTCCCTCCTGCTCTGTTTGACACCCTGCCCTGGATGTTTAAAAACTTTCAGTTTGTTGCAGGGAGGTGCCAGCGATATTCACATGTTACCTTGTGAAGGCTTGGAGCTATCGCAGCTGGCTTACTTCCACTCTGGTGCTTTGGAGGACGTTTGGTGTTATCTCTCTGGTGTCCGCTCAAGCTAAGTTTCTCCCCCCTGTGTTTGTCTCCCTTGTTGTCTTTAGTTTATAGTGGGGACTGACTAGTGCTCATCTCCCCTTCTCTATCCAGGGCCTAGCTCTAGGGATATACAAGGCTTCGGTATCCTGTTCGGCGATTGGGGAAGAATCAATATAGGGACAATAGTGGAGACAGGGTGATATCAGATCAGCCTAGAGGTCTCCACTCCCCCTTTCCCTAGTGTCTGGGCACTCTTCCCCTCATCCATTCGTGTTGCACTTTGTCTTACCTACACTGTGCGTTGACAATATCACTGGTATTTATCATGCACTGGATCGGGATGGCCGTGAGCAAGTATCATTTACCTCTGGACCACCAGGGATCGGTCTTGGCACTGGACTAGACACTGAGGCAGTAGCACTAGTTCTCTTCTATGGGGTCAAATCACCATCAATATCTACACCTTTCTCTTATCTATTTGTGAACATTGATATAGATGATTATTCCTTTAAAAAAAGGATGTTAAGTGGGTGAGGTCAGGGAAGAGCATGCTCATGTACTCGGCCCCTGTCCCCACTCCAGGGGGTTATTTATTTGCACTCTTTTTAATAGCGCTATGTAAAAGTTCTGTCTCCAAGACTCCTATTCAAAACTGCAGAACGACCCGACACATAAAACGTAAAGTTACATTCCTGGAGTTTACAGGGGCGATCATAAAACCCAACATCTGTATTAACCCCTTCCCGCCGTGGCCAATTTTAGTTTTAGCATTTTCATTTTTTTTGTTCTCTCCCCTTTTTTCAAGAGCCATAAGTTTTTATTCTCCAGGCGACATCGCCGCCGTACGAGGGCTTGTTGTAGTTTTGAATGACACCATTCATTTCACCATTTAATGTACTGAAAAAAAACAAAAAAAAAACAGGGGAATAAAAAATTCCAAATGAGGTGAAATGGTGAAAAAAAAAAGACAAACGCATTTCTGCCATTGTTTTTTAGGTTTTGTTTTTACTGTGTTCGTTATGCGATAAAATTATCTAAACAAAAAGATTCTACAGATCAGGATGATTGCAGCGATACCAAATGTGTTATAATAATATTATTATTATTATTATTAATAATAATAAATAAATTATTATTATTTTAATGCCTTAAAAAAAAATTCAGAACTTTGTTAAACAAAATAATATTTGGTTTCGGTCGCTATTTTCTGAGACCCATAACTTTTTTTTAACTGATGGGTACCTATAAAGGACTTTTTTTATTATTATTATTATATTTTATATTTATAATTATTTTTTTCAATTTTATATATTTTAAATAGATACTATGTTAACGGATGCAGTGATACCAAATATGTATATTACATGTATCAGAAAAGTCTTGATTTTTGAACTGGGGAAAATAGGGGATATTTTATTTAAGGAATTATTTATTTATTTATTTATTTACTTTAAAACTTTTTTTTTTTTTTTTTTTTTTTTTTTTTTTACATCTTACCATCATTTTTTAGTCCCCATAGGGAACTTGAACAAGTGATCATTTGATCGCTTGTTGTATGTCCAGCATTGCCGTAGTATATAGTGAAAATCACGGCCTCCTATGAAGCCCAGCTATGGGCTTCCATCGGCACCTTTCGATCACATCGCACAGCCGTCAACATACAGTTTGCAGCCCTTACAAAAAGTGAATAGTATATCGGTACTCTGCAGACCCGCACGCGACCCACCACTTTATTCTGAACACCCACAATGCAAAGCACTCCGCTAACAGGAAGCCGGTAGAATTATGAATGCAGCTCTGGCTGTGAGCAGAGTATAAGATACCGCAAGATGTCACCCGGAAATATACGGGAAAAGCATTGGCGGAGGTCAGATAATAAGCGCTCACCTGAAGATACGCTTTATAGATGACATCAAACAGAAAGGCTTGCGGCATTTCACTGGCTCTGTGCTTCGCCCGGTCCAGGGAGTGGTCTAAGCAGAAGTCTGCGGAAGGAGCGATAACCGTGGACACCAATGGTCGCACCGCCCCAGCGGCCTGCGGAGGAAGGGAGAACAGCAGTGACATTTATAAATATATTCATCCAACAGAAAGCTGGAAATGTCGCGCAATACGCAAAGGTAGCGGAGTCGAATTATATGCTAACTGCAGCTCATCTCCATTCCAATGAATGAGACTGAGCTGCAATACCGGTCACAGCCTACTGACAAGAGTGGCGTCATTTCTGAATCAGACTTGGTTTTAATTTTATTTATGACAACTCCGTAAGAGCTGTGATCCGGCAGCGTCCGTCTTTTTAGGCGTGCATGAAAGCGCGGTCTGCCACATTTTTGTGCATCTCTGAAAAGAAGGACACTGCTGGACAGAGGCCAGACGGAGTCCAGAGTAACTCAATATAGTGATTGGATACCTCGAGGTTTTCATCACTCGGAGAAAACGCCGATATAAGTGATCAGCGTAAAGCGCAGGATAAATGTGATCCAAAATGTTATATAAAATGCTCCCAATAAAAGCTTCAACTCAATCCACACAAAAAAGCAAATCCCCCACTCAGGTCCGTCAGGCTTCCACGTTACTGGTAGTACAAACGCTCTGGAAAAGCATTATGGCCCTTGCCGCCCAAAACAAATTCAGCAAATTCTGCGCTCCCAAATCCAAATGTCCCCCTCCTTTCTGAGCCCCACAGTGTGACTAAACCGCAGTTAGCGTCCACAAGTTTGACATTTCTGTAGCAATGAGAGCCTGCCTAATTTACAGGTGCATGTCTCCAGAAGCATGAGCTGGGCATAACGTATCGGTCACTACAACGCCCTGGTCACTACAACGCCCTGGTCACTACAACGGCAGTTTGCAATTTTCACTCAGTAACATCTACTGCTGCCTGTTTCTGGAAAACATCCATGGAGTCAAAATCGTCACTACACCAATAGATAAATTCACAAAGGGGTATAATTTCCAAAATGGGGTCCACTTGAGGTGGGATTCTGTTCTTCTAGCATTTAGGGGCTCTGTCTATGGAGTCCGCAAACTATTCTAGGAAAATCTGCGCTCTAGCAGGCCAATAGTGCTCTGTCCCTGCAGAGTCTCGCCATATGGCTAATCAGTACTATACAGCCACATATGGGGTATGTCTACAATCAGCAGAAATTGTGGGACAAATTTTGGTGCCATTTTTACCCATTCCCAGTGTGAAAATGTAAAAGCTGGGGCTAAAACAACATTTTGGTGGTAAAAATGTAATTATTTTTTCTTCACTGCCCAATGGTATAAAATGCTGTAACCCACCTGTGGTGTCAATATGATCACTGCACCCCTAGATGAATTCATTCAGGTGTAGTTTGTAAAATGGGGTCACTTATGGGGGGGGGGGTTCTGCTGTTCTGGCACCTTTGCGGCTCTCATAATGGGTCATGGCACCCTTAAATCAGTCCAGCAAAATCTGAACTCCAAAATGGCACTTATTCCCTCCTGAGCTTTGCACTGTGCATCAAAAGTTGTTTTTGACCAAATATGGGGTATTGGCGTACTCAGGAGAAATTGCACAAGTTTTAAGGTCCATTTTCTCCTGCTATTCTTGTGAAAATGAAAAAATTTGGGGCTAAAACAACATTTTTGTTTGAAAAATATATTTTTTCATTTTCACAGATCAACGTTGTAAAATTCAGTCAAGCACCTGTTCAAGTTGCTCACCAGAAGTCTAGATAAATTCCTTGAGGGGTCTAGTTTCCAAAATGCGGTCACTTGAGTGGGGGTTTCCACTGTTTAGGCACATCAGGGGCTCTCCAAATGGGACATGACACCCGCAGACCATTCCATCAAAGACTGCGTTCCAAAACGACACTCCTTCTCTTCAGAGTCCTCCCATGCACCCAAACAGTAGTTTTCCTTCACATATTGGGTATCGGTGTACTCAGGAGAAATTTCTCAATAAATTTTGGGGTCCATTTTTTCCTGTTACCTTTGTAAAAAATTGTGTCTAAAGTAAATTTTTTGTGAAAAAAAGTTAAATGTTCATTTTTTCCTTCCACATTCTATTAATTCCTGTGTAGGACCTAAAGGGTTAATAAACTTCTTAAATGTGATTTTGAGAACCTTGAGGGGTGCAGATTTTAGAATGGTGTCACTTTTGCATATTTTTTGTCATACAGACCCCCTCAAAGTCACTTCAAATGTGATGTGGTCCATAAAAAAAAAGGTTTTGTAAATTTTATTGTAAAAAAAAACAACAAACAAACAAATAGTCTCAGAATCACCAGGATCCAGAGTTATTACCCCATAAAGTGACACTGGTCAGAATTTAAAAAATTGGCCCGGTCAGGAAGGTGAAAACAGGCTCGGGGGTGAAAGAGTTATAAACTGCATTTTGTGGTTACTTGTATTATCTCTGTCTAATATTTACATTTGTTCTGTGATCTGAAACATTTAAGTGCAACAAACATGCAAAAGAATAAGAAATCAGGAAGGGGGCAAACACTTTTTCACACCATTGTACAGTACAGACCAAAAGTTTGGACACACCTTCTCATTTAAAGATTTTTCTGTATTTTCATGACTATGAAAATTGTACATTCACACTGAAGGCATCAAAACTATGAATTAACACATGTGGAATTATATACTTAACAAAAAAGTGTGAAACAACTGAAAATATGTCTTATATTCTAGGTTCTTCAAAGTAGCCACCTTTTTGCTTTGATGACTGCTTTGCACACTCTTGGCATTCTCTTGATGAGCTTCAAGAGGTAGTCACCGGAAATGGTCTTCCAACAATCTTGAAGGAGTTCCCAGAGATGCTTAGCACTTGTTGGCCCTTTTGCCTTCACTCTGCGGTCCAGCTCACCCCAAACCATCTCGATTGGGTTCAGGTCTGGTGACTGTGGAGGCCAGGTCATCTGGCGTAGCCCCCCATCACTCTATTTCTTGGTCAAATAGCCCTTACACAGCCTGGAGGTGTGTTTGGGGTCATTGTCCTGTTGAAAAATAAATGATGGTCCAAACCGGATGGAATAGCATGTCGCTGCAAGATGCTGTGGTAGCCATGTTGGTTCAGTATGCCTTCAATTTTGAATAAATCCCCAACAGTGTCACCAGCAAAGCACCCCCACACCATCACACCTCCTCCTCCATGCTTCACGGTGGGAACCAGGCATGTAGAGTCCATCCGTTCACCTTTTCTGCGTCGCACAAAGACACGGTGGTTGGAACCAAAGATCTCAAATTTGGACTCATCAGACCAAAGCACAGATTTCCACTGGTCTAATGTCCATTCCTTGTGTTCTTTAGCCCAAACAAGTCTCTTCTGCTTGTTGCCTGTCCTTAGCAGTGGTCTCCTAGCAGCTATTTTACCATGAAGGCCTGCTGCACAAAGTCACCTCTTAACAGTTGTTGTAGAGATGTGTCTGCTGCTAGAACTCTGTGTGGCATTGACCTGGTCTCTAATCTGAGCTGCTGTCAACCTGCGATTTCTGAGGCTGGTGACTCGGATAAACTTATCCTGAGAAGCAGAGGTGACTCTTGGTCTTCCTTTCCTGGGGCGGTCCTCATGTAAGCCAGTTTCTTTGTAGCTCTTGATGGTTTTTGCAAATGCACTTGGGGACACTTTCAAAGTTTGCCCAATTTTTCGGACTGACTGACCTTCATTTCTTAAAGTAATGATGGCCACTCGTTTTTCTTTACTTAGCTGCTTTTTTCTTGCCATAATACAAATTCTAACAGTCTATTCAGTAGGACTATCAGCTGTGTATCCACCTGACTTCTGCACAACACAACTGATGGTCCCAACCCCATTTATAAGGCAAGAAATCCCACTTATTAAACCTGACAGGGCACACCTGTGAAGTGAAAACCATTTCTGGTGACTACCTCTTGAAGCTCATCAAGAGAATGCCAAGAGTGTGCAAAGCAGTCATCAAAGCAAAAGGTGGCTACTTTGAAGAACCTAGAATATAAGACATATTTTCAGTTGTTTCACACTTTTTTGTTAAGTATATAATTCCACATGTGGTAATTCATAGTTTTGATGCCTTCAGTGTGAATGTACAATTTTCATAGTCATGAAAATACAGAAAAATCTTTAAATGAGAAGGTGCGTCCAAACTTTTGCTCTGTACTGTATATATATTTATATTTGGAATTAAGAGTCTCTTCCGATCCCCCATAAAGTGGTCTCGTTACCACTCAGTGTAAATAAGTCCAATACCGAGTGTATATAATTGTACTAATAGGTTTGCATCCCCCATCACGAAATTACTGAAAACTTCCAATCCGGTTATATAAAAATCAGCCAATAGAAATAATCAATGTTGTCATTGCCGCGATGATTGCTATGTTCCCTTCCAACAAATAAGAGTATGGAATCGCTTGTGCCGATGCAAAACAATAATAATTGCATCGTACGCTCAATTAATGCATCGTTACGTGGATTGCCCTTTTATTGAGGGGCTGCGTGTTGGGGGTGGGGAGGGGGGGCTCAGCGGCGCTCACTCATCACATACATTGTCAAGTGTTTATTTTCTTACATGGAATTAAGAACTAATAAGATGTTGGAGCGAATTCTGCACTGATCCGGAAGGCTACATTCCTTATTAGACGGAGAGTAAACAATGGAACTTTTGCTGATTGCTTTTCATCAACTTTTTTTGGGGGGGAAAAAAAGGATTCGTCATTAGATTTTTTTTTTTTTTTTTTAGTAGGGCAGTAACTTTAGCACTAGCGAGGGTGTATACAGCAAAAGTCAAAATTGTGCCACCCTAGGGGTGTAGAGCTAGGGTGGCACGAAGAGTTTATGCGCTCAGGATACTGGACTCGGTAATAAGTAAAATCCATTGGTTCCGGCCACTGATCAGCCTCATGGCAGCGTATGGATGAGGGGCTGTCCTGATGGGTCATTCTTCTATAAAAGATCTTATAGCAGGACCAGACTGTCATATTGGCTCTGTTGTACCCCTTTGAAGTGAAAAGTGGTCTGTAAGCACAAAATGACTAAAAAAACCAAGCACAGGCGCTCGGTGCACCATTGACATAGCCCAACAAATCATTGCTCCTTGCCACTTACTTATTTTGTATCTGCTTTCCGCTTCTTGATTGACCACTTTGGCTTTAGAAGAGCCATAGAAGGATGGAAATAAATATCACTAGATGGGAAAATACAATGAACCGATTGGCCTCATCAATGGTGCACCCAGCGCTTGTGTTTAGTTTGAACAGTCATTTAAGCCCCCGTCTCACATAGCGAGATCGCTAGCGAGATCGCTGCTGTATCACGGTTTTGGTGACGCAACAGCGACCTCACCAGCGATGTCGCTATGTGTGACGCTTTGCAGCAATCAGGCCCCTACTGTGAGGTCGCTTATCGCTGCAGAATGTCCTGGACCATTTTTTGGTCGTTGCCCTCCCGCTGGTCAGCACACATCGCTGTGTGTGACCAGCGGGACCAGCGATCAGGCTGGTAACCATGATAAACATCGGGTTACTAGGGGCACATGCACACTTAGTAACCCGCTGTTTATCATGGTTACCACTCTGCTATGGTGAGCGGTAACCTCCCGCTCACCGTAGCAGGCTCGTAACCATGATAAACAGAGGGTTACTAGGTGCGCGTGTGCCCCTAGTAACCCGATGTTTATCATGGTTACCAGCCTGCTCCTGCTTCAGCAGGCTGGTAACCAGGAGCAGGACATCGTGGAAAGATTCTTTCCACGATGTCGCTGCTCCCCTGATCGCTGGTGAGCCTGCCTGTTTGACAGCTCACCAGCGACCACATAGCGACACAGCAACGATCCCTGACAGGTCGTATCGGTGTCGTGATCGCTGTAGCGTCGCTAAGTGTGACGGGGCCTTTAGTTCTTCTGATAGACAGACTTTAAGCCCTTCACCTCTGAGCCTGTTTTCACCTTCATCATCAGGCCAAATTTTACAGTTCTGACCAGCGTCACTTTATGAGGTAATAACTCTGGAGCTTCAACGGATCCCACTGATTTGGAGATTGTTTTTTTTGTGACACAGTATGCTTTATGGTAGTGGTAAACTGAGGTTGATATTTTTTGCCTTTAATTTGTGAAAATATCGGAATTTCGTCAAAACTTCTGAAAAATTCCCAATTTTCTAACTTTTAATTCTTAGACGCTTAAAAGAGAGAGTTCTATCTCACAAAACAGTTAATAAATAACATTTCCCAAAATGTCTACTTTACATCAGTGCCATTTTTGAAAAACACATTTTTTGGGGGGTTAGGAAGTTAGAAGGGTTAAAAAATTTATCAGCAATTTCTCTTTCCAACAAAAAAAAAAAAAATTTACAAAACCAATTATTTTAGAGACCACATCACATTTGAAGTGACTTTGAGGGGTTTAGTTTTTAAAATGTCGCCTTTGGGTATTTTCTGCATTATAGGCCCTTCAAAGAGTTCAAAACCACATTCAAGAAGTTTATTCACCCACCAGGTGTTTCACGGGAATTAAAGCAATGTAGAAGAAAAACAATGAAAATTTTACTTCTTCTCACAAAAATGTTGTTTTAGCCAAAATTTGGCATTTTTACAAGGGTAACAGGAGAAAATGGACCATACAGTTTGTTCTGCAATTTCTCCCGAGTACGCCAATACCCCATATGTGAGGGAAAACTACTGTTTGGGCGCATGGCAGGGCTCAGAAAGGAAGAAGCGACAATTCAATTCTGAGGCACAATTTTGGCTGAAATAAACAGAGGACACCATGTCGCGTTCGGAGAGACCCAGACATGTCAAAACAGCTGAAACCCCCACCAATGATCCCATTTTGGTTGCTACACCTCTTCAGTTATGAAAAATTACCATAGTTTTCCACTAAAATGTTGCTTTGCCCCCTAGGTTTTTAATTTTCAAAATGGGATAATAGGAGAAATTCAACTGTACAATTTGTTACACAATTTCTCTTGTGTACACCGATACCCCATATGTGGTCAAAAAATACTTATAAAGGCACAGTGCAAAGCTCAGAAGGGAAGAGGCGCCATATTGAAGTTCAGCTTCGCTGGAATGGTTTGAGGGTGCCATGTCACATTGGCAGAGCCCCTGAAGTGCCAGAACAGCGGAACACCTCCATAAGTCACCCCATTTTACAAACTACACCTCTCCAATGAATTACTCTAGGGATGTAGTAAGCATGTTGGCACCAAATGTGCCTCACAGAATTTTCTACCATTGAGCGGTGAAGAAAGAATAATTACATTTTTACAAATAAAATTTTTTTTTAGCCCCAAGTTTTACATTTTTCTAAGAGCTAATATGAGAAATTGCACAACAAACTGTGAGGTTCATTTTTTCCTGAGAGCGCCAATACCCTGGATGTAATCGGAAATACTTTTCAGGCACAGTGCAAAGCTCAGAAGGGAAGGAGCGCCATATTATAGTGCAGATTTTACGGTGATGGTTTGAGGGAGCTATGACCCACTGGGAGAGCCCCTGAGGTGCCAGAACAGCAGAACAGAATCTCCCATAAGTGACCCTATTTTACAGACTACACCTCCCAATAAATTCATCTAGGGGTGCAGTGATCATATTGACACCGCGGGTGTGTCACAGAATTTTATACCATTGGGCAGTGAAGAAAAAATTATTATTTTTTTACCCAAAAATTTTTTTAGCCCCAGATTTAACATTCTCAGGGGGAAATGGGTAAAAATTGAGCAAATATTTGTCACACAAATAAACTCTGGGAGGTCGTGATGACTCATCGTGTGGGGAGAAGTCACGCAACAGAGGGGACCACAAGCCTCCCATGTGGCAACCCTTCCCCCGGCAAGCCAGGCATTTTATCTGACTGGTATGGCACCCAATTTTCCAACTCTGTGATAAACCTTACCATTCCTTTCTGCATTAACCTGGTATGTTTGTAAGCTGACCCTGCATGACCCCCGTTCACCACTTTTCTTTTCTTTATCATCAGCCTGTTTTACTTTGCCTGTCTTGGCCAGTCCCTACAGTGACATCTAGGAAGGCTGTCTTGGCCAGTCCCTACAGTGACATCTAGGAAGGCTGTCTTGGCCAGTCCCTAGAGTGACATCTAGGAAGGCTGTCTTGGCCAGTCCCTAGAGTGACATCTAGGAAGGCTGTCTTGGCCAGTCCCTAGAGTGACATCTAGGAAGGCTGTCTTGGCCAGTCCCTACAGTGACATCTAGGAAGGCTGTCTTGGCCAGTCCCTACAGTGACATCTAGGAAGGCTGTCTTGGCCAGACACTACTGAGACCCTTGGGAGGGCAGTCCTGGATAATAATTAGAGAGACCCTTGGGAAAGCTGTCTTGGACAGACACTACATACACCTTTGGGAAGGCTATCCTGGACAGTAATTACAGAGATATTTGGGAAGGCTGTCTTCGACAGGCATAAAATAGTTTTGAATGATGGCCTTTGACAGTCACACTACAGACATTGGTGAAGGCCATCTTCCACCATTACCATAAGAATGCGGACAGTGACCCAGATAGGAGACTCCCCAGGACTCTGGATGGAAAGCAGAGGAATCTCACTAAGGTAGCAGATCATGGAAGTACCTGCTCCATAATCTGTAGCACATTAAAGCTTTTCTTGCAAAAACACAATTAGTATTTGTTTCCACAGTGTCTTAAAGCCCAGAGGGAACGATAGTCTATTTGGCTATGTTTACCCCATGGGGGCTTTCTTCTCCTGCATGCTGATGGACGACTCTCCATGAGTCGGGGTTTTTATGTTACTGGTGCTTTTTGGGCCTTATCATATTTTCAATAAAAATTATGTTAAAATAGAGTAAATGTCTGCTTCAGTTGTTACAACTCTTATATAAGGTTAGCTTCATTTATCTTCCAAATTATTAATACTGCCATAAACAACTGTAGAAAACACTTGCAGCTTTGCTTGTCCTTCTCGGCAGCTCTCATGGACTTCAGAGGAGAGGGCGCCTCTCAAGAACGGACATTTCTCCCACTTACATTCCATGAGGGTCAGAGATGAGACTCGCACTTATCAGTAACTTCTGGAATATTCTGTAGAAATTCCATAAACGCCTAAGTGGCCTCCGTGGTTGCAATAAACTTTGCATAAATCATCAGTACACGTGAATGTAATAAACTTTTTAGTATATCACAGAGAAATCTCCTTCTTTCTCCACTTAGGAGCCTCTTCAGCCCACCCCCACTTTTATAATCAGAATTTATTCTAAAAAACTGTTTTGTTTCGATCAAACTAAGGTGGATTTCCAGCTCATTTAGGGATCACATTACAGCAACCTGGTGAAGTTTATGGAAAGGGAAGACAGTAGAAAAATAGAGAAGCAGAGACACAGACTGTTGTGTGCTGCAGCTCTTTCCTATTTTTCATCAATATTAATCTTATTTTCTATGGTCACAATGTTTGCCCAGGATATGTCCTATGGATAGAGATATATATATATATATATATATATATATATATATATATATATATATATATATATATATATATATATATATATATTATATATATATATATATATATATATATATATATATATATATATATATATATATATATATATATATATATATATATATATATATATATATATATATATATATATATACACACACATACACATACAGGCTCGGACTGGCCTGGCGGGGTGCCGGGAAATTTCCCGTTGGGCCCCGGGCCCCCTGCAGAGAAGACAGAAGAGAATAAAAAAAAATTTAAAAAGTGGTCGCGGGCCCTTTAAGGACGCGCGCACGCACTCTCACTGCCGCGATGCCCAGGACAGTAGCGGGAGGGGCCTGGGAGCAGGAGAGCCGAAGAGCAGAGCAGGGGCTGCACTGCAGCGTCACACTCAGCAGACAGCACGTCTGCTAAAAGTGACGTCACATCACGCCCTGCACTGCAGTCTCCCACATTAGGAGCGTGTCTGTACTGTACAGGTAGTGTAATATTTGTGGGTGTTTGTATGAATTTGATGAATTTGTGTGTATATGCCTGTGTGTGTGTGTGTGTGTATATATGTGTGTATGTATATGTGTGTGTGTGTGTGTGTGTGTGTGTGTGTGTGTGTGTGTGTGTGTGTGTGTGTGTGTGTGTGTGTATATGACGCGCCCCTGGGCCTGTGTCGCGCTGCGTTGCGCACGCGGGAGCTTACCCGGAGCCGGATCTGTTGAGGGTTGTAGTCTCGTGGCGGTGACCCGGTCCGTGCCCAGGGAGTCAAACTGAGCGGCGATATATCAGCGGTAGATGTTGGACGACTACGCCACCCGTTGAGTACAGCTAAGGAGCTGCTGCTGCAGGGCAGACCGCTGAGGCCGGTGGTAGGATTGTGCAGCGTGATAGTATAACCCCCAACGGGAGGGGTATGGCCTCAGGGCAGCCGACGTGGATGATGGAGGTAGCAGGAACCACTCGGAGACGGTACGGTGTAGTTCAGGGTCTTTACTGGTGACAAAGATAGACCCTCCCGGAGTACTGGCTAGCGATTGGGGCCTGGTCAGTCCTTGAGCAGATGGGATCTCCCCTGGCCAGGCGGAGTTGTAGGCCTCCCAAACTAACTGTACTCTTCTGGCTACCTTGCTAGAGGCGGGTATAAGTAGCCCACGTCCCTCAGTGTACCGTGTGGTGCTCACCCGTATGGCCGGTGACTCGGGGGCCGTCGGGTTTCTTGGCCAGAGGACCTGGAATCCCCTGCCTGACGGATTCTGCTGCTGGGTAGGAGTTAGTCCCCACAGCCTCGGACTCCGGGTCCGGTAAGAAATCTTCTCAGTCAGGGCGAGCTCTGCAGCTGCCAGCCCCTGACTCCTTGTAACACTGCTCCCACAGAGCTCCTGATGTTCTGTTCCTATCTTTGCTTCTTTTCTCTGTCTCTACTTCTTCTCTACTCACTAACCCTGCCTCAGCCCTAGGTTTATATAGGGGAAGTCCTTCCCCTCCCAGGACTGGGCAGGAGGTGTGGCATGCATAGGATCCCTGACCAAGAGACCTCCCACCTGCTCTCAGACGTAATATCTCTATCACTGTGGCAACCAGACCCCTGGGGTGTCACATTCCCCCCTAGTGAAATTTAGTACTCCGGGACTAAACATATTTTTAGAAAAACATAACAAGGTATAAACAAAAACAGTACAATAAAGAAAGACATTAGGATGGTCACGGCATGTCCGCAACCGGGTGCAGTCTTTGAAGAAAACAAAGGTGTCCATTTCACCAAAACAGGGAGACGTAACCAGGTAGGGGTCTGTCCTGCCCCGAGTCCTTAACAGTCTTTTAGTCCATCCTGGGTTACGCTCCAACTAATTGTACAAGGATTCCCAGTAAATCCACCAAGGACTCCTAAAAATAACTAGAAACACATAATTATTTACAAGTAACAGACAGGTGACCACAAATAAAACAATTTAAACACTTCAAATCCTCCAACGTGCGGGTAACTGGCCTCTAGTGGCCCTAGTGGACCTACGGAGCTGACTGTCTGGCCCTGAACTACAGGGTGTAGGAGCTGTCAAGGGTAAACTGGGCAGCTGTTTACGGGCTCTTTGGCTCACTAGGGATATGGCAGGCTCACTGCAAGCAGAGGGTTGATCCTCCTGATCTGCTGGTGTGGGGTCTTCTGCCTCCTGGACCGGCTGTTCTTCCAGCTCTACCTGTTGCTCCGTAGGTGCTTGGGATGCTGGTTGGAGGAAGGTGAGTACGGGTACCACAACTGCACCATTGACTTGAGTCCAAGACCGAGGGAAGTCTCCGAGCACAGTACTAACCATATCTTCCCTTTCCTCTACGGGTCGATGGTCTTCTTGTTCCTCTTCAGGGTTCCGTAGCTGTTCAGGACACTTCTTCAGGTGATCCCGGGATACAATGGCTGTGGTCTCCCCTCCGTCTTTACTGATGGTACAGACCTTCGGGTTCTCGTGGCTTGAGGGCAGTATGGTGTACGGGTCCTTCTCCCACTGGTCGTCCAACTTGTGGAGCCGTCTTTTACTCTTCAAGACCTGCTCTCCGGGCACCAGGGGAACAGCGGGAGCATACTGGTTGTAAGTTTTCTCTTGTCTCTCCCTAGCCTGACAGAGACTTCGCTCCACGCTCTCCTGTACTTTCCGGTACTGCTGCTGCCTCTCTGTGTCCCAGTCTGCTTCTGGTGAAGTGTCCTCGGGTGTCAGGACTCCCATTTCCAGGTCAACAGGTAACTTACCAGGTCTCGCCCTCATTAGGTAAGCCGGGGTACAGTTGGTGGAACCTACCGGGATGTGGTTGTATAGGTCCACCAGATCGGGCAGCTTCTCAGGCCACAGACTGCGTTCTTCCAGGGGCAAGGTTTTCAGAAGATCCATTACCACCTGGTTCATTTTCTCACAAAGTCCATTAGTTTGCGGATGATAGGGTGTCGTCCTTATCTTCCGGCAGCCATACAGATTGCAGAATTCCTGGAAGACCTCCGCTTCAAAGGCAGGTCCCTGGTCCGTCAGCACTTGGTCCGGGTACCCGTGTGGACGGCAGAAGTGCTGCTGGAAGGCTCTAGCTGCTGTTTGAGCCGTTAAGTCCTTGACGGGGACGACAACCAAGAACCGGGAGTAATGATCCACGATGGTTAACGCGTAGACGTAGCCACTTCTGCTTGGGGTCAGTTTTACATGATCCAAGGCTACCAGTTCCAACGGCTGCCGGGTGACGATGGACTGCAGGGGAGTCTTCTGGCTGGCACGGGCCTTCCTTCTTAGGTTGCACGGGCCACAGTCTCTGCACCACCTCTCGATAGTTCCCCTCATGCCTACCCAGTGGAACCGCCCGCGCAGCAGGAACTCCAACTTCTTCCATCCGAAGTGTCCAGCCCCGTCGTGGTATGCCTCCATCACCATGGCTGCGTCTCTTCGTGGCACCACTACTTGCCAGAATAGTTCATGCGTCCGGGAGTTAACCATTCTGCGGCACAACTTCCCCTTGTAAAGGAACAGTCGACTCTTCTCAGCCCACAGTTGTTTGGCTTCCTCCGGAGCGTCTGGGTCAAGGCGAGCCTCTGGCCGAGTCAGCATCTCCTTCACCAGTCGGACGGCAGGGTCACTGTCTTGCGTTTCCTCCCAGTTGTAGTGAGGCAAGGGGTTAAACGTAGCGGCTTGCTTACTCCTTACCCGATGGGAATACTGGATAGTCCCATGACGGTGGAACGCGGGGAGTTCGACTTCTTCCAGTCCCTCTGGATCTTCTCCTACGTCCGGTAGGTTTGGCATCCTGGACAGGGCGTCCGCGTTGGTATTGGAGCGTCCTGCCCGGTATTTGATTGTGAACTCGTAGTTGGACAGACGGGCCATCCATCTCTGCTCTAGGGCACCGAGTCTTGCCGTGTCCAGGTGTGTCAACGGGTTGTTATCCGTGTACACGACGAACCGGGAAGAAGCGAGGTAGTGCTTAAAGCGTTCGGTGACTGCCCACACCACTGCCAGGAACTCTAGCTTAAATGAGCTGTAATTCTCAGGGTTTCTTTCGGTGGGTCGCAGTTTTCGGCTGGCGTAAGCGATTACTCGCTCTTTCCCCTGCTGGATCTGGGACAGCACGGCTCCTAGCCCGATGTTACTTGCGTCGGTGTAGAGGATAAAGGGCTGGCTGTAATCCGGGTACGCCAGGATTTCATCCCCCGTGAGGGCCATCTTCAGCTGGCGGAAGGACTCTTCTTCCAACTTCTCCCATCTGAAGGGCGGCTTCTGGTTCTTGACCTTCCGGGACTGGCCTATCAGGAGGTCCTGCATAGGAGCTGCCTTTTTGGTGAAACCGGGGATGAACCTGCGGTAGTAGCCTACCAACCCGAGGAACTGCCGCACTTCCTTTACACTGGAGGGACTTGGCCATTCCTTAATTGCGGTGATCTTATCAGGGTCGGGAGCCACTCCGTCAGCGCTCACCACGTGTCCCAGGTACTGCACCTTTGGTTTCAGGAGGTGACACTTGGAGGGTTTCACCTTTAGGCCGTAGCTTGCCAGAGCTTCGAACACTTCCGCCAGGTGTTTCAGGTGGTCCTCATAAGTCTTAGAATATACGATGACATCGTCCAGGTACAACAGGACCGTCTCGAAGTTTCTGTGGCCCAGACAGCACTCCATTAATCGTTGGAAGGTTCCCGGTGCGTTGCAGAGTCCGAACGGCATACAGGTAAACTCGCTAAGTCCCATCGGGGTGGTGAATGCGGTCTTCTCCCGGTCCGCCTCTGCTACAGGAACCTGCCAGTACCCACTAGTGAGATCCAAGGTAGAGAAGAAGTTAGCAGATCTTAAAGCAGCCAAAGACTCCTCTATCCTTGGTAAGGGGTACGCATCCTTGTGTGTGATACGGTTGATTTTCCGGTAATCTACACACATCCTCATGGTGTTGTCTTTCTTTTTGACTAAGACTAGTGGAGCTGCCCAGGGGCTACAGCTATCCCTGATCACCCCAGCCTCCTTCATGTCTCTAAGCATCCCCTTGGCGTGTTGGTAGTGTGCAGGGGGTACGGGTCGGTATCTCTCCTTTATGGGAGGATGGTCTCCCGTGGGGATGTGGTGTTCTACCCCCTTGACTCGCCCGAAGTCTAACGGGTGTTTACTAAACACTCTCTCGTACTCTTGAACCACCCGATAGACTCCCTGTTTCTGGTGTGAGGGAGTGGAGTCAGTACCCAAATGTAGTTGCTGACACCAGTCCTCCATTGTTTTCTTAGAGCCGTTACCTTCCTCCGGGTGAGATGGAGGCAAGGGTTCCACAGATTGTATAGCATTTTGGTTAATGGTATATAATTTGGCTAGCGTGGCATACCGGGGCAGGTACACTTCCCTCTTCCCGATATTGATTATGCGAACGGGCACCCTCCCATGGCGTACATTAACCACCCCCCGTGCTGTCAAGATGGTGGGCCTACTGTCTGAGTAAACTGGTTCTACCATTGCCTGGTAATCTCTACCTCTCAGACCAATAGCTGCCCGGCACCAAATCATCATTTCACTTTTTGGGGGTATGGCAATAGGGAAAGGGTCACACATTCTCACGCTACCAATCTCACCGCCGGAGAGTTCCACCTGTTGCCGTCGCATCAGTGACCGGATCTCTTTTTGGAGCACTCGCTGCTCGCCGGAGCTGGCGTTCTTGGCAACCTGCTGTAAAAGGAAAATCACCTCTGCAAGACAATTTTCAATTACATTAGTTCCTAGAGTTATCTTTGGGTGACTCTCGTGTTTGTCAATGTCTACAATGATCAGTCCCTGTGCTGCCAGTTCGACTCTACCGATTTTAATGGTCACCTCTTTAAATCCAATCTGTGGCACGGGCTGACCATTGCTGGCGATGATACTCAAGTCGTCGTCAGGGTAGCGGGTGATATCCGAGTCATTCCAGTACTGCTTGAAGAGCACGTACGGGATGGTGGTGACCTGTGACCCGGTGCCCAGTAGGGCACTCATAGGAATGCCATCCAGTACCACGGGTAAGACTGGACGTCCTCCCACATATTTGTCGCGCCAGTTCGATGGGCCTGGTGATCTTTTTCCTGGGGGTTGGCCCTCTACCCCAGGTTGTGCCAGTTTAAAGGACAGTACCTTGCCATATGTCCGGGTTGATTGCAGCGGCGGCAGATGGGTCGTCCGTCCTCGTTGTATCGGTCGCTGGGTCTTCCTCTGGCCGGTGGGGTCCTCCTTGGTCGACGCCACGGGATGTCCTCCGGTCCGGATGCCAGCTGGATCTTCCCTGGAGTGGAAACCTGTAAAGACTGCACAGTTCGGGTTAGCGCAGCAACGCTTTTAGCTAGCTCTTGGACCTGATGGTGCAGGTCTGGAGCCGGGTCATTGTTCAAAGCCTGCGCATCAGCTCCCACAGGCCCTGCCGACAAGGGTGCCGCCTCCTGGTGGTAAGTGGTAGTGGGGCGTCTGTGGGTCACAACGCCACCTCGTGCCGGTTCTCGGAGCACCCGGATGGCTCTGTCCTTGAACTGTGCAAATCCCAGATGAGGGTCCTGTAAGGCCATTGCCCGCAACTGGGTTTGGTGGGCATTACAATATAAACCCTCTATAAATTGTTCAGTCAACAGCCTGTCCTCGTCTCCCACGCCGTCAGGGTCGGTCTGCTTAATGGCTCTCAGGGCCTCTTGTAGGTTCAGGGCATAGTCCCTTATACTCTCGTGTGCTCGCTGCTTGCACCCGTAGAATCTAAGCTTGATCTCGGCTGAGGTGCGGGTATCAAAGGTGTCCCTCAGCCGGGTTAGTATCCCTGCGACAGTCCTCCCCCCAGGTGGCCAGGACTTTACCTCCCTTCGGGCTGCCCCAGTTAATTGGGCCACCAGGATGCTCACTTTTTGCTCTTCTGTGAGGGGGTACACCTGGAAGAGGCTATCCAGCTTTTCTCTAAAGTCATGCAGGGTATGTGACTCCCCTGAGTACTGGGGTAGCCAGGCCGCTCCCGGGATATAGGGCATGGTGAAAGGCATGACTGCAGCAGCGGTGGCGCTGGCGGGGGTTGAGGCAGTGAAGCTCTCCTCCGTATCCGACATCCTCCTCCCCCCTAGTGGACCGTGGCCTACCTTGCGATGATCCTCTTCCGTAGGCCGCGGCTCCGCAGTAGATCGTCAGGGTTGAGGACCTTCCGTCGCGCTCCTGTGACGTCGGCGTCTGCTGGGCTCCTTCCAGGACCTTACGCGACGTCCGGACGTGAGGCGGGGCTTCAGTTCTCGCGCGCTTTCGGAGTCCACGCCCCTCTTCTTCCCGCGCGACGTCTTCAAGATGGCGTCCAACGGCGGGAAAACTCCACGGAAGGCGGGAAGAAGGCTGAAAATGGCGCCGGATGGCGGGAATCTTCACCGATGGCGGGAAGAAGGCTGAAGATGGCGGGAATCTTCACCACAGGTAAGTTTGAACAGTCTTTTTCAGGCACGCAGTACCCGGTGGTTGCGGGCACGATATCCTGCCGACTACGCCAAAAGTTGACGCGCCCCTGGGCCTGTGTCGCGCTGCGTTGCTCACGCGGGAGCTTACCCGGAGCCGGATCTGTTGAGGGTTGTAGTCTCGTGGCGGTGACCCGGTCCGTGCCCAGGGAGTCAAACTGAGCGGCGATGTATCAGCGGTAGATGTTGGACGACTACGCCACCCGTTGAGTACAGCTAAGGAGCTGCTGCTGCAGGGCAGACCGCTGAGGCCGGTGGTAGGATTGTGCAGCGTGATAGTATAACCCCCAACGGGAGGGGTATGGCCTCAGGGCAGCCGACGTGGATGATGGGGGTAGCAGGAACCACTCGGAGACGGTACGGTGTAGTTCAGGGTCTTTACTGGTGACAAAGATAGACCCTCCCGGAGTACTGGCTAGCGATTGGGGCCTGGTCAGTCCTTGAGCAGATGGGATCTCCCCTGGCCAGGCGGAGTTGTAGGCCTCCCAAACTAACTGTACTCTTCTGGCTACCTTGCTAGAGGCGGGTATAAGTAGCCCACGTCCCTCAGTGTACCGTGTGGTGCTCACCCGTATGGCCGGTGACTCGGGGCCGTCGGGTTTCTTGGCCAGAGGACCTGGAATCCCCTGCCTGACGGATTCTGCTGCTGGGTAGGAGTTAGTCCCCACAGCCTCGGACTCCGGGTCCGGTAAGAAATCTTCTCAGTCAGGGCGAGCTCTGCAGCTGCCAGCCCCTGACTCCTTGTAACACTGCTCCCACAGAGCTCCTGATGTTCTGTTCCTATCTTTGCTTCTTTTCTCTGTCTCTACTTCTTCTCTACTCACTAACCCTGCCTCAGCCCTAGGTTTATATAGGGGAAGTCCTTCCCCTCCCAGGACTGGGCAGGAGGTGTGGCATGCATAGGATCCCTGACCAAGAGACCTCCCACCTGCTCTCAGACGTAATATCTCTATCACTGTGGCAACCAGACCCCTGGGGTGTCACATATATATGCCTGTGTGTGTATATGCCTGTGTGTGTGTGTGAATTACCTAACAAACAGGCAATTCCTGCATGTGTTGCGTTGTCTACCGCCGCAAAACATGCTACCCCGGGGACTCGAGCATATTAGCAGAGCACTACAAGATACTCAGACAACACCCGAGCATGCTGGGATCACACCTTATCCGAAAACGCTCGCTCAGCACTAGTTGCCAGGTGCTGTTGCCATGTTAGTCATTCAATGAAGCTCAGCCTGAGGTTGGGCTCCATAGAAGTGTCACAATCAAGGTGCCGGACGTTATTGCAGCACCCTCACTTTGTAGTTAGCGGTGACTGTAAAGTCTCCCTCCTTGCACCGATCCTATGACAGGAAGCGAGTGGCGGCAGGGAGAATAAAACGTAATTTTCTCCGTGTAGCCAATGCTTTTCCAATAAGCCGTCTAACCAGGCTTTAAACCCTATTTACCTGCAGATTACCCCTATATCTGCAGATAAATAGCGTTTTTCAAGGTGACAAGTTACAATTAAAGGGACTCTGGCAGTACGGAATGACTGTTCGAACAAAGTCCTGCCGCTCAGTGCTTCACAGCGCGGCCAATCATGTAATTATAGTACATTATAGAAAAGCATAACAAGTAATAAAACAGTTTATGGTGGGCTGTAGTGTGGGCCCCTAGGGTCAGCTCCCCTGGTGGGCCCTAGGCACCCCAGTCCGACCCTGTATATATTATAATATATATATATATATATATATATATATATATATATATATATATATATATATATATATATATATATATATATATATATATATATATATATATATATATATATATATATATATATATATATATATATATATATATATATCTATATATCCATGGAGTAAGAAAAAGATGCCAACTTACCATTTGGAATTTATTTTAGCCCATTCTGCCCCAATTTTTTATTTTATTTTTACGACTATAGGACGATCTTGGTGTCAGTATTCCTGTTGCCTTTCTACAGTTTGACCACTAGTGGCTGCTATTGTTCACCTTAATAATTATGCTGGAATCCCACTCCTTACCACTGGAGGCTGCTGTTGTGTTCTGCAATTGCCCTTTACTAAGATGGCAGATTCTGAACCTTGGAATCCATCTTGTTTCCTGTTTGGGCCTACTTAAAGCCACATGGATTTCTCACTCACTGCTTGAGTATTGTGTCTAGCTGTTAGCTTAGTTCCAGTCTCAGCTCCTGAACATTCTTTTCCCAGACTGTTCTCATTCATCTACGGATTGTTCCCTACAACTCCTTTGCTATATCCAAGTACATCTATAACCGCTTGCTGTTCCTGCTCGTGCTCCTTCGGCAATTGCCCTTTACTAAGATGGCAGATTCTGAACCTTGGAATCCATCTTGTTTCCTGTTTGGGCCTACTTAAAGCCACATGGATTTCTCACTCACGGCTTGAGTATTGTGTCTAGCTATTAGTTTAGTTCCAGTTTCAGTTCCTGAACATTCTTTCCCAGACTGTTCCCTACAACTCCTGTTATATCCAAAGTACATCTATAAATCGCTTGCTGTTCCTGCTCATGCTCCTTTGGCCACTGGTTTCCAGCTGTACTACACCAGTATCGGAACATCTTGATGCCCAAAATCATCCCAAAAGGCATCTACACTTCTTCCTTAGCCGATGCAACCATGTCTCTAAATTTCAGAACTTCCTTCGTAATTTAATCTCCCATCTGTTATGCAATGTCCCCATCCCCCCAGTTTCCTCTTCTAAGCCCCCTTTAAATCCAGGTGTGCGAGGACGGACCATCTGCACCAGCAACTCGGCCCACGCCAAAAAAAAAAAAAAAAAAAAAGGATTATTCGGATGTGACAATGGGACTCATTGAGATGTGTTGCTTTATTGCACTTGCATCCTGTGAATCAACACTGATAGAGTGCGACGCTATCCTCGCAGCGACCTGCAGCTAAGTAAACTGTTGTGAGCACGCTCCATAGACGAGATTAACTTTATTTATTGTGAGAGCTGCGCCGGCCCCGACGGGTTATTTGTCACCGCTGGCACATTGCTGGGAGAAGTTTTGGGATCGTCAGCGTTCCTTCCTCTGACCTGTGTGGCGCTAATGATGGGTGTATTGTCTCCATTGTTGCTCCGGGGATGGCCGTATATACTGGTAGGTATTGACACAACCAGGGGAGGCATTCTCCACGCTCTGCATCATTAGCAATGATTTTCGGAGGAGATTACCTGTTTCTAAAAAGCCCCAACATCGCTGCGCTCTGTTATTAGAAGCTGTTGTGCAGGCCGGAGTCTCCTGCAAGAACCGACACGTTCCCCCCCTGCGCCCCGTCTAAGTACGATACCTCCGGCGCGCTGTAATTAAGACCTCGCTTTTCTACAAGACTCCAAAGTTTATAGTTTGGCCGTGTCAAAAATCCAATTTTATTTTTTTTCCCCCTCAATTTATAAGATTACAACTGTTTTTTTTTTTATGACTGATAATTTGCCATATATTGATATTTTAAGGCTTCATTTCATGTTGGAGGGCGTAAATCTGGGGATTTTGTGATGAACCATTGGTAGTTTTAAGATGAAAAAAATAAATATATTTTTTATTTTATTACATATATTTTTTAATTTCTTGGCCTATGTACATTTAAAATTTTTTTTTTTTTTTTTGGAGGAGAGATTTTTTTTTTTTTTTTTTTTTTTTTTTGAGTTTTATACAATAAAACTTCTATTGATCTGCTCCGCAAGAAATACCAGAACTGCTCCGAAAACTGGAGGTTCCTTAGACAGCTGCAGGCATTGGTGACATTTGTGCCTAAAATTGCTGAAAAAAGTCCTAAAAAAAAAAAGAAAACACGTACACATGGAACATGGTTTACTCCATTAAACAACCTGCAAGAGGCTTAGTTTCCGGTTTTTGGTCTCGTAAAATTCACAGTCAGATTATCAGACTCTCTAGATTATCTGCTGTTGGGATTAAATTAATTGTAACACTATAATAATACTAATAATGAAAATAATAAAAATATATTATATTATATATATATATATATATATATATATATATATATATAAAAATCCCTTTGTTATTTCCCTTGGTCCTATAAGTGCAATTCGAGCACAAAATTGCATATTGAATGGGACTGTCCGGGAGTTTGATATCGATGGCTTATTATTAAAAGTGTTAGCCCTGAACACAAAAATAATAAAAGTCCTGGATAAGAACTAACAGGCAGGTAGGTATTAAGTAAGCTGCACCTTCTCTTCCGTTCAGGGACATCACTGCAGACATCATGCTGATTGACATCTGGCTCCCCGCAGTTAGGTAACGGGGAGCTGGCTGTCAATCAGCACGACATCGGCAGAGGCGCCCCCTTGACATTGCAGAAGAGAAGACCACTCTGAGCCGGCAGAAAATGGCAATGTGCAGAACAGGCAAGAAGTTAGCAACTATCTGCTTTTTAGTTCTTAGCCCCATAAACAAAAATAATAAAAGTCCTGGATAACCCCTTTAAGGCAGGTCATCAATTCCAGGCCTGACACTCAGCATTCCCACCGATCAGCTGTTTGCAGGTCCTGCTGCAGCTGGATATACACATTGTACAGAGCCAGAACAGCTCAGCTAGTCGTTTCGGGACCGCAACTCAGCGCCTATTGAAGTGAATGTGATGTGAGCAGCAGTACCAAGAACGGCCACTACGCAGAGTGAGGAGCTGTGCTGTTTTGGTTCTACGCACTATGTACAATAAGCCGCCATGAGACCTGCAAACAGCTGATCAGTGGAGGTGCCCGACCACTACTCATCTGATATTGATAAACTATCCATAAGATAGATCCTTATCAAAGTCATGGACAACCCCTTTAACTCTGCTAATAACAGGAAGAAAAAAAATTCCAGGGTGGCAAAAAGCACTATGGATTTCATTCCCGAACAAGGAATTGCAATTCTGTAAAAATGCACACACCCTACCCAAGTATGGCGGTTGCACCCATCGGGTGATATTGCTCCTTTGCTGTTAGAAGCTTTTTTGTCCCTATTGATGGCAAAAGTGAAGAATACAAGAAAAAAAAAAGTGTCCTGAATGGGTTTTCTTTATTTTTACAATTTTTTTTATTTTTATTTTAATTTTATTTATTTTTTAATTTAGATCCCTACATTTGAAAGAATGAAAGAGATGGAAGTCATAGTTAGAGCTGCTAATGTCACCATCTTCAAGAAACTCTTTTTTTTTTTTTCCCCCTCCTTCGGTCGCCCCGATGGCCACGTGAAAAATCTAACCTACATCTGTCCCGTATGGACTCCAGCTGTCAGGCTACAAAAAATTCTCAGTCTAAAAAGGGGACATCCTGGAAGTGGATAATTAATTAAAAAAAAAAGAAGAGTCTTCCTGCAGTCTCACATATCCGGGGACTTGAGAAAATCCTAATATTTCCTTTTCTCTAGTGAACAGCAGACGCGGTTTGGTGGCCGTCTGGCTCTCACACCCGGATGCTCCATTCTGTTTCTTACAACTCTGCCCCGTTACTGGGCTGGAAATCCTACATTTTTCTCCTCTGCCTTCTTGGAATTCCACATTGTCAATTACCGAGGCAGGAAGTTTGTAGGTAATTATGTTTTGTTTGACTTGCAGAACGGTCCGCTCTACGCTTGCTTGCTCCCCTACACGGCGGGGCGGCTGGTGAAAGGGGGGAGATATTGTGCTCCATTGACACTGAACGCCATCTAACAGTCCTCATAATAATGGCGGCTGCTGCTGCTCAATTACGTTTCTCTATGGGGAAAAAAAAAAAAAAAAAAAGAGAAAACGACAAACAAAATGATCGTACTGCAGCGGAAAATCCGTCCTGTTTATCGGCACCGGAGCATGGCCAGAACAGCTGGATCTCCGCACATTGTTCATCAGCATTCCACAACAGGCGCGGGCCGTCAACGCCAATATTTACAGGGGTGGTCGACACGAGCAGCCCCTTCATATTTACCCCGAGTCCCCCCCACTAACGACCCTCCAATAATAAAATTGGGTTGAAAACTTACCTGATCAAACAAAAAAAAAACAAAACAGAGCCATCAAATGGTATCATAGAAAAAACAACACAACCTCGTTCCCTACTTTGGCAAATAAAAACAGAAGGAAAGCAAGCACGGTCTTGGTGCCCTCATCTTCCGCGAGCAAAGAAATCATCCATAGATGTCCATAAAGTAGTGTTTAAAATAATAGCAGTGTGTTCAAAAACATGAGTTCAGCACAAAATCTTTATCCTAGTTTTTATTTCCATCATTGGGGACATTGCACACTGTTTTCTAATTCAAAACATGGAGAAATGTAGATACTTTTTAATTACTTTACAGAAAATAGTAAAAAAAATGAACATCGGGCTGTTCTAAAAAAAATAGCAGCGTTTGCATTTGTCTTTACAAACTCACAATATGTATCTTTATTGAGGATTTAGCATTCCTGTGAATCACTAACCTAATATTTAGTTTTAGACCCAGTTTTTTAGAACTGCTTCACATCTATGTTGCATAGAGTCAACCAACTTCTGGCACCTGTCAATTGTCATTCCAGCCCAGGATGATTTGACTACATCCTACAATTTTTTGGCATTTGTCGGCTTTGTCTCAGAAACTGCATTTTCGATGTCACCCCACAAGTGTTCTATGAGATTAAGGTCCGGGGATTGGGCTGGCCACTCCATAACCTTAATTTTGTTGGACTAGAACCAAGATTTTGCTTGTTTACTGGTGCGTTTAGGGTCATTGTCTTGTTGAAACACCCATTTCAAGGGCATATGCTCTTCAGCGTAAGGCAAAATGACCTCTTGAAGTATTTTAATATATGCAAACTGGTCCATGATCCCTGGTATGCGGTAAATAGGTCCGGCACCATAGTAAGTGAAACATGCCCATTTCATGATGCTTCCACCATGATTCACTGTCTTCAGACTGTACTGTGGCTGAATGCAGAGTTTGGGGGTCGTCTGAAGAACTGTCTGCGGTCCTTGGACCCAAAAAGAACAATTTTTCTTTCATCAGTCCACAAAATGTTTCTCCATTTCTCTTTAGGCCAGTTGATGTGTTCTTTGACAAATTGTATCCACTTCAGTACATGTCTTTTTTTTTTTGTTTAACAGTGGAACTTTGCAGGAACTTCTTGCTAAGAGATTAGCTTCACACAGGCGTCTTCTAACTGTCACAGTACTCATAGGTAATGTGAGACTGTCTTTGATCATCCTGGAGCTGATCATTGGCTGAGCCTTTGCCATTCTGGCTATTCTTCCATCCATTTGAATGGTAGTCTTCTGTTTTCTTCCACGTCTCTCTGGTTTTGCTTTCCATTTTAAAGTATTTAAGATCATTTTAGCTGAACATCCTATCATTGTCTGCACTTCTTTATAAGTTTTACCTTCTCCAATCAACTTTTAAATCAAAGCACGCTGTTCTGAACAATGTCTTGAACGACCCATATTTCTCAGGCTTTCAAGGAGAAATACATGTACAACATGTGCTGGCTCCACCCTTAAATAAGGGCCACCTGATTCACGCCTGTTTCTTCACAGAATGATTGACCTCACTAACTGACCTCCACACTGCTATTATTTTGAACACTCCCACGTACAATTAATTATTCAAATACAAAGACTCAAAAACCTGCAGATCATGAATGCGGAGTCTGGTGGTTTTCTTAGAATCTACTGCACCAACTGGTAAATTGTTTGACATGTAGTAATATAATTTATACCAAAAAGAATGATTAATCTGGTTAGTCATATTGGACTGCTATTATTTTGAGCACTACTGTAAATTATGTGTAATAATGAGAAATGACACAGGGATAAAGTATTGAACACATGAAGAAAGAGAGGTGCAAAAATCCCTGGAAAGTCCGGACACCGGCTAAGATCATTATTTTTCACTAAGTGGCAGGATTGCTTTCTAATTACTATCAGCTCGTTCAATTGATGACCTATAAAAAAGGTGTCTCATTACCAAGGTGCCACACAAGAAACAACATGATGGTTAAGGGTATGTGCCCACGATCAGGCTATAGGAGCTCTTGGGACGCAGCATATGAATACGCTGCGTTCAAAGGGTTGCGTCCGATCACGCAGGTAAATTCGCATGTCTTCATTGAACGCATGCGGAGTTAACGCACCGAATACATTCTATTGGGGAAATTTCTGTTGCGGGGACCAGCATCTCCGCAAAACAGAAATTGACATCCTGTGGCTTGTAAATCCGCGCTGCCGGTGAGTTTATGCGGCGTCAAATAGAAGCACAGTGGGCATGGGATTTCTATAAATCCCATCCACTGTGCTTCTACTGTAAGAAGCAGCGCAGGTGAGCTGCATCCAAAAAGCTGCTACTACGGCTCGTGGACACACAGCATAAAACAGTGAGCCGTCTCAAGACCTTCACAACCTTATTGTTGCAAAACATACTGATGGCATTGGTTAACTCAACCTGCATGGCCCGTATGCACGCTCACCACGCAACCTGCATGGCCCGTATGCACCCTCACCACGCAACCTGCATGGCCCGTATGCACCCTCACCACGCAACCTGCATGGCCCGTATGCACCCTCACCACGCAACCTGCATGGCCCGTATGCACCCTCACCACGCAACCTGCATGGCCCGTATGCACCCTCACCACGCAACCTGCATGGCCCGTATGCACCCTCACCACGCAACCTGCATGGCCCGTATGCACCCTCACCACGCAACCTGCATGGCCCGTATGCACCCTCACCACGCAACCTGCATGGCCCGTATGCACCCTCACCACGCAACCTGCATGGCCCGTATGCACCCTCACCACGCAACCTGCATGGCCCGTATGCACCCTCACCACGCAACCTGCATGGCCCGTATGCACCCTCACCACGCAACCTGCATGGCCCGTATGCACCCTCACCACGCAACCTGCATGGCCCGTATGCACCCTCACCACGCAACCTGCATGGCCCGTATGCACCCTCACCACGCAACCTGCATGGCCCTTATGCACCCTCACCACGCAACCTGCATGGCCCTTATGCACCCTCACCACGCAACCTGCATGGCCCGTATGCACCCTCACCACGCAACCTGCATGGCCCGTATGCACCCTCACCACGCAACCTGCATGGCCCGTATGCACCCTCACCACACAACCTGCATGGCCCGTATGCACGCTCACCACGCAAGACTTCATTGCTGAACAAAAAGCATGTTCAAGCGACTTTAAAGTGTGCTCAACAACATTTAGACAAGTCTGTGAGATACTAAGAGAATATAGTCTGGTCAGATAAGAATAAAATTGAACTCTTTGGATGCCATAATACACACAATGTTTGGAGGCCAAAATGCACGACAAGAACAGTGAAGTTTGGAGGTGAGAACATCATGGTGTGGGGCTGTTTTTCAGCATATGGTACTGGGAAACATCATATAATTGAAGGAAGGATGCATGGACAAATGTACCGAGACATTCTTCATAAAAATCTGCTGCCTTCTACCAGTAAGATGAAGATGAAATGAGGGTGGACATTTCAGCAAGAAAATGATCCCAAACAATCAGCTAAGGAAACTCCCAATTGGTTTCCAAGAAAGAAAATAAAGTTGCTAGAATGGCCGAGCTGATCACCGGATCCGAATCCAATAGAAAATGTATGGAAGGAACTAAAGCTAAGAGGTCATAGAAGGAGCCACAGAAGCTTCAGGATTTGGAGAGTGTTTGTGTGGAAGAATGGGCCAAAATCACACCTGAGCAATGCATGCGACTAGTTTCTCTATACAGGAGGCATCTTCAAGCTTCATTGCCAACAAAGGCTTTTGTACGAAGTATTAATTAGAGGTCAGTAAGCGTGTACAATAGTTTTTCCCTGCGTAATTTCTAATTATTAAACATAACTTATTTTATGGAAATCTATGAAGATTGGATTGGAAGGGTTGTTACCGACATCTGGTGAGAATTTCATATCAACAGCACCTTTAGAAATAGATTTACTTAGAAAATTTATGACGTGTTCAATAATTATTGCACCCGCTGTATGTGCTGCAGCTTTCTTTCACTCACTTTCCAGAATGCATTATGCTTGACACCATCGCATTGGTTGGCCTGCCCTGAACTAAATATGCCTGTATGCAAACAAGTGAGCAGGAGCAGAGAGACAAAGACCCGCCCCCACTTCCTGTGCAGAGATAACAACCCACTGCCACTTCATGTACAGGCACATAGAACCATACCAACTTCCTGTGCAAGGACAAAGACACACCGCCACTTCCTGCACAGGCACAGAAGTCCACCGCCACTTCCTGCACAGGCACAGAAGTCCACCGCCACTTCCTGCACAGGCACAGAAGTCGACCGCCACTTCCTGCACAGGCACAGAAGTCGACCGCCACTTCCTGCACAGGCACAGAAGTCGACCGCCACTTCCTGCACAGGCACAGAGATCCACCCCACTTCCTGCACAGGCACAGAGATCTACCCCACTTCCTGCACAGGCACAGAGATCTACCCCACTTCCTGCACAGGCACAGAGATCTACCCCACTTCCTGCACAGGCACAGAGATCTACCCCACTTTCTGTACAGGCACAGAGATCTACCCCACTTCCTGCACAGGCACAGAGCTCCACCCCACTTCCTGCACAAGAACAGAAGTCCACTGCCACTTCCTGCACAGGCACAGAAATCCACCGCCACTTCCTGCACAGACACAGAAGTCCACCACCACCTGTACAGACACAGAAGTCCACCCCACTTCCTGTACAGACACAGAAGTCCACCCCACTTCCTGTACAGACACAGAAGTCCACCCCACTTCCTGTACAGACACAGAAGTCCACCCCACTTCCTGTACAGACACAGAAGTCCACCCCACTTCCTGTACAGACACAGAAGTCCACCCCACTTCCTGTACAGACACAGAAGTCCACCGCCACTTCCTGTACAGACACAGAGGTCCACCCCACTTCCAGTGCAGACACAGAGACTTACATTTAGCGTAGATTCACAAAGACACAACCCCTGTGCAAAGACAAATCACTGCCCCCATCTCTGCTGCGTGATATGGATTACACTTGACAACAAAGAGCGGACAGCAAGTTACACAGAAGGAAGACGGTGACCAACATGTTTTTTGGGGTAGTGAAGGGTTTAAGAACATGATTTCTAAATAAAACAATTTTATTAAAAAAAAAAAAATTATATTAATTATATCAAATATCATATTAATCAAGTTACCCTATCTGATTATCTATTGAATGAGATCAAGATGTCTAGAAATACAAGGAGCATATAAAAGGGTTAAATCTGTTAAAAGCAAGTCCTAAAATGCACAGTACTGGGAAGGCTGACGCATTTCGTGCCGTCCCAAGTTCTTATTTAAACTTGACCGGAATTGGGACCCAGTAGATGAATATCATCAATTGTTCTCTGCTATCAGCCATTTCAGGATAGCTCTTTTGTCATTTATTGGTATTGAAAATTCTCTACCCCCATTACTATATTACATTAAATGGAGAGGCGTGTGACGCACGTTATTCTGGAGCTGGACGGCCGACGTCCACAAAAGGTGTTCATTAAAGCCAGGTACAATGACTCCGTCTATCCGGGACATGAATAGCGCGGACGTCTGAAAGTGACTGCATGTGACGGCTCTGCCAGACTTAATATCAGAAAATCGCTCACACGGAGACGGGGGCAGGAAATAATTACTTTCTGTAGTCTGACATTAAAGGAGAAGCAGACATTTGCTGCACTTTTCAGGACTGGTGCCGGCTATAGCAGCCAGATAAAAGGAAGATGTGTCTACCGGGAGGAAACCAGTAATACCCTCCCAGGTAATATTATATACCATCACCATCATCATCCCCGCTCAACGCACAAAACAAATCTCACTCGCCCCAGAAGTCTACAATACCAAAATCACTAAAAAATATGGAGATGCCCTTTAAAAATGTTTCGAAACATAAATGCAACTTTAATTAAAAGGGTATGTATACTTTTGTAAACTATTTTTCCTTTTCCAGCGCATTAAAAAACAAAAATTCTGCAAATAATCTGCATTAAAAAAAAATCTCCAACCGCTTTGTATCTGCAGCTCCAAACTTGAACTCTAGGTCTACGTGGTTACAAACTGCAAATAAGCCCTGTGTAGTCTGATCTTATACATGTGTTACTTTTCCATGTCTATCTCTTCTTTTTGTTTAAAGGGGTTATTCGGGACTTTTTTTTCCCCCCTATTGGGCTAAGAATTTACTAACAGGTAGTGCCTGTTCTGTCCTGCGAGAATTTCCCTTGCTTCCATTGACCTCACTACAACAGAGCAACTCCTTCTCTTCCGCTCTCTCTGTCCTGTCGGCAGGGAATCACTGCTGACTTCATTATGATTGACAGCCGGCTCCCCGCAGTGAGGTAGCGGGGAGCCGGCTGTCAAATCAGCATGACAACAGCAGTGATGCCCCGTTGACAGAGCAGAGCAGAAGAGGAGGAGCTGCTCTATCATCGGGACGCTGAATCGCCGGCAGGTGCGGTCCGTGATCACTCGTAGCTGGAAAAGATCGTCGCAGTGCAGTACAGGCAGGTAGTTAGCCTCATAGGGAAAGACAAAAAAAAAGTCCCGGATAACAACTTTAACAGATGCCTCCATTGTATAACTGTCACGGGTGTGTCAGGTGTAACAGACAGTCGCTCTGAAACCGGCTGCAGAAGGTCACTGCGCTTGGCATTGCAGACGTCTTCTTGATCCTCTCATCTCTTTAGTATTGTTATATCCTTCTTCCTTTTGGACCCACCTTCTGCTGCTGATTGACGCACCCTTGCTTGGTAGTTAAAAACTCTCAGTATCTCCAGAGAGTCGCTGGTGATAGTTCACAGTAGCTCTGTATTGGCTTGGAGTACTAGTAGTCGGCTAGTTTCATCTCTGGTGCCCTTGGAGGACAGTTGGCGTTATCTATCTGGGGTCTGCTCAAGCTAATTGTATCCCCTTTGTTTGTCTACCTTGTTGTCTTTAGTTTGTAGTGGGGCCTGACTAATGCTCACCCTGTCCCCTCCCTATCTAGGGCCAAGCTCTAGGGACATTTAGGGCTTAGGTTCCTGCTCGGCGAAAGGTGCAGAACCAATATAGGGACGATAAGCAGATCTAATATCACCCTGACTACCCTATGGGTCTCCACTCCCCCCTTTCCCCGAATGGTTGGACTTTCTTCCCCTCTTCCCTTCATGTGTCACATAGTCTTTCCCTCACCTTGCGTGACAATGACATGGCAAAGACTGACAGTGGCATACATGGACCATAGCTTCCCATGTTAAAAAGTTAAGCATCCGGACCCGTGCGAGATGCATTTTTATGTGGGAAGCACCTGGTGGACTGCACTCCTGATGGAGGCAAAAAAACAATACCACAACCTTTGTTGTGTGAACAGAGGCCTATGGATAGGTTTGATATACTGTACGCATCAATGGGCACTACATGACTACAGGATCAGACTACACAAATGGTTTGTAGTCTGTAACAGTAGGAGATCACCGGCCTCATCGGTGACATGTCGACTGTGCTACCATCACTGTCGAAGCCAACGAGGACGCAGAGGTCACGTGTCCACGGTCGGAGAAACATCTCAATTCATAAGGCTAGTCGGGACCACCAGAGTATTGGGAGAACTAGCAGGAGAGTATACGATACTCTACTTTGTGCCTCCTTTAAAAAAAAAACAAAGATAGACAACCCTTCAATAGCTAAAAAAAAAAAGAGTCTACTTTTTTGGGGGAATCGGTGCGAGGCTCAGAGGACAACCTCCCTGACATGAAACCTAAAATTAGAGGATCCCTTTACATTTCATTGTAAAACTTAAATGTAGCACAAATCCATATGCCTTAGATAATTGGGACCCCCCATCCCCACATCTGTTAGCGAGAATGGCGAGCCTCCCTTCCCGCATGTAGGACCATTACTTGGCCAACTTAAGAGTTGGAGTTTGGTTCCTTCAGCTGATAATAGTTATGTCCTTGGTCAAAGGAGTAAAAAAAAAACGTTGGTCATCACAAGTCTAGACCTGCAATAAAAAGCCATCGAAGAGTCACCGGTATCCGTTAAGGATCAGTACCTTATATGATTACACCATCTACAAATCTCAAACATTCGCACCCAGTAAACAAAATAGTCTCTCGGTCGTCCTCTTCCTCCACTCCAAAATTTGTAGTTATATCTGTGGGGCGACACCTTAGAAAGACAGCGTTACAGATCTAGCAGGGGTCGATGCTCCGTTTTCCCAAAATTAATGCAATGAGAGCGGCCTTATCGGATGATACCGAAAAATTCCAGATGAAATCTCTGTTCACCGCTTTGTATCAAAGCCAAACTTTGGATGAATTTTCAGCTCCCGCGTGAGGCCACTAAATACGCTGCGGAAAAAATCTTCAGCAAAACCCACCGCTGCTGCGGAGCGTATCCCTGAGGATTTACACAAAAGGTGAAATTTGCAACTGAGGATTTCCAGTTGTGGAAACTTCTCTTGGGAGAATACCCTAATTACCCAAGAAGGGTAATAGTACTGGGGTCACATTTCTTAAAAGAACATAAAGTGCAACCCCAAACCAAACCGGCCACAAAAATGCCCCAAGTGAGAAGTAATGAGTACAGTAAGGTACAGTCTACGGACAGGCGAACAGGACACCATTTATACAAGGTTAAATGATAAAGAAAGTAATACCAGCCGGGCGGTGATGACACCGGCGAAAACCCGCATTCATTCGAGTAAATAAGCGTCACTGAAAGCCATTGTGTGACCCGGGCAGGAATCACAACAAGCACTCATGTGGTTATGTCTGGAGAAGAAAGTTGTAGGCACTGCTGACTGATAAAGTACAATGCATGCCCACAGAACGAGAAAAATCCCTATAATTCCCAAATAATACACCGCGCCATGTGAATGATGGTAAATGACTGTGTGCAACACAGGAGATTAACACCTTCTCTGCTGGGCACAATACACCGACACACAACGGGGGTTTATACTACTACAACTATGTAAAATCAGGGCAGTATTATATAAGCTATATTCTTGTACATCGGGGCAGTATTATAGTAGTTATATTCTTGTACATAAGAGCAGTATTATAGAAGCTATATTCTTGTACATAGGGGCAGTATTATAGTAGTTATATTCTTCTACATAGGAGCAGTATTATAGTAGTTATATTCTTGTACATGGGAGCAGTATTATAGTAGTTATATTCTTGTACATGGGAGCAGTATTATAGTAGTTATATTCTTCTACATAGGAGCAGTATTATAGTAGTTATATTCTTCTACATAGGAGCAGTATTATAGTAGTTATATTCTTCTACATAGGAGCAGTATTATAGTAGTTATATTCTTGTACATAGGGGCAGTATTATAGTAGTTATATTCTTCTACATAGGAGCAGTATTATAGTAGTTATATTCTTCTACATAGGAGCAGTATTATAGTAGTTATATTCTTGTACATAAGGGCAGTATTATAGTAGTTATATTCTTGTACATAGGAGCAGTATTATAGTAGTTATATTCTTGTACATAGGAGCAGTATTATAGTAGTTATATTCTTGTACATAGGAGCAGTATTATAGTAGTTATATTCTTGTACATAGGAGCAGTATTATAGTAGTTATATTCTTGTACATAGGAGGCAGTATTATAGTAGTTATATTCTTGTACATAGGAGGCAGTATTATAGTAGTTATATTCTTGTACATAGGAGGCAGTATTATAGTAGTTATATTCTTGTACATAGGGGGCAGTATTATAGTAGTTATATTCTTGTACATAGGGGGCAGTATTATAGTAGTTATATTCTTCTACATAGGAGCAGTATTATAGCAGTTATATTCTTGTACTTAGGGTGCAGTATTATAGTAGTTATATTCTTGTACATAGGAGCAGTATTATAGTAGTTATATTCTTATACAGAACAGGCCAAAAGTTTGGACACACCTTCTCATTTAAAGATTTTTCGGTATTTTCATGACTATGAAAATTGTACATTCACACTGAAGGCATCAAAACTATGAATCAACACATGTGGAATTATATACTTAACAAAAAAGTGTGAAACAACTGAAAATATTCTTATATTCTAGGTTCTTCAAAGTAGCCACCTTTTGCTTTGATGACTGCTTTGCACACTCTTGCATTCTCTTGATGAGCTTCAAGAGGTAGTCACCGGAAATGGTTTTCACTTCACAGGTGTGCCCTGTCAGGTTTAATAAGTGGGATGTCTTGCCTTATAAATGGGGTTGGGACCCTCAGTTGTGTTGTACAGAAGTCTGGTGGATACACAGCTGATAGTCCTACTGAATAGACTGTTAGAATTTGTATTATGGCAAGAAAAAAGCAGCTAAATAAAGAAAAACGAGTGGCCATCATTACTATAAGAAATGAAGGTCAGTCAGTCCCAAAGATTGTGAAAACTTTGAAAGTGTCCCCAAGTGCAGTTGCAAAAACCATCAAGCGCTACAAAGAAACTGACTCACATGAGGACCGCCCCAGGAAAGGAAGACCAAGAGTCACCTCTGCTTCTGAGGATAAGTTTATCTGAGTCACCAGCTTCAGAAATCACAGGTTAACAGCAGCTCAGATTAGAGACCAGGTCAATGCCACACAGAGTTCTAGCAGCACACACATCTCTACAACAATTGTTAAGAAGAGACTTTGTGCAGCAGGCCTTCATGGTAAAATAGATGCTAGGAAACCACTGCTAAGGACAGGCAACAAGCAGAAGAGACTTGTTTGGGCTAAAGAACACAAGGAATGGACATTAGACCAGTGGAAATCTGTGCTTTGGTCTGATGAGTCCAAATTTGAGATCTTTGGTTCCAACCAACGTGTCTTTGAGCGACGCAGAAAAGGTGAACGGATGGACTCTACATGCCTGGTTCCCACCGTGAAGCATGGAGGAGGAGGTGTGATGGTGTGGGGGGGCTTTGCTGGTGACACTGTTGGGGATTTATACAAAATTGAAGGCATACTGAACCAGCATGGCTACCACAGCATCTTGCAGCGGCATGCTATTCCATCTGGTTTGCGTTTAGTTGGACCATCATTTATTTTTCACCAGGACAATGACCCCAAACACACCTCCAGGCTGTGTAAGGGCTATTTGACCAAGGAGGAGAGTGATGGGGGGCTACGCCAGATGACCTGGCCTCCACAGTCACCAGACCTGAACCCAATCGAGATGGTTTGGGGTGAGCTGGACCGCAGAGTGAAGGCAAAAGGGCCAACAAGGGCTAAGCATCTCTGGGAACTCCTTCAAGATTGTTGGAAGACCATTTCCGGTGACTACCTCTTGAAGCTCATCAAGAGAATGCCAAGAGTGTGCAAAGCAGTCATCAAAGAAAAAAGGTGGCTACTTTGAAGAACCTAGAATATAAGACATATTTTCAGTTGTTTCACACTTTTTTGTTAAGTATATAATTCCACATGTGGTAATTCATAGTTTTGATGCCTTCAGTGTGAATGTACAATTTTCATAGTCATGAAAATACAGAAAAATCTTTAAATGAGAAGGTGTGTCCAAACTTTTGGTCTGTACTGTACATAGGGGGCAGTATTATAGTAGTTATATTCTTGTACATAGAGAGCAGTATTATAGTAGTTATATTCTTATACATAGGAGCGGTATTATAGCAGTTATATTCTTGCTTCTCCAGTTACTTACACCATATTGTCTGGCTGCAGTTGTAACTTGTGTCAGAGTCTCCTCGTCCACGAATGGTCGCACAGCATCATGGATTATCACCACCTCGGGTTTCTGCAGCGCTGACCCCAGAGTGTGATCTTCTATAAATGCTCTCAGCCCATTGAAGATGGACCGATGTCTCGTCACTCCACCTTCCACCAGGGTCACGCACTTATGTCCATAGCGGTGAACGATGTTTTTCATTAGGTCAATACTCTCAGTGGCCACAACCACTACAACATCCGATATCCACCCAACCCTGCAAGATAAGATGCTGCAGATTAGAAAATGAGTAAACGTTTAAGAAATTGCTCTCACTAGTGCTACGAGGGGGCGCGCTCTCACAGGCGCCGTCTACCAGGGGGCGCGCTCTCACAGGCGCCGTCTACCAGGGGGCAAGCTCTCACAGGCGCCGTCTACCAGGGGGCAAGCTCTCACAGGCCCCGTCTACCAGGGGGCGCGCTCTCACAGGCCCCGTCTACCAGGGGGCGCGCTCTCACAGGCCCCGTCTACCAGGGGGCGCGCTCTCACAGGCCCCGTCTACCAGGGGGCGCGCTCTCACAGGCCCCGTCTACCAGGGGGCGCGCTCTCACAGGCCCCGTCTACCAGGGGGCGCGCTCTCACAGGCCCCGTCTACCAGGGGGCGCGCTCTCACAGGCCCCGTCTACCAGGGGGCGCGCTCTCACAGGCCCCGTCTACCAGGGGGCGCGCTCTCACAGGCCCCGTCTACCAGGGGGCGCGCTCTCACAGGCGCCGTCTACCACGGGGTGCGCTCTCACAGGCGCCGTCTACCAGGGGGCGCGCTCTCCCAGGCAGGGTCGGACTGGGGCACCGGTGGGCCCGGGTCCTCAGCGGGCCCCCTAGCAGGACGCACAGGGCCCCTGGTTAACATGGCCGCCAGTGCTCTGCACTCCAAGGGCCCAGAGGGTCAGGAGGGCCCTTGCAATGTGGCTGATGAGGGCAATCTAGCCTGCTTCTAGGACCCCCAGGCTCCGGGGGGCCCATGGCCAGATTGCTCTCATCCTGTGAGGCGGTCAGGGAGCGATCCCTCCAGCTCCGCTGCTAACAGGAGGAAAATGTTTGAGGAGCTGGCAGGATCTGTCCTCACCTGTTTCCTAACCCGTCGCTTCCTCCCCGACACAGGCTCGCGCTGCTTGATGACGTCACCATGCAGCATGAGCCTGTGTCAGGGAGAAAGATGCCGGGCAGGAAGAAGAGGACGATGCTGCAGGGGAGCGTGCTGAGAGGTAAGTGTTTTGGGATTTTTTAACTAATACACTGGACTGGAAATGGGGGGAAATGGGGACAGCAATGGTAATGGAGGAGGTGGGGGGAGATGACGGAGAGCAATGGTGATGGTGGGGGAAGATGAGGGAGAGCAAGGGTGATGGTGGGGGAAGATGAAGGAGAGCAAGGGTGATGGAGGGGGGAGAGGAGGGAGAGCAATGGTGATGGTGGGGGGGAGAGGAGGGAGAGCAATGGTGATGGTGGGGGGGAGAGGAGGGAGAGCAATGGTGATGGTGGGGGGGAGAGGAGGGAGAGCAATGGTGATGGTGGGGGGGAGAGGAGGGAGAGCAATGGTGATGGTGGGGGGGAGAGGAGGGAGAGCAATGGTGATGGTGGGGGGGAGAGGAGGGAGAGCAATGGTGATGGTGGGGGGAGAGGAGGGAGAGCAATGGTGATGGTGGGGGGAGAGGAGGGAGAGCAATGGTGATGGAGGGGGGAGAGGAGGGAGAGCAATGGTGATGGTGGGGGGGAGAGGAGGGAGAGCAATGGTGATGGTGGGGGGGAGAGGAGGGAGAGCAATGGTGATGGTGGGGGGAGAGGAGGGAGAGCAATGGTGATAGTGGGGGGGGATGAGGGAGAGCAATGGTGATAGTGGGGGGGGATGAGGGAGAGCAATGGTGACGGAAGCGGCGGGGGGGAGATCAATGGTGACGAAGGAAGTGGGGGGAGATGAGGGAGATCTATGGTGATGGAGGAGGTGGGGGGGAGATATGGCAATGATGACAGAGCAGGTGGGGTGAGATATGGCAATGATGACAGAGCAGGTGGGGTGAGATATGGCAATGATGACAGAGCAGGTGGGGTGAGATATGGCAATGATGACGGAGCAGGTGGGGGGAGATATGGCAATGATGACGGAGCAGGTGGGGGGAGATATGGCAATGATGACGGAGGAGGTGGGGGAGATATGGCAATGATGACGGAGGAGGTGGGGGAGATATGGCAATGATGACGGAGGAGGTGGGGGAGATATGGCAATGATGACGGAGGAGGTGGGGGAGATATGGCAATGATGACGGAGGAGGTGGGGGAGATATGGCAATGATGACGGAGGAGGTGGGGGAGATATGGCAATGATGACGGAGGAGGTGGGGGAGATATGGCAATGATGACGGAGGAGGTGGGGGAGATATGGCAATGATGATGGAGGAGGTGGGGGAGATATGGCAATGATGATGGAGGAGATATGGCAATGATGATGGAGGAGATATGGCAATGATGATGGAGGAGATATGGCAATGATGATGGAGGAGATATGGCAATGATGATGGAGGAGATATGGCAATGATGATGGAGGAGATATGGCAATGATGATGGAGGAGATATGGCAATGATGATGGAGGAGATATGGCAATGATGATGGAGGAGATATGGCAATGATGATGGAGGAGATATGGCAATGATGATGGAGGAGATATGGCAATGATGATGGAGGAGATATGGCAATGATGGAGGAGGAGATATGGCAATGATGGAGGAGGAGATATGGCAATGATGGAGGAGGAGATATGGCAATGATGGAGGAGGAGATATGGCAATGATGGAGGAGGAGATATGGCAATGATGGAGGAGGAGATATGGCAATGATGGAGGAGGAGATATGGCAATGATGGAGGAGGAGATATGGCAATGATGGAGGAGGAGATATGGCAATGATGGAGGAGATATGGCAATGATGGAGGAGATATGGCAATGATGGAGGAGATATGGCAATGATGGAGGAGATATGGCAATGATGGAGAAGGTGGGGGAGATATGACAATGTTGGAGAAGGTGGGGGAGAGCAATAATGGAGAAGGTGGGGAGAGAGCAATGATGGAGAATTATTTGGACTCTATATGCTGTTAATATCTGGTCTGGTCACGGTATGGTGGTATTTCTCCCTTGTATGTGGTATTATTCGGTCACTATATGGTGGTAATATCTGGTCTGGTCACGGTGCGATGGTATTTCTCCCTTGTATGTAGTATTATTCGGTCACTATGTGGTGGCAATATGTAGTCCAGTCATGGTGTGGCAGTATTTCTCCCTTGTATGTGGTACTATTTGTGTTGGTACAGTGGATTGTGTTGTGTGTGACGGTCATTTGTTCTCTCTGATATTAATTAGGAGAAGATTCTTTATTTTCATTAGTGATTAAATACTTGGAACAACATGCACTTACAGGGGTTCTCTGGGGAAAACAAGTAATCACCTCTCCACAGGATAAGTGATACATTATTGATTAGTGGGGGTCTTACTGCTGGGACCCGCACTGATCGGCAGAATGTGGAGCATTTATCCCCATTAGACTGGAGCTCATGTGCGACTTGACCACTGATCCATTCATTCCCTCAGTGGCTGTTCTTGTTTTTTTTCTGGAAGCCCCAAAGAGAATGAATGGAGCTGCGGTCAGACGTCTCACCTGCTGCTGCATTATAAAATGGGGATAAAAGTGTCCTGTCAGGGATAAAATGTCTCCATTCTTCCGATAGGAGCGTGTTCCAATGTTTGGACACAAATGATCAATCAGTGATCACCGATCCTGTGGAGCCCATGGATCGGTGATAATTTGTTTTAACCAAAGAACCCCTTTACTGCAAACTACCGTAATTGTACATCCCAGTTATAGCGTGTGCACAGTAGATGTGCAGGAGCCGCCTGTGATTTACAGCAGACGCTCCACTATAACAGGGATAACAGCTAACGGGTATTTGCATATAGCTGTAGGGTGGGCCCCGAGGATCAATTCCTCCTGTGGGCCCCAGACACCCCAGTCCGACACTGCTCACAAGTGCTGTCTATCAGGGGGCGCGCTCTCACTGGCGCCATCTACATGGGGGCGCTCTCTCACAGGTGCTGTCTATCAGGGGGCGCGCTCTCACTGGCGCCATCTACAGGGGGGCGCACTCTCACAGATGCCGTCTATGAGGGGGCGCGCTCTCACTGGCGCCATCTACAGGGGGGCGCACTCTCACAGATGCCGTCTATGAGGGGGCGCGCTCTCACTGGCGCCATCTACAGGGGGGCGCACTCTCACAGGTGCTGTCTTTCAGGGGGCACGCTCTCACTGGCGCCATCTACAGGGGGGCGCACTCTCACAGGTGCTGTCTATCAGGGGGCGCGCTCTCACTGGCGCCATCTACATGGGGGCGCACTCTCACAGGTGCCGTCTATGAGGGGGCGTGCTCTCACTGGCGCCGTCTATGAGGGGGCGCACTCTCACAGGTGCCGTCTATGAGGGGGCGCGCTCTCACTGGCGATATCTACATGGGGGGCGAACTCTCACAGATGCCGTCTATGAGGGGGCGCACTCTCACAGGTGCCGTCTATGAGGGGGCGCACTCTCACTGGCGCCATCTACATGGGGGCGCACTCTCACAGGTGCCATCTACGAGGGAGCGCGCTCTCACTGGCGCCATCTACATGGGAGCGCGCTCTCACTGGCGCCATCTACATGGGAGCGCGCTCTCACAGGTGCCGTCTATGAGGGGGCGCACTCTCACTGGCGCCATCTACATGGGGACGCACTTTCACAGGTGCCGTCTATCAGGGGGCGCGCTCTCACTGGCGCCATCTACATGGGGGGCGCACTCACAGATGCTGTGTATCAGGGGGCGCGCTCTCACTGGCGCCATCTACATGGGGGTGCACTCTCACAGGTGCTGTCTATCAGGAGGTGCGCTCTCACTGGCGCCATCTACATGGGGGCACTCTCTCACAGGTGCTGTCTATGAGGGGGCGCGCTCTCACTGGCGCCATCTACATGGGGGGCGCACTCTCACAGATGCCGTCTATGAGGGGGCGCGCTCTCACCGGTGCCGTCTATGAGGGGGCGCACTCTCACAGGTGCCGTCTATGAGGGGGCGCGCTCTAACTGGCGCCATCTACATGGGGGCGCACTCTCACAGGTGCCGTCTATGAGAGAGCGCGCTCTCACTGGCGCCATCTACATGGGGGCGCACTCTCACTGGCGCCATCTACATGGGGGCGCACTCTCACAGGTGCCGTCTACATGGGGGCGCACTCTCACTGGCGCCATCTACATGGGGGCGCACTCTCACTGGCGCCATCTACATGGGGGCGCACTCTCACTGGCGCCATCTACATGGGGGCGCACTCTCACAGGTGCCGTCTATGAGGGGGCGCACTCTCACAGGCGCCATCTACATGGGGGCGCACTCTCACAGGTGCTATCTATGAGGGGGCACGCTCTCACTGGCACCATCTACATGGGGGCGCGCTCTCACAGATGCCATCTACATGGGGGTGCACTCTCACAGGTGCTGTCTATCAGGAGGTGCGCTCTCACAGGCGCCATCTACATGGGGGGCGCGCTCTCACAGGTGCCATCTACATGGGGGGCGCGCTCTCACAGATGCCGTCTATGAGGGGGCGCGCTCTCACCGGTGCCGTCTATGAGGGGGCGCACTCTCACAGGTGCCGTCTATGAGGGGGCGCACTCTCACAGGTGCCGTCTACGAGGGGGCGCACTCTCACAGGTGCCGTCTATGAGAGAGCGCGCTCTCACTGGCGCCATCTACATGGGGGCGCACTCTCACTGGCGCCATCTACATGGGGGCGCACTCTCACAGGTGCCGCCTATGAGGGGGCGCCATCTACATGGGGGCGCACTCTCACAGGTGCTATCTATGAGGGGGCACGCTCTCACTGGCACCATCTACATGGGGGCGCGCTCTCACAGGTGCCATCTACATGGGGGCGCACTCTCACAGGTGCCGTCTACATGGGGGCGCACTCTCACAGGTGCCGTCTATGAGGGGGCGCCATCTACATGGGGGCGCACTCTCACAGGTGCTATCTATGAGGGGGCACGCTCTCACTGGCACCATCTACATGGGGGCGCGCTCTCACAGGTGCCATCTACATGGGGGCGCACTCTCACAGGTGCCGTCTACATGGGGGCGCACTCTCACTGGCGCCATCTACATGGGGGCGCACTCTCACTGGCGCCATCTACATGGGGGCGCACTCTCACTGGCGCCATCTACATGGGGGCGCACTCTCACAGGTGCCGTCTATGAGGGGGCGCACTCTCACAGGCGCCATCTACATGGGGGCGCACTCTCACAGGTGCTATCTATGAGGGGGCACGCTCTCACTGGCACCATCTACATGGGGGCGCGCTCTCACAGATGCCATCTACATGGGGGTGCACTCTCACAGGTGCTGTCTATCAGGAGGTGCGCTCTCACAGGCGCCATCTACATGGGGGGCGCGCTCTCACAGGTGCCATCTACATGGGGGGCGCACTCTCACAGATGCCGTCTATGAGGGGGCGCGCTCTCACCGGTGCCGTCTATGAGGGGGCGCACTCTCACAGGTGCCGTCTATGAGGGGGCGCACTCTCACAGGTGCCGTCTACGAGGGGGCGCACTCTCACAGGTGCCGTCTATGAGAGAGCGCGCTCTCACTGGCGCCATCTACATGGGGGCGCACTCTCACTGGCGCCATCTACATGGGGGCGCACTCTCACAGGTGCCGTCTACATGGGGGCGCACTCTCACTGGCGCCATCTACATGGGGGCGCACTCTCACAGGTGCCGTCTATGAGGGGGCGCCATCTACATGGGGGCGCACTCTCACAGGTGCTATCTATGAGGGGGCACGCTCTCACTGGCACCATCTACATGGGGGCGCGCTCTCACAGGTGCCGTCTACATGGGGGTGCACTCTCACAGGTGCTGTCTATCAGGAGGTGCGCTCTCACAGGCGCCATCTACATGGGGGGCGCGCTCTCACCGGTGCCGTCCACGAGGGGGCGCGCTCTCACCGGTGCCGTCCACGAGGGGGCGCGCTCTCACCGGTGCCGTCCACGAGGGGGCGCGCTCTCACCGGTGCCGTCCACGAGGGGGCGCGCTCTCACCGGTGCCGTCCACGAGGGGGCGCGCTCTCACCGGTGCCGTCTACGAGGGGGCGCGCTCTCACCGGTGCCGTCTACGAGGGGGCGCGCTCTCACCGGTGAAGTCTACGAGGGGGCGCGCTCTCACAGGTGAAGTCTACGAGGGGGCGCGCTCTCACAGGTGCCGTCTGTGAGGGGGCGCGCTCTCACAGGTGCCGTCTGTGAGGGGGCGCGCTCTCACAGGTGCCGTCTGTGAGGGGGCGCGCTCTCACAGGTGCCGTCTGTGAGGGGGCGCGCTCTCACAGGTGCCGTCTGTGAGGGGGCGCGCTCTCACAGGTGCCGTCTGTGAGGGGGCGCGCTCTCACAGGTGCCGTCTGTGAGGGGGCGCGCTCTCACAGGTGCCGTCTGTGAGGGGGCGCGCTCTCACAGGTGCCGTCTGTGAGGGGGCGCGCTCTCACATTTTCAAAATGAACTTTATACACAGCGCCTAAAAATTCATGCAAACCAACAGAAATTGTCCAACCAATCATATCACAGCTTTCATTTTCTATGCCAATCTGGAGGGAAAAAAAAAAAAAAAACTTATTGGCTGATCAGCAATGCCTCCACCAGTAAACATCCTGTGTGAAAACTAAAGCAAACCAATCAAATATCAGCTTCCACTGGCCTAAATTAAAAGCAACATTCTGGTTGGTCGCTATCGGCAATCTACCAGTGAAGAAGGCGTTGCTTATACCGACCAGTCAGACTTCATGTAATATTTTCCTCGCTAATAATGGGACATATAAGCGATGCGGTGATTGGTTGCTATGCGCGGCCGGTAGTTGAGGCCTAGCAGTGAGTGCGCACAGTGCAGCCTGCCTGCTCACCTCTCCAAGGCTTCCAGGGTGCGGCTGATCAGCGGTCTCCCCAGCACCGGGCAGTACTGCTTAGGCGTGCAGCCCCCCAGCCGCTCCCCGCAGCCCCCCGCCGGCAGCACGGCAGCCACACGCCGCGGCCCCTCCATCCTCCTGTCCCGCCGCCTCCAGCCAATGACAGCTGAGCTGTGCCGGGGCCGCTCTCCCACCCGGCAGCCGGTGTATCGTGTCAGGGTGAGAGGGGACTCTGTGCGAGGAGCTCATTAACCCTTTAATCAGGCACCGGTTACCGTGTGTTCTCTTTTAACTCCTTCCCTCCTCCTCGGTGATTTATTTATATATTTATTTAAATATATTTATAATTTTTTTTTTTGTGCACTAAAAATGACCAGAAAACCCGATTCTGCAGGTCGGTGTAATTATAGAGGAAAGAAACGAGTGTTTTGGTGTTTTTTTTTTTTTTATTATTATTATTATTATTAGTGGCTAAAAAAAAAATAAGCAACTTTTGTAAAATAAAAATGTTTTCTGTCGCCATTTTCTGAGCCCCGTAATTATTTTTTTCCATCCATTTGAGCTGTGTCACAACTTGGTCTTAATAGTTTGAGAAAAGCGCAGGTCCGGTCAGAAACGCGTTGGTATTAAGGTTGTCTTCTCGTCTAGACGCTCGTTATACAGTATAGATATATATATATATTTTATGCTATTTTTGCAATTTTTTTTTTTTCTGGGAAAACTATTTTTGGGATGCGGTTATTTCCGATATATTTACACGTGTTTGAAGCACGCTTACAAATTTTTATATCATGAAAAGAGTATAAATAAGAACTGTAAAAATGCAAGTGGGCAAAGAAAACAATACGGTGGTGAACCGTGGCCACAATCCCTCCCCCCCCCAAAAAAAATATATTGTTAATTAGGGCTCATACCCATATGTGTGAAAAAAAACGTTCCAATATCAGGACCGAGAAAACGGACATGCGATTTTCATGAGAGGACAATGCAATTTTTCACACCTAGCATCCGTATGACATCTGCATGCCGTCCAATTTTTTTTCCGCACCCATTGACTTGCATTGGCGAGACTCGTCCTAGATACGTGGCAAGTCGCGATTTTTTTTCTCAGTCCGATTTCAGCTGAGAAAAAAATCGCAGATGAGATGTCACTCATAGAATAACATTGGTCAGAGTGCAATCCGATTTTTTTATCGGATTGCACTCGTCCATTTTTCTTGCAGATGACTATGAGCCCTTACTATGATTGTTGCTATCTCTGGTAGAAGAATTTAAAAAAAAATTGAAATAAAAAAAAATGTCCTCGTTCTGAAAATTGAGTATCGATTTCTGGCACGATTGGAGGCCTGTCACAATTAGAAAAAAAAAAAAAAATTCAACTTGGTTCTGGTACAGGAGATAAGACACTTATATAGTGAAAATGTGTGCACAAGCCCGACTCAATTGACCAATTGGTTCTGGAGATATCGTGGCCACCGATAAAAAATTGGTTTAGAGAAAAACAAATTAAAGTTTACTGATTCCACAGAGACAAGTTTGCTTACTATCAATCAGCTATTCCAGGACCATAGAGTGATCCTTCCTCCAGCTCATATAGTTCCTGCATAGCTGATCTCTTTTCTGCAATGACAATTGTCGTCTTGAACGGAGTCAGACAAATGCCGCTCCGAGAGACTTAAAGAAGTTGTCCACTACTTTTACATTGATGCCCCATCCATAGGATAGAGCATCAATGTCTGATCGGCTAGGGTCCTGCACCCAGCACCCCCGCCGATCAGCTGTTATCGGTGTTGGCCAGAAGTGCTTACTTGCGGAACTTGGCCGTCAAGTTGTAGCGGCCGCCGCAGGGTTCTACACATCCACCTCCCGTTGAATTGAATAGGTGGCGGATGTGCTGTACCCCGCTGTGGCAACTACAACTAGACGGTCAAGCGCCACAAGTAAGCACTTATAGTCAGCGGCTACCGGCACCAATAACAGCTGATCGGCGGGGGTACTGGGTGCAGGACCCTGGCCAATCAGACATTGATGACCTATCCTATGGGTGGGGCATCAATTTAGTGGACAACTTATTTAAACGAGCCTTGTCCTGAGTGTGCGCGTCCATCTCCACTTGTTGTCCAATAGTCGTTCCCTTCACGTCCATTACTTTAAGAATTGTCATAAATCCCTTGTTAAAGATAATTATTGCCAAAAAAGAAGCTACGTTCACAATCTTTCCACCCGAATGAAGATGTCCAAATGAATGAGCTGAGCGATTCATTGTTATGTTGCGTTTCTGCTCCAACGTAACGTTCCAGCAAATCATCATCCTATTAGATCTCTGATCAGTGTGAGGTGATTACTAAGGCGCATAATACTAAGGACTGGTTTTTAAAATGGCTCCCAAAAAATGAACAACCAGTGGGAAAGTTAATCCAAAAGCTAAGAAATCGTACACACAAGGCCGCCGGAATGCTCCATTGTGCACCTCGCGGTCCGAGCGCGTGCCAGATACCGCTCCCTATAAGGTGCTAGAACTTTTTTAATATTGCGAATCGAGCTAAATCGTTTTGCAGATATATTCTCCACACTAAATCCATGAAAAATATGAACAAAAAATTAAATAGATTTTTCCAATCCACTAGACTAGAAGACCCCCCTTAATAAAACCCCATTTGGAATCTCAAGGCTCTACATTCCCACAGTACAGATGGCCGAAATGTGCCAGTTTCCATTTCTGTCAATCTACATTAGGCTGCTCTAAGATCATGGTGACTGATTCCCTTTATGGCTGCATTCCCACCATGAGTTTATATCGCTTTTTTTTGACTCTGCGCAGTTTTGCTGCAGCAGAGACGGCAGCTTCTTACAGTTCCAGCAAAGTGGATGAGATTTATAGAGATCTTACGCCTTAGTGACGGAGCCAATTTTGACCTTATGACCAGGCCAAATTTTACAATTCTGACCACTGTCACTTCATGTGATAATAACTCTGGAACACTTCAACGGATCCCACTGATTCTGAGACTGTTTTTTTGCGACATATTGTACTTCATAGTAGTGGTGAAATTTCTTCTATATACCTTGCGTTTATTTGTGAAAAAAAACAAACTGATATTTGGTGAAAATTTCACAATTTTCAAACTTTTAATCTTTATGCCCTTGAATCAGAGAGATATGTCACATAAAATAGTTAATAAATAACATTTCCCACATGTCTACTTTACATCAGCACAATTTTTGAAACATAATTTTTTTTGTCAGGAAGTTATAAAGGTTAAAAGTTGACCAGCGATTTCTAATTTTTCCAACAAAATTTACGAAACCATTTTTTTTAGGGACCACATCACATTTGAAGTCACTTTGAGGGGTCTATATGACAGAAAATACCCAAAAGTGACACCATTCTAAAAACTGAACCCCTCAAGGTGCCCAAAACCACATTCAAGAAGTTTATTAACCCTTCAGGTGCTTCTCAAGAACTGAAGCAATGTGGAAGGAAAAAATTAACATTAAACTTTATTTCACAAAAATTTTACTTTAGACCCAATTTGTTTTCATTTTCACAAGGGTTACAGAAGAAAATGGACCCCAAAATTTGTTGCACAATTTCTCATGAGCACGCCGATACCCAATATGTAGGGGAAAACATGGGTAAGTTTTGCATTATGCTGCAGACTTGCATTGATTTTCTATTGGCACATGATAACTGGACATATATGTACATGATATATATAAATATGTACATGAAAACTGGACATATTTGTGACATGCAGAAGTAGTGCTGTTGCTTTAAATGCATTCAGCAACTGTTAGAAGTAACACAAGCACAGGAGACAGGAAGTGTTGTGCTCCAGAAGCATCCAGCAGCTGGAGGGGTTAACACAGTCACTGGAGAAGGGAAGTGTTTTAGCAGAGCCCCTGGGGGATTGTGGGGAAGTTGTTTACTGTCTGGCTGGAGCCGAAGAGAAAGGTGGTGTGTGTGTTCTGTATCTCACAGAAGCACCCCTGAATGTGAAAAGGATTGAAGTCAGGAGTGAAGCTAAGCATCGGTCATGTAGAGTTCCTGAACTAACAGTGCAGAGTATTGTCAGGCAGAAAGATAAGGACTGGAAAAATGGTGTCACAGGGATCATCTCCCTCAGCAAACCCTCCCCCTCCTCCATCTCACTGTGCTGTAAAGAATGCTGTGTTCATTAATGTGCCTTTGCATTAGAACTCAGCTGTCCTGTACTACTGGGAAGACTGTGAACTGCTGTGCTGCTAAGGGAACTGTACAGTTTGTCACTGGAACCGGTTCCTCATAAAACTTAACTTGCATTGGCTGTGTGGCTTCTTATTAAATGCTACTGTTCTACTGTTTATGTGACGCGCCCCCTGGGCCATATTCTTTAGGGGGAATATCCGGAGCCGGATCAGATGGGAGTTGTAGTCTTCCGAGTGGCTGTGACCCGGTCCGTGCCCAGGGTGTCAAACTGAGTTGTATGTGGCAGTCCTACAGATGTTGCTAAGTTCTTAATGTCGACTACGCCACCCGTTGTGTTGCGGTCACTGTGGCCGCCGCTGCAGCAGGGTCCGCTGAGGCTGATGGTGTAGGTGCAGCTTTGATGATATAACCCCCAACGGGTGGGGTATAGCCTCAGGGGGATCAGGTGCAGAGGATGGGGGTTGTGGTGATGCAGTGTAGACGGTAATCAGAGACAGAGTCGGGTTATGCAGTTTAGGATGTTTACTCACTGCTGATGTTCTGGTCACTCCAGCTTCGAGTGACCTCCCGAGCCGTGCTGCGTCCACCAGGTTCTGGATCCAGCCAACCCCCAAATAAGTCCGGAGCGTGACCCTGAGCTCTCCTTCTGTCCGTTCTCTGGCCGTCCCCACTAGTGATCCACCTAGGTCCAGCTCCCTCGGGCCTTCTGTTGGGAGACCCTTGGCCTTGGGTTCCCTGACCCTCCACGTGGTATGCCTTCGTGGTGGATGTGGTGGGTGGCCGTGGCAAACGCTGCCCACGGCCTCCGGTCTCTGGCTGGGGTGTGTTTTTGCCCCCACCAGCTTGGGTTCCGGTACCCTGTGCCGACTCTTCACCCGGGGATTTAAGTTGGGTTCTTGGAGTCCTTTTCTGCTGTTTCCCCCTCTGGGTCTCTCTCTCTCTCTTCTCCTCTCTCACTCTGGGTCTTTCTTCTCCTCTGCTCGCTGACTTCCTCTCTGCAACTGACCCTGTTCTTAGTTGGTGCCCACCTTATATACACCCTCTATGTGTGAGCTCAGGTGACCAGCACCCAATGAGCTCCTATCTTTACCCAGGCTGCTCCCCCTATCTGCCCCTACACTACTTGGGATGTACCACCCCCCTCCCACTCCAGCCAGGAACAGACTCGGTCGTACCTGCACATTTCTAAGTGGGAGTACCGTCGGTCTGCTCCTCGGAAATGAGATGTATGTAGTGCATGCAGCCTACCGAGCTCAGTTCCACACTCCTTCCTTACTCGGGAGTGGAATATCACACCTCTGGGTTGAGGTGCAATACCCCTGTAGCAGCCGAATCCTCAGGGTGCTACATTCCCCCCTGGTAAACCACAGCACGTCCTCGGGCTGTAAGACATAACACCAAAAACATACAAAATTTTTCATAAACATATAAAATATATAAAACATTATATATATAAAACTTTCTCGTCGCCTCTGGCTCCTCCTCCGGTCACTGTGCAACGTGTGACCGGGTACAGTGCGACAGTCTTTCTAGAAAACATGGTTTTCCTATAAAACCGGTAGGGGGCGCTTTAGGAAGCGCAACTATGTACAAGGGTATGGCCGCTCTCAGTCCTCGGCCAGTTAAGGAGGGAAAGGGAATGGCTGCTCACAGTCCTCAGCCTGTGGAATTAAGGGTAAACGGGTAAACAGTTCACTCAGCTGGTCCCAACGGGGACTATATTTGCAGTAACAGTTTCTTTATACCCCGATCGGGTAACTATTTACAGCACCTGCTCCGCTGTACCCAACAACGTCTTCCTCCTGCTCCTTCTTTGGGGATCTCAGCTTCAGACCCGTCCGGATCCTCTTGCTCTTCCTCCTCACATCGCAGCTCCTCCTCTGTCAGGCGATGCACATGGAGGGCGTAAGGTCCTTTGGCACACTTGTGCCGGGTAAAGGTGACCTCGTCCCCGATGTAAAGGTCACGACCTCTGTGCCCCTCCGGCAGATGGGACTCCACGTCTCTGCGCGTGACAAAGACGTCGCCGGGGGTGTTGTTGTCTCTGATGAAGCCCCACCCATGCTGCAGGTTAAACTTTATTACAGTCCCGGTGGTGCGGGGACTGTGCGCTGCACGGGGGTCCCTCCTGGTTCGGCTCTTCTGCTCGGCGCTCCTTATTTGGGCCTGTTGTTCCCGGACCCGCCTCTCTCTCCGCTCCCTCGCAAACTCCTCGAGCTGCTGTCGGCAACACTCAGCACGCTCCGCTGCAGCTGCCCTGGTTTCCTGAGTGAACCCCATTAGGTCTTCTCCGGTGGGGTCCCACTCAAATTGGGCCTCTTCAAGCGGGGGCGAGATCCTTATCACGGGCTTCGGAGCCGGAATCAGGGGTGCACACATGGCCCCAACTCTCCTCTGGTGCTCCAGTTCATAATACCTCTGGGGCCAGATGAAAGGCTGCCCGTCCGGCCACGTGTGCTGGGCAAACAAGTCCTCTCCCAGACGCGGCACCCTTGGTTTTACGGGTGCGGGCGCGGTGGTGGTGGCGCCCGGGTTGCCCAGGCCTTGCGGCCAGGCCTGGGGCACCTGGAAGGTGAAGGGCACCGTTAGGACGGCGGCGCCCTGGGCTACCTGGCCTTGCGGCCAGGCCGGAGGCTCCGCGGAGGTAGGGGGCGCTGTTGGTGATGCGACGCCCGGGAATTCTAGGCCCTGCGACCAGGCTGGTGTTACTTCCTGTTTTGCCACGCTCGGGGTCGGTGCGCATGACGTCACAGGGGTCGCGGCGGCGGCTTCCGGTTGGGGCCTAGTCTGCGTCGGTGACATGGCGTTTTCGGGCACAGCAGGGGGACTTTCGGGCTCTGCGACGGGGAGCTGGGGCAGGCAAGCGGTGTCCTGATTTGGGGTATAGACGTCCCCTTTACCTGCCTCCATGCGTTCGGCTCCCTTCTCGGCGCCGTCTCCGGCCTTGGGTCCTCCCGCGCCGTCCTCAGAGGCGGTCTGTCTCCTCATCTTGGCTGGCGTGCTCCGGGTCTTGGTTTGCTGGGCCATCTCTCGGCTCCACTCCGCCAATGTCTCTCGCTGTACCCGGGCCATCCTCCGTGCGAGGCCCTCCAGGGCAGTCTGTGCACACTCCCGGTCTCGGGGGAGCTGTGCAAGGACCTCCACTAGGCCTAGTGGGGTCGTGGTTTCTAGCAGGCTCCTGACCAACGGGTCGGTGCTGCTCTGCTCTTCTTCCAGCAGGCTCCTGGCCAGCGGGCCGGTGCTGCTCTGCTCTCTCGCCATCTCCGGGTGAGCTTCTCTGCTACTCCTTTCCAGGCTTCCTGCCTCCGGGTGCGCTCGCTCCAGACTGCTCCAGGCGGCACCCATCTTCGTTCTTTTCTTTCGTCTCCTCCCACTTCGAGGGCGGTCCCGGGGCCACTGGGTGACTGTCAGCTCCAGGGGCGGTTGTTTCACGCTGACAGACACCTCAAGCATCACAGTCTCTGTTGGTGGGGGCGGTTTCCACTTTTGGCGCCATTTTCGGTCCTGGCCCACGATGGGAGGTGGCCTCTCGCCACCCTCTGGCACGCCCATAATGGCGTCCGCTCTTCCAAGGCGGGAAACCTTTGGAAATGGCGGGAATCGCTTCCCAGTGGCGGGAAACTCTGCAGATGGCGGGAAAAAGTTGTTAATGGCGGACACCCGGCGGGAATCGATCTGTGATGGAGTCCGATGGCGGGGACCCTCCGGAACCGGCAGGAGACTTCTTTTTGAGGTAAATGCGATCTTTTCTTCAGGCACGCAGTACCCGGGTGTTGCGGGCACGTAATCCTGCCGACTACGCCAAAGTTGACGCGCCCCCTGGGCCATATTCTTTAGGGGGAATATCCGGAGCCGGATCAGATGGGAGTTGTAGTCTTCCGAGTGGCTGTGACCCGGTCCGTGCCCAGGGTGTCAAACTGAGTTGTATGTGGCAGTCCTACAGATGTTGCTAAGTTCTTAATGTCGACTACGCCACCCGTTGTGTTGCGGTCACTGTGGCCGCCGCTGCAGCAGGGTCCGCTGAGGCTGATGGTGTAGGTGCAGCTTTGATGATATAACCCCCAACGGGTGGGGTATAGCCTCAGGGGGATCAGGTGCAGAGGATGGGGGTTGTGGTGATGCAGTGTAGACGGTAATCAGAGACAGAGTCGGGTTATGCAGTTTAGGATGTTTACTCACTGCTGATGTTCTGGTCACTCCAGCTTCGAGTGACCTCCCGAGCCGTGCTGCGTCCACCAGGTTCTGGATCCAGCCAACCCCCAAATAAGTCCGGAGCGTGACCCTGAGCTCTCCTTCTGTCCGTTCTCTGGCCGTCCCCACTAGTGATCCACCTAGGTCCAGCTCCCTCGGGCCTTCTGTTGGGAGACCCTTGGCCTTGGGTTCCCTGACCCTCCACGTGGTATGCCTTCGTGGTGGATGTGGTGGGTGGCCGTGGCAAACGCTGCCCACGGCCTCCGGTCTCTGGCTGGGGTGTGTTTTTGCCCCCACCAGCTTGGGTTCCGGTACCCTGTGCCGACTCTTCACCCGGGGATTTAAGTTGGGTTCTTGGAGTCCTTTTCTGCTGTTTCCCCCTCTGGGTCTCTCTCTCTCTCTTCTCCTCTCTCACTCTGGGTCTTTCTTCTCCTCTGCTCGCTGACTTCCTCTCTGCAACTGACCCTGTTCTTAGTTGGTGCCCACCTTATATACACCCTCTATGTGTGAGCTCAGGTGACCAGCACCCAATGAGCTCCTATCTTTACCCAGGCTGCTCCCCCTATCTGCCCCTACACTACTTGGGATGTACCACCCCCCTCCCACTCCAGCCAGGAACAGACTCGGTCGTACCTGCACATTTCTAAGTGGGAGTACCGTCGGTCTGCTCCTCGGAAATGGGATGTATGTAGTGCATGCAGCCTACCGAGCTCAGTTCCACACTCCTTCCTTACTCGGGAGTGGAATATCACACCTCTGGGTTGAGGTGCAATACCCCTGTAGCAGCCGAATCCTCAGGGTGCTACATTTGCTCCTATGTTTATGCTGTTGGTGCTCCTCTGCTCCATCTGTTCTGGTGATCGGTGAGGGACACAGCGACAGATGATAATTTGTTCTAATAGGAATAGGAATACCCCTTTAAAGAGCTTGTCCACTACTCGGACAACCGTCTGAATCACCATGTTTGCACCAGTAAGATAATCAGACATCAAGAGGAAGTCATAACTGTGGCTAGCCACTCATTTCCGCTTTATGTCTGAAGGGGGCGAGAGGGAAGCCAGTTCTGATTGGGCGTAAGGTTCACGTGACATAACAATCTCTCGAGAGTGTCGACACCACTGGAACGGCGCCAGCACCGGAAGTGAGTATAAGTGTTTTATTACTGGTGCAAACATGCTGATTGAAACAGAGTTATCCGAGTAGTGACAACTCCTTTAAGTCCTCGAATAGCTCTATTAATTAACAAAAAACATTTCAGCAATTAAAAGCTTTATAAAATAATGAAAGCTACATTACTCAACTGCCGCCATTCCATCGCTGTTGCTCCAGCGCTCCGCACCATATCGATCTGACCTGCAGCATTAATACCATATGGGTATAGAGACTTTGTTCACCAAGTATGCACGTAGCCAAACTGATCACGTGGGTAGACGCAGCTTTTGCGCTAGAATTTTGCCGTATTATGTCATAATATTGAGCGAAGTCCTTATTTTATACAACTACCACCCTCGACCCCGATCTTTGGATTGGTCGGTAAATCCCCCTCTCATTATGGGGTTATTCACACAACTGTGCAGCTCTGGTAATTTTGCAAATGTTAGTAAATAGTTAACAGTCCTGTGAGCGGAAATAAGATCCCACTTTTAGGTATTATGAGAAACATATACACTTGGAAAAAAAAGTCCACGGCTGGGTCCGGTGCACATTAACGAACTTATTGAGTTACTAATGGAGACTTTTTAATGCTTGTAAAACAATACAAGTTATGTTTCACATCTCAGCAAATGGGAAAGTCATCAAGGCCGCCATCTCCTCCGCAGTTCATCATGGCTTTATGACTATTGTAATAATGTGGGACCGTGACATTTCCTATTATTACATCCATGCACTCAATTATTGTATCGCTAATAACTGCAGGATGTGTAAAATGATATAGATCCACTGGCGGCACTGCAGCTGTTGCTCCAACACGTGCATTTTCCCTTGTACTTAAAGGGATTTTCCACCACTAGTGATAAGCGAGCGTACTCGATCGTGCATCGGTGGGCTCGTCTACTCATAGAGTATCGCGGGTGCTCGATTCCATGCCCCCCGCTGTTAGACCGCCAAAAAAACATGCAAGGATTTCCTGTGTATGGCAAGCAATCCCCTCATGTCTAACATGTGGGGTGGGGAATCAAGCATGGCGCTCGAGCACCCGCGATACTCAATGTGTACCCGAGCACCCTTTTGCGCGATTGAGTAGCGAGCACGATCGCTCATCACTACAACTCAATTTTATTTCAAAATTCGACCATGGTGGTCCTAAAATTAAAAAAAGGAGCATCTATCAGACCCCAGCCAAACCTCCTCCCTAATGCTGCCTGTGTTCCCCACTGGTCAACTTGCTTCTGGCGGGGTTGATCATGCGAACATCCAATTATGAGAGTACTAAAAACAGTAGCGTATAACAACAATATTTGTAAAAGTTCGCTCTCCTACCACAGTGGCGGTGCTCAGTCTTCACAAGTTCAGTAGCGGTAGTGACCAAACGATGAGGTTAAGTCCACGGTACTCACCAGAAATCTAGAGATTCTCTTTTATTCGAGTATATAATGCAAAGTAGGAATTGCCAAATACAACAATGCCATGGATTTATCTTTACCTTTTGGGCATTATTTGACCGCTGCAGCCAATCAAGTATTGGCTGCAGCCGTAATGTTATAACTGAGCCAGAAGACAATGTCTCCTAGCTCTTCTGGCTCAGAGAGAGCGGACACCACTGCATCCAGTCATTGACTGCAGCATGTCGAAAGAGGAATGGAGGAAACCAGCGGGAGGACACAGGCAGGGTATTGCAAAGGAACGGAGGGCGTCCAGTTGAGTGGGTGCTTTTCTTTTATCTGAGGACTACCATTGGCCCATTTGTAAATTATATTTGTAGTGGACTACTCCTTTTAGTAAAAAACAATTTTTAAATTTTTTAAATAATATATTTTATCAACTATTTACACTGCTCGTATTCTAACTAAGCGGAAGGAAAATAGCAAAAAATGTCATGATTATATGGGGCTCCTCCTTTCATTGTTATCCCTGACAATTATTGATGTGTATTGAAGTGTCACACTGCACACAGAAACCATCCATACTGGTGGTCCGTCGCTGTCTTCCAGCTTGTCGTCTATTACTATCCGCAGGCTGAGGACTAGAAAAGAATCAGCTGTACATTACTATTGATTTATTCCTATCACCCCCAAAAAATGGGATTTTTTTTTTGTTTTTTGATAATGTTAAATTAGGAAGCCACAAATGCACAATTCAATACAATGTTGGGGACACAAAGAAAGCCAATTAGGTCCCCAGAGAAAGGGGAGACCATTTTTTTTTAAATAAAGTAACATCACTTTGGCAAAAATAAGTTTAGTAATAATGCTCAATGAGGACGTTTTGGATCACTAATCCCTCTACCGAGAGGTCATTTCACAACTGAAGTTTCTGAATATGTGCCCAAGTATTTGTGAAGAAGAGCAAAAAAATAGCAAGATTAGGGACCCGAAATGCAGCGATTGTCCATTACGACATATTGTATGTCTTCTTGTCTCTTGTGAAGGCTGTGAAGTTAATGAAAAACGGGAAGAAGTCTTCGTAGAAGAGAAAAGAAAAATAAAACATTTCTCCAAAAGTGAAGAAAGCCAATACTCAGAAGAAAACACGAAGACTGAGTTACTAAGGAAAGGCAGCAAGTGAATAATGACTCCTCAGAACGTAAAACACAAGAGGCTGACCCAAGAGGCTGACCCAAGAAGTGCATGGATTCAGCCAAAAGTGAAGGTTCCCTGCAGATTTGTGACTTCACTTTGGAAATGGAATTTCGATGAAAAGTAAAGGAATCTCTAGTGATAAGAAAGAAATATGATCATTTTCTCATACAGTATGTTATGAAAGTCCATACTAATCATTCTCAACTTCTCTGAGCAGCAGAAAATCACCTCAACTCTACAACCTCAGTTATAAAGTCTCTGTTCGGCAACCAGTTGTACCAGGAGTTTAGAAGCAGATTATGTTGACTAGGAAACTTGCAGACACAGAAGCGATAAAGACCGCCAAGTCTTCAGAAGAATTGTGCCAAGTTCTTCAAGATGTTTCAAACAACCTAATAGTTGAATTGACTTAAATTCTGCCAATGATAATTCATTTTAGAAAATTTGTGCGATATAAAAGCAGTCACACCAAATTTTGGTTCGGTTGTCATCTACCATTTCATATTTAATATCTTGAAACTTTTCATATTCCTATTTCTTGTGCATACCTTTACTTTAGTTTCAACCACTTCAGGAATCAATTTAAATGTTTAGTCCTTGTTTCTGAAGTTAGATTCCTGCAGATCATCCTTCTAAGATCACTGGCCATCGGACTCTCGTTGTGATTATCATAAATGCTTCACTTTTGGAATTCTGGATAGACAGCAATACATAAGGACAGAGAGAGATGAAAAGTGAAGATTTAATTACCCTTAACCTCGTGATTTGCTGCTTCATGGTCTAAATTGGTGTGATGTTGACCCAAGAGGACATCCCACACTATGTCCTAGACCCCTGACGTTACACAGACACCAACTTACAACCCCCTTTTTGGATCTCACTCATGCAATAGATACTGCACAAACAGTCATGACTGAAAGTATTGACACCCTTGAAATTGTTCCAGAAAATGAAGTATTTCTCCCAGAAAATGATTGTAATTACACATGCCACAGTTTTTTTTTGTGTTGTTCCAATACACACAAAGGAAATAAACATGTGTAAAACAACAAATATGTAATTGTAATAATTTTCTGGGGGAAATACTTCATTTTCTGCAACAATTTCAAGGGTGCCAACACTTTCGGCCATGACTGTATGTTAGAGAATACCAGACTGTCAGTTGAAGTCCTTCCATTATAGAGTTACGCACCTGTCTCGGACCCCTGCTTTGCTTTGCTTCGCTCACCCTGGTCCGCTAGATTTGCTTGTGCTCCATGTTGGGCTTTGCAAGTAGCCCGGCATGCTCCCATATGTTGAACTTCCAAGGCCTATATAAGGGCTCCCAAGACACACACCTGTGTCTTGGTATTGTATTAAGACTTGCTAGTAACTCTTAGTTGTCTGTGCACAGTTCCTGCCTATAGGCTCCACTACATCTGCTGGTTGCCTGTGGTTTTCAGTCCCTGAGTTACTTGTTTGCAACTTCCAGTAACCCTGACACCTGCCAGTGGTCTTCAGGACTTAACCTGTTTGTCTGCGGTCTCCAGTAACCCTGTTGCCTGTCATTGGAGGACTTTACCTGTTTGTCTGTGGTTTCCAGTATCCCTGCTACCTGATAGTGGTCTTCAGAACTTCACCTGTTTGTCTGCAGTTTCCAGTAACCCTGCTGCCTGTCAGTGGTCTTCAGGACTTAACCTGTTTGTCTGCGGTTTCCAGTAACCCTGCTGCCTGTCATTGGAGGACTTTACCTGCTTGTCTGCAGTTTCCAGTAACCCTGCTGCCTGTCAGTGGTCTTCAGGACTTAACCTGTTTGTCTGCGGTTTCCAGTAACCCTGCTGCCTGTCAGTGGTCTTCAGGACTTGATCTGTTTGTCTGCGGTTTCCAGTAACCCTGCTGCCTGTCATTGGAGGACTTTACCTGCTTGTCTGTGGTTTCCAGTATCCCTGCTACCTGTTAGTGGTCTTCAGGACTTCACCTGTTTGTCTGCAGTTTCCAGTAACCCTGCTGCCTGTCAGTGGTCTTCAGGACTTCACCTTTTTGTTTGCGGTTTCCAGTATCCCTGCTACCTGTCAGTGGTCTTCAGAACTTCACCTGTTTGTCTGCAGTTTCCAGTAACCCTGCTGCCTGTCAGTGGTCTTCAGGACTTCACCTTTTTGTCTGCAGTTTCCAGTAACCCTGCTGCCTGTCAGTGATCTTCAGGACTTCACCTGTTTGTCTGCAGTTTCCAGTAACCCTGCTACCTGTCAGTGGTCTTCATAACTTCACCTGTTTGTCTGCAGTTTCCAATAACCCTGGTGCCTGTCAGTGGTCTTCAGGACTTCACCTGTTTGCAGTTTCCAGTAAACTTGCTACATGTCATTGGTCTACAGGACCCTTTTAAGAGTTACAGTCTGTCTCTACGTGTCCACATGTGGCTTCCATGGCGTCTCCTGTCTGCTTCCGGCTTCCAGTACCCCTTTAAGACTTTCAGTTTGCCTCCACGTGTCCGCCTGCGGCTTCCAAGACGTGTCCTATCCTCTTGAGGCTTCCAGTACCCCTTTAAGACTTTAAGTTTGCCTCTGTGTGTTCACCTGCAGCTTTCAGGACATTTCCCATCCTCTTGCAGCTTCCAGTACCCTTTAAGACTTTCAGTTTGCCTCCGCGTGTCCGCCTGCAGCTTTCAGGACATCTCCCATCCTCTTGCAGCTTCCAGTACCCTTTTAAGACTTTCAGTTTGCCTCTACGTGTCCGCCTGCGGCTTTCAGAATGTCTCCTGTCCTCTTGCAGCTTCCAGTTCCCGTTTAAGACTTTCAGTTTGCTTCTACATGTCCGCCTGTGACTTCCAGTAAATCTTCTACCTGTTTCCCGCGAGCTACACCCGCATGCTGCAACGACTCCCGTGTGCCCATCCAGTCTTGGATTTAGAAGATCCACGTCATCTAGTGACCCCGCTATGTGTAACATATGAGACTTTTTTTGTTGCTGGTTTTCTGATGGATTCCTGTAGTGTCCCCTTTAAAAAAAATCAAAAAAAAACTGCCATTAATACATCCATAATAGGTTTATAATGAGCTGTATAACCTTAATATGAGGATACATTTACATGGAACTGTTTTGTGAATAATCAGCTCTAATTCTCCAGCCTTGACCTGGAATGTGTACACAAATCATCACCATTCCATCTCCCCTCCTCGGAAAAAGAATAACATTTATTCAGGAATGGCCCTTCCATCCTGTGATTAATGGCCACAAGCCTGAAAGCTTCAGGTTACAAAGTAGGTGAAGAGATTGAAAATCCTAGCAGAGCCGCAGCGACCTCTGTCTAGTCACGTGCCGTCATTGTAGAATACAGCCCTGGTCTATGTTCTAGACACTTTTTGGCAGAGATTTAGCAGGAGGTATTAATGTCAAATTCAGATATTCTGCAATCCCAGCTGCGAGCCTACAGGATATCTGTCTTGTCTCCGCTCTTGTCACCTCTTTCTAAATCCTCCGAGTATTTCTCCTTCTTGTTCGGGACCCTATCTAGAGGCAAAATACGTGTGACCGATGGAGTCAGACAAATTTTAGTCTTGTAGTTACAGCAGATGCGGAGGTTATAGTCTTAGGCTGCCGTGCCAGAAGAGGCCCAAAGGCCACATAAGAGGACAGCGATATTTTATATGACAATTCACCCCTACGTATAATTAAACCATAGAAACAGGCCTGCTTGTGGTGACCACTTTCCTGCAATAATATTATTAATAGGAGGTGGGAATTCATAGTTAGAGCAATGTTAATGGAGACCCCCCAGGCAACACAGTATATAGAAAAACCACACTACATATTTAATGTACTAAAAGATTGGAAACGTCAGCTCAAACACCGTAATCTTTTATGGATACCCCAAGCAGTAATTGTACTAACCAAACTGGTGGAGGCTCCAGGGAATTTGCATTTTTTTATCCTTCATTTCTAATCCAGCTCTAGTGGATTAGGGGAACAGTCCAGCCCAAGCTGCCAGAGTATCAGCCCAAGCTGTCGGACTACCATCCCAAGCTGTAGGACTACCATCCCAAGCTGTAGGACTACCATCCCAAGCTGTCGGAGTAGCAGCCTAAGCTGTTGGAGTACCAGCCTAAGCTGCCAGAGTATCAGCCCAAACTGTCGGAGTATCAGCCCAAGCTGCCAGAGTATCAGCCCAAGTTGTCGGAGTATCAGCCCAAGCTGCCAGAGTATCAGCCCAAGCTGTCGGAGTACCAACCCAAGCTGCTGGAGTATCAGCCCAAGCTGTCGGAGTATCAGCCCAAGCTGCCGGAGTACCAGCCCAAACTGTCGGAGTACCAGCCCAAGTTGTCGGACTTCCATCCCAAGCTATCGGAGCACCAACCCAAGCTGTCAAAGTACTAGCCCAAGCTGCCGGAGTATTAGCCAAAGCCATCGGAGTAGCAGCCCAAGCTGTTGGACTAGCAGTCCAAGCTGTTAGAGTACCAGCCCAAGCTGCCAGAGTATCAGCCCAAACTGTCGGAGTAACAACCCAAGCTGTCGAAGTACTAGCCCAAGCTGCCGGAGTAGTAGCCCAAGCTGCCGGAGTATCAGCCCAAGCTGTCGGAGTATCAGCCCAAGCTGTCAGAGTACCAGCCCAAGCTGCTGGAGTATCAGCCCAAGCTGTCGGAGTAGCAGCCCAAGCTGTCAGAGTATCAGCCCAAGTTGTCGGACTTCCATCCCAAGCTGTCGCAGTACCAGCCCAAGCTGTCGAAGTACTAGCCCAAGCTGCCGGAGTGTTAGCTCAAGCCATCGGAGTAGCAGCCCAAGCTGTTAGACTAGCAGTCCAAGCTGTCGGAGTACCAGCCTAAGCTGCCAGAGTATCAGCCCAAGCTGTTGGAGTATCAGCCCAAGCTGCCGGAGTACCAGCCCAAGCTGTCGGAGTACCAGCCCAAGTTGTCGGACTTCCATCTCAAGCTGTCGGAGTACCAGCCCAAGCTGTCGAAGTACTAGCCCAAGCTGCCGGAGTATTAGCCCAAGCCATCGGAGTAGCAGCCCAAGCTGTTGGACTAGCAGTCCAAGCTGTCGGAGTACCAGCCCAAGCTGCCGGAGTATCAGCCCAAGCTGCTGGAGTATCAGCACAAGCTGTCGGAGTATCAGCCCAAGCTGCCGGAGTATCAGCCCAAGCTTCCGGAGTATCAGCCCAAGCTGTCGGAGTAGCAGCCCAAGCTATTGGGAGTACCAGCCCAAGCTGTCGGAGTAGTAGAACTGTCTTTTATGAAGTGACTAGAAAAAGTTACGAAACAAACTGGGATGTGGTGGCTCGTAGAGCAACACTTGTATATGCACAATCTAATCTTACAGGAGAGTTTTGCTTGCTCTTTGAGTGAAAGAAGACATTGATGGAGATTTACAAAGCTAAATTTTCAAAAAAAAGTTTATTGCAACTTTTTTTTACGTTTTCAAGACTCTTAAGACGTGACTTAAGTGTGACACAGTCTGCAAAAAAAATGAAAGAAGTAATCCAGCTCACCGTTGCATGTGAGTGTGTAAGGGTGGGGGGTGTGGACCCACAGCGCCACGGGCCGGGCTTACCCTCGAGGTGCATGACTAGGTGTCTACGGGGCCTTCACTAGAGCCTCTAGTGGTGAGAATAGGCTGGGCCACCGGTAGACACCAGGTACCACTCCAGGGCTGTCCCCGGGATTGCAGCCGCTGACCGGATGGTCAGAGGCATGGGTATAAGGTACAGAAGGGTGAAGACAAAAATGTGTTCATACGGTCCAAGGTGTGGGCAGGCATCACAAGACCAGAATGCGTAGGTGAGGTCAGGAGTGGAGAGGTGGGACAGGACGGGTATACGAACTAGGTTAATAAGGTGAGAAAGAAGAATGCACACATGCACAAACAAGACACTAGCAGGCAAACTGACAAGAAACCAACGTTCAGGCCAGTGGTGGGAGGTGCTGCCTAATAAAGAGCCTGCATGCACAGGATAGTCTGGGGAACCTAATCTCTGTAGGACACAGCAGGGTTAAATTCCTGCAGAGACCGGCGGGCCCGCTTGAAGCGAGGAGAAATCGTGTGGTGACCACGGTGAGTAGGGCGGCGCTGAAGAGGCATGCGAGTTACCGCTGTCACACAGTGCTATGATCTGGAGCACGGATAGCGTATCCGCCTGTATGCCTAGAGCACCAGAAACCCGTAGATGTTCGTATTTTAACGTATGTATACTAAATAAAAGAAGCTCACTCTTCCGTTAAGCTGGACTACCTCCTTCTGCAAAATAAAAAATGCTCAAAAATTTTGAAGCACATTTCTTGAACAAATTAAACGATGATGGAAACTTACAACAAACAGTCTAAAGATGCACCGCATTTATCAAGCATGAACCACTAGGAAGAATCTGACGTATTTTACAACTGTCAAGTCTAACTTCACACCATCTAAAAGTTAGGAAGTCTTGAAAAGTTTGCCCGATTGTACTTGAAACCTCAACTTAACTTTTTTTTTTTATATTGATTGAAGTTAGATTCTCCAAGTAGTGAAACATTTCTGGGGAATGATAAAATACGTTGGTCCATGACCGAGGGCCCTTCATATACAGAGGGCCCTTCACAGTGGTGTAATTTGAAGCTCATGGGTCCAACAGGGCCCCAAACTATCACACATCTTCTCATATGGGCCAAAGGAACTTGTTGAACCCCGGTATGATTGCAACCCGCGTACCCACTTATTCCCCCGGCCCCTCATAAACAACGCAAGGAGCGAACCTTGCCTTGGCCCCTAAAGTTGCCCATATTCACTTGTTTTACATCTGAAGATGTAGGTGGAACTAACTGACCGTATTGTTGACTTTTCTCAGCAGATATTAAGGGAAAGAATCATCAGGTATGTTGGATTTCAACATGGATGATCCCTTGTTCTTATGGGTGATAGGCCATCGCTGTAGGTGTCTGGAAGCAATTTGTTCACCTTTCCCCGTTGAGAACACATGCACGCTGAGCCAAGAGTAGCCTGAATATGTATGGGGGGTGCTCGTTCCACCAGCAGCTATGTAAGGTGTATGACTATTCTTATGTGGCGGCATTTTGTGGTTATTGAAGTTCATCTGGAAAAAACCTTGAGAATATTTCAAGTTTAAAAAGACTAAATATTGGATACAGCTCTTCTTCTCTGCGGTTGCACACACGGGTGCTTCTCACTAAATTAGAATATCATCAAAAAGTTAATTTATTTCAGTTCTTCAATATAAAAAGTGAAACTCATATATTATATAGAGTCATTACAAATAGAATGATCTATTTCAGGACTTGGCCCCTGTCCACACTGCCAAAAGTACCAATACCTGGTTTACACACAACAGTATCACTGTGCTTGATTGGCAGCAAACTCGCCTGACCTTAACCCCATAGAGAATCTATTATAGAGAATCTATGGGGTATTGTCAAGAGGAAGATGAGAGACCCCAGACCCAACAATGCAGACGAGCTGAAGGCTGATATCAAAGCCACCTGGGCTTCCATAACCCCTCAGCAGGTCCACTGGCTGATCCCTCCATGCCACATTGCCGCATTGATGCAGTAATTGATGCAAAAGGAGCCCCGACCAAGTACTCAGGGCCGGCGTCAGCATCCGGCGCACGCGGGCAAGTGCAGGGGCCCTGAGCAGGCGGGGGGCCACTCGCGGTCGGGCACCCCACCGGGCTATGGGCGGAGGAGAGCGGTGCCAGCGCCCACCCTTACCCCCCGCTTGCTCAGGGCCCCGACAGCCGGATACTTACCTCTCCCCGTGCCTCCCAGATCCGCTGTCTTCCTGCTCTGAGCTCCCTGTGACGTCTCAGGTCAGAGGGTGCGGTGACATCTTTCCACCGCGCCCTCCCCTGAGTGATCACAGGCAGCGCAGAGCGGGAAGACGCCGGTGACGCTGGAGTCCGGACCTGAGCAGCGGCAGCAGGTGAGGAGGAGTGAGGTGAGTATTGGATTTTTTTTTAATGTATGGAGGCATGGGGCATTATATGGGGGGGTGACATCCTGCATGGGGCATTATATGGGGGGTGACATCCTGCATGGGGCACTATAAGGGGTGGTGACATCCTGCATGGGGCATTTTAAAGAGAGGGGGTGATATCCTGCATGGGACATTATATGGTGGGGGAAAGGTACATCCTGCATGGGGCATTATATGGGGGGGAAGTGACATCCTGCATGGGGCATTATATGGGGGGGAAAGGGACATCCTGCATGGGGCATTATATGGGGTGAAGGGACATCCTGCATGGGGCATTATATGGTGGGGAAAAGTGACATCCTGCATGGGGCATTATATGGGGGGGGCAAGTGACATCCTGCATGGGGCATTATATGGGGGGGGCAAGTGACATCCTGCATGGGGCATTATATGGGGGGGGACAAGTGACATCCTTCATGAGGCATTATATGGGGGGTGACATCCTGCATGGGGCATTAACAGGGAGGGAACAGCCTGCATGAGGCATTATAAGGGGGAACAACCTGCAAAGGGCATTATGTGGGGGGAACAGCCTGCATGGAGCATTATATAGGGGCCAGTATTCTGTATGGAGCGTTATATGGGGGCCAGTATTCTGTATGGAGCGTTATATAGGGACCAGTATTCCGTGTGGAGCGTTATATGGAGGCCAGTATTACGTATGGAGCATTTTATGGGGCCAGTATTCTGTATGGAGCGTTATATGGGGGCCAGTATCCTGTATGGAGCGTTATATGGGGGCCAGTATCCTGTATGGAGCATTTTATGGGGGCCAGTATCCTGTACGGAGCGCTTTATGGTGGCCAGTATTTTGTATGGAGCGTTATATGGGGGCCAGTATTCTGTATGGAGCGTTATATGGGGGCCAGTATTCCGTATGGAGCGTTATATGGGGGCTAGTATTCCGTATGGAGCATTTTACGCGGGCCAGTATTCTGTATGGAGCGTTATATGGTGGCCAGTATCCTGTATGGATCGTTATATGGGGGCCAGTATCCTGTATGGAGCGTTATATGGGGGCCAGTATTCCGTATGGAGCTTTATAAGGGGGCTAGTATTCCGTATGGAGCATTTTATGCGGGCCAGTATTCGGTATGGAGCGTTATATGGTGGCCAGTATCCTGTATGGATCGTTATATGGGGGCCAGTATCCTGTATGGAGCGTTATATGGGGGCCAGTATTCTGTATGGAGCGTTATATGGGGGCCAGTATTCCGTATGGAGCGTTATATGGGGGCTAGTATTCCGTATGGAGCATTTTATGCAGGCCAGTATTCTGTATGGAGCGTTATATGGAGGCCAGTATTCTGTATGGAGCGTTATATGGTGGCCAGTATCCTGTATGGATCGTTATATGGGGGCCAGTGTCCTGTATGGAGCATTTTATGGGGGCCAAGTATACTGTGTGGAGCGATTTGCCGGTTTCTGAGCTATTGTGGAATTTACAATAGATATCACTCATGTAATGTAAGAAGTGAAATCTTTACATTGTACTATATTCTGTATGGAGCATTATATGGGGGCCAGTATTCCGTATGGAGCGTTATATGGGGGCCAGTATTCCCTATGGAGCATTATATAGGGGCCAGTATTCTGTATGGAGCATTATATGGGGACCAGTATCCTGTACAGAGCGTTGTATAGGGGCCAGTATCCTGTATGGTGCGTTATATGGGGGCCAGTATCCTGTATGGAGCATTATATGGGGGCCAGTATCCTGTATGAAGCGTTATATGGGGGCCAGTGTCCTGTATGGAACATTTTATGGGGGCCAAGTATACTGTGTGGAGCGATTCGCCGGTTTCTGAGCTATTGTGGAATTTAAAATAGATATCACTCATGTAATGCAAGAAGTGAAATCTTTACATCGATAATATAACCAGGGATTATTATTATTATTATTATTATTTATTATTATAGCGCCATTTATTCCATGGCGCTTTACATGTGAAAAAGGGGGTATAATACAAGAACAATTTCAATAATCTTGAACACAATGTGACAGCGACTGGTACAGGCGGAGCGAGGACCCTGCCCGCGAGGGCTCACAATCTACGAGGGATGGGTGAGGATACAGTAGGTGAGGGTAGAGCTGGTCGTGCAGCGGTATGGTGGAGCGGTGGTTACTGCAGGTTGTAGGCTTGTCGGAAGAGGTGGGTCTTCAGGTTCCTTTTGAAGGTTTCAACGGTAGGCGAGAGTCTGATACGTTGGGGTAGAGAGTTCCAGAGTAGGGCGGAAGCACGGGAGAAATCTTGTATACAGTTGTGGGAGGAGGAGATAAGAGGGGAGTAGAGCAGGAGATCTTGTGAGGATCGGAGGTTGCGTGCAGGTATGTAACGGGAGACTAGGTCGGAGATATATGGAGGAGACAGGTTGTGAATGGCTTTGTATGTCATGGTTAGGGTTTTGAACTGGAGTCTCTGAGCAATGGGGAGCCAGTGAAGAGATTGACAGAGAGGAGAGGCCGGGGAATAGCGGGGGGACAGGTTGATTAGTCGAGCATTAGAGTTTATGATAGATTGGAGGGGTGCGAGAGTGTTAGAGGGGAGGCCACAGAGCAGGAGGTTGCAGTAGTCAAGGCGGGAGATGATGAGGGCGTGCACTAGTGTTTTTGCAGATTCATGGTTTAGGAATGTGCGGATCCGGGAGATATTTTTAAGTTGGAGTCGGCAGGAAGTGGAAAGGGCTTGGATATGTGGTTTGAAGGAGAGTTCCGAGTCCAGGGTTACCCCGAGGCAGCGAGCTTGAGGGACTGGGGAGAGTGGGCAGCCATTGACTATGATGGATAGGTCAGTTGGGAGGGTTGAATGAGATGGCGGAAAGATGATGAATTCTGTTTTGTCCATGTTAAGTTTTAGAAATCTGGCAGAGAAGAAGGATGAGATAGCGTACAGACATTTGTGGGATTCTGGTTAGTAGGGAGGTGATATCGGGTCCAGAGAGGTAGATCTGTGTGTCATCAGCATAGAGGTGATAATGAAAGCCATGAGACTCTATGAGCTGTCCCAGGCCTAAGGTGTAGATGGAGAAGAGCAGGGGTCCTAGAACTGAACCTTGGGGGACACCGACAGATAGGGGGCGAGATGAAGAGGTGGTGTGTGAGTGGGAGACACTGAATGTCCGGTCTGTTAGGTATGAGGAGATCCAGGATAGGGCCAAGTCTGTGATGCCGAGAGATGAGAGAGTCTGTAGTAAAAGGGAATGGTCCACTGTGTCAAGGCAGATGACAGGTCTAGGAGGAGGAGGACAGAGTAGTGTCGCTTAGATTTGGCGGTTAGTAGGTCGTTTGTGACTTTAGTCAGTGCAGTTTCAGTAGAATGGTGCGGTCGGAAACCAGATTGTAGGCGGTCAAAGAGGGAGCAGGAGGAGAGGTGGGAGGACAGTTCAGAATGGACATGTTGTTCCAGTAGTTTTGAGGCATAGGGGAGAAGTGATATGGGGCGATAGCTAGACACAGAGGATGGGTCAAGGGAGGGCTTTTTGAGGATGGGTGTGATTGAGGCATGTTTGAAACATGAGGGGAAGACACCAGTTGTTAGTGACAGGTTGAAGAGGTGGGCTAGGGCTGGGATGAAGATAGTGGTAAGGTTTGGGATGAGGTGAGACGGGATTGGGTCAAGTTTACAGGTGGTGAGGTGTGATTTGGAGAGTAAGGAGGAAAGTTGATCTTCAGAAATGGTGGAGAATGTAGTTTTGGAGGAGGAGGGTTGAGTAGGTGTGGGGAGGGGCTGTGGGGGCTTTAGGCAAAAACTTTGTCTGATGGTGTCAATCTTCTGCTTGAAGAATGAGGCAAAGTCTTCGGCTGAAATAAGAGGAGAGGGAGGAGGCACTGGGGGACGGAGGAGAGAATTGAAGGTGTTGAATAGTTGTTTGGGGTTGTGGGACAGGGAGGATATGAGAGATGTGAAGTATGTTTGTTTTGCTGCAGTGAGTGTGGACTTGAAGGTAGTGAGGGACTGTTTGAATGCGATGAAGTGCTCATGGGAGTGGGACCTTTTCCATCTACGTTCAGCAACCCTGGAGGCCCGTCGCAGTTCTTTAGTTAGGCTGGTGTGCCAGGGTTGTCTGTTGATTGTGCGAGTCTTGGTATGCGTGAGGGGGGCGACCGAATCGAGAGCTGCAGCTGTTGTGGTGTTGTATAAAGTGGCAGCAGCATCTGCATCATGTAAGGAACTAATGTCTGTAAGAGGGAGGAGGGATTCAGAGAGAGAGTGTAGGTCAAGGTGTTTGAGATTTCTACGAGGGTATTCAAGTTTGTGGAGTGGGGATTGTTGCCCCGGGGAGGAGAGAGAAGAGAATGTGAGTAGGTTGTGGTCAGAGAGAGGGAGAGGTGAGTTAGAGAGGTTAGATAGGGAACAGAGGCGGGTGAAGATGAGGTCCAGCGTGTGGCCGTCTTTGTGGGTGGGTGTGGAAGACCACTGGGTAAGACCAAAGGAGGAAGTGAGGGATAGAAGCTTAGAGGCAGCTGAGAGGGAAGTATCAATGGGGATGTTAAAGTCGCCCATGAGGATAGTGGGGATGTCAACAGAGAGGAAATGAAGTAGCCAGGTGGTGAAGTGGTCAAAGAAAGTGGTGGCTGATCCTGGGGGGCGGTAGATGACAGCCAGTTGGAGGTTGGAGGGGGAGTAGATGCGCACACAGTGCACTTCAAAAGACGGGAGAGTAATTGCGGGCGGCAGTGGGATCTGGGTGAAGGAGCAGTTTTCTGAGAGGAGGAAACCTATTCCTCCACCATGCTTGCCGTTGGGGCGGGGGGTATGGGAGAGGTGGAATCCGCCATACGAAAGTGCAGCAGGAGAGGTTGTGTCGGAGGGGGTGAGCCAGGTTTCAGTGATTCCGAGGAAGGAAAGCTTGTTAGTGATGAAGAGATCGTGAATGTAGGAAAGTTTATTGCAGACAGAGCGAGCGTTCCATAGAGCTCCTGTTAGTGGAACTGGGGAAGCGGGGGCTGGGCGGATGGGTGTAAGGTTAGAAGGGTTACGAGAGTTTGGGATAGATCGGGGGTAGGAGGTGGAAGTGAATGTAGGGATGTGGTGAGGAGGGCCAGGATTTGGAGAGATGTCGCCGGCAGTAAGGAGGAGCAGAGAAAGCGTTATTAGGTGGGAGCAGGAGAGGGCATGAGGTGGCTGTCTGTGTTTGGAGACAAAGGATTGTATGTTGTGGAATAGCTCTGAGGAAGAGGTGAGATGGGTGGGGAGAATGGAGGGAGAGATGAAGAGTTCCTTTCCAGGTGTAGGGATTAGGGGTGGTTGAAAGAAGTGAAGGATTAAGGGGGTGAGAGTGAAAACAAAAACAAACATTGTTTACTGTGACTTAGTATCCAGGTACCTTCAGTTCACTTCAGGTTCAATTCAGGATTAATTCAAATTTCAGACACTTCAGCTCATGGACACTTAAGCTGAGGGACACAGACTTCAGTCTGACACAGACTCCTAGTTCTCAATATATGGCCTACAGAATGCATTCAGCTGTGAACCAGAGGGGAGTGGTCTGTGCTCATCTTGATCAGCTGATTAAGGCTGAACCAGATGTAGGATACTCAAAGGTTCAGTAAACAAGGTCATAAATGAAAGTGGGGGGTGGGTAGTGTAACTTGGGTCACGTACCATTAGTATATAGTAGGAGCAGAGAGACATAGGGAAGGCTGCATGGAAATCAGGATGGAAAAGTTGGGTCACGTACCTGTAAGAGGAATGGATAAACAGAGATGCTGATTAGAGTGCGGTGGTGGCCGGTAAGGTACAGTCTGCATGCATCATATTATTCAGGATTAATTCAAATTTCAGACACTTCAGCTCATGGACACTTAAGCTGAGGGACACAGACTTCAGTCTGACACAGACTCCAGGGATGCGTGTCTCTGTCTGAAGCCTCTATAGATTGCACATGTGTAGCACCCTGAGGGCTCGGCTGCTACAGGGGTATTGCACCTCAAACCAGAGGTGTGGTATTCCACTCCCGGGTAAGGATGGAGTGTGGAACTGAGCTTAGTAGGCTGCATGCACTACATACATCCCATTTCCGGGGGACAGAACAACGGTACTCCCACCAGTATATGTGCAGGTACGACAGCGTCTGTCCCTGGCTGGAGTGGGAGGGGGGTGGAACATCCCAGTAGTGTAGGGGCAGATAGGGGGAGTAGTCTGGGTAAATGTAGGAGCTCATTGGGTGCTGGTCACCTGATCTCACACATAGAGGGAGTATATAAGGTGGGCACCATCTTAGGACAGTGTCAGTCAGTCAGTCAGTCAGTGAGTCAGCAGTAACTCCAGGAGAGGAGAAGGAAGAGGGACCCAGAGGCGCAGGACGAGAGGGGACCCCAAGATCCCAGAATAAGGACAAAAGGGTGAAGGGTCGGCAAAAGGGTACCGGATCCCAAGCTGGCAGAGGCCAAAAGCACACCTTAGCCAGGAACCGGAGGTCGTGGTCAGGATCTGCCACGACCCTCACCAAATCCACCAGAATGGCACACCGAGCATAGGGTCAGGGAAGCCAGAGAAGGTTCAACCACCAAGAGACCCGAGGGAGCCGGACATAGGTGGATCCCTGGTGAGAACGGCCAGAGAGAGAGAGAGAAGAAGGGAGCTCAGGACCATACTCAGGAATTGCCCGGGAGTTGACCGAGTCCCGCACCTGGTGGACGCAGCACGGCTTGGGTGGTCACTGCTGTACAGAGTGACCCGAGCAACACCAGTGAGTAAAAACCCTGAAACTGCATTTCATGCCTCTGAGTCTCCTTGCTGCACCTTCACAACCACCATCCTCCACGTCTGACCCCCTGAGGCTATACCCCTCCCGTTGGGGGTTATACTACCACAGCTGCACACACACCACCAGCCTCAGCGGACCATCCTGCAGCGGCGGCTTTTGACCGCAAATCAACGGGTGGCGTAGTCGACACTAAGAACATCTACAAGGACTGCCGCACACTGAGTTTGACACCATGGGCACGGACCGGGTCACAGCCACTCGGAGACTACAACCCCCATCTGATCCGGCTCCGGGTATCCCCTACAACATGGCCCAGGGGGCGCGTCACATGCACGACACGCAGTCTGGCTCCAGACAGAAGACCGCATCCAGCCGTTACAGGTAAGAGAAGTGTATGGCGCCGGAGATCACGGTATGCGTAGGCACTGAACGCATACCGCGACCTTCGGCGCCATACTTACATACTTACCTGACCAGGAGGAGCGTTGCCACGGCGCCTCTCTTCGCCGGAGACCGGGGCAGGAGTGAGGCGTGGGATCGGCGCATGCGCATAGCGCTATCCGGCGCCATTTTACTGAAGACACATTTGCAGTGTGTCTTCAGCAAAATGGTGCCGGACAGCGCGGTGCTCCGGCGCCGCACTCCTCCCCCGGCCTCTGTCAGAACAGGACACAGCAGCGCTGGAGCACAGAGAAGAAAGGTGAGTATAACTGTTTATTTTTTTTATGTGTTGTTGTGCAGCGAATTGCGGCGTTACTGTAATGGTCCAGGGTGTGTTTTGGCTGACCATGTACCTATCCCTCAGGTGACTGATCACATGACTGTGACATCAGCACAGGTCCTGTATGCACAGAAGGATATATAAATCCTGGTAGTTTTGAAACAGTGTGGGACACCGTGAGAGTGTGAAGCCTGGTGAAGCCTGAAAGGCAGAGGCTGGATCCCTGTGTGTGGGGGATGCCAGTAGCCCTGGACGGCAAGAGTCCTGGAAGGCAGTGGCTGGATCCTTGTGTGTAAGAGATGCCAGTAGCCTTGGAGGGCTAGAGGCTTGGAAGACAAGAGTCCTGAAAGGCAGATGCTGGATCCCTGTGTGTGTAAGAGATGCCAGTAGCCTTGGAAGGTACGAGGGCTGGAGACCCCCATCTGGGAAGCCATAAAGCCACAGCAGTGGCAGAACAAATCTGATGGAAATCGCTAGACCCGGCAAAAGGTAAAAGCGGTGCGTTATATGGACATTGATATAGTTACTTTGCTGAAGGCTGTAACTGGAGCCAAGTGCGCCTGTCTGACACTTGAAAGGCTCTTGGATGTTATGTGTGTAAACATGCCGGTGAGCCACTGATACGGACTATGTTATAAGCAGTTATGAAGTGTAATAAACTGCTGGATTTCATGTTACTGGAAAACGTTGCATGTGTGCTTTAATTGACCCGGTGAAGCGAGTGTCCCCCAGCATGATGACTAGCGCTGCCTTACAGTGTGTACAGCGTGAAAGGGATGAGGGGGCAACACATACCAGGATTGTGGGGTGAGGGGTACCACACATACCAGGATTGGGTGGTGAGGGGTACCATGCATACCAGGATTGGGGGATGAGGGGTACCACACATACCAGGATTGGGGGGTGAGGGGACCATGCATACTAGAATAGGGATGAGGGGTACCATACATACCAGGATAGGAATGCGGGGTACCATGCATACTAGGATGAGGGATGGGGTGCCATGCATACCAGGATGAGGGGTACCATGCATACCAGGATGAGGGGTATCATGCATACCAGAGTGAGGGGTATCATGCATACCAGAATAGGGATGAGGGGTACCATGCATACTAGGATGAGGGATTGTGTGCCATGCATACCAGGTTTCTGGGATGAGCAGGCCATACATACCAGAATTGGGATGAGGGGTGCCATGCATACCAGGATGAGGGGTGCCATACATACCAGAATAGGGATGAGGGGTGCCATGCATACCAGGATGGGGGTGAGGGAGCCATGCATACCAGGATTGGGGATGACGGAGCTATGCATACCAGGATAGGGATGAGGGGTGCCATGCATATCAGGATTGGGGATGTGGGGTGCCATGCATACCAGGATTGGGGATGAGGAGTACCATGCATACCAAGATTGGGGATGAGGGGTACCATGCATACCAAGATTGGGGATGAGGGAGCCATGCATACCAGGATTGGGGATCAGGGGTGCCATGCATGCCAGGATTGGGGATGAGGGGTGCCATGCATACCAGGATTGGGGATGAGGGGTGCCATGCATAACGGGATTGGGGATGAGGGAGCCATGCATACCAGAATTGGGGATGAGGGAGCCATGCATACCAGGATTGGGGATGAGGGGTGCCATGCATACCAGGATTGGGGATGAGTAGTGCCATGCATACCAGGACTGGGGATGAGGGAGCCATGCATACCAGGATTGGGGATGAGAGAGCCATGCATACCAGGATTGGGGATGAGGGGTGCCATGCATACCAGGATTGGGGATTAGGGGTGCCATGCATACCAGAATTGGGGATGAGGGGTGCCATGCATACCAGGATTGTGTATGAGGGAGCCATGCATACCAGGATTGTGTATGAGGGAGCCATGCATACCGGGATTGGGGATGAGGGGTGTCATGCATACCAGGATTGGAGGTGAGGGGTGCCATGCATACCAGGATTGGGTATGAGGGGTGCCATGCATGCCAGGATTGGGGATGAAGGGTGCCATGCATACCAGGATTGTCGATGAGGGGTGCCATGCATACCAGGATTGGGGATGAGGGGTGCCATACATACCTGGATTGGGGATGAGGGGTGCCATGCATACCGGAATTGGGGATGAGGGGTGCCATGCATACCAGGAATGGGTATGAGGGAGCTATGCATACCGGGATTGGGGATGAGGGGTGCAATGCATACCAGGATTGGGGATGAGGGGTGCAATGCATACCAGGATTGGGGATGAGGGGTGCCATGCATACTAGGATAGGGATCAGGGATGGGGTACTATGCATACCAGGATAGGGATGAGGAGTACCACACATACCAGGATTGGGGATGAGGGGTGCCACGCATACAAGGATTGGGGGTGAGGGGTGCCATGCATACCAAGATTGGGGATGGGGGGTGCCATGCATACCAGGATTGGGGGTGAGGGGTGCCATGCCTTCCAGGATTGGGGATGAGGAGTGCCATGCCTTCCAAGATTGTGGATGAGGGGTGCCATGCTTACCAGGATTGGGGATGAGGGCTGCCATGCATACCAGGATTGGGGATGAGGGGTGCCATGTTTACCAGGATTGGAGATGAGTGGTGCCATGCATACCAGGAATGGGGATGAGGGGTGCCATACATACCGGGATTGGGGAAGAGGGGTGCCATGCATAACAGCATTGGGGATGAGGGGTGCCATGCATGCCAGGATTGGGGATGAGGGAGCCATGCATACCAGGATTGGGGATGAGGGAGCCATCCATACCAGGATTGGGGACGAGGGGTGCCATGCATACCGGGATTGGGGATGAGGGGTGCCATGCATACCAGGATTTTGGATGAGGGGTACCATGCATACCAGGATTGGGGATGAGGAGTGCCATGCATACCAGGATTGGGGATGAGGGAGCCATGCATACCAGGATTGGGGATGAGGGAGCCATGCATACCAGGATTGGGGATGAGGGGTGCCATGCATACCAGGATTGAGGATGAGGGGTGCCATGTATACCAGGATTGCGGATGAGGGGTGCCATGCATACCAGGATTGGGGATGAGCGGTACCATGCATACCAGGATTGGGGATTGGGGATGAGGGAGCCATGCATACCAGGATTGGGGATGAGGGGTGCCATGCATACCAGGATTGGGGATGAGGGGTGCCATGCATACCAGGATTGGGGATGAGGGGTGCCATGCATACCAGGATTGGGGATTGGGGATGAGGGAGCCATGCATACCACGATTGGGGATGAGGGGTGCCATGCATACCAGGATTGGGGATGAGGGGTGCCATACATACCAGGATTGGGGATGAGGGGTGCCATGAATACCAGGATTGGGGATGAGGGGTGCCATGCATACCAGGATTGGGGATGAGGGGTGCCATGCATACCAGGATTGTCGATGAGGAGTGCCATGAATACCAGGATTGGGGATGAGGGCTGCCATACATACCGGGATTGGGGGTGAGGGGAGCCATGCATACCCGGATTGGGGATGAAGGGTGCCATGCATACCGGGATTCGGATGAGGGGCCATGCATACCAGGATAGGGATGAGGGGTGCCATGCATACCAGGATGAGGGATACCATACATACAAGGATAGGGATGAGGGATGGGGTACAATGCTTACCATGATAGGGATGAGGAGTACCACACATACCAGGATTGGGGATGAGGGGTGCCATGCATACCAGGATTGGGGGTGAGGGGTGCCATGCATACCAGGATTGGGGGTGAGGGGTGCCATGCATACCAGGATTGGGGGTGAGGGGTGCCATGCATACCAGGATTGGGGATAAGGGGTGCCATGCATACCAGGATTGGGGGTGAGGGGTGCCATGCATACTAGGATTGTGGGTGAGGGGTGCCATGCATACCAGGATTGGGGGTGAGGGGTGCCATGCATACCAGGACAGGGATGAGGGGTGCCATGCATACCAGGATTGGGGGTGAGGGGTGCCATACATACCAGGATGGGGATGAGGGTTGCCATACATACCAGGATTGGGGGTGAGGGGTGCTATGCATACCAGGATAGGGATGAGGGGTGCCATGCATACCAGGATGGGGATGAGGGGTGCCATGCATACCAGTATAGGATGGTGGGGACAGGATGGGGGAAGCACAAATACCAGGAGGGGGGCAGCACATACCAGCATGGGAGACCATATACCAATAAAAATGCTCGCCACCCGGGCGTAGAACGGGTTCAATAGCTAGTTGTACTATATATATATTTCTCCGCCGTATCTGTGCATCATGAATGGTGGTATGTGTTAAAGGGGCCCACTGAGACTCTTTCGCCCGGGGCCCAGAAAAACCTGGAGCCGGCTCTGCAAGTACTGAGTGCTTTTACTGAACAGACATTTCAGTAGGACATTTCCGATTTTAAAAATATTTTTCAAGCTGTTGTTATAACGTATTCTAATTTACTGAGATAATGACTGTTGTGTTTTCATTGGCTGTAAGCCATAATCATCAACATTAACAGAAATAAACACGTGAAATAGATCCCTCTGTGTGTAATGACTCTATATAATAGATCCCTCTGCGTGTAATGACTCTATATAATAGATCCCTCTGTCTGTAATGACTCTATATAATAGATCCCTCTGTGTGTAATGACTCTATATAATAGATCCCTCTGTGTGTAATGACTCCATATAATAGATCCCTCTGTGTGTAATGACTCTATATAATAGATCCGTCTGTGTGTAATGACTCTATATAATAGATCACTGTGTGTAATGACTCTATATAATAGATCCCTCTGTGTGTAATGACTCTATATAATAGATCACTCTGTGTGTAATGACTCTATATAATAGATCACTCTGTGTGTAATGACTCTATATAATAGATCCCTCTGTGTGTAATGACTCTATATAATAGATCCCTCTGTGTGTAATGACTCTATATAATAGATCCCTCTGTGTGTAATGACTCTATATAATAGATCCCTCTGTGTGTAATGACTCTATATAATAGATCCCTCTGTGTGTAATGACTCGATATAATAGATCACTCTGTGTGTAATGACTATATAATAGATCCCTCTGTGTGTAATGACTATATAATAGATCCCTCTGTGTGTAATGACTCTATATAATAGATCCCTCTGTGTGTAATGACTCTATATAATAGATCCCTCTGTGTGTAATGACTCTATATAATAGATCCCTCTGTGTGTAATGACTCGATATAATAGATCCCTCTGTGTAATGACTCTATATAATATAGGAGTTTCACTTTTTGTATTGAAGAACTGAAATAAATTAACTTTTTGATGATATTCTAATTTAGTGAGATACACCTGTAGGTCCTCAGTTTCAAAATACACACAATTGTGCCTAGCTCCATAATCCTAATGGAAACTCTCAATCCATTCCTCATCTGTCAGCGAATTTGGGTAGAAAAAATACACAGTTTACCCCAGTACCATACGGTAAGTGTTACAGTAATGCCTGTGACCAATTGATTGTAAATGCTAATGAGAAACACTCAATTCCTTCAAGCTGCGCCCATCTACCGGATAGCATTGAAACAGCTATCTGACATATCGCATTTCCCTTGATGCACTGGTGTACCAGACCCGAATCTCTTAATTTTCTGCCTCTTAACCTCCATTCTTTTCAGCTACTTCAAAAATGATTGTGCCATCTGGCTCCACCAAGACAATTAATATATACTATGATTATAGATAGTTTTCTTTTCAGTTTTATTTGCATATTAAGGGCTGTGAACATCTTCACACTGAATTTTGTCTTATTGTTGATTTATCTCCTAGATGCAAAGGTAAGCAACTTTCTAAATCGTCTTCTATAAAAAGACTCTGCTGCAAAACTGTCTTTAAGTTCTTTATCCAGCTGCGTGATCTGCAAAAATGTTACAAATCTGTCATTTCCTGGTTATGATTTTGAAGGCACCCTGATCTCTATGTCCCTTTTCTCAGTGTTAGAGATAGCAGTTTGGACACAGGTCTCAAGAGACGAGGGAAGGGAATGCATCACATCCATATCCTATATTACTGGAAAGGAAACACAGACCTCACATCCAGTCAGTATTACTAGAGGGATGACACACAGACCTCACATCCAGCCTATATTACTGGGAGAGACACACAGACCTCACATCCAGCCTATATTACTGGGAGAGACACATAGACCTCACATCCAGCCTATATTACTGGGAGAGACACATAGACCTCACATCCAGCCTATATTACTGGGAGAGACACATAGACCTCACATCCAGCTTATATTACTCGGAGAGACACACATACCTCACATCCAACCTTTATTACTGGGAGAGACACAAAGACCTCACATGCATCCTATATTACTGGGAGAGACACACAAACTTCGCAATCAGCCTAACATACCGTAGGTTGATTGTGAGGTTTGTGTGTCTCTCCCACAGTAATATACTGGGTGAGATGTGGAGACCTCACATCCAGCCTATACTACTGGGAAAGACTCACATACCTCACATCCAGCCTATATTACTGGGAGAGACACACAGTCCTCACGTCCAGTCTATATTACTGGAGGACACACAGACCTCATATCCAGCCTATATTACTGGAAGAGATATAGCCCTCACATCCAGCCTATATTACTGGGAGAGACACACAGACCTCACATCCAGCCTATATTACTGGGAGAGACATGCAAACCTCACATCCAGCCTATATTACTGGAAGAGATATAGCCCTCACATCCAGCCTATATTACTGGGAGAGATACACACACCTCATACCCAGCCTATATTACTGGGAGAGACACACAGAGCTCACATCCAGCCTATATGACTGGGAGAGACACACAGAGCTCACATACAGCCTATATTACTGTGAGTCACACAGACCTCACATCCAGCCTATATGACTGGGAGAGACACACAGAGCTCACATACAGCCTATATTACTGGGAGAGACACACAGAGCTCACATACAGTCTATATTACTGGGAGAGACACACAGACCTCACATACAGCCTATATTACTGGAAGAGATATAGCCCTCACATCCAGCCTATATTACTGGGAGAGACACACAGACCTCACATCCAGCCTATATTACTGGGAGAGATACACACACCTCATATCCAGCCTATATTACTGGGAGAGACACACAGAGCTCACATCCAGCCTATATTACTGGGAGAGACACACAGACCTCACATCCATCCTATATTGCTGGGAGAGACACACAGACCTCATATCCAGCCTATATTACTGGAGGACACACATACCTCACATCCAGTCTATATTACTGGGAGAGGCACACAGACCTCACATACAGCCTATATTACTGGGAGAGATACAGCCCTCACATCCAGCATATATTACTGGAGGACACACAGATCTCACATCCAGCCTATATTACTGGAAGAGATACACAGACCTCACATCCAGTCTATATTACTGGGAGACACACAGACCTCACATCCAGCCTATATTACTGGAGGACACACAGAGCTCACATCCAGCCTATATTACTGGAAGACACATACCTCTCATCCAGTTAATAATGGTGACCAATATATTTTTGCCTGATGAAGAGGCTTGAACAGCTTCGAAATGCGTAGCAACTAAATACATTTTAAGATGAATCCTTTGGTGATATTGGTATACCTGGGCAGCGCTATTGATCACCCATCCCCACTATCCATTGATGCAATTACGATGTGAATACCCTCAAATTAAAGCTGCGAGTCGGCACTTTAAGCCCATATTGATTATATAACTTTATCTTGAATATGTTTTGGTAAACAGCTAAAATGCCAAAAGTTGAGTCACTGTCCAAATATTTCTGGACCTAGCTGTATATTACAAAAACGGGATCCACAAGTGGCAAATAGACTCCTGTCAATAAAGAATTTTCATTTTGCTTGAAAAGTTCCTCTAATATGATACACGAGCTGCAAAAATGTAGACGCCTATTAGCTTTGGATGTGATTCCGGCTGTTCCAGGAAATATCTGTCAGCTTCATAAATACATTAAGAATGTTATCTCCATGAGTGATATTCGGTCAGACCCTCCTAGTTTAAACCCTGCTAAGTTCATTATTTTACACTCCCCTAATACCCTCAATGGGAAGTCTCAACAGATTTCCAAATACCAACCATCAAGATACAACCACTAACAGTTCATTCATCTCAAAGATAAAAAAAATAAATAAAAATTCTATTCTATTGTTCTTGGTTTTTATTGGGGGCACAGAAAAGTTCACGTGACGTAGACAGGCATTTTTTTTTTTAAAGCGACGATATACAATATCCTCCCTTTCATCTCCGAGGCTCGTGTTTATGTATCTGGAATGTAGGTTCCAAGACCTCATAAATGTACAGATGAAATACAAAGAGCAGAGGAAGACTTCTGTCTCCAGGAATTCTGAAAATTAATGTTTAGCCAGGACTGAACCTGTGCGGAGATATCAGTTTTCCCCTTAACTAAAAACACTGGGGTCATTAAGAAGAGCAACATTAGATTATATTGTAGAAGTCCTTCCTAATGGGTCTGAGGGGAAAAAATTCTACAAAAAATGTAAAAACTTAGATATCTGTTCAAACTCATGAGAGAAGGTCAACAACTACCAGCACTGCCGGACCCATTGGAGACCAGTCTGCCACCAAAGACATCCACCATAGTACTTAAACTACATAGCCAATATACTACTGCATATTTTCAGGTTTGAGGTACAATATGGAAAACTCAAAATGTCCATCATGCCTACATACGATTGCGGAAACACCAACCTCAAACTTCTTGGTCCATTAGCAATGATGCTCTCCATCTCTGTGTCAACTCTGATAGTCTTCTAGAACTTTTGGGCCTCGCTCAGTGCATTTTCTGTCCTTGTCTGAAACCAGCCCTACAAATTAAGGACATGAATATCTTAGGGGCAACCCCTATGATTGCTATGAAGCTCCTAGGGGAAGGCCAGATCCTCTGGATAGTGTGTGCTATGTTCAGTAGAGGATGGAAATGTTGCTTCTCAACAGCAATGAATCATAAGGAAAAGTGGAAACAAGTGGAGATGTGATATAGATTATTCGGGGCACCTCTACTTTTTGTTCATCTCTTCCACTAATAATCTTTATTTTTATCCTGCCAGCATTTTCCACAGCACTTTACATTCAAGGTGTATAAAATCAGACATTGGGGTGTAAGGAGTGTACTGGTTGCTGTTGGGTTACGAAATCAGTTTCTGTGAAATAATGTAAAAGAATCAAATTAGTAACTGTCTAATAGGGCTGCCTAATAAGGTGTTTTAGGGCATGCTTAAAACTGTAGAATTAATAAAATTGTCTGGGGTAGTGCATTCCAGAGACCTGGTTCATCATGAGAAAAAGCGGGTGGTAGACAAGATGTAGGGAAGTGCAGCAATGGGGAGAGGATGGATAGGGTAGTAGACACAGAAGAGGAGATGTAGGGTGGTGCAGCACTGTGGAGAAGACGGATAGGATGGTAGAGATGAGTAGGAGTTGTAGGGCAGGGCGACACTATAGAGAAGATGAGTACGGTGGTAGAGATGAGGAGGAGATGTAGCGCAGTGCGACACTATAGAGAAGACGAGTACGGTGGTAGAGATGAGGAGGAGATGTAGGGCGGTGCAGCTCTGTGGAGAGGACAGGTAGGTGGTAGACAGAGAAGAGGAGGAGATTTAAGGCAGTACATCACAGTGGAGAGGACAGTTAGGGTGGTAAATATGAAGAGATATAGGGCAGTGCAGCACTATAGAGAAGTCAGGGTGGTAGATATGAGGAGGAGATGTAGGGCAGTGCAGCACTATGGAGAAGACAGTGGTAGAGATGAGAAGGAGATGTAGGGCAATGCAGCACTGTGGAGAAGAAGGATAGGGTAGCAGAGATGAGGAGATCTAGGGCAGTGCAGCACTATGGAGATAGCAGGTAGTGTGGTAGAGATGAGGAGGAGATGTAGGGCAATGCAGCACTGTGGAAAGTACAGCAAGGGTGGTAGACAGGCAAGAAAGACATAGGGTGAGTGTAATAAGTTTATGTTGCTTTCTGTAGTGCATGGGCAACCAGTGCAATGACTGGCACTGGGTGGAGGTATCAGTGTAGTGGCTGGACAGAAATATGGGCCTGGCTGCTGCATTTGGGATTAATTGGAGAAGGGGGAGTGGAAAGAGGAATGCCAATTAGTATTGAGTTGCTATAATCAAGACTAGAATGAATCAATTTTTGCTTAAAAAAATGTGGGTTCTAGAGATGATTTTGAGGTGAATGTGACATGTGTGAACAAGTGATTTAATAGCGAGTGTAGAAAAGACGAAAGTCAAACATAAATCCAAGATAGTGGCTGCGATGCCTGGGAGTTATGGTAGTACTATACAATTAGATGGAAATATCAAGTTTAGGTTAGTAGAAGGCGAATATCGAAAGAAGAAATGTAACTGTTTAAATATTTATCTTCAGATACACTTTATAAAGGCAATGGACAGACAATCACTGTTGTGAATATATACTGTATTGTCTAATAGTAAAAAAAAATCATTTTGCCGATATTTTAAAAATAAAATAAATAAAACGAAATGACAGAAAGCAGAAAAAAAACTATAAAGAAATACAAAAATAAAAAAAAAAACAAGTAAAATGGCTACTAATATATTACTGAAAATATTATGCAAAAATTGGTTTCATAAGGTATGGATATATTCAATGATTTCTCCATTTACAGCCTTTTGAGGAAATTCTGCAAGTAGTTACTTCACTGACGCATAAAAGACGGAGGCAGAAGACAAAGGAAGGAATGTGATAGAGCAGAGAGATGTCAAGTGAGTATATGTGGAAGGACACGTGCGACTTTGCATTGGCCCTTCTTCTAGGTTGATTCTCCAGGGTGTGCGGCCACTTGACATAACATTGCATCAGGAGGTTTAAAAGTAATGGCCTTTGTGTTAAGATTGATAAACATTGGAGCCCAATTATACTTTTTTTTATGCAGATATATGCAAGTTTGTTATCAGTACCATTATTGGATGCTCACTGAAACCTTTGTCAAGGCAGCTTTCTGAGGTTAGCTGGCAGCACATTATGCCCAAGTGCTGGAAATAAGCATGTCCCCAACTAGCTAATCAACCTTCACCAGGATATTAGATATTGGCCAAGAAAAGTGAATTGAAACTGAAAGAAGCCTAACTTTGCTGAGGTATCGGTATACATCTGAACTGTTACTAGACGCAGAGATTATTCTGATGGTCGTAGACGACCAAGCAGAACTACACATTTTATAAAAGACCTTTTAGTGTATTTTAATAATGCGAAAACTGATTCCTAAAATCTTATTTCTACACTGAGATAGTACAAATGGAAGATCGGAACTGTCCGAATCAACACTCACATATATACACACATACACAATCCAGGCAGTATGTAGATATTGATGTAGATGTATCTCAGCACAGGAGTAAGATAATAAATAATAGTGTTCATATTTTTAACCAAAGGACCATTTATAAAAAAAAATCTTCTACTGGGTCTCCCCAAAAGCCTATTAATACGTAGTAATTATTGACACAAATGGAATGAATGCGATTATGTAACGATTGTTGCAAATAAAAAATGAATTCCTACTAGTTAAAATAATGTTTCATTCTAGAATAAGATATTTAATAGCAAACTGTATATACTGTAGTGAGGTATAGGTAATTGTTTAGCAATTAAAACGGTACCTATATTGTCCCAATCTGTTGCTTCTTTGCAAAGAAATCTGTACTTTTATTCATATATAAATTAGACTGCAAGTTCACTGGGTGTTGCAGGTGCACTTGCAGTCCTTGGCTTCTCTTCAATTTTCCAGTTTGATTGACGGCACAAACAGAGGCTGCTGTTTGTAGATAATGTCACACACAACAGCTTCGGTCTCCGCCGCCAACCAAGCAGTAAGGAACAGCGTCGGGTGGGGAGAACTGCACTGGAGCCACAGACTGCAAGTGCACTTGTTACAGTCAGTGCACTTGCAGTCTTATTTTCTTATGGATACAATTTCAGATTTTCTGCACTGGAACAATGGATCGGGACGATATAGGTATCGTTTTTATTGTTGAACAGTGACCTATACATCACTACCTCTGATTGCTCCCTAACAATGCTGCTGGCAAGGTTGACTTTGAAGCGGCCTTCCTATCTAGACCATCTCAATATTTTATGCCATAAATGACTGATAAGTAGGGAGTCCACACGTGGGATCTATCACTTACCAGCAGAATGGGCTCCTGCTCAAGAGAAGAGGAGTTGAGGTGGCTCAAGCATTAGCGCACCTCTCTCCATTGTAGCTTATCGGAGTTTACATAACAGAACAGTAACCCAAACATAAGAAGAAATAAACACAAACACAGATGTAAAATATCAATTGCACATTATAGCTTTTTAATAAACATTCAGACACGTGTCCTGTACTAATAAAATACAACAATAAAAATATACCACAAATACTACAGAATTATTTTACAATATCTACACAAACGTGGAATGCGCTCTACTTACAAGGCGTAAGAAAATACTTTGATACATAAAAAAATGCTGTATGACATATAATGTACTGTACAATGTAAAAAAATACACATTCAAAAGCTACAGGAACCTCTCCGAGGACGAAGGCCACCGACCACGAAAACCCGTGACCGTCCCGAGACGGGACATGACACGCATGAAACAAACAGAGAATAATAAATATTTGAATTAAATTTTCATTTATATTTGCCAATATTTAACCCTGGTAATACACAACAGGTTGCTTAGGTATTCAACGACAATTCTGTTAAAAAAAAAAAATAAGGGAATAAATTAAAATAAAGGAAACTTTTCAAAGTTTCATTGTTGGCAACATTCTTTTTAGAAATATATATTTATGAATTACTTAATTATTTTTAATGATTTCAAGTAAAATAAATCAGATTTTAATTATTGTAGGTTATCTGAAAATTACAATGTTGTGTATTTGAAACTGAATTTCAAATATTTATTGTTAAATGTAAAATTAAAAAATATATATATTTTTAATGATTTCATGAATTATTTTACTTAATTCAGATTAAACAATTTTATATATATATATATATTTTTTGTTCTAAATTAAATATCATTCATGAAATTATTACATTTATATTTTTAAATAATACATTTAAAATGAAATAAAAAATATATACATTTATTTTTAAATGTGTAAGTAAAAAAAAAAATAGTTCATGAATTATTTTAGTTAATTCAGATTTTTTTACATTTCTGAATTATCTAAAATAATGAATGATATAATTCATTTTTTTTTAATTTATACATTTAAAAATATTTAGAAATATTTTAAATTCAGTATATATATATATATATATATATATATATATATATACAAATATACAGTTTCAAATACGATACTTACTTCTAAATATATTTGAAAAAATATTTTTTTACTTATTTCATTATATATACACACATACATACATACATATATATATATATATATATGTGTTTATATAGAGAAATAAGTAAAAAAAAAATCATTATATATGTACATACCGATATATATATATATATATATAATGTGTGTGTGTGTGGTGTGTATATATATATATATATATATATATATATATATATTATATAATTCCTTTTTTTTAAAGGAGAAAGTGAGATTATTGCCATCTACTTTTCATTTAGTAATACTTTTTAAACTTATTTTAATTTTCTTTCACATATTTTCATAATTTCATGCTGTCTAAAAATTACAAATTATTATTTTTTTTAATCTTGTGAATGAAGAAGATATTGATGACTGGAGTATCCGGATATGTCATGACACCTGTTGGTTACAATTTGTAACATATTGACTATTTTCCTTATTTATTTATTTTTTTAAATAAGGTTATATTAATTAAAAAAAAAATAACAACATACTTTAGCTTGGCTATTCCTCAGGATATAAAAGAAGGGATTTATAAATAATTGTAACTTTTTTTTATTGTCTTTTTAAATCTATCCAAAGCACATTGGACCCTGTCCACAATAGCAATTAAAGATAAAACTTCTGCAATTTTTTCCCAAATATTTATAATTTTCTCTTAAAAATTTTTTCAGTCCTTCAAAAAACTTAGGGTATTAAAAACAAATTGAAAAAAAAAAATAAATCACGGTGCGTTGAAGGATGTTTTGTAGCTTTTCAACCAACGGACCTCTGGAATTGGGGTTCACAGAATGGAAATGTTTTTTTTGCAAGTCTTAGGGGACAAAGTCATGAGCTGTGTTCCAGCGTCCCGGGTCTAGCTGGATATGAATTTGCTGATCTTACTTAGTCTTTTCTTATCTCGGTTGCTGTGGGAATGATGATGTTGGTGAGCATGGGAAGGTTTTAGAGGGGACACCCCTTCGTAGTTGTGGCTGGACTCGTTGTGTTGCCTCGTGTATCGCTTGCACTTGCAAGAAGTGACCACGGTGACTTTGTAGGTTCTGGTGGTGCCATCCGCACATTGGAGCTGGATGCGTTGAGTGCGCGTCTTATCGTTGACACATCTCCATTCCTGGGTGCTTCGGCGACTCCAATATTTCAAGCCATAACCTCCTCCAATCCAGTTGGGAAGAATAGGTAGAGGAAGACATTCTCCGGCACAGACAAGCTCCTTTAAGGGTCTTAGGCTGGTACACTGGCCATCGGAAATATACTTGGTGGATCTCAGCTCTCGACACCCAACTTGATGATGACCTACAAAAAGAGCAATGAAAGTAATGGTTAATTACCGGATCAAGGATGGTTTATATGTTGACCTAATGAACAATTCCATTAATGCCTTGGAAAACGTCCTTAAATTGCCCTTCCATGGACCGATGTTCCAGCCCAAAGAACGATCGTGAGCCAATTATGGGAAGGTAAGGAGGACTTTTCATCAGATAGGATCCCTACAGCACAGATTGACTATTCTAAAAAAAATTTTTGGCCTGAAGACCGGTGGCCAATGGCCAATTAGAATTTGTGTCAACATGGCATCTACACCTCTATGGTCTCTTCTACCTCTGTATGTATGAACAGAGAATGGGGCAAATAAAGGGCAATCATCTCATGGATCTGGGCAACTACAGAAGTTGACTTTTTTTGCCGTAGACCCTTGGAAAACAGTATTGAATTACCCTTCCATGGACCGATGTTCCAGCCGTAAAAACAATCATGAGTCAATTATGGGTGGGTAAGGAGGACTTCTCATCAGAAAGGATCCCTACTGTACAGACTGACTATTCGAGAAAAAGGTTTGCCCTGAAGACCAGCGGCCATTGGCCAATGAGTATTGCTGTCAACAAGGCATCTACCCCTCTATGGTGTCTTCTACCTCCGTATGGATGAACAGGGAATGGGGCAAATAAAGGGCAATCATCTCATGGATTTGTGCAACTATAGATGTTGATGACCTTTTTCCCGTAGACAGTAACATTGTTGCAACAATGTAATTTGAGACATACAATAATCAGTGTAACGTAAAGAGAAAATAGATTCTAGAAAATTGTTGGATGCAGCTATTTCCTTTAAATTCATCGCTCTATCATTTGGAGAGTCCTATCAGCTGGAGTTTCCCAAACCCAGAAACAGATTAGGGAGCAGGGATTATACAATTTAGCAGATTTTTCACTTTTCAAATGAATTTTCTACATTTTTCTAGGACTTTTTTTTTGTATTCTTAAATGAAACTCAAGGTGTAAAGTCCATGGCGGTAGGATGTAACACAGCTAGCCGTGCCCTGGGCATGTATCTGCAGGTCTCGGTGGATGTGATGACCAATTACCTCCCACTGACAGACCTCCGAAATCCAGACTTAATTATGTTTGCATGAAACCTGAGACGCAGGTAAAGACGACAACGGGGAAAACGGGCAAGTTGGGAACTGACACGGTCCTTTAAGTGATGAAAGTGATGGCGAGTCCCCGCTGTATAGGGAGCAATCCGCTAAGGACAATAGGTCGCCCCCGCACCTCTCTCCCACTCGTTCGCGCTGTTCCTCGCCACCATCTATACATTTCATAACTCAGGTGAGAAGATGCCAAAACCTTTTTAATTTTTCTTGTTGATGATTAATGATCCATGGAAAGAAGCCAAATTTCATTTGTGTTCATTGCGATCCCAATTCTCCCCTCCCCCTCGTCAGACAGATTCAGGTTGGTGGTAGGCCCCTGGGGGGCGAGCGCTGGGTGCCAGAAAACTCAATAAAACCTCTATATGTTTATATCTGCCAAAGGCCCCGGGGCCCGGGAATAGTCAGCCAGGAAGTGCAAAGAAACGCTGGAGCCAAATCAAAGCCTTTCACGTCTCCAATCATTCCTGACATTTCAGAAGTGTCACAGACAGGTGAGAGTGGAAACAGCTATTACCGCAGCTCCTGACATACACATGTAGCAGAGCCCAGTCTGACACATGTAGCAGAGCCCAGTCTAACAGAGGTAGCAGAGCCCAGTCTGACAGAGGTAGCAGAGCCCAGTCTGACAGAGGTAGCAGAACCCAGTCTGACAGAGGTAGCAGAGCCCAGTCTGACACATGTAGCAGAGCCCAGTCTGACAGAGGTAGCAGAGCCCAGTCTGACAGAGGTAGCAGAGCCCAGTCTGACAGAGGTAGCAGAACCCAGTCTGACAGAGGTAGCAGAACCCAGTCTGACAGAGGTAGCAGAGCCCAGTCTGACAGAGGTAGCAGAACCCAGTCTGACACATGTAGCAGAACCCATTCTGACACAGGTAGCAGAGCCTAGTCTGACAGAGGTAGCAGAACCCAGTCTGACACATGTAGCAGAGCCCAGTCTGACAGAGGTAGCAGAGCCCAGTCTGACAGAGGTAGCAGAACCCAGTCTGACAGAGGTAGCAGAGCCCAGTCTGACAGAGGTAGCAGAGCCCAGTCTGACAGAGGTAGCAGAGCCCAGTCTGACACATGTAGCAGAGCCCAGTCTGACACATGTAGCAGAACCCATTCTGACACATGTAGCAGAGCCCATTCTGACACATGTAGCAGAGCCCAGTCTGACAGAGGTAGCAGAGCCCAGTCTGACAGAGGTAGCAGAGCCCAGTCTGACAGAGGTAGCAGAACCCAGTCTGACATATGTAGCAGAGCCCAGTCTGACAGAGGTAGCAGAACCCAGTCTGACATATGTAGCAGAGCCCAGTCTGACAGAGGTAGCAGAGCCCAGTCTGACAGAGGTAGCAGAGCCCAGTCTGACAGAGGTAGCAGAGCCCAGTCTGACAGAGGTAGCAGAGCCCAGTCTGACAGAGGTAGCAGAGCCCAGTCTGACAGAGGTAGCAGAGCCCAGTCTGACAGAGGTAGCAGAACCCAGTCTGACACATGTAGCAGAGCCCAGTCTGACAGAGGTAGCAGAGCCCAGTCTGACACATGTAGCAGAACCCATTCTGACAGAGGTAGCAGAGCCCAGTCTGACACATGTAGCAGAGCCCAGTCTGACAGAGGTAGCAGAGCCCAGTCTGACAGAGGTAGCAGAGCCCAGTCTGACAGAGGTAGCAGAACCCAGTCTGACACATGTAGCAGAGCCCAGTCTGACAGAGGTAGCAGAACCCAGTCTGACACATGTAGCAGAGCCCAGTCTGACAGAGGTAGCAGAGCCCAGTCTGACACATGTAGCAGAGCCCAGTCTGACAGAGGTAGCAGAGCCCAGTCTGACAGAGGTAGCAGAGCCTAGTCTGACAGAGGTAGCAGAACCCAGTCTGACACATGTAGCAGAGCCCAGTCTGACAGAGGTAGCAGAGCCCAGTCTGACACATGTAGCAGAGCCCAGTCTGACAGAGGTAGCAGAGCCCAGTCTGACAGAGGTAGCAGAACCCAGTCTGACACATGTAGCAGAACCCATTCTGACACAGGTAGCAGAGCCTAGTCTGACAGAGGTAGCAGAACCCAGTCTGACACATGTAGCAGAGCCCAGTCTGACACATGTAGCAGAACCCAGTCTGACAGAGGTAGCAGAACCCAGTCTGACAGAGGTAGCAGAGCCCAGTCTGACAGAGGTAGCAGAACCCAGTCTGACACATGTAGCAGAGCCCAGTCTGACAGAGGTAGCAGAGCCCAGTCTGACAGAGGTAGCAGAGCCCAGTCTGACAGAGGTAGCAGAGCCCAGTCTGACAGAGGTAGCAGAACCCAGTCTGACACATGTAGCAGAGCCCAGTCTGACAGAGGTAGCAGAGCCCAGTCTGACAGAGGTAGCAGAGCCCAGTCTGACAGAGGTAGCAGAGCCCAGTCTGACAGAGGTAGCAGAACCCAGTCTGACAGAGGTAGCAGAACCCAGTCTGACAGAGGTAGCAGAGCCCAGTCTGACAGAGGTAGCAGAACCCAGTCTGACACATGTAGCAGAGCCCAGTCTGACAGAGGTAGCAGAACCCAGTCTGACACATGTAGCAGAGCCCAGTCTGACAGAGGTAGCAGAGCCCAGTCTGACAGAGGTAGCAGAGCCCAGTCTGACAGAGGTAGCAGAACCCAGTCTGACAGAGGTAGCAGAACCCAGTCTGACACATGTAGCAGAGCCCAGTCTGACAGAGGTAGCAGAGCCCAGTCTGACAGAGGTAGCAGAGCCCAGTCTGACAGAGGTAGCAGAGCCCAGTCTGACAGAGGTAGCAGAGCCCAGTCTGACAGAGGTAGCAGAGCCCAGTCTGACAGAGGTAGCAGAGCCCAGTCTGACAGAGGTAGCAGAGCCCAGTCTGACAGAGGTAGCAGAGCCCAGTCTGACACATGTAGCAGAGCCCAGTCTGACACATGTAGCAGAACCCATTCTGACACATGTAGCAGAGCCCATTCTGACACATGTAGCAGAGCCCAGTCTGACAGAGGTAGCAGAGCCCAGTCTGACAGAGGTAGCAGAGCCCAGTCTGACAGAGGTAGCAGAACCCAGTCTGACATATGTAGCAGAGCCCAGTCTGACAGAGGTAGCAGAACCCAGTCTGACATATGTAGCAGAGCCCAGTCTGACAGAGGTAGCAGAGCCCAGTCTGACAGAGGTAGCAGAGCCCAGTCTGACAGAGGTAGCAGAGCCCAGTCTGACAGAGGTAGCAGAACCCAGTCTGACAGAGGTAGCAGAGCCCAGTCTGACAGAGGTAGCAGAGCCCAGTCTGACAGAGGTAGCAGAACCCAGTCTGACACATGTAGCAGAGCCCAGTCTGACAGAGGTAGCAGAGCCCAGTCTGACACATGTAGCAGAACCCATTCTGACACATGTAGCAGAGCCCAGTCTGACAGAGGTAGCAGAGCCCAGTCTGACAGAGGTAGCAGAGCCTAGTCTGACACATGTAGCAGAGCCCAGTCTGACAGAGGTAGCAGAGCCCAGTCTGACACATGTAGCAGAGCCCAGTCTGACAGAGGTAGCAGAGCCCAGTCTGACAGAGGTAGCAGAGCCCAGTCTGACAGAGGTAGCAGAACCCAGTCTGACAGAGGTAGCAGAACCCAGTCTGACATATGTAGCAGAACCCATTCTGACACAGGTAGCAGAGCCTAGTCTGACAGAGGTAGCAGAACCCAGTCTGACACATGTAGCAGAACCCAGTCTGACAGAGGTAGCAGAACCCAGTCTGACAGAGGTAGCAGAACCCAGTCTGACAGAGGTAGCAGAGCCCAGTCTGACAGAGGTAGCAGAACCCAGTCTGACACATGTAGCAGAGCCCAGTCTGACAGAGGTAGCAGAGCCCAGTCTGACAGAGGTAGCAGAGCCCAGTCTGACAGAGGTAGCAGAGCCCAGTCTGACAGAGGTAGCAGAACCCAGTCTGACACATGTAGCAGAGCCCAGTCTGACAGAGGTAGCAGAGCCCAGTCTGACAGAGGTAGCAGAGCCCAGTCTGACAGAGGTAGCAGAGCCCAGTCTGACACATGTAGCAGAGCCCAGTCTGACACATGTAGCAGAGCCCAGTCTGACACATGTAGCAGAACCCATTCTGACACATGTAGCAGAGCCCAGTCTGACACATGTAGCAGAGCCCAGTCTGACAGAGGTAGCAGAGCCCAGTCTGACAGAGGTAGCAGAGCCCAGTCTGACAGAGGTAGCAGAACCCAGTCTGACATATGTAGCAGAGCCCAGTCTGACAGAGGTAGCAGAACCCAGTCTGACATATGTAGCAGAGCCCAGTCTGACAGAGGTAGCAGAGCCCAGTCTGACAGAGGTAGCAGAGCCCAGTCTGACAGAGGTAGCAGAGCCCAGTCTGACAGAGGTAGCAGAACCCAGTCTGACATATGTAGCAGAGCCCAGTCTGACAGAGGTAGCAGAACCCAGTCTGACATATGTAGCAGAGCCCAGTCTGACAGAGGTAGCAGAGCCCAGTCTGACAGAGGTAGCAGAGCCCAGTCTGACAGAGGTAGCAGAACCCAGTCTGACAGAGGTAGCAGAGCCCAGTCTGACAGAGGTAGCAGAGCCCAGTCTGACAGAGGTAGCAGAACCCAGTCTGACAGAGGTAGCAGAACCCAGTCTGACACATGTAGCAGAGCCCAGTCTGACAGAGGTAGCAGAGCCCAGTCTGACACATGTAGCAGAACCCATTCTGACACATGTAGCAGAACCCATTCTGACACATGTAGCAGAGTCCAGTCTGACAGAGGTAGCAGAGCCCAGTCTGACAGAGGTAGCAGAGCCTAGTCTGACAGAGGTAGCAGAACCCAGTCTGACACATGTAGCAGAGCCCAGTCTGACAGAGGTAGCAGAGCCCAGTCTGACACATGTAGCAGAGCCCAGTCTGACACATGTAGCAGAGCCCAGTCTGACAGAGGTAGCAGAGCCCAGTCTGACAGAGGTAGCAGAACCCAGTCTGACAGAGGTAGCAGAACCCAGTCTGACAGAGGTAGCAGAACCCAGTCTGACACATGTAGCAGAACCCATTCTGAGACAGGTAGCAGAGCCTAGTCTGACAGAGGTAGCAGAACCCAGTCTGACACATGTAGCAGAGCCCAGTCTGACAGAGGTAGCAGAACCCAGTCTGACACATGTAGCAGAACCCATTCTGACACAGGTAGCAGAGCCCAGTCTGACAGAGGTAGCAGAACCCAGTCTGACACATGTAGCAGAGCCCAGTCTGACACAGGTAGCAGAATCCAGTCTGACAGAGGTAGCAGAACCCAGTCTGACACATGTAGCAGAGCCCAGTCTGACACATGTAGCAGAACCCAGTCTGACAGAGGTAGCAGAACCCAGTCTGACAGAGGTAGCAGAGCCCAGTCTGACAGAGGTAGCAGAGCCCAGTCTGACACAGGTAGCAGAGCCCAGTCTGACACATGTAGCAGAACCCAGTCTGACAGAGGTAGCAGAACCCAGTCTGACAGAGGTAGCAGAACCCAGTCTGACAGAGGTAGCAGAATCCAGTCTGACAGAGGTAGCAGAATCCAGTCTGACAGAGGTAGCAGAGCCCAGTCTGACACAGGTAGCAGAGCCCAGTCTGACACAGGTAGCAGAGTTCAGTCTGACACAGGAAGCAGAACCCAGTCTGACAGAGGTAGCAGAGCCCAGTCTGACAGAGGTAGCAGAGCCCAGTCTGACAAATGTAGCAGAGCCCAGTCTGACAGAGGTAGCAGAGCCCAGTCTGACAGAGGTAGCAGAGCCCAGTCTGACAGAGGTAGCAGAGCCCAGTCTGTCTGACAGAAGAAGCAGAGCTGGGTCAGATTTAATAGTGCTTAATATATAGTATTGTTAAGTAACACTGATTTAGCAGAGCTGAATTACAGATGTGGCAGAACCAAGTACAACAGATATAGCAGAGCCATGTTTGACAGATGTAGCAGAGCCAGGCCAGGTAGATGTAGCCAGGGCGGTGGAGTAAGTAAGAGAAACCTCGACTCCGACTCCCTCATACACGGCTCATGTTTAAGTGATACATTTACTGCAGCACTGATTCATCTCAGCTAAAAGTCTAGACCCTGAAATCAGGAATAGGACAGACATTTATAGAACATTTCATAACTTTACCAAATACTTATGAAAAAATATTACCCACAAACTGCATTGAACTACTGCACCCAATTTATTATATATTTTAGGAGTTTGAGCCGGTCCATTTTATACCGACTCCAACTCCACCAAAATGGACACTGACTCCGACTCCACAGCCCTGGATGTAGCAGAGCCAAATCAGATTTAACAACGCTTAGTATAAATTTGCTGAGTCTGACATATGTAGCAGAGCGAAATCTGACAAGTCATATTTAACAGAGCTTACTATAGCAGTCCAGTCTGATGTAGCAAGGCTGAATTTGTCAGATGTTTCAGAGTCCAGACCCACAGATATGACAGTACAGAGTCTCAGATCAAGTAACTGGAATCTGAGCAGAGCCGGGTTTTACATGTGTAGCAAAGCTGAGTCTGTCCAGTGTTCTGATTCAGACAGATGTAGCAGAGCCAAGTCAGATTTAAAGGTATTGTCAGGTTAGAACAAGCTAACCAATGGAATTATACATGGTTGCACCAATGGAATTATACATGGTTGCTTCCAGAGTGTTATATGGCCGGACTTTATGGGTCAACAGCACGGACTTTCTCAAAAGTGGGACATTAGGGAGGTATCAAGAAACCTAAAGCATCACTGATAATTAGAAAACTTTCCTCCCAGTGCAGCCCCAGGTAAATAAAATAATGACTGTGCTCTAACTTTATTACTATGGTCTGTATCTCCAGTCTTCACCATATTAAAGATCTCTGATTGCTGCAATGAATTAAAAAAAAGAATATATAATGTGCTAGACCAGGTGCAGAGCTTGGGACAGCGCTCTCCTAATGAGCTCTGCTGCTATATTTTCATTCATTGACAACAAGCAGACATCTTGACATCTATGAGGAAATGAACCACAAAGTATATTACAAAGTAGTAGAACTTTTTTTATACAGTAATTTCGTTTCACAATGGAAAATGTCTGAAAAAAGTCAGCTCTGCTACATGGAGGATGAGTGGAGACAAGCATGACTTCCAGACATGGAGCGCATGTAACAAGAGACATGAACCTTTCCTCTGTCATCTGTTACATTGTAACATCTTTTGATAACATTATATTTATTGTGTCCATGTAAAGAAAGATTTACATAGGACTGCAATTATCAATTAAAGAGTCCCTTGACAAGAGGATTTCTAGTTTATGTAAATCTTTCTCACAGACTTGGTGTTTTAATTCATCTACAAGTTCACAATCTATGCTTCTAAAGAGCCTGGACACATGCTGTCTGCACTGAAACATTGTAACGAACAAGACAGAAGAGAACATTGAGCTTCTGACGGAGGATTGTCCGGACTGGATTGTGTTGGATACATTATATCTGGCTGTAAATGAGACTATTCATATTTACTAACAACAAGCAGAGATCTATTATAAGAAGGTAGTTAAACACTCAGCACATTGGAACATTGCAGAACTTTTTATGATACTTTTTATTATAGCCCTTTAACTACTTGGTTCTGCATAGTGCATCATGACAGCGCCACAGGTCCGGCGCAATCCGGCTCTGCCACCTGGTACTATACCATTATACTGATGGTAAAGGTGTTAGACACATGGCCCGCGCTTCCATCCCATGCAGATGATGGAGCACATGGGATATTCTTATATTACTTTATACTGAAAGGTAGTTGGTGAACTAAATATATCACTTCCAGTGATGTCACTGCACCACAAGATGATATCACTAGTCCCACTGCACCAGGTGATGACATCATTAGTCCCACTGAACCAGGCAATGCACTAGTCCCACTGAACAAGGCAATGCACTAGTCCCACTGAAGCAGACGATGACATCACTAGTCCCACTGAACCAGGCGATGACATCACTAGTCCCATTGCACCAGGGAATGACATCACTAGTCCCACTACTCCAGGTAATGACATCACTAGTCCCACTGCACGAGGCAATGCACTAGTCCCACTGACCCAGGCGATGACATCACTAGTCCCACTGAACCAGGCGATGACATCACTAGTCCCACTGAACCAGGGAATGACATCACTAGTCCCACTACTCTAGGTAATGACATCACTAGTCCCACTGACCCAGGCAATGCACTAGTCTAACTGACCCAGGCGATGACATCACTAGTCCCACTGACCCAGGCGATGACATCACTAGTCCCACTGACCCAGGCGATGACATCACTAGTCCCATTGCACCAGGTGATGACATCACTAGTCTCACTACTCCAGGTTAATGACATCACTAGTTCCACTACATTTCTAAAGACATTATATTAAGCTATAAATGCCAAATTCAAGATTTCTTGTTTGTAATTATTTGGGCCCCTCAGATCCCGACCTCTTAATATCCATCCCGATGTTACAGTTAATGGCTGATAACATAGAACACTAGCATAGCCTGTTTGACAAAACAAAAAGAAATACCATTTTGAGAAGGCTCCATCCTGCCCTTTACTACCATCATAGAAGACACAATACTTGTTCCTCGTCTGTCTCTTTCTATATCCGACCTCTGGTCTGTGCTCAGATGGAAATATACAGAGTAATAACCTGCAGTTCTGTGTGTGATCACTGAGAGACATGCAATGACAGACAGCTCTGTTGTAGCTGGTACCATAGGCATGTACAGGAGCAAACTCAGCCCTGCTACATCAGGCCATTTCAGCACTGCTGAATCTGTAAAGCGCCTTTCTGTGAGTCTGGGAGGCTCAGTACTGCAGTACCCTGCTATCCAGGCTCTGCTACATCTAGCAAGTTCAGCTCTGCTGCATCTGGCATTGTCAGCTCTGCTGCACGGGTTCAGCTCTGCTGCATCTGGCATTGTCAGCTCTGCTGCATGGGTTCAGCTCTGCTGCATCTGGCATTGTCAGCTCTGCTGCATGGGTTCAGCTCTGCTGCATCTGGCATTGTCAGCTCTGCTGCACGGGTTCAGCTCTGCTGCATGGGTTCAGCTCTGCTGCATGGGTTCAGCTCTGCTGCATCTGGCATTGTCAGCTCTGCAGCATGGGTTCATCTCTGCTGCATCTGGCATTGTCAGCTCTGCTGCACGGGTTCAGCTCTGCTGCATGGGTTCAGCTCTGCTGCATCTGGCATTGTCAGCTCTGCAGCATGGGTTCAGCTCTGCTGCATCTGGCATTGTCAGCTCTGCTGCACGGGTTCAGCTCTGCTGCATCTGGCATTGTCAGCTCTGCTGCGTGGGTTCAGCTCTGCTGCATCTGGCATTGTTAGCTCTGCTGCACGGGTTCAGCTCTGCTGCATGGGTTCAGGTCTGCTGCGTCTGACATTGTCAGCTCTGCTGCATTGGTTGAGCTCAGCTGCATCTGCATTTGGAAAGCTCTGCTTTTCTGCATTTGGAAAACTATTTTTTTTTTGCAGAAAAGCAGAGCTGAACACATGTAGCTGAGCTGATAATGCCAGATGAAACATAGCTGAACTTGCTAGATGTAGCAGAGCTACCCACTTCTATTCTGCTGCACTATGTGGTTCTGCTTGGCACAAACTCAGTTCTTTTACACTTTTGTAACTTAGCTCTGCTACATCTACAAAGCTCAAACCTGCTGCACATGGCAAACTCCACTGCTCTGCTGTGTTGCTCCTGAGAAGTTTAACTCTTCATGTGACAAACTTAGCTCTTCTAAATATAGGAAGGCATCATCTGCTCTGCTTCATCCAGATAGTTGTAAAAGGCTCAATGCCACAAACTGAGTTTTACAGTCCTTGGGTAATTTAGCTCTGCTACATCTGGAAAGCTCTGACACATTGCTTCTGGCAACTCATCTAAAGTGCATCAGGTCATGTTACAAACTCAGTTCTGCTACATATGCACAGCTCAGAATCTGCATTTAATTATATTTACTGAGCTTTATGTATAACAAACTCAGGAGTATTGCGCCTGGGTAATTTGCCTCTGCTACATCGGGGAAGCTCTGATCTGCTGCATTTGACAAACTCATCTCTACAACATCCGGCTGATTCTGCTCAGCTGCATCTGAGGAATACAACTCTTTGCATGCGACAAACTCAGTTTTGCTGCCTCTGGCCATCTCAGCTCTGCTGTACATAGAAATCTTAGCCTTGTCCCATCTAACAGACTCGGCTCTGCTACATCGGTGCAGGTTTTACAGCCCTTAGTACCTGCAACATGATCCACACCAGCAGTTTTCCCATATCCTGGGACCGGGGTGTCAGGGTTATGTTCCTATTGTGTGATTTTTCTATGGGCCGGAGAAGTCAGTGGGAAATCTCTGCTCATTGTCATATAAATGTGTGCGGAGGGTAATATTATATAGTGCATGGGGGGAGGGGAGACATTGTGTGGGGGGATATGACTGGAGGGTACAATGCACTCACATGACAGCCCAATCATAGGATCAACCCTGCAATCACTACATCTCCATATAGGCAATGCAGCAGGATAAAAAGTAATTAATCGCATATAGATGTAGCAGAGCTGAATTTGTCATCAGGCTGTATGGTCTTTGAATTGTGCAGTCCTATGTAAAAACATGTATATCACATTATCACCATGTGTCGTGCCCGTGGCAAACTCAACTCTCTTATTTTTTGCATAGGACTGCAGGTAAACCTACTACAAGAAGAGTTCTTACAAATTCAGCTCTGCTACATATGCACTGTTTTGCTATGATATTTCCACATGATATAACAGGGTCGTCCCGTTGTGAACTGCTATTTAAGCAGTTGTATCATGCAACAATAAATGGAATTGCTCCTTTAGGTGGGAGCTTACATGTGCTAGATTTACCCTTCCAAAGTAGATCTCTCCCTTCCAAATTAATGGCTGATGCTAATAATATATATATATATATATATATATATATATATATATATATATATAGTAGGGAATTGCAATTTATGCAGTTTTCTTACATATTCTTCAAAAATTGGGCAACTCCCTTCCCTATGGGAATTGGACCCTTAGGTGGGAACGTACTTGTACTAGGTTTATCCATCCCACTGTAGAGGACCCCTCCTCAGAGCTAATTCTGGCACTATATATATTAGGGGATTGCTATTTAAGCAGTTGTATCATGCTAAAAAAATGGAATTGCTCCGTTAGGCGGGAGCTTACCTCTGCTAGATTTACCCATCCCCAAAGTAGAGGACCCTCCTTCTCAATTAACGGGCGATTCCAATAATACATGTATATATTAGGGGATTGCTATTTATGCACTTTTCTTATATATTCTGCTATCATTGGGCAGCCCCCTCCCTATGGGTACTGGAATTGCTCCTTCCATCCCCAAAGTAGAGGACCCCCTCCTTATTCCCAATTAATGGGCAATTCTAATACATTATATATATATATAAGAGATTGCTATTCATGCAGTTTCCTCATATATTCTGCAGCCATTGCGCAGCCCCCTTCCTATGGGTATTGGAATTATTCCTTTAGGTGGGATCTCCTCTGTACTAGGTTTATCCATCCCACAGTAGAGGACCCCCCTCCTCCTCAGAGCTAATCCTGATCATAGATATGTATTAGGGAATTGCTATTCATGCAGTTTTCTCATATATTCTGCAGCCATTGCGCAGCCCCCTTCCTATGGGTATTGGAATTATTCCTTTAGGTGGGGTCTTCTCTGTACTAGGTTTATCCATCCCACAGTAGAGGACCCCCCTCCTCCTCAGAGTTAATCCTGTTCATGTATTTTAGGGAATTGCTATTCATGCACTTTCCATTTTTTTCTATGGAAAGGAGGCAAATATTAAGCAGAGTTGTTCCCCCTTTCCGGCTAATGTGAAATACCCCCTGAGAATGTCTGGCATGCTGGGAGTTGCAGTCCCCCGTGACTTACTTGTCCTGTCCAGGGTGGGGGTCGCAGGGTGGCGGCCCCCGTTCCTCGCCTGGTTGATGGCGCTGCTGTTGGCGCCGGGCACCAGCCGCTTATCCACATGGGAGTACAGGATCTCCGTGGCGTCGTTCTTAAAGGACTGGCAGCTCTTAAAGAGGCAGCAGAGCAGGTAGAGGAGGCAGCAGTGGAGGCTGGGGAGGACCATGGTGAGGCTGCTGCTTGCGCTGTGAACCGCTCCTGTGTGGACGAGGCCTTATATACCTTCTGCAGGGCTGGAGACTGGGAGGGATCACAAGGAAATGGGAGGAAGCTGCAGAGTCACAGCCCAGACAGGACCGATGTAGCAGAGCTGAGGCTGGATGGGGGCCAGGACTCTGAGGGTTAATGTGCAGCTTCATCTGCAGTCCCATGTCACCTCTCCCAGGAGATGTCCCCAACTCTGCAAATGTTTGGTCCCAGGTATTAGAGGGTCCCTGCGCCTGTGAGAGCATGGGGCTAAGAGATGAAGAAGAAAAGAAGTTCAAAATAGTTCTGTTGCTTTAAGAAAAATGTAAGAGTGTATTGCTCTCTGTTATCAGCCACTTCTCATAAGGCTTTTGCAATAAAGAAGAGGGGGGGGGGGGTCAGTGCAGATCTATGGATCCTGGTGACATGGATCAGGGACATAACTGGCTGATACCAGAAGGAAATAGCGCACAGGGACAAAACTAGAGGAGCTTGTGTGCTCTGCCGGGCTCAAAATGGCCAAAATGGTGCAGCCTGTGTATACAGCATAGGCACAGATAACTGTAGGGTCTATATACACAGGGCACATATAGGGTACAGCTATCTATAGGGCACATACCCTGCATATATGGTATAGTTATATATAGGGCATACAGTGGGGGAAATAAGTATTTGATACACTGCTGATTTTGCAAGTTTTCCCACCTACAAAGAATGGAGAGGTCTGTAATTTTTATCGTAGGTCACTTCACCTGTGAGAGGCAGAATCTAAAAAAAATCCAGAAAATCACATTGTAGGATTTTTACATAATTAATTAGCATTTTCTTGCATGAAATAAGTATTTGATACAATAGAAAAATATAACTTAATATTTGTTGCAGAAACCTTTGTTACAATTCCAGAGGTCAGACGTTTCCTGTAGTTCTTGACCAGGTTTGCACACACTACAGCAGGGATTTTGGCCCCCTCCTTCTCCTCCATACAGATCTTCTCCAGATCTTTCAGGCTTCGGGGCTGTCGCTGAGCAACATTGAGTTTCAGCTCCCTCCAAAGATTTTCTATTGGGTTTATGTCTAGAGACTGGCTAGGCCACTCCAGGACCTTGAAATGCTTCTTACGGAGCCACTCCTTAGTTGCCTTGGCTGTGTGTTTCGGGTCATTGTCATGCTGGAAGACCCAGCCACCATCCATCTTCAATGGGCCAAAAATCTCCCGATTCATGACCCCATCCATCCTCCTTTCAAAATGGTGCAGTTGTCCTGTCCCCTTTGCAGAAAAGTAACCCCAAAGTATGATCTTCCCCCACCATGCTTCACTGTTGGGATGGTGTTCTTGGGGTTGTACTCATCCTTCTTCTTCATCCAAACACAGCAAGTGGAGTTGATACCAAAAAGTTCTATTTTGGTCTTCTCTGACCACATGACCTTCTCCCATGTCTCCTCTGGATCATTCAGATGGTCGTTAGCAAACTTAAAACGGGCCTGGACATGTGCTGGCATGTGCAGGGGGACCTTGCGTGCCCTGCAGGATTTTAATCCATGAAGGCGTAGTGTGTTACTAACGGTAATGTTTGAGACTGTGGTCCCAGCTCTCTTCAGTTCAGTGACCAGGTCCTCCCGTGTAGTTCTGAGCTGATTCCTTGCCTTTCTCAGAATCATCCTTACCTCACAAGGCGAGATCTTGCATGGAGCCCCAGACCGAGGAAGATTGACCGTCATTTGTGTTTTTTTCCATCTTCTAATAATTGCGCCAACAGTTGTTACCTTCTCACCAAGATGAGACTATCACCAGCAGGAAACACCAGCAGGGGGAAAGTATATAAAGCTGCACCCAGAAGGTGATAAGGCAGACAAATGAGTAAATGAAAACACCTGTGTTATGCTAAACAGATTGCATCCAGAATAACAGAACCTAAACACCTGGTGTATCTGCTGTGGCTCGGCGGACAGAGAAGCCGACCACAAAACACAGGTTCAACAGTACAAACCCAGGAGTATGACATAGGGTATAGCTGTCTATAGGGCACATACATATAGGGTATAGCTATCTATAGGCAGGGCCGGCTCCAGGTTTTTCTGGGCCCCGGGCGAAAGAGTCTCAGTGGGCCCCTTTAACACATACCACGATTCATGATGCAGAGATAAAGCGGAGAAATATATATATATATATATATATATATATATATATATATATATATATATATATATAGTACAATGCAAAGATTTAACTTCTTACATTACATGAGTGATATCTATTGTAAATTCCACAATAGCTCAGAAACCGGTGAATCGCTACACACAGAATACTGGCCCCCATATAAGGCTCCATACGGAATACTGGCCCCCATATAAGGCCCCATGCGGAATACTGGCCCCCATATAAGGCTCCATACGGAATACTGGCCCCCATATAAGGCTCCATACGGAATACTGGCCCCCATATAAGGCTCCATACGGAATACTGGCCCCCATATAAGGCTCCATACGGAATACTGGCCCCCATATAAGGCTCCATACGGAATACTGGCCCCCATATAACGCTTCATACGGAATACTGGCCCCCATATAAGGCTCCATACGGAATACTGGCCCCCATATAAGGCTCCGTACGGAATACTGGCCCCCATATAAGGCTCCATACGGAATACTGGCCCCCATGTAAGGCCCCATATGGAATACTGGCCCCCATGTAAGGCTCCATACGGAATACTGGCCCCCATATAAGGCCCCATACGGAATACTGGCCCCCATATAAGGCCCCATACGGAATACTGGCCTCCATATAAGGCTCCATACGGAATACTGGCCCCCCATATAAGGCTCCATACGGAATACTGGCCCCCATATAAGGCTCCATACGGAATACTGGCCCCCATATAAGGCTCCATACGGAATACTGGCCCCCATATTATGCCCCATACGGAATACTGGCCCCCATATTATGCCCCATACGGAATACTGGCCCCCATATAAGGCTCCATACGGAATACTGGCCCCCATATAAGGCTCCATACGGAATACTGGCCTCCATATAAGGCTCCATACGGAATACTGGCACCCATATAAGGCTCCATACGGAATACTGGCCCCCATATAACGCTCCATACAGGATACTGGTCCCCTTATAAAGCTCCATACAGGATACTGGCCCCCATATAACGCTCCATACAGGATACCGGTCCCCTTATAACGCTCCATACAGGATACCGGTCCCCTTATAACTCTCCATACAGGATACTGGCCCCCATATAATGCTGCATGCAGGCTGTTACCCCCCACATAATGCCCCATACAGGCTGTCCCCCCCTTATAATGCTCCATGCAGGCTGTTACCCCCGACATAATGCCCCATACAGGCTCCCCCCTTTTAATGCTCCATGCAGGCTGTTACCCCCCACATAATGCCCCATACAGGTTGCCCCCCCTTATAATGCTCCATGCAGGCTGTTCCCCCCCACATAATGCACTATGCAGGCTGCCCCCCCTTTATAATGCCCCATGCAGGCTGTTCCCCACCTTATAATGCCCCATGCAGGATGTCACCCCCCCCTCTATATAATGCCCCATGCAGGATGCCCCCCCCTCTTTATAATGCCCCATGCAGGATGCCCCCCCCCTTATAATGCTCCATGCAGGCTGTTCCCCCCCACATAATGCCCCATACAGGCCCCCCCCCTTTTAATGCTCCATGCAGGCTGTTACCCCCCCCACATAATGCCCCATACAGGCTGCCCCCCCTTATAATGCCCCATGCAGGCTGTTCCCCACCTTATAATGCCCCATGCAGGATGTCACCCCCTCCTCTATATAATGCCCCATGCAGGATGTCCCCCCCCTCTTTATAATGCCCCATGCAGGATGCCCCCCCCTCTTTATAATGCCCCATGCAGGATGCCCCCCCCTTATAATGCTCCATGCAGGCTGCCCCCCCTTATAATGCCCCATGCAGGCTGTTCCCCACCTTATAATGCCCCATGCAGGATGTCACCCCCTCCTCTATATAATGCCCCATGCAGGATGTCCCCCCCCTCTTTATAATGCCCCATGCAGGATGCCCCCCCCTCTTTATAATGCCCCATGCAGGATGCCCCCCCCTCCTTATAATGCTCCATGCAGGCTGTTCCCCCCCACATAATGCCCCATACAGGCCCCCCCCCCCCTTTTAATGCTCCATGCAGGCTGTTACCCCCCCCCACATAATGCCCCATACAGGCTGCCCCCCCCCTTATAATGCTCCATGCAGGCTGTTCCCCACCTTATAATGCCCCATGCAGGATGTCCCCCCCTTCTCTTTATACTGCCCCATGCCTCCATACATTAAAAAAAAAAAAATCAAATACTCACCTCCCTTCTCCTCACCTGCTACCTGCTGCCCGCTGCCTGCTGCCCGCTGCTGCAGCGTTGTCGGTGTCTTCCCGCTCAGCGCTCCCTGTGACGGCTCAGGGGAGGGCGCGGTGTAAAGACGTCACCGCGCCCTCTGACCTGAGACGTCACAGGGAGCGCGCACCAGGAAGACAGCTGATCTGCGGAGGCACGGGGAGAGGTAAGTATCCGGCTGCCGGGGCCCTGAGCAAGCGGCGGAGAAGGGCGGGCGCTGACACCGCTCTCCTCCGCCCATAGCCCAGCGCGGTGCGCGACCGCCAGTGGGCCCCTCTGCCTGCTCAGGGCCCCGGCATTTGCCCGGGTGCGCCGGGTGCTGACGCCGGCCCTGTCTATAGGACACATACAGTACAGACCAAAAGTTTGGACACACCTTTTCATTTAAAGATTTCTCTGTATTTTCATGACTATGAAAATTGTACATTCACACTGAAGGCATCAAAACTATGAATTAACACATGTGGAATTATATACTTAACAAAAAAGTGTGAAACAACTGAAAATATGTCTTATATTCTAGGTTCTTCAAAGTAGCCACCTTTTGCTTTGATGACTGCTTTGCACACTCTTGGCATTCTCTTGATGAGCTTCAAGAGGTAGTCACCGGAAATGGTTTTCACTCCACAGGTGTGCCCTGTCAGGTTTAATAAGTGGGATTTCTTGCCTTATAAATGGGGTTGGGACCATCAGTTGTGTTGTGCAGAAGTCAGGTGGATACACAGCTGATAGTCCTACTGAATAGACTGTCAGAATTTGTATTATGGCAAGAAAAAAGCAGCTAAGTAAAGAAAAACGAGTGGCCATCATTACTTTAAGAAATGAAGGTCAGTCAGTCCGAAAAATTGGGCAAACTTTGAAAGTGTCCCCAACTGCAGTTGCAAAAACCATCAAGTGCTACAAAGGAACTGTCTCACATGAGGACCGCCCCAGGAAAGGAAGACCAAGAGTCACCTCTGCTTCTGAGGATAAGTTTATCCAAGTCACCAGCCTCAGAAATCACAGGTTAACAGCAGCTCAGATTAGAGACCAGGTCAATGCCACACATGAGTCCAAATGAGTCCAAATTTGAGATCTTTGGTTCCAACCACCGTGTCTTTGTGTGACGCAGAAAAGGTGAACGGATGGACTCTACATGCCTGGTTCCCACCGTGAAGCATGGAGGAGGAGGTGTGATGGTGTGGGGGGGCTTTGCTGGTGACACTGTTGGGGATTTATTCAAAATTGAAGGCATACTGAACCAGCATGGCTACCACAGCATCTTGCAGCGGCATGCTATTCCATCCAGTTTGCGTTTAGTTGGACCATCATTTATTTTTCAACAGGACAATGACCCCAAACACACCTCCAGGCTGTGTAAGGGCTATTTGACCAAGAAGGACAGTGATGGGGTGCTACGCCAGATGACCTGGCCTCCACAGTCACCAGACCTGAACCCAATCGAGATGGTTTGGGGTGAGCTGGACCGCAGAGTGAAGGCAAAAGGGCCAACAAGTGCTAAGCATCTCTGGGAACTCCTTCAAGATTGTTGGAAGACCATTTCCGGTGACTACCTCTTGAAGCTCATCAAGAGAATGCCAAGAGTGTGCAAAGCAGTCATCAAAGCAAAAGGTGGCTACTTTGAAGAACCTAGAATTTAAGACATATTTTCAGTTGTTTCACACTTTTTTGTTAAGTATATAATTCCACATGTGTTAATTCATAGTTTTGATGCCTTCAGTGTGAATGTACAATTTTCATAGTCATGAAAATACAGAATAATCTTTAAATGAGAAGGTATGTGCCCTATAGCTATCTATAGGGCACATACATATAGGGTATAGCTATATATAGGGCACATACATATAGGGTATAGCTATCTATAGGGCACATACATATAGGGTATAGCTATCTGTTGGGCACAGTTATTTATTGGGCACAGGTATCGATAGGGTACAGTTTTCTATAATCTACTATTATTTATAGGGCACAGTTATTTATAGGGTACTGTTATTTATAGGGCACAGTTATTTATAGGGCACAGTTATTTATAGGGTACTGTTATTTATAGGGCACAGTTATTTATAGGGTACTGTTATTTATAGGGCACAGTTATTTATAGGGCACAGATATCTACGAGGTACAGTTTTCTATAAGGTACAGTTATTTATTGGGCACAGTTATTTATAGGGTACAGTTTTCTATAATGTACTATAATTTATAGGGCACAGTTATTTATAGGGTATAGTTTTCTTTAATGTACTGTTATATATAGGTTACCGTTTTCTATAAGGTACAGTTATTTATAGGGTACTGTCTTCTATTATGTACTGTTATTTATAGGGCACAGTATTTATAGGGCACAGTTATTTATAGGGTATAGTTATTTATAGGGCACAGTTATTTATAGGGTACAGTTTTCTGTAATGTACTGTTATTTATAAGGTATAGTTATTTATAGGGTATGGTTATTTATAGGGCACAGTTATTTATAGGGTACAGTTTTCTGTAATGTACTCTTACTTATAGGGCACAGTTTGTCCATTTCTCTGGGTGCAGTAGATTTATATGGGCACAATACAGGTGCAGTGGGGAGGCAATATGGGTGGCAGAGGTTCCCCGGTTCCCCGCCCATGTGGTGGAGAGCTGCCGCAGTACAATATGACTAGATGGCAGTGCAGGCCACAGTGCCCAGGGGTAGGGAATAAGCAGCGCCCCTCCACCATGACCCTCTGGAAGAGCATCAGACCCTGGAGGAAAGTCTGAAGAGGAGCAGTCTGGTATTACCATTCACTCACTGAACATAACCTGATGCCTCAGTCCCGAAATGAACGAGTAAGGACAGATCCCTATTAGACTAAGTTCACACAAGTGAATAGAAAAATAATCTTTTTTTTTTTTTGGCCAGAAAAAACTTTCAGTTTTTATCATTATTGTCATCCCTGTGGAATAACCTTTTTATACATCGGCAGTTATTAAAATTTACATGACCAAATACATTTCTTATGTTAATGTTAAAGAATTGCAATGTATCCGCAAAAATCAGATGTTTTACGGTTGGTCATTATGGAATCTGATTTTTTTGGGTTTCACCCAAATGCTTGAATGGGCGAATCTCACCCAAAATATGGAAGAGACTTGTGCACGCTGCAATTTTTTTTCACTAGGACACTTGGTTTGCGTGAAAATAAAACAGTCACCTGAACAGCCCCATTCAATAACATTGGTCCTAGTGCACTTAGGCTTTCTCATGGAAAGCAGTCGGACTGGAAGTCGCCCGTGTGAACGTAGAATTACTATGGTGGGCACAGACAGAGATGTACCCCGAGCCAATGACAGCTCCCATATCTTACTGAAACAAGTTTGCAATAATGGAAATGACTGGATATTGGATAAACATCAGTAATGTAACACTGCAATAATGTAACCATTATATCCCCAGTGTCACATACTGTACATGTAGTGCAAGGTGGGGAAAAGACCCTGGTGTATACACAGAGAAGGGAGTGTATGGACCCCAAAGATGAGGAGCCCCAGCTCAGGATCCCATCTGTCTATCATCCATCTATCTATCTACAGTCCTGCTCCTCGTTATTGGACGCCATGAAGGTTAAGTACATAATGTGGAATATCTCCTGAATAAAATGAATCAAGTGAAACAGTTTTTTGTATAGAGACTCGTGTTAAATGCAAAAGAGCAAATGAGAAACAATAATTTACAACAAAAAACAACGGGAGGGAAAAACAGAAAAACCTAAAGCTGCTGTGTCTCTGGTATTGGCACCTTTACATTAACTTAGTATGGAAACACATTTTGACTCACCTGTGGTAAATCACAAAAGAGATTCACCTGTGATTAATTGTCGGTGCCCATGTGACCTGAATTAGCCAATGAATGATGACTTCAGTGTTTTAAAAAGCCTCATGGTAGGCCCTGTTCCTTTGTCACAATGGTGAAGACAAAGGAGCTGTCTGAGGACATCAGAACTGATACTATTAGCAAACACAAGACTTCCAAAGGGTATAAGGCTATCTCCAAAGACCTTGCTATTCCAGTTTCAACAGTACACAATATAATTAAGAAGTTTGCCAAGCATGGAACCGTCAAGAACCTCCCTGGACACAGGGAAAAGAGGTAAATTGACAAGAGATGTCTTTGAAGGTTGGTGTGATTGATAGAAAAAACACCATGTCAAACATCTAAAGACCTGAAGGCCAACCTAGAACAGTCTGGGGTCATGGTTTCAACAATTACCATACGCCACACACTAAACCAAGCAGAGCTTTATGGGCGAAGGCCAAGGAAGAAACCATTGCTGAAGAAAAGACATAAAAAGGAATGACTGATCTTTGCCAAAGAGAACCTTGACAAACCACAATCCTTCTGGGAAAATGTTCTGTGGACAGATGAAACAAAAATAGAGCTTTTTGGCAAAGCAACAGTTTGTTTACAGACGGCGCAATGAAGCTTACAAGGAAAAGAACACCTTACCAACAGTTAAGCATGGTGGAGGATCCATAATGCTGTGGGGTTGATTTGCTGCGTCTGGTACTGGAGGCCTTGGCCATATCACAGGAATCATGAAATCAGAGAATTATCAAGAGATTTTTGAGTGAAATGTCCTACCCAGTGTAAGAAAACTTGGTTTGAATCGAAGATCATGGGTCCTCCAGCAAGACAATGATCCAAAGCGCACATCCAAAAGTACACAGAAATGGTTGAAAAAGAAAAAATGGACTGTTTTAAAATGGCCAGCGATGAGTCCTGACCTCAATCTTATTGAAAATCTTTGGGGTGAGCTGAAATCTGCCATTGAGAAAAAGAACCTGCAAACATTCAAGAGCTCGAACAAACTGCAAAGGAAGATGGGAGAAAATCCACCTGAGAAGAGCAAGAAGCTTATAGATGGCTACAAGAAATGTCTGGAGGCTGTCAGCAATGCCAAAGGGTGGGCAACCAAGTATTAATTAGGGGGGCAACCAAGTATTAATTAGGGGGGCCTTTATTGCTGTTTATTCTGTTTTTTTCTTTGAAATTGCAACATGGAGGTTTAAAAACAATGTTTTATTGTTGTCAATGAAAAAAATGAAGGGGTGCCGATAATGGTGAGCAGCACTGTATCTGTCTATCAATCTATCTAGAAAATTTGAAAAAACAGACAGCACTCCAAAAATTAAAGTGAAAAAAACGTGGCTTTACTGATCCATTAGAAGCAACCTTTTGGCAGATTTCTCTGCCTTTCTCAAGCCAAGTGGTAGTGCTGCCAAATATTATCTATCTATCTATCTATCTATCTATCTATCTATCTATCTATCTATTATCTATCATCTATTATCTATCATCTATCTATCTATTATCTATCTATTATCTATCATCTATCAATTATCTATCTATCATCTATCTATTATCTATCTATTATCTATCTATTATCTATCTATTATCTATCATCTATCTATTATCTATCTATCATCTATCTATCATCTATCTATCATCTATCTATTATCTATCTATTATCTATTCTCTATCTATTATCTATCTATCATCTATCTATTATCTATCATCTATCTATTATCTATCTATTATCTATCTATTATCTGTCTGTTATCTATCTATTATCTATTATCTATCTATTATCTATATATCTATCTATTATCTATCTATTATCTATCTATTATCTATCTATTATCTATTATCTATCTATTATCTATCTATCATCTATCTATTACCTATCTATTATCTATCTATTATCTATTATCTATCTATTATCTATATATCTATCTATTATCTATCTATTATCTATCTATTATCTATTATCTATCTATTATCTATCTATCATCTATCTATTATCTATCTATTATCTATCTATTATCTATCATCTATCTATTATCTATAATCTATCTATTATCTATCTATTATCTATCATCTATTATCTATTATTTATCTATCTATTATCTATCTATCTATCTACAGTACAGACCAAAAGTTTGTACACACCTCATTTAAAGATTTTTCTGTATTTTCATGACTATGAAAGTTGTACATTCATACATTGTGTATCCACCAGACTTCTGCACAACACAACTGATGGTCCCAACCTCATTTATAAGGCAAGAAACTTATTAAACCTGACAGGGCACACCTGTGGAGTGAAGACCATTTCCGGTGACTACCTCTTGAAGCTCATCAAGAGAATGCCAAGAGTGTGCGAAGCAGTCATCAAAACAAAAGGTGGCTACTTTGAAGAACCTAGAATATAAGACATATTTTCAGTTGTTTCACACTTTTTTGTTAAGTATATAATTCCACATGTGGTAATTCATAGTTTTGATGCCTTCAGTGTGAATGTACAATTTTCATAGTCAAGAAAATACAGAAAAATCTTTAAATGAGAAGGTGTGTCCAAACTTTTGGTCTGTACTGTATCTATTCTCTATCTATTATCTATCTATTATCTATCATCTATTATCTATCTATCATCTATCTATCTATTATCTATCTATTATCTATCATCTATCTATTATCTATCTATCATCTATCTATTATCTATCTATCATCTATCTATTATCTATTATCTATCTATATATTATCTATCTATTATCTATTATCTATCATCTATCTATTATCTATCTATTATCTATCATCTATCTATTATCTATCTATCATCTATCTATTATCTATCATCTATCTATTATCTATCTATTATCTATCTATATATTATCTATCTATCTATCTGTCTATCTATTATCTATTATCTCTCTATTATCTATTATCTATCTATCTGTCTATCTATTATCTATCTATTATCTATCTATTATCTATTATTTATCTATTATCTATCATCTATCTATTCTGTAGCTATTATCTATATATTATCTATTATCTATCTCTTATCTATCTATTATCTATCATCTATCTATCATCTATCTATCTATTATCTATATATCTATTATCTATCTCATCTATTATCTATTATCTATCTATCTATATATCTATCTATTATCTATCATCTATCTATTATCTATCATCTATCTATTATCTATCTATTATCTATCATCTATCTATTATCTATTATCTATCTATTATCTATCTATTATCTATATTATCTATCATCTATCTATTATCTGTCTATTATCTATCATCTATCTATTATCTATCATCTATCTATCATCTATCTATTATCTATCTATTATCTATCTATTATCTATCATCTATCTATCATCTATCTATTATCTATCTATTATCTATTATCTATCTATTATCTGTCTATTATCTATCTATCTATTATCTATATATATATCTATTATCTATTATCTATCTATTATCTATCTATTATCTATCATCTATCTATTATCTATCTATTATCTATCTATTATCTATCATCTATCTATTATCTATCATCTATCTGTCTATTATCTATCTATCATCTATCTATTATCTATCATCTATCTATTATCTATCTATTATCTATCATCTATCTATTATCTATTATCTATCTATTATCTATCTATTATCTATCTATTATCTATCTATCTATTATCTATTATCTATCTATCATCTATCTATCTATCTATCTATTATCTATCTATCTATTATGTATTATCTATCTATTATCTATATATCTATCTATTATCTATCTATTATCTATCTATTATCTATCTATTATCTATCATCTATCTATTATCTATTATCTATCATCTATCTATTCTGTAGCTATTATCTATCTATCTATCATCTATCTATTATCTATCTATTATCTATCTATCTATTATGTATTATCTATCTATTATCTATATATCTATCTATTATCTATCTATTATCTATCTATTATCTATCTATTATCTATCTATTATCTATCTATTATCTATCATCTATCTATTATCTATTATCTATCATCTATCTATTCTGTAGCTATTATCTATCTATCTATCATCTATCTATTATCTATCTATTATCTATCATCTATCTATTCTGTAGCTATTATCTATCTATCTATCTATCTATCTATCTATCTATCTATCTATCTATCTATCTATCTATCGTGGGAGCTGCTGATATATGAAGCCATTGTCTCATGTTTGTAAATAGCAGCAACTTAGCAATTTACTTGTTCTACTTGTTATAAAAAATCTTCTACAAGAACGGAGGGATTTTTAATAAATAGTTTACAGCTCGTTGCCTAAGTTACTGGCCACCTCTGGACATCTACCAGAGGTGGGCAGTTTCCGAAGCAAGGAGCACGCACTAATTGCTATAGAGCTTGGAAGTGCTGTACATCTCTGGTCTCCCTGCGCTCGTCCAATGGTGAATATAGCACCATGGAAGAGCGCAGGGATCGGGGCAGCGGTGCATCCATGATGCTGGTCCCGACTATCAATCTTCAGGAGCGCATAGATCACTAGTAAGCAGGAAGACGGGAGGCGGAGGAGCAGTGCGGGGACCACGATTTTGGACTAATCGGACACATGGAAAGTTCTGAATATGAGACAAATATAAACTTTCTCTGTTCCGTGACCATCATAGGGCGACGGCCCCACACTTACACCCCGGACAGCCCAGAGCAGCGGCATCTGGTCTCCGATACCTCATGGATCACATGATCGGTCACAACGTATCTTATTCTAGAACCTTCTTATCTGGATAATTCCGACATGACCTACAGCAGAGACCGTCATCCGCCAACACAACTGACGGAGTCCAGACACCAAAAACCTCACGATGATGGAAGAATATTCCGCCTTGTTACCTCTCCCTCACTTCATTTATATTAGCACAAAAAATGAAAGCGCAATTGCAAAGTATATTTACTGTACAAACAATCCCGGTACGCCGTCCGCTCCCTCTACTACAGAAATATTTCCAGGCGACCGCTGCTTATGCTTTTCTGAAAGTTTCTTTGCAAAAAGTTGTCATACAAAATTATTCCTGACCTACTTTATGTCACTTCTCATTTCCCATCACTGCCTGCTGACCTGGATGCCTGCGGCGCCATCTAGTGGCCAAGCTGAATAATGCTAGAGCTTAAACATTATTAGTGACTACGGATGTAGCAGAGCTGAGGGAGTCAGTCTCTTTCAAAACTCAGATTTTCTTCTAGTGAAGCCGTTCTTTTGGTGATTTGGAGGTCGCTTTAGGCAGTTGTTGTGCTGAAAGGTGAAATTCATCTTCAGCTTTTTAGCAGAGGCCAGAAGGTTTTGATGCAAATTGACTCATATTTGGAACTGTTCAAAATTCCCTCCACTGACAAAAGCCCCAGTTCCAGCTGCCGAAAAATAGACTCAAAGCACAGTGCTGCCTTCACCATGCCTCACTGTGGGTTTGGTGATCTTATGATGCTGCACAGTGTTGGATTTTCACCAAACGTACCTTGTGGAATTATGGACAAAAATATTCACCTTATCAACATCAGACCAGAACACATTCCCCACATGCTTTTGGCAGACTTGATGAAGGTTTTGGAAAAACATAGCCAGGCTTGGATGTTTTTCTTTATAAGAAAAGGCTTCCATCAGGAGATTGTTGTCACATGCAGGACAAAACCAGGACTGGCCAGAAATTCCTGCAGCCCCTTTAATGTTGCTGTCAGTCTCTTGGCAGCCTTTGGACCTATTTTTTTTTAATATTTTCATCAATTTTTTTGGAATGTCCTGTTCTAGGTAATGTCACTGTTGTGTCAAATTTCAGCCACTTCTTGATGATGTCCTCACATGGTAGATCTAATGCCTTGGAAATGTTTATGTCTCCTTCTCCTTACTGATAACTTTCCACAATGAGATCCCTTTGCTGTGTTGTCAGCTGTTTACAGACCATGGATTTTACTATAAAATTCAACCAAGAAAATGTCAGGAAAATCTTCCTAGAACAGCAAAACTTTTTATGGGGTTAATCAGAATCCTGGTAAATGACAGCGGCCATGCATCGACTTATATATAACATGAGGATAAATGCGATTGACTGATTCTGAACAAAGCCACATCCCCAATTGTAAGAGGGTGTTCACACTTATGCAACCACATTATTTTAGTTTCCTTATTTTTATTTCCCCCACTCAAAAAGATTTCAGTTTGTTTCTCAATATGTTTATACCGATTATGGATGACATTAAAGGTGTAAAAAGTTCTGAAATTATTCTTAATTTATCAGGAGTGTGTAGACTTTTTATATCCACTTTATCTATCTATTATATATTATCTATCTATTATCTATCATCTATCTATTATCTATCATCTATCTATCATCTATTATCTATCTATCATCTATCTATTATCTATTATCTATCTATTATCTATATATTATCTATCTATTATCTATTATGTATCTATTATTTATCTATTATCTATTATCTATCTATCATCTATCTATCATCTATCTATTATCTATCTATTATGTATCTATTATCTATCTATTATCTATTATCTATCTATCTATTATCTATCATCTATCTATTATCTATCTATCATCTATCTATTATATATCATCTATCATCTATCTATCATCTATCTATTATCTATCTATCTATCTACCTATCATCTATCTATATGTCTGTTTTCACATATTTGGATGACCAGACATTTGGAGAGATTACATCAGAGCGGATTTTTCCACTGACATCATTAATCAAGGAGCAGATCCATATAAACGTGTGATTGCGTCTTATATTCCTTGGTAAAGAATTCGCATGAATGACTTAGGTGCTCGGCGTAACTAGAAACAAAGTAACATATGGCTAATGGTCCATTAGTGTCCATCCTCATTACAACTACTAGACCATCAGTCATTATGTCTCCATTTAAAGGGCCGAGAGAAAATGGTCTGAAGTTGCCCTAATCTCATTATTTTCATGCTCTGGTGGAATCGCCTCTTACTTTAAAGGAGATTGTTGCAGTGATGGGCACATAGGGCACAGCCCGAGGCTGCGAGATCCAGGGAAGCCCATTGTCATGAATGTTTTGTATATTACCATCCCAGTAATGCCAGTAGTTATGGCTCCAAGCTTGTTTAGTCTCCATCATCTGCTCATTTTTACTTTCCTGCTTTAGGATATAGTTACTGGTATTGTAATGGAAACATAAAGTCATCATATATACAAATGTTATCAATTATTCCACAGCTGATCGAAGCCAGACACAGATTTACTAACAGACTGACAAACTAAATAGAATATTTAAACTAAAACAACGACACTGCCCCCTATGTACAAGAATATAACTACTATAATACTGCCCCCTAGGTACAAGAATATAACTACTATAATACTGCTTCCTATGTACAAGAATATAACTAGTATAATACTGCCCCCTATGTACAAGAATATAACTACTATAATACTGCCTCCTATGTACAAGAATATAACTACTATAATACTGCCCCCTATGTACAAGAATATAACTACTATAATACTGCTTCCTATGTACAAGAATATAACTACTATAATACTGCCCCTATGTACAAGAATATAACTACAATAATACTGCTTCCTATGTACAAGAATATAACTACTATAATACTGCCTCCTATGTACAAGAATATAACTACTATAATACTGCCCCCTATGTACAAGAATATAACTACTATAATACTGCTTCCTATGTACAAGAATATAACTACTATAATACTGCTCCTATGTACAAGAATATAACTACTATAATACTGCCCCTATGTACAAGAATATAACTACTATAATACTGCTCCCTATGTACATGAATATAAGTACTATAATACTGCTCCTATGTACAAGAATATAACTAGTATAATACTGCCCCCTATGTACAAGAATATAACTACTATAATACTGCCCCCTATGTACAAGAATATAACTACTATAATACTGCCTCCTATGTACAAGAATATAACTACTATAATACTGCCCCCTATGTACAAGAATATAACTACTATAATACTGCCCCCTATGTACAAGAATATAACTACTATAATACTGCCCCCTATGTACATGAATATAAGTACTATAATACTGCTCCTATGTACAAGAATATAACTACTATAATACTGCCCCCTATGTACATGAATATAAGTACTATAATACTGCTCCTATGTACAAGAATATAACTACTATAATACTGCTCCTATGTACAAGAATATAACTACTATAATACTGCCCCTATGTACAAGAATATAACTACTATAATACTGCTCCTATGTACAAGAATATAACTACTATAATACTGCCCCTATGTACAAGAATATAACTACTATAATACTGCCCCCTATGTACAAGAATATAACTACTATAATACTACCTCCTATGTACAAGAATATAACTACTATAATACTGCCCCCTATGTACAAGAATATAACTACTATAATACTGCTCCTATGTGCAAGAATATAACTACTATAATACTGCCCCTATGTACAAGAATATAACTACTATAATACTGCCCCCTATGTACAAGAATATAACTACTATAATACTGCCTCCTATGTACAAGAATATAACTACTATAATACTGCCCCTATGTACAAAAATATAACTACTATAATACTGCCCCCTATGTACAAGAATATAACTACTATAATACTGCCCCCTATGTACAAGAATATAACTACTATAATACTGCTTCCTATGTACAAGAATATAACTACTATAATACTGCCCCCTATGTACAAGAATATAACTAGTATAATACTGCCCCCTATGTACAAGAATATAACTACTATAATACTGCCCCCTATGTACAAGAATATAACTACTATAATACTGCCCCCTATGTACAAGAATATAACTACTATAATACTGCTTCCTATGTACAAGAATATAACTACTATAATACTGCCTCCTATGTACAAGAATATAACTACTATAATACTGCCCCCTATGTACAAGAATATAACTACTATAATACTGCCCCCTATGTACAAGAATATAACTACTATAATACTGCCCCCTATGTACATGAATATAAGTACTATAATACTGCTCCTATGTACAAGAATATAACTACTATAATACTGCCCCCTATGTACATGAATATAAGTACTATAATACTGCTCCTATGTACAAGAATATAACTACTATAATACTGCTCCTACGTACAAGAATATAACTACTATAATACTGCCCCTATGTACAAGAATATAACTACTATAATACTGCTCCTATGTACAAGAATATAACTACTATAATACTGCCCCTATGTACAAGAATATAACTACTATAATACTGCCCCCTATGTACAAGAATATAACTACTATAATACTGCCTCCTATGTACAAGAATATAACTACTATAATACTGCCCCCTATGTACAAGAATATAACTACTATAATACTGCCCCCTATGTACAAGAATATAACTACTATAATACTGCCCCCTATGTACAAGAATATAACTACTATAATACTGCTCCTATGTACAAGAATATAACTACTATAATACTGCTCCCTATGTGCAAGAATATAACTACTATAATACTGCTCCCTATGTACAGGAATATAACTACTATAATACTGCTCCTATGTACAAGAATATAACTACTATAATACTGCTCATATGTACAAGAATATAACTACTATAATACTGCCTCCTATGTACAAGAATATAACTACTATAATACTGCCCCTATGTACAAGAATATAACTACTATAATACTGCCCCCTATGTACAAGAATATAACTACTATAATACTGCCTCCTATGTACAAGAATATAACTACTATAATACTGCCCCCTATGTACAAGAATATAACTACTATAATACTGCTCCTATGTGCAAGAATATAACTACTATAATACTGCCCCTATGTACAAGAATATAACTACTATAATACTGCCCCCTATGTACAAGAATATAACTACTATAATACTGCCTCCTATGTACAAGAATATAACTACTATAATACTGCCCCCTATGTACAAGAATATAACTACTATAATACTGCCCCCTATGTACAAGAATATAACTACTATAATACTGCCCCCTATGTACAAGAATATAACTACTATAATACTGCTTCCTATGTAAAAGAATATAACTACTATAATACTGCCCCTATGTACAAGAATATAACTAGTATAATACTGCCCCCTATGTACAAGAATATAACTACTATAATACTGCCCCCTATGTACAAGAATATAACTACTATAATACTGCCCCCTATGTACAAGAATATAACTACTATAATACTGCTCCTATGTACAAGAATATAACTACTATAATACTGCTCCCTATGTGCAAGAATATAACTACTATAATACTGCTCCCTATGTACAGGAATATAACTACTATAATACTGCTCCTATGTACAAGAATATAACTACTATAATACTGCTCCTATGTACAAGAATATAACTACTATAATACTGCCCCTATGTACAAGAATATAACTACTATAATACTGCCCCCTATGTACTAGAATATAACTACTATAATACTGCCTCCTATGTACAAGAATATAACTACTATAATACTGCCCCTATGTACAAGAATATAACTACTATAATACTGCTCATATGTACAAGAATATAACTACTATAATACTGCCTCCTATGTACAAGAATATAACTACTATAATACTGCCCCTATGTACAAGAATATAACTACTATAATACTGCCCCCTATGTACTAGAATATAACTACTATAATACTGCCTCCTATGTACAAGAATATAACTACTATAATACTGCCCCCTATGTACAAGAATATAACTACTATAATACTGCTCCTATGTGCAAGAATATAACTACTATAATACTGCCCCTATGTACAAGAATATAACTACTATAATACTGCCCCCTATGTACAAGAATATAACTACTATAATACTGCCTCCTATGTACAAGAATATAACTACTATAATACTGCCCCCTATGTACAAGAATATAACTACTATAATACTGCCCCCTATGTACAAGAATATAACTACTATAATACTGCCCCCTATGTACAAGAATATAACTACTATAATACTGCTTCCTATGTAAAAGAATATAACTACTATAATACTGCCCCTATGTACAAGAATATAACTAGTATAATACTGCCCCCTATGTACAAGAATATAACTACTATAATACTGCCCCCTATGTACAAGAATATAACTACTATAATACTGCTTCCTATGTACAAGAATATAACTACTATAATACTGCCTCCTATGTACAAGAATATAACTACTATAATACTGCCCCCTATGTACAAGAATATAACTACTATAATACTGCTTCCTATGTACAAGAATATAACTAGTATAATACTGCCCCCTATGTACAAGAATATAACTACTATAATACTGCCCCCTATGTACAAGAATATAACTACTATAATACTGCCCCCTATGTACAAGAATATAACTACTATAATACTGCTTCCTATGTACAAGAATATAACTACTATAATACTGCCTCCTATGTACAAGAATATAACTACTATAATACTGCCCCCTATGTACAAGAATATAACTACTATAATACTGCTTCCTATGTACAAGAATATAACTAGTATAATACTGCCCCCTATGTACAAGAATATAACTACTATAATACTGCCCCCTATGTACAAGAATATAACTACTATAATACTGCTTCCTATGTACAAGAATATAACTACTATAATACTGCCTCCTATGTACAAGAATATAACTACTATAATACTGCCCCCTATGTACAAGAATATAACTACTATAATACTGCCCCCTATGTACAAGAATATAACTACTATAATACTGCCCCCTATGTACATGAATATAAGTACTATAATACTGCTCCTATGTACAAGAATATAACTACTATAATACTGCCCCCTATGTACATGAATATAAGTACTATAATACTGCTCCTATGTACAAGAATATAACTACTATAATACTGCTCCTATGTACAAGAATATAACTACTATAATACTGCCCCTATGTACAAGAATATAACTACTATAATACTGCTCCTATGTACAAGAATATAACTACTATAATACTGCCCCTATGTACAAGAATATAACTACTATAATACTGCCCCCTATGTACAAGAATATAACTACTATAATACTGCCTCCTATGTACAAGAATATAACTACTATAATACTGCCCCCTATGTACAAGAATATAACTACTATAATACTGCTCCTATGTGCAAGAATATAACTACTATAATACTGCCCCTATATACAAGAATATAACTACTATAATACTGCCCCCTATGTACAAGAATGTAACTACTATAATACTGCCTCCTATGTACAAGAATATAACTACTATAATACTGCCCCCTATGTACAAGAATATAACTACTATAATACTGCCCCCTATGTACAAGAATATAACTACTATAATACTGCCCCCTATGTACAAGAATATAACTACTATAATACTGCTCCTATGTACAAGAATATAACTACTATAATACTGCTCCCTATGTGCAAGAATATAACTACTATAATACTGCTCCCTATGTACAGGAATATAACTACTATAATACTGCTCCTATGTACAAGAATATAACTACTATAATACTGCTCATATGTACAAGAATATAACTATTATAATACTGCCTCCTATGTACAAGAATATAACTACTATAATACTGCCCCTATGTACAAGAATATAACTACTATAATACTGCCCCCTATGTACAAGAATATAACTACTATAATACTGCCTCCTATGTACAAGAATATAACTACTATAATACTGCCCCCTATGTACAAGAATATAACTACTATAATACTGCTCCTATGTGCAAGAATATAACTACTATAATACTGCCCCTATGTACAAGAATATAACTACTATAATACTGCCCCCTATGTACAAGAATATAACTACTATAATACTGCCTCTTATGTACAAGAATATAACTACTATAATACTGCCCCCTATGTACAAGAATATAACTACTATAATACTGCCCCCTATGTACAAGAATATAACTACTATAATACTGCCCCCTATGTACAAGAATATAACTACTATAATACTGCTTCCTATGTACAAGAATATAACTACTATAATACTGCCCCTATGTACAAGAATATAACTACTATAATACTGCCCCCTATGTACAAGAATATAACTACTATAATACTGCTTCCTATGTACAAGAATATAACTAGTATAATACTGCCCCCTATGTACAAGAATATAACTACTATAATACTGCCCCCTAGGTACAAGAATATAACTACTATAATACTGCTTCCTATGTACAAGAATATAACTACTATAATACTGCCTCCTATGTACAAGAATATAACTACTATAATACTGCCCCCTATGTACAAGAATATAACTACTATAATACTGCCCCCTATGTACAAGAATATAACTACTATAATACTGCCCCCTATGTACATGAATATAAGTACTATAATACTGCTCCTATGTACAAGAATATAACTACTATAATACTGCCCCCTATGTACATGAATATAAGTACTATAATACTGCTCCTATGTACAAGAATATAACTACTATAATACTGCTCCTATGTACAAGAATATAACTACTATAATACTGCCCCTATGTACAAGAATATAACTACTATAATACTGCTCCCTATGTGCAAGAATATAACTACTATAATACTGCTCCCTATGTACAGGAATATAACTACTATAATACTGCTCCTATGTACAAGAATATAACTACTATAATACTGCTCCTATGTACAAGAATATAACTACTATAATACTGCCCCTATGTACAAGAATATAACTACTATAATACTGCTCCTATGTACAAGAATATAACTACTATAATACTGCCCCTATGTACAAGAATATAACTACTATAATACTGCCCCCTATGTACAAGAATATAACTACTATAATACTGCCTCCTATGTACAAGAATATAACTACTATAATACTGCCCCCTATGTACAAGAATATAACTACTATAATACTGCTCCTATGTGCAAGAATATAACTACTATAATACTGCCCCTATATACAAGAATATAACTACTATAATACTGCCCCCTATGTACAAGAATATAACTACTATAATACTGCCCCCTATGTACAAGAATATAACTACTATAATACTGCCTCCTATGTACAAGAATATAACTAGTATAATACTGCCCCCTATGTACAAGAATATAACTACTATAATACTGCCCCCTATGTACAAGAATATAACTACTATAATACTGCTTCCTATGTACAAGAATATAACTACTATAATACTGCCTCCTATGTACAAGAATATAACTACTATAATACTGCCCCCTATGTACAAGAATATAACTACTATAATACTGCCCCCTATGTACAAGAATATAACTACTATAATACTGCCCCCTATGTACATGAATATAAGTACTATAATACTGCTCCTATGTACAAGAATATAACTACTATAATACTGCCCCCTATGTACATGAATATAAGTACTATAATACTGCTCCTATGTACAAGAATATAACTACTATAATACTGCTCCTATGTACAAGAATATAACTACTATAATACTGCCCCTATGTACAAGAATATAACTACTATAATACTGCTCCTATGTACAAGAATATAACTACTATAATACTGCCCCTATGTACAAGAATATAACTACTATAATACTGCCCCCTATGTACAAGAATATAACTACTATAATACTGCCTCCTATGTACAAGAATATAACTACTATAATACTGCCCCCTATGTACAAGAATATAACTACTATAATACTGCTCCTATGTGCAAGAATATAACTACTATAATACTGCCCCTATATACAAGAATATAACTACTATAATACTGCCCCCTATGTACAAGAATATAACTACTATAATACTGCCTCCTATGTACAAGAATATAACTACTATAATACTGCCCCCTATGTACAAGAATATAACTACTATAATACTGCCCCCTATGTACAAGAATATAACTACTATAATACTGCCCCCTATGTACAAGAATATAACTACTATAATACTGCTCCTATGTACAAGAATATAACTACTATAATACTGCTCCCTATGTGCAAGAATATAACTACTATAATACTGCTCCCTATGTACAGGAATATAACTACTATAATACTGCTCCTATGTACAAGAATATAACTACTATAATACTGCTCATATGTACAAGAATATAACTATTATAATACTGCCTCCTATGTACAAGAATATAACTACTATAATACTGCCCCTATGTACAAGAATATAACTACTATAATACTGCTCCTATGTGCAAGAATATAACTACTATAATACTGCCCCTATGTACAAGAATATAACTACTATAATACTGCCCCCTATGTACAAGAATATAACTACTATAATACTGCCTCTTATGTACAAGAATATAACTACTATAATACTGCCCCCTATGTACAAGAATATAACTACTATAATACTGCCCCCTATGTACAAGAATATAACTACTATAATACTGCCCCCTATGTACAAGAATATAACTACTATAATACTGCTTCCTATGTACAAGAATATAACTACTATAATACTGCCCCTATGTACAAGAATATAACTACTATAATACTGCCCCCTATGTACAAGAATATAACTACTATAATACTGCTTCCTATGTACAAGAATATAACTAGTATAATACTGCCCCCTATGTACAAGAATATAACTACTATAATACTGCCCCCTATGTACAAGAATATAACTACTATAATACTGCTTCCTATGTACAAGAATATAACTACTATAATACTGCCTCCTATGTACAAGAATATAACTACTATAATACTGCCCCCTATGTACAAGAATATAACTACTATAATACTGCCCCCTATGTACAAGAATATAACTACTATAATACTGCCCCCTATGTACATGAATATAAGTACTATAATACTGCTCCTATGTACAAGAATATAACTACTATAATACTGCCCCCTATGTACATGAATATAAGTACTATAATACTGCTCCTATGTACAAGAATATAACTACTATAATACTGCTCCTATGTACAAGAATATAACTACTATAATACTGCCCCTATGTACAAGAATATAACTACTATAATACTGCTCCTATGTACAAGAATATAACTACTATAATACTGCCCCTATGTACAAGAATATAACTACTATAATACTGCCCCCTATGTACAAGAATATAACTACTATAATACTGCCTCCTATGTACAAGAATATAACTACTATAATACTGCCCCCTATGTACAAGAATATAACTACTATAATACTGCTCCTATGTGCAAGAATATAACTACTATAATACTGCCCCTATATACAAGAATATAACTACTATAATACTGCCCCCTATGTACAAGAATATAACTACTATAATACTGCCTCCTATGTACAAGAATATAACTACTATAATACTGCCCCCTATGTACAAGAATATAACTACTATAATACTGCCCCCTATGTACAAGAATATAACTACTATAATACTGCCCCCTATGTACAAGAATATAACTACTATAATACTGCTCCTATGTACAAGAATATAACTACTATAATACTGCTCCCTATGTGCAAGAATATAACTACTATAATACTGCTCCCTATGTACAGGAATATAACTACTATAATACTGCTCCTATGTACAAGAATATAACTACTATAATACTGCTCATATGTACAAGAATATAACTATTATAATACTGCCTCCTATGTACAAGAATATAACTACTATAATACTGCCCCTATGTACAAGAATATAACTACTATAATACTGCCCCCTATGTACAAGAATATAACTACTATAATACTGCCTCCTATGTACAAGAATATAACTACTATAATACTGCCCCTATGTACAAGAATATAACTACTATAATACTGCTCCTATGTGCAAGAATATAACTACTATAATACTGCCCCTATGTACAAGAATATAACTACTATAATACTGCCCCCTATGTACAAGAATATAACTACTATAATACTGCCTCTTATGTACAAGAATATAACTACTATAATACTGCCCCCTATGTACAAGAATATAACTACTATAATACTGCCCCCTATGTACAAGAATATAACTACTATAATACTGCCCCCTATGTACAAGAATATAACTACTATAATACTGCTTCCTATGTACAAGAATATAACTACTATAATACTGCCCCTATGTACAAGAATATAACTAGTATAATACTGCCCCCTATGTACAAGAATATAACTACTATAATACTGCCCCCTATGTACAAGAATATAACTACTATAATACTGCCCCCTATGTACAAGAATATAACTACTATAATACTGCTTCCTATGTACAAGAATATAACTACTATAATACTGCCTCCTATGTACAAGAATATAACTACTATAATACTGCCCCCTATGTACAAGAATATAACTACTATAATACTGCCCCCTATGTACAAGAATATAACTACTATAATACTGCCCCCTATGTACATGAATATAAGTACTATAATACTGCTCCTATGTACAAGAATATAACTACTATAATACTGCCCCCTATGTACATGAATATAAGTACTATAATACTGCTCCTATGTACAAGAATATAACTACTATAATACTGCTCCTATGTACAAGAATATAACTACTATAATACTGCCCCTATGTACAAGAATATAACTACTATAATACTGCTCCTATGTACAAGAATATAACTACTATAATACTGCCCCTATGTACAAGAATATAACTACTATAATACTGCCCCCTATGTACAAGAATATAACTACTATAATACTGCCTCCTATGTACAAGAATATAACTACTATAATACTGCCACCTATGTACAAGAATATAACTACTATAATACTGCTCCTATGTGCAAGAATATAACTACTATAATACTGCCCCTATGTACAAGAATATAACTACTATAATACTGCCCCCTATGTACAAGAATATAACTACTATAATACTGCCTCCTATGTACAAGAATATAACTACTATAATACTGCCCCCTATGTACAAGAATATAACTACTATAATACTGCGCCCTATGTACAAGAATATAACTACTATAATACTGCCCCCTATGTACAAGAATATAACTACTATAATACTGCTCCTATGTACAAGAATATAACTACTATAATACTGCTCCCTATGTGCAAGAATATAACTACTATAATACTGCTCCCTATGTACAGGAATATAACTACTATAATACTGCTCCTATGTACAAGAATATAACTGCTATAATACTGCTCATATGTACAAGAATATAACTACTATAATACTGCCTCCTATGTACAAGAATATAACTACTATAATACTGCCCCTATGTACAAGAATATAACTACTATAATACTGCCCCCTATGTACAAGAATATAACTACTATAATACTGCTCCTATGTACAAGAATATAACTACTAAAATACTGCCCCTATGTACAAGAATATAACTACTATAATACTGCACCTATGTACAAAAATATAACTTCTATAATACTGCCCCCTATGTACAAGAATATAACTACTATAATACTGCCCCCTATGTACAAGAATATAACTACTATAATACTGCCTCCTATGTACAAGAATATAACTACTATTATACTGCTACTATGTACAGGAATATAACTACTATAATACTGCTCCTATGTACAAGAATATAACTACTATAATACTGCTCCTATGTACAAGAATATAACTACTATAATACTGCCCCTATGTACAAGAATATAACTACTATAATACTGCCCCCTATGTACAAGAATATAACTACTATAATACTGCCTCCTATGTACAAGAATATGACTACTATCATACTGCCCCCTATGTACAAGAATATAACTACTATAATACTGCTCCTATGTACAAGAATATAACTACTATAATACTGCCCCTATGTACAAGAATATAACTACTATAATACTGCCCCTATGTAGAAGAATATAACTACTATAATACTGCCCCCTATGTACAAGAATATAACTACTATAATACTGCTCCTATGTACAAGAATATAACTACTATAATACTGCCCCTATGTACAAGAATATAACTACTATAATACTGCCTCTATGTAGAAGAATATAACTACTATAATACTGCCCCCTATGTACAAGAATATAACTACTATAATACTGCCTCCTATGTACAAGAATATGACTACTATAATACTGCCCCCTATGTACAAGAATATAACTACTATAATACTGCTCCTATATACAAGAATATAACTACTATAATACTACCCCCTATGTACAAGAATATAACTACTATAATACTGCCCCTATGTACAAGAATATAACTACTATAATACTGCCCCTATGTACAAGAATATAACTACTATAATACTGCCCCTATGTACAAGAATATAACTACTATAATACTGCCCCCTATGTACAAGAATATAACTACTATAATACTGCCCCTATGTACAAGAATATAACTACTATAATACTGCCCCTATGTACAAGAATATAACTACTATAATACTATCCCCTATGTACAAGAATATAACTACTATAATACTATCCCCTATGTACAAGAATATAACTACTGTAATACTGCTCCTATGTACAAGAATATAGCTACTATAATACTGCCCCCTATGTACAAGAATATAACTACTATAATACAGCCCCTATGTTCGAGAATATAACTACTATAATACTGCCCCTATGTACAAGAATATAACTACTATAATTCTGCCCCTATGTACAAGAATATAACTACTATAATACTGCCCCCTATGTACAAGAATATAACTACTATAATACTGCCCCTATGTACAAGAATATAACTATGATAATACTGCTCCTATGTACAAGAATATAGCTACTATAATACTGCCCCCTATGTACAAGAATATAACTACTATAATACTGCCCCTATGTTCGAGAATATAACTACTATAATACTGCCCCTATGTACAAGAATATAACTATGATAATACTGCTCCTATGTACAAGAATATAACTACTATAATACTGCTCCTATGTACAAGAATATAACTACTATAATACTGCTCCTATGTACAAGAATATAACTACTATAATACTGCCCCTATGTTCGAGAATATAACTACTATAATACTGCCCCTATGTACAAGAATATAACTACTATAATACTGTCCCCTATGTACAAGAATATAACTACTATAATACTGCTCCTATGTGCAAGAATATAACTACTATAATACTGCCTCCTATGTGCAAGAAAATAACTATTATAATACTGCTCCTATGTACAAGAATATAACTACTATAATACTGCCCCCTATGTACAAAAATATAACTACTATAATACTGCTCCCTATGTACAAAAATATAACTACTATAATACTGCCCCCTATGTACAAGAATATAACTATTATAATACTACCCCCTATGTACAAGAATATAACTACTATAATACTGCTCCCTATGTACAAGAATATAACTACTATAATACTGCTGTTATGTACAAGAATATAACTACTATAATACTGCGCCTATGTACAAAAATATAACTACTATAATACTGTCCCCTGTGTACAAGAATATAACTACTTTAATAATGCTCCTATGTACAAGAATATAGCTGCTATAATACTGCCCCTATGTACAAGAATATAACTACTATAATACTGCACTCTATGTACCAGAATATAACTACTATAATACTGCCCCTATGTACAAGAATATAACTACTATAATACTGATCCTATATACAAGAATATAACTACTATAATACTGCCTCTATGTACAAGAATATAACTACTATAATACTGCTCCTATGTACAAGAAAATAACTACTATAATACTGCCCCCTATGTGCAAGAATATAACTACTATAATACTGTCACCTGTGTACAAGAATATAACTAAATAATACTGCTCCTATGTACAAGAATATACATACTATAATACTGCTCCTATGTACAAGAATATAACTACTATAATACTGCCCCCTATGTACAAGAATATAACTACTATAATACTGCCCCCTATGTGCAAGAATATAACTACTATAATACTGTCCCCTGTGTACAAGAATATAACTACTATAATACTGCTCCTATGTACAAGAATATACATACTATAATACTGCTTCTATGTACAAGAATATAACTACTATAATACTGTCCCCTGAGTACAAGAATATAACTACTATAATAATGCTCCTATGTACAAGAATATAGCTACTATAATATTGCCCCTATGCACAAGAATATAACTACTATAATACTGCTCCTATGTACAAGAATAGAACTACTATAATACTGCTCCTATGTACAAGAATATAACTACTATAATACTGCTCCTATGTACAAGAATATAACTACTATAATACTGCTCCTATGTACAAGAATATAACTACTATAATACTGTCCCCTATGTTCGAGAATATAACTACTATAATACTGCCCCTATGTACAAGAATATAACTACTATAATACTGCTCCTATGTGGAAGAATATAACTACTATAATACTGTCCCCTATGTACAAGAATATAACTACTATAATACTGCCCCTATGTAGAAGAATATAACTACTATAATACTGCCCCCTATGTACAAGAATATAACTACTATAATACTGCCTCCTATGTACAAGAATATGACTACTATAATACTGCCCCCTATGTACAAGAATATAACTACTATAATACTGCTCCTATATACAAGAATATAACTACTATAATACTACCCCCTATGTACAAGAATATAACTACTATAATACTGCCCCTATGTACAAGAATATAACTACTATAATACTGCCCCTATGTACAAGAATATAACTACTATAATACTGCCCCTATGTACAAGAATATAACTACTATAATGCTGCCCCCTATGTACAAGAATATAACTACTATAATACTGCCCCTATGTACAAGAATATAACTACTATAATACTGCCCCTATGTACAAGAATATAACTACTATAATACTATCCCCTATGTACAAGAATATAACTACTATAATACTATCCCCTATGTACAAGAATATAGCTACTATAATACTGCCCCCTATGTACAAGAATATAACTACTATAATACAGCCCCTATGTTCGAGAATATAACTACTATAATACTGCCCCTATGTACAAGAATATAACTACTATAATTCTGCCCCTATGTACAAGAATATAACTACTATAATACTGCCCCCTATGTACAAGAATATAACTACTATAATACTGCCCCTATGTACAAGAATATAACTACTATAATACTGCTCCTATGTACAAGAATATAGCTACTATAATACTGCCCCCTATGTACAAGAATATAACTACTATAATACTGCCCCTATGTTCGAGAATATAACTACTATAATACTGCCCCTATGTACAACAATATAACTACTATAATACTGCTCCTATGTACAAGAATATAACTACTATAATACTGCTCCTATGTACAAGAATATAACTACTATAATACTGCCCCTATGTACAAGAATATAACTACTATAATACTGCCCCCTATGTACAAGAATATAACTACTATAATACTGCCTCCTATGTACAAGAATATAACTACTATAATACTGCCCCCTATGTACAAGAATATAACTACTATAATACTGCTCCTATGTGCAAGAATATAACTACTATAATACTGCCCCTATATACAAGAATATAACTACTATAATACTGCCCCCTATGTACAAGAATATAACTACTATAATACTGCCTCCTATGTACAAGAATATAACTACTATAATACTGCCCCCTATGTACAAGAATATAACTACTATAATACTGCCCCCTATGTACAAGAATATAACTACTATAATACTGCCCCCTATGTACAAGAATATAACTACTATAATACTGCTCCTATGTACAAGAATATAACTACTATAATACTGCTCCCTATGTGCAAGAATATAACTACTATAATACTGCTCCCTATGTACAGGAATATAACTACTATAATACTGCTCCTATGTACAAGAATATAACTACTATAATACTGCTCATATGTACAAGAATATAACTATTATAATACTGCCTCCTATGTACAAGAATATAACTACTATAATACTGCCCCTATGTACAAGAATATAACTACTATAATACTGCCCCCTATGTACAAGAATATAACTACTATAATACTGCCTCCTATGTACAAGAATATAACTACTATAATACTGCCCCCTATGTACAAGAATATAACTACTATAATACTGCTCCTATGTGCAAGAATATAACTACTATAATACTGCCCCTATGTACAAGAATATAACTACTATAATACTGCCCCCTATGTACAAGAATATAACTACTATAATACTGCCTCCTATGTACAAGAATATAACTACTATAATACTGCCCCCTATGTACAAGAATATAACTACTATAATACTGCCCCCTATGTACAAGAATATATCTACTATAATACTGCCCCCTATGTACAAGAATATAACTACTATAATACTGCTTCCTATGTACAAGAATATAACTACTATAATACTGCCCCTATGTACAAGAATATAACTAGTATAATACTGCCCCCTATGTACAAGAATATAACTACTATAATACTGCCCCCTATGTACAAGAATATAACTACTATAATACTGCCCCCTATGTACAAGAATATAACTACTATAATACTGCTTCCTATGTACAAGAATATAACTACTATAATACTGCCTCCTATGTACAAGAATATAACTACTATAATACTGCCCCCTATGTACAAGAATATAACTACTATAATACTGCCCCTATGTACAAGAATATAACTACTATAATACTGCCCCCTATGTACATGAATATAAGTACTATAATACTGCTCCTATGTACAAGAATATAACTACTATAATACTGCCCCCTATGTACATGAATATAAGTACTATAATACTGCTCCTATGTACAAGAATATAACTACTATAATACTGCTCCTATGTACAAGAATATAACTACTATAATACTGCCCCTATGTACAAGAATATAACTACTATAATACTGCTCCTATGTACAAGAATATAACTACTATAATACTGCCCCTATGTACAAGAATATAACTACTATAATACTGCCCCCTATGTACAAGAATATAACTACTATAATACTGCCTCCTATGTACAAGAATATAACTACTATAATACTGCCACCTATGTACAAGAATATAACTACTATAATACTGCTCCTATGTGCAAGAATATAACTACTATAATACTGCCCCTATGTACAAGAATATAACTACTATAATACTGCCCCCTATGTACAAGAATATAACTACTATAATACTGCCTCCTATGTACAAGAATATAACTACTATAATACTGCCCCCTATGTACAAGAATATAACTACTATAATACTGCCCCCTATGTACAAGAATATAACTACTATAATACTGCCCCCTATGTACAAGAATATAACTACTATAATACTGCTCCTATGTACAAGAATATAACTACTATAATACTGCTCCCTATGTGCAAGAATATAACTACTATAATACTGCTCCCTATGTACAGGAATATAACTACTATAATACTGCTCCTATGTACAAGAATATAACTACTATAATACTGCTCATATGTACAAGAATATAACTACTATAATACTGCCTCCTATGTACAAGAATATAACTACTATAATACTGCCCCTATGTTCAAGAATATAACTACTATAATACTGCCCCCTATGTACAAGAATATAACTACTATAATACTGCTCCTATGTACAAGAATATAACTACTAAAATACTGCCCCTATGTACAAGAATATAACTACTATAATACTGCCCCTATGTACAAAAATATAACTTCTATAATACTGCCCCCTATGTACAAGAATATAACTACTATAATACTGCCCCCTATGTACAAGAATATAACTACTATAATACTGCCTCCTATGTACAAGAATATAACTACTATAATACTGCTACTATGTACAGGAATATAACTACTATAATACTGCTCCTATGTACAAGAATATAACTACTATAATACTGCTCCTATGTACAAGAATATAACTACTATAATACTGCCCCTATGTACAAGAATATAACTACTATAATACTGCCCCCTATGTACAAGAATATAACTACTATAATACTGCCTCCTATGTACAAGAATATGACTACTATCATACTGCCCCCTATGTACAAGAATATAACTACTATAATACTGCTCCTATGTACAAGAATATAACTACTATAATACTGCCCCTATGTACAAGAATATAACTACTATAATACTGCCCCTATGTAGAAGAATATAACTACTATAATACTGCCCCCTATGTACAAGAATATAACTACTATAATACTGCTCCTATGTACAAGAATATAACTACTATAATACTGCCCCTATGTACAAGAATATAACTACTATAATACTGCCCCTATGTAGAAGAATATAACTACTATAATACTGCCCCCTATGTACAAGAATATAACTACTATAATACTGCCTCCTATGTACAAGAATATGACTACTATAATACTGCCCCCTATGTACAAGAATATAACTACTATAATACTGCTCCTATATACAAGAATATAACTACTATAATACTACCCCCTATGTACAAGAATATAACTACTATAATACTGCCCCTATGTACAAGAATATAACTACTATAATACTGCCCCTATGTACAAGAATATAACTACTATAATACTGCCCCTATGTACAAGAATATAACTACTATAATACTGCCCCCTATGTACAAGAATATAACTACTATAATACTGCCCCTATGTACAAGAATATAACTACTATAATACTGCCCCTATGTACAAGAATATAACTACTATAATACTATCCCCTATGTACAAGAATATAACTACTATAATACTATCCCCTATGTACAAGAATATAACTACTGTAATACTGCTCCTATGTACAAGAATATAGCTACTATAATACTGCCCCCTATGTACAAGAATATAACTACTATAATACAGCCCCTATGTTCGAGAATATAACTACTATAATACTGCCCCTATGTACAAGAATATAACTACTATAATACTGCCCCTATGTACAAGAATATAACTATGATAATACTGCTCCTATGTACAAGAATATAGCTACTATAATACTGCCCCCTATGTACAAGAATATAACTACTATAATACTGCCCCTATGTTCGAGAATATAACTACTATAATACTGCCCCTATGTACAAGAATATAACTATGATAATACTGCTCCTATGTACAAGAATATAACTACTATAATACTGCTCCTATGTACAAGAATATAACTACTATAATACTGCCCCTATGTTCGAGAATATAACTACTATAATACTGCCCCTATGTACAAGAATATAACTACTATAATACTGCTCCTATGTGGAAGAATATAACTACTATAATACTGTCCCCTATGTACAAGAATATAACTACTATAATACTGCTCCTATGTGCAAGAATATAACTACTATAATACTGCCTCCTATGTGCAAGAAAATAACTATTATAATACTGCTCCTATGTACAAGAATATAACTACTATAATACTGCCCCCTATGTACAAGAATATAACTACTATAATACTGCTCCCTATGTACAAAAATATAACTACTATAATACTGCCCCCTATGTACAAGAATATAACTATTATAATACTACCCCCTATGTACAAGAATATAACTACTATAATACTGCTCCCTATGTACAAGAATATAACTACTATAATACTGCTCTTATGTACAAGAATATAACTACTATAATACTGCGCCTATGTACAAAAATATAACTACTATAATACTGTCCCCTGTGTACAAGAATATAACTACTTTAATAATGCTCCTATGTACAAGAATATAGCTGCTATAATACTGCCCCTATGTACAAGAATATAACTACTATAATACTGCACTCTATGTACCAGAATATAACTACTATAATACTGCCCCTATGTACAAGAATATAACTACTATAATACTGATCCTATATACAAGAATATAACTACTATAATACTGCCTCTATGTACAAGAATATAACTACTATAATACTGCTCCTATGTACAAGAAAATAACTACTATAATACTGCCCCCTATGTGCAAGAATATAACTACTATAATACTGTCACCTGTGTACAAGAATATAACTAAATAATACTGCTCCTATGTACAAGAATATACATACTATAATACTGCTCCTATGTACAAGAATATAACTACTATAATACTGCCCCCTATGTACAAGAATATAACTACTATAATACTGCCCCCTATGTGCAAGAATATAACTACTATAATACTGTCCCCTGTGTACAAGAATATAACTACTATAATACTGCTCCTATGTACAAGAATATACATACTATAATACTGCTTCTATGTACAAGAATATAACTACTATAATACTGTCCCCTGAGTACAAGAATATAACTACTATAATAATGCTCCTATGTACAAGAATATAGCTACTATAATATTGCCCCTATGCACAAGAATATAACTACTATAATACTGCTCCTATGTACAAGAATAGAACTACTATAATACTGCTCCTATGTACAAGAATATAACTACTATAATACTGCTCCTATGTACAAGAATATAACTACTATAATACTGCTCCTATGTACAAGAATATAACTACTATAATACTGTCCCCTATGTTCGAGAATATAACTACTATAATACTGCCCCTATGTACAAGAATATAACTACTATAATACTGCTCCTATGTGGAAGAATATAACTACTATAATACTGTCCCCTATGTACAAGAATATAACTACTATAATACTGCCCCTATGTAGAAGAATATAACTACTATAATACTGCCCCCTATGTACAAGAATATAACTACTATAATACTGCCTCCTATGTACAAGAATATGACTACTATAATACTGCCCCCTATGTACAAGAATATAACTACTATAATACTGCTCCTATATACAAGAATATAACTACTATAATACTACCCCCTATGTACAAGAATATAACTACTATAATACTGCCCCTATGTACAAGAATATAACTACTATAATACTGCCCCTATGTACAAGAATATAACTACTATAATACTGCCCCTATGTACAAGAATATAACTACTATAATGCTGCCCCCTATGTACAAGAATATAACTACTATAATACTGCCCCTATGTACAAGAATATAACTACTATAATACTGCCCCTATGTACAAGAATATAACTACTATAATACTATCCCCTATGTACAAGAATATAACTACTATAATACTATCCCCTATGTACAAGAATATAGCTACTATAATACTGCCCCCTATGTACAAGAATATAACTACTATAATACAGCCCCTATGTTCGAGAATATAACTACTATAATACTGCCCCTATGTACAAGAATATAACTACTATAATTCTGCCCCTATGTACAAGAATATAACTACTATAATACTGCCCCCTATGTACAAGAATATAACTACTATAATACTGCCCCTATGTACAAGAATATAACTACTATAATACTGCTCCTATGTACAAGAATATAGCTACTATAATACTGCCCCCTATGTACAAGAATATAACTACTATAATACTGCCCCTATGTTCGAGAATATAACTACTATAATACTGCCCCTATGTACAACAATATAACTACTATAATACTGCTCCTATGTACAAGAATATAACTACTATAATACTGCTCCTATGTACAAGAATATAACTACTATAATACTGCCCCTATGTACAAGAATATAACTACTATAATACTGCCCCCTATGTACAAGAATATAACTACTATAATACTGCCTCCTATGTACAAGAATATAACTACTATAATACTGCCCCCTATGTACAAGAATATAACTACTATAATACTGCTCCTATGTGCAAGAATATAACTACTATAATACTGCCCCTATATACAAGAATATAACTACTATAATACTGCCCCCTATGTACAAGAATATAACTACTATAATACTGCCTCCTATGTACAAGAATATAACTACTATAATACTGCCCCCTATGTACAAGAATATAACTACTATAATACTGCCCCCTATGTACAAGAATATAACTACTATAATACTGCCCCCTATGTACAAGAATATAACTACTATAATACTGCTCCTATGTACAAGAATATAACTACTATAATACTGCTCCCTATGTGCAAGAATATAACTACTATAATACTGCTCCCTATGTACAGGAATATAACTACTATAATACTGCTCCTATGTACAAGAATATAACTACTATAATACTGCTCATATGTACAAGAATATAACTATTATAATACTGCCTCCTATGTACAAGAATATAACTACTATAATACTGCCCCTATGTACAAGAATATAACTACTATAATACTGCCCCCTATGTACAAGAATATAACTACTATAATACTGCCTCCTATGTACAAGAATATAACTACTATAATACTGCCCCCTATGTACAAGAATATAACTACTATAATACTGCTCCTATGTGCAAGAATATAACTACTATAATACTGCCCCTATGTACAAGAATATAACTACTATAATACTGCCCCCTATGTACAAGAATATAACTACTATAATACTGCCTCCTATGTACAAGAATATAACTACTATAATACTGCCCCCTATGTACAAGAATATAACTACTATAATACTGCCCCCTATGTACAAGAATATAACTACTATAATACTGCCCCCTATGTACAAGAATATAACTACTTTAATACTGCTTCCTATGTACAAGAATATAACTACTATAATACTGCCCCTATGTACAAGAATATAACTAGTATAATACTGCCCCCTATGTACAAGAATATAACTACTATAATACTGCCCCCTATGTACAAGAATATAACTACTATAATACTGCCCCCTATGTACAAGAATATAACTACTATAATACTGCTTCCTATGTACAAGAATATAACTACTATAATACTGCCTCCTATGTACAAGAATATAACTACTATAATACTGCCCCCTATGTACAAGAATATAACTACTATAATACTGCCCCCTATGTACAAGAATATAACTACTATAATACTGCCCCCTATGTACATGAATATAAGTACTATAATACTGCTCCTATGTACAAGAATATAACTACTATAATACTGCCCCCTATGTACATGAATATAAGTACTATAATACTGCTCCTATGTACAAGAATATAACTACTATAATACTGCTCCTATGTACAAGAATATAACTACTATAATACTGCCCCTATGTACAAGAATATAACTACTATAATACTGCTCCTATGTACAAGAATATAACTACTATAATACTGCCCCTATGTACAAGAATATAACTACTATAATACTGCCCCCTATGTACAAGAATATAACTACTATAATACTGCCTCCTATGTACAAGAATATAACTACTATAATACTGCCACCTATGTACAAGAATATAACTACTATAATACTGCTCCTATGTGCAAGAATATAACTACTATAATACTGCCCCTATGTACAAGAATATAACTACTATAATACTGCCCCCTATGTACAAGAATATAACTACTATAATACTGCCTCCTATGTACAAGAATATAACTACTATAATACTGCCCCCTATGTACAAGAATATAACTACTATAATACTGCCCCCTATGTACAAGAATATAACTACTATAATACTGCCCCCTATGTACAAGAATATAACTACTATAATACTGCTCCTATGTACAAGAATATAACTACTATAATACTGCTCCCTATGTGCAAGAATATAACTACTATAATACTGCTCCCTATGTACAGGAATATAACTACTATAATACTGCTCCTATGTACAAGAATATAACTACTATAATACTGCTCATATGTACAAGAATATAACTACTATAATACTGCCTCCTATGTACAAGAATATAACTACTATAATACTGCCCCTATGTACAAGAATATAACTACTATAATACTGCCCCCTATGTACAAGAATATAACTACTATAATACTGCTCCTATGTACAAGAATATAACTACTAAAATACTGCCCCTATGTACAAGAATATAACTACTATAATACTGCCCCTATGTACAAAAATATAACTTCTATAATACTGCCCCCTATGTAAAAGAATATAACTACTATAATACTGCCCCCTATGTACAAGAATATAACTACTATAATACTGCCTCCTATGTACAAGAATATAACTACTATAATACTGCTACTATGTACAGGAATATAACTACTATAATACTGCTCCTATGTACAAGAATATAACTACTATAATACTGCTCCTATGTACAAGAATATAACTACTATAATACTGCCCCTATGTACAAGAATATAACTACTATAATACTGCCCCCTATGTACAAGAATATAACTACTATAATACTGCCTCCTATGTACAAGAATATGACTACTATCATACTGCCCCCTATGTACAAGAATATAACTACTATAATACTGCTCCTATGTACAAGAATATAACTACTATAATACTGCCCCTATGTACAAGAATATAACTACTATAATACTGCCCCTATGTAGAAGAATATAACTACTATAATACTGCCCCCTATGTACAAGAATATAACTACTATAATACTGCTCCTATGTACAAGAATATAACTACTATAATACTGCCCCTATGTACAAGAATATAACTACTATAATACTGCCCCTATGTAGAAGAATATAACTACTATAATACTGCCCCCTATGTACAAGAATATAACTACTATAATACTGCCTCCTATGTACAAGAATATGACTACTATAATACTGCCCCCTATGTACAAGAATATAACTACTATAATACTGCTCCTATATACAAGAATATAACTACTATAATACTACCCCCTATGTACAAGAATATAACTACTATAATACTGCCCCTATGTACAAGAATATAACTACTATAATACTGCCCCTATGTACAAGAATATAACTACTATAATACTGCCCCTATGTACAAGAATATAACTACTATAATACTGCCCCCTATGTACAAGAATATAACTACTATAATACTGCCCCTATGTACAAGAATATAACTACTATAATACTGCCCCTATGTACAAGAATATAACTACTATAATACTATCCCCTATGTACAAGAATATAACTACTATAATACTATCCCCTATGTACAAGAATATAACTACTGTAATACTGCTCCTATGTACAAGAATATAGCTACTATAATACTGCCCCCTATGTACAAGAATATAACTACTATAATACAGCCCCTATGTTCGAGAATATAACTACTATAATAGTGCCCCTATGTACAAGAATATAACTACTATAATTCTGCCCCTATGTACAAGAATATAACTACTATAATACTGCCCCCTATGTACAAGAATATAACTACTATAATACTGCCCCTATGTACAAGAATATAACTATGATAATACTGCTCCTATGTAGAAGAATATAGCTACTATAATACTGCCCCCTATGTACAAGAATATAACTACTATAATACTGCCCCTATGTTCGAGAATATAACTACTATAATACTGCCCCTATGTACAAGAATATAACTATGATAATACTGCTCCTATGTACAAGAATATAACTACTATAATACTGCTCCTATGTACAAGAATATAACTACTATAATACTGCCCCTATGTTCGAGAATATAACTACTATAATACTGCCCCTATGTACAAGAATATAACTACTATAATACTGCTCCTATGTGGAAGAATATAACTACTATAATACTGTCCCCTATGTACAAGAATATAACTACTATAATACTGCCCCCTATGTACAAGAATATAACTACTATAATACTGCTCCTATGTACAAGAATATAACTACTATAATACTGCTCCCTATGTGCAAGAATATAACTACTATAATACTGCTCCCTATGTACAGGAATATAACTACTATAATACTGCTCCTATGTACAAGAATATAACTACTATAATACTGCTCATATGTACAAGAATATAACTACTATAATACTGCCTCCTATGTACAAGAATATAACTACTATAATACTGCCCCTATGTACAAGAATATAACTACTATAATACTGCCCCCTATGTACAAGAATATAACTACTATAATACTGCTCCTATGTACAAGAATATAACTACTAAAATACTGCCCCTATGTACAAGAATATAACTACTATAATACTGCCCCTATGTACAAAAATATAACTTCTATAATACTGCCCCCTATGTAAAAGAATATAACTACTATAATACTGCCCCCTATGTACAAGAATATAACTACTATAATAGTGCCTCCTATGTACAAGAATATAACTACTATAATACTGCTACTATGTACAGGAATATAACTACTATAATACTGCTCCTATGTACAAGAATATAACTACTATAATACTGCTCCTATGTACAATAATATAACTACTATAATACTGCCCCTATGTACAAGAATATAACTACTATAATACTGCCCCCTATGTACAAGAATATAACTACTATAATACTGCCTCCTATGTACAAGAATATGACTACTATCATACTGCCCCCTATGTACAAGAATATAACTACTATAATACTGCTCCTATGTACAAGAATATAACTACTATAATACTGCCCCTATGTACAAGAATATAACTACTATAATACTGCCCCTATGTAGAAGAATATAACTACTATAATACTGCCCCCTATGTACAAGAATATAACTACTATAATACTGCTCCTATGTACAAGAATATAACTACTATAATACTGCCCCTATGTACAAGAATATAACTACTATAATACTGCCCCTATGTAGAAGAATATAACTACTATAATACTGCCCCCTATGTACAAGAATATAACTACTATAATACTGCCTCCTATGTACAAGAATATGACTACTATAATACTGCCCCCTATGTACAAGAATATAACTACTATAATACTGCTCCTATATACAAGAATATAACTACTATAATACTACCCCCTATGTACAAGAATATAACTACTATAATACTGCCCCTATGTACAAGAATATAACTACTATAATACTGCCCCTATGTACAAGAATATAACTACTATAATACTGCCCCTATGTACAAGAATATAACTACTATAATACTGCCCCCTATGTACAAGAATATAACTACTATAATACTGCCCCTATGTACAAGAATATAACTACTATAATACTGCCCCTATGTACAAGAATATAACTACTATAATACTATCCCCTATGTACAAGAATATAACTACTATAATACTATCCCCTATGTACAAGAATATAACTACTGTAATACTGCTCCTATGTACAAGAATATAGCTACTATAATACTGCCCCCTATGTACAAGAATATAACTACTATAATACAGCCCCTATGTTCGAGAATATAACTACTATAATAGTGCCCCTATGTACAAGAATATAACTACTATAATTCTGCCCCTATGTACAAGAATATAACTACTATAATACTGCCCCCTATGTACAAGAATATAACTACTATAATACTGCCCCTATGTACAAGAATATAACTATGATAATACTGCTCCTATGTAGAAGAATATAGCTACTATAATACTGCCCCCTATGTACAAGAATATAACTACTATAATACTGCCCCTATGTTCGAGAATATAACTACTATAATACTGCCCCTATGTACAAGAATATAACTATGATAATACTGCTCCTATGTACAAGAATATAACTACTATAATACTGCTCCTATGTACAAGAATATAACTACTATAATACTGCCCCTATGTTCGAGAATATAACTACTATAATACTGCCCCTATGTACAAGAATATAACTACTATAATACTGCTCCTATGTGGAAGAATATAACTACTATAATACTGTCCCCTATGTACAAGAATATAACTACTATAATACTGCTCCTATGTGCAAGAATATAACTACTATAATACTGCCTCCTATGTGCAAGAAAATAACTATTATAATACTGCTCCTATGTACAAGAATATAACTACTATAATACTGCCCCCTATGTACCAGAATATAACTACTATAATACTGCTCCCTATGTACAAAAATATAACTACTATAATACTGCCCCCTATGTACAAGAATATAACTACTATAATACTACCCCCTATGTACAAGAATATAACTACTATAATACTGCTCCCTATGTACAAGAATATAACTACTATAATACTGCTCTTATGTACAAGAATATAACTACTATAATACTGCGCCTATGTTCAAAAATATAACTACTATAATACTGTCCCCTGTGTACAAGAATATAACTACTTTAATAATGCTCCTATGTACAAGAATATAGCTGCTATAATACTGCCCCTATGTACAAGAATATAACTACTATAATACTGCACTCTATGTACCAGAATATAACTACTATAATACTGCCCCTATGTACAAGAATATAACTACTATAATACTGATCCTATATACAAGAATATAACTACTATAATACTGCCTCTATGTACAAGAATATAACTACTATAATACTGCTCCTATGTACAAGAAAATAACTACTATAATACTGCCCCCTATGTGCAAGAATATAACTACTATAATACTGTCACCTGTGTACAAGAATATAACTAAATAATACTGCTCCTATGTACAAGAATATACATACTATAATACTGCTCCTATGTACAAGAATATAACTACTATAATACTGCCCCCTATGTACAAGAATATAACTACTATAATACTGCCCCCTATGTGCAAGAATATAACTACTATAATACTGTCCCCTGTGTACAAGAATATAACTACTATAATACTGCTCCTATGTACAAGAATATACATACTATAATACTGCTTCTATGTACAAGAATATAACTACTATAATACTGTCCCCTGAGTACAAGAATATAACTACTATAATAATGCTCCTATGTACAAGAATATAGCTACTATAATATTGCCCCTATGCACAAGAATATAACTACTATAATACTGCTCCTATGTACAAGAATAGAACTACTATAATACTGCTCCTATGTACAAGAATATAACTACTATAATACTGCTCCTATGTACAAGAATATAACTACTATAATACTGCTCCTATGTACAAGAATATAACTACTATAATACTGTCCCCTATGTTCGAGAATATAACTACTATAATACTGCCCCTATGTACAAGAATATAACTACTATAATACTGCTCCTATGTGGAAGAATATAACTACTATAATACTGTCCCCTATGTACAAGAATATAACTACTATAATACTGCCCCTATGTAGAAGAATATAACTACTATAATACTGCCCCCTATGTACAAGAATATAACTACTATAATACTGCCTCCTATGTACAAGAATATGACTACTATAATACTGCCCCCTATGTGCAAGAATATAACTACTATAATACTGTCCCCTGTGTACAAGAATATAACTACTATAATACTGCTCCTATGTACAAGAATATACATACTATAATACTGCTTCTATGTACAAGAATATAACTACTATAATACTGTCCCCTGAGTACAAGAATATAACTACTATAATAATGCTCCTATGTACAAGAATATAGCTACTATAATATTGCCCCTATGCACAAGAATATAACTACTATAATACTGCTCCTATGTACAAGAATAGAACTACTATAATACTGCTCCTATGTACAAGAATATAACTACTATAATACTGCTCCTATGTACAAGAATATAACTACTATAATACTGCTCCTATGTACAAGAATATAACTACTATAATACTGTCCCCTATGTTCGAGAATATAACTACTATAATACTGCCCCTATGTACAAGAATATAACTACTATAATACTGCTCCTATGTGGAAGAATATAACTACTATAATACTGTCCCCTATGTACAAGAATATAACTACTATAATACTGCCCCTATGTAGAAGAATATAACTACTATAATACTGCCCCCTATGTACAAGAATATAACTACTATAATACTGCCTCCTATGTACAAGAATATGACTACTATAATACTGCCCCCTATGTACAAGAATATAACTATTATAATACTGCTCCTATATACAAGAATATAACTACTATAATACTACCCCCTATGTACAAGAATATAACTACTATAATACTGCCCCTATGTACAAGAATATAACTACTATAATACTGCCCCTATGTACAAGAATATAACTACTATAATACTGCCCCTATGTACAAGAATATAACTACTATAATGCTGCCCCCTATGTACAAGAATATAACTACTATAATACTGCCCCTATGTACAAGAATATAACTACTATAATACTGCCCCTATGTACAAGAATATAACTACTATAATACTATCCCCTATGTACAAGAATATAACTACTATAATACTATCCCCTATGTACAAGAATATAGCTACTATAATACTGCCCCCTATGTACAAGAATATAACTACTATAATACAGCCCCTATGTTCGAGAATATAACTACTATAATACTGCCCCTATGTACAAGAATATAACTACTATAATTCTGCCCCTATGTACAAGAATATAACTACTATAATACTGCCCCCTATGTACAAGAATATAACTACTATAATACTGCCCCTATGTACAAGAATATAACTACTATAATACTGATCCTATGTACAAGAATATAGCTACTATAATACTGCCCCCTATGTACAAGAATATAACTACTATAATACTGCCCCTATGTTCGAGAATATAACTACTATAATACTGCCCCTATGTACAACAATATAACTACTATAATACTGCTCCTATGTACAAGAATATAACTACTATAATACTGCTCCTATGTACAAGAATATAACTACTATAATACTGCCCCTATGTTCGAGAATATAACTACTATAATACTGCCCCTATGTACAAGAATATAACTACTATAATACTGCTCCTATGTGGAAGAATATAACTACTATAATACTGTCCCCTATGTACAAGAATATAACTACTATAATACTGCTCCTATGTGCAAGAATATAACTACTATAATACTGCCTCCTATGTGCAAGAAAATAACTGCTATAATACTGCCCCCTATGTACAAGAATATAACTACTATAATACCGCCCCTATGTACAGGAATATAACTACTATAATACTGCTCCTATGTACAAGAATATAACTACTATAATACTGCTCCTATGTACAAGAATATAACTACTATAATACTGCTCCCTATGTACAAGAATATAACTACTATAATACTGCTCCCTATGTACAAGAATATAACTACTATAATACTGCTCTTATGTACAAGAATATAACTACTATAATACTGCGCCTATGTACAAAAATATAACTACTATAATACTGTCCCCTGTGTACAAGAATATAACTACTTTAATAATGCTCCTATGTACAAGAATATAGCTACTATAATACTGCCCCTATGTACAAGAATATAACTACTATAATACTGCACTCTATGTACTAGAATATAACTACTATAATACTGCCCCTATGTACAAGAATATAACTACTATAATACTGCTCCTATATACAAGAATATAACTACGATAATACTGCCCCTATGTACAAGAATATAACTGCTACAATACTGCTCCTATGTACAAGAATATAACTACTATAATACTGCTCCTATGTACAAGAATATAACTACTATAATACTGCCCCCTATGTGCAAGAATATAACTACTATAATACTGTCCCCTGTGTACAAGAATATAACTACTATAATACTGCTCCTATGTACAAGAATATAACTACTATAATACTGCCCCCTATGTACAAGAATATAACTACTATAATACTGCCCCCTATGTGCAAGAATATAACTACTATAATACTGTCCCCTATGTACAAGAATATAACTACTATAATACTGCTCCTATGTACAAGAATATACATACTATAATACTGCTCCTATGTACAAGAATATAACTACTATAATACTGTCCCCTGTGTACAAGAATATAACTACTATAATAATTCTCCTATGTACAAGAATATAGCTACTATAATACTGCCCCTATGCACAAGAATATAACTACTATAATACTGCTCCTATGTACAAGAATAGAACTACTATAATACTGCTCCTATGTACAAGAATATAACTACTATAATACTGCTCCTATGTACAAGAATATAACTACTATAATACTGCACTCTATGTACAAGAATATAACTACTATAATACTGCCCCTATGTACAATAATATAACTACTATAATACTGCCCCTATGTACAAGAATATAACTACTATAATACTGCTCCTATGTACAATAATATAACTACTATAATACTGCCTCTATGTACAAGAATATAACTACTATAATACTGCCCCTATGTACAATAATATAACTACTATAATACTGCCTCTATGTACAAGAATATAACTACTATAATACTGCCTCTGTGTACAAGAATATAATTACTATAATACTGTCCCCTGTGTACAAGAATATAACTACTATAATAATGCTCCTATGTACAAGAATATAGCTACTATAATATTGCCCCTATGCACAAGAATATAACTACTATAATACTGCTCCTATGTACAAGAATAGAACTACTATAATACTGCTCCTAAGTACAAGAATATAACTACTATAATACTGCTCCTATGTACAAGAATATAACTACTATAATACTGCTCCTATGTACAAGAATATAACTACTATAATACTGCCCCTATGTTCGAGAATATAACTACTATAATACTGCCCCTATGTACAAGAATATAACTACTATAATACTGCTCCTATGTGGAAGAATATAACTACTATAATACTGTCCCCTATGTACAAGAATATAACTACTATAATACTGCCCCTATGTAGAAGAATATAACTACTATAATACTGCCCCCTATGTACAAGAATATAACTACTATAATACTGCCTCCTATGTACAAGAATATGACTACTATAATACTGCCCTCTATGTACAAGAATATAACTACTATAATACTGCTCCTATATACAAGAATATAACTACTATAATACTACCCCCTATGTACAAGAATATAACTACTATAATACTGCCCCTATGTACAAGAATATAACTACTATAATACTGCCCCTATGTACAAGAATATAACTACTATAATACTGCCCCTATTTACAAGAATATAACTACTATAATGCTGCCCCCTATGTACAAGAATATAACTACTATAATACTGCCCCTATGTACAAGAATATAACTACTATAATACTGCTCCTATGTACAAGAATATAACTACTATAATACTATCCCCTATGTACAAGAATATAACTACTATAATACTATCCCCTATGTACAAGAATATAACTACTATAATACTGCTCCTATGTACAAGAATATAGCTACTATAATACTGCCCCCTATGTACAAGAATATAACTACTATAATACAGCCCCTATGTTCGAGAATATAACTACTATAATACAGTCCCTATGTACAAGAATATAACTACTATAATTCTGACCCTATGTACAAGAATATAACTACTATAATACTGCCCCCTATGTACAAGAATATAACTACTATAATACTGCCCCTATGTACAAGAATATAACTACTATAATACTGCCCCCTATGTACAAGAATATAACTACTATAATACTGCCCCTATGTTCGAGAATATAACTACTATAATACTGCCCCTATGTACAAGAATATAACTACTATAATACTGCTCCTATGTACAAGAATATAGCTGCTATAATACTGCTCCTATGTACAAGAATATAACTACTATAATACTGCCCCTATGTTCGAGAATATAACTACTATAATACTGCCCCTATGTTCGAGAATATAACTACTATAATACTGCCCCTATGTACAAGAATATAACTACTATAATACTGCTCCTATGTGGAAGAATATAACTACTATAATACTGTCCCCTATGTACAAGAATATAACTACTATAATACTGCTCCTATGTACAAGAATATAACTACTATAATACTGCTCCTATGTACAAGAATATAACTACTATAATACTGCCCCTATGTTCGAGAATATAACTACTATAATACTGCTCCTATGTACAAGAATATAACTACTATAATACTGCTCCTATGTGGAAGAATATAACTACTATAATACTGTCCCCTATGTACAAGAATATAACTACTATAATACTGCCCCTATGTAGAAGAATATAACTACTATAATACTGCCCCCTATGTACAAGAATATAACTACTATAATACTGCCTCCTATGTACAAGAATATGACTACTATAATACTGCCCTCTATGTACAAGAATATAACTACTATAATACTGCTCCTATATACAAGAATATAACTACTATAATACTACCCCCTATGTACAAGAATATAACTACTATAATACTGCCCCTATGTACAAGAATATAACTACTATAATACTGCCCCTATGTACAAGAATATAACTACTATAATATTGCCCCTATTTACAAGAATATAACTACTATAATGCTGCCCCCTATGTACAAGAATATAACTACTATAATACTGCCCCTATGTACAAGAATATAACTACTATAATACTGCTCCTATGTACAAGAATATAACTACTATAATACTATCCCCTATGTACAAGAATATAACTACTATAATACTATCCCCTATGTACAAGAATATAACTACTATAATACTGCTCCTATGTACAAGAATATAGCTACTATAATACTGCCCCCTATGTACAAGAATATAACTACTATAATACAGCCCCTATGTTCGAGAATATAACTACTATAATACAGCCCCTATGTACAAGAATATAACTACTATAATTCTGACCCTATGTACAAGAATATAACTACTATAATACTGCCCCCTATGTACAAGAATATAACTACTATAATACTGCCCCTATGTACAAGAATATAACTACTATAATACTGCCCCCTATGTACAAGAATATAACTACTATAATACTGCCCCTATGTTCGAGAATATAACTACTATAATACTGCCCCTATGTACAAGAATATAACTACAATAATACTGCTCCTATGTACAAGAATATAGCTACTATAATACTGCTCCTATGTACAAGAATATAACTACTATAATACTGCCCCTATGTTCGAGAATATAACTACTATAATACTGCCCCTATGTTCGAGAATATAACTACTATAATACTGCCCCTATGTACAAGAATATAACTACTATAATACTGCTCCTATGTGCAAGAATATAACTACTATAATACTGCCTCCTATGTGCAAGAAAATAACTACTATAATACTGCCCCCTATGTACAAGAATATAACTACTATAATACCGCCCCTATGTACAGGAATATAACTACTATAATACTGCTCCTATGTACAAGAATATAACTACTATAATACTGCTCCTATGTACAAGAATATAACTACTATAATACTGCTCCCTATGTACAAGAATATAACTACTATAATACTGCTCCCTATGTACAAGAATATAACTACTATAATACTGCTCTTATGTACAAAAATATAACTACTATAATACTGCGCCTATGTACAAAAATATAACTACTATAATACTGTCCCCTGTGTACAAGAATATAACTACTTTAATAATGCTCCTATGTACAAGAATATAGCTACTATAATACTGCCCCTATGTACAAGAATATAACTACTATAATACTGCACTCTATGTACCAGAATATAACTACTATAATACTGCCCCTATGTACAAGAATATAACTACTATAATACTGCTCCTATATACAAGAATATAACTACTATAATACTGCCCCTATGTACAAGAATATAACTGCTATAATACTGCTCCTATGTACAAGAATATAACTACTATAATACTGCTCCTATGTACAAGAATATAACTACTATAATACTGCCCCCTATGTGCAAGAATATAACTACTATAATACTGTCCCCTGTGTACAAGAATATAACTACTATAATACTGCTCCTATGTACAAGAATATAACTACTATAATACTGCCCCCTATGTACAAGATTATAACTACTATAATACTGCTCCTATGTACAAGAATATAACTACTATCTTACTGCTCCTATGTACAAGAATATAACTAATATAATACTGCTCCTATGTACAAAAATATAACTACTATCTTACTCCTCCTATGTACAAGAATATAACTACTATAATACTGCTCCCTATGTACAAGAATATAACTACTATAATACTGCTCCCTATGTACAAGAATATAACTACTATATTACTGCACTCTATGTACAAGAATAAACTACTATCTTACTGCTCCTATGTACAAGAATATAACTACTATAATACTGCTCCTATGTACAAGAATATAACTAATATAATACTGCCCCTATGTACAAGAATATAACTACTATAATACTGCTCCTATGTACAAGAATATAACTACTATAATACTGCCCCTATGTACAAGAATATAACTACTATAATACTGCCTCTATGTACAAGATTATAACTACTATAATACTGCTCCTATGTACAAGATTATAACTACTATAATACTGCCCCTATGTACAATAATATAACTACTATAATACTGCCTCTATGTACAAGAATATAATTACTATAATACTGCTCCTATGTACAAGAATATATCTACTATAATACTGCCCCCTATGTACAAGAATATAACTACTATAATACTGCCCCTATGTACAAGAATATAACTACTATAATACTGCTCCTATGTACAAGAATATAACTACTATAATACTGCTCCTATGTACAAGAATATAACTACTATAATACTACTCCCATGTTCAAGAATATAACTACTATAATACTGCTCCTATGTACAAGATTATAGCTACTATAATACTGCTCCTATGTACAAGAATATAACTACTATAATACTGCCCCTATTTACAAGAATATAACTACTATAATACTGCTCCTATGTACAAGAATATAACTACTATAATACTGCCTCTATGTACAAGAATATAACTACTATAATACTGCTCCTATGTACAAGAATATAACTACTATAATACTGCTCCTATGTACAGGAATATAACTAATATAATACTGCTCCCTATGTACAAGAATATAACTACTATAATACTGCTCCTATGTACAAGAATATAACTACGATAATACTGCTCCTATGTACAAGAATATAACTACTATAATACTGCTCCCTATGTACAAGAATATAACTACTATAATACTGCTCCTATGTACAAGAATATAACTACTATAATACTGCTCCTATGTACAAGAATATAACTACTATAATACTGCCCCTATGTACAAGAATATAACTACTATAATACTGCTCCAATGTACAAGAATATAACTACTATAATACTGCCCCCTATGTACAAGAATATAACTACTATAATACTGCCCCTATGTACAAGAATATAACTACTATAATACTGCTCCCTATGTACAAGAATATAACTACTATAATACTGCTCCCTATGTACAAGAATATAACTACTATAATACTGCTCCTATGTACAAGAATATAACTACTATAATACTGCCTCTTTGTACAAGAATATAACTACTATAATACTGCTCCTATATACAAGAATATAACTACTATCTTACTGCTCCTATGTACAAGAATATAACTAATATAATACTGCTCCTATGTACAAGAATATAACTACTATCTTACTGCTCCTATGTACAAGAATATAACTACTATAATACTGCTCCCTATGTACAAGAATATAACTACTATAATACTGCTCCCTATGTTCAAGAATATAACTACTATATTACTGCACTCTATGTACAAGAATAAACTACTATCTTACTGCTCCTATGTACAAGAATATAACTACTATAATACTGCTCCTATGTACAAGAATATAACTAATATAATACTGCCCCTATGTGCAAGAATATAACTACTATAATACTGCTCCTATGTACAAGAATATTACTACTATAATACTGCCCCTATGTACAAGAATATAACTACTATAATACTGCCTCTATGTAGAAGATTATAACTACTATAATACTATCCCCTATGTACAAGAATATAACTACTATAATACTGCTCCTATGTACAAGAATATAGCTACTATAATACTGCCCCCTATGTACAAGAATATAACTACTATAATACAGCCCCTATGTTCGAGAATATAACTACTATAATACAGCCCCTATGTACAAGAATATAACTACTATAATTCTGACCCTATGTACAAGAATATAACTACTATAATACTGCCCCCTATGTACAAGAATATAACTACTATAATACTGCCCCTATGTACAAGAATATAACTACTATAATACTGCCCCCTATGTACAAGAATATAACTACTATAATACTGCCCCTATGTTCGAGAATATAACTACTATAATACTGCCCCTATGTACAAGAATATAACTACTATAATACTGCTCCTATGTACAAGAATATAGCTACTATAATACTGCTCCTATGTACAAGAATATAACTACTATAATACTGCCCCTATGTTCGAGAATATAACTACTATAATACTGCCCCTATGTTCGAGAATATAACTACTATAATACTGCCCCTATGTACAAGAATATAACTACTATAATACTGCTCCTATGTGGAAGAATATAACTACTATAATACTGTCCCCTATGTACAAGAATATAACTACTATAATACTGCTCCTATGTGCAAGAATATAACTACTATAATACTGCCTCCTATGTGCAAGAAAATAACTACTATAATACTGCCCCCTATGTACAAGAATATAACTACTATAATACCGCCCCTATGTACAGGAATATAACTACTATAATACTGCTCCTATGTACAAGAATATAACTACTATAATACTGCTCCTATGTACAAGAATATAACTACTATAATACTGCTCCCTATGTACAAGAATATAACTACTATAATACTGCTCCCTATGTACAAGAATATAACTACTATAATACCGCTCTTATGTACAAAAATATAACTACTATAATACTGCGCCTATGTACAAAAATATAACTACTATAATACTGTCCCCTGTGTACAAGAATATAACTACTTTAATAATGCTCCTATGTACAAGAATATAGCTACTATAATACTGCCCCTATGTACAAGAATATAACTACTATAATACTGCACTCTATGTACCAGAATATAACTACTATAATACTGCCCCTATGTACAAGAATATAACTACTATAATACTGCTCCTATATACAAGAATATAACTACTATAATACTGCCCCTATGTACAAGAATATAACTGCTATAATACTGCTCCTATGTACAAGAATATAACTACTATAATACTGCTCCTATGTACAAGAATATAACTACTATAATACTGCCCCCTATGTGCAAGAATATAACTACTATAATACTGTCCCCTGTGTACAAGAATATAACTACTATAATACTGCTCCTATGTACAAGAATATAACTACTATAATACTGCCCCCTATGTACAAGATTATAACTACTATAATACTGCTCTTATGTACAAGAATATAACTACTATCTTACTGCTCCTATGTACAAGAATATAACTAATATAATACTGCTCCTATGTACAAAAATATAACTACTATCTTACTGCTCCTATGTACAAGAATATAACTACTATAATACTGCTCCCTATGTACAAGAATATAACTACTATAATACTGCTCCCTATGTACAAGAATATAACTACTATATTACTGCACTCTATGTACAAGAATAAACTACTATCTTACTGCTCCTATGTACAAGAATATAACTACTATAATACTGCTCCTATGTCCAAGAATATAACTACTATAATACTGCTCCTATGTACAAGAATATAACTACTATAATACTGCCCCTATGTACAAGAATATAACTACTATAATACTGCTCCAATGTACAAGAATATAACTACTATAATACTGCCCCCTATGTACAAGAATATAACTACTATAATACTGCCCCTATGTACAAGAATATAACTACTATAATACTGCTCCCTATGTACAAGAATATAACTACTATAATACTGCTCCCTATGTACAAGAATATAACTACTATAATACTGCTCCTATGTACAAGAATATAACTACTATAATACTGCCTCTATGTACAAGAATATAACTACTATAATACTGCTCCTATATACAAGAATATAACTACTATCTTACTGCTCCTATGTACAAGAATATAACTAATATAATACTGCTCCTATGTACAAGAATATAACTACTATCTTACTGCTCCTATGTACAAGAATATAACTACTATAATACTGCTCCCTATGTACAAGAATATAACTACTATAATACTGCTCCCTATGTACAAGAATATAACTACTATATTACTGCACTCTATGTACAAGAATAAACTACTATCTTACTGCTCCTATGTACAAGAATATAACTACTATAATACTGCTCCTATGTACAAGAATATAACTAATATAATACTGCCCCTATGTGCAAGAATATAACTACTATAATACTGCTCCTATGTACAAGAATATTACTACTATAATACTGCCCCTATGTACAAGAATATAACTACTATAATACTGCCTCTATGTAGAAGATTATAACTACTATAATACTATCCCCTATGTACAAGAATATAACTACTATAATACTGCTCCTATGTACAAGAATATAGCTACTATAATACTGCCCCCTATGTACAAGAATATAACTACTATAATACAGCCCCTATGTTCGAGAATATAACTACTATAATACAGCCCCTATGTACAAGAATATAACTACTATAATTCTGACCCTATGTACAAGAATATAACTACTATAATACTGCCCCCTATGTACAAGAATATAACTACTATAATACTGCCCCTATGTACAAGAATATAACTACTATAATACTGCCCCCTATGTACAAGAATATAACTACTATAATACTGCCCCTATGTTCGAGAATATAACTACTATAATACTGCCCCTATGTACAAGAATATAACTACTATAATACTGCTCCTATGTACAAGAATATAGCTACTATAATACTGCTCCTATGTACAAGAATATAACTACTATAATACTGCCCCTATGTTCGAGAATATAACTACTATAATACTGCCCCTATGTTCGAGAATATAACTACTATAATACTGCCCCTATGTACAAGAATATAACTACTATAATACTGCTCCTATGTGGAAGAATATAACTACTATAATACTGTCCCCTATGTACAAGAATATAACTACTATAATACTGCTCCTATGTGCAAGAATATAACTACTATAATACTGCCTCCTATGTGCAAGAAAATAACTACTATAATACTGCCCCCTATGTACAAGAATATAACTACTATAATACCGCCCCTATGTACAGGAATATAACTACTATAATACTGCTCCTATGTACAAGAATATAACTACTATAATACTGCTCCTATGTACAAGAATATAACTACTATAATACTGCTCCCTATGTACAAGAATATAACTACTATAATACTGCTCCCTATGTACAAGAATATAACTACTATAATACCGCTCTTATGTACAAAAATATAACTACTATAATACTGCGCCTATGTACAAAAATATAACTACTATAATACTGTCCCCTGTGTACAAGAATATAACTACTTTAATAATGCTCCTATGTACAAGAATATAGCTACTATAATACTGCCCCTATGTACAAGAATATAACTACTATAATACTGCACTCTATGTACCAGAATATAACTACTATAATACTGCCCCTATGTACAAGAATATAACTACTATAATACTGCTCCTATATACAAGAATATAACTACTATAATACTGCCCCTATGTACAAGAATATAACTGCTATAATACTGCTCCTATGTACAAGAATATAACTACTATAATACTGCTCCTATGTACAAGAATATAACTACTATAATACTGCCCCCTATGTGCAAGAATATAACTACTATAATACTGTCCCCTGTGTACAAGAATATAACTACTATAATACTGCTCCTATGTACAAGAATATAACTACTATAATACTGCCCCCTATGTACAAGATTATAACTACTATAATACTGCTCTTATGTACAAGAATATAACTACTATCTTACTGCTCCTATGTACAAGAATATAACTAATATAATACTGCTCCTATGTACAAAAATATAACTACTATCTTACTGCTCCTATGTACAAGAATATAACTACTATAATACTGCTCCCTATGTACAAGAATATAACTACTATAATACTGCTCCCTATGTACAAGAATATAACTACTATATTACTGCACTCTATGTACAAGAATAAACTACTATCTTACTGCTCCTATGTACAAGAATATAACTACTATAATACTGCTCCTATGTACAAGAATATAACTAATATAATACTGCCCCTATGTACAAGAATATAACTACTATAATACTGCTCCTATGTACAAGAATATAACTACTATAATACTGCCCCTATGTACAAGAATATAACTACTATAATACTGCCTCTATGTACAAGATTATAACTACTATAATACTGCTCCTATGTACAAGATTATAACTACTATAATACTGCCCCTATGTACAATAATATAACTACTATAATACTGCCTCTATGTACAAGAATATAATTACTATAATACTGCTCCTATGTACAAGAATATATCTACTATAATACTGCCCCCTATGTACAAGAATATAACTACTATAATACTGCCCCTATGTACAAGAATATAACTACTATAATACTGCTCCTATGTACAAGAATATAACTACTATAATACTGCTCCTATGTACAAGAATATAACTACTATAATACTGCTCCCATGTTCAAGAATATAACTACTATAATACTGCTCCTATGTACAAGATTATAGCTACTATAATACTGCTCCTATGTACAAGAATATAACTACTATAATACTGCCCCTATTTACAAGAATATAACTACTATAATACTGCTCCTATGTACAAGAATATAACTACTATAATACTGCCTCTATGTACAAGAATATAACTACTATAATACTGCTCCTATGTACAAGAATATAACTACTATAATACTGCTCCTATGTACAGGAATATAACTAATATAATACTGCTCCCTATGTACAAGAATATAACTACTATAATACTGCTCCTATGTACAAGAATATAACTACGATAATACTGCTCCTATGTACAAGAATATAACTACTATAATACTGCTCCCTATGTACAAGAATATAACTACTATAATACTGCTCCTATGTACAAGAATATAACTACTATAATACTGCTCCTATGTACAAGAATATAACTACTATAATACTGCCCCTATGTACAAGAATATAACTACTATAATACTGCTCCAATGTACAAGAATATAACTACTATAATACTGCCCCCTATGTACAAGAATATAACTACTATAATACTGCCCCTATGTACAAGAATATAACTACTATAATACTGCTCCCTATGTACAAGAATATAACTACTATAATACTGCTCCCTATGTACAAGAATATAACTACTATAATACTGCTCCTATGTACAAGAATATAACTACTATAATACTGCCCCTATGTACAAGAATATAACTACTATAATACTGCCTCTATGTATAAGAATATAACTACTATAATACTGCCTCTATGTATAAGAATATAACTACTATAATACTGCTCCTATGTACAAGAATATAACTACTATAATACTGCCTCTATGTACAAGAATATAACTACTATAATACTGCTCCTATATACAAGAATATAACTACTATCTTACTGCTCCTATGTACAAGAATATAACTAATATAATACTGCTCCTATGTACAAGAATATAACTACTATCTTACTGCTCCTATGTACAAGAATATAACTACTATAATACTGCTCCCTATGTACAAGAATATAACTACTATAATACTGCTCCCTATGTACAAGAATATAACTACTATATTACTGCACTCTATGTACAAGAATAAACTACTATCTTACTGCTCCTATGTACAAGAATATAACTACTATAATACTGCTCCTATGTACAAGAATATAACTAATATAATACTGCCCCTATGTGCAAGAATATAACTACTATAATACTGCTCCTATGTACAAGAATATTACTACTATAATACTGCCCCTATGTACAAGAATATAACTACTATAATACTGCCTCTATGTAGAAGATTATAACTACTATAATACTGCTCCTATGTACAAGAATATAACTACTATAATACTGCTCCTATGTACAAGAATATAACTACTATAATCCTGCCCCCTATGTACAAGACTATAACTACTATAATACTGTCCCCTGTGTACAAGAATATAACTACTTTAATACTGGTCCTATGTACAAGAATATACATACTATAATACTGCTCATATGTACAAGAATATAACTACTATAAAACTGTCCTCTGTGTACAAGAATATAACTACTATAATACTGCCCCTATGTACAAGAATATAACTACTATAATACTGCCTCTATGTACAAGATTATAACTACTATAATACTGCTCCTATGTACAAGAATATAACTACTATAATACTGCCCCTATGTACAATAATATAACTACTATAATACTGCCTCTATGTACAAGAATATAATTACTATAATACTGCTCCTATGTACAAGAATATAACTACTATAATACTGCCCCCTATGTACAAGAATATAACTACTATAATACTGCCCCTATGTACAAGAATATAACTACTATAATACTGCTCCTATGTACAAGAATATAACTACTATAATACTGCTCCTATGTACAAGAATATAACTACTATAATACTGCACTCTATGTACAAGAATAAACTACTATCTTACTGCTCCTATGTACAAGAATATAACTACTATAATACTGCTCCTATGTACAAGAATATAACTAATATAATACTGCCCCTATGTACAAGAATATAACTACTATAATACTGCTCCTATGTACAAGAATATAACTACTATAATACTGCCCCTATGTACAAGAATATAACTACTATAATACTGCCTCTATGTACAAGATTATAACTACTATAATACTGCTCCTATGTACAAGATTATAACTACTATAATACTGCCCCTATGTACAATAATATAACTACTATAATACTGCCTCTATGTACAAGAATATAATTACTATAATACTGCTCCTATGTACAAGAATATATCTACTATAATACTGCCCCCTATGTACAAGAATATAACTACTATAATACTGCCCCTATGTACAAGAATATAACTACTATAATACTGCTCCTATGTACAAGAATATAACTACTATAATACTGCTCCTATGTACAAGCATATAACTACTATAATACTGCTCCCATGTTCAAGAATATAACTACTATAATACTGCTCCTATGTACAAGATTATAGCTACTATAATACTGCTCCTATGTACAAGAATATAACTACTATAATACTGCCCCTATTTACAAGAATATAACTACTATAATACTGCTCCTATGTACAAGAATATAACTACTATAATACTGCCTCTATGTACAAGAATATAACTACTATAATACTGCTCCTATGTACAAGAATATAACTACTATAATACTGCTCCTATGTACAGGAATATAACTAATATAATACTGCTCCCTATGTACAAGAATATAACTACTATAATACTGCTCCTATGTACAAGAATATAACTACGATAATACTGCTCCTATGTACAAGAATATAACTACTATAATACTGCTCCCTATGTACAAGAATATAACTACTATAATACTGCTCCTATGTACAAGAATATAACTACTATAATACTGCTCCTATGTACAAGAATATAACTACTATAATACTGCCCCTATGTACAAGAATATAACTACTATAATACTGCTCCAATGTACAAGAATATAACTACTATAATACTGCCCCCTATGTACAAGAATATAACTACTATAATACTGCCCCTATGTACAAGAATATAACTACTATAATACTGCTCCCTATGTACAAGAATATAACTACTATAATACTGCTCCCTATGTACAAGAATATAACTACTATAATACTGCTCCTATGTACAAGAATATAACTACTATAATACTGCCTCTATGTACAAGAATATAACTACTATAATACTGCTCCTATATACAAGAATATAACTACTATCTTACTGCTCCTATGTACAAGAATATAACTAATATAATACTGCTCCTATGTACAAGAATATAACTACTATCTTACTGCTCCTATGTACAAGAATATAACTACTATAATACTGCTCCCTATGTACAAGAATATAACTACTATAATACTGCTCCCTATGTACAAGAATATAACTACTATATTACTGCACTCTATGTACAAGAATAAACTACTATCTTACTGCTCCTATGTACAAGAATATAACTACTATAATACTGCTCCTATGTACAAGAATATAACTAATATAATACTGCCCCTATGTGCAAGAATATAACTACTATAATACTGCTCCTATGTACAAGAATATTACTACTATAATACTGCCCCTATGTACAAGAATATAACTACTATAATACTGCCTCTATGTACAAGATTATAACTACTATAATACTGCTCCTATGTACAAGAATATAACTACTATAATACTGCCCCTATGTACAATAATATAACTACTATAATACTGCCTCTATGTACAAGAATATAATTACTATAATACTGCTCCTATGTACAAGAATATAACTACTATAATACTGCCCCCTATGTGCAAGAATATAACTACTATAATACTGCCCCTATGTACAAGAATATAACTACTATAATACTGCTCCTATGTACAAGAATATAACTACTATAATACTGCTCCTATGTACAAGAATATAACTACTATAATACTGCTCCCATGTTCAAGAATATAACTACTATAATACTGCTCCTATGTACAAGATTATAGCTACTATAATACTGCTCCTATGTACAAGAATATAACTACTATAATACTGCCCCTATGTACAAGAATATAACTACTATAATACTGCTCCTATGTACAAGAATATAACTACTATAATACTGCCTCTATGTACAAGAATATAACTACTGTAATACTGCTCCTATGTACAAGAATATAACTACTATAATACTGCTCCTATGTACAGGAATATAACTACTATAATACTGCTCCCTATGTACAAGAATATAACTACTATAATACTGCTCCTATGTACAAGAATATAACTACGATAATACTGCTCCTATGTACAAGAATATAACTACTATAATACTGCTCCCTATGTACAAGAATATAACTACTATAATACTGCTCCTATGTACAAGAATATAACTACTATAATACTGCTCCTATGTACAAGAATATAACTACTATAATACTGCCCCCTATGTACAAGAATATAACTACTATAATACTGCCCCTATGTACAAGAATATAACTACTATAATACTGCTCCCTATGTACAAGAATATAACTACTATAATACTGCCACTATGTACAAGAATATAACTACTATAATACTGCCTCTATGTACAAGAATATAACTACTATAATACTGCTCCTATATACAAGAATATAACTACTATCTTACTGCTCCAATGTACAAGAATATAACTAATATAATACTGCTCCTATGTACAAGAATATAACTACTATCTTACTGCTCCTATGTACAAGAATATAACTACTAAAATACTGCTCCCTATGTACAAGAATATAACTACTATAATACTGCTCCCTATGTACAAGAATATAACTACTATATTACTGCACTCTATGTACAAGAATAAATTACTATCTTACTGCTCCTATGTACAAGAATATAACTACTATAATACTGCTCCTATGTACAAGAATATAACTAATATAATACTGCCCCTATGTACAAGAATATAACTACTATAATACTGCTCCTATGTACAAGAATATTACTACTATAATACTGCCCCTATGTACAAGAATATAACTACTATAATACTGCCTCTATGTACAAGATTATAACTACTATAATACTGCTCCTATGTACAAGAATATAACTACTATAATACTGCTCCTATGTACAAGAATATAACTACTATAATCCTGCCCCCTATGTACAAGACTATAACTACTATAATACTGTCCCCTGTGTACAAGAATATAACTACTATAATACTGGTCCTATGTACAAGAATATACATACTATAATACTGCTCCTATGTACAAGAATATAACTACTATAAAACTGTCCTTTGTGGACAAGAATATAACTACTATAATAATGCTCCTGTGTACAAGAATATAACTACTATAATACTGCACTCTATGTACAAGAATATAACTACTATCTTACTGCTCCTATGTACAAGAATATAACTACTATAATACTGCCCCTATGTACAAGAATATAACTACTATAATACTGCCCCTATGTGCAAGAATATAACTACTATAATATTGCACTCTATGTACAAGAATATAACTACTATAATACTGCTCCTATGTAAAAGAATATAACCACTATAATACTGCCCCTATGTACAAGAATATAACTGGTATAATACTGCACCCTATGTACAAGAATATAACTACTATAATACTGCCCCCTATGTACAAGGATATATCTGCTATAATACTGCCCCTATGTACAAGAATATAACTACTATAATACTGCCCCTATGTAAAAGAATATAACTACTATAACACTGCTCCTATGTATAAGAATATAACTACTATAATACTGCCCCTATGTACAAGAATATAACTACTATAATACTGCCCCAATTACAAGAATATAACTACTATAATACTGCCCCTATGTACAAGAATATAACTACTATAATACTGCCCCTATGTAAAAGAATATAACTACTATAATGCTGCCCCCTATGTACAAGAATATAAGTACTTTAATACTGCTTCAATGTACAAGAATATAGCTACTATAATACTGTTCCTGTGTACAAGAATATAACTACTATAATACTGCCCCCTATGTGCAAGAATATAACTAATATAATACTGCCCCCTATGTGCAAGAATATAACTACTATAATACTGCTCCCTATGTACAAGAATATAACTACTATAATACTGCTCCTATGTTCAAGAATATAACTACTATAATACTGCCCCCTATGTACAAGAATATAACTACTATAATACTGCCCCCTATGTACAAGAATATAACTACTATCTTACTGCTCCTATGTACAAGAATATAACTACTATAATACTGCCCCTATGTACAAGAATATACCTACTATAATACTGCTCCTATGTACAAGAATATAACTACTATAATACTGCTCCTATGTACAAGAATATAACTACTATAATACTGCTCATATGTACAAGAATATAACTACTATAATACTGCCCCCTATGTACAAGAATATAACTACTATAATACTGCCCCTATGTACAAGAATATAACTACTATAATACTGCTCCCTATGTACAAGAATATAACTACTATAATACTGCCACTATGTACAAGAATATAACTACTATAATACTGCCTCTATGTACAAGAATATAACTACTATAATACTGCTCCTATATACAAGAATATAACTACTATCTTACTGCTCCAATGTACAAGAATATAACTAATATAATACTGCTCCTATGTACAAGAATATAACTACTATCTTACTGCTCCTATGTACAAGAATATAACTACTATAATACTGCTCCCTATGTACAAGAATATAACTACTATAATACTGCTCCCTATGTACAAGAATATAACTACTATATTACTGCACTCTATGTACAAGAATAAACTACTATCTTACTGCTCCTATGTACAAGAATATAACTACTATAATACTGCTCCTATGTACAAGAATATAACTAATATAATACTGCCCCTATGTGCAAGAATATAACTACTATAATACTGCTCCTATGTACAAGAATATTACTACTATAATACTGCCCCTATGTACAAGAATATAACTACTATAATACTGCCTCTATGTACAAGATTATAACTACTATAATACTGCTCCTATGTACAAGAATATAACTACTATAATACTGCCCCTATGTACAATAATATAACTACTATAATACTGCCTCTATGTACAAGAATATAATTACTATAATACTGCTCCTATGTACAAGAATATAACTACTATAATACTGCCCCCTATGTGCAAGAATATAACTACTATAATACTGCCCCTATGTACAAGAATATAACTACTATAATACTGCTCCTATGTACAAGAATATAACTACTATAATACTGCTCCTATGTACAAGAATATAACTACTATAATACTGCTCCCATGTTCAAGAATATAACTACTATAATACTGCTCCTATGTACAAGATTATAGCTACTATAATACTGCTCCTATGTACAAGAATATAACTACTATAATACTGCCCCTATGTACAAGAATATAACTACTATAATACTGCTCCTATGTACAAGAATATAACTACTATAATACTGCCTCTATGTACAAGAATATAACTACTGTAATACTGCTCCTATGTACAAGAATATAACTACTATAATACTGCTCCTATGTACAGGAATATAACTACTATAATACTGCTCCCTATGTACAAGAATATAACTACTATAATACTGCTCCTATGTACAAGAATATAACTACGATAATACTGCTCCTATGTACAAGAATATAACTACTATAATACTGCTCCCTATGTACAAGAATATAACTACTATAATACTGCTCCTATGTACAAGAATATAACTACTATAATACTGCTCCTATGTACAAGAATATAACTACTATAATACTGCCCCCTATGTACAAGAATATAACTACTATAATACTGCCCCTATGTACAAGAATATAACTACTATAATACTGCTCCCTATGTACAAGAATATAACTACTATAATACTGCCACTATGTACAAGAATATAACTACTATAATACTGCCTCTATGTACAAGAATATAACTACTATAATACTGCTCCTATATACAAGAATATAACTACTATCTTACTGCTCCAATGTACAAGAATATAACTAATATAATACTGCTCCTATGTACAAGAATATAACTACTATCTTACTGCTCCTATGTACAAGAATATAACTACTAAAATACTGCTCCCTATGTACAAGAATATAACTACTATAATACTGCTCCCTATGTACAAGAATATAACTACTATATTACTGCACTCTATGTACAAGAATAAATTACTATCTTACTGCTCCTATGTACAAGAATATAACTACTATAATACTGCTCCTATGTACAAGAATATAACTAATATAATACTGCCCCTATGTACAAGAATATAACTACTATAATACTGCTCCTATGTACAAGAATATTACTACTATAATACTGCCCCTATGTACAAGAATATAACTACTATAATACTGCCTCTATGTACAAGATTATAACTACTATAATACTGCTCCTATGTACAAGAATATAACTACTATAATACTGCTCCTATGTACAAGAATATAACTACTATAATCCTGCCCCCTATGTACAAGACTATAACTACTATAATACTGTCCCCTGTGTACAAGAATATAACTACTATAATACTGGTCCTATGTACAAGAATATACATACTATAATACTGCTCCTATGTACAAGAATATAACTACTATAAAACTGTCCTTTGTGGACAAGAATATAACTACTATAATAATGCTCCTGTGTACAAGAATATAACTACTATAATACTGCACTCTATGTACAAGAATATAACTACTATCTTACTGCTCCTATGTACAAGAATATAACTACTATAATACTGCCCCTATGTACAAGAATATAACTACTATAATACTGCCCCTATGTGCAAGAATATAACTACTATAATATTGCACTCTATGTACAAGAATATAACTACTATAATACTGCTCCTATGTAAAAGAATATAACCACTATAATACTGCCCCTATGTACAAGAATATAACTGGTATAATACTGCACCCTATGTACAAGAATATAACTACTATAATACTGCCCCCTATGTACAAGGATATATCTGCTATAATACTGCCCCTATGTACAAGAATATAACTACTATAATACTGCCCCTATGTAAAAGAATATAACTACTATAACACTGCTCCTATGTATAAGAATATAACTACTATAATACTGCCCCTATGTACAAGAATATAACTACTATAATACTGCCCCAATTACAAGAATATAACTACTATAATACTGCCCCTATGTACAAGAATATAACTACTATAATACTGCCCCTATGTAAAAGAATATAACTACTATAATGCTGCCCCCTATGTACAAGAATATAAGTACTTTAATACTGCTTCAATGTACAAGAATATAGCTACTATAATACTGTTCCTGTGTACAAGAATATAACTACTATAATACTGCCCCCTATGTGCAAGAATATAACTAATATAATACTGCCCCCTATGTGCAAGAATATAACTACTATAATACTGCTCCCTATGTACAAGAATATAACTACTATAATACTGCTCCTATGTTCAAGAATATAACTACTATAATACTGCCCCCTATGTACAAGAATATAACTACTATAATACTGCCCCCTATGTACAAGAATATAACTACTATCTTACTGCTCCTATGTACAAGAATATAACTACTATAATACTGCCCCTATGTACAAGAATATACCTACTATAATACTGCTCCTATGTACAAGAATATAACTACTATAATACTGCTCCTATGTACAAGAATATAACTACTATAATACTGCTCATATGTACAAGAATATAACTACTATAATACTGCCCCCTATGTACAAGAATATAACTACTATAATACTGCCCCTATGTACAAGAATATAACTACTATAATACTGCTCCCTATGTACAAGAATATAACTACTATAATACTGCCACTATGTACAAGAATATAACTACTATAATACTGCCTCTATGTACAAGAATATAACTACTATAATACTGCTCCTATATACAAGAATATAACTACTATCTTACTGCTCCAATGTACAAGAATATAACTAATATAATACTGCTCCTATGTACAAGAATATAACTACTATCTTACTGCTCCTATGTACAAGAATATAACTACTAAAATACTGCTCCCTATGTACAAGAATATAACTACTATAATACTGCTCCCTATGTACAAGAATATAACTACTATATTACTGCATTCTATGTACAAGAATAAACTACTATCTTACTGCTCCTATGTACAAGAATATAACTACTATAATACTGCTCCTATGTACAAGAATATAACTAATATAATACTGCCCCTATGTACAAGAATATAACTACTATAATACTGCTCCTATGTACAAGAATATTACTACTATAATACTGCCCCTATGTACAAGAATATAACTACTATAATACTGCCTCTATGTACAAGATTATAACTACTATAATACTGCTCCTATGTACAAGAATATAACTACTATAATACTGCTCCTATGTACAAGAATATAACTACTATAATTCTGTCCCCTATGTACAAGACTATAACTACTATAATACTGTCCCCTGTGTACAAGAATATAACTACTATAATACTGGTCCTATTTACAAGAATATACATACTATAATACTGCTCCTATGTACAAGAATATAACTACTATAAAACTGTCCTCTGTGGACAAGAATATAACTACTATAATAATGCTCCTGTGTACAAGAATATAACTACTATAATACTGCACTCTATGTACAAGAATATAACTACTATCTTACTGCTCCTATGGACAAGAATATAACTACTATAATACTGCCCCTATGTACAAGAATATAACTACTATAATACTGCCCCTATGTATAAGAATATAACTACTATAATATTGCACTCTATGTACAAGAATATAACTACTATAATACTGCTCCTATGTAAAAGAATATAACCACTATAATACTGCCCCTATGTACAAGAATATAACTGGTATAATACTGCACCCTATGTACAAGAATATAACTACTATAATACTGCCCCCTATGTACAAGGATATATCTGCTATAATACTGCCCCTATGTACAAGAATATAACTACTATAATACTGCCCCTATGTAAAAGAATATAACTACTATAACACTGCTCCTATGTATAAGAATATAACTACTATAATACTGCCCCTATGTACAAGAATATAACTACTATAATACTGCCCCTATGTACAAGAATATAACTACTATAATACTGCCCCTATGTACAAGAATATAACTACTATAATACTGCCCCTATGTAAAAGAATATAACTACTATAATGCTGCCCCCTATGTACAAGAATATAAGTACTTTAATACTGCTTCAATGTACAAGAATATAGCTACTATAATACTGTTCCTGTGTACAAGAATATAACTACTATAATACTGCCCCCTATGTGCAAGAATATAACTAATATAATACTGCCCCCTATGTGCAAGAATATAACTACTATAATACTGCTCCCTATGTACAAGAATATAACTACTATAATACTGCTCCTATGTTCAAGAATATAACTACTATAATACTGCCCCCTATGTACAAGAATATAACTACTATAATACTGCCCCCTATGTACAAGAATATAACTACTATCTTACTGCTCCTATGTACAAGAATATAACTACTATAATACTGCCCCTATGTACAAGAATATACCTACTATAATACTGCTCCTATGTACAAGAATATAACTAATATAATACTGCCCCTATGTACAAGAATATAACTACTATAATACTGCTCCTATGTACAAGAATATAACTAATATAATACTGCTCCTATGTACAAGAATATAACTACTATCTTACTGCTCCTATGTACAAGAATATAACTACTATAATACTGCTCCCTATGTACAAGAATATAACTACTATAATACTGCTCCCTATGTACAAGAATATAACTACTATATTACTGCACTCTATGTACAAGAATAAACTACTATCTTACTGCTCCTATGTACAAGAATATAACTACTATAATACTGCTCCTATGTACAAGAATATAACTAATATAATACTGCCCCTATGTGCAAGAATATAACTACTATAATACTGCTCCTATGTACAAGAATATTACTACTATAATACTGCCCCTATGTACAAGAATATAACTACTATAATACTGCCTCTATGTAGAAGATTATAACTACTATAATACTGCTCCTATGTACAAGAATATAACTACTATAATACTGCTCCTATGTACAAGAATATAACTACTATAATCCTGCCCCCTATGTACAAGACTATAACTACTATAATACTGTCCCCTGTGTACAAGAATATAACTACTATAATACTTTTCCTATGTACAAGAATATACATACTATAATACTGCTCCTATGTACAAGAATATAACTACTATAAAACTGTCCTCTGTGTACAAGAATATAACTACTATAATACTGCCCCTATGTACAAGAATATAACTACTATAATACTGCCTCTATGTACAAGATTATAACTACTATAATACTGCTCCTATGTACAAGAATATAACTACTATAATACTGCCCCTATGTACAATAATATAACTACTATAATACTGCCTCTATGTACAAGAATATAATTACTATAATACTGCTCCTATGTACAAGAATATAACTACTATAATACTGCCCCCTATGTACAAGAATATAACTACTATAATACTGCCCCTATGTACAAGAATATAACTACTATAATACTGCTCCTATGTACAAGAATATAACTACTATAATACTGCTCCTATGTACAAGAATATAACTACTATAATACTGCTCCCATGTTCAAGAATATAACTACTATAATACTGCTCCTATGTACAAGATTATAGCTACTATAATACTGCTCCTATGTACAAGAATATAACTACTATAATACTGCCCCTATGTACAAGAATATAACTACTATAAAACTGCTCCTATGTACAAGAATATAACTACTATAATACTGCCTCTATGTACAAGAATATAACTACTGTAATACTGCTCCTATGTACAAGAATATAACTACTATAATACTGCTCCTATGTACAGGAATATAACTACTATAATACTGCTCCCTATGTACAAGAATATAACTACTATAATACTGCTCCTATGTAGAAGAATATAACTACGATAATACTGCTCCTATGTACAAGAATATAACTACTATAATACTGCTCCCTATGTACAAGAATATAACTACTATAATACTGCTCCTATGTAGAAGAATATAACTACTATAATACTGCTCCTATGTACAAGAATATAACTACTATAATACTGCCCCCTATGTACAAGAATATAACTACTATAATACTGCCCCTATGTACAAGAATATAACTACTATAATACTGCTCCCTATGTACAAGAATATAACTACTATAATACTGCCACTATGTACAAGAATATAACTACTATAATACTGCCTCTATGTACAAGAATATAACTACTATAATACTGCTCCTATATACAAGAATATAACTACTATCTTACTGCTCCAATGTACAAGAATATAACTAATATAATACTGCTCCTATGTACAAGAATATAACTACTATCTTACTGCTCCTATGTACAAGAATATAACTACTAAAATACTGCTCCCTATGTACAAGAATATAACTACTATAATACTGCTCCCTATGTACAAGAATATAACTACTATATTACTGCACTCTATGTACAAGAATAAATTACTATCTTACTGCTCCTATGTACAAGAATATAACTACTATAATACTGCTCCTATGTACAAGAATATAACTAATATAATACTGCCCCTATGTACAAGAATATAACTACTATAATACTGCTCCTATGTACAAGAATATTACTACTATAATACTGCCCCTATGTACAAGAATATAACTACTATAATACTGCCTCTATGTACAAGATTATAACTACTATAATACTGCTCCTATGTACAAGAATATAACTACTATAATACTGCTCCTATGTACAAGAATATAACTACTATAATCCTGCCCCCTATGTACAAGACTATAACTACTATAATACTGTCCCCTGTGTACAAGAATATAACTACTATAATACTGGTCCTATGTACAAGAATATACATACTATAATACTGCTCCTATGTACAAGAATATAACTACTATAAAACTGTCCTCTGTGGACAAGAATATAACTACTATAATAATGCTCCTGTGTACAAGAATATAACTACTATAATGCTGCACTCTATGTACAAGAATATAACTACTATCTTACTGCTCCTATGTACAAGAATATAACTACTATAATACTGCCCCTATGTACAAGAATATAACTACTATAATACTGCCCCTATGTACAAGAATATAACTACTATAATATTGCACTCTATGTACAAGAATATAACTACTATAATACTGCTCCTATGTAAAAGAATATAACCACTATAATACTGCCCCTATGTACAAGAATATAACTGGTATAATACTGCACCCTATGTACAAGAATATAACTACTATAATACTGCCCCCTATGTACAAGGATATATCTGCTATAATACTGCCCCTATGTACAAGAATATAACTACTATAATACTGCCCCTATGTAAAAGAATATAACTACTATAACACTGCTCCTATGTATAAGAATATAACTACTATAATACTGCCCCTATGTACAAGAATATAACTACTATAATACTGCCCCTATGTACAAGAATATAACTACTATAATACTGCCCCTATGTACAAGAATATAACTACTATAATACTGCCCCTATGTAAAAGAATATAACTACTATAATGCTGCCCCCTATGTACAAGAATATAAGTACTTTAATACTGCTTCAATGTACAAGAATATAGCTACTATAATACTGTTCCTGTGTACAAGAATATAACTACTATAATACTGCCCCCTATGTGCAAGAATATAACTAATATAATACTGCCCCCTATGTGCAAGAATATAACTACTATAATACTGCTCCCTATGTACAAGAATATAACTACTATAATACTGCTCCTATGTTCAAGAATATAACTACTATAATACTGCCCCCTATGTACAAGAATATAACTACTATAATACTGCCCCCTATGTACAAGAATATAACTACTATCTTACTGCTCCTATGTACAAGAATATAACTACTATAATACTGCCCCTATGTACAAGAATATACCTACTATAATACTGCTCCTATGTACAAGAATATAACTACTATAATACTGCTCCTATGTACAAGAATATAACTACTATAATACTGCTCATATGTACAAGAATATAACTACTATAATACTGCCCCCTATGTACAAGAATATAACTACTATAATACTGCCCCTATGTACAAGAATATAACTACTATAATACTGCTCCCTATGTACAATAATATAACTACTATAATACTGCCACTATGTACAAGAATATAACTACTATAATACTGCCTCTATGTACAAGAATATAACTACTATAATACTGCTCCTATATACAAGAATATAACTACTATCTTACTGCTCCAATGTACAAGAATATAACTAATATAATACTGCTCCTATGTACAAGAATATAACTACTATCTTACTGCTCCTATGTACAAGAATATAACTACTAAAATACTGCTCCCTATGTACAAGAATATAACTACTATAATACTGCTCCCTATGTACAAGAATATAACTACTATATTACTGCATTCTATGTACAAGAATAAACTACTATCTTACTGCTCCTATGTACAAGAATATAACTACTATAATACTGCTCCTATGTACAAGAATATAACTAATATAATACTGCCCCTATGTACAAGAATATAACTACTATAATACTGCTCCTATGTACAAGAATATTACTACTATAATACTGCCCCTATGTACAAGAATATAACTACTATAATACTGCCTCTATGTACAAGATTATAACTACTATAATACTGCTCCTATGTACAAGAATATAACTACTATAATACTGCTCCTATGTACAAGAATATAACTACTATAATCCTGCCCCCTATGTACAAGACTATAACTACTATAATACTGTCCCCTGTGTACAAGAATATAACTACTATAATACTGGTCCTATTTACAAGAATATACATACTATAATACTGCTCCTATGTACAAGAATATAACTACTATAAAACTGTCCTCTGTGGACAAGAATATAACTACTATAATAATGCTCCTGTGTACAAGAATATAACTACTATAATACTGCACTCTATGTACAAGAATATAACTACTATCTTACTGCTCCTATGGACAAGAATATAACTACTATAATACTGCCCCTATGTACAAGAATATAACTACTATAATACTGCCCCTATGTACAAGAATATAACTACTATAATATTGCACTCTATGTACAAGAATATAACTACTATAATACTGCTCCTATGTAAAAGAATATAACCACTATAATACTGCCCCTATGTACAAGAATATAACTGGTATAATACTGCACCCTATGTACAAGAATATAACTACTATAATACTGCCCCCTATGTACAAGGATATATCTGCTATAATACTGCCCCTATGTACAAGAATATAACTACTATAATACTGCCCCTATGTAAAAGAATATAACTACTATAACACTGCTCCTATGTATAAGAATATAACTACTATAATACTGCCCCTATGTACAAGAATATAACTACTATAATACTGCCCCTATGTACAAGAATATAACTACTATAATACTGCCCCTATGTACAAGAATATAACTTCTATAATACTGCCCCTATGTAAAAGAATATAACTACTATAATGCTGCCCCCTATGTACAAGAATATAAGTACTTTAATACTGCTTCAATGTACAAGAATATAGCTACTATAATACTGTTCCTGTGTACAAGAATATAACTACTATAATACTGCCCCCTATGTGCAAGAATATAACTAATATAATACTGCCCCCTATGTGCAAGAATATAACTACTATAATACTGCTCCCTATGTACAAGAATATAACTACTATAATACTGCTCCTATGTTCAAGAATATAACTACTATAATACTGCCCCCTATGTACAAGAATATAACTACTATAATACTGCCCCCTATGTACAAGAATATAACTACTATCTTACTGCTCCTATGTACAAGAATATAACTACTATAATACTGCCCCTATGTACAAGAATATACCTACTATAATACTGCTCCTATGTACAAGAATATAACTAATATAATACTGCCCCTATGTACAAGAATATAACTACTATAATACTGCTCCTATGTACAAGAATATAACTACTATAATACTGCCCCTATGTACAAGAATATAACTACTATAATACTGCCTCTATGTACAAGATTATAACTACTATAATACTACTCCTATGTACAAGAATATAACTACTATAATACTGCTCCTATGTACAAGAATATAACTACTATAATCCTGCCCCCTATGTACAAGAATATAACTACTATAATACTGTCCCCTGTGTACAAGAATATAACTACTATAATACTGGTCCTATGTACAAGAATATACATACTATAATACTGCTCCTATGTACAAGAATATAACTACTATAAAACTGTCCTCTGTGTACAAGAATATAACTACTATAATAATGCTCCTGTGTACAAGAATATAACTACTATCATACTGCACTCTATGTACAAGAATATAACTACTATCTTACTGCTCCTATGTACAAGAATATAACTACTATAATACTGCCCCTATGTACAAGAATATAACTACTATAATACTGCCCCTATGTACAAGAATATAACTACTGTAATACTGCACTCTATGTACAAGAATATAACTACTATCTTACTGCTCCTATGTACAAGAATATAACTACTATAATACTGCTCCTAGGTAAAAGAATATAACTACTATAATACTGCCCCTATGTACAAGAATATAACTGCTATAATACTGCACCCTATGTACAAGAATATAACTACTATAATACTGCCCCCTATGTACAAGGATATATCTGCTATAATACTGCCCCTATGTAAAAGAATATAACTACTATAATACTGCCCCCTATGTACAAGAATATAAGTACTATAATACTGCTTCTATGTACAAGAATATAGCTACTATAATACTGTTCCTATGTAAAAGAATATAACTACTATAATACTGCCCCCTATGTACAAGAATATAACTAATATAATACTGCCCCCTATGTACAAGAATATAACTACTATAATACTGCTCCATATGTACAAGAATATAACTACTATAATACTGCTCCCTATGTACAAGAATATAACTACTATAATACTGCCCCTATGTACAAGAATATAGCTACTATAATACTGTTCCTATGTACAAGAATATAAATACTATAATACTGCTCCTATGTACAAGAATATAACTACTATAATACTGCTCCTATGTACAAGAATATAACTACTATAATACTGCCTCCTATGTACAAGAATATAACTACTATAATACTGCTCCTATGCACAAGAACATAACTACTATAACACTGCTCCTATGTATAAGAATATAACTACTATAATACTGCCCCTATGTTCAAGAATATAACTACTATAATACTGCCCCCTATGTACAAGAATATAACTACTATAATACTGCCCCCTATGTACAAGAATATAACTACTATCTTACTGCTCCTATGTACAAGAATATAACTACTATAATACTGCCCCTATGTACAAGAATATACCTACTATAATACTGCTCCTATGTACAAGAATATAACTAATATAATACTGCCCCTATGTACAAGAATATAACTACTATAATACTGCTCCTATGTACAAGAATATAACTACTATAATACTGCCCCTATGTACAAGAATATAACTACTATAATACTGCCTCTATGTACAAGATTATAACTACTATAATACTGCTCCTATGTACAAGAATATAACTACTATAATACTGCTCCTATGTACAAGAATATAACTACTATAATCCTGCCCCCTATGTACAAGAATATAACTACTATAATACTGTCCCCTGTGTACAAGAATATAACTACTATAATACTGGTCCTATGTACAAGAATATACATACTATAATACTGCTCCTATGTACAAGAATATAACTACTATAAAACTGTCCTCTGTGTACAAGAATATAACTACTATAATAATGCTCCTGTGTACAAGAATATAACTACTATCATACTGCACTCTATGTACAAGAATATAACTACTATCTTACTGCTCCTATGTACAAGAATATAACTACTATAATACTGCCCCTATGTACAAGAATATAACTACTATAATACTGCCCCTATGTACAAGAATATAACTACTGTAATACTGCACTCTATGTACAAGAATATAACTACTATCTTACTGCTCCTATGTACAAGAATATAACTACTATAATACTGCTCCTAGGTAAAAGAATATAACTACTATAATACTGCCCCTATGTACAAGAATATAACTGCTATAATACTGCACCCTATGTACAAGAATATAACTACTATAATACTGCCCCCTATGTACAAGGATATATCTGCTATAATACTGCCCCTATGTAAAAGAATATAACTACTATAATACTGCCCCCTATGTACAAGAATATAAGTACTATAATACTGCTTCTATGTACAAGAATATAGCTACTATAATACTGTTCCTATGTAAAAGAATATAACTACTATAATACTGCCCCCTATGTACAAGAATATAACTAATATAATACTGCCCCCTATGTACAAGAATATAACTACTATAATACTGCTCCATATGTACAAGAATATAACTACTATAATGCTGCCCCTATGTACAAGAATATAACTACTATAATACTGCCTCCTATGTACAAGAATATAACTACTATAACACTGCTCCTATGTATAAGAATATAGCTACTATAATACTGCCCCTATGTACAAGAATATAACTACTATAATACTGCCCCCTATGTACAAGGATATATCTGCTATAATACTGCCCCTATGTACAAGAATATAACTACTATAATACTGCCCCTATGTAAAAGAATATAACTACTATAATACTGCCCCCTATGTACAAGAATATAAGTACTATAATACTGCTTCTATGTTCAAGAATATAGCTACTATAATACTGTTCCTATGTACAAGAATATAACTACTATAATACTGCCCCCTATGTACAAGAATATAACTAATATAATACTGCCCCCTATGTACAAGAATATAACTACTATAATACTGCTCCATATGTACAAGAATATAACTACTATAATACTGCTCCCTATGTACAAGAATATAACTACTATAATTCTGCCCCCTATGTACAAGAATATAGCTACTATAATACTGTTCCTATGTACAAGAATATAACTACTATAATACTGCTCCTATGTACAAGAATATAACTACTATAATACTGCTCCTATGTACAAGAATATAACTACTTTAATACTGCCTCCTATGCACAAGAATATAACTACTATAATACTGTTCCTATGTACAAGAATATAACTACTATAATACTGCCTCCTATGTAGAAGAATATAACTACTATAATACTGCTCCTATGCACAAGAATATAACTACTATAACACTGCTCCTATGTATAAGAATATAACTACTATAATACTGCTCCTATGTACAAGAATATAACTACTATAATACTGCCTCCTATGTACAAGAATATAACTACTATAATACTGCCCCTATCTACAAGATTATAACTACTATAATACTGCACTCTATGTACAAGAATATAACTACTATAATACTGCCCTCTATGTACAAGAATATAACTACTATAATACTGCCCCTATGTACAGGAATATAACTACTATAATACTGCCCCCTATGTACAAGAATATAACTGCTATAATACTGCCCCTATGTACAAGAATATAACTACTATAATACTGCCCCTATGTACAAGAATATAGCTACTATAATACTGCCCCTATGTACAAGAATATAACTACTATAATACTGCCCCTATGTAAAAGAATATAACTACTATAATGCTGCCTCCTATGTACAAGAATATAAGTACTTTAATACTGCTTCTATGTACAAGAATATAGCTACTATAATACTGCTCCTGTGTACAAGAATATAACTACTATAATACTGCCCCCTATGTACAAGAATATAACTACTATAATACTGCCCCCTATGTACAAGAATATAACTAATATAATACTGCCCCCTATGTACAAGAATATAACTACTATAATACTGCTCCCTATGTACAAGATTATAACTACTATAATACTGCTCCCTATGTACAAGAATATAACTACTATAATACTGCCCCCTATGTACAAGAATATAGCTACTATAATACTGTTCCTATGTACAAGAATATAACTACTATAATACTGCCCCCTATGTACAAGAATATAACTAATATAATACTGCCCCCTATGTACAAGAATATAACTACTATAATACTGCTCCTATGTACCAGAATATAACTACTATCTTACTGCTCCTATGTACAAGAATATAACTACTATGTTACTGCTTCTATGTACAAGAATATAACTACTATAATACTGCCACCTATGTACAAGAATATAACTACTATAATACTGCTCCCTATGTACACGAATATAACTACTATAATACTGCTCCCATGTACAAGAATATAACCACTATAACACTGCCCCTATGTACAAGAATATAACTACTATAATACTGCTCCCATGTACAAGAATATAAGTACTATAATACTGCTCCCTATGTAGAAGACTATAACTACTATAATACTGCTCCCATGTACAAGAATATAACTACTATAATGCTGCACTCTATGTACAAGAATATAACTACTATAATACTGCCCCCTATGTGCAAGAATATAACTACTATAATACTGCTGCCTATGTACAAGAATATAACTACTATAATACTGCTCCCAGGTACAAGAATATAACTACTATAACACTGCCCCTATGTACAAGAATATAACTACTATAATACTGCTCCCTATGTACAAGAATATAACTACTATAATACTGCTCCCTATGTACAAGAATATAACTACTATAATACTGCTCCCTATGTACAAGAATATAACTACTATAATACTGCTCCCATGTACAAGAATACAACTACTATAATACTGTCCCTATGTACAAGAATATAACTACTATAATACTGCCCCTATGTGCAATAATATAACTACTATAATACTGCTCCTATGTACAAGAATATAACTACTATAATACTGCTCCCTATGTACAAGAATATAACTACTATAGTACTGCTCCAATGTACAAGAATATAACTACTATAACACTGCCCCTATGTACAAGAATATAACTACTATAATACTGCTCCCTATGTACAAGAATATAACTACTATAATACTGCTCCCTATGTACAAGAATATAACTACTATAATACTGCTCCCTATGTACAAGAATATAACTACTATAATACTGCCCCTATGTACAAGAATATAACTACTATAATACTGCCCCCTATGTACAAGAATATAACTACTATAATACTGCTCCCATGTACAAGAATATAACTACTATAATACTGCTCCTATGTACAAGAATATAACTATTATAATACTGCCCCCTATGTACAAGAATATAACTACTATAATACTGCTCCCTATGTACAAGAATATAACTACTATAATACTGCTCCCTATGTACAAGAATATAACTACTATAATACTGCCCCCTATGTACAAGAATATAACTACTATAATACTGCCCCTATGTACAAGAATATAACTACTATAATACAGTTCCTATATACAAGAATATAACTACTATAATACTGCCCCTATGTACAAGAATATAACTACTATAATACAGTTCCTATGTACAAGAATATAACTACTATAATACTGCCCCTATGTACAAGAATATAACTACTATAATAATGCCCCTATGTACAAGAATATAACTACTATAATACTGCCCCCTATGTACAAGAATATAACTAATATAATACTGCCCCCTATGTACAAGAATATAACTACTATAATACTGCTCCCTATGTACAAGAATATAACTACTATAATACTGCTTCCTATGTACAAGAATATAACTACTATAATACTGCCCCCTATGTACAAGAATATAGCTACTATAATACTGTTCCTATGTACAAGAATATAACTACTATAATACTGCCCCCTATGTACAAGAATATAACTAATATAATACTGCCCCCTATGTACAAGAATATAACTACTATAATACTGCTCCTATGTACCAGAATATAACTACTATCTTACTGCTCCTATGTACAAGAATATAACTACTATGTTACTGCTCCTATGTACAAGAATATAACTACTATAATACTGCCTCCTATGTACAAGAATATAACTACTATAATACTGCTCCCTATGTACAAGAATATAACTACTATAATACTGCTCCCATGTACAATAATATAACCACTATAACACTGCTCCTATGTACAAGAATATAACTACTATAATACTGCTCCCTATGTACAAGAATATAACTACTATAATACTGCTCCCTATGTACAAGAATATAACTACTATAATACTGCTCCTATGTACAAGAATATAACTACTATAATACTGCTCCCTATGTACAAGAATATAACTACTATAATACTGCTCCCATGTACAAGAATATAACTGCTATAATACTGCTCCTATGTACAAGAATATAACTACTATAATACTGCTCCCTATGTACAAGACTATAACTGCTATAATACTGCTCCCATGTACAAGAGTATAACTACTATAATACTGCACTCTATGTACAAGAATACAACTACTATAATACAGCCCCTATGTACAAGACTATAACTACTATAATACTGCTCCCATGTACAAGAATATAACTACTATAATACTGCTCCCTATGTAGAAGACTATAACTACTATAATACTGCTCCCATGTACAAGAATATAACTACTATAATGCTGCACTCTATGTACAAGAATATAACTACTATAATACTGCCCCCTATGTACAAGAATATAACTACTATAATACTGCTCCCTATGTACAAGAATATAACTACTATAATACTGCTCCCAGGTACAAGAATATAACTACTATAATACTGCTCCCTATGTACAAGAATATAACTACTATAATACTGCTCCCATGTACAAGAATATAACTACTATAATACTGTCCCTATGTACAAGAATATAACTACTATAATACTGCCCCTATGTGCAATAATATAACTACTATAATACTGCTCCTATGTACAAGAATATAACTACTATAATACTGCTCCCTATGTACAAGAATATAACTACTATAATACTGCTCCCATGTACAAGAATATAACTACTATAACACTGCCCCTATGTACAAGAATATAACTACTATAATACTGCTCCCTATGTACAAGAATATAACTACTATAATACTGCTCCCTATGTACAAGAATATAACTACTATAATACTGCTCCCTATGTACAAGAATATAACTACTATAATACTGCCCCTATGTACAAGAATATAACTACTATAATACTGCCCCCTATGTACAAGAATATAACTACTATAATACTGCTCCCATGTACAAGAATATAACTACTATAATACTGCTCCTATGTACAAGAATATAACTATTATAATACTGCCCCCTATGTACAAGAATATAACTACTATAATACAGCTCCCTATGTACAAGAATATAACTACTATAATACTGCTCCCTATGTACAAGAATATAACTACTATAATACTGCCCCCTATGTACAAGAATATAACTACTATTATACTGCCTCCTATGTACAAGAATATAACTACTATAATACTGCCCCTATGTACAAGAATATAACTACTATAATACAGTTCCTATGTACAAGAATATAACTACTATAATACTGCCTCCTATGTACAAGAATATAACTACTATAATACTGCTCCTATGTACAAGAATATAACTACTATAATACTGCTCCTATGTACAAGAATATAACTACTATAATACTGCCCCCTATGTACAAGAATATAACTACTATAATACTGCCCCCTATGTACAAGAATATAATTACTATAATACTGCTCCTATGTACAAGAATATAAGTACTATAATACTGCTCCTATGTACAAGAATATAACTACTATAATACTGCTCCTATGTACAAGAATATAAGTACTATAATACTGCTCCTATGTACAAGAATATAACTACTATAATACTGCCCCCTATGTACAAGAATATAACTACTATAATACTGCCCCCTATGTACAAGAATATAATTACTATAATACTGCTCCTATGTACAAGAATATAACTACTATAATACTGCCCCCTATGTACAAGAATATAACTACTATAATACTGCCCCCTATGTACAAGAATATAACTACTATAATACTGCTCCTATGTACAAGAATATAATTACTATAATACTGCTCCTATGTACAAGAATATAAGTACTATAATACTGCCCCTATGTACAAGAATATAAGTACTATAATACTGTTCCTATGTATAAGAATATAAGTACTATAATACTGCCCCCTAAGTGTAAGAGTTTAGCTGTGAGTATGTAGGATTATGTTATGTGACTTGTTGATATTTGCTGACATTTATCCGTCCCTCGTGTGTTATCTACATGGATATAGATCAGATTCGGTGACTTCTCGGGGTCGGTGTTGTGGTCCTGGTGGTGGCCGCTCTTTCACCACAGGTTTTATATACAAGAAGAAGTTGATTCCCATTATAGTATTTGTCAGGCAGCTAAAAAGCAGTTAACGTACAATCAATGCTCGGGGTTAAACTATGTGACCCCCATCTGTGGGCAGAGCCCTGGGGCAGATAGTGGAGGAGATGAAGTTACTGATTGAAGCGGCACATATAGGTATATATATATATATATATATAGATAGGTGTGTGAATATAAGGATGGAGTTGCGTTTTTTACTTCTGCTTCTCTTTTAGTAAATTTGCAGATTTTTTTCTTCTTTTATTCTTCAGTCACATCCAAAGCTGCAGTTCTTTTTTTTCTGATATCTTTCCCTCATCTAACAGGAGGGATTCCCATAATGAGAATATAATATATACAATGTAACATTTTATCATCATGTGCATATGTACAGCATTCTGGGCTGATTGATATTTTTGTAGTGTACAGGGGGTCTTTTTTTCTTCATGCATAGACTGTTACAATATAACATTATGTCGGCCTGCAGCCACCAGTAGGGGGAGCTCGAGAGATGCTCCATACAGGTTATACATTGAACTTAATGATAAGCCTGTATGCAGTGAGCTCCGGAGTTCCCTCTAGTGGCGACAGCTGGGATCCATAAGTTTGTCATGTATCTCTATTGCTATGCTGAGGACTTGGAGTTCTGCGGCAGAAAATGAATCTGTGATTGATACAGAGGTACAGTAGGACATTAGATGCATTCCTGGATACATTGTGCCCTGTGTCTCTGGGTCAGAGTCTCATTTCCAGACCTATGAATTGTACTAACTGCTTACAATGTGCTTCTAAACAGCCAGCCCTTATTAGCCGGACCACCCAAGCAGCCGTCTGACTGTCGGAACGTCAGCTCTGGAGCATTATGGGAAAGATGTGGAGGGGTTTGGATGGACATTTTGTCCCATCACAGATGGGTATTGGTAACACATACAGACGCCCCCTCCCTGCCCCCATCGCTGGATTCTCCCAGAATAAATTCTGGTGCATTGTGCAGGAAAAGTCCCAAAAAATATTAAGAATTCAGTTCCCTTTATGATAGAAGCTGTTCTGGTCTCTGTTATTTAGCTCTTCTCCTGGGAAAGCTGGGTGACTATTATAGTGGCTGATAGAGAGTCCTACAGTCATGGGATGGGACATGTATAGGGGTGGTGGGGGTCTCAATAGGACCCTTGTAATAGGGTGGGGATTACCTGTGCCGCCCAACAGGGCACATCAGTAACCTCTAGTTTAGAGGGATCACAACCGACCTGACAGCAAATCCTGCAAACATCATTGTTGTATGTAAGAGCGCTGTTATTTGGTCCTTTATGTTTCTATTATTCGAGCACTGTATGGTGGTATTATTTCTTTCTCTATGTTTGTATTATCTAAGCACTGTATGTCCGTTTTACTTACACCATATCGTATTATTTGGTCACAGAATGTTATCACTATTGGGCACTGCGTAGCAACATTATTTAGTTATTGATAATATTTGAGCACTGTATGTTATGTTTTATCTGTGCACTATATGATGGTATTATTTGGCCACAGCACATTGTTATTATACGGGTACTGTATGGTGGTATTATTTGACCACGGTATGGTGGTTTTCTTTGATCATCTTCTAAGAGTATTATTTAGACGCATTTTGTGTTATCTGAGCACTGTATGGTGATATGTTTGCTCATTGTTTAAAAGTATTATTTGGTCAATGTATGCTGGTATTTTTTGAGCATGTATTTTGTTATTATATGGTCGTTATGTTGTTATTTGAGTCCTCTATGGTGGTATTTTTATTCATACTATGTTGGTATTTATCTAGAACTGTATGGTGGTATTATTTGCTCATTATGTTGTTATTTGAGCCATCACGTGTTGTATTTTAGCTCATAGTATGTTGGTATTATTTAAGCACTGTATGGTGATATTTTTGCTTATTGCACTTTGGTATTATTTAAGCACTGTATGATGGTATTATTTGTTCATTATGTTGCTATTTGAACCCTATATGGTGGTATTTTTACTCATAGTTTGCTGATATTATTTGCTCACTATATGTTGGTATTTCAGCACTGTATGATGATATTTTGCTCATTGCGTTTTGGTATTGTTTAAGCACTGTATCTTGGTATTATTTGAGCACTGTCTGTTGGTATTATTTAAGCACTGTATGTTGGTATTATTTAAGCACTGTATGTTGGTATTATTTGGTCATTATGTTGCTATTTGAGCCCTTTACAATGATATTTTGCTCATAGTATGTTGTTATTATTTGAGCACTGTATGGTGGTATTATTTGCTCACTATATTCTTTAACTGGAGTAATGTATGATGATATTTTTGCTCATTGCATTTTGGCATTGTTTAAGCATTGTATGGTGGTATTACATAGGCATCACACACAATAGTATATTTTCAGTACGTAGTTTCAGTATATTGTGTGCGTTTAGGCAACTCTATAGAAGTGTTTTATGTATAGTAGTATAATTTATGTGTGGCGGTTATAATCAGGTAATGAATGCTTATCTGTAAACTTCACACTTTGCAGTGTTGGGAGATAACTGATGAGCCCTTGTCATGAGGCACCATGATATTAGGCTGTACAGTGGAGCTCAGTGGGTCGCTCTGCTGTCCCGTGCCTCGTGCCTCGCATCATGTGAACGTGCTGGGCCTGGTGTGTAATTTGTTTGTTTTTTACATGCTCACATACATATTCATTGTTTTTGGGAAGTTTGACAGGTTCTATTTGTGGCTTTGGATTAGCATTCTTTGCTTACATGACGTTATGAGCAGCGTCCTCACACATCTGTGTTTAAAGACAAGGGGACAGCTGCGGAACGGTGCAGCTGTGTGCGCGGTGCGTCAGTAAATGTAGTTACAACACAACCTTGGTGCCTGTGGGATCCTAAACAATTTTTCTCTAGTAGGAGTGTCTCTCCCAGTAATATAGGCTGGATGTGAGGTCTGTGTGTCTCTCCCAGTAATATAGGCTGGATGTGAGGTCTGTTTGTCCTCCAGTAATATAGGCTGGATGTGAGATCTGTGTGTCTCTCCCAGTAATATAGGCTGGATGTGAGCTCTGTGTGTCCTCCAGTAATATAGGCTGGATGTGAGGTCTGTGTGTCTCTCCCAGTAATATAGGCTGGATGTGAGCTCTGTGTGTCCTCCAGTAATATAGGCTGGATGTGAGGTCTGCGTGTCTCTCCCAGTAATATAGGCTGGATGTGAGGTCTGCGTGTCTCTCCCAGTAATATAGGCTGGATGTGAGGTCTGCGTGTCTCTCCCAGTAATATAGGCTGGATGTGAGCTCTGTGTGTCCTCCAGTAATATAGGCTGGATGTGAGGTCTGCGTGTCTCTCCCAGTAATATAGGTTGGACGTGAGGTCTGCGTGTCTCTCCGAATAATAAAGGCTGGATGTGAGGTCTGTGTGTCTCTCCCAGTAATATAGGCTGGATGTGAGTTCTGTGTGTCTCTTCCAGTAATATAGGTTGGATGTGAGGTCTGTGTGCCATCCCCCCAGTAATATAGGCTGGATGTGAGGTCTGTGTGTCTCTCCCAGTAATATATGCTGGATGTGAGGTCTGTGTGTCCTCCAGTAATATAGGCTGGATGTGAGATCTGTGTGTCCTCCAGTAATATAGGCTGGATGTGAGGTCTGCGTGTCTCTCCCAGTAATATAGGTTGGATGTGAGGTCTGCGTGTCTCTCTGAATAATAAAGGCTGGATGTGAGGTCTGTGTGTCCTCCAGTAATATAGGCTGGATGTGAGATCTGTGTGTCTCTCCCAGTAATATAGGCTGGATGTGAGCTCTGTGTGCCATCCCCCCAGTAATATAGGCTGGATGTGAGGTCTGTGTGTCTCTCCCAGTAATGTATGCTGGATGTGAGGTCTATGTGTCCTCCAGTAATATAGGCTGGATGTGAGATCTGTGTGTCCTCCAGTAATATAGGCTGGATGTGAGGTCTGCGTGTCTCTCCCAGTAATATAGGTTGGATGTGAGGTCTGCGTGTCTCTCTGAATAATAAAGGCTGGATGTGAGGTCTGTGTGTCTCTCCCAGTAATATAGGCTGGATGTGAGTTCTGTGTGTCTCTTCCAGTAATATAGGTTGGATGTGACGTCTGTGTGCCATCCCCCCAGTAATATAGGCTGGATGTGAGGTCTGTGTGTCTCTCCCAGTAATATATGCTGGATGTGAGGTCTGTGTGTCTCTCCCTGTAATATAGACTGGATGTGAAGTCTGCATGTCTATCCCAGTAATATAGGCTGGATGTGAGATCTGTGTGTCTCTCCCAGTAATATAGGCTGGATGTGAGGTCTGTGTCTCTCCCCCAGTAATACAGGCTGGATGTGAGGTCAGCGTGTCTCCTCCAGTAATATAGGCTGGATGTGAGGTCTGTGTGTCTCTCCCAGTAATATAAGCTGGATGTGAGGTTTGTGTGTCTCTCCCAGTAATATAGGCTGGATGTGAGGTCTGCGTGTCTCCTCCAGTAATATAGGCTGGATGTGAGGTCTGTGTGTCTCTCCCAGTAATATAGTCTGGATCAGTAGCATAGCTACCGGGGGGACAGAGGGTACGGGTGGGCGCTCTGAGGGGGCCCACCCGGAGCTACGTCAGTGTAACTGTATCGGCGTGCTCAGCATGCCAATACAATTACACTCCGGGGCAGAGCAGGCAGACTTAATGTCCCTACACTGCCCGGCGGCCGCTATGGAGCCCTCAAGAAGGAGGGGGGGCCCCGATGACAGCATCAAGCCCCCCTCTCATCACCGCAAGTTAAGTGCTGAGAGAGGGAGCGTGATGCTCCCTCTCCCATTAGTTCCCCTCTGCATCTGGCGTCACTGACGTCATCACTTGGCGCCCGGCCGCTGTTCTGAAGATGTGTGGGCACTCGGAGCAGTGGGGGAATCAGGAGAAGAGGTGAGTATTGTTTATTTTTTGCCTATGGGGGGGAGCTTTATACTACAGACTCTGCCTATGGGGGGGGAGCATTATACTACAGACTCTGCCTATGGGGGGGGAGCATTATACTACAGACTCTGCCTATGGGGGTGGAGCATTATACTACAGACTCTGCCTATGGGGGTGGAGCATTATACTACAGACTCTGCCAATGGGGGGGACTCGGGGAGCATTATACTACAGACTCTGCCTATGGGGGGAGCATTATACTACAGACTCTGCCTATGGGGGTGGAGCATTATACTACAGACTCTGCCTATGGGGGGGAGCATTATACTACAGACTCTGCCAATGGGGGGGAGCATTATACTACAGACTCTGCCTATGGGGGGGAGCATTATACTACAGACTCTGCCAATGGGGGGGAGCATTATACTGCAGACTCTGCCAATGGGGTGGAGAATTATACTACAGACTCTGCCTATGGGGGGGAGCATTATACTACAGACTCTGCCTATGGGGGGGAGCATTATACTACAGACTCTGCCTATGGGGGTGGAGCATTATACTACAGACTCTGCCTATGGGGGGGAGCATTATACTACAGACTCTGCCAATGGGGGGGAGCATTATACTACAGACTCTGCCTATGGGGGGGAGCATTATACTACAGACTCTGCCAATGGGGGGGAGCATTATACTGCAGACTCTGCCAATGGGGTGGAGAATTATACTACAGACTCTGCCTATGGGGGGGAGCATTATACTACATACTCTGCCAATGGGGTGGAGCATTATACTACAGACTCTGCCAATGGGGGGGAGCATTATACTGCAGACTCTGCCTATGGGGGTGGAGCATTATACTACAGACTCTGCCAATGGGGGGGAGCATTATACTACAGACTCTGCCAATGGGGTGGAGAATTATACTACAGACTCTGCCTATGGGGGGGAGCATTATACTACATACTCTGCCTATGGGGGGGGCATTATACTACAGATTCTGCCTATGGGGGGGAGCATTATACTACATACTCTGCCTATGGGGGGGGGCATTATACTACAGACTCTGCCGAATGGGGGCTTATACTATAGACTCTGCCTATGGGGGTGTATTATACTACAGACTCTGCCTATGGGGGCGCATTATATTATAGACTCTGCCTATGGGGGCGCATTATACTATAGACTCTGCCTATGGGGGTGCATTATACTACAGACTCTGCCTATGGGGGCGCATTATATTATAGACTCTGCCTATGGGGGCGCATTATACTATAGACTCTGCCTATGGGGGTGCATTATACTATAGACTCTGCCTATGGGGGCGCATTATACTATAGACTCTGCCTATGGGGGTGCATTATACTACAGACTCTGCCTAGGGGGGCGCATTATAATATAGACTCTGCCTATGGGGGTGCATTATACTATAGACTCTGCCTATGGGGGTGCATTATACTACAGACTCTGCCTATGGGGGCGCATTATGCTATAGATTCTGCCTATGGGGGTGCATTATACTACAGACTCTGCCTATGGGGGCACATTATACTATAGACTCTGCCTATGGGGGGTGCATAATACTACAGGCTCTGCCTATGGGGGTGCATTATACTACAGACTCTGCCAATGGGGGGGAGCATTATACTACATACTCTGCCTATGGTGGGGAGCATTATACTACAGACCCTGCCAATGGGGGGGAGCATTATACTACAGACCCTGCCAATGGGAGGAGCATTATACTACAGACTCTGCCAATGGGGAGAGCATTATACTACAGACTCTGCCAATCGGGGAGGAGCATTATACTACAGACTCTGCCAATGGGGGAGAGCATTATACTACAGACTCTGCCTATGGGGGTGAATTATACTATATGAAGACTATCTGGTGCATTAGACTATATGTAGGCTATTTATACAGTGTGGGGATTACAGTTAGGGTCATACAGTGTGGGAGATAATGTGGGGTCTTTGCACAGTGTGGGGGCCTTCATACAGTGTGGGAGATAATGTGGGGTCTTTGCATAGTGTGGGGGCCATCATACAGTGTGGGAGATAATGTGGGGTCTTTGGACAGTGTGGGGGCCATCATACAGTGTAGGATATAATGTGGGGTCTTTGCACAGTGTGGGGGCCTTCATACAATGTGGGAGATAATATGGGGTCTTTGCACAGTGTGGGGGCCTTCATACAGTGTGGGAGATAATGTGGGGTCTTTGCACAGTGTGTGGTCCATCATACAGTGTTGGAGGCATCAGTTTGGAGGCTACTAAGGGGTCAGTATACTGTGTGGAGGTACTATACAGTGACGGGGAATTATACTATGTATAGGAGAGCATCATACTGTGTAGAGGGGAGCTGTACATGGGGAGAGACTCAGGACATTATTAAATCTTAAGTGGGCTTATCGTTATAGGGGAACTCAGGTTATCGTGACTATCAGAGGGTCACACAGAGGGCATTATTACTTTCTAGGGGGCACAATGTGGGCACTGTTTTTTAAGGCACTTGTACACGGCATTACTATATTCTAGAGGGTTGTTTTACCATCGAGCGGGCGCACAGCAGGTGCAATAATAGGGACACATACAGCAACAGCGGCTCAGTATTGGGGTATCAGCAGGATGAGGGATTTGTGCAGGTTGGGAATAGATGGGGACAGGGCTTGAAACGTAAGGAGTCTTTGTTATGATCTCTGCAGACCTGAGACTCTGAGCTTTGGCTGGAGAAGTTGTCGTGTCGGTCTGGGCCAGATGGAAATGACGGGACAAGTGAACAATTTAATCAGAAAGAATGTCAGCTGTAAGTTACTATATATAAATGTGCTGTGATCTCTTATATATTCTGCAGGACTGGTATCTAGCAATATGTCACCATATGGCGGTAGTATCTGTTACAACTCTCCTGTTAGTTTTTTTTTTAGTTTGCTGGTCACATGACCAGTTTTGACTATTTAATCCGGCTCCGCCCTCCTGGCATTGCTGGACTTCATTTGTATTTACTACTGTTGAGCTAGCTTGGTGCTCTGTTGCCGTTCTCTGTTAGTTTTGCTAGGTCTTCTGACCTCTTTACTTTTTGTTGTGTGTTTGTCTTTGACTGCTACGATTTCTGCTAGGAGGTGTCCAACTTTTCCCAGTCCCTAGATCTTGTAGGGATCCCTCCCTCACATCTATAGGTCTTCGTACAGACTAGCCGAGGACTTTAGCGGGTCTGATTGCAGGATCAGGTTCCCCGTTACATCGTAGGGATCTAGTTTAGTTCTATTGCAGGGACAGATCTCCTGCCTTTCCTTAGTCTCTGTAGCAGATCATAACAGTAAGTCCAGCCAGAAAAAAAAAAAAAAAATTTCTCTAAGGAAAGACCTCCAGTTTTCCATCATGGTCTCGGTGCAAGATTTGGCTCAACGCTTGCAGGGACTCTCTCTGGAGGTGGTCAGGCTCCAACAACACGTGAGTAGCTGTTCTGGAGCGCATTTTGTGGAACCAAAGGTACGTCTGCCTGATCTATTTTTTGGCGAACAACAAGATTTTTTTTCTTTTAAAAATGCTTATCTATTATATTTTCGTTTGAGACCCGGATCCTCTGGTGATGAATCACAGCGCATAGGGTTCATAATGTCACTTTTGCGCAAAGATCCTCAGGGATGGGCCTTCTCTCTCCAACCTAGTGATCCGTGCTTTAGATCAGTGGATAGTTTTTTTTCTGCTTTGGGTTTGTTGTACGATGATCCTGATCGTGTCTCATCTGCTGAGTCTGAATTAAGACGTTTGAGGCAGGGATCAGGTAATGTGGAAAAATATTGTTCTCACTTCCGTCGGTGGTCTGCCCAGGTGGGGTGGAACTATTCAGCTTTGAAAAGCTTGTTTCTTGCAGGGCTAGGTGAAAGGGTTAAGGATTTACTGATTGCTTATCCCACACCTGGAAACTTGCAGGAGGCAATGCAATTAGCTATACGGGTGGACAGGAGACTGCGTGAAAGGGTTAATGAGAGCAAATCCTCTGCTATGTCAGCTTCGAGTCCTGAGAGGTTCAGTGCTGACAATGGTGAGCCGATGGAAATTGGGGCGATGACACCCCGCTCTCAGGAAAAAGACCGCCGACTTTCTGAAGGCTTGTGTTTCTATTGCGGAAATTCTGGTCATTTGATTAAGAGCTGTGTGCTTCGTAAGAAGAAAGAAAAAAAATGGTCAGTCATGCTCGTATTGCCTGTTTAAATTCTAAGGGAGTATTCCTATCTGCCACTACTACTGCTCAGGATGAATTAATTGAATTTCGGGTATTTGTGGATTGTGGATCTACTCTGAATGTGATTGATGGGGGATTCTTGGAAAAACTTAGATTAGAACCTAAAACTTTGTCATCCCCTATTGCTGTGGTTTCTGTCGATGGCTCTCCCTTGAAGAGTGTTACTCACAAGGTCTGTGAATTTCCCCTCACTATTAATGGTATTCATCAAGAGAATTTGGATTTGGTGGTATTGGATAATTTGCCTTCTCCAGTAATATTGGGGTTACCCTGGTTAAAATTGCACAATCCTGTACTGGATTGGTCTACCAATGAAATTAAGTCCTGGAGCCCTAAGTGTTATGACAAGTGTTGTAACGGACGTATTGCTGCTGTGGATAAAGGGGAATTACCTGTACCTATTCAGGATTTTTGGAGAGTTTTTTCTGAGGAGGAGTCGCAAATTTTGCCTCCCCATAGAGACTATGATTGTACCATTGAATTTGTCCCTGGAGCGACTCTTCCTAAAAGTCGTTTATTTAACCTTACTATCCCTGAGAGAAAGGCTTTGGAGGAATACATACAGACAAGCTTGGCCGCTGGTCACATTAGGCCTTCCAAGTCTCCTGTGGCTGTTGGATTTTTTTTTGTAAAAAAAAAAAAGATGGCGGTTTACCTCCTTGTCTGGACTTTCGTGAGATTAATAAAATTACTGTACGCAATCCTTACCCACTGCCATTAATTCCTGATTTATTTAATCAGTTAGTGGGGGCCAAGTGGTTCTCTAAAATTGATCTCCGGGGGGCATACAATTTGTTGCGCATGAAGGAGGGTGACGAATGGAAGACTGCTTTTAACACTCCTGTGGGTCATTTTGAGAATCTGGTTATGCCTTTTGGTCTTACCAATGCTCCAGCATTTTTTCAGAATCTTATTAATGACATCCTTAGACCTTTAATCGGCAAAAATGTGGTTGTGTATTTGGATGACATTTTGATTTATTCACCGGATCTGGAGTCTCATTGGCGGAGCGTACGTGAGGTATTACAGTTATTAATGGACAATTTGCTTTTTGCTAAGCTGGAGAAATGTGAGTTCGCTGTACAGAGAATTAGTTTTTTGGGCTACATTATCTCCAGCGAGGGCTTTGAGATGGACCCTGTGAAGGTTCAGGCGGTTCAGGAATGGCCTAGGCCTATTGGTTTGAAATCGATACAGAGGTTTTTGGGTTTCGCCAATTATTATAGAAAATTCATAAAAAAATTTTCTATTATTGTCAAACCTCTGACTGATCTCACCAGGAAAGGTGCTAATGCGGTTCAGTGGTCTTCTGAGGCCATTGAAGCTTTTGTGTTTCTAAAGGAGAGGTTCACCTCTGCTCCCATCCTTATGCAGCCTGATGTGACTAAGCCGTTTTTGGTTGAGGTTGATGCTTCTTCTGTGGGGGTCAGTGCGGTGTTGTCTCAGGAAAACAAGGATGGAGTACATCCCTGTGCCTTTTTTTCAAAAAAAAATTCTGAGACTGAACTTAATTACGATATTGGTAATCGGGAATTGCTGGCTATTAAACTCGCATTTGAACACTGGCGTCATCTCTTGGAAGGTGCGGAATTTCCCATTCAGGTTTTCACTGATCATAAAAATCTGATCTATCTTGATGCTGCCAAGCGCTTGAATGCCCGTCAGGCTAGGTGGGCACTTTTTTTCTCGCGGTTTAATTTTTCCGTTACTTACATCCCGGGTACCAAGAATGTTAAAGTGGATGCATGGTCTCGCAGCTTTTCTCCCATGGTCGGTGTTGAGGAGGAAGAGGAGAGCATTTTACAAGAAGGTGTTGTGATTGCTGCTTTGGACTCCGTTTTGGAGGATGAGATTCTTAAAGCACAGGAGAATGCCCCATCTAACACTCCCCATGGGAGGTTGTTTGTGCCTAGGACCTTTAGGAGAGATTTGTTTGTTGAGTGTCATGAGTCTCGGTTGGCAGGTCATCCTGGAATTTCTGAGACCAAGAGACTTGTGGGTCGCAGTTTTTGGTGGCCTGGATGGCAGAAGGAAGTCATTAAGTGGGTGCGTCAATGTACTGTGTGTGCTAGATCCAAGTCTTCGCATGCTCCTGCTGCGGGGTTGCTTTGCCCTCTGGAGGTTCCTAGTGCACCTTGGACACATCTGGCTATGGACTTTATTACTGACCTTCCTCCCTCTGAAGGTTTCACGGTCATCTGGGTGGTCGTGGACCGTTTTAGCAAGATGTGTCACTTGGTTCCCTTTATCAAACTGCCTTGCGCTAAGACACTCGCTAAGGCCTTTGTCAAGGAGATTGTCAGACTACATGGTGTTCCTACTGACATTGTTTCTGATAGGGGACCTCAGTTCGTGGCTCGTTTTTGGCGTGCCTTTTGTGACAGGTTGGAAGTCCATTTGTCGTTTTCATCCGGATATCATCCTGAGTCTAATGGCCAGGCAGAAAGGAAGAACCAGGATGTTGAGCAGTTCTTGCGTTGTTTTGTGGCAGACAATCAAGAGGGGTGGTCTGAGTTTCTGCCACTTGCTGAATTTGCTCTTAACAACCATACATCCTCTTCTGCTGGGTGTTCGCCTTTTTTTTGTTGTTCTGGGAGACATCCGTCTTTTGGGTCATTCTCCAAATTGGTTTCGGCTGTGCCTGAGGAGGAGAGTTTTTCCGGTGATTTGGAGAGAGTTTGGACGGATGTGCGTGGTAATCTTCAGGAGGCTAACAAAAAATCTAAGAGGTACTTTGATAGGAAACGGCAAGAGGTTTTGTTTGCTGTTGGTGACATGGTTTGATTGTCCTCTAAGAATCTGCGATTGAGGATTCCTTCTAAAAAATTGGGTCCCAAGTTTGTAGGGCCCTTTAAGGTGCTTCAGATAGTTAACCAATCTGCTGTTAGGCTGGAGGTTCCTACGTCCTGGAGGATTAATCCGGTGTTTCATGTTTCTCTGTTGAAAAAAGCTGATGTGTCGGATGGTGACGCCTCTGCCACTGTTCCTCCGGTGGTGGAGGACGGGGAATATGAAATTTCCCGCATCCTAAATTCTAGACGGTATAGAGGGAGTTTGCAGTATCTCGTCGCTTGGAAGGGTTTCGGACCTGAGGATAACTCATGGGTGAGGGCGGATGATGTTTCTTCTTCCAGACTTGTCCGAGCATTTCACAGGAGGTTTCCTGGTAAGCCTGGGCCTAGGGGATCCGGAGGATCCTCTTAGAAGAGGGGGTACTGTTACAACTCTCCTGTTAGTTTTTTTTTAGTTTGCTGGTCACATGACCAGTTTTGCCTATTTAATCCGGCTCCGCCCTCCTGGCATTGCTGGACTTCATTTGTATTTACTACTGTTGAGCTAGCTTGGTGCTCTGTTGCCGTTCTCTGTTAGTTTTGCTAGGTCTTCTGACCTCTTTACTTTTTGTTGTGTGTTTGTCTTTGACTGCTACGATTTCTGCTAGGAGGTGTCCAACTTTTCCCAGTCCCTAGTTCTTGTAGGGATTCCTCCCTCACATCTATAGGTCTTCGTACAGACTAGCCGAGGACTTTAGCGGGTCTGATCGCAGGATCAGGTTCCCCGTTACATCGTAGGGATCTAGTTTAGTTCTATTGTAGGGACAGATCTCCTGTCTTTCCTTAGTCTCTGTAGCAGATCATAACAGTATCAGTGCTGGTCTTTGTAGAGAGATTATTTTCAGTAACAGCGCGGCCATCTGCTGAGGTTCTCCTACATTCACTACTAGGGTGCGCCACCATAGGTGTAATCAGGGTTACCTGGTTAGGGGCCCACTCAGAAGTTTCACCCCCCTGAACCAAAACCCTAGCTACGCCTCTGGGCTGGATGTTAGGTCTGCATGTCTCTCCCAGTAATATAAGCTGGATGTGAGGTCTGTGTGTCTCTTTCCCAGTAATATAGGTTGGATGTGAGATCTGTGTGTCTCTTTCCCAGTAATATAGGCTGGATAGGAGATCTGTGTGTCTCTTTCTCAGTAATATAGGCTGGATGTGAGGTCTGTGTGTCCTCCAGTAATATAGGCTGGATGTGAGGTCTGGGTGTCTCTTTCCCAGTTATATAGGCTGGATGTGAGATCTGTGTGTCTCTTTCCCAGTAATATAAGCTGGATGTGAGGTCTGTGTGCTCTCCCAGTAATATAGGCAGGATTTGAGGACTGTGTGTCTCTTTCCCAGTAATATAGGCTGGATGTGAGGTCTGTGAGTCTCTTTCCCAGTAATATAGGCAGGATGTAAGGTCTGTGTGTCTCTCCCAGTAATATAGGCTGGATGTGAGGTCTGGGTGTCTCTACCAGTAATATAGGCTGGATGTGAGGTCTGTGTGTCTCTTTCCCAGTAATATAGGCTGGATGTGAGGTCTGTGTGTCTCTCTCAGTAATATAGGCTGGATGTGAGGTCTGGGTGTCTCTACCAGTAATATAGGCTGGATGTGAGGTCTGTGTGTCTCTTTCCCGGTAATATAGGCCGGATGTAAGGTCTGTGTGTCTCTTTCCCAGTAATAAAGGCTTGATGTGAGGTCTGTGTGTCTCTCCCAGTAATATAGGCTGGATGTGAGCTCTGTATGTCTCTTTCCCAGTAATATAGGCCGGATTTGAGGTCTGTGTGTCTCTCCCAGTAATATAGGCTGGATGTGAGGTCTGTGTGTCCTCCAGTAATATTGGCTGGATGTGAGGTCTGAGTGTGTCTCCCAGTAATATAGGCTGGATGTGAGGGCTGTGTGTCTCTCCCTGTAATATAGGCTGGATGTGAGGTATGTGTGTCTCTCCCAGTAATATAGGCTGGATGTGAGGTCTGAGTGTGTCTCCCAGTAATATAGGCTGGATGTGAGGTATGCGTGTCTCTCCCAGTAATATAGGCTGGATGTGAGGTCTGAGTGTGTCTCCCAGTAATACAGGCTGGATGTGAGGGCTGTGTGTCTCTCCCAGTAATACAGGCTGGATGTGAGGTCTTTATGTCCCCCAGTATTACAGGCTGGATGTGAGGTCTTTATGTCCCCCAGTAATATAGGCTAGATGTGAGGTCTGCATGTCTTTCCCAACAATATAGGCTCGATGTGAGGTCTGCGTGTCTCTCCCAGTAATATAGGCTAGATGTGAGGTCTGCATGTCTTTCCCAATAATATAGGCTGGATGTGAGGGCTGTGTGTCTCTCCCAGTAATACAGGCTGGATGTGAGGTCTTTATGTCCCCCAGTAATACAGGCTGGATGTGAGGTCTTTATGTCCTCCAGTAATATAGGCTAGATGTGAGGTCTGCATGTCTTTACCAAAAATATAGGCTAGATGTGAGGTCTGTGTCTCTCTCCCTGTAATATAGGCTGGATGTGAACTCTCTATGTCTCTCTCAGTAATATAGCTTATATGTGACGTCTATGTGTCCTCCAGTAATATAGGCTGGATGTGAGAGCCTATGTTTTCCATAAAACTTTCAATATTTTTCCCACTCTGCAATGCATTGTTATTTATGACCCCTCCTTGCTGCTGTTCTAACTCTGATGGAAGGGAACAGAGAGAGCTGTCAGAACCACGGATCCCAGCTCTGATGGATTTATATACTTTTTGCTGCGCACTCAGCTACATAAAGAACTTACAGACACTCCTCAGCAGCAAAATGGTAAAAGAAGGATTAGAAAGTTATTTAACTTTAGAAAGCAAATTCAAATCCTTTAAGGATTGATAAGACATTTTCACTATAAGTCTAAGTGAATCCAAAGTATTCATTAGCAAAGAGAGAAGGGCACAACCTGATTTTTCCGTGAGGTCCTCCTCCCCTAACGTTGGCTCCTTAATTATAATAGTTAGTCTAAAAAAAATGAAGGTTTAAAATCATTAGTTTTTTTTTACTAATATTCTGAATGTTTATCATATTATTGTATATTTCTATTATTATTGGACTTTATTATTCACTATATTATTTTGTTACAATATTGTATTTTATGCAATATTTTTTTTTACTGCTTTCACATTATTATATCGATATTAATTTAGAATCGTTTATGTCTTTTTAGATTATTCTTCAGAGAGATTAGATATACAACAGCTGCAACACGAGGACTTTCTCCTGACGCAACCTGTAGAGTCATTGACCGATAAAGAGAAATCAAATTACGGGACAAACTGTCAATCGGAAGCGCAATTGTTGCCTGATCGCTGGGCTCGTATGACATATCATGGATACAGTGTTGCTAATTCTGAATACATTTTAGCCTCCGAAGGAATAACGTCCTGAGGGCCTGTGTGAGAGAACACCATATATGAGTGTCAGTGGGAACCTACCATCCCGAGAGATACCGCTACACACAATAGGGGAGCGGAGAACATGACACTGGGAATCACCAATTTGTAAACCTCGAGGATCGGATTAATGGGTCTGTCCTCATCTGACAGCTCTGCAGGAAACAAAGCCCTGAATATAGAAAGTAACAAAACCAGGAGAATGCGGGATGCCGGATACATGACAGGAGGGGCCCGATTACCTGGGTGGGACCGAGGATACGGACAATACAACAAGAATGGTGATACCGCAGGTCAAAGGAGACTGGAAGAAACTGAAAATGTATTTAATACCTATAATACCTTACCTTCTCCCCGAGACAAGAGCAGAAGAAAAACCGTATGGAACAGTATTATAGTAGTTATATTCTTGTACATAGGAGGCAGTATTATAGTAGTTACATTCTTGTACATAGGAGCAGTATTATAGTAATTATATTCTTGTACATAGGGGGCAGTATTATAGTAGTTATATTCTTGTACATAGGAGCAGTATTATAGTAGTTATATTCTTGTACATAGGAGGTAGTATTATAGTAGTTATATTCTTGTACATAGGAGGCAGTATTATAGTAATTATATTCTTGTACATAGGGGGCAGTATTATAGTAATTATATTCTTGTACATAGGAGGCAGTATTATAGTAATTATATTCTTGTACATAGGAGGTAGTATTATAGTAGTTATATTCTTGTACATAGGAGCAGTATTATAGTAATTATATTCTTGTACATAGGGGGCAGTATTATAGTAGTTATATTCTTGTACATAGGAGCAGTATTATAGTAGTTATATTCTTGTACATAGGAGCAGTATTATAGTAATTATATTCTTGTACATAGGGGGCAGTATTATAGTAGTTATATTCTTGTACATAGGAGCAGTATTATAGTAGTTATATTCTTGTACATAGGAGCAGTATTATAGTAATTATATTCTTGTACATAGGAGCAGTATTATAGTAGTTATATTCTTGTACATAGGAGCAGTATTATAGTAATTATATTCTTGTACATAGGGGGCAGTATTATAGTAGTTACATTCTTGTACATAGGAGCAGTATTATAGTAATTATATTCTTGTACATAGGGGGCAGTATTATAGTAGTTATATTCTTGTACATAGGAGCAGTATTATAGTAGTTATATTCTTGTACATAGGAGGTAGTATTATAGTAGTTATATTCTTGTACATAGGAGGCAGTATTATAGTAGTTACATTCTTGTACATAGGAGCAGTATTATAGTAGTTATATTCTTGTACATAGGAGGTAGTATTATAGTAGTTATATTCTTGTACATAGGAGCAGTATTATAGTAGTTATATTCTTGTACATAGGGGCAGTATTATAGTAGTTATATTCTTGTACATAGGAGCAGTATTATAGTAGTTATATTCTTGTACATAGGAGCAGTATTATAGTAGTTATATTATTGTACATAGGAGCAGTATTATAGTAGTTATATTCTTGTACATAGGGGCAGTATTATAGTAGTTATATTCTTGTACATAGGAGCAGTATTATAGTAGTTATATTCTTGTACATAGGATATGTATTATAGTAGTTATATTCTTGTACATAGGAGCAGTGTTATAGTAGTTATATTCTTGTACATAGGGGGCAGTATTATAGTAGTGATATTCTTGTACATAGGGGGCAGTATTATAGTAGTTATATTCTTATACATAGGGAGCAGTATTATAGTAGTTATATTCTTGTACATAGGAGCAGTATTATAGTAGTTATATTCTTATACATAGGAGCAGTATTATAGTAGTTATATTCTTGTACATAGGATATGTATTATAGTAGTTATATTCTTGTACATAGGAGCAGTGTTATAGTAGTTATATTCTTGTACATAGGGGGCAGTATTATAGTAGTGATATTCTTGTACATAGGGGGCAGTATTATAGTAGTTATATTCTTATACATAGGGAGCAGTATTATAGTAGTTATATTCTTGTACATAGGGAGCAGTATTATAGTAGTTATATTCTTGTACATAGGAGCAGTATTATAGTAGTTATATTCTTGTACATAGGAGCAGTATTATAGTAGTTATATTCTTGTACATAGGGGCAGTATTATAGTAGTTATATTCTTGTACATAGGAGCAGTATTATAGTAGTTATATTCTTGTACATAGGAGCAGTATTATAGTAGTTATATTATTGTACATAGGAGCAGTATTATAGTAGTTATATTCTTGTACATAGGGGCAGTATTATAGTAGTTATATTCTTGTACATAGGAGCAGTATTATAGTAGTTATATTCTTGTAAATAGGATATGTATTATAGTAGTTATATTCTTGTACATAGGAGCAGTGTTATAGTAGTTATATTCTTGTACATAGGGGGCAGTATTATAGTAGTGATACTCTTGTACATAGGGGGCAGTATTATAGTAGTTATATTCTTATACATAGGGAGCAGTATTATAGTAGTTATATTCTTGTACATAGGAGCAGTATTATAGTAGTTATATTCTTATACATAGGAGCAGTATTATAGTAGTTATATTCTTGTACATAGGATATGTATTATAGTAGTTATATTCTTGTACATAGGAGCAGTGTTATAGTAGTTATATTCTTGTACATAGGGGGCAGTATTATAGTAGTGATATTCTTGTACATAGGGGGCAGTATTATAGTAGTTATATTCTTATACATAGGGAGCAGTATTATAGTAGTTATATTCTTGTACATAGGGAGCAGTATTATAGTAGTTATATTCTTGTACATAGGAGCAGTATTATAGTAGTTATATTCTTGTACATAGGAGCAGTATTATAGTAGTTATATTCTTGTACATAGGGGCAGTATTATAGTAGTTATATTCTTGTACATAGGGGGCAGCTGTAATGCACACACCCGGGCTGAGCGGCGTGTGCGTGTGATTGTAGTGATTCCACTGGACCGTGCCGGAGAGTGAATGCCTGGAGGGGCGTAACTAGGTATTCACTCGATCCGACCAGGGTCGCACGACGGCATACGACGCCAGTGCACCAAGGAGGAACCGAGCAGAGGGACCAGGTGCTACTCCAGGACAGACCCCGGACACGGCTGTTGACCCACACAGGGGAATACAGGAACAGACTGGTAGGCTGGCACACAGACTGGTGGGTATAGGCAGGCACGACTGGTATGCAGGCAGGGGGGTATGCAGGCAGGGGGGTACAGGCAAGCACAGCTAGAGTGCAGACAGGGAGGCACTAGCAGGTAGGAACACAGGCGGGATAGGACCCAGTACACACTGGGACTCAGGAACAATACAGGCAGAGGGGTACAGGCAAGCACAGCTAGAGTGCAGACAGGGAGGCACTAGCAGGTAGGGACACTGGCGGGATAGGACCCAGTACACACTGGGACTCAGGAACAGAACCACAGATGTGGCGGACAAACACAGCAGAGTGAGGCCGCCCAGAGAGGTGAGCGAGAACAGGGCAGGACAAGGCCGCCTGGAGCGGTGAGCAAGAGTAGAGCAGGACAAGGCCGCCAGGAGCGGTGAGCAAAGGGTCAGAGCTGAGCGAGACTGCCGGAGCAGTGAGCAAGAGTAAAGCAGGACGAGACCGCCTGGAGCGGTGAGCAAAAGTGGAGCAAGACTGCCGGAGCAGTGGGCAAAAGGATAAGAGCGGAGCGAGACTGCCGGAGCAGTGAGCAAAAGGGTCAGAGCGGAGCAAGGCTGCCGGAGCAGCGAGCAAAGGAGTCAGAGCAGGCTAGAACCGCCGGAGCGGTAAGCAAAGGAGTCAGAGCAGGCTAGAACCGCCGGAGCGGTGAGCAAAGGAGTCAGAGCAGGCTAGACTGAGCAGGGGGAACAGGGCTCTGTTCACACGGAACAGACAGGAAGGGAAAGGCAGAGCCAGATACCCACAGGGTACTTGCAGTGAAGTAGCGAGAGGACCAGAAGCTCACAAACGGGAGTACAGAGACATCAAGCAGGAGTTAGGTACGAGTTCAGACTGCAGAAAAAGGAAGGGAACGGACATAGAGGCAAAACAGGTAAAGGATAGGAGAGAGTTCAGACTGGAACTGAGTGTACGGAGGAGACCGACACTGCAGTGGAATACAGGAGCGGGTCTGGGAATACGGCCCCCAGAGAGGCAGGATGAACAGGCAAGGAGCGTGTTCAGACAGGACAGACAAGATACAGGAGCGGGTCTAGGTAATCGGCCCCTAGAAGGCGGGAGGAACAGGCTAGGAGCGTGTTCAGACAGGACAGACAAGATACCGGAGCGGGTCTAGATAATCAGCCCCTAGAAGGCGGGAGGAACAGGCTAGGAGCGTGTTCAGACAGGACAGACAAGATACAGGAACGGATCTAGGTAATCGGCCCCTAGAAGGCGGAAGGAACAGGCTAGGAGCGTGTTCAGACAGGCCTGGAAATACAGCCTCCAGGATAGGCAGACAAGAGAACACAGACAGGACTCAGTTCAGACACGGGAACTGATACCGAAAGGCAGGAGACATAGACAGGACTCAGTTCAGACACGGGAACTGATACCGCAAGGCAGGAGACATAGACAGGACTCAGCTCAGACACGGGAACTGATACCGCAAGGCAGGAGACATAGACAGGACTCAGTTCAGACACGGGAACTGATACCGCAAAGCAGGAGACAAAGAACGGGACCTGGCACCTTCAGAGTGCAAGCACACACTGAATGAAACACTATGCTCAGGCAGGGATAGATGGGAGCAGCTGAGCTATATACCAGGTGACAGACAGCAATAGGCTGAGGACGCACAAGGGGTGTGACCCACAGCAGGTACAAAAAGCAGGAAGTGATCGGGCGCCGCCCTTAAGCAGCAGAAACAGACACAAACAGACAGCATGGAGGGAAGCCAGAGAGACATTCTGGACTGGAGATCAAGTGCGCGCTCTTGCACAGTGGGAGATGGACCACCATGCAAGGACGCCGCCAGGTATGTTACAGTACCCCCCCCCCTTACGCCCCCTCTTCTTCAGGCCTGCCAGAATCTTCCACAGGGAATTTGAGGACCAGTTGTTCACTTCAAGGAGATCACTTCCACTGTCCACAGGAAAAACTGATCTCATCTGGTTAGCTAGGATGCTACCTCCTATCCAGCCATCCTCAGCAACAGACGAAACGGGTGGAGTACCAGGAACAGCACACAAGGAAGTCTCTCTCCACATATTTTCAGGTGGCACCCCAGAGGGTACAGGAGACAACTGGAAGTCCTTCACCGGGTTGGAGGGGGACAGAGACTTGAGGGTAATCTCTGCTTCGAGGTACATCTTGTCAAGCTCACAGGAAGAAATAGACGGGTTATCAGGTACATAATGAGGAAAAGTCACTGTCTCTTTGTTATCTGGATGTACCCCGGAGGATTCAGGAAACAACTGGAGGTCCCCCGCCGGGTCAGAAGAGTGCAGAGGCTCAGAGAAAACATCTGCTTCAGAGTACACTAGGTCGGACTCACTGGACGAAGCAGGCGAGGTATCGGGTACCGAGTATAGGAAAGTCTCTGTCCATTCACCACCAGGTGGCACCCAGAAGGGTTCTGGAGACAACTGGAGGTCCTCCGCCTGGTCGGAGGGGTGTAGAGACTCGGGAGTAACCACTGCTTCGGAGTACACTAGGTTGGACTCACTGGACGAAGCGAGCGAGGTATCAGGTACAGAGTATAGGAGAGTCTCTGTCCTTTCGCTACCAGGTAGCACCCCGAAGGGTTCAGGAGACAACTGGAGGTCCTCCGCCTGGTCGGAGGGGTGTAGAGACTCGGGGGTAACTACCACTTTGGGGTACCCATTGTCAGGCTCACAGGACGAAGCGGACAAAGTATCGAGTACCGGGTGTAGAGAAGTCTCTCTCCATTTGTCATCGAGTGGTATCCCGGAGGATTCAGGAGGCAACAGGGGGTCCTCCACCAGGTAGTAGAGGTGCACAGACTCTGAGGTAACCACAGCTTTGGAGCATCCTTGGACATGCACACCGGTAAAAGTGGGTGAAGCATCTGATGCCGGGTGCAGGAAGTTCTCCTGTGTGGAGTCTGGATGGGCAGAAGTCTCTTCGGGCAGGAGAACTGGTGCACTACCCACGCACATTACCCGTTGGGGCTTCTCCAGGATACAGGGAGATGAAGCTTCAGTAGGGACTTCAAGGTTGGGGTCAGGAGGTCTCAGGGAGGACAGACCCTGGCGTGACGGCTTGCCTCTACGTCTAGCACGTCTGGACTGCCTCTTGAGGTTGGGAGAAGTATTCCGGAAAGCGTAGTCACCCTGTGAGGATTCTGGGTGGCCAGTAGTCTCATTGGGCTGGAGGACTATTGCGCTACCCACACACATTACCCGTCGGGGCTGCTCCAGGATATTGGGAAGTGAAGCTTCAGCAGGGGCTTCAGGGTTAGGGTCCTCGAAGACCATACGAAAGGCCACCAGGAAGGCCTGCAGGTCAAGGACGACAGGATCCCATGCTTCCCATAGGGGGGTGACCCATTTCAAGGCATCACCCGCTAGGTAGTCAATCATAAAGGCCACTTTAGCCCAATCGGAAGGAAAATAGAGAGGGTAGGCCTTAAAGTGTAGCATGCATTGCTCCACAAATGCACGACACTGTCTTGGATCCCCATAGTAACGTGGCGGATCCGCAGGAACGAGAGCTGATAGATCCATCTGGACGGTGCGTAATTCGCCTGGAACTCAGCTAAGGAAAAAAAAATAATTATTTATTTATTTTAATGCATGTATTCACTGGAAAACTTCTCAGAGAGCGAAGGCCGTGGGGCTCAACGGGAACCATGGCCTGAGCATGCTGTAATGCACACGCCCGGGCTGAGCGGCGTGTGCGTGTGATTGTAGTGATTCCACTGGACCGTGCCGGAGAGTGAATGCCTGGAGGGGCGTAACTAGGTATTCACCCGATCCGACCAGGGTCGCACGACGGCATACGACGCCAGTGCACCAAGGAGGAACCGAGCAGAGGGACCAGGTGCTACTCCAGGACAGACCCCGGACACGGCTGTTGACCCACACAGGGGAATACAGGAACAGACTGGTAGGCTGGCACACAGACTGGTGGGTATAGGCAGGCACGACTGGTATGCAGGCAGGCGGGTATGCAGGCAGGGGGGTACAGGCAAGCACAGCTAGAGTGCAGACAGGGAGGCACTAGCAGGTAGGAACACAGGCGGGATAGGACCCAGTACACACTGGGACTCAGGAACAATACAGGCAGAGGGGTACAGGCAAGCACAGCTAGAGTGCAGACAGGGAGGCACTAGCAGGTAGGGACACTGGCGGGATAGGACCCAGTACACACTGGGACTCAGGAACAGAACCACAGATGTGGCGGACAAACACAGCAGAGTGAGGCCGCCCAGAGAGGTGAGCGAGAACAGGGCAGGACAAGGCCGCCTGGAGCGGTGAGCAAGAGTAGAGCAGGACAAGGCCGCCAGGAGCGGTGAGCAAAGGGTCAGAGCTGAGCGAGACTGCCGGAGCAGTGAGCAAGAGTAAAGCAGGACGAGACCGCCTGGAGCGGTGAGCAAGAGTGGAGCAAGACTGCCGGAGCAGTGAGCAAAAGGATAAGAGCGGAGCGAGACTGCCGGAGCAGTGAGCAAAAGGGTCAGAGCGGAGCAAGGCTGCCGGAGCAGCGAGCAAAGGAGTCAGAGCAGGCTAGAACCGCCGGAGCGGTAAGCAAAGGAGTCAGAGCAGGCTAGAACCGCCGGAGCGGTGAGCAAAGGAGTCAGAGCAGGCTAGACTGAGCAGGGGGAACAGGGCTCTGTTCACACGGAACAGACAGGAAGGGAAAGGCAGAGCCAGATACCCACAGGGTACTTGCAGTGAAGTAGCGAGAGGACCAGAAACTCACAAACGGGAGTACAGAGACATCAAGCAGGAGTTAGGTACGAGTTCAGACTCTGCAGAAAAAGGAAGGGAACGGACATAGAGGCAAAACAGGTAAAGGATAGGAGAGAGTTCAGACTGGAACTGAGTGTACGGAGGAGACCGACACTGCAGCGGAATACAGGAGCGGGTCTGGGAATACGGCCCCCAGAGAGGCAGGATGAACAGGCAAGGAGCGTGTTCAGACAGGACAGACAAGATACAGGAGCGGGTCTAGGTAATCGGCCCCTAGAAGGCGGGAGGAACAGGCTAGGAGCGTGTTCAGACAGTACAGACAAGATACCGGAGCGGGTCTAGATAATCAGCCCCTAGAAGGCGGGAGGAACAGGCTAGGAGCGTGTTCAGACAGGACAGACAAGATACAGGAACGGATCTAGGTAATCGGCCCCTAGAAGGCGGAAGGAACAGGCTAGGAGCGTGTTCAGACAGGCCTGGAAATACAGCCTCCAGGATAGGCAGACAAGAGAACACAGACAGGACTCAGTTCAGACACGGGAACTGATACCGAAAGGCAGGAGACATAGACAGGACTCAGTTCAGACACGGGAACTGATACCGCAAGGCAGGAGACATAGACAGGACTCAGCTCAGACACGGGAGCTGATACCGCAAGGCAGGAGACATAGACAGGACTCAGTTCAGACACGGGAACTGATACCGCAAAGCAGGAGACAAAGAACGGGACCTGGCACCTTCAGAGTGCAAACACACACTGAATGAAACACTATGCTCAGGCAGGGATAGATGGGAGCAGCTGAGCTATATACCAGGTGACAGACAGCAATAGGCTGAGGACGCACAAGGGGTGTGACCCACAGCAGGTACAAAAAGCAGGAAGTGATCGGGCGCCGCCCTTAAGCAGCAGAAACAGACACAAACAGACAGCATGGAGGGAAGCCAGAGAGACATTCTGGACTGGAGATCAAGTGCGCGCTCTTGCACAGTGGGAGATGGACCACCATGCAAGGACGCCGCCAGGTATGTTACAGCAGTATTATAGTAGATATATTCTTGTACATAGGAGCAGTAGTATAGTAGTTATATTCTTGTACATAGGAGCAGTATTATAGTAGTTATATTCTTGTACATAGGGGCAGTATTATAGTAGATATATTCTTGTACATAGGAGCAGTATTATAGTAGTTATATTCTTGTACATAGGGGACAGTATTATAGTAGATATATTCTTGTACATAGGAGCAGTAGTATAGTAGTTATATTCTTGTACATAGGAGCAGTATGATAGTAGTTATATTCTTGTACATAGGGGCAGTATTATAGTAGATATATTCTTGTACATAGGAGCAGTATTATAGTAGTTATATTCTTGTACATAGGAGCAGCATTATAGTAGTTATATTCTTGTACATAGGAGCAGTAGTATAGTAGTTATATTCTTGTACATAGGGGCAGTATTATAGTAGATATATTCTTGTACATTGGAGCAGTATTATAGTAGTTATATTCTTGTATATAGGAGCAGTATTATAGTAGTTATATTCTTGTTCATAGGAGCAGTATTATACTAGTTATATTCTTGTACTTAGGAGCAGTATTATAGTAGTTATATTCTTGTACATAGGGGGCAGTATTATAGTAGTTATATTCTTGTACATAGAGGCAGTATTATAGTAGTTATATTCTTGTACATAGGAGCAGTATTATAATAGTTATATTCTTGTACATAGGAGCAGTATTATAGTAGTTATATTCTTGTACATAGGGGGCAGTATTATAGTAGTTATATTCTTGTACATAGAGGCAGTATTATAGTAGTTATATTCTTGTACATAGGGGCAGTATTATAGTAGTTATATTCTTGTACATAGGAGCAGTATTATAGTAGTTATATTCTTGTACATGGAGCAGTATTATAGTAGATATATTCTTGTACATTGGAGCAGTATTATAGTAGTTATATTCTTGTTCATAGGAGCAGTATTATAGTAGTTATATTCTTGTACATAGGGGCAGTATTATAGTAGTTATATTCTTGTACATAGGAGCAGTATTATAGTAGTTATATTCTTGTACATAGGGGCAGTATTATAGTAGTTATATTCCTGTACATAGGGGCAGTATTATAGTAGTTATATTCTTGTACATAGGAGCAGTATTATAGTAGTTATATTCTTGTACTTAGGAGCAGTATTATAGTAGTTATATTCTTGTACATAGGGGGCAGTATGATAGTAGTTATATTCATGTACATAAGAGCAGTATTATAGTAGTTATATTCTTGTACATAGGAGCAGTATTATAGTAGTTATATTCTTGAACATAGGGGCAGTATTATAGTAGTTATATTCTTGTACATAGGAGTAGTATTAAAGTAGTTATATTCTTGTACATAGGAGCAGTATTATAGTAGTTATATTCTTGTACATAGGGGCAGTATTAAAGTAGTTATATTCTTGTACATAGAGGCAGTATTATAGTAGTTATATTCTTGTACATAAGGGGCAGTATTATAGTAGTTATATTCTTGTACATAGGAGCAGTATTATAGTAGTTATATTCTTGTACATAGGATATGTATTATAGTAGTTATATTCTTGTACATAGGAGCAGTGTTATAGTAGTTATATTCTTGTACATAGGGGGCAGTATTATAGTAGTGATATTCTTGTACATAGGGGGCAGTATTATAGTAGTTATATTCTTATACATAGGGAGCAGTATTATAGTAGTTATATTCTTGTACATAGGAGCAGTATTATAGTAGTTATATTCTTATACATAGGAGCAGTATTATAGTAGTTATATTCTTGTACATAGGATATGTATTATAGTAGTTATATTCTTGTACATAGGAGCAGTGTTATAGTAGTTATATTCTTGTACATAGGGGGCAGTATTATAGTAGTGATATTCTTGTACATAGGGGGCAGTATTATAGTAGTTATATTCTTATACATAGGGAGCAGTATTATAGTAGTTATATTCTTGTACATAGGGAGCAGTATTATAGTAGTTATATTCTTGTACATAGGAGCAGTATTATAGTAGTTATATTCTTGTACATAGGAGCAGTATTATAGTAGTTATATTCTTGTACATAGGGGCAGTATTATAGTAGTTATATTCTTGTACATAGGGGGCAGTATTATAGTAGACATATTCTTGTACATAGGAGCAGTAGTATAGTAGTTATATTCTTGTACATAGGGGCAGTATTATAGTAGATATATTCTTGTACATAGGAGCAGTATTATAGTAGTTATATTCTTGTACATAGGGGACAGTATTATAGTAGATATATTCTTGTACATAGGAGCAGTATTATAGTAGTTATATTCTTGTACATAGGGGACAGTATTATAGTAGATATATTCTTGTACATAGGAGCAGTATTCTAGTAGTTATATTCTTGTACATAGGAGCAGTATTCTAGTAGTTATATTCTTGTACATAGGAGCAGTATGATAGTAGTTATATTCTTGTACATAGGGGCAGTATTATAGTAGATATATTCTTGTACATAGGAGCAGTATTATAGTAGTTATATTCTTGTACATAGGGGGCAGTATTATAGTAGTTATATTCTTGTACATAGGAGCAGCATTATAGTAGTTATATTCTTGTACATAGGAGCAGTAGTATAGTAGTTATATTCTTGTACATAGGGGCAGTATTATAGTAGATATATTCTTGTACATTGGAGCAGTATTATAGTAGTTATATTCTTGTATATAGGAGCAGTATTATAGTAGTTATATTCTTGTTCATAGGAGCAGTATTATACTAGTTATATTCTTGTACTTAGGAGCAGTATTATAGTAGTTATATTCTTGTACATAGGGGGCAGTATTATAGTAGTTATATTCTTGTACATAGAGGCAGTATTATAGTAGTTATATTCTTGTACATAGGAGCAGTATTATAATAGTTATATTCTTGTACATAGGAGCAGTATTATAGTAGTTATATTCTTGTACATAGGGGGCAGTATTATAGTAGTTATATTCTTGTACATAGAGGCAGTATTATAGTAGTTATATTCTTGTACATAGGGGCAGTATTATAGTAGTTATATTCTTGTACATAGGAGCAGTATTATAGTAGTTATATTCTTGTACATGGAGCAGTATTATAGTACATATATTCTTGTACATTGGAGCAGTATTATAGTAGTTATATTCTTGTTCATAGGAGCAGTATTATAGTAGTTATATTCTTGTACATAGGGGCAGTATTATAGTAGTTATATTCTTGTACATAGGAGCAGTATTATAGTAGTTATATTCTTGTACATAGGGGGCAGTATTATAGTAGTTATATTCTTGTACATAGAGGCAGTATTATAGTAGTTATATTCTTGTACATAGGAGCAGTATTATAATAGTTATATTCTTGTACATAGGAGCAGTATTATAGTAGTTATATTCTTGTACATAGGGGGCAGTATTATAGTAGTTATATTCTTGTACATAGAGGCAGTATTATAGTAGTTATATTCTTGTACATAGGGGCAGTATTATAGTAGTTATATTCTTGTACATAGGGGCAGTATTATAGTAGTTATATTCTTGTACATAGGGGCAGTATTATAGTAGTTATATTCTTGTACATAGGAGCAGTATTATAGTAGTTATATTCTTGTATATAGGGGCAGTATTATAGTAGTTATATTCCTGTACATAGGGGCAGTATTATAGTAGTTATATTCTTGTACATAGGAGCAGTATTATAGTAGTTATATTCTTGTACATAGGAGCAGTATTATAGTAGTTATATTCTTGTACATAGGGGGCAGTATGATAGTAGTTGTATTCTTGTATATAGGGGCAGTATTATAGTAGTTATATTCTTGTACACAGACGTCTAATTTCTGCCCTTGAAAAAAGGGGAACTCTAACTATGTCTCCAAAATTGCCTATAAAATTAGTAATCCAAAAGAAAAAACTCCGGAGGGCAGAAGATCACTTACAATCTGATGTGAAACTTCTCTCTAGCTGCCCTTTTTTCCTGGATTGCTCTCACTCTTCCCTCTGCAGCAGGCACCAGATTGGATCATTTCCTCAGATTATCACATAAGACTTATTTTCCGGCCTTAGCTCATGTTCTTATATCTACAGTGTTCACGGCCGAGCTACTAACAATAAACCTCCATCACATTAACACTAATATTAATGGCCGCAAATGTCCACGCTCGATATCACATTAGTCAGTGGCAAAAGTTTGTAACCCCTTTGCGCTCAGTATCTGGTGGGCCGCATTGTTCAGCAATAACTGCATCTAAACGTTTCCGGTAATTGCTGATTATTCCTGCACATCGGATGGAGGAAATTTAGCCCATTCTTCGCTATAAAACAGCTTCTACATCGGTGGTTTGCTCCCATGAACTGCTCGCTACAGGTCGAAGTTTTATGGCTTTTCCAGATGATGTTGAGCAAACTATAGAGGGGCAGCAATGTTATTTTTGGAGAGCAGTGACCTCCTTGCAAATCCTGCCATGTACATCATAGCTGTTCAGGATCCTCCTGATGGTGGGGAGAGAAGCCATTAGCTGTTTAGAGGTTACCTTGGGTTCCTTTGTGTCCTTGAGGAGTATTATATACCTTGCTCTTGGAGTGACCCATGTCGGTAGACCGCTCTTGTGGAGGGTAGAAATGGTGCTGAATAGTGTTGAGCGGGCATGCTCGACACTGCTCAGTACTCGGCCGAGCATCTCACTACTCGGAATGTTCGGCGAGCACCGAGCATTTCCGGGTTACTCGGGCGGGAGCTCGGGTCTCCGCCCTGCACGTTTGGCGCTCTTTACAGAGCCAATGAACATGCAGGGATTGCCAGCCAGTCACTGTAATGCCGCAGCCATGTTGTTTGTGGGAATTACAGTGATTGGCTGGCCGCACAGCGTCACCTCGAGTATTTAAAACCGGGCGCCGCCATCTTGGACACAGTCGCCCGGGATCAGACAGTGTAGGGAGAGTGCTGCTGAGTTAGGGAGAGATTTATGCTGCAAAATAGGTAGTGTAGGGTCTGTAAAGGCTGCCAAATCAAACAAACAGTCCTTGTGAGGACTAATATCCATCCCAGATATCAGGCAGGCAGGCAGGCTGTATAGGAGACACAGTGGTTATACCAACAAATGCTGCATTACAGCCCTGTGTGCTCCTGCTGGTAAAATTGCTAGACTTATCCTCCGGTCTCAGGGGCCAGGAAAAATCCTTTTTATTTCATCTAAATCCTGTATTTTTTTTTCCTCAGTCAGACTGTACAAATACGCGTCTTATTAACCTTTTGGTATCCCCCCCCCCCCAAAAAAAAAAAAAAAATTGAGTGTCTCACTGACTGTTCATTCACCAACATATCTGTTTAAAACAGTCTGGTGTAGGTCAGATAACTAGAACTGTGGGTTTCCTCTTCCACGGTTCTAATCTACTCTTTATTACCCTTTTCCCATTAATAGTGTGAGTGTAAGCTATTATACTTCATTTACAATGGGCAAGGCGCGTGGCAAGGGACGTGGAAGTGGACGTTCTGGTGATGGTGCGTGCAGAGGACGGGGCCGTGGCCAAGGTGAAAATGTGCCACAACCAACAGCCACATCTTCTCGCTCCCACTTCTTGACCGAATTACTAGGGAAGCACAGAACAACACCAGTATTGCGAACTGATCAGTGTTAACAGGTTATTAATTGGATAGCAGATAATATTTCCAGTTACCTGGGCACCACCACCTCCGGTCTGTCTTCCACACGGTCAAGTTTTAGTAGGTATGAGTCTCGACCGCATACTCCTCCTCACCCTGATGGTCCTTTCTCCCACCATGCCGAGTGTGGTCAGACAGCAACTGATCCCACAGTTGGACACTCTGAAGAGCTGTTCACTGGTCCATTTCCATATTTGGGCCCCTCGCCTGATACGCTTGAAGTGGTGGAACAGGAGATCCCATGTAGCGATGCCCAAATATTTGAACAGCCACGGCCAGAGGAAGGCGATGCTGGCAATTTGTCACAAGAGGTGGATGATGACGAGACACAATTGCCAGGAAGTGAGGAGGAGGATCGTGGTGCGCAAGTGGAAGAGGAGGAGGTGGTGGATGATCTAGTAACTGACCCAACATGGCAGGAGGACACGCAGAGCGAGGCCAGCAGCACACAGGGGGAGGGAGGCAGAGTATCCCAACAGGCAGGAAGAAGCAGTGTGGTGGCCGCACACAGAAGGCAGGCAACAGTTCCCCATAACACCAACACGAGGGACGTTGCCAGTACAACCTGTAGGTCTTCCAGAGTCTGGAATTTTTTTAAAGACTCTGCTGATAACCCCAAAAAGGCCATTTGTACCACCTGCCATGCCAGCATCAGCAGGGGTGACAAAACTACTAGCCTGACCACCAACAGCATGATCAGGCACATGTCAGCAAAGAACCCGACTTTGTGGGGTGAACCCCAGGGTCCACGACCAGTGTCAGCGGGTGTCACCACTGCTTCTTCCACTGTTGTGTGTGTAAGAAAACCCCCTGTTGAGCATGCAAGGCAATCCCCTGTCCATACTGAATGTAAAGATGCCCCCTCCTCTCAGTCTTCACTTGTTATGGCAGTTTCTCAAGAAACAGCATCAACGTCCACGTCCACGTCCCACCGCAGCATTCAATTGTCCATATCCCAGACCTTTGAACGAAAGCGCAAATTTGCAGCCAACACCCCACAGGCCACAGTCCTAAATTTGCACATTTCACGACTGCTTGCATTGGAAATGCTGCCTTTTAGGCTGGTGGAGACGGAATCCTTCCGCAACCTTATGGCGGTGGCTGTCCCTCGGTACTCGGTCCCCAGCTGACACTTTTTTGCCCGGTGTGCCATCCCCACACTACACAAGCACGTGTCCCAAAACATCTGCCGTGCCCTCAACAACGCAGTTACTGGGAGAGTCCACCTGACAACGGACACGTGGACAAGTGCTTGTGGCCAGGGACGGTACTTCTCCCTTACGGCACACTGGGTAAACATAGTGGAAGCCGGGACCCAGTCGGACCTTGGGACTGAACACATCCTCCCCACACCAAGGATTGCGGGCCCTATGTCAGTCAGAGTTGCCCCCACAGTGTACAGCTCCTGCGCATCATCCTCCTCCTCCTCATGTTCAGCCTCCATCTCAGATATCACCACATCAGTTACAAGCTGGAAGCACTGCAGTACTGCCTCCACCAAGCGGCAACAGGCTGTGCTGAAACTCATAAGCTTAGGTGATAAACCTCACACTGCTTGTGAGTTGTGGACAGCTGTGAAAGAGCAGGCAGATCTGTGGCTGAGACCGCTGAACCTACATCCAGGCATGGTCGTGTGTGACAATGGCCGTAACCTGGTGGCGGCTCTGAGGCGAGGCGAGATCACACACGTACCATGCCTGGCTCATGTGCTTAACCTCGTGGTTCAGCGGTTTCTTAAATCGTACCCCGAGTTGCCAGATCTGCTCGTGAAAGTATGCCGCCTGTCAGCTCATTTTCGCAAGTTGGCTACAGCTTCCGCCGCCCTTGCTGTGTTGCAGCAGCGTTTGAAGCTTCCGGCACACCGACTGGTGTGTGATGTCCCCACATATTGGAACTCTACCCTCCACATATTGCTAAGGATTTGTGAGCAGAAGAGAGCAGTTGTGGAGTACCAGCTGCAACAAGACCATCGATATTCAGGTCAGACTCCACACATAAGACCTCAGGAGTGGACCTGGATGTCTGACATACAGTTAGGTCCATATATATTTGGACAGAGACAACATTTTTCTAATTTTGGTTCTAGACATTACCACAATGAATTTTAAACAAAACAATTCAGATGCAGTTGAAGTTCAGACTTTCAGCTTTCATTTGAGGGTATCCACATTAAAATTGGATGAGGGGTTTAGGAGTTTCAGCTCCTTAACATGTGCCACCCTGTTTTTAAAGGGACCAAAAGTAATTGGACAATTGACTCCAAGGCTATTTCATGGACAGGTGTGGGCAATCCCTTCGTTAGGTCATTCTCAATTAAGCAGATAAAAGGCCTGGAGTTGATTTGAGGTGTGGTGCTTGCATTTGGAAGGTTTTGCTGTGAAGTAAACATGCGGTCAAAGGAGCTCTCCATGCAGGTGAAACAAGCCATCCTTAAGCTGCAAAAACAGAAAAAACCCATCCGAGAAATTGCTACAATATTAGGAGTGGCAAAATCTACAGTTTGGTACATCCTGAGAAAGAAAGAAAGCACTGGTGAACTCATCAATGCAAAAAGACCTGGGTGCCCATGGAAGACAACAGTGGTGGATGATCGCAGAATAATCTCCATGGTGAAGAGAAACCCCTTCACAACAGCCAACCAAGTGAACAACACTCTCCAGGAGGTAGGCGTATCAATATCCAAATCTACCATAAAGAGAAGACTGCATGAAAGTAAATACAGAGGGTTCACTGCACGGTGCAAGCCACTCATAAGCATCAAGAATAAAAAGGCTAGACTGGACTTTGCTAAAAAAAACATCTAAAAAAGCCAGCACAGTTCTGGAAGAACATTCTTTGGACAGATGAAACCAAGATCAACCTCTACCAGAATGATGGAAAGAGAAAAGTATGGCGAAGGCGTGGCGCAGCTCATGATCCAAAGCATACCACATCATCTGTAAAACACGGCGGAGGCAGTGTGATGGCGCGGGCATGCATGGCTGCCAGTGGCACTGGGTCACTAATGTTTATTGATGATGTGACACAGGACAGAAGCAGCCAAATGAATTCTGATGTATTCAGAGCCATACTGTGTGCTCAGATCCAGCCAAATGCAGCCAAACTGATTGGTCGTCGTTTCATACTACAGATGGACAATGACCCAAAACTTAAAGCCAAAGCAACCCAGGAGTTTATTAAAGCAAAGAAGTGGAATATTCTTGAATGGCCAAGTCAGTCACCTGATCTCAACCCAATTGAGCAGCATTTCACTTGTTAAAGACTAAACTTCAGACAGAAAGGCCCACAAACAAACAGCAACTGAAAACCACCGCAGTGAAGGCCTGGCAGAGCATCAAAAAGGAGGAAACACAGCGTCTGGTGATGTCCATGAGTTCAAGACTTCAGGCAGTGATTGCCAACAAAGGGTTTTCAACCAAGTACTAGAAATGAACATTTTATTTACAATTATTTAATCTGTCCAATTACTTTTGGTCCCTTTAAAAACAGGGTCGCACATGTTAAGGAGCTGAAACCCCTAAACCCTTCATCCAATTTTAATGTGGATACCCTCAAATGAAAGCTGAAAGTCTGAACTTCAACTGCATCTGAATTGTTTTGTTTAAAATTCATTGTGGTAATGTCTAGAACCAAAATTAGAAAAATGTTGTCTCTGTCCAAATATATATGGACCTAACGGTATGTACCTTCCTGACAAACTTTGAGGAGTCCACCAAGATGGTGAGTGGCGATGACGCCATCATTAGCGTCAGTATCCCACTTGTCTGTCTTTTGCAACGCTCTCTGCAGAGAATTAAAGAGGAGGCATTGCAGCCAGAGTATGATGAGATGGATCAAGAAGCCGTAGCGGGCGATTACACACAGCCCAGCCTCATCTCATCCCAACGTGCATTGGGGGACAATGAGGGAGAGGAGGAGGAGGAGGAAGAACAGGAGCTGTTATCATGCGCTGTAGAGGGTATTACCTGTACAACTGTTATACCGTCGGTTCAGCGTGGGTGGCCTGAGGACAGGGGGTGGAGGAGGATAGCATGGTCAGTCGTCATCTTGGTGAGGACACGGAAGTCTTGCCCGTTACCAGTCTGGCAAGCATGGCTGACTTTATGTTACGCTGCCTTAACTGTGACCCTCGCGTTGTCAAAATGTTGGGTGACAGTCATTACTGGTTGGTGACACTTTTAGACCCCCGCTACAAGGAGAACTTTCACTCTTATTCCTGAGGTGGAGAGGACTACAAAAATGGGGCAGTACCAGAAGGCCCTTGCTGCAGAACTCTTAAAAAATTTCCCATCTGAACATTCTAGCGGCAGAGGTCACAGTTCGTTGCCCAACCAAGGCGTACAGACGAGAGAGACGCAACTCCAATCCAGCAGAGGCAGGGGAGCACCGTCAACGTTCTGGGACAGTTTTCTGACACCCGCCCAGCTTACAGGCCCTGAGTCGCGGGGTACTCTCACAAGGAGTGGAAAGTTTCAAAAGGTGGTACCAGTGTCCTCCGTGATTCCTCTGTGCCTTTTAATTATTGGGTATCCAAGCTGGACACTTGGAATGAACTCGCTCTGTACGCCTTGGAGGTCCTGGCCTGCCCTGCCGCTAGCGTGTTATCGGAGCGTGTTTTTAGTGCTGCTGGGGGAATTATAACTGATAAGCGCACTCGCCTGTCAACTGACAATGCTGACAAGCTGACCCTCATCAAAATGAACAAGGGCTGGATTGGGCCAGACTTCTCATCACCACCAAATGACAGCAGAGTAACATAAAGTCAAATCCACTGTGTTATTTCGGGAGGTGTATTCCCATGCACCGCTTCACACCCACACATGGGTATACGCTTCCTCATTTCGGCTGTTTTTTGCTCTTCTCCTTATCCTCAGCCTCCACCACCACTATACCACCAGGGTGATGGTGGTCCGTGTTTCCAGCATTGCAAGTTCCTCTGTCCTAATTTTTGGCAACTTTTGCTTGGAAGGCATAGGCAAAGACTATGGGAGACCCACTCCCCAATAATGGGAATAATGTTTTTAATATGCTGTACTGCATGGCTCTTGTAAGGGGCATTGCAAGTTCCTCCATCCTAATTTTTGGCAGCTTTTGCTTGGAAGGCATAGGCAAAGACTATGGGAGACCCACTCCCCAATAATGGGAATAATGTTTTTAATATGCTGTACTGCAACGCTCTTGTAAGGGGCATTAAAATCGTCTTGTTAAGCTACTGTGACCTCCACGTCTCTTCCAAGGGGCATTAAAACCGTCTTGTTAAGCTACTGTGACCTCCACATCTCTTCCAAGGGGCATTGATATTGTCTTTTTATTCCACTGCGACCTCCACCACTCTTCCAAGGGGCATTAAAACAGTCTTGTTAAGCTACTGTGACCTCCACGTCTCTTCCAAGGGGCATTAAAACCGTCTTGTTAAGCTACTTTGACCTCCACGTCTCTTCCAAGGGGCATTGATATTGTCTTTTTATTCCAATGCGACCTCCACCACTCTTCCAAGGGGCATTAAAACCGTCTTGTTAAGCTACTGTGACCTCCACGTCTCTTCCAAGGGGCATTAAAATCGTCTTGCTAAACCATTCTGAACTCCACGTCTTTTTCAAGGGGCATTAAAACCGTCTTGTTAAACCACTCTGAACTCCACAGCTCTTCCAAGGGGCATTGAAATGTTGTTTTTAATTAACTCTAACCTCCACGACTCTTCCAACGGGCATTGCATTTCCTCCTAATTTTAGTCAGCTTTTGCTTTTCAATGCAAAGGCGAACACTAAGGGAGACCCACTCCCCAATAATGGGTAGAAGGTTTTTAGTACGCTGTAATCCACGTCTGTTTCAAGGGGCATTGCAGTTCCTCATAGTTTTTGGAAAGCCTTCCATTCACTGCTTAGGCCAACAGTGTACAGGAGACCCAGTTGCTATAAATGGAAAAAACGGTTTAGTTAAGGCCCTCTGACCTCCATGTCACTTCCAAGGGGCATTGGAGTGCCTCGAAATTTTTGGTAGGCATTGCACTCACTGTATACCCTATAACTGTGTAGCCGAACCGCTCCTTTTGGTACAGAAACATATCCTACAAGACGTGTGGTTGACTGGCCTGATATTGATGTGAATGGTCCCTGTTCCTCCTGCTCTTTCTCCTTTGCCCCCACCTCATCCATCATTCATCACCTGAAGCTTTGTTTTAACGGGAGTCATAGAACTGGGATAGTAGCAGGAAAACATCCAGCAATCCGCGAAGGAGGTAGGATATGCGCCAAAACGCTGACCACCTCAGGCCTAGCCGCTACTACATACATGCGCTTGCATTCCAAGGAACAGAAAGCTAAGGAGGTGGATGGCCTCATGATCATGAATAATTTACTCGTTGTGTAGGAGGCCGACCACTGCTGCTGTCTACCTTCTGAACTTTGTGTTGAAGCCTGATTGACCCAGGACCCGCAATCCTCTATGTCTGGAGGACGTGTTGCATCCCAGTGTCCAACTGTGTCCCGGCTTCCACAATATTAACCCAGTGTGAAGGCGTCAGTGAGATGGACCATTCCTGGCCACATTCACTTGTCCATGTGTTTGTGGTTAGGCTGTCCTTCAAATAGGGGCGGCTGGGGACCGTTTATGGACACCCGTCCATCCCCAGGCGGCTGGGGACCGTGTGTGGGCACCCGGCCGCGGGGCAGCTGGGGACCGAGTATGGACACCCGGCCGCCCCCTGGTGGCTGGGGACCAAGCGTGGACACCCGGCCGCCGGGGGACTGAGTATGGGTACCAGGCCGCCAACGCAGCCATGACGTGGTGGCCAGATTCCGCCTCCACATGCCTAAAAGGCCCAATTTCAAGTGCAAGCAAGCAGTATGTTATTGCAGCCTGGGTGTGAGTGGGTGGCAGGCTGCATACTTGCGCTTGCATTGCAAGGAATGGGGGAGGTACAATTGAACACTGCCCTGGAACAAGGATTTGCATGGGGATAGCTGCAAGTCTGCATCTTCTGATGCGGCAAGGATCACTTCTGATGGGCACACTTTTAGGCAGTGACCTGGGAGTCAGAGATGCTTCCAGGGGTCTTCCCCATGCTGTTTCCATGTCTTTTTAGCACTGTATGCATGTGTCACACAGCACATGGCCAGATAAGGATGTAAAATGTTAAAATGACATTTCCCGGTGAATGCATTTGTCACAGTTGAAAGCAATACAAAAGTGCAAAAACGCATAAAAAATGCTACTTGTGAACATAGCCCAAGGTGTGGAGGAGTATTTTTGTTTTTGGTTATTTGTTTTACCTTATACACAAGTCTTTACCCTGGAAAGGATGTTCCTTAACATATTTCACAGGAAAACCGTTTCAGTTTCGTTTTTGAACGTTTTATTGTGAGCCCGTAAAAGTGGCTTAATACCTCTGACCACGTTGTTGACAGCAGTGACCTGGGGGTCAGAAATGCTTCCTGGGGCGATCCCCATGTCATTTGAGCACTGTCACTATCGTTATTGGCACTTGTTAGGCTTTTAAAAGACTGCCGGGGGTGCCACCGCAAAAATGCTCGGGTCTCCCATAGACTAACATTGGGCTTGTTGCTCGGGTCGAGCACCCGAGTATCACAGTGAGCTCGGCCCGAGCTTCGAGCACCCCAGCATTTTAGTGCTCGCTCAACACTAGTGCTGAACCATTTGTAAACAATCTGTTTTGACTGTGGACTGGTGACGTTCAAACTCCTGTGCAAGTGCTGCACAGCTTACGTAAGTCTTTACATGTCATATTATCACCAATGCGACACACCCGCTATGGTGTGGTCACCGCCATGGCTAAGTCTATAAGGTGGCACTCGTCTCTAATATGCGGAAGAGCCATGGACTTTCTAGTCCTGGTTTCTCAGCGATACATTTATTATAGTCATTTATGGATGTACAAAGCAGAACAGTATAGAAAATACCCAAAAACACAAGACAGAAATCCCAAAACATCTTAAAAGGGAACACAGGAAAGCTGCGCCTGCAGGACAGCGCCCGGAGCGTCTACACGGCGGTGCCCCTCTCCAGGTTCTGTTTGATCTCGGCCGTGTACTTCCCATAAAACCTCTCCGCCTTCTTGTTGAATTTGGCGTTCCTCTCGTTGATGTAATCGATATCGGCATCATCGTTGTAAGCGCGCCGACGGCTGTATTTCTCGCGTTTCGCGATCCTGCAACACGATGAGAAAGGGAATAAAATTATACATCATACAGTTTTAATGATGGTAACATCTTCCTTAGTTTAGGATTATCCAGTCTTGAGATGAGACATATCAGTTTGTAAATCTCTTCTCTAAACTCCACGGACCACATCAAAAGTGAACTCCGGTGATAAATAAGCTGAGCTAGAAGCTCAGAGAAAGACAGAAAAGGGTTAAGAACATTGCCAAAAGAAGCTCACTGACTGATTCCTGGGTAACTCATTCTGCAGCCAACAATGTGCAGTGTGACAAAAACAACATCGCTGTACGAGGGATTGTTTTTTGTGGGAAGATTTGTTGTTTTTTTTAATGACAATTACATGCACTGAAATAAGAGTTTATTATCTTTGATAACCAGCCAAGGTAAAGCAGACAGCTGCAGGCAGATATTATCAGGCTGGGAAGGTCCCTGGTTATTGGGCCCTTCCCAGCCTAAAAATACCAGCCCACAGCACACCAGGGTATCAAGAAAAGTTAAAGGCAGAGAGCCACAATTGGAGCATCTCATGTGATGTGCAACTTCTAGGGCCACTGAGGGCTGGTATGTTTAGGCTGGGAAGGACCCAATAACCAGGAACCTTCCCAGACTGATAATATCAGCCCGCAGCTGTCTGCTTTACCTTGGCTGGGGACCCCCACATAATTTTTTCATAAAAAGCTGTCCAATATCGTCTCAGGGGGTTGTGCAATTATATGTCTGTCTCTATAGCATACACTGTTGTCTAAAAATGCTACAAAAGTGCAGTAAAACAGCAATTATTTTTAGACCTGCGTTTTTATTGTGCTGTGTGAACACTGCCAAAGACTTGCCAAACTGGAGCCATGTACTGATCCGTGTAGAATATACAGCTGTTTGGTTCTACAATGCACCCTGGGCTTTCTACCTATGGGTATAGCGCAAGCCACAGAGCAAGGAGATCCCTCCTGTACTTTACCCCTATAGCATATGATCCGCTATAATCTCAAGAAAAGGGTTAATCAAAGAAAATCATGGGAATCTGTCGTTTCAGCAAGATCATTACTACGTGTTACTGATCGCACTTTACCGATGCGAATCAATCAGTTCAATGGGATGTGTATAAATGTGCATGCAGGGAGCTCCCCCTAGTGGTGACTGCAGGATGGAAGAAACTAATCAATTCACATTATCTGTAGAAATGATGGGGATATTAAATGTGTGAGTTTCTTATAGTAATGGTGATTGATGTGATGCCCCAACTACAGGCAATACAATCAGGGACACCACATGGTCACAGGGTGCTCTCATTGGGATTCCCTCATGCTTTTCACGGTGTGGTGTTTCTACAATTACAGACGGCGGAGATGGCCGTTGTAGCTCCTCGGTGTCCGCAGAATCTACAGGAGAGCAAATTCTAAGACGTAGACAAGAGCTTACTGTTTCTCAAGATCAGTGACCATTCTGTCCACACCTTCCTTGGACGGGACGTGTGTTCCATGATACAGACTGTCAGACGTGGGGTAGAAGAGGTCACCTCTGGAATAAATGAGCACAAAATACAATGTGAAATCTATTAATATAATGTATAACATATTACATTGTGCATAATAAATATAGACTTATCCTGAGTTACATCCTGTATTATACTCCAGAGCTGCACTCACTATTCTGCAGGTGCAGTCACTGTGTACATACATTACATTACTGATCATGAGTTACATCCGGCATTATACTCCAGAGCTGCACTCACTATTCTGCAGGTGCAGTCACTGTGTACATACATTACATTACTGATCCTGAGTTACATCCTGTATTATACCCCAGAGCTGCACTCACTATTCTGCTGGTGTATAGTCACACTTACTGTTTGTCCCGCTCCCTCTCGTACTCCTCCATGTCCGGTTTGATCTGTCGTGTCAGTCTCTGGTACTGGCGCAGTTGTGCTGCTGCGTAATCTGTGAAGCACAATAAGTCATGAAGGACGGGTGAAGACCCCAGTACATGAGGCAGCAGACAATGTTTCAGCCAATCCAATACTCTGATCCCTCCAACCCCGTCTCAGACTTGTGAGACCATCAGTAAGCAGCACAGAACGTGACGTAACTCACCGGAGAATCCCATATCCGGGTTCCTCTTCCTCTTCTTCCTCTCCCATCTCTCGGCGTCGTCTGCGCTGATCTCCAGCAGTTTTGCCCTCTGGTAATCCACCCCGTTAGCCGCACATTCCTAGGTTACAGCAGAGTCAGAGGTGAGGATATTTATGGGCTTTCTTGTTCCCGGATGAGGCACAGGATCTCCCGGGCTCCGCCGGACCGGAGTCACATTTACCTTCTTCTTTTCCTCCTCCTTCAGCTCCCACTCCAGCCGAGCTTTCCGAGCCTCCCAGTTGCTGGGTAACTTCTGCCTCTTGTCCTCCTCCACCACCTCCTGGTGGTTCAGCTTCCGCGCTTCATTCTGTAAAATGAGCAAAGTCTTTCATTTCCACCCCCTGCGCAGAGGAATGACTGACAGGTCGCAGAGTTAGGACAGTTTACAATTTACTGATCTTTTCCTAGGCACATTAGGGTCAGCAGGTTTAACCCCTTCCCGACATCCACCTTTTGCACAATGGATGGGTGCCGGCTGCGTTATACTGCCGGCACCTGCCTCCAAGAACAGCGATTGGAGCTAGATCTAATCCCTGCTGCTTAACTACTTAAATGCCGCTGTCAATCTCTGATCGCAGCTTATAAGAGTGCGGTGCAATCCCGAGAGAGTGTCAGTTGCAATGCCTTTCAGCCCCAACAATGTGATCGTTGGGTGCCAATGGCTCGCCATGGTAGAGGAGGTCCTGCTGAGGGTCCCCACAGCCGCCATCTTTCTGCCATCAGTTGTAGTCCCTACATGGGAAAAATGTAGTTTTTAAATGAAGGTCTTTATTATTAAGGGGGAAAAAAATCCAAACCTACAGGGTCCTGTGTGAAAAAGTGATTGTCCCCCACCTCTGCTTAAAAAGTAAAGTAACTGTGTTTTATCACATCTTTGGGAAGCGGAGTTCAATTTCCCTAGCCACACACAGGCCTGATTGAGAACAGGTGTGGCAGTAATCAAGAAATCATTTAAATAGGACCTGCCTGACAAGGTGAAGTAGATCAAAAGATCCTCAAAAGCAAGACAGCATGCTGCAATCCTAAGAAATTCAGGAACAAATGAGAAAGTAATTGAGATTTATCAGTCTGGAAAAGGTTATAAAGCCATTTCTAAAGCTTTGGGATTCCAGCGAACCACAGTGAGAGCCATTATCCACAAATGGCAAAAACATAGAACAGTGGTGAACCTTCCCATGAGTGGTCAGACGACCAAAATTACTCCAAGAGCGCAGCAATGACTCATCCAAGAGGTCACAAAAGACCCCACAGCAACATCCAAAGAACTGCAGGCCTCACTTGCCTCAGTTAAGGTCAGTGTTCATGACTGCACCATAAGAAAGAGACTGGGTAGAAATGGCCTACATGGCAGTTTCCCCAGACGAAAACCACTGCTGAGCAAAAAAAAAAACATAAAGGCTCATCTCACTTTTGTAAGAAAAGTTTTTGGAAGGTGTATGTCCCATTACATCTGGGGTAGAAGTGGCACAGCATTTCAGAAAAGGAACATCATACCAACAGTAAAATATGGTGGTGGTAGTGTGATGTCTGGGGCTATTTTGCTGCTTCAGGACCTGGAAGACTTGCTGTGGTAAATGGAACCATGAATTCTGTTGTCTACCAAAAAATCCTGAAGGAGAATGTCCGGCCATGTGTTTGTGACCTCAAGCTGAAGTGCACTTGGGTTATGCAGCAGGACAATGATCCAAAACCCACCAGCAAGTCCACCTCTGAATGGCTTACAAAAAACAAAATTTAGACTCTGGAGTGGCCTCGTCAAAGACCTGTCCTTAATCTGATGGAGATGCTGCGGACGGACCTTAAAAAGGTGATTCATGCTCGGAAACCCTCCAATGTGGCCGAATTACAACAATTCTGCAAAGATGAGCGGCCAAAATTCCTCCAGAGCGTTGTAAAGACTCATTGCCGGTTATCGCAAAAGCTGGATTGCAGTTGTTGCTGCTAAGGGCCCAACCAGTTATTAGGTTTAGGGACAATAATTTTTTCACACAGGGCTCTGTAGGTTGGGAATTCTTTTTCTCTTAATAATAAAGACCTTCATTTAAAAAATTCATTTTGTGTTCCCTTGTGTTATCTTTGCCTAATTTTTACAATTGTTTTCTGATCGGAAACATTTAAGTTTGGACACACCTAATTTAAAGATTTTTCTGTATTTTCATGACTTTGAAAATTGTACATTCACACTGAAGGCATCAAAACTATGAATTAACACATGTGGAATTATATACTTAACAAAAAAGTGTGAAACAACTGAAAATATGTCTTCTATTCTAGGTTCTTCAAAGTAGCCACCTTTTGCTTTGATGACTGCTTCGCACACTCTTGGCATTCTCTTGATGAGCTTCAAGAGGTAGTCACCAGAAATGGTTTTCACTTCACAGGTGTGCCCTGTCAGGTTTAATAAGTGGGATTTCTTGCCTTATAAATGGGGTTGGGACCATCAGTTGTGTTGTGCAGAAGGCAGGTGGATACACAGCTGATAGTCCTACTGAATAGACTGTTAGCTGCTTTTTTCTTGCCATAATACAAATTCTAAGTAAAGAAAAACGAGTGGCAATCATTACTTTAAGAAATGAAGGTCAGTCAGTCCCAAAAATTGGGCAAACTTTGAAAGTGTCCCCAAGTGCAGTTGCAAAAACCATCAAGCGCTACAAAGAAACTGGCTCACATGAGGACCGCCCCAGGAAAGGAAGACCAAGAGTCACCTCTGCTTCTGAGGATAAGTTTATCCGAGACACCAGCCTCAGAAATCGCAGGTTAACAGCAGCTCAGATTAGAGACCAGGTCAATGCCACACAGAGTTCTAGCAGCAGACACATCTCTACAACAACTGTTAAGAGGAGACTTTGTGCAGCAGGCCTTCATGGTAAAATAGCTGCTAGGAAACCACTGCTAAGGACAGGCAACAAGCAGAAGAGACTTGTTTGGGCTAAAGAACACAAGGAATGGACATTAGACCAGTGGAAATCTGTGCTTTGGTCTGAGGAGTCCAAATTTGAGATCTTTGGTTCCAACCACCGTGTCTTTGTGCGACGTAGAAAAGGTGAACGGATGGACTCTACATGCCTGGTTCCCACCGTGAAGCATGGAGGAGGAGGTATGATGGTGTGGGGGTGGCTTTGCTGGTGACACTGTTGGGGATTTATTCAAAATTGAAGGCATACTGAACCAGCATGGCTACCACAGCATCTTGCAGCGGCATGCTATTCCATCCGGTTTGCGTTTAGTTGGACCATCATTTATTTTTCAACAGGACAATGACCCCAAACACACCTCCAGGCTGTGTAAGGGCTATTTGACCAAGAGGGAGAGTGATGGGGTGCTACGCCAGATGACCTGGCCTCCACAGTCACCAGACCTGAACCCAATCGAGATAGTTTGGGGTGAGCTGGACCGCAGAGTGAAGGCAAAAGAGCCAACAAGGGCTAAGCATCTCTGGGAACTCCTTCAAGATTGTTGGAAGACCATTTCCGGTGACTACCTCTTGAAGCTCATCAAGAGAATGCCAAGAGTGTGCAAAGCAGTCATCAAAGCAAAAGGTGGCTACTTTGAAGAACCTAGAATATAAGACATATTTTCAGTTGTTTCACACTTTTTTGTTAAGTATATAATTCCACATGTGTTAATTCATAGTTTTGATGCCTTCAGTGTGAATGTACAATTTTCATAGTCATGAAAACACAGAAAAATCTTTAAATGAGAAGGTGTGTCCCAACTTTTGGTCTGTCCTGTATATACACACACACACATTATTTTGGTATTGGCATAATCGTACAGAGCGGGATAATCAGATCACCGTGAAGGGGGTCGTTCTACAAAATTACAGCAAAAAAACAAGTCCTCATACAGATATGAGGGATGGGAAAAATAAAGTTCTGGCTCTTGGATGAAGGGGAAGGAAAAAACAAAAACAGAAAATTGGACAAGTCAGAAAGGGTTAATAGGGTGGTCTCATAAAGGCAGACTTAGTCCATGTGTCCTATAAGGGGCGCTCCGCTCATCCTCCTCCTGCCATCATTATACTTCATGGACGGCCGGGGTGAAGTCTTCAACTTTCTAATATACTTTTTGTCTCGTTTTATAATCTCTACGTGCTGTCAGAAAATAAACATTCTGCTCCACATCCACAACATTTGTCTCTCCTGGATGTCAGACCCTCAACTGTGACAATTCTCTGGTCTCCGGGATGATGCAGTTTACCTGCACTGATACATTGGAACAGACTAAGAGGACAGAGATAAATTATAAAGTTTCTGTCATCCACTCAGTGTTCATTATACCTAGAAATCAGGGTTGAGGAGTCTGTAAGCCAAACCTCCGACTCCACGACTCCCTCATACACGGCTCATGTTTAAGTGATAAATTTACTGTAGCACAGATTCATCTCAGCTACAAGTCTAGACCCTGAGATCAGGAATAGGACAGATTCCCAAATTCTTATGAAAAAATATTCCCCCACAAACTGCATTGAAGTACTGTACCCCATTTTATTATATATTTTAGGAGTCGGTCCATTTTATACAGATTCCGACTCCACCAAAATGGGCTCCGACTCCATAGCCCTGCTAGAAATGAAAACTTGAGTGATGTGGGACAGACTTGTTCCCTGGCAACCAGAGCATCCTACAGGCCCAGACTCCCGGCTCAGAGATGGACGGTTCCTGTCCCTCCCGGGCTCCCGGCTCAGAGATGGACGGTCCCTCTCCCCCCCGGGCTCCCGGCTCAGAGATGGACGGTCCCTGTCCCTCCCGGGCTCCCGGCTCAGAGTTGGACGGTCCCTGCCCCCCCCCCCTGGGCTCCTGGCTCAGAGTTGGACGGTCCCTGTCCCCCCCCCTAGGCTCCCGGCTCAGAGTTGGACGGTCCCTGTCCCCTCCCCCGGGCTCCCGGCTCAGAGATGGACGGCCCCTGTCCCTCCCCCCAGGCTCCCGGCTCAGAGATGGACGGTCCCTGTCCCTCCCCCCAGGCTCCCGGCTCAGAGATGGACGGTCCCTGTCCCTCCCCCCAGGCTCCCGGCTCAGAGATGGACGGTCCCTGTCCCGTCCCCCCCCCCCCCAGGCTCCCGGCTCAGAGCTGGAAGGTCCCTATCCCTCCCGGGCTCCCGGCTCAGAGCTGGAAGGTCCCTGTCCCTCCCCGCTCATTGTCGCACACGACCTCTCACCCTCTTCAGGTGCAGCTCACGGAACTTTCTCAGCCGTTCCTCTCGTTTCTGTGCAGCCGGATCTTCCGCTGATGTCGTTGGTTCCTCGTCCTCCGAAGACGACTGCGAATTAAAAAGAAGGTTATTAATCGCGATAACACCAAGTGCAGGAGACGACTACTGCTCCCTGTTATCAGCCAGAACACACCAGGGAGGGGAAACAGAGGAAATGCAAAAAATGTGTGACCCCAGCCCCAAACCAAGAGACGCCTGTGATCCGCAGAAGAACTACAAGACCCAGCAGAGCCGAGCAACAGAGATGATGATACACAGATCCCTGCTGAACTGTACAGATGAACTACAAGTCCCAGCAGATCCCCAGACAGCACACTGACGAGCTACAAGTCCCAGCAGATCCCCAGACAGCACACTGACGAGCTACAAGTCCCAGCAGATCCCCAGACAGCACACTGACGAGCTACAAGTCCCAGCACGCCTTCCAGACCGTGGACCATCTACTACAGAGACGTCATACATCAGTCTGTAGGAGGCATCAGCTCAGGACCAGCTGGGCGTTGTAGTCCCCCGGGTCTCCGTGCAGTGACGTCGCCCCCCTATTCTCACCCGCTCTATCTCTTCCGCAGCCGCAGTCGCCATCTTGATTTTAAGAAATGTAAACTTCCGCCCTCAGTACGTTTTAGCTGCCGCGACGGACGAGCGTATGACGTACTTCCGCCGCATCGCCGAGTCCCCGCCTCTCTGGCGTTTCCTAGCAACAGGAGAAGCGAACATGGCGGCCAGGGTGAGTGAGAGCACAAGTGATGTGGAGAGGAGAGTCTGACAGTCCGGACACTCAGGGATAATCCGGCTGCTCCAGGGGAATCTCCCACTGATATCAAACTGTGCAGCATACCAGACCCCAAACTAATACCGACCCCAGACCAGACCCCAAACTAATACAGACCCCAAACTAATACAGACCCCAGACCTGACCCCCAACCCCAATATAGACCCCAGACCAGAACCCCTAAACTAATACAGACCTCAGACCAGACCCCCTAAATGAATACAGACCCCAGACCTGACCCCCAGCACTGATTCAGACACCAGACCTGACCCCCAACACTGATACAGACCCCAGACCAGACCCCAAACTAATACAGACCCCAGACCAGACCCCAAACTAATACAGACCCCAGACCAGACCCCAAAACTAATACAGACCCTAAACCAGACCCCAGACTAATACAGACCCGAAACTAATACAGACCTCAGACCAGACCCCAAACTAATATAGACCCCAGACCAGACCCCAAATTAATACAGACCCAAGACCAGACCCCCCAGCACTGATACAGACCCCAGACCAGACCTCCCAGCACTGATACAGACCCCACAACAGACCCCCAACACTGATACAGACCCCAGACCAGACCCCCAACACTGATACAGACCCCAGACCAGACCCCCAACACTGATACAGACCCCAGACCAGACCCCCAACACTGATACAGACCCCAGACCCCCAACACTGATACAGATCCCAGACCAGACCCCAGCACTGATACAGACCCCAGACCAGACCTCCCAGCACTGATACAGACCCCACAACAGACCCCCAACACTGATACAGACCCCAGACCAGACCTCCCAGCACTGATACAGACCCCACAACAGACCCCCAACACTGATACAGACCCCAGACCAGACCCCCAACCCTGATACAGACCCCAGACCAGACCCCCAACACTGATACAGATCCCAGACCAGACCCCAGCACTGATACAGACCCTAGACCACACCCCCAACACTGATACAGACCCCAGACCAGACCCCCAACACTGATACAGACCCCAGACCAGACCCTCAACATTAATACAGACCCCAGACCCACAACACTGATACAGATCCCAAACCAGACATCCAACACTGATACAGACCCAGACTAGACCCCCAATACTAATATAGAGACCAGACCAGACCCCCTAAACTAATACAGACCCCAGACCAGACCCCCTAAACTAATACAGGCCCCAGACCTGACCCCCAACACTGATACAGACCCCATACCAGACCCCTAAGACTGATAAAAAGCCTAGACCAGACCCCCAACACTGATAGAGACCCCAGACCTGACCCACTAAACTAATACAGACCCCAGACCTGACCCCCTAAACTAATACAGACCCCAGACCAGACCCCCAAGACTGATACAGACCCCAGACCAGACCCCAAACATTAATATAGACCCCCTAAACTAATACCCCAGACCAGACCCCCAAGACTGATACAGACCCCAGACCAGACCCCCAAGACTGATACAGACCCCAGACCTGACCCCCTAAACTAATACAAACACCAGACTCCCAATACTTATACAGACCCCCTAAACTAATGCAGACCCCAAACAAGACCCCATAAACTAATACAGACCACACTACCAGTACTGTTACAGACACCAGACCTCCCTAAACTAATACAGACCCCAGACTGGCCCCCAACACTGATACAGACCCCAGACCAGACCCAAAACACTAATACAGACCGAAGACCAAACTAATATAGACCCCAAAATCAGACCCCCCAGCGCTGACACAGACCCCAGACCAGACCCCTAACACTGATACAGACACCAGACCTGAGCCCCAGCACTGATACAGACCTCTAACATCGATATAGATCCCCCAACACTGATTCAGACCCCAGACCAGACCCCGATTAATGATACAGACTCAGACCTCCCACACATTATTGCAAACCTGAGACCAGGACCCTAAACTAATACAGACCCCAGACCAGACCCCCAACATTAACACAAAAAACGAACCAAACCCTCCCCTCAGAAAAAATCTAGACCCCCAAACTAATACAACTAACAAGTTAAAGCTGCACTCTGAAACGTTATGTTATGTACATCGAATATATGAAATTGAAATTGCATTACTGTGGTAGAAAATAAGATTAAAAATATAGGTACTTAATGCACAAATTGCCCAATTCTTGTGAGCCCAACAGCCAGCAATACAGCGTACCCTTTTGTTGGGACCCTAAACCTAACATGATGCCTCTCCCGGGCTAAAGGCCTAGAACTATAAGAACAGGTAGGATCAAGCTGTATTTAAAACTGCCCTAGGCTGATGGAAAGAGGGCTCAGTAATAAGGTGTGTACTACAAATATCAGAAAACTGACCGGCACTTCAAAACAGAAAAAGACAAGTGTGAACAGGTGCGAGCTAAGAGAGCCACGCTATAGATCTCCAGACCAGGCCCCCAACACGAATACAGACCCCTAAACTAATTCCGATTTCAATACCAGGCCCCCAACACGAATACAGACCCCTAAACTAATACAGACCCTAGACCTGCCCCCCCCCCCAACACGAATACAATCCCCTAAACTAATTCAAACCTCAGATCCCCAGATCGGGCCCCCAAGACTAATACAGACCCCTAAAGTTAATACTATTTTCAGACTTGATGCCATAAGCTAATACTGACCGGAGCCCCCGCAGAGCCGGGACTTATGTACAGTGGGGGAAATAAGTATTTGATCCGCGGCCGATTTTGCAAGTTTTCCCACCTACAAAGAATGGAGAGGTCTGTAATTTTTATCGTAGGTCACTTCACCTGTGAGAGACAGAATCTAAAAATAAAATCCAGAAAATCACATTGTATGGTTTTTACATAATTGATTTGCATTTTATTGCATGAAATAAGTATTTGATACAATAGAAAAACAGAATTTAATATTTGGTGCAGAAACCTTTGTTACAATTACAGAGGTCAGAGGTTTCCTGTAGTTCTTGACCAGGTTTGCACACACTACAGCAGGGATTTTGGCCCCCTCCTCCATACAGATCTTCCCCAGATCTTTCAGGTTTCGGGGCTGTCGCTGAGCAACATAAAGTTTCCGCTCCCTCCAAAGATTTCCTATGGAGTTCAAGTCTGGAGACTGGCTAGGACACTCCAGGACCTTGAAATGCTTCTTACGGAGCCACTCCTTAGTTGCCCTGGCTGTGTGTTTCAGGTCATTGTCATGCTGGAAGTCCCAGCCACCACCCATCTTCAATGCTCTTACTGAGGGAAGGAGGTTGTTGGCCAAAATCTCGCGATACATGACCCCATTTATCCTCCCTTCAGTGCAGTCATCCTGTCCCCTTTGCAGAAAAGCACTCCCGAAGTATGTTGATTTCCCCACCATGCTTCATGGTTGGGACAGTGTTCTTGGGGTTCTACTCATCCTTTTTCTTCCTCAAAACACGTCAAGTGGAGTTGATACCAAAAACTTCTAATTTGGTCTCATCTGACCACATGACCTTCTCCCATGCCTCCTCTGGATCATCCAGATGGTCATTGGCAAACTTCAAACTGGCCTGGACATGTGTTGACATTACAGGGGGACCTTGCGTGTTCTGCTGGATTTTAATCCATGATAATGTTTGAGACTCTGATCCCAGCTCTCTTGAGGTCATTGACCAGGTCCTCCCGTGTAGTTCTGGGCTGATTCCTGACCTTTATCAGAATCATCCTTACCCCACGAGGCGAAATGTTGCATGGAGCCCCAGACCGAGGAAGATTGACCGTCATCTTGTGTTTCTTCCAGTTTCTAATAATTGCACCAACAGTTGTTGCCTTTTCACCAAGCTGCTGCCTATTGTCCTGTAGCCCATCCCAGCCTTGTGCAGGTCTACAATTTTCTCCCTGGTGTCCTTAGGCAGCTCTTTGGTCTTGGCCATGGTGGAGAGGTTGGACTGTGATTGATTAAGTGTGTGGACAGGTGTTTTTTATACAGGTAACGGGTTCAAACAAGTGCAGTTAATACAGGTAACGAGTGCAGAGTAGGAGGGCTTCTTAAAGAAAAACTAACAGGTTTGTGAAAAGCAGAATTCTTGCTGGTTGGTCAGTGATGAAATACTTATTTCATGCAAGAAAATGCAAATTAATTATGTAAAAATCCTACTATGTGATTTTTCTGGATTTTATTTTTAGACTGTGTCTCTCACAGGTGAAGTGACCTACAATAAAAATTACAGACCTCTCCATTCTTTGTAGGGGGGAAAACTTGCAAAATCGTCAGTGAATCAAATACCGTATTTTTCGGACTATAAGACGCACCGGACCATAAGTCGCACCTCGGTTTTAGAGAAGAAAAATAGAAAAAAAAATTAAGCAAAATATGTGGTCACGATGCACTGTTAAGGGGGAGGGGGTCTGCTGCTGACACTGGTATATGGGTAATGTCCCTCATTTCTGATAATATCCCCCATCCTGGTATCTATGCCCCCCCTTCCTATTATATGTGGCTCCCATCCCCATCCTGGTATTCATGGCACACCTCCATCCTGGTATGCATGGCACCCATCATCCTTATCCTGGTATGCATGGTACAGCAATCCCCATCCTGGTATGCATGGCACCCCTCATCCCTATCCTGGTATGTATGGCACCCCTCATCCCCAATCCTGGTATGTATGGCACCCCTCATCCCTATCCTGGTATGCATGGCACCGCTCATCCCCATCCTGGTATGCATGGCACCCCTCCATCCTGATATGCATGGCACCCCTCCATCCTGGTATGCATGGCACCCCTCCATCCTTATCTTGGTTTACATGGCACCCCTCATCCCTGTCCTGGGATGCATGGTACCCCTAATCCCTATCCTGGTATGCATGGCACCCCTAATCCCTATCCTGGTATGTATGATCCCCTCATCCTTATCCTGGTATGTAAGGCCCCCTCATCCTTATCCTAGTATGTATGGCCCCTTCATCCGTATAATGGTATGTATGATCCACCTCATCCTTATCATGGTATGCATGACATCCCTCATCCTTATCCTGGTATACATGGCCCCCCCATCCTTATCCTGGTATGTATGGCCCCTCATCCTTATCCTCTTATGTGTAGCCCCTCACCCTTATCCTGGTATGTACGGCCCCCTCATCCTTATCCTGGTATGTATGCCCCCCTCAACCTTATCCTGGTATGTATGGCCCCCTCATCCTTATCCTGGTATGTATAGCCCCTCACCCTTATCCTGGTATGTATGGCCCCCTCATCCTTATCCTGGTATGTATGCCCCCATCATCCTTATCCTGGTATGTATGGCCCCCTCATCCTTATCCTGGTATGTATGGTCCCTCATCCTTAGTGTAGCGTCGGCGTCCCGGCCTCCTGCTAGGCAGGGATGCTGTTCCCCTCACCTCTCCGCTCCGTGCCCGGCGTCTTCCTCCCGCTCTGCTGGCAGCGCGCGCTCCTTCCCGGCCACTGTGCTTAGGGCACGCGCGCGCTCCCCCTCTCTTAAAGGGGCCGCGCGCGCCATCCTAAGGAGTCCCCGGCCAATGGCCGGAGGATCTCTCCATATATAAGGCACCTCCTCCAAAATGGAGGTGCCCGAGCAATGTTGTAGCATAGTTCATCACTCTGCTTCAGCCCTCAGGTCCCGTTACCAGTTACCTGCCAGTTTCCTGCCAGTTACCTGCCAGTTTCCTGTCTGATACCTGCCTGACTCTTGTCTATCTGCTGTTATTCCTACGGTCCGACAGTCTGCCTACCAGCCCTGCCAGTCTGTCTATGGATCCGTCTGCCCGCTCACCTGGGAGCGCTCACCGGCTACCTGCCTGCTAGCCTACCTGGAGGCTCTGCCGTCACGTGCTGTGACCACCTGCCCGTCCAGAGACTCTTGCCCGCTCACCTGGGAGCGCTCACCTGCTACCTGCCCGCTAGCCGGAGCGGTACTTACCCAAAAGTCGTCTTCCGGAAGAATGGTAACTTGCGGCTTCTTCTCCAAACTCTTCTCCTCTTCTGAGCGCAACTATTCTATAGGAGACCGAGAGTTATTGGCTATTAAACTGGCATTGGAGGAGTGGCGTTACCTGCTCGAGGGGGCTCTTCACCCGGTAATAATTTACACGGACCACAAGAACTTGGCTTACCTCCAGAGTGCCCAGAGACTTAACCCGCGCCAAGCCCGGTGGTCCTTGTTTTTTGCTCGCTTTGATTTCGCTCTTCATTTTCGTCCGGCTGACAAAAACATCAAAGCTGATGCCTTGTCCCGATCCTTCCTGGTGTCTTATCTCGAGGAGGAACCTAAACACATCATCGATCCCGCCAGAGTAATGCAGGTGGCTCCCGTGAATCTAAATCGTCTCCCTCCCGGTAAGACCCTCCAGCTTATTACCCGGCACTACTGGTGGCCTACCCTGCACAAGGACGTAATAGACTTTGTTTCTGCCTGTGTGTCCTGCGCCCGCAACAAGGTTCCGAGACACCTGCCAGCCGGTCGCCTTCTTCCTCTTCCAGTACCTGCTGCCCCCTGGCAGCATATAGCTATGGACTTTATAACGGATCTCCCTGTCTCTGCCGGTTGTACGGTCATTTGGGTGGTCGCTGACCGCTTTTCCAAGATGGCTCACTTCATTCCCCTGCCGGGCCTCCCGTCTGCACCCGAGCTGGCTAAAGACTTTATCCGCCACATCTCCCGTCTCCATGGCCTGCCCCTCCACATCGTGTCGGATCGTGGGGTTCAGTTCACCTCACGCTTCTGGAGAGCCACATGTAAGCTGCTAGACGTCACCCTGGACTTCTCCTCCGCTTACCACCCACAGTCCAATGGTCAAGTGGAGCGGATCAATCAGATCCTGACCAGTTACCTCCGGTACTTCGTTAATGCCCACCATTCGGACTGGGTGGATCTCCTACCATGGGCCGAATTCTCTTACAATAACCACGAGAGCGAATCCTCCTCCAAATCCCCGTTTTTTGTAGTCTTCGGTCAGCATCCTCGGATCCCATTTCCCGTCTCCACCTCGGTGGACAATCCGGCTGCGGAATCCCTCGTTAGCAAATTTTCCTCCATTTGGGAGAGTACCCGATCCGCACTCCTTCAGTCGTCCGAGCGGATGAGAAAACACGCTGACAAAAGACGCCTGGATCCTCCACAATTCCATCCTGGAGATAAAGTTTGGCTCTCGTCCAAGTATGTCCGGCTCAAGGTTCCTTCCTACAAGTTAGGGCCTCGGTTCATCGGCCCACTGGAGGTTATCAAACAGATCAACCCGGTGGCCTATAAATTGAAACTCCCGGCCAATTTGCGGATCCCTAACTCCTTCCATGTATCTCTCCTCAAACCCGTGGTACTTAACTCTTTTTCCAAGTCTACAGGTACGCCTCCTGCTCCGGTTTCTGCTGAAGACGAGTTTGAGGTAGAGAACATTCTGGCCACCAAAAGGGTAAGAGGAAAGACCTTTTTTCTAGTACATTGGAAGGGGTTTGGTCCTGAGGAGAGAATGTGGGAGCCTCGGGAGAACATCCATGCCCCTCTCATCCTTGATAAATTTCTGTCTGGCCTAAAAAAGGGGGGGCCTAAAGGGGGGGTACTGTAGCGTCTGCGTCCCTGCCTCCTGCTAGGCAGGGACGCTGTTCCCCTCACCTCTCCGCTCCGTGCCAGGCGTCTTCCTCCCGCTCTGCTGGCAGCGCGCGCTCCTTCCCGGCCACTGTGCTTAGGGCGCGCGCGCTCCCCCTCTCTTAAAGGGGCCGCGCACGCCGTCCTAAGGAGTCCCCGGCCAATGGCCGGAGGATCTCTCCATATATAAGGCACCTCCTCCAAAATGGAGGTGCCCGAGCAATGTTGTAGCATAGTTCATCACTCTGCTTCAGCCCTCAGGTCCCGTTACCAGTTTCCTGCCAGTTACCTGCCAGTTTCCTGTCTGATACCTGCCTGTCTCGTGTCTACCTGCTACTATTCCTGCGGTCCGACAGTCTGCCTACCAGCCCTGCCAGTCTGTCTATGGATCCGTCTGCCCGCTCACCTGGGAGCGCTCACCTACTACCTGCCCTCTAGCCTACCTGGAGGCTCTGCCGTCACGTGCTGTGACCACCTGCCCGTCCAGAGACTCTTGCCCCCTCACCTGGGAGCGCTCACCGGCTACCTGCCTGCTAGCCTACCTGGAGGCTCTGCCGTCACGTGCTGTGACCACCTGCCCGTCCAGAGACTCTTGCCCGCTCACCTGGGAGCGCTCACCTGCTACCTGCCCGCTAGCCTACCTGGAGGCTCTGCCGTCATGTGCTGTGACCACCTGCCCGTCCAGAGACTCTTGCCCGCTCACCTGGGAGCTTCCACCTGTTACCTGCCTGTTAGCCTACCTGGAGGCTCAGCCGTCACTTGCTGTGACCACCCGCTTGTCCAGAGACTCTCGCCCGCCCACCAGGGAGCGTCCACCCGCTACCTGCCTGCTTGCCTACCTGGAGGCTCAGCCGTCACTTGCTGTGACCACCCGCTTGTCCAGAGACTCTCGCCCGCTCACCTGGGAGCATCCACCCGCTACCTGCCTGCTTGCCTACCTGGAGGCTCAGCCGTCACTTGCCGTGACCACCCGCCTGTCAAGAGACTGTCCCCGTCACTTGCCGTGTCCTCCTGCCCTCTTACCCAGAGACTGTCCCCGTCACTAGCCGTGACTGCCTGCCCGCCTTCCCTGGGTGTCACCCGCTTCCTTACAAGGACTGCCCCTTTGTATAGTCGCTCAGTGGTTCCACCTCCCAGACCCGTTACACTTAGCCTGGTATGTATGCCCCCCTCATCCTTATCCTGGTATGCATGGCCCTCATCATCCTTATTCTGGTATGTATGATCCCCCTCATCCTTATCCTGGTATGTATGGCCCCCTCATCGTTATCCTGGTATGTATGGCCCCCTCATCGTTATCCTGGTATGTATAGCCACCTCATCCTTATCCTGGTATGTATGGCCCCCTCATCCTTATCCTGGTATGTATGCCCCCCTCATCCTTAATCCTGGTATGCATGATCCCCCTAATCCCCATCATGCTGCACATAAAAAAAAAATAAACACTCCTACTCACCTTTCTTTTCTCCTCCTGTCTGCCCGCACTGATCTCGCCATGTGAGCCGCGCATGGCGTCACTGCCATTTGCCCTCACAAGGAGAGATCAGCTGCCGGAAGTCACTGCTCCCCACGCCGGGACTGTGTGCGCGGGGAGCAGTGACTTCATGCTCCTTAATAGCCGGCACACAGTGTAGCTGCTGCGCTGCTCCTGCTGCTGCCGGGCGATCGCGTGTGCCCGCTATTAAAGGGCATGAATATTCATGCCCTTTAACAGCGGCCACACGCGATCACCCGGCGGAAGCAGGAGCCGCACTGCGGATATTCTGTGTGCCGCTATTAAGGAGCATGAATATTCATTTTCTTTAGCAGCAGGGACAGTGTAGGCTGCTACCCTCACACCCCACACAGTATATATATATATATATATATATATATATATATATATATATATATATACATACACCCCCAAACATATATAAGACACACCCCCCATTTTCCTCCAAAGTTTTGGAGCAAAAAAGTGCGTCTTATAGTCCGAAAAATACGGTACTTATTTTCCCTACTGTTGGTATCGTACTTTTATTCTGTGGCTGCAGCGTCACTGCTCGTGTTGTGAATATTTTTGGAATTTGTGTAAGGAGAATAATGGCCGGATGTGATTATATAGATCATACAGGAGCAAATCCACAAGTGCGGCTACAAGACAGACGGAGATGTGTGTGAGCTGTACCTGGGGAGGCGGTACGTACCCCGACATGTGTATACAGGACATACCTCCAATATATGTATTTATATATATTTGTATCTATTTATTCTATAGCCATACACAGGTAGGTCCACAAATATTTGGGCAGCGACTGAATCTTCATGATTTCAGCTCTGCAGGCCGCAATTTTGCTATTTTGGATTTACAATGAAACAACTGAGATACGATTGAAGTGGAGACTTTCAGGTTTGATTAAAGGGGTTGAAAAGAAATATCCTGTGAAACGTTTAGGAATTGCAGCCATTATTCTACAAAGTCTCCTCATTTCAGTGGCTCCAAAGTAATTGGACAAATTCACTTCACATTAATTCAAATGTTCATGTTTAGTACTTTATAGAGAATCCTCTGCAGCAATGACGGCCTGAAGTCTGGAGGCCATGGACGTCACCATCGCTGGTCTCCTCTGGTGTGAGGCTTGGCAGCAATCATGGTTTGAGGTCTGGAGGCAATGGACGTCACCATCACTGGTCTCCGGTGTGAGGCTTTGCAGCAATGACGGCCTGAGGTCTGGAGGCTATGGACGTCACCATTGCTGGTCTCCTCTGGTGTGAGGCTTTGCAGCAATCATGGTTTGAGGTCTGGAAGCCATGGACATCACCATCACTGGTCTCCGGTGTGAGGCTTTGCAGCAATGATGGCCTGAGGTCTGGAGGCTATGGATGTCACCATCGCTGGTCTCCTCCGGTGTGAGTCTTTGCAGCAATCATGGTTTGAGGTCTGGAAGCCATGGACGTCACCATCACTGGTCTCCGGTGTGAGGATTTGCAGCAATGATGGCCTGAGGTTTGGAGGCCATGGACGTCACCATCGCTGGTCTCCTCCGGTGTGAGACTTTGCTGCAATGACGGCCTGAGGTCTGGAGGCTATGGACGTCACCATTGCTGGTCTCCTCTGGTGTGAGGCTTTGCTGCAATGAAGGCCTGAGGTCTGGAGTCCATGGACATCACCATCACTGGTCTCCTCCGGTGTGAGGCTTTGCAGCAATGATGGCCTGAGGTCTACAGGCCATGGACGTCACCATAACTGGTCTCCTCAGGTGTGAGGCTTTGCAGCAATGACGACCTGAGGTTTGGAGGCCATGGACGTCACCATCGCTGGTCTCCTCTGGTGTGAGGCTTTGCAGCAATGACGGGCTGAGGTCTGGAGGCCATGGACGTCACCATCACTGGTCTCTGGTGTGAGGCTTTGTAGCAATGACGGCCTGAGGTCTGGAGGCCATGAACATCACCATCGCTGGTCTCCTCTGGTGTGAGGCTTTGCAGCAGTGACGGCATGAGGTCTGGAGGCCATGGACGTCACCATCACTGGTCTCTGGTGTGAGGCTTTGTAGCAATGACGGCCTGAGGTCTGGAGGCCATGAATATCACCATCGCTGGTCTTCTCTGGTGTGAGGCTCTGCAGCAATGACAGCCTGAAGTCTACAGGCCGTGGACTTCACCATCGCTGTTCCCCTCTGGTGTGAGGCTTTGCTGCCTTTGCTGCAGTGACTTCAGTTCTCGCTTGTTTGTGGCTCTTTCTGCCTTCAGTTTTGTCTGTAAAATGCGGCTCGTTGGTGCTGAGATCTGGTGATGACTCGGCCATTGCAGAATATTCCACTTCTTTGCTTTCGCAGGATGTTTTGGGTCATCGTCCGTCTGTCCTGTGAAGCGCCGTCCAATCATCCTTGCTGCATACGATTAAATCTGAGCAGAAAGTTTTGCCCTGTACACTCAAGATTCATCCGGCTGCTTCTGTCTTCAGTCACATCATCAATAAACACTAGTGACTCGCTGCCATTAGAAGCCATGCATGTCCGCGCCATCACACCACCTCCACAATGTGTTACAGAGGATGTGCCGAGGATCAGGAGCAGTTCCAAGCCTTCTCCAGACTTTCTTCTTCCCATCATTCTGGTACAGATTGATCTTAGTTTTGCTTTTCCAGACCTGGGTGACATCTTTAGATGTTTTTTTTTGACAAAGTCTAACCTGGCCTTTCTATTTTCAGGCTTATTAATGCTTGCACCTTGTGGTGAACCCTCTGGATTTGCTCTCATGATACATTCTCTTTATGGAAGACTTAGATACTGAGACACCAACTTCCCAGGGAGTGTTCTTCACTTGGGTGGATGTTGTGGAGGGGTTTTTCTTCAGCAGGAGAAAGACTCTGCGATCATCCACCACTGTTGTCTTCTGTGGACGTTCAGGCCTTTTTGAGTTCCCGAGCTCACCAGTGAGCTTTTTTTCTGCAGAATTTACCAAACTGTTGATTTGGCAGCACCTAACATTTCTGCTATCGCCTCTCTGATGGATTTCTTCTTTTTTTTTTTCAGCCTAATCATGGTCTGTTTCTCTTCCATTGAGAGCTCCTTTGACCGCATGTTGTGGGTTCACAGCACCAGCTTTCAAATGCAAATGCCACACCTGGAATCAGCTGTAGACATTTTACCTGCTTAATTGATGACAGATTAACGAGGAAAAAACACATGCAGCCCATTACAGAGCTTTTCAGATAATTGTCCAATAACTTTTGGTCCCCTGAAAAAAAGGCAGCTACATATAAAGGAGCTGTAATTCCTAAACCCTTCCTTCAATTAGGATGTGAATCGCCTCAAATTAAAGCTGAGAGTCGGCACTATAAGACCAGAATAATTATATAACTGGATCTTCAATATGTTTTGGTAAACAGCTAAACTGCCGAAACTTGTGTCACCGTTCAAATATTTTTGGACCTAACTGTATCTATTATCTATCTATCATCTATCTATTATCTATCTATCTATTATCTATCTATTATCTATCATCTATCTATTATTTATATATTATCTATCATCTATCTATTATTTATATATTATCTATCATCTATCTATTATCTATCATCTATCTATTATCTATCTATTATCTATCATCTATCCATTATCTGTCATCTATCTATTATCTATCTATTATCTATCATCTATCTATTATCTATCTATTATCCATCTACTATCTATCATCTATCTATTATCTATCTATTATCCATCTACTATCTATCATCTATCTATTATGTATCTATTTATCATCTATCTATTATCTATCATCTATCATTTATCATCTATCTATTATCTATATATTATTTATCTATCTATCATCTATCTGTTATCTATCTATCATCTATTATCTATCTATCATCTATCTATTATCTATTTATCATCTATCTATCATCTATCTATTATCTATCTATTATCTATCTATTATCTATCTATCATCTATCTATTATCTATCTATCATCTATCTGTTATCTATCTATCATCTATTATCTATCTATCATCTATCTATTATCTATTTATCATCTATCTATCATCTATCTATTATCTATTATCTATCATCTATCTATTATCTATTTATCATCTATCTATCATCTATCTATTATCTATCTATTATCTATCTATTATCTATCATCTATCTATTATCTGTCTATCATCTATCTATTATCTATCTATTATCTATCTATCTATCATCTATCTATTATCTATCTATCATCTATCTATTATCTATCTATTATCTATCTATCTATCATCTATCTATTATCTATCATCTATCTATTATCTATCTATTATCTATCATCTATTATCTATCATCTATTATCTATCTATTATCTATCTATCATCTATCTATTATCTATCTATTATCTATCATCTATCTATTATCTATCTATTATCTATCTATCTATTATCTATATATTATCTATCATCTATCTATCATCTATCTATCATCTATCTATCTATTATCTATCTATCATCTATTATCTATCATCTATTATCTATCTATCATCTATCTATCTATTATCTATCTATCATCTATTATCTATCATCTATTATCTATCTATCATCTATCTATCTATCTATCTATCTATTGTACAGGATGCAGTAGACAGGCTGCGGCTCCTGCTTGGGGGTCCGTGTCTTAGTGATGTCTTTATTCTGTAGTGTTATGTATCAGTTACGTTCTAGTTAATGATATTTTTTCTCTGTACAGGGGGCTGCGGGACGTCTGCGAATTGTCGCGGTTTCGCTTACTAAAATACTTGTGGCTTAACCATAACAAGGTAATGAAATAGCAGGATTTTCCGAAAGAGTTAAGCCAAAGTTTTTTCAGAACCCTGGTCATTAGTCCGTGGTCACCGGCCCAAAGCCTTGCGAGCCTCCTCCTACCTGCCGGCATCTATAGGTCATTGTGCAGTAATAATGACCTGTCAGCATGATTTTCTGGGTCAGTCCTATTACAGCGATACCAAACTTGTCCAGTTATTTTTCATTATTAAGGAGGTGAAATAAAAAATTCACAAATGGAAAAAAAAACAGTTTGTGTCGCCATTTTCTAAGATTTGTGACTTCTTTATTTTTTTGTCAATGACCTGATTTTTTCGGTGTCGAGCTGTAATCTTTTACTAACACCGTTCCGGGTTATATACTTTTTGATCACTTTTCGTTGCATTTTTGTAGGGAAGTGCGGAGACTGAAAAACCTCAATTCTGACGTTTCGGGGTTAAAACGAGGGGATTTTAATTTTTTTATAATTTTTAATTTTATACTTATATATTGTTTTTTTGTATTTTTTTATTTATTTTTTTGTTATATTTTTTAAAACCTTTTTTTTACTTTTCACTTTTTTAATTAGTCCCCTATGAAGCTTGAACATGGCAACCTATTGGTTCTCCATTATTGCATCATGGGGTTGGGGCGATGGGCTCCACGAATGACATGCTACCGGGATTGCACGCTGTAGCTGCTGCTGTCAGTGATTGACAGCAGCATTTAAGGGGTTGACAGCAGTGATCGGATTTGGATTTATAGACAGAACAGGCACCATAAATGTATAATTGCTTTTGCAGCTGCTTCCTGGCATTGAGTGTATATTTCTGTCCATGTTCCCAGTATACCAAGACCCTTGAAGACAAAGCAAAAATGATTTGGGCTCATTACAAATCCATCGCCTCTCAAACTGATAGAGGGGCTTCTGTTGTATAAAGATGATCACCTGTAGCTCATAGATAGGGGGTCCCAGCAGTCGGAAGGGCAGAATGTGAGAGTGTGAGTCAGTTGTCACGCCAGGTGTGGGAAAGACTAAGTGCAACACGAAGGGAAGAGGGGGAGGAAACCCAAACAATAGGGAAAGGGGGAGTGGAGACCCCATAGGCAGATTTAATATCACCCTGCCTACACTTCCGTCCCTATATAGGTTCCATAGCCGAGCGAGACCCTAAACCTTGGATGACCCTAGAGCTTAGCCCTAGATAGGGAGGGGGAGGGGTGAGCAGTGGTCAGGCCCCACTACAAACTAAAGACAACAAGTTAGACAAACAAAGGGGATAAACTTAGCTTGAGCAGACACCAGAGAGATAACACCAACTGTCCTCCAAGAGCACCAGAGAAGACACTAGCCGACTGCTAGTGCTCTAAGCCTGTACATAGAAGTATCACCAGCGATTCCCTGGAGCAAACTGAGTGTTTTTAACTCCCAGGCAAGGGTGTGTCAATCAGCAGCAGGAGGGAGGTCGCCGCTGGGTCATAAAAGCAGAAGGATTAAGAAGGCGTCTGTAATGCCAAACGCAGTGACCTTCTACAGCCGGTTCCAGAGCGACTGTCTATTACACCTGACACACCCGTGACAACAGTGTGCATGTCCGACCGCCGCTCGGTTCATTCTCTGGGGAATCCTGGGCATTGTCACTTCACTCTAATGGGGGTGTAAAGGGGCCCATTTTGCCGAACGGTGGAGGCCCCAACAGACGAACCCTCCCCAATCCTTAATTTATACCCTGGATAGGTGTAACGTTTTTTCAATCAATTTTGTGTATGTGCATCTCTTCAAAAGTTTTCATCTTTATTTCAGATATCAAAGGTGAACTTTCTAGGCAGCAATTTCCGACTGACGGAGTTATATTTGAACAGCAATGAACTGTGTGACATCACAGGTACGAAGGAGAGATCCCCAAATACTGGTACAGGATGTACCCCCGGATCAGTGCAGGATCAGTAATGTATGTACACAGGGACTGCACCAGCAGAATAGTGAGTGCAGCTCTGGAGTATAATACAGGATGTAACTCAGGATCAGTAATGTAATGTATGTACACAGTGACTGCACCAGCAGAATAGTGAGTGCAGCTCTGGAGTATAATACAGGAGGTAACTCAGAATCAGTAATATAATGTATGTACACAGTGACTGCACCAGCAGAATAGTGAGTGCAGCTCTGGAGTATAATACAGGATGTAACTCAGGATCAGTAATGTAATGTATGTACACAGTGACTGCACCAGCAGAATAGTGAGTGCAGCTCTGGAGTATAATACAGGATGTAACTCAGGATCAGTAATGTAATGTATGTACATAGTGACTGCACCAGTAGAATAGTGAGTGCAGCTCTGGAGTATAATACAGGATGTAACTCAGGATCAGTAATGTAATGTATGTACATAGTGACTGCACCAGCAGAATAGTGAGTGCAGCTCTGGAGTATAATACAGGATGTAACTCAGGATCAGTAATGTAATGTATGTACACAGTGACTGCACCAGCAGAATAGTGAGTGCAGCTCTGGAGTATAATACAGGATGTAACTCAGGATCAGTAATGTAATGTATGTACACAGTGACTGCACCAGCAGAATAGTAAGTGCAGCTCTGGAGTATAATACAGGATGTAACTCAGGATCAGTAATGTAATGTATGTACACAGTGACTGCACCAGCAGAATAGTGAGTACAGCTCTGGAGTATAATACAGGATGTAACTCAGGAACAGTAATGTAATGTATGTACACAGTGACTGCACCAGCAGAATAGTGAGTGCAGCTCTGGGGTATAATACAGGATGTGAATATGTAATTCTATGAGTGTTACATATGATCCATTTTCTGTGATTCTGGTTCCCTTTGATACGTTGGTGAAGGCTTTTCCGCTGACCTCTCGTCGGGCTGTTATGATCAGACACTTGCGTCGTCTCTTTTCCATTACGGCAGACCCTCTCCCTGCGGTGAGAGCAGAGACAGACGGCGGCTGCAGATGATTTGGTTGCGTATGGCAGCGTGTACAGGGCTGTGGATAATCCTCCTTTCAGCTCCATTTTCATTCATCGTCTGCGGATTTCCCTTTGATTTCTCACACTCTTCATTTGGGGGGATCAGAGAGGGATCGGGGCCAGGTGGGAGATCAGCGGTGACCTGTCCTTTGCCTGCATTGTGTAGTCTGGGCAGAATAATATTTTCATAATGGAAGTGTCAGGGTTGCTGCAGCACAGAGTATTTCAGGTGAGGAGGGTCCAGATCATGGGGCAAGTGACAGTCTTATATTTCCACAGTGGAAGGTTTGGATTCTTGCAGCAGCACAGAGCATTTCAGCAGCAGAGTGTGCTAACTTTGGGGGAGGTCGCAGACTGAAGCCTACTTATGGCATGTAGCAGGGTCCCTCAGCAGCACAGAGTATTTCAGGAGAGAAGTGTGATGATCTTGTGGCAGGACACAGTTACATCGTTTAAAGAACAAGGCCCCATCAGCACAGAGTGTAAGGGAATGAGCAAAGTTCCCTAGCAGCACAGAGTGTTTCAGGAGAGGACTGCACTCAACTTGAAGGCCATAGACCAATAGTTACCTAGTAGAAGAATCAAAGTGGCCAGCTGCGCAGAGTATTTAAGTGTAATTACCTTATTGGAGGAGACAGTGACATAGTGGAAGCGACAGGGTCCCACAGTGGCACAGAGTATTTCAGGAAAGGACTTGCTAACTATGTACGAGGTTATAGACTGAAAGTTATCTATTGGGAGGAGTAAAGTTGGCCAGCAGCACAGAGCATTTCAGGAGAGTAAAAGGTCACAGACTGGAAGTTAGATAGTTTATGGACCAGGTTCCTCAGCAGCACAGAGTATTTTATTAGATGAATATGTGTTAGGTCACAGTTACATAGTATGATATAGTGGGAGAAGCAGTGTCCCTCAGCAGCACAGAGTATTTCAGGAGAAATGTGTTTATCCTGGGGGGAAATCACAGATTGGACCTCCCCGGGATCAGCACAGGGATCCTCAGTAGTGCAGAGTATTTCAGGAGAACAAAGATCCTGATTCTGGTGGAGGTCACAGACTGAGTGTATAGGGGAAGGAGCAGGTAACCTCAGTAGCGCAGAGTATTTCAGGAGAGTTGCATGGAGGGTGGAGTAGATTCACATGGGTCGCCTTCTAGACGTCACCATCGTTAGTAATGTCTTCTTCCTCTGTTTCAGGGTCTCTGAAGCATTTATCCTCTTTACAGACCCTGATGTTACACGACAACCACCTGACAGATCTGCAGGGAACAGTGAAGGAGCTGAGAGGAATGACAGATCTCCGCGTCCTGAGTAATCACCGTCCACATGAGGGCGCTCTGCGTCATCACATCAGCGCCGGCAGCCGGGGGTCACCTGATAGTCTGCATAAGTAACAGCGGGCGCCATTCATTCTGCAAAAGGGTGCACAGTACACACTTTGCCGCTCACACCCCGCAGCTCACACACCACAGCTCAGACCCCACGGCTCTCACCTCGCGGCTCACACCCCACGGCTCGCACCCCGCGACTCACACCCCACAGCTCACATCCCGCAGCTCACACACCACAGCTCGGACTCCACGGCTCTCACCTCGCAGCTCTCATCCCGCAGCTCTCATCCCGCGGCCCACACATCGCGGCTCGCACCCCGCGACTCAGACCCCACGGCTCTCACCTCGCAGCTCTCATCCCGCGGCTCACACCCCACGGCTCACACCCCACAGCTCACACCCCTCAGCTCACACACCACAGCTCGGACCCTATGGCTCTTACCCCGCAGCTCTCATCCCGCAGCTGACACACTGCAGCTCACACCCTGCGGCTCACACCCCGCGGCTCCCACCCCGCGGCTCACACCCCGCGGCTCAGACCCCATGGCTCATACCCCGCAGCTCTCATCCCGCAGCTCTCATCCCGCAGCTCACACACTGTGGCTCACACCCCAAGGCTCACAAAACGCTGCTCACACACCGCAGCTCACACGCCCCAGCTCAGACCCAGCAGCACACACCCCGCAGCTCACACCCCTCAGTTAACACCTCACAGCTTACACTCTGCAGCTCACAACCTTCAGCTCACACCCCGCAGCTCAAACCCCACAGCTCACACCCCCCTGCTCAGACCCCGCAGTTCACACCCCGCAGCTCACACGCCGCAGCTCACACCCCGCAGCTCACACCCCGCAGCTCACACCCCGCAGCTCACACCCCGCAGCTCACACCCCGCAGTTCACACCCCGCAGTTCACACCCCGCAGCTCACACTTACACTCTGCAGCTCATACCCCGCATCTCACACTTACACTCTGCAGCTCACACCCCGCGGCTCTCACACCACGGCTCTCACCCCGCAGCTCTCACCCCGCAGCTCTCATCCCGCAGCTCTCACCCCGCAGCTCTCACCCCGCAGCTCACACTTACACTCCGCAGCTCACACACTGCAGCTCACACTCCGCAGCTCACACTTACACCCCGTGGCTCACACCCCGCGGCTCACACCCCGCGGCTCTCACCCCGCAGCTCACACTCTGCAGCTCACACCCCACAGCTCACACCCCACAGCATTGTGTATTGGTTGTGTCATAACTGGAGTACAGTGATCCCAGGACAGATCATCTAGACCAAGATCCCTGAGTGATCACTTTACTGCAGCTCCAAGTAGTACACGCCATCAGTGCTGCTCCCTCCCCTCTCTCTGAGGTTGTCTTAGTACATGGAAGTAAGCAAATGTAAATTTCATACTTCCCTGGTGGTCCAAAGTAGTGGAGGGATTAATGCCATCTTCCTTGGTGGTCTAGGGAAGTGGAGGGATTAATACCAGCCTCCCTGGTGCTCTAGGGTTGTGAAGGGTTTAATGCCAGCTTTCTTGGTGGTCTATGGCAGTGAAGGACTTAAACCCATCTTTCCTGGTGGTCTAGAGTAGAAGAGGAATTATTGCCAATATTCCTGGTGGTCTAGGGTAGTGAACAGATTAATATCGGCTTCACTGATGGTCCAGAGTAGTAAAGTCAATGCTAACTTCCCTGGGGGTCTAGGGCCATGGAAAGATTAATGCCAATTTCCCTAGTAGTCTCTAGGGTATTGAACGGATTAATATCAGCTTCACTGGTGGTCCATGGTAGTAAAGTCAGTGCTACGTTCCATGGAGGTCTAGGGTAATGATGGGCTTAATTCCAATATCCCTGGTGGTGTAGGGTGGAGGAGCGATTAATGCCAATGTCATTGGCGGTGTAGGGTAACTAGTGGATGGATTAGCTTCTGTTCACACACTCTCTCTACCGCCATGATATCTTATATTCCCTTTCATGAATATTCTTCTTATTATTATTATAGCGCCATTTATTCCATGGCGCTTTACATGTGATAGGGATATACATAGCAAAAACAATTACAATAATCTTAACAAAACGAGTCACTGACTGGTACAGGAGGAGCGAGGACCCTGCCCGCGAGGGCTCACAATCTACAGGGGATGGTTGAGGATACAGTAGGTGAGGGTAGAGCTGGTCGTGCAGCGGTATGGTGGGGCGAGGACCCTGCCCGCGAGGGCTCACAGTCTACAAGGGATGGGTGAGGATACAGTAGGTGAGGGTAGAGCTGGTCGTGCAGCGGTATGGTGGAGCGGTGGTTACTGCAGGTTGTAGGCTTGTAGGAAGAGGTAGGTCTTCAGGCTCCTTTTGAAGGTTTCCACGGTAGACGAGAGTCTGATATGTTGGGGTAGAGAGTTCCAGAGTAGGGGGGGATGCAGGGAAGAAATCTTGTATGCGATTGTGGGAGGAGGAGATAAGAGGGGAGTAGAGAAGGAGATCTTGTGAGGACCGGAGGTTGCGTGCAGGTATGTACTGGGAGACTAGGCCAGAGATGTATGGAGGAGACAGGTTGTGAATGGCTTTGTATGTCATGGTTAGGGTTTTGAACTTGAGTCTCTGGGCAATGGGGAGCCAATGAAGAGATTGACAGAGGGGAGAGGCCGGGGAATAGCGGGGGGACAGGTGGATTAGTCGAGCAGCAGAGTTTATGATAGATTGGAGGGGTGCGAGAGTGTTAGAGGGGAGGCCACAGAGGAGGAGGTTGCAGTAGTCAAGGCGGGAGATGATGAGGGCATGCACTAGTGTTTTTGCAGATTCATGGTTGATGATTGTGCAGATCCGGGAGATATTCTTGAGTTGGAGTCGGCAGGAAGTGGAAAGGGCTTGGATATGTGGTTTGAAGGAGAGATTAGAGTCCAGGGTTACCCCGAGGCTGCGAGCTTGAGGGACTGGGGAGAGTGAGCAGCCATTGACATTGATAGATAGGTCAGTTGGGAGGGTTGAATGAGATGGTGGAAAGATGATGAATTCTGTTTTATCCATGTTAAGTTTTAGAAATCTGTCAGAGAAGAAGGATGAGATAGCGTACAGACATTTGTGGGATTCTGGTTAGTAGGGAGGAGATATCGGGTCCAGAGAGGTAGATCTGTGTGTCATCAGCATAGAGGTGATAGTGAAAGCCATCAGACTATGAGCTGTCCCAGGCAGAAGGTGTAGATGGAGAAGAGCAGGGGTCCTAGTACTGAGCCTTGGGGGACACCGACAGATAGGGGGCGAGATGAAGAGGTGGAGTGTGAGTGGGAGACACTGAATGTCCGGTCTGTTAGGTATGAAGAGATCCAGGATAGGGCCAAGTCAGAGTAGTAAGAGGGAATGGTCTACTGTGTCAAAGGCAGATGACAGGTCCAGGAGGAGGAGGATGGAGTAGTGTCGCTTGAATATAAGTCCAGAGTGACAGTGAGTACTGACACAGGGGTAGCACTATGAGCAGTGTTATGTAGCTGTGATATTGAGCTTGTAACCGTCTTGTATCTCTGTGTAGATCTCTTCCATAACCCGCTGGGACAAGACCCCTGTTACCGCCACACCGTCATCCACCACCTTCCTTCCGTGCAGCTGCTGGATCGTGAGTGTAAGCGCCTCCACGTCTGCTTCTCATTCCCGCCGCAATGGTTTTCTCCTAGATGTAAATTGGCCGCACGTGTCTAAGTGGAAGCAGATCCACGGCCACAACTCACATATCTCCCGCCGTCTTCTGAAGAAAGTGACAAAGTGCAGCCACAGATTACCGCAGAAAATCTGCACAATGCCAGGCGGCTGCTCAGCGTCGTGTAATCTCACGTGTCTGCAGTAGGCGACGGGCCTGACATGGGGGGATACAGCTGTATACCCCAGACAGGTTCTGAGAATTACACTAAGGAATTAAAGATCTAAAGGGTAAAGTTTCTCCTTGTGGAGAGTGACAAGCCAGGTCTGGCATGCCAGTATGAGGAGACTTAAACGCCTTGCATGCTCCTCTGGGAAATTAAATATGCAAATTGCCTCAACAGAGAGGAAGAGGACTAGAACTCTAGCGCCACCTATTGGAAGCAGCAATCCTACAAGTCAATATCCACCCTTTAACGAGCCTTGTAATATGATTTAGAATAAAAGCCAAACCAGAATCCTAATTTGCAGACACATGTTTCGGGGTTTTGCTGCTCATCAGTTCAAAGTATGAGATCTGATTTGGCTGGGTAAGAGGCTAAGATTGGAATCTAAGGGATAATGTTTCTCTTTATGGAGAGTGAAAAGCCAAGCCTGGCATGTCAGAGTGAGGAGACTTAAACGCCTGCCAATAGGTGGCCATAGAGTTCAAGTTCTCTTCCTCTCTGAAGAGAATATTTGCATATTTAATTTCCCAGAGGAGCATGCAAGGCATTTAAGTCTCCTCATACTGGCTTGTCACTCTCCATAAGGAGAAACCTTGCCCCTTAGATCCCAGTTTTAGCCTCTCACCCACCCAAATCAGATCTCATACTTTGCACTGATGAGCAGCAACACCCTGAAACATGTGTCTGCAAATTGGGATTCTGGTTTGGCTTTTATCCTAAGTCATGTGGCAAGGCTTGTTAGGGGGTTGATATCGACTTGTAGGATCACTGCTTCCAATAGGTGGCGCTAGAGTTCAAGTCGCCTTCCTCTCTGAAGAGGCAATTTGCATACTAATGAATTAACAAAGTGTTGAGCGATTCTTGTATGAAGGGAAAAGGGGAAAAACCAGTGAGTGGACAGGAAAAGAGAAGAAACACGAAAGTAGCAAACTGTGTCAGTCTCAAGACTTTATCCAACCAGTGTAGATCATAGCTCAGAAGATATGTGATAGGTAAGAGATAGATGACACCAATGGAGGCTGATTGTCTTTTCTTCCAGACGTGACACAGAAGGAAAGAGAAGAAGCTTTCCGGCTCTTTAATCCGCAGCGGACGGCCGTCATTCAGTCTCTGGGGTTTGGGAGAAGAACAGACTCCGTCATCAGCAGCAGAGCGGCCGCAGCTCGCGCCTCCACCGGCCCCAGATCGTACAGTGAGTGCCCACATGGAATAGACACCAAGGGCCCAAGCCCGTCATCTGCACGACCACCTGTCTATGCCCAGGCAATGGCGGAAAGGAGCATGGCTCGCAATGTGCCACTTGGCACCAAACTTTTAGTTGTGCCTAATTATAAACTCGCCCCCTATTTACAGGCGTTGGTTACATAAGTCAGAACGGAAACATCACCCTCTTTTATATCTGAAAGGTGACTTAGTCTCTGGGTATTTTTATTAAAAAGTTTAAAAATAAAGAAAGTGGTGACATAAGTGATGGTGGAAGGAGCAAGTGTCTCCTGCCGGGGCTTATTAGAGGCTGATACTGCAGTCTGAGACATTACTGTAGGGAAAGAAGTGACATTTTGTTAACTGTTACGCTCGCGCCCGGACTGACTAGCGTGAGCGTGATTAGTGATCCCACTGTACCATGAACCGAGGAGTGCCTGGAGGGGTGTAACTAAGTATCAACCCGGTCCGACCAAGGTCGCACGGCGGCTCAGTCGACTCAGTGAACCAGGGAGGAACCGAGCAGAGGGACCAGGTGCTACTCCAGGTCAGACCCCGGTCACAGCTGTTGACCCACACCGGGGAATGCAGGAACAGGCAGGTTAGCTGGTATGCAGACAGGTGGGTACTGGCAGGCACGGCTGGTATGACGGCAGGTGGGTACTTAGCAGGCACGGCTGGTATGTAGGCAGGTGGGTACTGGCAGGCGCGGCTGGTATGCAGACAGGCGGGTGCTGACAGGCACGGCTGGAATGCAGGCTGGCAGGTAGGAACGCAGGCTGGATAGGGACCAGTACAGACTGAGATGCAGGAACAGAGCCGCAGGTGCGGTGGACTAGCAGAGCAAAACCACAGGAGCGGTAAACAAGCAGAGCGGAGCAAAACCGCAAGTGCGGTGAACAAGCAGAGCGGAGCAAAACAGCAGGAGCAGTGAACAAGCAGAGCGGAGCAAAACCGCAGGTGCGGTGAACAAGCAGAGCAGAGCAAAACCGCAGGTGCGGTGAACAAGCAGAGCGGAGCAAAAACACAGGTGCGGTGAACAAGCAGAGCGGAGCAAAACCGCAGGTGCGGTGAACAAGCAGAGCGGAGCAAAACCGCAGGTGCGGTAAACTAGCGAAGCAGAGCGGAACCGCCGGAGTGGTGAACGAGCAGAACAGAACTGCAGGTGCGGTAAACAAGCGGAACTGCCGGAGCGGTGAACAAGCAGAACAGAACCGCAGGTGCGGTAAACAAGCGGAACAGAGCGGAACCGCCGGAGCGGTGAACAAGCAGAGCAGAACAGAACCGCAGGTGCGGTAAACTAGCGAAGTAGAGTGGAACCGCCGGAGCAGTGAACAAGCAGAACAGAACCGCAGGTGCGGTAAACAAGCGGAACAGAGCGGAACCGCCGAAGCGGTGAACAAGCAGAGCAGAACAGAACCGCAGGTGCGGTAAACAAGCGGAGCAGAGCTGGACCGCCGGAGCGGTGAACAAGCGGAGCAGAACAGAACCGCAGGTGCGGTAAACAAGCGGAGCAGAGCGGAACCGCCGGAGCGGTGAACAAGCAGAGCAGAACAGAGCAGAAGGTGAAGGCAGACAGGACAGGGCTCTGTTCACATGGAACAGACTGGAAAATACAGGAAGATGGTTTGAACGCAGGAGGTAGATACGGAGGCAGGGAAAGGGGACAAGCAGAACCAGATACACACAAGGTACTTACAATGAAGTAGCGAGTGGACAGAAAACTCACAAACAAAAGTACAGAGACAACGAGTTGGAGTTAGGTGCGGGTTCAGACACTGCAGGCAAAGGGAAAGTACGGACATAGAGAGAAACAAGTAACGGGCTAGGACACTGTTCAGACAGGAATTGAACTGGGAACAAGATACAGGAACGAGCCTGGGAACTCAGCCCCCAGAGTGGCGGAAACAGACTAGAAGTCAGAGATACTGGTAGCGGCCCTGGGTACTCGGCCCCTAGGGTGGCGGAAACAGACTAGAAGTCGCAGGTACAGGAAAAGGCCCTGGGTACTCAGCCCCCAGGGTGGCAGACAGACTAGAGTCAGGACATGACCTGGCGCCTCAGTTGCAAAAGACAAACTGAGTGAAAGTGTTGCTCAGGCACCTCCTACTGGGTGGAGGGGGTTTAAGTATCCAGTGACTCACAACAATAGGCTGGGGATGCATTAGGACTGTGCACACAGTAGCTATAAGAAACAAGCAGAAAGCCGCACCGACGCCCTAAGCAATCAGACAAGAGACATGGACAGAGCAGGTACTGGAGCATAGAGTGCAGCATAGCCTGACAGGTAAGATTGCGGTCTTGCATGGTGGGAGGTGGTGCACCATGCAAGCACGCCGCCAGGGATGTTACACATTTACTGTCTTGCAGTCACAACTGCTACCAAATATCTTGAGTTACCATTTCCTGTTTTATGTCTTTGCAGGAAATCGTGTCTTTACAAGTAATACCCACAGGTGAGGAAGAAGAAGGCATCAGGAATCAGAATGTCAGACTCTGTATACAGAGAGCTCCCCCTAGTGGTGACTGCAGACAGAATCTTATCATGTATCTCTGTAGACAGGGAGCTCCCCCTAGTGGTGACTGCAGACAAGAGTATACAGAAGCTCACCCTAGTGGTGACTGCATGCAGAATCTTATCATGTATCTCTATAGACTGGGAGCTCCCCCTAGTGGTGGCTGCAGACAGGATCTTATCATGTATCTTTGCATACTGGGAGCAACACCTAGTGGTGGCTACAGACAAAATCTTATGTATCTCTGTATACAGGGAGCTCCCCCTAGTGGTGGCTGCAGACAGAATCAGATCATGTTTCTCTTTATACAGGGAGCTCCCCCTAGTGGTGACTGCAGACATAATCTTATCATGTATCTCTGTATATAAGGAGTTCTCCCTAGTGGTGGCTGCAGACAGATCTTATCATGTATCTCTGTATACAGGGAGCTCCCCTAGTGGTGGCTGCAGACAGAATCTTATGTATCTCTGTATACAGGGACATCCCTCTAGTGGTGGCTGCAGACAGAATCTTATCCTGTATCTCTGTATACAGGGAGCTCCCCCTAGTGGTGGCTGCAGACAGAATCGTATCATCTCTGTATAGAGGGAGCTCCCTCTAGTGGTGACTGCAGACAGAATCTTATCACGTATCTTTGTATACAGGAAACTCCCCCTAGTGGTGACTGCAGACAGATCTTATCCTGTATCTCTGTATACAGGGAGCTCCCCCTAGTGGTTGCTGCAGACAGAATTGTATCATCTCTGTATAGAGGGAGCTCCCTCTAGTGGTGACTGCAGACAGAATCTTATCCTGTATCTCTGTATACAGGGAGCTCCCCCTAATGGTGACTGCTGACAGAATGTTATCATGCATCTCTATACAGGGAGCGCCCCCTTGTGGTGGCTGCAGACAGGATCTTATCATGCATCTCTATACAGGGAGCGCCCCCTAGTGGTGACTGCAGACAGGATCTTATTGTGTACAGTACAGACCAAAAGTTTGGACACACCTTCTCATTTAAAGATTTTGCTGTATTTTCATGACTATGAAAATTGTACATTCACACTGAAGGCATCAAAACTATGAATTAACACATGTGGAATTATATACTTAACAAAAAAGTGTGAAACAACTGAAAATATGTCTTATATTCTAGGTTCTTCAAAGTAGCCACCTTTTGCTTTGATGACTGCTTAGCACACTCTTGGCATTCTCTTGATGAGCTTCAAGAGGTAGTCACCGGAAATGGTCTTCCAACAATCTTGAAGGAGTTCCCAGAGATGCTTAGCACTTGTTGGCCCTTTTGCCTTCACTCTGCGGTCCAGCTCACCCCAAACCATCTCGATTGGGTTCAGGTCTGGTGACTGTGGAGGCCAGGTCATCTGGTGTAGCACCCCATCACTCTCCTTCTTGGTCAAATAGCCCTTACACAGCCTGGAGGTGTGTTTGGGGTCATTGTCCTGTTGAAAAATAAATGATGGTCCAACTAAACGCAAACCGGATGGAATAGCATGCCGCTGCAAGATGCTGTGGTAGCCATGCTGGTTCAGTATGCCTTCAATTTTGAATAAATCCCCAACAGTGTCACCAGCAAAGCACCCCCACACCATCACACCTCCTCCTCCATGCTTCACGGTGGGAACCAGGCATGTAGAGTCCATCCGTTCACCTTTTCTGCGTCGCACAAAGACACGGTGGTTGGAACCAAAGATCTCAAATTTGGACTCATCAGACCAAAGCACAGATTTCCACTGGTCTAATGTCCATTCCTTCTGTTCTTTAGCCCAAACAAGTCTCTTCTGCTTGTTGCCTGTCCTTAGCAGTGGTTTCCTAGCAGCTATTTTACCATGAAGGCCGGCTGCACAAAGTCTCCTCTTAACAGTTGTAGAGATGTGTCTGCTGCTAGAACTCTGTGTGGCATTGACCCGGTCTCTAATCTGAGCTGCTGTTAACCTGCGATTTCTGAGGCTGGTGACTCGGATAAACTTAACCTCAGAAGCAGAGGTGACTCTTGGTGTTCCTTTCCTGGGGCGGTCCTCATGTGAGCCAGTTTCTTTGTAGCGCTTGATGGTTTTTACAACTGCACTTGGGGACACTTTCAAAGTTTGCCCAATTTTTCGGACTGACTGACCTTCATTTCTTAAAGTAATGATGGCCACTCGTTTTTCTTTACTTAGAATTTGTATTATGGCAAGAAAAAAGCAGCTAATGAAGGTCAGTCAGTCCGAAACCTGCAGCCTCAGATATCGCAGGTTAACAGCAGCTCAGATTAGAGACCGGGTCAATGCCACACAGAGTTCTAGCAGCAGACACATCTCTACAACAACTGTTAAGAGGAGACTTTGTGCAGCAGGCCTTCATGGTAAAATAGCTGCTAGGAAACCACTGCTAAGGACAGGCAACAAGCAGAAGAGACAAGTTTGGGCCAAAGAACACAAGGAATGGACATTAGACCAGTGGAAATCTGTGCTTTGGTCTGATGAGTCCAAATTTGAGATCTTTGGTTCCAACCACCGTGTCTTTGTGCGACGCAGAAAAGGTGAACGGATGGACTCTACATGCCTGGTTCCCACCGTGAAGCATGGAGGAGGAGGTGTGATGGTGTGGGGGGGCTTTGCTGGTGACACTGTTGGGGATTTATTCAAAATTGAAGGCTTACTGAACCCTCATGGCTACCACAGCATCTTGCAGCGGCATGCTATTCCATCCGGTTTGCGTTTAGTTGGACCATCATTTATTTTTCAACAGGACAATGACCCCAAACACACCTCCAGGCTGTGTAAGGGCTATTTGACGAAGAAGGAGAGTGATGGGGTGCTACGCCAGATGACCTGGCCTCCACAGTCACCAGACCTGAACCCAATCGAGATGGTTTGGGGTGAGCTGGACCGCAGAGTGAAGGCAAAAGGGCCAACAAGTGCTAAGCATCTCTGGGAACTCCTTCAAGATTGTTGGAAGACCATTTCCGGTGACTACCTCTTGAAGCTCATCAAGAGAATGCCAAGAGTGTGCTAAGCAGTCATCAAAGCAAAAGGTGGCTACTTTGAAGAACCTAGAATATAAGACATATTTTCAGTTGTTTCACACTTTTTTGTTAAGTATATAATTCCACATGTGTTAATTCATAGTTTTGATGCCTTCAGTGTGAATGTACAATTTTCATAGGAAAATACAGAAAAATCTTTAAATGAGAAGGTGTGTCCAAACTTTTGGTCTGTACTGTATCTCTGTATACAGGAGGCTCCCCCTAGTGGTGGCTGTAGACAGAATCTTTTCATGTATCTCTGTATACAGGGAGCTCCCCCTAGTGGTGGCTGCAGACAGAATCTTATCCTGTATCTCTGTATACAGGGAGCTCCCCCTAGTGGTGGCTACAGACAGAATTTTATCATGTGCAGAGGATATAAAAAGTCTACACACTCCTGTTAAAATGTCAGATTTTTGTCATGTAAAAATTCATACTAATAAGAACAATTTTAGAACTTTTTCCACCTTTAATGTCTCCCATAATCTGTACAAATCCATTGAGAAACAAACTGAAATAATTTTGAGTAGGAGAATAAAAACAACAAAACTAAAATAATGTGGTTGCATAAGTGTGAACACCCTCTTACATTTGAGGATGTGGTTGTGTTCAGAATTAGCTAAATCACATTCACCCTCATGTTATATAGTAGTCAGTGCACGGCCGCTGTCATTCACAGCAATTGTGATTAACCCCATATAATGTGTCGCTGTTCTAGGAGGATTTTCCTGACATTTTCGTATTTGTAAACAACTGACAACACAGCAAAGGGATCTGATTGTTGAAAGATATTTAGGAGAATGGTAAAAAAATATAGCCAAGGCATTAGATCTACTATGGAGCACTGTGAAGATTCCATAAAGAAATGGTTGAAATTTGGCACAACATTGACATTACCTACAACTGGACATCCTTCAAAAATTTATAAAAAGGCAAGAAGAAATTTGGTCTGGGAGGCTGCTAAGAGCCATACAGTAACATTAAAGGAGCTGCAGGAATTTCTGACAATTCCTGGTTGTGTCCTGTATTTTTCATGTGTGGCTGGGGGGTAAGACAGAAGCCATTTCTTACAAAGAAAAACATGCAAGCCCGGATATGTTTTGCCAAAGCTTACAAAAAGTCTGCCAAAAGCCCGTGGGAAACGTGTTATATGAAATCAGATTGGGGTTGAACTTTTCGGACATAATTCCAAATGGTATGTTTGTTATAAAGCCGACAACGCATATCACCAAAAGATCACCATACCCACAGTGAGACATGGTGGAAGCAACAGTGTGCTTTGGGGCCGTTGTTTGGGAGCCTAAACTGGGGCTTTAGTCAAGGTGGAGGGAATCACAAACAGTTCGAAATATCAGTCAATTTTACAGCAGAACCTTCACGCCTCTGCTAAAAAGCTGAAGATTAAGAAGAATTTCTCCTTTCAGTACAATGACCCTAAGCGACCTCCAAATCACCAAAAATAATGGCTTCACCACGAGAAGATTATAGTTTTAAAAAATCCAAGCCCAAGCCCAGACCTGAGTTCAATAGACAACCTGTGGTGACCCGAAGAGGGCGCTGAACACAGGAGATGGCCCCGCAATCCGACATATGTGGAGCTGCAGCAAGGAAGAGCGGGCAAAGATCGCCAATTCTACATGTAGACTCTGACAAAAAAGACTGAATGCTGTCAGAAATTCAACAAATTATTAGTGTAAGGGTGTGAATATTTATGCAACCACATTATTTTAGGGTTTTATTGTTCTTATTCCACCCGAAAAGATTTCAGTTTGTTTCTCAATTGATTTGTACAGATTATGGCAGATATTAAAGGTGGAAAAAGTTCTGACATTATTCTTCTTGGAACTATTTTCTTATATGACCAATATATATAATCGCTTATTATGCGGCTTTTCTTTCTTGGTGCGGTTATTTCAGTGTTTCAGAGTGTAGATTGTAATTTACACTTTATTTTGGAGGCAATTGTACAATCTTTCTTCTTCTTCTTCTTTAGTAATGATGGTTTTACCCTTGACGACAAAATTCTACTAAGAGGATATCAGCGATCTATTATGCAATTTACTCTCTTCGATTGGAATAAGATCCCCGTTTCCAAACTTGTACGCTTGGAGGAGAAGCCCATGGACGCGCCGCAGTTGATCACTGTCACGTTTCGATGATGACAAATTAATAAGGTGCAAGAAGATGGTAATCACTAGTGATGAGCGAGCACTAAAATGCTCGGGTGCTCGAAACTCGGGCCGAGCACATCGTGATACTCTTGGGCTCGACCCGAGCAACTAGCCCAATGTAAGTCTATGGGAAACTCGAGCATTTTTCTGGCGGTCCCCCCCGGCAGTCTGCAGAAGGTCAAAAATTGCCCAAATCGATGGGAACAGTGCTCAATGAAACATGTCAGGCAGGCAGGCAGAATAATCTATAAGACACCCCCATTACTAACCCCATAGTGAAAGTGAAAAAAAACACCAACACCCAGAATAAAATCTTTTAATTGAAATAAACACACAATACTTTAATATTCTAAATTAAACTCTACTTACCGTATTGACCATTCCAGCTGAATTCCATGTCTCCTGCAATAAAAGTAAAATAATAAACCAACCTCATCCTTACCTTTCCATGGTTCCCACGACGGCTCCAGCTCTGCTACATTGAGATGGTAGGCTGAATCGTAGAAGAACGCTGCCATCTAGCTTGCCATGCCGCAGACACTGAGAAGCCTTGCGCTCCTCAGTGCCTGCCTGTGACCGGCGTCCAGATGAACTCGGCTCACCTCATGGACGTCACTGACAGCGCGGGAGAATTCTACTGCGCATGCGGTGCAGGCAAATTACGTCACCGCGTGAGCAGGAGAATTTTCCCACTCTGGGATGGCATTGAGATGGCAGGCTGGATCATAGCAGAATGCTGCCATGCAACTTGTCATCCTTCAGAGACACTGTAGAGCGCAGGCATGCTTGCGCTCATCAGTGTCTCGCGACGGCATCCAGATGAGCCGAGTTCATGTCAAATGAACACGGCTCACCTCATGCACGTTACTGACAGCGTGGGAGAATTCTCCTGCTGACGCAAGGCTTCTCAGTGTCTCTGCGGCATGGCAAGCTGGATGACAGCGTTCTGCTACGATTCAGCCTGCCATCTCAATGTAGCAGAGCTGGAGCTGTCGTGGGAACAATGGAAAGGTAAGTATGAGGTATGTTTATTATTTTACATTTATTGCAGGAGACATTGGCTTCAGCTGGAATGGGCGATATGGTAAGTAGAGTTTAATTTAGAACAATAAAGAATTGTGTGTTTATTAAATTAAAAGATTTTATTCTGGGTGTTTGTGTTTTTTTTCACTTTCACTATGGGGTTAGTAATAGGGGTGTCTTATAGACGCCTCTCCATTACTAACCTGGGCTTGATGTCAGCTGGCATTATAAGCTGACATGAACCCCAGCCCCATTACCCCCTGCCACCGCTACAGGGCAGTGGGAAGAGCGAGGCTAAGTGCCAGAATTGGCGCATCCTATGGATGCGCCATTTCTGGGGCGGCTGACGGCTGGTGTTTCTAGCCTGGGAGAGGGCCAATATTCATGACACCCTTCCTGGGCTATTAATATCAGCCCCCAGCTGTCTGCCTAGCCTTTGCTAGCTATTAAAATAGGGGGGACCCCACGTCATTTTTTTTGGGGGGGTCCCCCATTTTAATAGCTAGTAAAGGCTAGGTATTCAGCTGGGGTCTGATATTAGTAGCCTGGGAAGCTCCGTGGGTATTACCCCCTTCCCAGGCTTCAAACATCTGCCCCAGCCGTCTGCTTAACCTCCGCTAGAGACTAAAATTACGGGGAACCCCACGCCAATTTTTTTTTAATAAATCCTTTATTTTAACACTAAATGACAAGTACAGTAAGCAACACTGTCACTGTACTTATTATATATGTGACTGACATGTTTCTATCTATCTAATCTATGTGTGATGCTCTATTCTTTCTATTCTACATTGTCGGGTACCGGTGTATGCCGCTGATGAATTGCCGGCTTTTCATGTTTCACTGTGAGCACTGTTCCCATCGATTTGGGCAATCACTGTAATGCCACAACCACCATGGCTGCAGCATTACAGTGTGTGGCAGACAATCCCTGCATGTTGATTGGCCCTGTAAAGAGCGCCAAACATGCAGGGAGGAGACCTGAGCATCCGCCCGAGCATCACACAAGTACTCGGGCGAGTACCGAGTACTTGCGAGTATGCTCGCTCATCAGTAATTAACACTTCCCAGGCTGCAGAGGCTTCATATCTGCCTGTAGTGTCAGCCCAACCCCAATATTACCAGAAAGCCAGTAACCTGCCCATAACGTCAGTCACACCGAGAGTCAGTACTACACTATTAATGGGACAGATGTATGAATTAAAGGGCAACTCCGACTGACGATGCTATTATAATCCATTGTGGAGAAATGTTCCCTGGATAATAAAAGAAAAAAAGTCTGTGTTGCTTTTGCTGTGTGTAATGCCTTATAAAACCTCAAAAAACCTCAAGAATATTTAACTTGAACACTGGACACCTTTGTACCCGAAATAACAGAACACAATACACACACATTATAATATTATATATATATTTATATTACAGACCAAAAGTTTGGACACACCTTCTCATTTAAAGATTTTTCTGTATTTTCATGACTATGAAAATTGTACATTCACACTGAAGGCATCAAAACTATGAATTACCACATGTGGAATTATATACTTAACAAGAAAGTGTGAAACAACTGAAAATATGTCTTATATTCTAGGTTCTTCACAGTAGCCACCTTTTGCTTTGATGACTGCTTTGCACACTGTCAGGCAAAAGGTATTTTTGCCCGAGTTTTAAAAATGAGAGATGTCACGCTTAATGGAGGCCCTATGTAAGAAAATGCAGGTGCAGCATCTGGTATCGAGTGCGTATCACCCACAGACCAATGGTTTGTGTGAGCGATTCAACGGTACCCTCAAACAGATGTTAAAAATGCTGGTTGAGACCCAGGGTCGCGACTGGGAGCGTTACCTCCCACACCTGCTATTTGCTTACAGAGAGGTTCCACAGGCCTCGACGGGGTTCTCCCCCTTTGAGCTCCTGTATGGCAGGCGTGTCCGAGGACCCCTTGGGTTGATAAGGGAATTCTGGGAAGAAGAGCCGAGCTCCCCAGGAGTGTCCATCGTGGAGTATGTCATGCGCTTCCATGACAAGATGCAGACCTTGACGCAGTTGGTGCATGACAACATGGCGCAAGCCCAGGCTGACCAGAAGCATTGGTATGACCAGAACGCCCGAGAACGGACCTACCAGGTGGGTCAGAAGGTGTGGGTGCTGGTCCCCGTACCAAAGGACAAGCTTCAGGCGGCCTGGGAAGGCCCGTACGTCATTCACCAACAGCTCAACCCGGTCACCTACGTGATCACACTTGACCACGAGCGGGGTAGGCGGAAGGCGTTTCACGTTAATATGATGAAGGCTCATCAAGAATGTGGAACCTGCGTCCTACCGGTCTGCAACCTGCCCGAGGATGGGGAGGATGACCCCCTCTTGGACATGCTCGCCCAAGCGAAGGCCAGCGGGTCCCTAGAGGATGTAGAGCTAAGCGACTTGCTATCCGCAGACCAGAGGTCTCAGATGCAAGCAGTGCTGAAACGCTTCCAAGCAGTGTTCACCAACCTGCCTGGCAGGACTGAAGTGGCGGTCCATGAAGTGGACACCGGGAATCATGCCCCACTCCGGCGGACAGCCTATCGAATCTCCGACGAGGTGCAGCATGTCATGCGCCAGGAGGTCGAGGAGATGCTGCAGTTGGGGGTGATTAAGCGGTCCAAGAGCGCGTGGGCCTCACCTGTAGTCCTGGTGCCTAAGAAGGACCGGACCACCCGGTTCTGTGTGGACTACAGGGGGCTCAACGCTATCACCGCCTCTGACGCACAACCAATGCCACGCATGGAGGAGCTGCTGCAGCGGTTAGCCAGCGCGAGCTATCTCTCCATTATGGATTTGAGTCGGGGATATTGGCAGATTCCCTTGAGCCCCGGGGCCCAGGAGAAGTCCGCCTTTATCACCCCCTTCGGATTGTATGAATCCACGGTCATGCCCTTCGGCATGAAAAATGCCCCTGCCACGTTCCAGCGAATGGTCAACCACCTGCTCCAGGGACTGGAGAGGTACGCAGTAGCGTACCTGGATGACATTGCCATCTTCAGTCCCACCTGGGAGGATCACCTCGAGCATCTGCAGCAGGTGCTTGGGCGCATTCACCAGGCGGGCTTGACCATCAAGCCGGGAAAGTGCCAGATGGGCATGAACGAGGTCCACTACCTGGGGCACCGGGTAGGTGGGGGTACTCTGAAGCCAGAGCCTGGGAAGGTGGACGCTATCGTGTCCTGGCCCACCCCCAGGACCAAGAAGCAGGTGCAGTCCTTCTTGGGCACCGCAGGGTACTATAGACGCTTTGTGCAGGACTATAGTAGCCTTGCGAAGCCCTTGACAGACCTCACCAGGAAGAGCCTACCCCATTCCGTCAAATGGACGGATGAATGCGAGGTGGCCTTTAGGGCTTTGAAGACTGCCCTGAGCAGCTCTCCTGTACTAAAGGCGGTCGACGGCACACGGACACTCTTAGTACAGACCGACGCCAGTGAGTTTGGCCTCGGTGCTGTACTCAGCCAGGTCGACTCGGGGAACCAAGAACACCCCGTGTTGTACCTAAGCCGGAAACTGCTGCCGAGGGAAGTGGCCTATTCCACCATAGAGAAGGAGTGCCTGGCCATTGTATGGGCCCTCAACCGCTTACAGCCTTACTTGTACGGGCGCCCCTTCACTGTCGTGACTGACCACAACCCCCTGAGTTGGCTGCACACCATGTCAGGTGCCAACGGAAGGTTGTTACGCTGGAGCCTCACCCTCCAGCAGTACGACTTTACCGTTCAACACCGCAGGGGCAGCGAGCATGGCAATGCCGATGGGTTGTCCCGGCGAGGGGAGCCTCCAGACATACGCTTGGAGGAGTACCAGAAGGTCCTACCTCCATAGCGCAGTCAAAAAGGGGGAGGTGTCAGGCAAAAGGTATTTTTGCCCGAGTTTTAAAAATGAGAGATGTTTTTAAAAAAGAAAAACCCCCCACCCCCTATCCGTTTGTAAGAAGACATAGAGAACTGCAGTGCTGACCCCCACCCTAAGAATTTTTATTAGCGTCGTAAACTCTCAGTGTAGCACAGCTTCTAGCTCAAACTAGATTATTCCCTCCAAAATTACCATTGTTTAAAAGCTTGTACAGTTAATGTAGAATTTAAAAAACGCACATGACGGTTACTAATCCAGGGAACACATTTTTGGAATGTTCACATCTGCCTGGTTACAATGATATATTTTTCATAACTGAGATACCCCCAGAAATCGAGGAATTGGTTTCTTAGCTTCTGAGCATCATAGAGAGGTCCTGTTTAATATCCATCTGCATGAAAATTAGTGATGGCCAACATGATGTCTCCATCTTGGATGTGGGACCCCCCCACACCAAGATATGAAATCTGAAGGTTTCTATGTTCTATGCAGCTGGGCGGTTTCACAAAACCGAGCCCCCGTGTGAGGTAGACAAAATGGGCGGTTCCTAATAATTTGGCCCTGTTACTAAAAAGCAAATCGGCCATTTTCAGGTCATTCTTCTTAGGGACGTCGAACGCACGCACATCACGCGGCGTAAGAAGAATCACCTCTAATTTCCGGGGAGCCGTCCCCCCCACAGAATCTGAGACCATCACCTTGTGAAGCAGGTTTTGCTATTACTTATCCCTTTTATTTTAATAACTGTTTATGCATACATGTAAATTGTCTCCTTTATAATATCTTGTATATATTTTGTAAACACTGCCCCCCTTTTGGGAGTAAATCATTAATTATTTACCAGTTTCTTTCTTCTTGTCCTATGTCGAGCAAACACGTTCCTCACCCACTAATTCACGTTACCTACCAGGTACCCGATCCACCTGTTAAGCGATCGGTGGTGGCAGTATACCAGTATTTATGTGATATTGTGGTTTGAGGGTGGCTGGTCGGAGGTATATATACGTTCCTGGAAGGAACTGGTGGTATATATACGTCCTGTCACATCACGTGCCGCAATAGTCGACATAAATTACAGCAGCGGCACCCGTGCTTATCCTCTGTCAATACCGTGTTTGACCAGCAGGATAAGGGGGCGCCAGAGAGCTGCAAGGTCTGACCCAAGAGTGGGTGTTGTTTTCATGACACACACTCTTGGCATTCTCTTAATGAGCTTCAAGAGGTAGTCACCGGAAATGGTTTCACTTCACAGGTGTGCCCTGTCAGGTTTAATAACTGGGATTTCTTGCCTTATAAATGGGGTTGGGACCATCAGTTGTGTTGTGCAGAAGTCTGGTGGATACACAGCTGATAGTCCTACTGAATAGACTGTTAGAATTTGTATTATGGCAAGAAAAAAGCAGCTAAGTAAAGAAAAACGAGTGGCCATCATTACTTTAAGAAATGAAGGTCAGTCAGTCCGAAAAATTGGGCAAACTTTGAAACTGTCCCCAAGTGCAGTTGCAAAAACCATCAAGCGCTACAAAGGAACTGGCCCACATGAGGACCGCCCCAGGAAAGGAAGACCAAGAGTCACCACTGCTTCTGAGGATAAGTTTATCCGAGTCACCAGCCCCAGAAATCGCAAGAATATAACTACTATAATACTGCTCCTATGTACAAGAATATAACTACTATAATATTGCCCCTATGTACAAGAATATAATTTATATAATACTGCCCCCTATGTACAAGAATATAGCTACTATAATACTGCCCCCTATGTATAAGAATATAACTACTATAATACTGCAACTATGAACAAGAATATAACTACTATAATACTGCTCCTAGATACAAGAATATAACTACTATAATACTGCTCCGATGTACAGGAATATAACTACTATAATACTGCCCCCTATGTACAAGAATATAACTACTATAATACTGCCCCTATGTACAGGAATATAACTACTATAATACTGCCTCCTATGTACAAGAATATAACTACTATAATACTGCTCCTATGTACAAGAATATAACTACTATAATACTGCTCCTATGGACAAGAATAGAACTACTATAATACTGCTCCTATGGACAAGAATAGAACTACTATAATACTGCTTCTATGTACAAGAATATAACTACTATAATACTGCCCCCTATGTACAAGAATATAACTACTATAATACTGCTCCTATGTACAAGAATATAACTACTATAATATTGCCCCTATGTACAAGAATATAATTTATATAATACTGCCCCCTATGTACAAGAATATAACTACTATAATATTGCCCCTATGTACAAGAATATAATTTATATAATACTGCCCCCTATGTACAAGAATATAACTACTATAATATTGCCCCTATGTACAAGAATATAATTTATATAATACTGCCCCCTATGTACAAGAATATAACTACGATAATACTGCAACTATGAACAAGAATATAACTACTATAATACTGCTCCTAGATGCAAGAATACAACTACTATAATACTGCTCCGATGTACAGGAATATAACTACTATAATACTGCCTCCTATGTACAAGAATATAACTACTATAATACTGCCCCCTATGAACAAGAATATAACTACTATAATACTGCCTCCTATGTACAAGAATATAACTACTATAATACTGCTCCTATGTACAAGGATATAACTACTATAATACTGCTCCTATGTACAAGAAGATAACTACTATAATACTGCCCCCTATATGCAAGAATATAACTACTATAATACTGCTCCTATGTACAACAATATAACTACTATAATACTGCCCCCTATATGCAAGAATATAACTACTATAACACTGCCCCTATGTATAAGAATATAACTACTATAATACTGCCCCCTATGTATAAGAATATAACTACTATAATACTGCTCCTATGTACAAGAATATAACAACTATAATACTGCGCCTATGTACAAGAATATAACTACTATAATACTGCTCCTATGTACAAGAATATAACTACTATAATACTGCTCCTATGTACAAGAATATAACTACTATAATACTGCTCCTATGTACAAGAACATAACTACTATAATACTGCTCCTATGTACAAGGAGAACTACTATAATACTGCTCCTATGTACAAGGATATAACTACTATAATACTGCTCCTATGTACAAGAATATAACTACTATAATACTGCTCCTATGTACAAGAATATAACTACTATAATACTGCTCCTATGTACAAGAATATAACTATTATAATATTGCCCCTATGTACAAGAATATAATTTATATAATACTGCCCCCGATGTACAAGAATATAACTACTATAATACTGCCCCCTATGTATAAGAATATAACTACTATAATACTGCAACTATGAACAAGAATATAACTACTATAATACTGCTCCTAGATACAAGAATATAACTACTATAATACTGCTCCGATGTACAGGAATATAACTACTATAATACTGCCCCCTATGTACAAGAATATAACTACTATAATACTGCTCCTATGTACAAGAATATAACTACTATAATACTGCTCCTATGGACAAGAATATAACTACTATAATACTGCTCCTATGGACAAGAATATAACTACTATAATACTGCTTCTATGTACAAGAATATAACTACTATAATACTGCCCCCTATGAACAAGAATATAACTACTATAATACTGCCTCCTATGTACAAGAATATAACTACTATAATACTGCTCCTATGTACAAGAATATAACTACTATAATACTGCTCCTATGTGCAAGAATATAACTACTATAATACTGCTCCTATGTACAAGAATATAACTATTATAATATTGCCCCTATGTACAAGAATATAATTTATATAATACTGCCCCCTATGTACAAGAATATAACTACTATAATACTGCCCCCTATGTATAAGAATATAACTACTATAATACTGCAACTATGAACAAGAATATAACTACTATAATACTGCTCCTAGATACAAGAATATAACTACTATAATACTGCTCCGATGTACAGGAATATAACTACTATAATACTGCCCCCTATGTACAAGAATATAACTACTATAATACTGCCACTATGTACAGGAATATAACTACTATAATACTGCTCCTATGTACAAGAATATAACTACTATAATACTGCTCCTATGGACAAGAATATAACTACTATAATACTGCTTCTATGTACAAGAATATAACTACTATAATACTGCCCCATATGAACAAGAATATAACTACTATAATACTGCCTCCTATGTACAAGAATATAACTACTATAATACTGCTCCTATGTACAAGAATATAACTACTATAATACTGCTCCTATGTGCAAGAATATAACTACTATAATACTGCTCCTATGTACAAGAATATAACTACTATAATATTGCCCCTATGTACAAGAATATAATTTATATAATACTGCCCCCTATGTACAAGAATATAACTACTATAATATTGCCCCTATGTACAAGAATATAATTTATATAATACTGCCCCCTATGTACAAGAATATAACTACGATAATACTGCAACTATGAACAAGAATATAACTACTATAATACTGCTCCTAGATGCAAGAATAGAACTACTATAATACTGCTTCTATGTACAAGAATATAACTACTATAATACTGCCTCCTATGTACAAGAATATAACTACTATAATACTGCTCCTATGTACAAGAATATAACTACTATAATACTGCTCCTATGTACAAGAATATAACTACTATAATACTGCCTCCTATGTACAAGAATATAACTACTATAATACTGCTCCTATGTACAAGGATATAACTACTATAATACTGCTCCTATGTACAAGAAGATAACTACTATAATACTGCCCCCTATATGCAAGAATATAACTACTATAATACTGCTCCTATGTACAACAATATAACTACTATAATACTGCCCCCTATATGCAAGAATATAACTACTATAACACTGCCCCTATGTATAAGAATATAACTACTATAATACTGCCCCCTATGTATAAGAATATAACTACTATAATACTGCTCCTATGTACAAGAATATAACAACTATAATACTGCGCCTATGTACAAGAATATAACTACTATAATACTGCTCCTATGTACAAGAATATAACTACTATAATACTGCTCCTATGTACAAGAATATAACTACTATAATACTGCTCCTATGTACAAGAACATAACTACTATAATACTGCTCCTATGTACAAGGAGAACTACTATAATACTGCTCCTATGTACAAGGATATAACTACTATAATACTGCTCCTATGTACAAGAATATAACTACTATAATACTGCTCCTATGTACAAGAATATAACTACTATAATACTGCTCCTATGTACAAGAATATAACTATTATAATATTGCCCCTATGTACAAGAATATAATTTATATAATACTGCCCCCGATGTACAAGAATATAACTACTATAATACTGCCCCCTATGTATAAGAATATAACTACTATAATACTGCAACTATGAACAAGAATATAACTACTATAATACTGCTCCTAGATACAAGAATATAACTACTATAATACTGCTCCGATGTACAGGAATATAACTACTATAATACTGCCCCCTATGTACAAGAATATAACTACTATAATACTGCTCCTATGTACAAGAATATAACTACTATAATACTGCTCCTATGGACAAGAATATAACTACTATAATACTGCTCCTATGGACAAGAATATAACTACTATAATACTGCTTCTATGTACAAGAATATAACTACTATAATACTGCCCCCTATGAACAAGAATATAACTACTATAATACTGCCTCCTATGTACAAGAATATAACTACTATAATACTGCTCCTATGTACAAGAATATAACTACTATAATACTGCTCCTATGTGCAAGAATATAACTACTATAATACTGCTCCTATGTACAAGAATATAACTATTATAATATTGCCCCTATGTACAAGAATATAATTTATATAATACTGCCCCCTATGTACAAGAATATAACTACTATAATACTGCCCCCTATGTATAAGAATATAACTACTATAATACTGCAACTATGAACAAGAATATAACTACTATAATACTGCTCCTAGATACAAGAATATAACTACTATAATACTGCTCCGATGTACAGGAATATAACTACTATAATACTGCCCCCTATGTACAAGAATATAACTACTATAATACTGCCACTATGTACAGGAATATAACTACTATAATACTGCTCCTATGTACAAGAATATAACTACTATAATACTGCTCCTATGGACAAGAATATAACTACTATAATACTGCTTCTATGTACAAGAATATAACTACTATAATACTGCCCCATATGAACAAGAATATAACTACTATAATACTGCCTCCTATGTACAAGAATATAACTACTATAATACTGCTCCTATGTACAAGAATATAACTACTATAATACTGCTCCTATGTGCAAGAATATAACTACTATAATACTGCTCCTATGTACAAGAATATAACTACTATAATATTGCCCCTATGTACAAGAATATAATTTATATAATACTGCCCCCTATGTACAAGAATATAACTACTATAATATTGCCCCTATGTACAAGAATATAATTTATATAATACTGCCCCCTATGTACAAGAATATAACTACGATAATACTGCAACTATGAACAAGAATATAACTACTATAATACTGCTCCTAGATGCAAGAATAGAACTACTATAATACTGCTTCTATGTACAAGAATATAACTACTATAATACTGCCTCCTATGTACAAGAATATAACTACTATAATACTGCTCCTATGTACAAGAATATAACTACTATAATACTGCTCCTATGTACAAGAATATAACTACTATAATACTGCTCCTATGTACAAGAATATAACCACTATAATACTGCTCCTATGTACAAGAATATAACTACTATAATACTGCCCCCTATGTACAAGAATATAACTACTATCATACTGCCCCTATGTACAAGAATATAACTACTATAATACTGCCCCTATGTACAAGAATGTAACTACTATAATAATGCCCCTATGTACAAGAATGTAACTGCTATAATACTGCCCCTATGTACAAGAATGTAACTACTATAATACTGCTCCTATGTACAAGAATATAACTACGATAATACTGCTTCTATGTACAAGAATATAACTACTATAATACTGCCCCTATATACTAGAATATAACTACTATAATACTGCCCCCTATGTACAAGAATATAACTACTATAATACTGCTTCTATATACAAGAATATAACTACTATAATACTGCTCCTATGTACAAGAATATAACTACTATAATACTGCCCCCTATGTACAAGAATATAACTACTATAATACTGCTCCTATGTTCAAGAATATAACTACTATAATAATGCCCCCTATATACAAGAATATAACTACTATAATACTGCTCCTATGTACAAGAATATAACTACTATAATACTGCTCCCTATATGCAAGAATATAACTACTATAATACTGCCCCCTATATACAAGAATATAACTACTATAATACTGCTCCTATGTACAAGAATATAACTACTATAATACTGCTCCTATGTACAAGAATATAACTACTATAATACTGCCCCCTTTATGCAAGAATATAACTACTATAATACTGCCCCTATATACTAGAATATAACTACTATAATACTGCCCCCTATGTACAAGAATATAACTACTATAATACTGCTTCTATATACAAGAATATAACTACTATAATACTGCTCCTATGTACAAGAATATAACTACTATAATACTGCCCCCTATGTACAAGAATATAACTACTATAATACTGCTCCTATGTTCAAGAATATAACTACTATAATAATGCCCCCTATATACAAGAATATAACTACTATAATACTGCTCCTATGTACAAGAATATAACTACTATAATACTGCCCCCTATATGCAAGAATATAACTACTATAATACTGCCCCCTATATACAAGAATATAACTACTATAATACTGCTCCTATGTACAAGAATATAACTACTATAATACTGCCCCCTATATGCAAGAATATAACTACTATAACACTGCCCCTATGTATAAGAATATAACTACTATAATACTGCTCCTATGTACAAGAATATAACTAATATAATACTGCTCCCTATGTACAAGAATATAAATACTATAATACTGCCTCTATGTACAAGAATATAACTACTATAATACTGCCCCCTATGTACAAGAATATAACTACTATAATACTGCCTCTATGTACAAGAATATAACTACTATAATACTGCCTCTATGTACAAGAATATAACTACTATAATACTGCCCCCTATGTACAAGAATATAACTACTATAATACTGCCTCCTATGTACAAGAATATAACTACTATAATACTGCTCCTATGTACAAGAATATAACTACTATAATACTGCTCCTATGTACAAGAATATAACCACTATAATACTGCTCCTATGTACAAGAATATAACTACTACAATACTGCTCCTATGTACAAGAATATAACTACTATAATACTGCCCCCTATGTACAAGAATATAACTACTATAATACTGCTCCTATGTACAAGAATATAACTACTATAATACTGCTCCTATGTACAAGAATATAACTACTATAATACTGCCCCTATGTACAGGAATATAACTACTATAATACTGCCTCCTATGTGCAAGAATATAACTACTATAATACTGCTCCTATGTACAAGAATATAACTACTAAAATACTGCTCCTAAGCACAAGAATAGAACTACTATAATACTGCTCCTATGGACAAGAATAGAACTACTATAATACTGCTTCTATGTACAAGAATATAACTACTATAATACTGCCCCCTATGAACAAGAATATAACTACTATAATACTGCTCCTATGTACAGGAATATAACTACTATAATACTGCCCCCTATGTACAAGAATATAACTACTATAATACTGCTCCTATGTACAAGAATATAACTACTATAATACTGCCCCCTATGTACAAGAATATAACTACTATAATACTGCTCCTATGTACAAGAATATAACTACTATAATACTGCTCCTATGTACAAGAATATAACTACTATAATACTGCTCCTATATACAAGAATATAACTACTATAATACTGCTCCTATGTACAAGAATATAACTACTATAATACTGCCCCCTATGTACAAGAATATAACTACTATAATACTGCCCCTATGTACAGGAATATAACTACTATAATACTGCTCCTATGTACAAGAATATAACTACTATAATACTGCCCCCTATGTACAAGAATATAACTACTATAATACTGCCCCTATGTACAAGAATATAACTGCGATAATACTGCAACTATGAACAAGAATATAACTACTATAATACTGCTCCTAGATGCAAAATAGAACTACTATAATACTGCTTCTATGTACAAGAATATAACTACTATAATACTGCCTCCTATGTACAAGAATATAACTACTATAATACTGCTCCTATGTACAAGAATATAACTACTATAATACTGCTCCTATGTACAAGAATATAACTACTATAATACTGCTTCTATGTACAAGAATATAACTACTATAATACTGCCCCTATATACTAGAATATAACTACTATAATACTGCCCCCTATGTACAAGAATATAACTACTATAATACTGCTTCTATATACAAGAATATAACTACTATAATACTGCTCCTATGTACAAGAATATAACTACTATAATACTGCTCCCTATGTACAATAATATAACTACTATAATACTGCTCCTATGTACAAGAATATAACTACTATAATACTTCCCCCTATATACAAGAATATAACTACTATAATACTGCTCCTATGTACAAGAATATAACTACTATAATACTGCCCCCTATATGCAAGAATATAACTACTATAATACTGCCCCCTATATACAAGAATATAACTACTATAATACTGCTCCTATGTACAAGAATATAACTACTATAATACTGCTCCTATGTACAAGAATATAACTACTATAATACTGCCCCCTATATGCAAGAATATAACTACTATAACACTGCCCCTATGTATAAGAATATAACTACTATATTACTGCCCCCTATGTACAAGAATATAACTACTATAATACTGCTCCTATGTACAATAATATAACTACTATAATACTGCTCCTATGTACAAGAATATAACTAATATAATACTGCTCCCTATGTACAAGAATATAAATACTATAATACTGCCTCTATGTACAAGAATATAACTACTATAATACTGCCCCCTATGTACAAGAATATAACTACTATAATATTGCCCCTATGTACAAGAATATAATTTATATAATACTGCCCCCTATGTACAAGAATATAACTACTATAATATTGCCCCTATGTACAAGAATATAATTTATATAATACTGCCCCCTATGTACAAGAATATAACTACGATAATACTGCAACTATGAACAAGAATATAACTACTATAATACTGCTCCTAGATGCAAGAATAGAACTACTATAATACTGCTTCTATGTACAAGAATATAACTACTATAATACTGCCTCCTATGTACAAGAATATAACTACTATAATACTGCTCCTATGTACAAGAATATAACTACTATAATACTGCTCCTATGTACAAGAATATAACTACTATAATACTGCTCCTATGTACAAGAATATAACCACTATAATACTGCTCCTATGTACAAGAATATAACTACTATAATACTGCTCCTATGTACAAGAATATAACTACTATAATACTGCCCCCTATGTACAAGAATATAACTACTATAATACTGCCCCCTATGTACAAGAATATAACTACTATAATACTGCCCCTATGTACAAGAATATAACTACTATAATACTGCCCCTATGTACAAGAATGTAACTACTATAATACTGCCCCTATGTACAAGAATGTAACTACTATAATACTGCCCCCTATGTACAAGAATGTAACTACTATAATACTGCTCCTATGTACAAGAATATAACTACGATAATACTGCTTCTATGTACAAGAATATAACTACTATAATACTGCCCCTATATACTAGAATATAACTACTATAATACTGCCCCCTATGTACAAGAATATAACTACTATAATACTGCTTCTATATACAAGAATATAACTACTATAATACTGCTCCTATGTACAAGAATATAACTACTATAATACTGCTCCCTATGTACAATAATATAACTACTATAATACTGCTCCTATGTTCAAGAATATAACTACTATAATAATGCCCCCTATATACAAGAATATAACTACTATAATACTGCTCCTATGTACAAGAATATAACTACTATAATACTGCCCCCTATATGCAAGAATATAACTACTATAATACTGCCCCCTATATACAAGAATATAACTACTATAATACTGCTCCTATGTACAAGAATATAACTACTATAATACTGCTCCTATGTACAAGAATATAACTACTATAATACTGCCCCCTATATGCAAGAATATAACTACTATAACACTGCCCCTATGTATAAGAATATAACTACTATAATACTGCTCCTATGTACAAGAATATAACTAATATAATACTGCTCCCTATGTACAAGAATATAAATACTATAATACTGCCTCTATGTACAAGAATATAACTACTATAATACTGCCCCCTATGTACAAGAATATAACTACTATAATACTGCCTCTATGTACAAGAATATAACTACTATAATACTGCCTCTATGTACAAGAATATAACTACTATAATACTGCCCCCTATGTACAAGAATATAACTACTATAATACTGCCTCCTATGTACAAGAATATAACTACTATAATACTGCTCCTATGTACAAGAATATAACTACTATAATACTGCTCCTATGTACAAGAATATAACCACTATAATACTGCTCCTATGTACAAGAATATAACTACTACAATACTGCTCCTATGTACAAGAATATAACTACTATAATACTGCCCCCTATGTACAAGAATATAACTACTATAATACTGCTCCTATGTACAAGAATATAACTACTATAATACTGCTCCTATGTACAAGAATATAACTACTATAATACTGCCCCTATGTACAGGAATATAACTACTATAATACTGCCTCCTATGTGCAAGAATATAACTACTATAATACTGCTCCTATGTACAAGAATATAACTACTAAAATACTGCTCCTAAGCACAAGAATAGAACTACTATAATACTGCTCCTATGGACAAGAATATAACTACTATAATACTGCTTCTATGTACAAGAATATAACTACTATAATACTGCCCCCTATGAACAAGAATATAACTACTATAATACTGCTCCTATGTACAGGAATATAACTACTATAATACTGCCCCCTATGTACAAGAATATAACTACTATAATACTGCTCCTATGTACAAGAATATAACTACTATAATACTGCCCCCTATGTACAAGAATATAACTACTATAATACTGCTCCTATGTACAAGAATATAACTACTATAATACTGCTCCTATATACAAGAATATAACTACTATAATACTGCTCCTATGTACAAGAATATAACTACTATAATACTGCCCCCTATGTACAAGAATATAACTACTATAATACTGCCCCCTATGTACAAGAATATAACTACTATAATACTGCCCCTATGTACAAGAATATAACTGCGATAATACTGCAACTATGAACAAGAATATAACTACTATAATACTGCTCCTAGATGCAAGAATAGAACTACTATAATACTGCTTCTATGTACAAGAATATAACTACTATAATACTGCCTCCTATGTACAAGAATATAACTACTATAATACTGCTCCTATGTACAAGAATATAACTACTATAATACTGCTCCTATGTACAAGAATATAACTACTATAATACTGCTTCTATGTACAAGAATATAACTACTATAATACTGCCCCTATATACTAGAATATAACTACTATAATACTGCCCCCTATGTACAAGAATATAACTACTATAATACTGCTTCTATATACAAGAATATAACTACTATAATACTGCTCCTATGTACAAGAATATAACTACTATAATACTGCTCCCTATGTACAATAATATAACTACTATAATACTGCTCCTATGTACAAGAATATAACTACTATAATACTTCCCCCTATATACAAGAATATAACTACTATAATACTGCTCCTATGTACAAGAATATAACTACTATAATACTGCCCCCTATATGCAAGAATATAACTACTATAATACTGCCCCCTATATACAAGAATATAACTACTATAATACTGCTCCTATGTACAAGAATATAACTACTATAATACTGCTCCTATGTACAAGAATATAACTACTATAATACTGCCCCCTATATGCAAGAATATAACTACTATAACACTGCCCCTATGTATAAGAATATAACTACTATATTACTGCCCCTATGTATAAGAATATAACTACTATATTACTGCCCCCTATGTACAAGAATATAACTACTATAATACTGCTCCTATGTACAATAATATAACTACTATAATACTGCTCCTATGTACAAGAATATAACTAATATAATACTGCTCCCTATGTACAAGAATATAAATACTATAATACTGCTTCTATATACAAGAATATATCTACTATAATACTGCTCCCTATGTACAAGAATATAAATACTATAATACTGCCTCTATGTACAAGAATATAACTACTATAATACTGCCCCCTATGTACAAGAATATAACTACTATAATATTGCCCCTATGTACAAGAATATAATTTATATAATACTGCCCCCTATGTACAAGAATATAACTACTATAATATTGCCCCTATGTACAAGAATATAATTTATATAATACTGCCCCCTATGTACAAGAATATAACTACGATAATACTGCAACTATGAACAAGAATATAACTACTATAATACTGCTCCTAGATGCAAGAATAGAACTACTATAATACTGCTTCTATGTACAAGAATATAACTACTATAATACTGCCTCCTATGTACAAGAATATAACTACTATAATACTGCTCCTATGTACAAGAATATAACTACTATAATACTGCTCCTATGTACAAGAATATAACTACTATAATACTGCTCCTATGTACAAGAATATAACCACTATAATACTGCTCCTATGTACAAGAATATAACTACTATAATACTGCTCCTATGTACAAGAATATAACTACTATAATACTGCTTCTATGTACAAGAATATAACTACTATAATACTGCCTCCTATGTACAAGAATATAACTACTATAATACTGCTCCTATGTACAAGAATATAACTACTATAATACTGCTCCTATGTACAAGAATATAACTACTATAATACTGCTCCTATGTACAAGAATATAACCACTATAATACTGCTCGTATGTACAAGAATATAACTACTATAATACTGCTCCTATGTACAAGAATATAACTACTATAATACTGCCCCCTATGTACAAGAATATAACTACTATAATACTGCCCCCTATGTACAAGAATATAACTACTATAATACTGCCCCTATGTACAAGAATATAACTACTATAATACTGCCCCTATGTACAAGAATGTAACTACTATAATACTGCCCCTATGTACAAGAATGTAACTACTATAATACTGCCCCCTATGTACAAGAATGTAACTACTATAATACTGCTCCTATGTACAAGAATATAACTACGATAATACTGCTTCTATGTACAAGAATATAACTACTATAATACTGCCCCTATATACTAGAATATAACTACTATAATACTGCCCCCTATGTACAAGAATATAACTACTATAATACTGCTTCTATATACAAGAATATAACTACTATAATACTGCTCCTATGTACAAGAATATAACTACTATAATACTGCTCCCTATGTACAATAATATAACTACTATAATACTGCTCCTATGTACAAGAATATAACTACTATAATACTGCCCCCTATATACAAGAATATAACTACTATAATACTGCTCCTATGTACAAGAATATAACTACTATAATACTGCCCCCTATATGCAAGAATATAACTACTATAATACTGCCCCCTATATACAAGAATATAACTACTATAATACTGCTCCTATGTACAAGAATATAACTACTATAATACTGCTCCTATGTACAAGAATATAACTACTATAATACTGCTCCTATGTACAAGAATATAACTACTATAATACTGCCCCCTATATGCAAGAATATAACTACTATAACACTGCCCCTATGTATAAGAATATAACTACTATAATACTGCCCCCTATGTACAAGAATATAACTACTATAATACTGCTCCTATGTACAATAATAAAACTACTATAATACTGCTCCTATGTACAAGAATATAACTAATATAATACTGTTCCCTATGTACAAGAATATAAATACTATAATACTGCTTCTATATACAAGAATATATCTACTATAATACTGCTCCCTATGTACAAGAATATAAATACTATAATACTGCCTCTATGTACAAGAATATAACTACTATAATACTGCCCCCTATGTACAAGAATATAACTACTATAATACTGCCTCTATGTACAAGAATATATCTACTATAATACTGCCTCTATGTACAAGAATATAACTACTATAATACTGCCCCCTATGTACAAGAATATAACTACTATAATACTGCCTCCTATGTACAAGAATATAACTACTATAATACTGCTCCTATGTACAAGAATATAACTACTATAATACTGCTCCTATGGACAAGAATAGAACTACTATAATACTGCTTCTATATACAAGAATATAACTACTATAATACTGCCCCCTATGAACAAGAATATAACTACTATAATACTGCCTCCTATGTACAAGAATATAACTACTATAATACTGCTCCTATATACAAGAATATAACCGCTATAATAATGCTCCTATGTACAAGAATATAACTACTATAATACTGCTCCTATGTACAAGAATATAACTACTATAATACTGCCCCCTATGTACAAGAATATAACTACTATAATACTGCCCCTATGTAGAAGAATATAACTACTATAATACTGCCCCTATGTACAAGAATGTAACTACTATAATACTGCCCCCTATGTACAAGAATGTAACTACTATAATACTGCTCCTATGTACAAGAATATAACTACGATAATACTGCTCCTATGTACAATAATATAACTACTATAATACTGCCCCTATATACAAGAATATAACTACTATAATACTGCCCCCTATGTACAAGAATATAACTACTATAATACTGCTCCTATGTACAAGAATATAACTACTATAATACTGCTCCTATGTACAAGAATATAACTACTATAATATTGCCCCTATGTACAAGAATATAATTTATATAATACTGCCCCCTATGTACAAGAATATAACTACTATAATACTGCTCCTATGTACAGGAATATAACTACTATAATACTGCCCCCTATGTACAAGAATATAACTACTACAATACTGCCCCCTATGTACAAGAATATAACTACTACAATACTGCTCCTATGTACAAGAATATAACTACTATAATACTGCCCCCTATGTACAAGAATATAACTACTATAATACTGCTCCTATGTACAAGAATATAACTACTATAATACTGCCCCCTATGTACAAGAATATAACTACTATAATACTGCCCCTATGTACAGGAATATAACTACTATAATACTGCCTCTTATGTGCAAGAATATAACTACTATAATACTGCTCCTATGTACAAGAATATAACTACTATAATACTGCTCCTATGTACAAGAATATAACTACTATAATACTGCTCCTAAGCACAAGAATAGAACTACTATAATACTGCTCCTATGGACAAGAATAGAACTACTATAATACTGCTTCTATGTACAAGAACATAACTACTATAATACTGCCCCCTATCAACAAGAATATAACTACTATAATACTGCTCCTATGTACAGGAATATAACTACTATAATACTGCCCCCTATGTACAAGAATATAACTACTATAATACTGCTCGTATGTACAAGAATATAACTACTATAATACTGCCCCCTATGTACAAGAATATAACTACTATAATACTGCCCCCTATGTACAAGAATATAACTACTATAATACTGCTCCTATGTACAAGAATATAACTACTATACTACTGCTCCTATGTACAAGAATATAACTACTATAATACTGCTCCTATGGACAAGAATAGAACTACTATAATACTGCTCCTATGGACAAGAATAGAACTACTATAATACAGCTTCTATGTACAAGAATATAACTACTATAATACTGCCCCCTATGAACAAGAATATAACTACTATAATACTGCTCCTATGTACAGGAATATAACTACTATAATACTGCCCCCTATGTACAAGAATATAACTACTATAATACTGCTCCTATGTACAAGAATATAACTACTATAATACTGCCCCCTATGTACAAGAATATAACTACTATAATACTGCTCCTATGTACAAGAATATAACTACTATAATACTGCTCCTATGTACAAGAATATAACAACTATAATACTGCCCCCTATGTACAAGAATATAACTACTATAATACTGTCCCTATGTACAGGAATATAACTACTATAATACTGCTCCTATGTACAAGAATATAACTACTATAATACTGCTCCTATGTACAAGAATGTAACTACTATAATACTGCCCCTATGTACAAGAATGTAACTACTATAATACTGCCCCCTACGTACAAGAATGTAACTACTATAATACTGTTCCTATGTACAAGAATATAACTACGATAATACTGCTCCTATGTACAAGAATATAACTACTATAATACTGCCCCTATATACAAGAATATAACTACTATAATACTGCCCCCTATGTACAAGAATATAACTACTATAATACTGCTTCTATATACAAGAATATAACTACTATAATATTGCTCCTATGTACAAGAATATAACTACTATAATACTGCCCCCTATGTACAAGAATATAACTACTATAATACTGCTCCTATGTACAAGAATATAACTACTATAATACTGCTCCTATGTACAAGAATATAACTACTATAATATTGCCCCTATGTACAATAATATAATTTATATAATACTGCCCCCTATGTACAAGAATATAACTACTATAATATTGCCCCTATGTACAAGAATATAATTTATATAATAGTGACCCCTATGTACAAGAATATAACTACTATAATATTACCCCTATGTACAAGAATATAATTTATATAATACTGCCCCCTATGTACAAGAATATAACTACGATAATACTGCTCCTATGTACAAGAATATGACTACTATAATACTGCCCCCTATGTATAAGAATATAACTACTATAATACTGCTCCTATGTACTAGAATATATCTACTATAATACTGCCCCTATGTACAAGAATATATCTACTATAATACTGCCCCTATGTACAAGAATATAACTACTATAATACTGCTCCTATGTACTAGAATATATCTACTATAATACTGCCCCTATGTACAAGAATATATCTACTATAATACTGCTCCCTATGTACAAGAATATGACTACTATAATACTGCCCCATATGTACAAGAATATAACTACTATAATACTGCTCCTATGTATAAGAATATAACTACTATAATACTGCAACTATGAACAAGAATATAACTACTATAATACTGCAACTATGAACAAGAATATAACTACTATAATACTGCCCCTATGTACAAAAATATAACTACTATAATACTGCAACTATGAACAAGAATATAACTACTATAATACTGCTCCTATGTACAAGAATATAACTACTATACTACTGCTCCTATGTACAAGAATATAACTACTATAATATTTCTCCCATGTACAAGAATATAACTACTATAATACTGCTCCTATGTACAAGAATATAACTAGTACAGTTATATGAAAAAGTTTGGGCACCCCTATTAATCTGAAGCTTAATGTTTTATAAAAATTGGTGTTTTTGCAGCAGCTATTTCAGTTTGATATATGTAATAACTGTTGGACACAGTAATGTTTCTGCCTTGAAATGAGGTTTATTGTACTAACAGAAAATGTGCAATCTGCATTCAAACAAAATTTGACAGGTGTATAAGTATGGGCACCTCACCAGAAAAGTGACATTAATATTTAGTAGATCCTCCTTTTGCCTCTAGTCGCTTCCTGTAGCTTTTAATGATTTCCTGGATCCTGGATGAAGGTATTTTTGACCATTCCTCTTTACAAAACAATTCCAGTTCAGTTAAGTTTGATGGTCGCCGAGCATGGACAGCCCTCTTCAAATGATCCCACAGATGTTCAATGATATTCAGGTCTGGGGACTGGGATGGCCATTCCAGAACATTGTAATTGCTCCTCTGCATGAATGCCTGAGTAGATTTGGAGCGGTGTTTTGGATCATTGTCTTGCTGAAAGATCCATCCCCTGCGTAACTTCAACTTTATCACTGATTCTTGAACATTATTGTCAAGAATCTGCTGATACTGAGTGGAAGCTATGCGTCCCTCAACTTTAACAAGATTCCCGGTGCCGGCATTGGCCACACAGCCCCAAAGCATGATGGAACCTCCACCAAATTTTACTGTGGGTAGCAAGTGTTTTTCTTGGAATGCTGTGTTTTTTTGCCGCCATGCATAACGCCTTTTTGTATGACTAAACAACTCAATCTTGGTTTCATCAGTCCACAGGACCTTCTTCCAAAAAGAAATTGGCTTCTTCAAATGTGCTTTTGCATACCTCAGCCGACTGTTTGTGGCGTGCTTGCAGAAACGGCTTCTTTCGCATCACTCTCCCATACAGCTTCTCCTTGTGCAAAGTGCGTTGTATAGTTGACCGATGCACAGTGACACCATCTGCAGCAAGTTGATGCTGCATCTCTCTGGAGGTGGTCTGAGGATTGTCCTTGACTGATCTCACCATTCTTCTTCTCTGCTTTTCTGTTTTTCTTGGCCTGCCACTTCTGGCCTTAACAAGAACTGTCCCTGTGTTCTTCCATTTCCTTACTATGTTCCTCACAGTGGAAACTGACAGGTTAAATTTCTGAGACAGCTTTTTGTATCCTTCCCCTGAACAACTATGTTGAATAATCTTTGTTTTCAGATCATTTGACAGTTGTTTTGAGGAGCCCATGATGCCACTCTTCAGAGGAGATTCAAACAGGAGAACAACTTGCAAGTGGCCACTTTAAGTAGCTTTTCTCATGATTGCATACATCTGGCTATGAAGTTCAAAGCTCAATGAGGTTACAAAACCAAAAAAAGTGCTTTAGTAAGTCAGTAAAAAGTAGGTAGGAGTATTTAAAACAAGAAAATGATAAGGGTGCCCATACTTATGCACCTGTCAAATTTTGTTTGAATGCAGATTGCACATTTTCTGTTAGTACAATAAACCTCATTTTAAGGCAGAAACATTACTGTGTCCAACAGTTATTACATATATCAAACTGAAATACCTGTTGCAAAAACACCAATTTTTATAAAACATTAAGCTTAAGATTAATCGGGGTGCCCAAACTTTTTCGTATAACTGTATAATACTGCTCCTATGTACAAGAATATAACTACTATAATACTGCCCCCTATGTACAAGAATATAACTACTATAATACTGCCCCCTATGTACAAGAATATAACTACTATAATACTGCTCCCTATGTACAAGAATATGACTACTATAATACTGCCCCATATGTACAAGAATATAACTACTATAATACTGCTCCCTATGTACAAGAATATAACTACTATAATACTGCAACTATGTATAAGAATATAACTACTATAATACTGCAAGTATGTATAAGAATATAACTACTATAATACTACCCCCTATGTACAAGAATATAACTACTATAATACTGACCGCTATGTACAAGAATATAACTAGTATAATACTGACCCTTATGTACAAGAATATAACTACTATAATACTGCTCCTATGTACAAGAATATAACTACTATAATACTGCTCCTATGTACAAGAATATAACTACTATAATACTGCTCCTATGTACAATATAACTACTATAATGCTGCTCCTATGTACAAGAATATAACTACTAAAATATTGCTCCTATGTACAAGAATATAACTACTATAATACTGCCCCTATATACAAGAATATAACTACTATAATACTGCTCCTATGTACAAGAATATAACTACTATAATACTGCTCCTATGTACAAGAATATATCTACTATAATACTGCTCCTATATACAAGAATATAATTACTATAATACTGCTCCTATGTACAAGAATATAACTACTATAATACTGCTCCTATGTACAAGAATATAACTACTATAATACTGCTCCTATGTACAAGAATATAACTACTATAATATTGCCCCTATGTACAAGAATATAATTTATATAATACTGCCCCCTATGTACAAGAATATAACTACGATAATACTGCAACTATGAACAAGAATATAACTACTATAATACTGCTCCTAGATTCAAGAATATAACTACTATAATACTGCTCCGATGTACAGGAATATAACTACTGTAATACTGCCCCCTATGTACAAGAATATAACTACTATAATACTGCCCCCTATGTACAAGAATATAACTACTATAATACTGCTCCTATGCACAAGAATATAACTACTATAATACTGCTCCTATGTACAAGAATATAACTACTATAATACTGCCCCCTATGTACAAGAATATAACTACTATAATACTGCTCCTATGTACAGGAATATAACTACTATAATACTGCCCCCTATGTACAAGAATATAACTACTATAATACTGCCCCCTATGTACAAGAATATAACTACTATAATACTGCTCCTATGTACAAGAATATAACTACTATAATACTGCCCCTATGTACAAGAATATAACTACTATAATACTGCTCCTATGTACAAGAATATAACTACTATAATACTGCTCCTATGTACAAGAATATAACTACTATAATACTGCCCCCTATGTACAAGAATATAACTACTATAATACTGCCCCTATGTGCAAGAATATAACTACTATAATACTGCTCCTAAGGACAAGAATAGAACTACTATAATACTGCTCCTATGGACAAGAATATAACTACTATAATACTGCTTCTATGTACAAGAATATAACTACTATAATACTGCCCCCTATGAACAAGAATATAACTACTATAATACTGCTCCTATGTACAGGAATATAACTACTATAATACTGCCCCCTATGTACAAGAATATAACTACTATAATACTGCTCCTATGTACAAGAATATAACTACTATAATACTGCCCCCTATGTACAAGAATATAACTACTATAATACTGCTCCTATGTACAAGAATATAACTACTATAATACTGCTCCTATATACAAGAATATAACTACTATTATACTGCTCCTATGTACAAGAATATAACTACTATAATACTGCCCCCTATGTACAAGAATATAACTACTATAATACTGCCCCTATGTACAGGAATATAACTATAATACTGCTCCTATGTACAAGAATATAACTACTATAATACTGCTCCTATGTACAAGAATATAAATACTATAATACTGCCTCTATGTACAAGAATATAACTACTATAATACTGCCCCCTATGTACAAGAATATAACTACTATAATATTGCCCCTATGTACAAGAATATAATTTATATAATACTGCCCCCTATGTACAAGAATATAACTACTATAATATTGCCCCTATGTACAAGAATATAATTTATATAATACTGCCCCCTATGTACAAGAATATAACTACGATAATACTGCAACTATGAACAAGAATATAACTACTATAATACTGCTCCTAGATGCAAGAATAGAACTACTATAATACTGCTTCTATGTACAAGAATATAACTACTATAATACTGCCCCTATGTAGAAGAATATAACTACTATAATACTGCCCCTATGTACAAGAATGTAACTACTATAATACTGCTCCTATGTACAAGAATATAACTACGATAATACTGCTCCTATGTACAATAATATAACTACTATAATACTGCCCCTATATACAAGAATATAACTACTATAATACTGCCCCCTATGTACAAGAATAAAACTACTATAATACTGCTTCTATATACAAGAATATAACTACTATGATACTGCTCCTATGTACAAGAATATAACTACTATAATATTGCCCCTATGTACAAGAATATAATTTATATAATACTGCCCCCTATGTACAAGAATATAACTACTATAATACTGCTCCTAGATTCAAGAATATAACTACTATAATACTGCTCCTAGATTCAAGAATATAACTACTATAATACTGCTCCGATGTACAGGAATATAACTACTGTAATACTGCCCCCTATGTACAAGAATATAACTACTATAATACTGCCCCCTATGTACAAGAATATAACTACTATAATACTGCTCCTATGCACAAGAATATAACTACTATAATACTGCTCCTATGTACAAGAATATAACTACTATAATACTGCCCCCTATGTACAAGAATATAACTACTATAATACTGCTCCTATGTACAGGAATATAACTACTATAATACTGCCCCCTATGTACAAGAATATAACTACTATAATACTGCCCCCTATGTACAAGAATATAACTACTATAATACTGCTCCTATGTACAAGAATATAACTACTATAATACTGCCCCTATGTACAAGAATATAACTACTATAATACTGCTCCTATGTACAAGAATATAACTACTATAATACTGCTCCTATGTACAAGAATATAACTACTATAATACTGCCCCCTATGTACAAGAATATAACTACTATAATACTGCCCCTATGTGCAAGAATATAACTACTATAATACTGCTCCTATGTACAAGAATATAACTACTATAATACTGCTCCTATGTACAAGAATATAACTACTATAATACTGCTCCTAAGGACAAGAATAGAACTACTATAATACTGCTCCTATGGACAAGAATAGAACTACTATAATACTGCTTCTATGTACAAGAATATAACTACTATAATACTGCCCCCTATGAACAAGAATATAACTACTATAATACTGCTCCTATGTACAGGAATATAACTACTATAATACTGCCCCCTATGTACAAGAATATAACTACTATAATACTGCTCCTATGTACAAGAATATAACTACTATAATACTGCCCCCTATGTACAAGAATATAACTACTATAATACTGCTCCTATGTACAAGAATATAACTACTATAATACTGCTCCTATATACAAGAATATAACTACTATTATACTGCTCCTATGTACAAGAATATAACTACTATAATACTGCCCCCTATGTACAAGAATATAACTACTATAATACTGCCCCTATGTACAGGAATATAACTATAATACTGCTCCTATGTACAAGAATATAACTACTATAATACTGCTCCTATGTACAAGAATATAACTACTATAATACTGCCCCCAATGTACAAGAATATGACTACTATAATACTGCCCCTATGTACAGGAATATAACTACTATAATACTGCTCCTATGTACAAGAATATAACTACTATAATACTGCTCCTATGTGCAAGAATATAACTACTATACTACTGCTCCTATGTACAAGAATATAACTACTATACTACTGCTCCTATGTACAAGAATATAACTACTATAATACTGCTCCTATGGACAAGAATATAACTACTATAATACTGCTCCTATGGACAAGAATAGAACTACTATAATACTGCTTCTATGTACAAGAATATAACTACTATAATACTGCCCCCTATGAACAAGAATATAACTACTATAATACTGCTCCTATGTACAGGAATATAACTACTATAATACTGCCCCCTATGTACAAGAATATAACTACTATAATACTGCTCCTATGTACAAGAATATAACTACTATAATACTGCCCCCTATGTACAAGAATATAACTACTATAATACTGCCCCTATGTACAGGAATATAACTACTATAATACTGCTCCTATGTACAAGAATATAACTACTATAATACTGCTCCTATGTACAAGAATATAACTACTATAATACTGCCCCTATGTACAAGAATATAACTACTATAATACTGCCCCTATGTACAAGAATGTAACTACTATAATACTGCCCCTATGTACAAGAATGTAACTACTATAATACTGCCCCTTATGTACAAGAATGTAACTACTATAATACTGCTCCTATGTACAAGAATATAACTACGATAATACTGCTCCTATGTACAAGAATATAACTACTATAATACTGCCCCTATATACAAGAATATAACTACTATAATACTGCCCCCTATGTACAAGAATATAACTACTATAATATTGCTTCTATATACAAGAATATAACTACTATAATATTGCTACTATGTACAAGAATATAACTACTATAATACTGCCCCCTATGTACAAGAATATAACTACTATAATACTGCTCCTATGTACAAGAATATAACTACTATAATATTGCCCCTATGTACAAGAATATAACTACTATAATATTGCCCCTATGTACAAGAATATAATTTATATAATACTGCCCCCTATGTACAAGAATATAACTACTATAATATTGCCCCTATGTACAAGAATATAATTTATATAATACTGCCCCCTATGTACAAGAATATAACTACTATAATATTACCCCTATGTACAAGAATATAATTTATATAATACTGCCCCCTATGTACAAGAATATAACTACGATAATACTGCTCCTATGTACAAGAATATAACTACTATAATACTGCCCCCTATGTATAAGAATATATCTACTATAATACTGCCCCTATGTACAAGAATATGACTACTATAATACTGCCCCCTATGTATAAGAATATAACTACTATAATACTGCTCCTATGTACTAGAATATATCTACTATAATACTGCCCCTATGTACAAGAATATATCTACTATAATACTGCCCCTATGTACAAGAATATAACTACTATAATACTGCTCCTATGTACTAGAATATATCTACTATAATACTGCCCCTATGTACAAGAATATATCTACTATAATACTGCTCCCTATGTACAAGAATATGACTACTATAATACTGCCCCATATGTACAAGAATATAACTACTATAATACTGCTCCTATGTATAAGAATATAACTACTATAATACTGCAACTATGAACAAGAATATAACTACTATAATACTGCCCCCTATGTACAAGAATATGACTACTATAATACTGCCCCATATGTACAAGAATGTAACTACTATAATACTGCTCCTATGTATAAGAATATAACTACTATAATACTGCAACTATGAACAAGAATATAACCACTATAATACTGCCCCTATGTACAAAAATATAACTACTATAATACTGCAACTATGAACAAGAATATAACTACTATAATACTGCACCCTATGTACAAGTATATAACTACTATAATACTGCCCCTATGTACAAGAATATAACTACTATAATATTTCTCCTATGTACAAGAATATAACTACTATAATACTGCTCCTGTGTACAAGAATATAACTAGTACAGTTATATGAAAAAGTTTGGGCACCCCTATTAATCTGAAGCTTAATGTTTTATAAAAATTGGTGTTTTTGCAGCAGCTATTTCAGTTTGATATATGTAATAACTGTTGGACACAGTAATGTTTCTGCCTTGAAATGAGGTTTATTGTACTAACAGAAAATGTGCAATCTGCATTCAAACAAAATTTGACAGGTGTATAAGTATGGGCACCTCACCAGAAAAGTGACATTAATATTTAGTAGATCCTCCTTTTGCCTCTAGTCGCTTCCTGTAGCTTTTAATGATTTCCTGGATCCTGGATGAAGGTATTTTTGACCATTCCTCTTTACAAAACAATTCCAGTTCAGTTAAGTTTGATGGTCGCCGAGCATGGACAGCCCTCTTCAAATGATCCCACAGATGTTCAATGATATTCAGGTCTGGGGACTGGGATGGCCATTCCAGAACATTGTAATTGCTCCTCTGCATGAATGCCTGAGTAGATTTGGAGCGGTGTTTTGGATCATTGTCTTGCTGAAAGATCCATCCCCTGCGTAACTTCAACTTTATCACTGATTCTTGAACATTATTGTCAAGAATCTGCTGATACTGAGTGGAAGCTATGCGTCCCTCAACTTTAACAAGATTCCCGGTGCCGGCATTGGCCACACAGCCCCAAAGCATGATGGAACCTCCACCAAATTTTACTGTGGGTAGCAAGTGTTTTTCTTGGAATGCTGTGTTTTTTTGCCGCCATGCATAACGCCTTTTTGTATGACTAAACAACTCAATCTTGGTTTCATCAGTCCACAGGACCTTCTTCCAAAAAGAAATTGGCTTCTTCAAATGTGCTTTTGCATACCTCAGCCGACTGTTTGTGGCGTGCTTGCAGAAACGGCTTCTTTCGCATCACTCTCCCATACAGCTTCTCCTTGTGCAAAGTGCGTTGTATAGTTGACCGATGCACAGTGACACCATCTGCAGCAAGTTGATGCTGCATCTCTCTGGAGGTGGTCTGAGGATTGTCCTTGACTGATCTCACCATTCTTCTTCTCTGCTTTTCTGTTTTTCTTGGCCTGCCACTTCTGGCCTTAACAAGAACTGTCCCTGTGTTCTTCCATTTCCTTACTATGTTCCTCACAGTGGAAACTGACAGGTTAAATTTCTGAGACAGCTTTTTGTATCCTTCCCCTGAACAACTATGTTGAATAATCTTTGTTTTCAGATCATTTGACAGTTGTTTTGAGGAGCCCATGATGCCACTCTTCAGAGGAGATTCAAACAGGAGAACAACTTGCAAGTGGCCACTTTAAGTAGCTTTTCTCATGATTGCATACATCTGGCTATGAAGTTCAAAGCTCAATGAGGTTACAAAACCAAAAAAAGTGCTTTAGTAAGTCAGTAAAAAGTAGGTAGGAGTATTTAAAACAAGAAAATGATAAGGGTGCCCATACTTATGCACCTGTCAAATTTTGTTTGAATGCAGATTGCACATTTTCTGTTAGTACAATAAACCTCATTTCAAGGCAGAAACATTACTGTGTCCAACAGTTATTACATATATCAAACTGAAATAGCTGTTGCAAAAACACCAATTTTTATAAAACATTAAGCTTAAGATTAATAGGGGTGCCCAAACTTTTTCGTATAACTGTATAATACTGCTCCTATGTACAAGAATATAACTACTATAATACTGCTCCTATGTACAAGAATATAACTACTATAATACTGCCCCCTATGTACAAGAATATAACTACTATAATACTGCTTCTATATACAAGAATATAACTACTATGATACTGCTCCTATGTACAAAAATATAACTACTATAATACTGCCCCCTATGTACAAGAGTATAACTACTATAATACTGCTCCTATGTTCAAGAATATAACTACTATAATACTGCTCCTATGTACAAGAATATAACTACTATAATATTGCCCCTATGTACAAGAATATAATTTATATAATACTGCCCCCTATGTACAAGAGTATAACTACTATAATACTGCTCCTATGTACAAGAATATAACTACTATAATACTGCTCCTATGTACAAGAATATAACTACTATAATACTGCCCCTATGTACAAGAATATAACTACTATAATACTGCAACTATGAACAAGAATATAACTACTATAATACTGCTCCTAGATTCAAGAATATAACTACTATAATACTGCTCCGATGTACAGGAATATAACTACTGTAATACTGCCCCCTATGTACAAGAATATAACTACTATAATACTGCCCCCTATGTACAAGAATATAACTACTATAATACTGCTCCTATGCACAAGAATATAACTACTATAATACTGCTCCTATGTACAAGAATATAACTACTATAATACTGCCCCCTATGTACAAGAATATAACTACTATAATACTGCTCCTATGTACAGGAATATAACTACTATAATACTGCCCCCTATGTACAAGAATATAACTACTATAATACTGCCCCCTATGTACAAGAATATAACTACTATAATACTGCTCCTATGTACAAGAATATAACTACTATAATACTGCCCCTATGTACAAGAATATAACTACTATAATACTGCTCCTATGTACAAGAATATAACTACTATAATACTGCTTCTATGTACAAGAATATAACTACTATAATACTGCCCCCTATGTACAAGAATATAACTACTATAATACTGCCCCTATGTGCAAGAATATAACTACTATAATACTGCTCCTAAGGACAAGAATAGAACTACTATAATACTGCTCCTATGGACAAGAATAGAACTACTATAATACTGCTTCTATGTACAAGAATATAACTACTATAATACTGCCCCCTATGAACAAGAATATAACTACTATAATACTGCTCCTATGTACAGGAATATAACTACTATAATACTGCCCCCTATGTACAAGAATATAACTACTATAATACTGCTCCTATGTACAAGAATATAACTACTATAATACTGCCCCCTATGTACAAGAATATAACTACTATAATACTGCTCCTATGTACAAGAATATAACTACTATAATACTGCTCCTATATACAAGAATATAACTACTATTATACTGCTCCTATGTACAAGAATATAACTACTATAATACTGCCCCCTATGTACAAGAATATAACTACTATAATACTGCCCCTATGTTCAGGAATATAACTATAATACTGCTCCTATGTACAAGAATATAACTACTATAATACTGCTCCTATGTACAAGAATATAAATACTATAATACTGCCTCTATGCACAAGAATATAACTACTATAATACTGCCCCCTATGTACAAGAATATAACTACTATAATATTGCCCCTATGTACAAGAATATAATTTATATAATACTGCCCCCTATGTACAAGAATATAACTACTATAATATTGCCCCTATGTACAAGAATATAATTTATATAATACTGCCCCCTATGTACAAGAATATAACTACGATAATACTGCAACTATGAACAAGAATATAACTACTATAATACTGCTCCTAGATGCAAGAATAGAACTACTATAATACTGCTTCTATGTACAAGAATATAACTACTATAATACTGCCCCTATGTAGAAGAATATAACTACTATAATACTGCCCCTATGTACAAGAATGTAACTACTATAATACTGCTCCTATGTACAAGAATATAACTACGATAATACTGCTCCTATGTACAATAATATAACTACTATAATACTGCCCCTATATACAAGAATATAACTACTATAATACTGCCCCCTATGTACAAGAATATAACTACTATAATACTGCTTCTATATACAAGAATATAACTACTATGATACTGCTCCTATGTACAAGAATATAACTACTATAATATTGCCCCTATGTACAAGAATATAATTTATATAATACTGCCCCCTATGTACAAGAATATAACTACTATAATACTGCTCCTAGATTCAAGAATATAACTACTATAATACTGCTCCTAGATTCAAGAATATAACTACTATAATACTGCTCCGATGTACAGGAATATAACTACTGTAATACTGCCCCCTATGTACAAGAATATAACTACTATAATACTGCCCCCTATGTACAAGAATATAACTACTATAATACTGCTCCTATGCACAAGAATATAACTACTATAATACTGCTCCTATGTACAAGAATATAACTACTATAATACTGCCCCCTATGTACAAGAATATAACTACTATAATACTGCTCCTATGTACAGGAATATAACTACTATAATACTGCCCCCTATGTACAAGAATATAACTACTATAATACTGCCCCCTATGTACAAGAATATAACTACTATAATACTGCTCCTATGTACAAGAATATAACTACTATAATACTGCCCCTATGTACAAGAATATAACTACTATAATACTGCTCCTATGTACAAGAATATAACTACTATAATACTGCTTCTATGTACAAGAATATAACTACTATAATACTGCCCCCTATGTACAAGAATATAACTACTATAATACTGCCCCTATGTGCAAGAATATAACTACTATAATACTGCTCCTAAGGACAAGAATAGAACTACTATAATACTGCTCCTATGGACAAGAATAGAACTACTATAATACTGCTTCTATGTACAAGAATATAACTACTATAATACTGCCCCCTATGAACAAGAATATAACTACTATAATACTGCTCCTATGTACAGGAATATAACTACTATAATACTGCCCCCTATGTACAAGAATATAACTACTATAATACTGCTCCTATGTACAAGAATATAACTACTATAATACTGCCCCCTATGTACAAGAATATAACTACTATAATACTGCTCCTATGTACAAGAATATAACTACTATAATACTGCTCCTATATACAAGAATATAACTACTATTATACTGCTCCTATGTACAAGAATATAACTACTATAATACTGCCCCCTATGTACAAGAATATAACTACTATAATACTGCCCCTATGTTCAGGAATATAACTATAATACTGCTCCTATGTACAAGAATATAACTACTATAATACTGCTCCTATGTACAAGAATATAAATACTATAATACTGCCTCTATGCACAAGAATATAACTACTATAATACTGCCCCCTATGTACAAGAATATAACTACTATAATATTGCCCCTATGTACAAGAATATAATTTATATAATACTGCCCCCTATGTACAAGAATATAACTACTATAATATTGCCCCTATGTACAAGAATATAATTTATATAATACTGCCCCCTATGTACAAGAACATAACTACGATAATACTGCAACTATGAACAAGAATATAACTACTATAATACTGCTCCTAGATGCAAGAATAGAACTACTATAATACTGCTTCTATGTACAAGAATATAACTACTATAATACTGCCCCTATGTAGAAGAATATAACTACTATAATACTGCCCCTATGTACAAGAATGTAACTACTATAATACTGCTCCTATGTACAAGAATATAACTACGATAATACTGCTCCTATGTACAATAATATAACTACTATAATACTGCCCCTATATACAAGAATATAACTACTATAATACTGCCCCCTATGTACAAGAATATAACTACTATAATACTGCTTCTATATACAAGAATATAACTACTATGATACTGCTCCTATGTACAAGAATATAACTACTATAATATTGCCCCTATGTACAAGAATATAATTTATATAATACTGCCCCCTATGTACAAGAATATAACTACTATAATACTGCTCCTAGATTCAAGAATATAACTACTATAATACTGCTCCTAGATTCAAGAATATAACTACTATAATACTGCTCCGATGTACAGGAATATAACTACTGTAATACTGCCCCCTATGTACAAGAATATAACTACTATAATACTGCCCCCTATGTACAAGAATATAACTACTATAATACTGCTCCTATGCACAAGAATATAACTACTATAATACTGCTCCTATGTACAAGAATATAACTACTATAATACTGCCCCCTATGTACAAGAATATAACTACTATAATACTGCTCCTATGTACAGGAATATAACTACTATAATACTGCCCCCTATGTACAAGAATATAACTACTATAATACTGCCCCCTATGTACAAGAATATAACTACTATAATACTGCTCCTATGTACAAGAATATAACTACTATAATACTGCCCCTATGTACAAGAATATAACTACTATAATACTGCTCCTATGTACAAGAATATAACTACTATAATACTGCTCCTATGTACAAGAATATAACTACTATAATACTGCCCCCTATGTACAAGAATATAACTACTATAATACTGCCCCTATGTGCAAGAATATAACTACTATAATACTGCTCCTATGTACAAGAATATAACTACTATAATACTGCTCCTATGTACAAGAATATAACTACTATAATACTGCTCCTAAGGACAAGAATAGAACTACTATAATACTGCTCCTATGGACAAGAATAGAACTACTATAATACTGCTTCTATGTACAAGAATATAACTACTATAATACTGCCCCCTATGAACAAGAATATAACTACTATAATACTGCTCCTATGTACAGGAATATAACTACTATAATACTGCCCCCTATGTACAAGAATATAACTACTATAATACTGCTCCTATGTACAAGAATATAACTACTATAATACTGCCCCCTATGTACAAGAATATAACTACTATAATACTGCTCCTATGTACAAGAATATAACTACTATAATACTGCTCCTATATACAAGAATATAACTATTATACTGCTCCTATGTACAAGAATATAACTACTATAATACTGCCCCCTATGTACAAGAATATAACTACTATAATACTGCCCCTATGTACAGGAATATAACTATAATACTGCTCCTATGTACAAGAATATAACTACTATAATACTGCTCCTATGTACAAGAATATAACTACTATAATACTGCCCCCAATGTACAAGAATATGACTACTATAATACTGCCCCTATGTACAGGAATATAACTACTATAATACTGCTCCTATGTACAAGAATATAACTACTATAATACTGCTCCTATGTGCAAGAATATAACTACTATACTACTGCTCCTATGTACAAGAATATAACTACTATACTACTGCTCCTATGTACAAGAATATAACTACTATAATACTGCTCCTATGGACAAGAATAGAACTACTATAATACTGCTCCTATGGACAAGAATAGAACTACTATAATACTGCTTCTATGTACAAGAATATAACTACTATAATACTGCCCCCTATGAACAAGAATATAACTACTATAATACTGCTCCTATGTACAGGAATATAACTACTATAATACTGCCCCCTATGTACAAGAATATAACTACTATAATACTGCTCCTATGTACAAGAATATAACTACTATAATACTGCCCCCTATGTACAAGAATATAACTACTATAATACTGCCCCTATGTACAGGAATATAACTACTATAATACTGCTCCTATGTACAAGAATATAACTACTATAATACTGCTCCTATGTACAAGAATATAACTACTATAATACTGCCCCTATGTACAAGAATATAACTACTATAATACTGCCCCTATGTACAAGAATGTAACTACTATAATACTGCCCCTTATGTACAAGAATGTAACTACTATAATACTGCTCCTATGTACAAGAATATAACTACGATAATACTGCTCCTATGTACAAGAATATAACTACTATAATACTGCCCCTATATACAAGAATATAACTACTATAATACTGCCCCCTATGTACAAGAATATAACTACTATAATATTGCTTCTATATACAAGAATATAACTACTATAATATTGCTACTATGTACAAGAATATAACTACTATAATACTGCCCCCTATGTACAAGAATATAACTACTATAATACTGCTCCTATGTACAAGAATATAACTACTATAATATTGCCCCTATGTACAAGAATATAACTACTATAATATTGCCCCTATGTACAAGAATATAATTTATATAATACTGCCCCCTATGTACAAGAATATAACTACTATAATATTGCCCCTATGTACAAGAATATAATTTATATAATACTGCCCCCTATGTACAAGAATATAACTACTATAATATTACCCCTATGTACAAGAATATAATTTATATAATACTGCCCCCTATGTACAAGAATATAACTACGATAATACTGCTCCTATGTACAAGAATATAACTACTATAATACTGCCCCCTATGTATAAGAATATATCTACTATAATACTGCCCCTATGTACAAGAATATGACTACTATAATACTGCCCCCTATGTATAAGAATATAACTACTATAATACTGCTCCTATGTACTAGAATATATCTACTATAATACTGCCCCTATGTACAAGAATATATCTACTATAATACTGCCCCTATGTACAAGAATATAACTACTATAATACTGCTCCTATGTACTAGAATATATCTACTATAATACTGCCCCTATGTACAAGAATATATCTACTATAATACTGCTCCCTATGTACAAGAATATGACTACTATAATACTGCCCCATATGTACAAGAATATAACTACTATAATACTGCTCCTATGTATAAGAATATAACTACTATAATACTGCAACTATGAACAAGAATATAACTACTATAATACTGCCCCCTATGTACAAGAATATGACTACTATAATACTGCCCCATATGTACAAGAATGTAACTACTATAATACTGCTCCTATGTATAAGAATATAACTACTATAATACTGCAACTATGAACAAGAATATAACCACTATAATACTGCCCCTATGTACAAAAATATAACTACTATAATACTGCAACTATGAACAAGAATATAAGTACTATAATACTGCACCCTATGTACAAGTATATAACTACTATAATACTGCCCCTATGTACAAGAATATAACTACTATAATATTTCTCCTATGTACAAGAATATAACTACTATAATACTGCTCCTATGTACAAGAATATAACTAGTACAGTTATATGAAAAAGTTTGGGCACCCCTATTAATCTGAAGCTTAATGTTTTATAAAAATTGGTGTTTTTGCAGCAGCTATTTCAGTTTGATATATGTAATAACTGTTGGACACAGTAATGTTTCTGCCTTGAAATGAGGTTTATTGTACTAACAGAAAATGTGCAATCTGCATTGAAACAAAATTTGACAGGTGTATAAGTATGGGCACCTCACCAGAAAAGTGACATTAATATTTAGTAGATCCTCCTTTTGCCTCTAGTCGCTTCCTGTAGCTTTTAATGATTTCCTGGATCCTGGATGAAGGTATTTTTGACCATTCCTCTTTACAAAACAATTCCAGTTCAGTTAAGTTTGATGGTCGCCGAGCATGGACAGCCCTCTTCAAATGATCCCACAGATGTTCAATGATATTCAGGTCTGGGGACTGGGATGGCCATTCCAGAACATTGTAATTGCTCCTCTGCATGAATGCCTGAGTAGATTTGGAGCGGTGTTTTGGATCATTGTCTTGCTGAAAGATCCATCCCCTGCGTAACTTCAACTTTATCACTGATTCTTGAACATTATTGTCAAGAATCTGCTGATACTGAGTGGAAGCTATGCGTCCCTCAACTTTAACAAGATTCCCGGTGCCGGCATTGGCCACACAGCCCCAAAGCATGATGGAACCTCCACCAAATTTTACTGTGGGTAGCAAGTGTTTTTCTTGGAATGCTGTGTTTTTTTGCCGCCATGCATAACGCCTTTTTGTATGACTAAACAACTCAATCTTGGTTTCATCAGTCCACAGGACCTTCTTCCAAAAAGAAATTGGCTTCTTCAAATGTGCTTTTGCATACCTCAGCCGACTGTTTGTGGCGTGCTTGCAGAAACGGCTTCTTTCGCATCACTCTCCCATACAGCTTCTCCTTGTGCAAAGTGCGTTGTATAGTTGACCGATGCACAGTGACACCATCTGCAGCAAGTTGATGCTGCATCTCTCTGGAGGTGGTCTGAGGATTGTCCTTGACTGATCTCACCATTCTTCTTCTCTGCTTTTCTGTTTTTCTTGGCCTGCCACTTCTGGCCTTAACAAGAACTGTCCCTGTGTTCTTCCATTTCCTTACTATGTTCCTCACAGTGGAAACTGACAGGTTAAATTTCTGAGACAGCTTTTTGTATCCTTCCCCTGAACAACTATGTTGAATAATCTTTGTTTTCAGATCATTTGACAGTTGTTTTGAGGAGCCCCTGATGCCACTCTTCAGAGGAGATTCAAACAGGAGAACAACTTGCAAGTGGCCACTTTAAGTAGCTTTTCTCATGATTGCATACACCTGGCTATGAAGTTCAAAGCTCAATGAGGTTACAAAACCAAAAAAAGTGCTTTAGTAAGTCAGTAAAAAGTAGGTAGGAGTATTTAAAACAAGAAAATGATAAGGGTGCCCATACTTATGCACCTGTCAAATTTAGTTTGAATGCAGATTGCACATTTTCTGTTAGTACAATAAACCTCATTTCAAGGCAGAAACATTACTGTGTCCAACAGTTATTACATATATCAAACTGAAATAGCTGTTGCAAAAACACCAATTTTTATAAAACATTAAGCTTAAGATTAATAGGGGTGCCCAAACTTTTTCGTATAACTGTATAATACTGCTCCTATGTACAAGAATATAACTACTATAATACTGCTCCTATGTACAAGAATATAACTACTATAATACTGCCCCCTATGTACAAGAATATAACTACTATAATACTGCCCCCTATGTACAAGAATATAACTACTATAATACTGCTCCCTATGTACAAGAATATGACTACTATAATACTGCCCCATATGTACAAGAATATAACTACTATAATACTGCTCCCTATGTACAAGAATATAACTACTATAATACTGCAACTATGTATAAGAATATAACTACTATAATACTACCTCCTATGTACAAGAATATAACTACTATAATACTGACCCCTATGTACAAGAATATAACTACTATAATACTGACCCCTATGTACAAGAATATAACTACTATAATACTGCTCCTATGTACAAGAATATAACTACTATAATACTGCTCCTATGTACAAGAATATAACTACTATAATACTGCTCCTATGTACAATATAACTACTATAATGCTGCTCCTATGTACAAGAATATAACTACTAAAATATTGCTCCTATGTACAAGAATATAACTACTGTAATACTGCCCCTATACACAAGAATATAACTACTATAATACTGCTCCTATGTACAAGAATATAACTACTATAATACTGCTCCTATATACAAGAATATAACTACTATAATACTGCTCCTATGTACAAGAATATAACTACTATAATACTGCTCCTATGTACAAGAATATAACTACTATAATACTGCTCCTATGTACAAGAATATAACTACTATAATACTGCCCCCTATGTACAAGAATATAACTACTATAATACAGCTCCTATGTATAAGAATATATCTACTATAATACTGCCCCCTATGTACAAGAATATAACTACTATAATACTGCTCCTATGTACAAGAATATAACTACTATAATACTGCTCCTATGTACAGGAATATAACTACTATAATACTGCCCCCTATGTACAAGAATATAACTACTATAATACTGCTCCTATGTACAAGAATATAACTACTATAATACTGCTCCTATGTACAAGAATATAACTACTATAATACTGCCCCCTATGTACAAGAATATAACTACTATAATACTGCCCCTATGTACAGGAATATAACTACTATAATACTGCTCCTATGTACAAGAATATAACTACTATAATACTGCCCCCTATGTACAAGAATATAACTACTATAATACTGCCCCCTATGTACAGGAATATAACTACTATAATACTGCTCCTATGTACAAGAATAGAACTACTATAATACTGCTCCTTTGGACAAGAATAGAACTACTATAATACTGCTCCTTTGGACAAGAATAGAACTACTATAATACTGCTCCTATGGACAAGAATAGAACTACTATAATACTGCTTCTATGTACAAGAATATAACTACTATAATACTGCTTCTATGTACAAGAATATAACTACTATAATACTGCCCCCTATGAACAAGAATATAACTATTATAATACTGCCTCCCATGTACAAGAATATAACTACTATAATACTGCTCCTATGTACAAGAATATAACTACTATAATACTGCTCCTATGTACAAGAATAGAACCACTATAATACTGCTCCTATGTACAAGAATATAACTACTATAATACTGCCCCCTATGTACAAGAATATAACTACTATAATACTGCCCCCTATGTACAAGAATATAACTACTATAATACTGCCCCTATGTACAGGAATATAACTACTATAAAACTGCTCCTATGTACAAGAATATAACTACTATAATACTGCTCCTATGTACAAGAATATAACTACTATAATACTGCCCCCTATGTACAAGAATATAACTACTATAATACTGCTCCTATGTACAGGAATATAACTACTATAATACTGCCCCCTATGTACAAGAATATAACTACTATAATACTGCTCCTATGCACAAGAATATAACTACTATAATACTGCCCCCTATGTACAAGAATATAACTACTATAATACTGCTCCTATGTACAAGAATATAACTACTATAATACTGCTCCTATGTACAAGAATATAACTACTATAATACTGCCCCCTATGTACAAGAATATAACTACTATAATACTGCCCCTATGTACAGGAATATAACTACTATAATACTGCTCCTATGTACAAGAATATAACTACTATAATACTGCTCCTATGTACAAGAATATAACTACTATAATACTGCCCCCTATGTACAAGAATATAACTACTATAATACTGCCCCTATGTACAGGAATATAACTACTATAATACTGCTCCTATGTACAAGAATATAACTACTATAATACTGCTCCTATGTGCAAGAATATAACTACTATAATACTGCTCCTATGTACAAGAATATAACTACTATAATACTGCTCCTATGTACAAGAATATAACTACTATAATACTGCTCCTATGTACAAGAATATAACCACTATAATACTGCTCCTATGTACAAGAATATAACCACTATAATACTGCTCCTATGTACAAGAATATAACTACTATAATACTGCTCCTATGTACAAGAATATAACTACTATAATACTGCCCCCTATGTACAAGAATATAACTACTATAATACTGCTCCTATGTACAGGAATATAACTACTATAATACTGCCCCCTATGTACAAGAATATAACTACTATAATACTGCTCCTATGTACAAGAATATAACTACTATAATACTGCCCCCTATGTACAAGAATATAACTACTATAATACTGCTCCTATGTACAAGAATATAACTACTATAATACTGCTCCTATGTACAAGAATATAACTACTATAATACTGCCCCCTATGTACAAGAATATAACTACTATAATACTGCCCCTATGTACAGGAATATAACTACTATAATACTGCTCCTATGTACAAGAATATAACTACTATAATACTGCCCCCTATGTACAAGAATTTAACTACTATAATACTGCCCCTATGTACAGGAATATAACTACTATAATACTGCTCCTATGTACAAGAATATAACTACTATAATACTGCTCCTATGTGCAAGAATATAACTACTATAATACTGCTCCTATGTACAAGAATATAACTACTATAATACTCCTCCTATGTACAAGAATATAACTACTATAATACTGCTCCTATGGACAAGAATAGAACTACTATAATATTGCTCCTATGGACAAGAATAGAACTACTATAATACTGCTTCTATGTACAAGAATATAACTACTATAATACTGCCCCCTATGAACAAGAATATAACTACTATAATACTGCCTCCTATGTACAAGAATATAACTACTATAATATTGCTCCTATGTACAAGAATATAACCACTATAATACTGCGCCTATGTACAAGAATATAACTACTATAATACTGCCCCCTATGTACAAGAATATAACTACTATAATACTGCCCCTATGTACAAGAATATAACTACTATAATACTGCCCCTATGTACAAGAATGTAACTACTATAATACTGCCCCTATGTACAAGAATGTAACTACTATAATACTGCCCCCTATGTACAAGAATGTAACTACTATAATACTGCTCCTATGTACAAGAATATAACTACGATAATACTGCTCCTATGTACAAGAATATAACTACTATAATACTGCCCCTATATACAAGAATATAACTACTATAATACTGCCCCCTATGTACAAGAATATAACTACTATAATACTGCTTCTATATACAAGAATATAACTACTATAATATTGCTCCTATGTACAAGAATATAACTACTATAATACTGCCCCCTATGTACAAGAATATAACTACTATAATACTGCCCCCTATGTACAAGAATATAACTACTATAATACTGCTCCTATGTACAAGAATATAACTACTATAATACTGCTCCTATGTACAAGAATATAACTACTATAATACTGCCCCCTATGTACAAGAATATAACTACTATAATACTGCCCCTATGTACAGGAATATAACTACTATAATACTGCTCCTATGTACAAGAATATAACTACTATAATACTGCTCCTATGTACAAGAATATAACTACTATAATACTGCCCCCTATGTACAAGAATATAACTACTATAATACTGCCCCTATGTACAGGAATATAACTACTATAATACTGCTTCTATGTACAAGAATATAACTACTATAATACTGCCCCCTATGAACAAGAATATAACTACTATAATACTGCCTCCTATGTACAAGAATATAACTACTATAATATTGCTCCTATGTACAAGAATATAACCACTATAATACTGCGCCTATGTACAAGAATATAACTACTATAATACTGCCCCCTATGTACAAGAATATAACTACTATAATACTGCCCCTATGTACAAGAATATAACTACTATAATACTGCCCCTATGTACAAGAATGTAACTACTATAATACTGCCCCTATGTACAAGAATGTAACTACTATAATACTGCCCCCTATGTACAAGAATGTAACTACTATAATACTGCTCCTATGTACAAGAATATAACTACGATAATACTGCTCCTATGTACAAGAATATAACTACTATAATACTGCCCCTATATACAAGAATATAACTACTATAATACTGCCCCCTATGTACAAGAATATAACTACTATAATACTGCTTCTATATACAAGAATATAACTACTATAATATTGCTCCTATGTACAAGAATATAACTACTATAATACTGCCCCCTATGTACAAGAATATAACTACTATAATACTGCCCCCTATGTACAAGAATATAACTACTATAATACTGCTCCTATGTACAAGAATATAACTACTATAATACTGCTCCTATGTACAAGAATATAACTACTATAATACTGCCCCCTATGTACAAGAATATAACTACTATAATACTGCCCCTATGTACAGGAATATAACTACTATAATACTGCTCCTATGTACAAGAATATAACTACTATAATACTGCTCCTATGTACAAGAATATAACTACTATAATACTGCCCCCTATGTACAAGAATATAACTACTATAATACTGCCCCTATGTACAGGAATATAACTACTATAATACTGCTCCTATGTACAGGAATATAACTACTATAATACTGCCCCCTATGTACAAGAATATAATTACTATAATACTGCTCCTATGTACAAGAATATAACTACTATAATACTGCCCCCTATGTACAAGAATATAACTACTATAATACTGCTCCTATGTACAAGAATATAACTACTATAATACTGCTCCTATGTACAAGAATATAACTACTATAATACTGCCCCCTATGTACAAGAATATAACTACTATAATACTGCCCCTATGTACAGGAATATAACTACTATAATACTGCTCCTATGTACAAGAATATAACTACTATAATACTGCCCCTATGTACAAGAATATAACTACTATAATACTGCTCCTATGTACAAGAATATAACTACTATAATACTGCCCCCTATGTACAAGAATATAACTACTATAATACTGCCCCTATGTACAGGAATATAACTACTATAATACTGCTCCTATGTACAAGAATATAACTACTATAATACTGCTCCTATGGACAAGAATAGAACTACTATAATACTGCTTCTATGTACAAGAATATAACTACTATAATACTGCCCCCTATGAACAAGAATATAACTACTATAATACTGCCTCCTATGTACAAGAATATAACTACTATAATACTGCTCCTATGTACAAGAATATAACTACTATAATACTGCCCCCTATGTACAAGAATATAACTACTATAATACTGCCCCTATGTACAGGAATATAACTACTATAATACTGCTCCTATGTACAGGAATATAACTACTATAATACTGCCCCCTATGTACAAGAATATAATTACTATAATACTGCTCCTATGTACAAGAATATAACTACTATAATACTGCCCCCTATGTACAAGAATATAACTACTATAATACTGCTCCTATGTACAAGAATATAACTACTATAATACTGCTCCTATGTACAAGAATATAACTACTATAATACTGCCCCCTATGTACAAGAATATAACTACTATAATACTGCCCCTATGTACAGGAATATAACTACTATAATACTGCTCCTATGTACAAGAATATAACTACTATAATACTGCCCCTATGTACAAGAATATAACTACTATAATACTGCTCCTATGTACAAGAATATAACTACTATAATACTGCCCCCTATGTACAAGAATATAACTACTATAATACTGCCCCTATGTACAGGAATATAACTACTATAATACTGCTCCTATGTACAAGAATATAACTACTATAATACTGCTCCTATGGACAAGAATAGAACTACTATAATACTGCTTCTATGTACAAGAATATAACTACTATAATACTGCCCCCTATGAACAAGAATATAACTACTATAATACTGCCTCCTATGTACAAGAATATAACTACTATAATACTGCTCCTATGTACAAGAATATAACTACTATAATACTGCCCCTATGTACAAGAATATAACTACTATAATACTGCTCCTATGTACAAGAATATAACTACTATAATACTGCCCCCTATGTACAAGAATATAACTACTATAATATTGCTCCTATGTACAGGAATATAACTACTATAATACTGCTCCTATGTACAAGAATGTAACTACTATAATACTGCTCCTATGTGCAAGAATATAACTACTATAATACTGCTCCTATGTACAAGAATATAACTACTATAATACTGCCCCCTATGAACAAGAATATAACTACTATAATACTGCTCCTATGGACAAGAATAGAACTACTATAATACTGCTCCTATGGACAAGAATAGAACTACTATAATACTGCTTCTATGTACAAGAATATAACTACTATAATACTGCCCCCTATGAACAAGAATATAACTACTATAATACTGCTCCTATGGACAAGAATAGAACTACTATAATACTGCTCCTATGGACAAGAATAGAACTACTATAATACTGCTTCTATGTACAAGAATATAACTACTATAATACTGCCCCCTATGAACAAGAATATAACTACTATAATACTGCCTCCTATGTACAAGAATATAACTACTATAATACTGCTCCTATGTACAAGAATATAACTACTATAATATTGCTCCTATGTACAAGAATATAACTACTATAATACTGCTCCTATGTACAAGAATATAACTACTATAATACTGCTCCTATGTACAAGAATATAACTACTATAATACTGCCCCTATGTACAAGAATATAACTAATATAATACTGCCCCTATGTACAAGAATATAACTACTATAATACTGCCCCCTATGTACAAGAATATAACTACTATAATACTGCCCCTATGTACAAGAATGTAACTACTATAATACTGCCCCTATGTACAAGAATGTAACTACTATAATACTGCCCCCTATGTACAAGAATGTAACTACTATAATACTGCTCCTATGTACAAGAATATAACTACGATAATACTGCCCCCTATGTACAAGAATATAACTACTATAATACTGCTTCTATATACAAGAATATAACTACTATAATATTGCTCCTATGTACAAGAATATAACTACTATAATACTCCCCCCTATGTACAAGAATATAACTACTATAATACTGCTCCTATGTACAAGAATATAACTACTATAATACTGCTCCTATGTACAATTATATAACTACTATAATACTGCTTCTATGTACAAGAATATAACTACTATAATATTGCCCCTATGTACAAGAATATAATTGATATAATACTGCCCCCTATGTACAAGAATATAACTACTATATTATTGCCCCTATGTACAAGAATATAATTTATATAATACTGCCCCCTATGTACAAGAATATAACTACTATATTACCCCTATGTACAAGAATATAATTTATATAATACTGCCCCCTATGTACAAGAATATAACTACGATAATACTGCTCCTATGTACAAGAATATATCTACTATAATACTGCCCCTATGTACAAGAATATGACTACTATAATACTGCCCCCTATGTATAAGAATATATCTACTATAATACTGCCCCTATATACAAGAATATGACTACTATAATACTGCCCCCTATGTATAAGAATATAACTACTATAATACTGCTCCTATGTACTAGAATATATCTACTATAATACTGCCCCTATGTACAAGAATATATCTACTATAATACTGCCCCTATGTACAAGAATATAACTACTATAATACTGCTCCTATGTAATAGAATATATCTACTATAATACATCTACGATAATACTGCCCCATATGTACAAGAATATAACTACTATAATACTGCTCCTATGTATAAGAATATAACTACTATAATACTGCCCCTATATACAAGAATGTAACTACTATAATACTGCCCCTATGTACAAGAATGTAACTACTATAATACTGCCCCCTATGTACAAGAATGCAACTACTATAATACTGCTCCTATGTACAAGAATAGAACTACGATAATACTGCTCCTATGTACAAGAATATAACTACTATAATACTGCCCCTATATACAAGAATATAACTACTATAATACTGCCCCTTATGTACAAGAATATAACTACTATAATACTGCTTCTATATACAAGAATATAACTACTATAATATTGCTCCTATGTACAAGAATATAACTACTATAATACTGCCCCCTATGTACAAGAATATAACTACTATAATACTGCTCCTATGTACAAGAATATAACTACTATAATACTGCCCCCTATGTACAAGAATATAACTACTATAATACTGCTCCTATGTACAGGAATATAACTACTATAATACTGCTCCTATGTACAGGAATATAACTACTATAATACTGCTCCTATGTACAAGAATATAACTACTATAATACTGCCCCCTATGTACAAGAATATAACTACTATAATACTGCCCCCTATGTACAAGAATATAACTACTATAATACTGCTCCTATGTATAAGAATATATCTACTATAATACTGCCCCCATGTACAAGAATATAACTACTATAATACTGCTCCTATGTACAAGAATATAACTACTATAATACTGCCCCTATGTACAAGAATATTAGTACTATAATACTGCCCCTATGTACAAGAATATAACTACTATAATACTGCCCCCTATGTACAAGAATATAACTACTATAATACTGCTCCTATGTACAAGAATATAACTACTATAATACTGCTCCCTATGTACAAGAATATAACTACTATAATACTGCTCCTATGTACAAGAATATAACTACTATAATACTGCCCCCTATGTACAAGAATATAACTACTATAATACTGCTCCTGTGTACAAGAATATAACTACTATAATACTGCTCCTATATACAAGAATATAACTACTATAATACTGCTCCTATGTACAAGAATATAACTACTATAATACTGCCCCTATGTACAAGAATATTAGTACTATAATACTGCCCCTATGTACAAGAATATAACTACTATAATACTGCTCCTATGTACAAGAATATAACTACTATAATACTGCTCCTATGTACAAGAATATAACTACTATAATACTGCCCCCTATGTACAAGAATATAACTACTATAATACTGCCCCCTATGTACAAGAATATAACTACTATAATACTGCTCCTATGTACAAGAATATAACTACTATAATACTGCTCCTATGTACAAGAATATAACTACTATAATACTGCCCCCTATGTACAAGAATATAACTACTATAATACTGCCCCTATGTACAAGAATATAACTACTATAATACTGCCCCCTCTGTACAAGAATATAACTACTATAATACTGCCCCCTATGTACAAGAATATAACTACTATAATACTGCCTCTATATACAAGAATATAGCTACTATAATACTGCTCCTATGTACAAGAATATAACTACTATAATACTGCCCCTATGTACAAGAATATAACTGCTATAATACTGTCCCCTATGTACAAGAATATAACTACTATAATACTGCCCCTATGTACAAGAATATAACTGCTATAATACTGTCCCCTATGTACAAGAATATAACTACTATAATACTGCCCCTATGTATAAAGAATATAACTACTATAATACTGCTCCTATGTATAAAGAATATAACTACTATAATACTGCTCCTATATACAAAAATATAGCTACTATAATACTGATCCCTATGTACAAGAATATAACTACTATAATACTGCTCCCTATGTACAAGAATATAACTACTATAATACTGCTCCTATATACAAGAATATAACTACTATAATACCGCCTCCTATGTACAAGAATATAACTACTATAATACTGCTCCTATGTATAAAGAATATAACTACTATAATACTGCTCCTATATACAAGAATATAACTACTATAATACCGCCCCCTATGTACAAGAATATAACTACTATAATACTGCCCCCTATGTACAAGAATATAACTACTATAATACTGCCCGTATGTACAAGAATATAACTACTATAATACTGCCCCCTATGTACAAGAAAATAACTACTATAATACTGCCCCTATGTACAAGAATATAACTATTATAATACTGCTCCTATGTACAAGAATATAACTACTATAATACTGCTCCCTATGTACAAGAATATAACTACTATAATACTGCTCCTATGTACAAGAATATAACTACTATAATACTGCCCCCTATGTACAAGAATATAACTACTATAATACTGCTCCTATGTACAAGAATATAACTACTATAATACTGCCCCTATGTACAAGAATATAACTACTATAATACTGCCCCCTATGTACAAGAATATAACTACTATAATACTGCTCCTATGTACAAGAATATAACTACTATAATACTGCCCCTATGTACAAGAATATAACTACTATAATACTGCCCCCTATGTACAAGAATATAACTACTATAATACTGCCCCTATGTACAAGAATATAACTACTATAATACTGCTCCTATGTACAAGAATATAACTACTATAATACTGCTCCCTATGTACAAGAATATAACTACTATAATACTGCTCCTATGTACAAGAATATAATTTCTATAATACTGCCCCCCTATGTACAAGAATATAACTACTATAATACTGCTCCTATGTACAAGAATATAACTACTATAATACGGCCCCTATGTACAAGAATATAACTACTATAATACTGCTCCTATGTACAAGAATATAATTTCTATAATACTGCCCCCTATGGCTAAGGACCTGTAAATGCAGGCCTGCTTGTTTGAATATCATCTCGGTGTGAGGGGAGGCGGTGTGCTATGTGGCGGTGCTCTGCTTTCCCTCCATGCTCTCTGGATTATACCGCTATACACGACAGGCTCACACACATCGGTTTGTAAAGACCTTTGTAAACAGGTTCTACGTTCTATTAACAAATCAAACTTTACCAATTGAAAATGTTGACATGGTTTAGTTTTGGCTTTTTCTTCAGTAACCTTCTTGGAAGAGCAGCCACATGTCTACCTGATCTTAACGGACAAAAAACATTTACGTAACCCGCACAGAACATCTGTTGTGTATAATCCCGAAAATGTCGTCATTGAGAGAGAAGTTGGACATTGTGCAGAATGTTATGAGAGGTCGGGATGTTGGAGCCTCCTCATGACCATATGGCGGCTTTCCTGGGCTCTTCACAACGTCTCGTCTTCTGTTTGGGTCCTCAGTGACTTGTGAGTACCATAGGTTTTCTAGCCATGGTCCTCCCCGATGAATTGGGTCTTCTCCTGAAGCTTCATTGACATCAAGAAATCACTAACTTTTCTTCCTCGCTACCAATGATCTAGTAAAAAAAAAAAATCGAATCATCTATGAAGATTTTGCCTTAAAGGGGATGTTCAGATTTGAAAACCAATTTTCTTATTCCTTTTTTGGGGGAAATTCTGACTTAATAAAACTTTGGAGTAACTTTCTACAAGTTCATCTTCTCTTGACCCAGAGTGATGAAAAGCTATGAAGAGCGTCTTTCGCTCTCTGGAGGCCTAGAGCAAGTCAGTCGATAATACTTGGCCCAGTGTAATGCTTCTTTTCTCCAGTGGTGGCGCTGCAGGGAATCTTACCACTTGGGACACAATTCATTACTGTTTTTGTGCCTATTTTTTTTTGGTTCTGCTCCAAGTTCTATTTTGATGGCGGCTGTTTTTGTAGTCCAGATTGCTGCAGTCGTCTCCTTACTTGGGACTCTTTAAAAAAGTAGCACAAATTTTGCACAAAAATAAAAAACCATCAGAAATTTTTGCGCAAATGTTAAAGTTGCATTGAACAAGTTAACGGGACTTTTTTTTTTCTCTACAAGACGGAAAAAAAAAAAAGTCAAAGAAAAAATAAAAAAAAGTATTTTTTTTGCAGAATTTACGAACCTGCGTGTAATATTGTCAACACTTTGGAGCAAACCTCAGAAACCAAACGGTAAAAAAGGAAAGTAACATAAGATGATGAATGGGACCTTTAGCGCTAGGATTCCCCATAGCTGGGATTTTTTAGAGCTTATAAATCCTTGCAATACAAGGTAACTACAAAATCCCTCAGGGGCCACGGGGGAATACATTGGGGGGGGGGATAATAAAAAGTTGTGAACAACTTCTTTAAATGGGTAAAATTGTAAAGTGTTTTTACGAACAACTTTGCAATTTAATTCCCATTGAAAATGTTCTCCGTTCTCAAGAATAGAGAGATTCTTAATGTCACTTTAAGAAAAGAAAAAAAAAAAATCTGGAAAGTTTATTCTTCACTTCTGCTATCCCGGTGAAAGTTGCAGCACCATGAAATACCACTGTCACCGAAAAGTACAGGCCAAGACTGACAACCAGTGAGGCCACCACTCCAGCTCTCACAATGGGTGACAGAATGGAAAACTGCCAAATGGTATTTGTCGTTGAGGAAACTGGGAAAGCTGGGTGAGGTCATGAAAGCTGGGTGAGGTCGTGAAAGCTGGGTGAGGTCGTGAAAGCTGGGTGAGGTCGTGAAAGCTGGGTGAGGTCGTGAAAGCTGGGTGACGACGTGAAAGCTGGGTGACGACGTGAAAGCTGGGTGACGACGTGAAAGCTGGGTGACGACGTGAAAGCTGGGTGACGACGTGAAAGCTGGGTGAGGACGTGAAAGCAGTGTCCTGTTAATCAACTGATCGCCACTCAGAGATACAGAAAAGTAATATTTATTAAAGCGATTTCCCCATAATCACCACCCATCACCCCATACTCACCGCCTATCACAGGAGCACGGCACATGGACGTCTGCTTTATTCTACCCCTCCCCCCCCTCTCGGTGATTGGTGGGATTCACAGCAAATTAACAATTTTTACTAATCCAGTGGAAAATGTATGTAAATTTGAGTACCCCATTAATGGTGGGTTCCAGGAGTAGTGGAAGGGGTCTAACTCCTGACACCGCCCCCGATCAGCTTATGCAATGAGCCGCCGCACATCGGCCCTGAACATGCTACAGACATTGTGCTGTCGGCATGAAAGGAGAGAGGCTGCAGTACCGCTCCCGGCCACTACAAAATGTATGGCGCTGTGTAAGTTCTGATGCGCTACGACCCCATCAATCAGATGATCAGTGGGGGTGTCTGGTGCCGACCCCACCAAGATATTAACTGACCTTTACTTTTATTAGATCATCAATGGTAAAGTTCCAGGAACCTGCCATTAATGCTGCAGTGCCTTCCTGTAACCATATTGCGGTATAATTACATGGAGTGGCCATCCAAGAATCCAGGAAATCTGAGTGATAATTAATGTGACAGCTGCCATTACAACCATATTAGTCATCACCCAGCTTTCCCAGGAACAGAAAAGTCACCATCAGTGAAAAGTGCGCTCCCTTATTAGTCACATGGTCCTGATGTGGCTGGAGGATATCGGTGGAGAGTGGAGCAGTGCTGGGACCGCAGAACTCTACAAATCGCTGCTATACGTCCTTCCCTCCATTGTAGAATTCGTATCCAGCTGGGACTTGTAGTTCTACAGCAGCAGGATGTAGGTTTTCATGTCCACAGTGTAGAGCGTTGTAGGAGCGCAGCGGTCAGATCACGGTCCCGCTCCCTCCTGTGCGTCCGGGTGGGTGGGATCAGGTGTGGTCGCGGTCTCTTCTATCGTGGAGTCGGACTCTTTTATTGTGGAAGCTTCACTTTCACCATTATCCTCCTCCTGTAAAGAGGCCGATTCAGCAGATTTCAGCTCTGGAAAGAGAAAGAAGAAAAATAATAATAATAATAATAATGTTATATTGTATCTACTTCATATTATAAGGAGTAAAAATCTGCAGCACAACATGCCTGTCCATACAGTAAGGTGCGCCACCATGTGGATGCAATTAGAATTGCAGTAGAATAACATTCTTGTACATAGGGGCAGTATTATAGTAGTTACATTCTTGTACATAGGGGGCAGTATTATAGTAGTTATATTCTTGTACATAGGGGGCAGTATTATAGTAGTTATATTCTTGTACATAGGGGGCAGTATTATAGTAGTTATATTCTTGTACATAGGGGGCAGTATTATAGTAGTTACATTCTTGTACATAGGGGGCAGTATTATAGTAGTTACATTCGTGTACATAGGGGGCAGTATTATAGTAGTTACATTCTTGTACATAGGGGGCAGTATTATAGTAGTTACATTCGTGTACATAGGGGGCAGTATTATAGTAGTTACATTCTTGTACATAGGGGGCAGTATTATAGTAGTTATATTCTTGTACATAGGGGGCAGTATTATAGTAGTTATATTCTTGTACATAGGGGGCAGTATTATAGTAGTTACATTCTTGTACATAGGGGGCAGTATTATAGTAGTTACATTCGTGTACATAGGGGGCAGTATTATAGTAGTTACATTCGTGTACATAGGGGGCAGTATTATAGTAGTTACATTCGTGTACATAGGGGGCAGTATTATAGTAGTTACATTCGTGTACATAGGGGGCAGTATTATAGTAGTTACATTCTTGTACATAGGGGGCAGTATTATAGTAGTTACATTCTTGTACATAGGGGGCAGTATTATAGTAGTTACATTCTTGTACATAGGGGGCAGTATTATAGTAGTTACATTCTTGTACATAGGGGGCAGTATTATAGTAGTTACATTCTTGTACATAGGGGCAGTATTATAGTAGTTACATTCTTGTACATAGGGGGCAGTATTATAGTAGTTACATTCTTGTACATAGGGGGCAGTATTATAGTAGTTACATTCATGTACATAGGGGGCAGTATTATAGTAGTTACATTCGTGTACATAGGGGGCAGTATTATAGTAGTTACATTCGTGTACATAGGGGGCAGTATTATAGTAGTTACATTCGTGTACATAGGGGGCAGTATTATAGTAGTTACATTCTTGTACATAGGAGGCAGTATTATAGTAGTTACATTCGTGTACATAGGGGGCAGTATTATAGTAGTTACATTCTTGTACATAGGGGGCAGTATTATAGTAGTTACATTCTTGTACATAGGGGGCAGTATTATAGTAGTTATATTCTTGTACATAGGGGGCAGTATTATAGTAGTTATATTCTTGTACATAGGGGGCAGTATTATAGTAGTTATATTTTTGTACATAGGGAGCAGTATTATAGTAGTTATATTCTTATACATAGGAGCAGTATTATAGTAGTTATATTCTTGTACATAGGGGGCAGTATTATAGTAGTTATATTCTTGTACATAGGGGCAGTATTATAGTAGTTATATTCTTGTACATAGGGGGCAGTATTATAGTAGTTATATTCTTGTACATAGGGGGCAGTATTATAGTAGTTATATTCTTGTACATAGGGGGCAGTATTATAGTAGTTATATTCTTGTACATAGGGGGCAGTATTATAGTAGTTATATTCTTGTACATAGGGGGCAGTATTATAGTAGTTATATTCTTGTACATAGGGGGCAGTATTATAGTAGTTATATTCTTGTACATAGGGGGCAGTATTATAGTAGTTATATTCTTGTACATAGGAGCAGTATTATAGCAGTTATATTCTTGTACATAGGGAGCAGTATTATAGTAGTTATATTCTTGTACATAGGGGCAGTATTATAGTAGTTATATTCTTGTACATAGGGGGCAGTAATATAATTACTATAATCTTGTATATAGGAGCAGTATTATAGTAGTTATATTCTTGTATATAGGGGCAGTATTATAGTAGTTATATTCTTGTATATAGGGGCAGTATTATAGTAGTTATATTCTTGTATATAGGGGCAGTATTACAGTAGTTATATTCTTGTACATAGGGGGCAGTATTATAGTAGTTATATTCTTGTACATAGGGGGCAGTAATATAATTACTATAATCTTGTATATAGGAGCAGTATTATAGTAGTTATATTCTTGTATATAGGGGCAGTATTATAGTAATTATATTCTTGTATATAGGAGCAGTATTATAGTAGTTATATTCTTGTACATAGGAGCAGTATTATAGTAGTTATATTCTTGTACACAGGAGCAGTATTATAGTAGTTATATTCTTGTACATAGGGGCAGTATTATAGTAGTTATATTCTTGTACATAGGGGGCAGTATTATAGTAGTTATATTCTTGTACATAGGGGCAGTATTATAGTAGTTATATTCTTGTACATAGGGGGCAGTATTATAGTAGTTATATTCTTGTACATAGGGGCAGTATTATAGTAGCTATATTCTTGTACATAGGAGCAGCATTATAGTAGTTATATTCTTGTATATAGGGGCAGTATTATAGTAGTTATATTCTTGTACATAGGAGCAGTATTATAGTAGCTATATTCTTGTACATAGGAGCAGCATTATAGTAGTTATATTCTTGTATATAGGGGCAGTATTATAGTAGTTACATTCTTGTACATAGGAGCAGTATTATAGTAGTTATATTCTTGTACATAGGAGCAGTATTATAGTAGCTATATTCTTGTACATAGGAGTAGTATTATAGTAGTTATATTCTTGTACATAGGGGCAGTATTATAGTAGTTATATTCTTGTACATAGGAGTAGTATTATAGTAGTTATATTCTTGTACATAGGGGCAGTATTATAGTAGTTATATTCTTGTACATAGGAGCAGTATTATAGTAGTTATCTTCTTGTACATAGGAGCAGTATTATAGTATTTATATTCTTGTATATAGGAGCAGTATTATAGTAGTTATATTCTTGTACATAGGGGCAGTATTATAGTAGTTATATTCTTGTACATAGGAGCAGTATTATAGTAGTTATATTCTTGTACATAGGAGCAGTATTATAGTAGTTATATTCTTGTACATAGGGGGCAGTATTATAGTAGTTATATTCTTGTATATAGGAGCAGTATTATAGTAGTTATATTCTTGTACATAGGGGGCAGTATTATAGTAGTTATATTCTTGTACATAGGGGTAGTATTATAGTAGTTATATTCTTGTATATAGGGGCAGTATTATAATAGTTATATTGTGAAGAAGCTTAAACATTTTTTATGTATATAGAAGTATTAATCAGCAGGAGATGACAGTACACAGTTTCTCCAAGGACAACCTGAATATAATTTCTTGGCTCCATTGTGCGGCATTATATGATGAATGACTATTTTTAATATTAGTAATAAATCTACATCAGATGAATATTCAGTATAGATGGCGGCTCTTTATACTATATACTTCTGGGAGAGAAGTGAAAAGTATAATGAGAGTTTTCTGTCAGACCCGGATGGTTCCTTCCGTTCCCGAGGTTGGAGGTAATTATCCTCAGAGTCTCCGGGTGATGGAGGACAATGTACAGTTTCTTTCCGTCCTCCGTTCTCAGCAGCAGCAGCTACAATCTTGTTCTTACGCGTCGTGTCATGACGGGAGATGCGGAGCGCTGCTGCGCCGAGAAAAAAATTGTCACGGGAACACAGGAGGAGGGCGCCGCAGAAAAGATAGTACATAAAGGGGCTTATGAGGTTATGATTAATGGGGGTCCAAACTCTGGAAGAAGAGACCTGGTTGAGTTCTTAAATGGCTTTTTATAGGGTTTTCCAACTACTTGGAAGGGGAAAAGCTTATTTACGACGTCCTATATGGCCACCCGAACATCAGTGATGATCTATTGTAACCAAGAGTCGCTCTCAGTTTGGTGGTTTTTCCATTTCATAGGAGTCCCATACATTTGAATGGCCAAGATGTAATTCTTGATTGCACCTGTAGAGGTCACTGCAGGGAAAGCATACAGCTTGCTGATTGTGGATGTTTAGAGAGTGAGACGGCTTTTGGAAGGGTTTTGTGTTTTATTTGTCTTTTTTATAACCAGGTGGTCTAAAAGTGAGAGACTTCTGTAACACAGGGGCCAAAACACCACAAATCTAAAAAAAAAAACATTTTAATTGCACACCATTGTAACACCCCTTTAAACAGGACCTGTCACTTCCTATAAATCCTGTACGTAATATTTTAATCTGGTGTTAATGCCGCTGTTCTCCTGAATGCGGCAACGTTTTTCTTTTCTTCCTGCGCCTCTCCGTTCATAAGATATGGCCCATTCTTCTCTGTATGTAATTGCTGTGTTGTTAGCCAGAGGGGTGTTGTCTTTACGTAGAAGCCCACATATAACTTGAGGATCACACCCTCTTGGCTAATAAGACTAGATTTATATACAAAGGAAGAGAGGGCAATATCTCAGGAACGGAGAGGAGCAGAAAGAAAAGAAAAACATCACCGGATTCAGGAGAACAGCGGCATTTACACCAGGTAAAATATACATATTTATGGCAAGTGATAGGTCCTCTTTAAAACACTGTCCATATGTTCAGTGATGTGAAAAAGTATTTGCCCCCCTCCTGATTTCTTATTCTTTTGCATGTTTGTCACTTAAGTGTTTCAGATCACAGAACAAATGTAAATATTAGACAAAGATAACACAAGTAACCACAAAATGCAGTTTATAAATGAAGGTCTTTATTATTAAGGGAAAAAGAAATCCAAACGTACAGGGCCCTGTGTGAAAAATGATTGCCCCTTAAACCTAATAACTGGTTGGGCCCTTACCAGCAACAACTGCAATCAAATGTTTGTGTCTTTACAACGCTCTGGAGGAATTTTGGCCGCTCATCTTTGTAGAATTGTTGTAATTCTGCCACATTGGAGGGTTTCCGAGCATGAACCGCTTTTTTAAAGGTCATGTCACAGCATCTCAATTGGATTAAGGTCAGGACTTTGACTAGGCCACTCCAAAGTCTTCATTTTGTTTTTCTTAAGCCATTCAGAGGTGGACTTGCTGGTGGGTTTTGGTTCGTTGTCCTGCTGCATAACCCAAGTGCGCTTCTGCTTGAGATCACGAATACATGTCCGGACATTTTCCTTCAGGATTTTTTGGTAGATAGCAGAATTCATGGTTCCACTTACCACAGCAAGTCTTGCAGGTCCTGAAGCAGCAAAATAGCCCCAGACCATCACACTACCACCACTATATTTTACTGTTGGTATGATGTTCCTTTTATGAAATGCTGTGCTGCTTCTATGCCAGATGTAATGGGACATACACCTTCCAAAAAGTTAAACTTTTGTCTCGTTAGAGTATTTTCAAAAAAGTCCAGAGATAATCAAGATGTTTTCTGGCAAAACTGAGACGAGCCTTTATGTTCTTTTTGCTCAGCAGTGGTTTTCGTCTTGGAGCTCTGCCATGCATACCATTTTTGCCCAGTTTCATTCTTATGGTGGAGTCGTGAACACTGACCCTAACTGGGGCAAGTGAGGCCTGTAGTTGTTTGGATGAATTGTCAAGGCGCTCTTGGGGTAATTTTGGACGGCCATTCCTGGGAAGGTTCACCACTGTTCCATGTTTTCGCCATTTGTGGATAATGGCTCTCACTGTGGTTCGCTGGCGTCCCAAAGCTTTAGAAATTGTTTTATAACCTTTTCCAGACTGATAGATCTCAATTACTTTGTTTCTCATTTGTTCCTGAATTTCTTTGCAGCATGATGTCTAGCTTTTGATGATCTTTTGGTCTACTTCACTTTGTCAGGCAGGTCCTATTTAAGTGATTTCTTGATTGAGAACAGGTGTGGCAGTAATCAGCCCTGTGTGTGGCTGGGGAAATTGAACTCTGCTTCCCAAAGATGTATACACCACAGTTAAAACATAAATTAAGAGGGAGGTGGGGGGCAATCACTCTTTCACACAGGGCCCTGTAGGTTTGGATTTCTTTTTCCCTTAATAATAAAGACCTTCATTTTAAAACTACATTTTGTGGTTACTTGTGTTATCTTTGTCTCATATTTACATTTGTTTTGTGATCTGAAACATTTACGTGACGAACCTGCAAAAGAATAAGAAATCAGGAAGGGGGCAAACACTTTTTCACACCACTGTATAGCATGGATTTCTTCACCATATTCCTAAAATCTGCTTGTTGTCAGTGAACGGAATAGTTTTTTTTTTTCTATCTGGAGGTTGAAAACACATGCTGACCTTATACTTTTCACAGCTGAAGGTTTGTTACTATGTTACATCCAGTGTAGATAATCCTGTTTGAGCTAACCACATGTGAAGTCCAAAATTCCCTCCTGTGCTGAAAGGTTTGTTACAATGTATCAGTGCAGGTAAATTCTAAAGAATTATCTGGACTGGATACAATTGTAACAAACCCTCAGCTGTGAGAAGTTCATGTGTTTGCAGCTTCCAGATGTTAAACATTTTTTCCATCCACCGACAGCGATCACTAATAATGGTCTTTCTCCACGGACCTTTCTCGGCCAGCTTTTCCTGCCTCTTCTTCTCTTTGGACGCCTCCAGTTCTTGCTTCTCTCGCTTCTCCTTCAGGATTTTGCAGACTTTCTTGTGGGCGAACCAGTGAAGTTTCTGACAGTTCTGGCCGCAGTAGATGACCTGACGGATGAGGAAACAGGACAGTAAAAAGCCTGAAATGTGTGGCGCCAACTCCCATGATGCTTCTGCTTGGAGTTCCACAACAGTTTGGGAGAACATGTTGCAGTCACAGCAAATTTAAAGAGATAGTTACATTATAAGACCACTAGATGGCAGCAACATGCAAACATCCTCAATAAGATACAGTCTTAAAGGGGTAGTGCCATCTTGAAGAATTATGGCAGATGTAACCCTCATCGATCGGGAAATAATTCAAGTCTATGGGAATTATGGGGACAGCCTACTGCGGCTTACTCGGCTCCTTTTATAAATCCCATAGAGATCAATGGAAAGTAGCATTTGGAAATGCAGCTGCCTCTCCATTGATTTCTATGGGGATTGTAACTTTCATAAAGAGGTGGTGGCAATAGAAGGGGCGCCTGCACTTCTCCAAGATGGGAATCCCACTTTAAGTATTTAATATTAGTGGAAAGGATTTTCTCTGGCCTCAGTCTAATATTTGGGTGATGTGACCAGGAGTCCAGCATTGCAAAAACATAGCTGCTTTCTTGTAAAAACAGCGCCGCAATTTTCCATGGGCTGCACTGAAGTGAATGGAACTGAGCTGCAATACCAGGCATGAACTGCGGAAAGACGTGGCGCTGCTTTTTTTTTTTTTTTTTTTTTTTTAAAACTGGTAGAGATTACAAAAAATAAAGTTGACTTACTTGCAGAAACCGTGCCATACCTGTCCGTGGGTGGTATGCGGTACTGCACCTCAGCTTTGATGAACTGAATGGGGCTGAGCTGCAGTTCCACACACAACTCATAGGCAGGTGCATCGCTGTATTTTGGAAATGAGCAGCCAAGTTTTTCCAATGAAGTAAAAATTAAAGAGGCTCTGGAGCTTTAAACACATCTACCCCATAGATGCAATTGGATAATATACGAATTTAGATCCTTTCCCAGGGAGCAGAGGCGTCAATGTGAACATATAACAGTGTGGAGCCTATTACAGGGCAGCATTTCATCATGGTTTTTGCCTATCTAGTCACTTTTTTACACTATAAAGTTGGGGAGGGAACTTATGAAAAGTCAAAAGACAGAAATGTGTTCAAAGGATTTGTCAATTCCAGGGAACTGCAATGGGCACCATCGCCACCCCATTGCTAATCCTCTGTTTCAGCTGCATGTCCCACCCCGAGGAGCCTTAATTAGCAAAACCCCACCTCTGCCTAAAGTTCAGCACGATCTATGATACCTCGTATTGAGACAGTAAGGTCTGAGGAGAGAAGTGATTAAAAAAAAGCACATTTTTGAGCATCTATAGCACTTTGGGGAGGAAAAGTTAAACTAATGCCTTGATGCGGTCACAGGGAAATGCAGGAAGACTCACCAACTTGCAAACCGAGCAGCGTTTATCGGCGCCTTTCTCGCCACATGTAGTGCAAAATTCAGCATCCACAAAGCCCACCTGGCCGGTAATTGCTTGTGTCAGCACGGAAAACGCCGTGGGGTCAGAACCCTGGAGAAACCAAAAATACATTAAAATCATTCAAGGCACAGAAATAAATGAGTTCTGCAGTTCAAGGCTTATATGCCATCAAGGAATCGTCATGGTGGCCATATATAGTTTGTCACCCAGAAGATAAGGCCAAAATATTCTTTATAGGATAAATCAATAAATTATATTTAGAAAATGGCCACTGTCTGGAGTTTTTTTTTTTTTTTTAACTTCAATGCATACCGGTATATCTTGGGTTAAAAATAATTATTTTGCAAATGGGTTTCATTAAAAATGTTGCACCTATCAGCTTTTACAAGCTCTTTATTTCCCTGTACGTTGCTTACTGCAGAATGAGTTAACTAAGAACTGGTCATTGAGCTCATTCTGATGAAGTGTTTGTAACTCTTCTGTCTTTTTCTCAGCTGATTTTTGACCACATCAAAGTCCAGATGACATGCTGATGCGGTCATAAATCAACACAGAGGAGCGCAGAAAAAGATAAAAAGGTTACAAAATCACTTTTTTGCCTTTTTTTCTTTTTACTTATTTCAGCATTTTTTTTTATAAGTCACAATTTTTGTATATTTTCACTGATGCGGTCGTATGACGGCCTGTTTGTTGAGGACAATTTGTAATTTTTCATCGGTGCCATTTTCATTTTATGACGTTACGATTACAGAGAGATCAGCTTAGATTTTTTTTTTTTTTTTTTTTTTAACTTTTGCAGGACTTTTTTTTTTTTAGCCTCTTTCTACTTCCACTGTCGGCGTTTTAATGTGGTTGATAAATATCGTGACTATTTTCATATAGAAGTTGTTACGGTTTCATTTTGTAAAAAGGGGAGAAAAAAACAAAACAAAGGGTTTCTCTTCTTTTTTTTTTTTTTACTTTTTCTGAAAACTTTTCAAAGTTTTGATCCTTTTATTATTTTTTTTTGCAACCCAGTAGGTTGACTTGACCGTGCCTGCCCAATAGGCACATAAAAGATGGTAGATACGGGTCGTGCCAACGGAGTGGCGCAGGGAGCACTCTCTCTTTGTCCAACCTCTTAGATGCCACGGTCGGTATCGACTACAGCATCTAAGGAGGTACAACAACCAAGATGGCAATCTCTCCAATCTTGGCTGTTAGAGCAGGGTATCCACTGTATAATACAGCCGGCGCCCGCAAGTGATCGACCGGACACAGCTCCTACTCCATAACTATGATGTTCTAAGCAAATGACATAGTAATACATCATGTCGCGTTATGGGGAAAACTGCGGAGATTTTATTCGATGTCTTGTGCATCCCAAGTAGGAGGAGAAGTTAGATACTTCCTACTCTGCTGATGTCACCATTCAACTACTAATGTGATTGGCTGACAGGAGGAGCGGAGAAGCTAGCTACTTCCTATTTGGCCGATGTCACCATTCAACTACTAATCTGATTGGCTGACAGGATGAGCTGAGAAGCTAGCTACTTCCTACTCTGCTGATGTCACCATTCAACTACTAATCTGATTGGCTGACAGAAGGAGCGGAGAAGCTAGCTACTTCCTACTCTGCTGATGTCACCATTCAACTACTCATCTGATTGGCTGACATGAAGAGCTGACAGAGGGAGGACAAGAGGAGAAATAAGTCTGATGAGAACAAATATGGCTCCCATAAGGAACACATAGTTCTGTTGCAGTAGCTGGAAATGACCCCATTTAAAACAATATGTCCGATATTTCCAAATCCCAGTAACGTCCTTACAATTTCCACAGGAGCGATGCTTCGGACCAGTTGCTGCAGGAGTGTGGCCTCGCAGTATGGAAATTTCCGGATACTTTCCCTTATGAACTTTTCTTGGAAAACGGGAAAGCAGTCGCCATCTCGACCCTTCAGTAAGCTAAATGAGAACAAGGAGAGGAACGAAAATGGTTATGACCAGGAATGAATAGTGATTATACACTGGTAAGAGGCGCACGGTGTGATAAGGGCGGCCCCCGAGGAGCCCACAAATAACAGCACCCGCTGCTCTGTGAGATACAAGGCTCAATGAACATCTTCTCCATTAGCTGAGACTGCAGTAAAGCGAGACCTGAGGCTGCAGATAGACCTGCGGCGACCAGCAGATCACAACATGCACAGCGCTCTGGAAAGTGGGCGTCCATGCAAGGTGTGACGAAACAGCTTCTTATCTTAATCAGCCAGATGTCTAGATTTGTTAAGCCAAGAGAAATACACTATTGTGTTTGTGTTGACTTCTGAATGTATGTGTATTTCTGTGGCTGGTCAAAAAAGACATACGATTATGTGTATCAACTTGAATGTTGTCTTCTCTTGGTCGTGAAACAATGTTTGTTACTATGCTAATTGCATATTATACTAAAGCCAGCTAGATGTTGATTTAAAGAGCCCCCTGCTACACCAACTATGTAAATTGATTAAATGCTCAAACAATGACACCTGAGCTCTGTGGAATAATATCATCCCTAATCCTTGCCCTGTGGATGTGTTCTTGAAAGAACAACTTTGGACTATTTAAGGAACGTATGCCTCTGTAGCAGGCAGACTTTTACAAGGAGAATCAAAGATCAGAGACACTCCTCAGAACATCAGCTTGGTAGTATGGCTCAATCTAGAGAGACACAGATTTGGACTCTACATGATTCTGGCCTAAGGGTATACAGCCCTGACTGGAAGGATATGGATCTGCTCCATTGACCATCAGAGAACCCATGGATGCATTTGGGGAGACCAGCTTGGTCACCTGGCCCCATGGATATGTTGTTTGGGGTTGCCAGGTGGGACCCTCCGGTCTCCTGGAACCCATGGAGACATTCGGAGAAGCCAGATTGGGACCAGCCGATCATCTGGCCCCAAGGAAACTCTCGGAGAGGTCAGGGTGGGACCCTTGGGTCTCCTTGCCTTGTACCTCGATGGAATGTCAGCTTCCTAAACTTGCCACTACCTCCTCTCTGTGGGGGCCCGCCAGAAGCGGGGGGCCACTGGTTGAGGTACTTGGCCCTGGAAGTACTAAATTCGCAGTTGCTCTATTCCCATTGGGCCAGTGGAAGGGTGAGTGTGTAGTTTTGCACCATCTTGGGTGCATGGCGTCTGCTGCACGGCGTCTGCTGCACGGCGTCTGCTCCGCATGGTTAGTGCACACATCAACAGTAAATGTATGCCGGTTACATTTAAAAGGGTTAATCCCATCCTAATAACTGGGGATTGTTGGATGGAGCGTGTAAATACAAGCAATTTTGCAATTTACTGCTAATTAAAATTTTCAGCTGTTGCTGACATATAAATACTTTTTCTTTGTTTACAGGTTGTTGCCTTGGAGACCGACCACCGCTGCTAGACATCAGATGATAAGCAGAACGTACAAGCTCTTTTTTTCCTATCGACTGTTTTGTAGCTGGCCAGCATTGCTTAAGTGTACCGCTACTCCCCAATGCCAGCCAGCATGATCCAATGATTACAAGCTAGACAGCAGCGGTGGTCGGTCTCCACGGTAACAAGCTGTAAAACAAAAGAAAAATGTTTCTCTCTCAAAAACAGCTGCAAATTTTAACCAGCAGTAAATTGCAAAAGGGCTTGTTTTAAAGAGCACAATCTGGCAATATCCATGTATGAAGTTGAGGAGTAACCCTTTAATAGGCACGGCTTGGATCATAGCAGCTCGAGCAGTGGAATCATCATTAGCTCAACTTTCTCTGGAATCAGGAAGTCAGCAGAATCGTGAATGCAGCTCTGGATGTGGGTGGAGTAAAGAAAGATCTAGAATAGGGTAATGATTACATACAATTAAAAATATGTATTACTGCATAGCTTTTAAAATAGAAAATGCAGAAAGTTTGCAAAAATTGTCTTGATTAAACCTCTCCCGTTTTGTGTACACAGCTCCAATGCAGACCTTTTAATGAGAGGATCCAGATTCTCCTGCTCCTGCAGATGAGCGCTGCACTTCTGGAAGATACAGCTGACGTAATGCATCTTCATGGCCAGGATCTCGTTCATGTCTCGCTGCTTCATGCACTTCTCGCAGATCAGGTCTAGCACCGCGCTGCATCTCTTCAGAGCTTCCGCTTCCAACAGCAGCGGGTTGTCTTTTATCAAAAAAATTATCTGGAGAACAGATTGGACCAGAATTTTTTTTTTTTTAACTTACATAAAAATTATTATTCTAACAACTTAAAGAAGTTGTGAACCTTTGGGGGCAATTTTTTTTTTAATAAAATGTATGTATTTGGAGGCTAAAAATCATTTTTATCATTGAGTTTCAGTAAAGATTTTGCACCGTTTGGCTTCTATAGCTTCTGCGTTGCAACATCTATTGCTGGCTGCAAAATGAGTTAACTGAGAAACCACCAGTGAGCTCATTCTAATGAGCTGACAGGAGTGTTTGTAACTGTTATCGTTTTTTTTTCTGAGCTCCTCTCGGCTGATGTACGACAGACCACATCATGGTTTTAGGTGCAGGGAAACAAAAAGGCTGCAAAAGCCAAACAGTGCAACATTTTTAATAAAACCCAAATGCAAAAAATTATTTTAGCCCAAAGTACATGCATTTAAGATATAAAATTGCCTTCATTATGGACAACCCCTCTAAGCTGAATTTACACAAACAGATCTCTGTGCAATCAGACTAATCTTACTGATAACATTTGCCATTTACACTGATAGATATTCTTGCATTCTGCATCAGTTGTAATGATGTTCAGAAACCTCCTCAATCACAAAAGAAAACAAATCTAGAGGGATGAAGGGGGGTGCAGCTGCAGATTCTCTCTGACTGTGAGAGGGGAGTAACATCAGAAGTAAAGAGACATCCGATTGGCTCAGCATCACACTAGGAAGAGCCCGCACCCCTTGGTAAGCAGAGAAAGAGAAAATATGTATTTTAATCTCTTCCCAATGTGTGATGTATATGTAGGTTACGGGTGGAGTTGTGTGGAGAAAGGCGATTGCGGGGTGCTAACATGGCAGACGAGGCCTGCTGAATGCGCCCATGGCGGTCCCTGTGGCACTCCTATGAAACCCAGCCGCAGGCTCTAAGTTTAGCCACTGTATAAACCTCAATATGTTAGTATTGTAGTTCATGAAACAAGCGGGCAGAACTCAAAAAATATTGCTTTATAAATTAAATAATAATAGTATTTTTTTAAATAATACCAGCCCTCTCACAGCTCACAGTACGGTTTACAGATCAAGTTATTGATCTCAAAAAATGGCGACATAAACCAATATTTTTATTTTAACCATAAAAATAATAATAATAAAAAAGAAGTGCAATGTTTGAGATCACAGTAATCGTAATGACCTGAACAATAATGACACCAGGTTACTTTTACTGCAAACTAAATGCCGTGGAAATGGAACCCAAAAAACATTGACAGAATTGCGTTTTATTTCACCACACCTGGAATTTTTTTCAACATTTTTCAGTACATTATGCGGTCATTCAAAACTGCAACTCGTCCTACAAATAATCTTCATATGGCGATGGAAAAGCAAAAATAATAAAAAATAAAGTTGTGGCAACTGGAAGACGAGGAAACAAAGAAAGAGCAAAAGTGAAAATTAACCGCTGCCAAAAGCTAAAAAAAAAAAAGATACAAAGCAGAAACATTAATAGACTCCACATCCCGAGCAGCCGTTGAGGGGACACAGCACAATACACATGGCGGACCGCAGAACACAGGCGTGACCCCCAGCTTTACCTGGACTGGGTGGAGGTTGGTGGTGGTGATGATCTTGTGCAGTGGTCCCGCCAGCTTCACCGGTAACTTTGGTTCTGTATTTAGTCCTTGCGGTTTGGTGTAATAATCCAACTTCTCACGCGGAAAGAAATTGTTAATGACGGTGACACAATCGTGCTGACCTGGGAGATAAAGACAGGAAAAGGGAAGTCCAAGAGTCATGTGCAGGCTCTGGGGGGCGACACTGACGCATTTCGGGTAGACGAGGTCGCCATGATTTGATCCTATATACAGACAGATCATACAGTGCTCTCTGCTCTCCAGACAATGCAAAACCATCTGTGACTATCAGGGCATGCTGGAAGTTGTGGTTCTGCAACAGCTGGTAAATCATAGGGTTGGGGACCAATCCCATAGAGGTAATGGACTATGGCCCCAGGGGAGATACAAGGGAGGGGAAATAAGAAAGACGGTGTATAAGGTAAAGGAGGGAGCAAACAAAGGCTTGTCCTGTCCGATGATCGGGGAGAAGGCAGAACACATTTTAAGGCCTCATATTTCTCACAGTTGAGAGTTGGATACAGCTGTATCCAGTCTGGGCAATTCTATATGGGTATGTGTTACCTACACTGATACATTGTAACAAACAAAGGCAACAAAATTCACAATGCTTTGTATCACAAAAATAATGTAGCCCTGTGTGCAAATTATTGTCTAATGCAGTTCTAAAATATACAGAGATACGTGATAAGATCCTGTCTACAGCCACCACTAGGGGGAGCTCCCTGTATACAGAGATACATGATAAGATTCTGTCTGCAGTCACGACTAGGGGGAGCTCCCTGTATACAGAGATACATGATAAGATTCTGTCTGCAGCCACCACTAGGGGGAGCTCCCTGTATACAGAGATACATGATAAGATTCTGTCTGCAGCCACCACTAGGGGGAGCTCCCTGTATACAGAGATACATGATAAGATTCTGTCTGCAGCCACCACTAGGGGGAGCTCCCTGTATACAGAGATACATGATAAGATTCTGTCTGCAGTCACCACTAGGGGGAGCTCCCTGTATACAGAGATACATGATAAGATTCTGTCTGCAGCCACCACTAGGGGGAGCTCAAGGAAAATAACCACTAAATTATCCAATTCGAACAACCCTTTATTATCTTCATTGAAGAAAGAGAGGAAAGCAGAACACAGGACAACAAAGTTAAACACAACATTAAAGGTTTTACCTACAAAAGCTGCCATTTGTGCGGCCGTCCTGCCAACAGAATTAACCACGTCGGTGTCGGCCCCGGCCTCTAACATCATCCAGACAATTTCTTTTTTCCCTAGGACACAAAAACTCATGTAATTACACCTCCAAGATGGGAAATGGAGAACCGCTGCCATTTTTACAAAGCAAAGTGGACTTTTAAGAGTATCGGTGGTGTCAGGTGCGGAGGAATAACACTGTTTCTGGCCATTTATGACTTGCATCCTGTATTTCCGTTTCTCTCACTCCTCCTTTCTCCTATTGTCATAGACTTCAATAGGCAGCTGTAACCTGACTCCTCAGTGAGTTGACAGTATGCCTTGTGTTGGGGGAGTTAGTTTTATCAGTATTTTACAGTTAATGAGGACATGATTATGCTTGAAACATGAAGCCTGGACTACACAACGACAAGTTATAGGACTAGTGGCCCAAACCCAGTGCCAGGATCCCTTTAATAAAGCCTTATCTTGTCACAATGGAACATTCCGCATCTACTTAATGCACTTTTTGTGATTTAAATTCTCATTGTTTTAAAGATTTCTGCTTGCGGTCAGTGAATGAAAACAGATCTGGAGCCGACCTCGGGCCTGCAGCTACTTTACAATGTATCCATGTAGATTAGATGATGACTTCTGACATGATGCACTGTAACAAACCCTCTGCTGTGGCTGAAGGGCTAGCTGCAAAAGGTTTCAATGTACAATAAGTTTTATTTTATCTCCGGCAAAGACATTTAACAGCAAGGAAACATTTGTTAAAGGGGAACTCCAGCAGAAAAGTATCACAGTATTTATCATATGGGTGTACGATGAGGCCCTGTTATCTATGACGGAGAGCCCCTTTACCATATATTTAGTATCTATATCCATAGAGTACATGGACACGTGTAGGCAGCGGTGGCGGCAGGCAGCAGCGTATCATTAGCAGCTGCTGCGCTGAATAGTTGCTGCATGTGACATCCAGGATCTCTGACTAATCAGATAATGGGGCCCTCAATGTCAGTACGGGGGGCTCACAGAGCAGCCATTATAAGCAAGAACACGACGATAATCATCCACTAAGTGATCTGTGGGCGGAGAAGATGCTGAATCTAAAGACATGGCCGTCTCCCCTGTAGTTTAGAGTAACCGTAGTTTAACAATTTTTTTCCCCCATAAATCAATGGAACACAAGAAAATAAGAAACTTTGTAACAAAGCTGATCTTTCATTCTCAGAACGCTCAATTCATGGGTTCACTTGGCATATTTAGTTTCCCAGAGGAGCATGCATGGCTTATAAGTCTCCTCACTCTGACATGCCACGCTTGGCTTGTCACTCTCCCCAAGGAGAAAAACGTTTCCCCTTAGACCTCAATTCACGGGTAAAATTTGTATTCAGTGAAGACAGAATGTTACATTTTATTGAGATAGGAGAAGACAGTTTGTGCTCATAAAGTTCTATGGAGAAGTATAACTGTCATTTCAGGAGAACTTTCAGCACAATGTCTGGCTCGGCCCCCAGCTCCTCCCTCCCCGTCTGACTCGGCCCCCAGCTCCTCCCTCCCCGTCTGGCTCGGCCCCCAGCTCCTCCCTCCCCGTCTGGCTCGGCCCCCAGCTCCTCCCTCCCCATCTGGCTCTGCCCCATGCTCCACCTTCCCCATCTGGCTCTGCCCCAAGCTCCTCCCTCTCCATAGAACTTTATAAGCACCAACTGTCATCTCCTATCTTAGTAATGGGACAATCTATCATCACTGAATACAGATTTTACCAAAGAATTGAGAATGAATGATCAAGCAGATTTCTCTGATAAGATATATTACAAAGTTTCTTATTTTCATGTGTATTATTGGTGTCTTAAAGAGTGACCATTATTAACAAGTTTTCTTTAAGGTAAGGAGAGCACAGAAGTCTGACATGTAAATGCTCTTAACAATGTCTTTTATGGTTCTATTGATTAAAAAAAAAAAAAAAAAAAGGAGCAACTTTTTAAAAGGTAATATGTGACCACCGAGGAATACAGCACAGACACTGGAGGAACGGCGCCGATCTGGGAGACGAGTATTAAGTATTTTTCTTTTATCATGGGCAGTGAAGCTATTAAGTTAACCCCTTTAAGCCATGTGTTACTTCGCTCTCAATGAATCCTCTTCGGCAGTCTAGATTGTACCAAGAGGAAGAGGGAATGAAGTATAATATGACAGCAGGATCAGACTACGTGGGGTTTGTTTGTAGTCTGTTACCGTGGAGACACACAGGTTTGCATTGGATCTTTCCACACAAAGCTACAAAGTTGGTAATAAAAAATAAAAAAAAGTTTAAAAAAAAAAAAAAAAAAAAGCGTTGTTTTGCACAAGTATACACATATGCTTTCACTCCGAGCTCAGCTGCTTTTGGGCCCGGGGTAACATGAGGCAGTTCCATTTTTGCTTACAGTGCCCCCTACCTGACAGACAGGCGAACATCAGAGCGGTGTAGCCGTGCTCGTGCTGGTTGCAGTTGACGTCTGCTCCATGTTGGACTAGCAGTTTGCACATCTCCACCTTCCCCTTGTACGCCGCGTGCATCAGCGGGGTCATTCCATGCTGAAACGAGAAAGACACAAACGGGAAATGGATCAGGTCTGTGTCACTTTAGAAGGACGGGGGCCCTTTAAGAACAACAATTTGGAGTTGCTGTATAGAAAAAAAATAAATTGGGAAACTGCAAATGTTTTAGTTCTCGTGTGCACAAAAGAGTCTGCGGAACAGAACAGCCGACCTTAGACCGCGTTCACATGATCAGTTTTGGGGGCACAGCGGCCGTCATTGACCTTAGCTGTAATTGTGGGACTGCCCCTTTAACGTTACTCATCGTGACATTGTATCGACACAGAATGAATCTGATACATTTATGTTGTGATCTCAGTAAATCTTTATTTTCTGTATTTATTTCTCCTTCATCTCCAGGTTTCTTCTTCTTCTCGGTGGTCTCCGGTGACCGCGGTCGGGCCGCTCCGTCCCTTGTAAGTAGCAATTAGCGCTCAGGATGCCGCGGGTTGCCAAGGTTACCGATGCATAGCAACTGAAAAGGCCGATCCTTGGCCAATAAATAAAAAAAAGTGAAGGAACAGAAAGGGCAAGTCTGAAAGCGGAAGAGTAAGAAATGTGCGGAATTATCAGATGGTGACAACATGGAGGGGAGAGGGACCCTGTACTGCTCTACACGCTTCCGGAGATATCGGCGTTTATACTTCGTAAAGACTATAAAACTTAGCACCAACAGGACACGGCTAACAGAGTCATTATGCTAAGCAGTAGAACGACCCGCCCCTGAGGATTCTGTCAGCCACTCCCACTCGGTGACCATCAGAAAAATTGGCACCAAATAAAATGTCATCATTCCACAGAGCGGTTCCAGAGATAATGGTCTCTGTATTTACAGCTTATTTCTATAGTCTTTAATTATGGGGGGGCGGCTCACAGGATCCTCGGGGAGGCGGCGGCTCACAGGATCCTCGGGGAGGCGGCGGCTCACAGGATCCTCGGGGAGGCGGCGGCTCACAGGATCCTCGGGGAGGCGGCGGCTCACAGGATCCTCGGGGAGGCGGCGGCTCACAGGATCCTCGGGGAGGCGGCGGCTCACAGGATCCTCGGGGAGGCGGCGGCTCACAGGATCCTTGGGGAGGCGGCGGCTCACAGGATCCTCGGGGAGGCGGCGGCTCACAGGATCCTCGGGGAGGCGGCGGCTCACAGGATCCTCGGGGAGGCGGCGGATCACAGGATCCTCGGGGAGGCGGCGGCTCACAGGATCCTCGGGGAGGCGGCGGATAACAGGATCCTCGGGGAGGAGGCGGCGGCTCACAGGATCCTCGCAGGACGCCAAAGAGTACGGCAAGCTAAAGACCGAGATTCTGGTATGCTTGGGGGTGACTATGTCTGTCAGGGCGCAGCGGGTCCACCGCTGGGCGCATCACCGGGACAAACCCCTCGCTCCCAAATGTTTGACCTTTTGCACTTGGTCCAGAAGTGGCTGCAGCCGGAGTCCTCTACGCCTGCGCAGATGGTGGAGCGGGTGATGATGAACCGGTTTATGCACTCCCTACCAAGGCCCATACAGACTTGGGTTGCCCAGAGTGATTCCTGGAATGCCGATGAACTGATTGGACAGGTTGAGAGATACCAGGGGGTTGAGGGTCCCTTGGGAAGGCAGCCCACGCACAAATGGGGGTCCCAACAGGGGGTGGTATGGCCAAAAGGGGGTGGGGCGTACAAGGTCCAAAGAGGTGGGGGAGGTGGTGCCCAAGGTCCCTACGGGTGATGTTATTTGCTGGAGGTGCCACGGCCCAGGATATATATAGCCGCCCGTTGTCCACTGACCCCCGAGCAGATGGACTGCAGCATAGGACGCCGCTATTCATACTATGCGTATCCGGCCTGCAGTGTGAACTGTCCACCCAGCAAGGGGCCACAAGCATGTTCCCTGAAGGTGAACGGGCGGCAGACAACGGCACTGCTAGACTCCGGGAATCTGGAGACCCTTGTAAGTGTCACACTTCCTCCCCAACTGATCCCAGGGAAGAAGGTTGGCGTCCGCTGCATTCATGGTGATGCTAGGGATTACCCTAGAGCCAGAATGGACATTGAAACGGCCCATGGTACTGTGTCCCACAAGGTCGGCTTTGTTCAGAACTTGTTGCACTCCATCATTATAGGCCGGGACTTTTGTTTGTTTTGGGATCTTTGGGGGAAGGGTTCAGGGTTCGCTCGCTCAGATAAGAAACTAGTTAACCCTGAAGAGGTATCACCACACCCAGAGTCAGACAGGTTTCCCTTTTGTGTCCTTGTGGGGGATGAGGAGGTAGTGTCCCCCGAGTGAGAATTTTGGGTCTGCCCACCAGAGGGACCTCACTCTGAGGGAAGCCTTTAACAATGTTATGGTCATAAATGGGATTGCACAGGAGCCCGGGGGCTGACATAAGATTTCCCTATTTTATGATGAGTGGGGAGATGTTGTACCAGGTTACGAAAGTGAGGGAAGAGCTGGTGGAACAGTTATTGGTGCCGGGGCCCTATATATACGGAGGGTGTTGGACATGGCCCATTCACATGTCTTGAGAGGATATTTGGGAATGGAAAAAAATGCAGGAACGGATTGTGCAGAGGTTCTATTGGCTCGGATGTCACCGGGAAATATTCAAGTATTGCAAGTCCTGCCCTATGTGCCAGTTAACCGCCCCACCTCTCACTTTCTAAGTCCCCTCGTGCCATTGCCCATCATTGAAGCGCCGTTCGAGAGAATTGCTATGGACCTGGTCAGTCCCCTGGTTAAATCTGCTCCTGGGCATCAATATATATTGGTCATCTTGGACTATGCCACCCGCTATCCTGAAGCGATCCCTCTGAGAAACTACTCCGACGAGAGTATAGCTCGCAAGTTAGTCACTGTTTTCTCCCAGACAGGGTTACCAAGGGAGATCCTCACCGACCAGGGAACTTCTTTTAGGAGTAAGGTAATGAGGAAATTGTGTTGTGTGAGGTCCTGCAAATATCTCAAATGAGAACTTACAGTGCCTACAAGTAGTATTCAACCCCCTGCAGATTTAGCTGGTTGACACATGCGGAATTAACTTGGCATTGTGACATTTGTACTGTAGATCAGCCTGGAAGTGGGAAATGCACTGCAGCAAATTTTGTTTTTGTTTTTTTTTATTAAAAACGTTAAAAGTTAATTCAGAGTGTCATTTATTATTCAACCCCTCAAACCACAAGAATTCTGTTTGGTCCCCCTAAAGTATTAAGAAGTAGTTCAGGCACCAAGAATAATGAGCTTCACATGTGTGGATTAAAGATCTCTTTTGCCAGCCTTTTCTGACTATTTAAGACCCTCCCCAAACTTGTGAACAGCACTCAGACATGGTCAACATGGGAAAGACAAAGGAGCATTCCAAGGCCATCAGAGACAAGATCGTGGAGGGTCACAAGGCTGGCAAGGGGTACAAAACCCTTTCCAAGGAGTTGGGCCTACCTGTCTCCACTGTTGGGAGCATCATCCGTAAGTGGAAGGCTTATGGAACTACTGTTAGCCTTCCACGGCCTGGACAGCCTTTGAAAGTGTCCTCCCGTGCCGAGGCCAGGCTTGTCCGAAGAGTCAAGGCTAACCCAAGGACAACAAGGAAGGAGCTCCGGGAAGATCTCATGGCAGTGGGGACATTGGTTTCAGTCAATACCATAAGTAACGTACTCCACCGCAATGGTCTCCGTTCCAGACGAGCCTGTATGGTACCTTTACTTTCAAAGCGTCATGTCAAGGCTCATCTACAGTTTGCTCATGATCACTTGGAGGACTCTGAGACAGACTGGTTCAAGGTTCTATGGTCTGATGAGACCAAGATCGAGATCTTTGGTGCCAACCACACATGTGACGTTTGGAGACTGGATGGCACTGCATACGACCCCAAGAATACCATCCCTACAGTCAAGCATGGTGGTGGCGGCATCATGCTGTGGGGCTGTTTCTCAGCCAAGGGGCCTGGCCAGTTGGTCCGCATCCATGGGAAGATGGATAGCACGGCCTACCTGGAGATTTTGGCCAAGAACCTCCGCTCCTCCATCAAGGATCTTAAGATGGGTCGTAATTTCATCTTCCAACAAGACAACGACCCAAAGCACACAGCCAAGAAAACCAAGGCCTGGTTCAAGAGGAAAAAAGTCAAGGTGTTGGAGTGGCCTAGTCAGTCTCCTGACCTTAACCCAATTGAAAACTTGTGGAAGGAGCTCAAGAATAAAGTCCACATGAGACACCCAAAGAACCTAGATAACTTGGAGAAGATCTGCATGGAGGAGTGGGCCAAGATAACTCCACAGACCTGTGCCGGCCTGATCAGGTCTTATAAAAGACGATTATTAGCTGTAATTGCAAACAAGGGTTATTCCACAAAATATTAAACATAGGGGTTGTATAATAATTGACCCACACTTTTATGTTTAAAATTTAATCAAATTCAACTGAGCAACATAACTTTTTGGTTTGTAAGATTTATGCTTCTGTTCATAAAACCTACTCTCGTTTGCAGTTTGAAGGCTCTAACTTATTTGCATCTTATCAAACCAGCTAAATCTGCAGGGGGTTGAATACTACTTGTAGGCACTGTATACGTTCAGACAGATGGCCTCGTGGAGAGGGTCAACAAAACTCTGTGGAATATGCTGAGCAAGGTCATAGAAAAGGATGGTAGAGACTGGGACTGTCTCCTGCCATATCTGTTCTCGATCCGAGAGGTTCCATAAGCCTCTACTTGGTTCTCGCCATTTGAACTCCTGTATGGCCGACATCTGCGGGGTCTCCTGGATGTAGCAAAGGAAACCTGGGAAGCCGATGTCACGCCCCAGAGGAGCATCATCGAGCACATCGCCCTGATGCAGGAGAGGATTGCGAAGGTGATGTCCATCGTAAAAGAACATCTCCTCCAGGCACAGGAGTCGCAGGCCTGGGTCTACAACCGCTCAGCCAGAGTGCGGCAATTCAATCCTGGTGACAGAGTCCTCGTACTGATTCCTACCGTGGAAAGTAAGTTCTTGGCCAAGTGGCAAGGGCCGTATGAGATGGTGGAAAAGGTTGGTGAAATGAATTATAAGATTCATGAACCAGGACGAAGTAAGCCATACCATATATACGTCAATCTCATCAAGCCATGGCAAGACAGAGAGGCTGTTGAAGCTCCATGCTTGCTGGTCAAACCAGAAGGCGAGGTTGGAGGAGTCGCAATAGCAGAGACGCTGACGATGGCGCAGAAACAGCAGCGTCGAGAGTTGCTGCAGAAGAACAGGGATCGGTTCTCGGAATTGCCGGGGTGCACAAGGGTCATAGAACACAAAGTTCTGAAGGAGCCACATGTGCGGGTGAACTTGAAGCCCTATGGGATTCCTGAGGCCCGATGAGAGTTGATCTCCAAAGAAGTGAGTCGTATGCTGAAACTCGGGTTCATTGAGGAATCCAAGAGCGGTTGGTCGAGCCCAATTGTCTTGGTCTCAAAACCAGATGGCAAATGGAGATTCTGTAATAACTATCGGAAGTTGAAGGAGGTCTCCAAATTCGACGCATATCCGATGCCGCCTGTCGATGAGCTGATGGAGCGACTTGAGCCAGCAAGGTACATAACCCCCTTGGATTTGACAAAGGGATATTGGCAGATCCCCATAGCACAGGGAGCCAAGGAGAAGACTACGTTTTCTACGCCGGACGGATGCTTCCAGTATGTCTGGATGCCGTTTGGACTGCAGGGGTCCCTGCCACCTTCCAGAGAGCCATGGATCAAATCCTTGCGCCCCATCAGAAATACACTGCGGCATACCTGGACAATATTGTTATCTTCAGCTGAGACTGGGGAAAGTCATCTGGAAAAGGTCCAGGCGGTGTTTGATGCTCTGAGGAAGGCGGGGTTTTCAATAAATCCAAAAGAATGTTCCATGGGGAAGAAAGAAGCCAAATACCTGGGATATGTAGTGTGGAGATCAAACCCCAAATCACTCAAGTGGAAGCAATCCAGACTTGGCCGAGACCGCTGTCTAAGAAGAAAGTCAGAGCCTTTCAGGGAATCGTGGGATACTACAGGAGGTTCATCCCAAATTTCGCCATGATGGCCGCACCCCTGACTAACCTCCTTAAGGGGACAAAATCAGCCATGGCCAAGTGGACTGCAGAGGCGAAAGACGGCCTTTCAAGGGATGAAAGCGGCTCTGTGTAGGCAACCGGTCTTGCTTGCCCCCCGACTTCAAGAAAGAATTTATACTCCAAACAGACGCCTCAGATGTCGGTTTAGCAGCAATCCTTTCCCAGGAGATACAAAGGGAGGAGGACCCTGTCCTCTACCTGAGTAGAAAGCCATCATCCTCCGAGAAAAATTATTCTGTGATCGAGAAGGAGTGCTTGGCCATAAAGTGGGCGGTGGACATGTTCCTGTACTATCTGTAAGGACAAAAGTTTAGATCGGTATCCGACCATGCCCCACTCAGATGCATGAGGGGAAAAAAAAGGGAAGAAATGCCAGGGTCACCCGCTGGTTTTTAGCCCTACAGGATTTCAACTTCCATGTAGAACATAGAGCAGGGAAGCTACATGGTAATGCTGATGCCTTCTCGAGAATCCCCTGTCTAGTAGTAGAAGGTGCCAATCCCCAAGGCTTTAGGCAGAGGGGGGAGGTATGTAAGGTGGCTAATGGTCGCGTAGTCGATGGGAGGTATGTATCACAGAGATGGCTGGTCTTTGTGATGTAACCTGGAATGCTTCTCTAGTGCACGCAAGCACTAAGAGCACTGATTGGGAGCTGGGTTATAGGTAGTTGGAGAGATGGAGGGGGGGGGGGTCAAATTTCTCAGCGCTTAGTCCTCCTGAATCAATGTGTCCTCCATGGTTTATGCAATTAGTACAGGAACGGAATCAGCAATTTCCTTCCGTTTGGCACATACAGAATATAACAAACATTCATTTATATCCAAATGTAAAACCTTTGAGTAAATGAACAAAGGTATTGATTGGCAAAAGCTGCAAGTTATAGATCTGGGGAATTAATGCTGGGAACATATGTGCTGAGCGATCGATCAATGTGTCACTGTATGCAACAATCACATCTGCAGGGAACGCGTCAGAGGAGCAACATAACAGCCCAGGGGCCAAAGAGTCCCATTACTGCATTAGTCCTAAAGAATTAACCCACAGAAGTAGCAAGAGCCTCTTAGCATCATGTGCCAGTCATGGAAAACATTTTGCCAAGTATAATTATTGTGTTATGAATGTTCCTTATATCATTTGTCACATATGATCTCACAAATTTACTACTGCCCCTATGTACAAGAAAGTAACTACTATAATACTGCCCCCTATGTACAAGAATATAACTACTATAATACTGCCCCCTATGTACAAGAATATAACTACTATAATACTGCCCCCTATGTACAAGAATATAACTACTATAATACTGCCCCCTATGTACAAGAATATAACTACTATAATACTGCCCCCTATGTACAAGAATATAACTACTATAATACTGCCCCCTATGTACAAGAATATAACTACTATAATACTGCTCCCTATGTACAAGAAAGTAACTACTATAATACTGCTCCCTATGTACAAGAATATAACTACTATAATACTGCTCCCTATGTACAAGAATATAACTACTATAATACTGCTCCTATGTACAAGAATATAACTACTATAATACTGCTCCCTATGTGCAAGAATATAACTACTATAATACTGCTCCCTATGTACTAGAATATAACTACTATAATACTGCCCCTATGTACAAGAATATACCTACTATAATACTGCCTCCTATGTACAAGAATATACCTACTATAATACTGCCTCCTATGTACAAGAATATAACTACTATAATACTGCTCCTATGTACAAGAATATAACTACTATAATACTGCTATGTTCAAAAAATAATATAATATGTATCTACAATATTTCACAATTATTATTTGCTTGATTATATATCTTCCGAAATAAAATGACAATTACTGCCTTTACAAATGTCCACATTTCTAATAGGAGGTATCAAATTAATTTCTAGTTTTATGCCATTTATTACATTTAGACTTATTTTTGCTAACTCTGGAAAATCCCTTTAAGTCATCGGTGGACTCCAGTCACTTGACCTCCATTCGTACCTCATCCAAACAGTTGACACGGACATCTTTACTCCCCAGCAGTGTGACGGCTTCTTGGATGTTCCCTACAAAAGAAGCAGAACAGATTGTTAACAATAATCTGATGTGTTTGGTGAAAATAATAAAACCTTTATACGGGTATCTGCATCGCTAAGCCGAAATCTGACATTTTTAAGATCAATATAAAAATGTTTAGGTTGTTACTAGAAATAATCAGAGAATACGAATGATAACAAAAAAACCTTTTTCTCTCTCATGGTTATTGGTTGGGTGAAGCCATTTACTGTCAAACTACTGTGTTTTCTCTTTTTAAATCTTAATGACAACCAAAAACATCCAAATGACCCTGATCAAAAGTTCACATACCCCAGTTCTTAATACCGTGTGTTGCCCCCTCTGACATCAATGACAGCTTGAAGTCTTTTGTGGTAGTTGTGGATGAGGTTCTTTATTTTCTCAGATGGTAAAGCTTCCCATTCTTCTTGGCAAAAAGCCTCCAGTTCCTGTAAATTCCTGGGCTGTCTAGCACGAACTGCGCGCTTAAGATCTCCCCAGAGTGGCTCAATGATATTGAGGTCAGGAGACTGAGATGGCCACTCCAGAACCTTCACTTTCTTCTGCTGTAGCCAATGACAGGTTGACTTGGCCTTGTGTTTTGGATCTTTGTCATGTTGGAACGTCCAAGTACGTCCCATGTGCAGCTTCCGGGGTGATGAGTGCAAATTTGCCTCCAGTATTTGCTGATAGTGTGCTGCATTAATCTTTCCTTCAACTTTTACCAAGTTTCCTGTGCCTTTGAAGCTCACACATCCCCAAAACATCAGCGATCCACCTCCATGCTTTACTGTAGGAATGGTATTTCTGTCATCATAGGCCTTGTTGACCTCTCTCCAAATGTAACGTTTATGGTTGTGGCCAAAAAGTTCAATTTTGGTCTCCTCACTCGAAATTACCTTGTACCAGAAGTTTTGAGGCTTGTCTCTGTGCTGTTTGGCGTATTGTAGGCGAGATACTTTGTGGCATTTGCACAGTAATGGCTTTCTTCTGGCGACTCGACCATGCAGCCCATTTTTTTCAAGTGCCTCCTTATTGTGCATCTTGAAACAGCCACACCACTAGTTTTCAGAGAGTCCTGAATTTCAGCTGATGTTATTTGTGGGGTTTTCTTTGCATCCTGAACAATTTTCCTGGCAGCTGTGGCCGAAATATTTGTTGGTCTACCTGACCGTGGTTTGGTTTTTACAGAGCCCCTGATTTTCCATTTGTTAATCACATTTTGAACGCTGCTGACTGGCATTATCATCAATTCCTTGGATATCTTTTTGTATCCCTTTCCTGTATTATACAGTTCAGCTACCTTTTCCCGTAGATCCGTTGACAATTCTTTTGGTTTCCCCATGACTCACAATCCAGAAACGTCAGTGGCTGGATGAAAGATGCAAGAGTCTGTCTGGATCCCAGAAACTCACTCAGCTTTTATGTACACACACTGATTACATGCAAACAGGTCAAAGGTGAGGATGTTACCTTTAGTAGCCATTCAAACCCATTTGTGTCAAATCCTGTGCATGTTATCAGACCAAAATCACCAGGGTATGTGAACTTTCGATCAGAGTCATTTGGATGGTTTTGGTTGTCATTAAGATTTAAACAGAGAAAACACAGTAGTTTGACAATAAATGGCTTCACCCAACCAATAACCATGAGTGGAGAAAAAAAGTTTTTTTGTTATGATTCATATTCTCTGAAACAAGGCCACATTTGGCTCCGGCTCTTGGACGCTCCATTATTGGGGACGTGCTGCTATTTTGTGAGTTTACATTGAACGTGTAAAGATTCTAAAACTCTACAAATAAATTCTGCTTAATGAGGAAAGTAAAGGATCCGGAGATGAGGAAAGTAAAGGATCCAGAGATGAGGAAAGTAAAGGATCCAGAGATGAGGAAAGTAAAGGATCCAGAGATGAGGAAAGTAAAGGATCCAGAGATGAGGAAAGTAAAGGATCCAGAGATGAGGAAAGTAAAGGATCCAGAGATGAGGAAAGTAAAGGATCCAGAGATGAGGAAAGTAAAGGATCCAGAGATGAGGAAAGTAAAGGATCCAGAGATGAGGAAAGTAAAGGATCCAGAGATGAGGAAAGTAAAGGATCCAGAGATGAGGAAAGTAAAGGATCCAGAGATGAGGAAAGTAAAGGATCCAGAGATGAGGAAAGTAAAGGATCCAGAGATGAGGAAAGTAAAGGATCCAGAGATGAGGAAAGTAAAGGATCCAGAGATGAGGAAAGTAAAGGATCCAGAGATGAGGAAAGTAAAGGATCCAGAGATGAGGAAAGTAAAGGATCCAGAGATGAGGAAAGTAAAGGATCCAGAGATGAGGAAAGTAAAGGATCCAGAGATGAGGAAAGTAAAGGATCCAGAGATGAGGAAAGTAAAGGATCCAGAGATGAGGAAAGTAAAGGATCCAGAGATGAGGAAAGTAAAGGATCCGGAGATGAGGAAAGTAAAGGATCCGGAGATGAGGAAAGTAAAGGATCCGGAGATGAGGAAAGTAAAGGATCCGGTAATGAGGAAAGTAAAGGATCCGGTAATGAGGAAAGTAAAGGATCCGGTAATGAGGAAAGTAAAGGATCCGGAGATGAGGAAAGTAAAGGATCCGGAGATGAGGAAAGTAAAGGATCCGGTAATGAGGAAAGTAAAGGATCCGGTAATGAGGAAAGTAAAGGATCCGGTAATGAGGAAAGTAAAGGATCCGGTAATGAGGAAAGTAAAGGATCCGGTAATGAGGAAAGTAAAGGATCCGGTAATGAGGAAAGTAAAGGATCCGGTAATGAGGAAAGTAAAGGATCCGGTAATGAGGAAAGTAAAGGATCCGGTAATGAGGAAAGTAAAGGATCCGGTAATGAGGAAAGTAAAGGATCCGGTAATGAGGAAAGTAAAGGATCCGGTAATGAGGAAAGTAAAGGATCCGGTAATGAGGAAAGTAAAGGATCCGGTAATGAGGAAAGTAAAGGATCCGGTAATGAGGAAAGTAAAGGATCCGGTAATGAGGAAAGTAAAGGATCCGGTAATGAGGAAAGTAAAGGATCCGGTAATGAGGAAAGTAAAGGATCCGGTAATGAGGAAAGTAAAGGATCAGGTAATGAGGAAAGTAAAGGATCCGGTAATGAGGAAAGTAAAGGATCCGGTAATGAGGAAAGTAAAGGATCCGGTAATGAGGAAAGTAAAGGATCCGGTAATGAGGAAAGTAAAGGATCCGGTAATGAGGAAAGTAAAGGATCCGGTAATGAGGAAAGTAAAGGATCCGGTAATGAGGAAAGTAAAGGATCCGGTAATGAGGAAAGTAAAGGATCCGGTAATGAGGAAAGTAAAGGATCCGGTAATGAGGAAAGTAAAGGATCCGGTAATGAGGAAAGTAAAGGATCCGGTAATGAGGAAAGTAAAGGATCCGGTAATGAGGAAAGTAAAGGATCAGGTAATGAGGAAAGTAAAGGATCCGGTAATGAGGAAAGTAAAGGATCCGGTAATGAGCCCCCGGGGGAGAGGCGGCTGCAGCTCGTCAGGGAGAGACGTCCAGAGGGACCCAGTTTGGGAAAACTAATGGCAATTAAAATTGAGCAGAAATCCAGAGTCAACGCTATTGATTGCTGTAAGTAGGACGTGTGCCCGCTATAACATGAGCATCACCGTAGTCTCCACAGTGCTCGCCCCTCGGGTGATTTTATGCCCCTCTTCCCTTTTTGAGTCCATGAACACTCAGTTTGCCGGACACATAAGCAGTGGAAGTGCGGCCTGCAACTTTGGCTTTAAAAGTTTTAAAATAACTTTTGTGTTTTTTTGTTCTTCTAATCAACAGTTTGGAAACAGTCAACAAGCTGCTGCCGATGGAATATTATGTTGCGGATCTGTCTTTTTATATTTAGTACATTAATTGTCTGGCTGCTTCGCTGTCTCTTTAATAGCGCCCCTTGCTGGCCGACTTATAAACATAAATAAGCAATGCTGGTCTTTTATTTTCAGCTGTAGTGTGAAATACCCGATCCACAGCCGCACTGAATCTGTACAAACCTACAACTGGTGGTTTCACCGGCAGCTCACTGACCTACTTGCTGATGGTTTCTAGGCTGCAATTTTTTTTTTTCTAAATCTGTAATGAAAATTATGTACAAAATTGCTACATTTTACATTAACAGATTGAAGCCTATAGCAAAAAAAGATGGAGCGTAACATGGATAAAGACTGTAGAGCGCTGCGGAATATGATGGCGCTATACAAGTAACAAATTAATAAACATGGGTCCGTTACAGCATGGATCAGATTTTCTACCTTGCTGATGGTTTCCATTATTATAAATATGTCGTTGGCACATATTCCTTTTCTTAAGGCACAAGAAGTAAGACTACACCCTTCACCTATATAATATCAGCCCCTTCTGCCCCATTAGGGTTAATAAGACGTCTTGGGATGATCTCGCTGTGATACTTTGTCCGATACTCAGGTCATGGGCACCTGTGCAAGTCTATGGCTGCGTGAGAAATATCGGACTGCACTCGGATGCCATCAGAGCCCGATGTGCACACAGACAATGGAGAAGATGGAGAAACTAAGTTCTCCGTCTTCTCTGCACCTGAGCTGCAGTTGCCTCATGAGAGAGACGCGGGGCACAGACGCGGGGCACAGACGACCCTCGCTTGAGAGAATATACGGCAGAGTGAGCGGACCCCAACAGTGAAACCAATACCCTGATATAGATTGTAGCCCCCTAGGACAAGCCCTAGGAGAACAAAGACCAGCAATGAAGCATGTTCTGCTGTGACGGGGAGGCAGTACTATCTGTGCCACTTACAGGGAGAGACAGGGAGGCAGTACTATCTGAACCGAAATCATTTACAGGGAGAGATGAGCAGACAGTACTATACGTGTGTCTACGTAACTTACAGAGAAAGATAAGGCGGTAATATCTGTGCCTAGAACACTTATAGGGAAAGACAGGGAGGCAATGCAATCTGAGCCTAGCTCATTTACACGGAGAGACAGGGAGGCAGTACTATCTGTGCCAACATTATTTACACAAGAGACATTATACTATCTATCCACACATTATACAATAAGAGTGACAGTGAGGCAGTACTATTTGTGCCCACATCATTTACAGGCAGGCAGTGCCATCACAGAGATGAAGGTCAGGCTGCTCGGAGAGGATATGGGGCGATGTATATCAGACGTCCTGTCCTCCCAATCCCAGATTACCGGAATATTACGATTTAGAGGACGTTCATTACTATCACACAGATCAGACGGCGAGAGATTAGTCACAAAACCGAATTCTCCATCTTCCCAATTACAGCTGGGGTCGTCTGCCGTCTGCCGCTATAATCACTGCAGATTATCTCTTTAATTATGGCTAGTGCAGATTAGTGAGGGGCACGGATTATATACCCAGGGGGATACCGCCTCCTGCCCCCAAAAGAAGACAAAAAATAAATAATATAGAAATAACAGAATGAAAGTTTATCAGGCTGAGCGTTCTCCTCTGCTGCCACCATAGGGCTAGTCTGTCCAAAGTGTCGGTCTTCACTGCAGTTCCGTCATGCTAGTCATGAATCAGGTAGCTCAGGATGATCAGCTCTGCAGGTTCCTCACACATTCATGAGATTTTAGTTTTGTGCTGACCGTTTGAGGGAAGGTCCATTACTGACAGGTCAAAGTCCCCAGGAAGAAAGACGTCCGTGTAAAAGACTCCCCAGGTTTGGTTTGGGACCATCTGACCTCATCTTTGGGATGTGATGGAGCCGGCGAACCCCCGAATCTGCACCAGCTGTTCTTGGCCTGGGGACCCTATAGAGTGATAGTCCGGCTCCAGGGGGACACGCGCCGCCCCCGGGGGAGGGGGGAGACACTGAACCGTGAACGGTTGTAGAAAACCATCCCAAATGCTGCAATAGATGTAAAAAAACAAACTGAGAATTATTTACCCGCCCTGGGGCTGCGCTGTGTACCCGCTACTGCCCATCTCTGCTGTTTGGCTGCAGGGGTCTCATCACGTCACCAGCGCTGCAGCCTACTGGCGAGTTCACAGACTTGTGCCACCTACAGAAGCAGATCCCCCACAACGGCGCGTCACCCACAGATCCCCCACAACAGCGCGTCACCCACAGATCCCCCACAACAGCGCGTCACCCACAGATCCCCCACAACAGCGCGTCACCCACAGATCCCCCACAACAGCGCGTCACCCACAGATCCCCCACAACAGCGCGTCACCCACAGATCCCCCACAACAGCGCGTCACCCACAGATCCCCCACAACAGCGCGTCACCCACAGATCCCCCACAACAGCGCGTCACCCACAGATCCCCCACAACAGCGCGTCACCCACAGATCCCCCACAACAGCGCGTCACCCACAGATCCCCCACAACAGCGCGTCACCCACAGATCCCCCACAACAGCGCGTCACCCACAGATCCCCCACAACAGCGCGTCACCCACAGATCCCCCACAACAGCGCGTCACCCACAGATCCCCCACAACAGCGCGTCACCCACAGATCCCCCACAACAGCGCGTCACCCACAGATCCCCCACAACAGCGCGTCACCCACAGATCCCCCACAACAGCGCGTCACCCACAGATCCCCCACAACAGCGCGTCACCCACAGATCCCCCACAACAGCGCGTCATCCACAGATCCCCCACAACAGCGCGTCATCCACAGATCCCCCACAACAGCGCGTCATCCACAGATCCCCCATAACAGCGCGTCATCCACAGATCCCCCATAACAGCGCGTCACCCACAGATCCCCCATAACAGCGCGTCATCCACAGATCCCCCATAACAGTGCGTCATCCACAGATCCCTCATAACAGCGCGTCATCCACAGATCCCCCATAACAGCGCGTCATCCACAGATCCCCCATAACAGCGCGTCATCCACAGATCCCCCATAACAGAGAGTCATCCACAGATCCCCCATAACAGCGCGTCATCCACAGATCCCCCATAACAGTGCGTCATCCACAGATCCCTCATAACAGCGCGTCATCCACAGATCCCCCATAACAGCGCGTCATCCACAGATCCCCCATAACAGCGCGTCACCCACAGATCCCCCATAACAGCGCGTCATTCACAGATTCCCCATTACTTTGCCCCCAGCCCCGGTCCCCACCTTTGGAGATGACGGCCACCAGCTGCTTCTCCTCCTCGGTCACCTCTCCTCTCCGCGGCGCCATGCTGTGGCGGCTGAGGCTGCTCAGGCTCTGGACACACAGGAAGCCGCAGTGATACAATGTCTCCAGATCAGTGTCAGCCCTCGGCCGACACCGGGACAGCGGCCATGACTAGTGCTGGCAGTCGGGCCCCGGCCTGAGCCTGCTCCGGAGCACACCACTGCGCACTGCCCCAGGGGGATCTGCTGTAAGTGCCGCATATACCAACCTCTAATCCATCAATGGAAATATGAGAATTGTGTTGTGTTCTTGTAAGATTGTGTCAATCTATTATTTCTAGAGGAAGGTAAAGCAAAGAGCTGAAATACAGGCGGAGGTTAATGGCGCTGACAGAGACCCCCCTGCTGTTGTGGAGTTGGTATCGCCCGCGGACTGTGCTGCTGCCTGAGAGTAGAGCGCTCTGCCCTTCAGCAGTGTCCTATTGTCTGCTGGTGTGTGAGGAGGCGGCCGGAGCAGCGCATAGGTAAGCGGAGCACAGCACGTATACACAGCGCCACAGACAGAGCCCCACAGTGTACACAGCGCCACAGACAGAGCCCCACAGTGTACACAGCGCCATAGACAGAGCCCCACAGTGTACACAGCGCCACAGACAGAGCCCCACAGTGTACACAGCGCCACAGACAGAGCCCCACAGTGTACACAGCGCCATAGACAGAGCCCCACAGTGTACACAGCGCCACGCACAGAGCCCCACAGTGTACACAGCGCCACGCACAGAGCCCCACAGTGTACACAGCGCCACGCACAGAGCCCCACAGTGTACACAGCGCCACGCACAGAGCCCCACAGTGTACACAGCGCCACGCACAGAGCCCCACAGTGTACACAGCGCCACGCACAGAGCCCCACAGTGTACACAGCGCCACGCACAGAGCCCCACAGTGTACACAGCGCCACGCACAGAGCCCCACAGTGTACACAGCGCCACGCACAGAGCCCCACAGTGTACACAGCGCCACGCACAGAGCCCCACAGTGTACACAGCGCCACGCACAGAGCCCCACAGTGTACACAGCGCCACGCACAGAGCCCCACAGTGTACACAGCGCCACGCACAGAGCCCCACAGTGTACACAGCGCCACGCACAGAGCCCCACAGTGTACACAGCGCCACGCACAGAGCCCCACAGTGTACACAGCGCCACGCACAGAGCCCCACAGTGTACACAGCGCCACGCACAGAGCCCCACAGTGTACACAGCGCCACGCACAGAGCCCCACAGTGTACACAGCGCCACGCACAGAGCCCCACAGTGTACACAGCGCCACGCACAGAGCCCCACAGTGTACACAGCGCCACGCACAGAGCCCCACAGTGTACACAGCGCCACGCACAGAGCCCCACAGTGTACACAGCGCCACGCACAGAGCCCCACAGTGTACACAGCGCCACGCACAGAGCCCCACAGTGTACACAGCGCCACGCACAGAGCCCCACAGTGTACACAGCGCCACGCACAGAGCCCCACAGTGTACACAGCGCCACGCACAGAGCCCCACAGTGTACACAGCGCCACGCACAGAGCCCCACAGTGTACACAGCGCCACGCACAGAGCCCCACAGTGTACACAGCGCCACGCACAGAGCCCCACAGTGTACACAGCGCCACGCACAGAGCCCCACAGTGTACACAGCGCCACGCACAGAGCCCCACAGTGTACACAGCGCCACGCACAGAGCCCCACAGTGTACACAGCGCCACGCACAGAGCCCCACAGTGTACACAGCGCCACGCACAGAGCCCCACAGTGTACACAGCGCCACGCACAGAGCCCCACAGTGTACACAGCGCCACGCACAGAGCCCCACAGTGTACACAGCGCCACGCACAGAGCCCCACAGTGTACACAGCGCCACGCACAGAGCCCCACAGTGTACACAGCGCCACGCACAGAGCCCCACAGTGTACACAGCGCCACGCACAGAGCCCCACAGTGTACACAGCGCCACGCACAGAGCCCCACAGTGTACACAGCGCCACGCACAGAGCCCCACAGTGTACACAGCGCCACGCACAGAGCCCCACAGTGTACACAGCGCCACGCACAGAGCCCCACAGTGTACACAGCGCCACGCACAGAGCCCCACAGTGTACACAGCGCCACGCACAGAGCCCCACAGTGTACACAGCGCCACGCACAGAGCCCCACAGTGTACACAGCGCCACGCACAGAGCCCCACAGTGTACACAGCGCCACGCACAGAGCCCCACAGTGTACACAGCGCCACGCACAGAGCCCCACAGTGTACACAGCGCCACGCACAGAGCCCCACAGTGTACACAGCGCCACGCACAGAGCCCCACAGTGTACACAGCGCCACGCACAGAGCCCCACAGTGTACACAGCGCCACGCACAGAGCCCCACAGTGTACACAGCGCCACGCACAGAGCCCCACAGTGTACACAGCGCCACGCACAGAGCCCCACAGTGTACACAGCGCCACGCACAGAGCCCCACAGTGTACACAGCGCCACGCACAGAGCCCCACAGTGTACACAGCGCCACGCACAGAGCCCCACAGTGTACACAGCGCCACGCACAGAGCCCCACAGCGTGCGCGGGGCCCCACAGCGTGCGCGGCGCGCGGGGCCCCACAGCGTGCGCGGGGCCCCACAGCGTGCGCGGCGCGCGGGGCCCCACAGCGTGCGCGGGGCGCGGGGCCCCACAGCGTGCGCGGGGCGCGGGGCCCCACAGCGTGCGCGGCGCGCGGGGCCCCACAGCGTGCGCGGCGCGCGGGGCCCCACAGCGTGCGCGGCGCGCGGGGCCCCACAGCGTGCGCGGCGCGCCACGCGCGGGGCCCCACAGCGTGCGCGGCGCGCCACGCGCGGGGCCCCCCGGTGGCGCCGACGCCACTGCAGGCTACGTGTTAGACATGTATATATGCAATAATATAAAGATTTAAATGGAAGCTAAATCTATGTATATATTTTACACAAACATTAATACATGGGAAATACTGTTTAGTAACTGAGTCACAGATAGATGGATAACTTTTGAAGGGTTATTCCCCAAAAACTTACATCCCATATGTGGGCTCTGGAACAAAAGTATATGGGTATATCAAAAGGGCAAGACCAAAACAAAAAGGAAAAAAAAAACTAAAATGTATCTTTTAATCAATAATTTCTAAAAGCAATCGGCAATGTATGTTGGGACAATTATCCATAAAAATCACTTTAGTAATATAAGGAGAAAGGTACAGTGCACATGCATGCTTACCCTATAAGTGCCCAATGGAGCGGATATCCTGCCGATCGGTTTGGTGTCCCCGCTCCTCGGAGGCTGTCCCTTTTTGACCCTATGTAACCCTAAACAGACATACATCTAAAAAAGACATCCATAAGTGATGCAGTCATGCTGAAGTCAACACGAATGAAAAAAATGGTATCTACCATAATACATACATAAATTATGTGGGTAATGGGATGATACAATACATCAATACTTGGACATTGAAATGTTTCTTATGGAGCCACTTCTTAGTTGCCCTGGCTGTGTTTTTTTGGGTCATTGTCATTCTAGAAGACCCAGCCACGACCCATCCTCAATGCTCTTACCGAGGGAAGGAGGTTTTTGGCCAAAATCTCGCGATACATGACCCCATCCATCCTCCCTTCACTAGGGTGCAGTTGTCCTATCCCCTTTGCAGAAAAGCACTCCCGAAGTATGATGTTCCTCCACCATGCTTCACAGTTGGGACGATGTTCTTCGGGTTGTACTCCTCCTCCTTGTTCTTTCTTCAAACACGGCAAGTGGAGTTGATACAAAAAAGTTCTATTTTCGTCTCCTCTGACCCCATGACCTCCTCCCATGCCTCCTCTGGATCATCCAGATGGTCATTGGGGAACTTCAAATGGGCTTGGACATGTGCTGGCATGAGCAGAGGGACCTTGTGTGCCTCCAGGCTTTTATTCCATGACGGCGTAGTGTGTTACTAATGGTAATGTTTGAGACTGTGGTCCCAGCTGTCTTCATGAAAACCATGTCCGTTGTCGGAGACATTGGGGCAGACCATTGTAAATGCACAAATTTTGGTGCTGCAACTTTAAGACCTATTTATTATGTTTGCAAATTACTCCAAAATACAAGGTGGACGGGAAAAGTGCTGTAGAAGTCGGCCATTTATAAAATCATCGTAACAGGGGCATGGACTTTGTGCAGGGATTTAAGGGAGTTATACAAAATCGTCAGGCAAGCGCAAATCCGAGGTCAAAGCTGTCAGAGCTCCGCCAATATGAGAGCGCAGCTCCGGGGCAGCGCAGTTTTCTTTCATAGCTCGCCGATACTGCCCAGTGGAGGGAACAACAATCTAACCCAAAAAAAAGCCAATTTTTCTACAGAAATCAATGCACAGATTTGAGGCCATTTAGTAGGAGGAAGACTTGGGCGCTATTATTGCAGAAATCTAGTCTAAATAGACATTGTGAATTCCTTTTACATTATATTACCATCCTTGTTCTCAGTATGCCGACTTGCTCAGTGTTTTTTCGTTTTGTTTTTTGTGACTACGCACACGGCCGATGTATCTGAGAATTTGCAAACAAAAAACTTGTATCAGAAACCAAAATCAACAGAATACAGAGATATTTGAGCATGTGCTGCGTCATATAATGAAATTAAATGTCATGTGTTAATAAGAAGTGGACTGCAACTAAGTAAAATAGCCCGGTGGCAGTATTATAGTAGTTATATTCTTGTACATAGGTGGCAGTATTATAGTAGTTATATTCTTCTGCATAGGAGCAGTATTATAGTAGTTATATTCTTGTATATAGGGGCAGTATTATAGTAGTTATATTCTTGTACATAGGAGCAGTATTATAGTAGTTATATTCTTGTACATAGGAGCAGTATTATAGTAGTTATATTCTTGTACATAGGAGCAGTATTATAGTAGTTATATTCTTGTACATAGGGGCAGAATTATAGTAGTTATATTCTTGTACATAGGAGCAGTATTATAGTAGTTATATTCTTGTACATAGGGGCAGTATTATAGTAGTTCTATTCTTGTACATAGGGGGCAGTATTATAGTAGTTATATTCTTGTACATAGGAGCAGTATTATAGTAGTTATATTCTTGTACATAGGAGCAGTATTATAGTAGTTATATTCCTGTACAAATGGGCAGTATTATAGTAATTATATTCTTGTACATAGGGGCAGTATTATAGTAATTATATTCTTGTACATAGGAGGCAGTATTATAGTAGTTATATTCTTGTAGATAGGAGCAGTATTATAGCAGTTATATTCTTGTACATAGGAGCAGTATTATAGTAGTTATATTCTTGTACATAGGGGGCAGTATTATAGTAGTTATATTCTTGTACATAGGGGGCAGTATTATAGCAGTTATATTCTTGTACATAGGAGCAGTATTATAGTAGTTATATTCTTGTACATGGGGGGCAGTATTATAGTAGTTATATTCTTGTACATGGGGGGCAGTATTATAGTAGTTATATTCTTGTACATGGGGGGCAGTATTATACTAGTTATATTCTTGTACATGGGGGGCAGTATTATAGTAGTTATATTCCTGTACATAGGGGGCAGTATTGTAGTAGTTATATTCTTGTATATAGGGGGCAGTATTATAGTAGTTATATTCTTGTACATAGGAGAAGTATTATAGTAGTTATATTCTTGTACATAGGGGGCAGTATTATAGTAGTTATATTCTTGTACATAGGGGGCAGTATTATAGTAGTTATATTCCTGTACATAGGGGGCAGTATTATAGTAGTTATATTCTTGTATATAGGAGCAGTATTATAGTAGTTATATTCTTGTATATAGGAGCAGTATTATAGTAGTTATATTCTTGTACATAGGGGGCAGTATTATAGTAGTTATATTCTTGTACATAGGGGGCAGTATTATAGTAGTTATATTCTTTTACATAGGGGGCAGTATTATAGTAGTTATATTCTTGTACATAGGGGGCAGTATTATAGTAGTTATATTCTTGTACATAGGGGGCAGTATTATAGTAGTTATATTCCTGTACATAGGGGGCAGTATTATAGTAGTTATATTCTTGTATATAGGAGCAGTATTATAGTAGTTATATTCTTGTATATAGGAGCAGTATTATAGTAGTTATATTCTTGTACATAGGGGGCAGTATTATAGTAGTTATATTCTTGTACATAGGGGGCAGTATTATAGTAGTTATATTCTTGTACATAGGGGGCAGTATTATAGTAGTTATATTCTTGTACATAGGGGGCAGTATTATAGTAGTTATATTCTTGTACATAGGAGCAGTATTATAGTAGTTATATTCTTGTACATAGGAGCAGTATTATAGTAGTTATATTCTTGTACATAGGAGCAGTATTATAGTAGTTATATTCCTGTACATAGGGGCAGTATTATAGTAGTTATATTCCTGTACATAGGAGCAGTATTATAGTAGTTATATTCTTGTACATAGGAGCAGTATTAAGGTAGTTATATTCTTGTACAATTTAAGCCACGTCCGCATCTGGAAAGCCGAATATAGACCTTTTTTTTTGCCCTCACTTTTTTTTTTTTTTTTTTTTACACGTATGTATTCCTATAATTTTCAGCTCCAATTCTTGTATTCCATGTTTAATTATATCTAATTTTTTTTTTTTTTTTTTTACCTGTTTCCGAAAATACATATGTGGAGGCAGAGATTGTTCTGCGTTTCGCAGCGTGCTCCTGTAGCTCGTTCCTTTGTCTGTCGAGCACATGACCCTTCTTTCCCCGCGTGTGACTCTTTCCATAATGTAGTTGGAATTGTCGTCCTTCTGTATTGAAATGTTCTGAATCCAGATTTAATTGCAGCGCAGCAGAGAGAGGAGGCTGCCAGGAGGCAAATTAACTGGAAAACCAAACCCATCCTCCTTGTACAATGCGATTCTTCTGGAGAAACTATAGAGGCTTCACTAACCCCAGTTATTTTGCGGTGCACCAGCAAATGATGTAGGTGGGAGAGATGGGAATATAAAGAAATCTGTATCTCCTGTATGGCTGGAACTTGGCCTAGGATCTCCACTATCCAGTGATGTGGTATGCTGGGAGTAGTAGTTTTATGACAGAAGAATACTCAGAGTGGTGCCGCGGTGCGGGGAGGGTGCCATCATTTTGATCAGTTCTGGCCGTGACCTTGAAAGATGACGTGTCGAGGGAGAAGTTGTCAGATAAATGGCGCAGATTACTTCCAGCTTCTCCTTTAAATTTTATGGCTTTGGTTGTCTGAAGTGACAACCGGCTGCAGTTCTTCCAGTGGTTTTGTGTCCGTATCGAAGTGACATTTAAAGCGAAGCTGCACTTTTGTTCTAAAGGGAGACGACCTATCAAATAGCACTTGCCAATGGCCGTGGGGTGTTGCTCCCTTTTTGTTTTATCCCCACCTGGAAAACAAAGCTACTTTTTCTTTGCAAAAAGGCCATCCTTAAAGGGCAAGTTTACATTCACTGTCTTCATACATGACACTAAGATGTCATCGACTGAATTCCCTGAGTTGAAACGCTCAGTTCTTGCAATTCAGATTTGACTTGCAGACCTCCGAGCTAAGTTTGTGCCCCCTTCCCTTGAAGCTATTGGAACTGCTAATGATTTGATGTGCCTTTAATTGTAGAGCTGCAGCCAAAAGTGTTAAGACTGACGCAAATCTTCACCCTTTGCTCCTTCTATACTTCTCGCTCTTTTAGTCTGATGTTTCTATGGTTACTGACGGACAATTATAAACATTCCATTAGTTTTTTAACTTTTATTGACTAAACCATGAAGTTTCTGTGACGCCCCCCTGATTCTCCCGGCTTCTGCCCCTCGCCCCGGCAAATGGATATCAGCTTCTGAGTCAGATCCTGACTGACGGTCGCCTGTTCTTGCTCGTAGTTTATCACAATTTCAGTGATTTTTGTTTTGCCCCTCGCTTTTTGAGGATTAACCACAGGTTCTCTCTGGGGTGGAGATCTGGAGACTTTACTCGCCATGGACCCAAAATATACCGTAATTTACTTTTTCACCCAGCCACTTGATGAAGCGCCATGTCACAAGGCAAAAGTTTACAACTAAGTGGCTCGGTGAATAATAAAACTTGTTTTATTTTTTTGTTGAGCATTTTAGACTAAATTTTTATAACTGGATTTCATTTAAAAATTTGCATTGTTTGCCTCTTACAGGATTTTTCTTTCCTTGCACTTTGCTTATTGCAGAATGATTGATTTAACTGCGGATCCGTCAGTGAGCTTATTCGGTCTTATTTTCTGAACTCCTCTCAGCTGATTTTATAATCACATTGACTTTCCGCTCCGCTTTGGTATGATCCATGGTTATAAATCAGCATGGAGGGGTTAAGAAAAAAAAAATCCTGATGAATTCTCAGTTGAGGGTCATTCAGATGTCTGTTTTTTTTCATGTAAAAGAAAAATTGACCAAACTGATGAAATTCAATCTGTCTCATCAGTTTTATCTTTTTCTGCTGATGAGGAAAAGAATTTCTTCACCTTCATCTATCAGTCAGTGAAAAACGGACAGCACACAAATGGCGTCTGTTGACTTTTTTTTTTTACGGCCCCATAGACTTGCATTGCCGATTTTGATCCGACACTTGAATAGGTGTTCATATTGCTTAAATGCAGCTCTGGATGTGACTGGAGTATAATGGAAGATGTAATTTAGTACAAGTATTTGAAAATATCCTGAAAGTGGATAGACCTGGTGGTGGAGAATTTGCGAGATGTGGAACTCCCCTACTTACCGTAATAACTAGGACTGACGTATAGAAGGTTTCTCAAGATAAAAGGACAGAATTCTAAAAAAGAACCTTTATGTAGTGAGATCTTGAAAAGAAACTTTGTTTTGTTTTTTACCATCTGTTTCCATCAGAAGGAAAGATTTCCCTTGATTTGGATGAAAACATTGATCTTCTTTTATGTCAGAATTTTAAAAGCTCCGTCTGCTGTTGAATGACAGTAAATGTGACGGCGGCAATTTGACGAAAGAGTTGGGTTTTCATGTTGTGAATTTTAGAAAAGACTCTTGTATTTCGCCTGCCTGATGCCTTTTGTGAGCATGGATGGCTCCGTTACGGGTGACACATTTTCATTTAAGCTTGGTGACTGCGTTTTAAAGGGAATGTGTCATTGTGTGACCCATTGTTCAAAGCAAGTTTTTGTTGTGTGTATGTATATGTATATATAATATATATATATATTTTTTTTTTTAGTTTTCTGCATCACTATCCTTATTTAAAAATAAAATCTGCATACTTGCTATTCTTGCTCTGGCAATTGTGACTAATATTGTTACTCATACATCTGTTCTTCAGTTATTAGATTAACCTGTATACATTATACAACATAAAATCCATCATTCACAATGGGAGATGTCACAGCTCACCTCCTCCTCCTGTACAGTGACTGATAACACCTCTATACACAGTAGATAATACGGGATGCACCGTTCACAATAGGTGATGTCACAGCTCACCTCCTCCTGTACAATGACTAATATCTACTGTATATAGAGGTGTTATCAGTCATTGTACAGGAAGGGAGGAGGAGGTGAGCTGTGACATCACCTATTGTGTTAATGCTGCTCTTTGCTATGGAGGGTATTGTGATTTTCCGTGTGGTCCTCGCCGTACACTTTTCCAGAGTAACAAGTATGGGGTCAGGTTCACGTCTGTGTGAGAGAATCTCTTCTTGGAAATGGTTCCTAAAATATACACCTGAGTCTGCAGATCCGTGTGAGTGTTTGGCAACCTGAGAGGGGTGAAGGGGCGCAGCAGCAGAGATGAGCGGCCACTGATGAGTTTTGCACCTGTACAAGTTCATATTCACTGTTACACCTGACACAATCTTATAGAACACTTTATTCCTAGATCCCCCGCGCTCCCCAGTTACATTGTACCGTGTACATATAGGATCTCGCGCAAAAAAATCCAAACTGCTCTAGTAAGTGTCTGTGTTGCTCATAGCAACCAATCAGATTCCAGCTTACATTTCTCTAGAACAGGTTTGAAAGTGAAAGATGCGATCTGATTGGTTGCTATGGGGAACACTGATACTTTGAGTGCTGGGACAATTTTTACATATGGAGGCCGTTATGTATATTAGTATAGAGTAGGCCGGTTGTCTCATAAACGTCTCCTACAGTTTTATGATGGCTGCACGGGTAACATAATAAACAGTAGCCTAGTGGGAGGATGGGTGTTGGGCGTCTGGACTAAAGTTGCCCTTTAAGCGCCGTTGTCTGCACCTTGTTCGGCCTGACCCTGATGCTCCCGAGCAGATTAGAGGCCGCTGAATTGTGAGCTATATATATCCACGGGCAGATGCCGCTCGCTCAAAATATTATGGTGGGGACAGGCCGGTCACCACATAAGCCACCTCATGCAATCAGTCCCTGGTGACCGCCGTTTGGTGTCACGGTCGTATATTACGCCATTTTACCCAAATATCTGGACTTAAAGATGTGTATTTTATAGAAAAAACATATATCTCCGCATATGCCTGTTTTAAAGGGGTTCTCCAGGAATAGAAAAACATGGCCGCCTACTTCAAAAATAATGCCCCAACATTTATGGGGCACTGAGCTAGAATACCAAATACAACCTGAATACAGGTGTGGAGCCTTTCTTCTTTTTTTACTTCCAAAAAAATGGCTCCACACCAGTCTTCAGGTTGTATGTGATATTGCAGCTTAGCTGGGCACAACCCATGACTGTTTGGGCATTAATTTTGAAGAAGGCGGCCATGTTTTCCTAATCCTGGAAAATAAAATAATATCGCTGTCGTTTTGGCCGAGATATGATCTTTTTGAAGTTACCGGCCTGAGGCTGCACTACTGAGACAATGGCGCGTTTTTGATGCGTTTTTTTTATTTTTTTTGCATTTTGTGCGCTTTTTGCCTTATTTGCCATGTGGTTTTTCCTATGCATTGTATAGGAAAAACGCTGGCAAATCCGCACAAAGAATGGACATGCTGCATATTTAAACGCACATGAAAACCTGTCAGGAAAATAACTGATCATGTGCACAGATCTTCTCCTAGGAAATCCTGGGGCAAGGATTACAATGCATTTTTGTCCCATTTCTGTGCGCAAAAAATGCATCGTGTGCACATAGCCTAACAGGTAGTCCCAGCTCTACTGCACCAATGCAAAGCTCAGACTCTTACATTAATACGGAGGTTTCCCCTTTTTCCTCTAGTCTAGGAAAAGTTATCACTTGTGCTTTATTGGCACGTAATGATGACATTCATCAAGAATTGTTCCTTTCTATTGATTTGTATACATGCCAGTCTTCACTTCAGATCTGTCATTGTATTCATGAACCAGGAGGCTCTGGATGTACAGTGCTTCCCTGAGACAGGAGCTTCTTCTGAGGCCACGGCCCCACTATCCGTATTTGATCTGTATTCGGTCAGTATTTTTTCTTCAGGAGTGGGAGCCAAAACCAGGTGAGAAACAATCAGAGAAAAGGTATAATAGAAACAAGTCAACAATTCTGCATTAATCACCCACTCCTGAGAAAAAATACTGATAGTGGGGCCGTGGCCTTATGTTAACACTACAGATGTCTTCGACTTAATAGGTCAATAATGTGTTAGGAGGCCTGAAACCCTCGGGTGCAGATTTCCTTCCATGGCGGCCGTCCCCATGCGTCATTGTACCGAATCTACAGGTAACACGATGTCCGACCCGTTCACCTTGTGATCTCTGTCCCAGCGGTAATTAAAGCGTGAGACGTGATCGCCGCGCTCCTCATTATCGTTCTGATTACAAAACGGGCCGTACATGAATGACTGCGGCCATGCAGTGGCGATGTCTCACGTTGTCACCACCGGAATTAAAGGTAATCCGTTTCTTAAAAGAAATGGAGACTTGTCTGATATGTTTCCCCCACTAGTAAGGTAAAGGAACGACACACTAACCCTTTGGCAGCTGGCCGTTTTTTTTATTTGTGTTTGTTTTTTTCGTCTTTTTTTCCCCTTCCCCTTCTCAGAGCCATAACTTTTTTTTATCTTTCTATCCACACAGCTGTATGAGGGTTTTGTTTTTGCAGGACCAGTTGTAATTTTGAATAACACCTTTCACGTAACCATATATTATACAGAAAAAAAGGGAAAAACATATTCCAAGTGGGGTAGATTTTAAAATAAATTAAAATAGAACAATCTTTTTTTTTTTTTTTTTTTTTTTATATAGCGCCAACATATTCCGCAGTACTTTACATGCATTACCATGGCTGTCCCCGTTAGGGAATGTAGATTGTGAGTCCCATCAGTCTTTGGAGTGTAGGAGGAAACTGGAGAACCCGGAGGAAACCCCACGCAAACACGGGGAGAACATGCAAACTCCTTCCAGATATCGTCCTTGGTGGGATTTGAACCCTGGACCCCAGCGCTGCAAGGCTGCAGTGCTAACCACTGAGCCACTGTATACAGTGCTAACCACCAAGCCACCATACAGTGCTAACCACTGAGCAACCAAGCTGCCCTGTATATATATATTTTTTTCCCGGTTTCATCATTTTGGAATAAATATATATTCTATTTGTTCAGGCAATTGCACATGTAGCGATACCAAATAAGTTTTTAATGTTTTGCTACTTTTGTTGTGTAATCCTATGAGGCCCAGCCTGCTGCGGAACCTCACTGGTGCCAAAGGTAGAACAGATGTGTACATGCTTGAACACTTCTCCATTCACATCTATGGGATTTCTCATAGGAGTGAATGGAGCAGTAGTCGCACGCCTTCACTCCATTCATAAGGAGACTTTGGGATTACTGTCCTCCTGTGGATAGTGGAACAATCTTTTAAGAAAGTTGTGATGTGGACCAGATGATCCTATGGGTCCAATTTGCCAGAGATCCATGAATTACTTGTAGAGCTTTGTGCTCTGATTTGTGGAAATTACTTAAAGGGATTGTCCAGGATTAGAGAAACATGGTTGCTTTTTTTTACAAAGTGTGTGGTATTGCTTTTCACTTCCCTGGCATTTAGCTGCGATGTTGGACAACCCCTGGACTGTGGTGAAAAGTTTTTAACCCCTTTTAGATCACGTGACCTACGTGTTTAAAGGGCAGTTTCTGTGACCAATGATATGACAGGACAAGTCTGCAGATCTTTCCTAACTCTTGTAATAGAGTAACAATAAGTTGATCACACACAGACTGCAGCGCCTCCGCAGGTGAAATGAAGCATTACGTGATTCTCATTGAAATCAGTTGGATGTCTGTGTAGTGGAAAGACACGATGGGTCCTCCAGAGTGAGGGACGCTCTATGTATCTGCAACCTACTCAGGCTAATGGATAAGGGATCCCTGGGATGTGAGTGATACATATAGGAGATCTCTAGGACTGCAGGTGAGAATTACTGCGACGGGGAAGACCATTAGGCCATCATCAGATTTTACTGTAAAAGTAAAATATCCGATATATGAACAAACTGGTTTATTGTATTTTTTTTTCTTTTTCATTTTTTGTCTTTTTAACTAATCTTATTTTCATTTTTATTGCTTTCATTTACAGAAAGTTTATGAATAAGCACCAGAAGCCAGTGCTAACAGGCCAGCGGTTTAAAACCAGAAAGAGGGGTACGTTTCCATTGTCCGACGACCCATACTCTTCTTTCCTTTGTGGAATATCTGTTTCATCAAAACTTCTAAACTTTAGTACTGTTTCCTCTTTAAAAAAAAAAAAAAAAAAAGTGATTATAGGTAGCTGGGATTTTTTTTGTTATGTATTTTTATTTATTTTTTACTGTATGCAGGTGGGTGTCAAACATTGCTGTACAGGTTATTGGCTGCAGCGGTGACGTACACTGTAGTGGTGACATCACCTCTGCAGCCAATATACAGAGACTAGTAGTAATGGAGAGCCGAGAAGGGTCACTACCTGCTTATGTGTTACTTTACGGGTATAAAAGAATTTAAGGACCACTCTTTCTAAAGCATAAGACAGTATCCACCATTCACAATAGGTGATGTCACAGCTCGCCTCCTCCCCCTCCTGTGCAATGACTGATAACCCCTCTATATGAAGTAGATAAAACAGGATCCACCATTCACAATAGGTGATGTCACAGCTCTCATCCTCCCCCTCCTGTGCAATGACTGATAACCCCTCTATATGAAGTAGATAACACAGGATCCACCATTCACAATAGGTGATGTCACAGCTCTCATCCTCCTGTACAATGACTGATAACTAGTGTTGAGCGATACCTTCCGATATCAGGAAATATCGTATCGGATTGGATCGGACCGATACCCAAAAAGTATCGGATATCGCCGATTCCGATACCGGAAACCAATGCAAGTCAATGGGATACAAATATCGGAATGAAAATAAACCCTTTCTTTCCTTGTAGGTTAATTCTACATGAAGGAAAACAACTAACAGTAATGTAGAATGTATTACATGAAAAGCCGGCAATTCATCAGCGGCATACACCGGTACCCGACAATTTAGAACAGAAAGAATAAAGCTTCACACATAGATTAGATAGATAGAAACATGTCAGTCACATATATAATAAGTACAGTGACAGTGTTGCTTACTGTACTTGTCATTTAGTGTAAAGGATTTATTTAAAAAAATAAGTGTTTTCATGCACCGTCTCTTTAAAAAAGCCGGCCGGCAATTCAGCAGCGGTACCCGACAATTTATAACAGACAGAATAGAGCTTGACACATAGATTAGATAGAAACATGTCAGTCACATATATAATAAGTACAGTGACAGTGTTGGTTACTGTACTTGCATTTAGTGTTAAAATAAAGGATTTATTTTAAAAAAATTGGCGTGGGGTTCCCCTTAATTTTAGGCTCTAGCGGAGGTTAAGCAGACAACTGGGGCAGATGTTTGAAGCCTGGGAAGGGGGTAATACCCACGGAGCTTCCCAGGCTACTAATATCAGCCCCCAACTGAATACCTAGCCTTTACTAGCTATTAAAATGGGGGACCCCCCCAAAAAATGACGTGGGGTCCCCCCTAATTTAATAGCTAGCAAAGGCTAGGCAGACAGCTGGGGGGCTGATATTAATAGCCCAGGAAGGGTGCCATGAATATTGGCCCCCTCCCAGGCTAGAAACACCATCCGTCAGCCGCCCCAGAAATGGCGCATCCATAGGATGTGCCAATTCTGGCACTTAGCCTCGCTCTTCCCATTGCCCTGTTGCGGTGGCAGTGGGGTAATAGGGCTGGGGTTGATGTCAGCTTATAATGCCAGCTGACATCAAGCCCAGGTTAGTAATGGAGAGGCGTCTATAAGACACCCCCATTACTAACCCCATAGTCAAAGTTAAAAAAAAAACACAAACACCCAGAATAAAGTCCTTTAATTGAAATAAAGACACAATTCTTTATTGTTCTAAATTAAACCATACTTACCATCACGCCCATTCCAGCTGAAGCCAACGATCTCCTGTAATAAAAGAAAAATAATAAAGCAACCTCATCCTTACCTTTCCATGGTTCCCAGGACAGCTTCAGCTCTGCTACATCGAGATGACAGGCTGGACCGCAGCAGAACGCTGCCATCTAGCCTGTCATCCCGTAGACACTGAGAAGCGCAGGCATGCTTGCGCTCCTCAGTGTCTGGCTGTGACAGCATCCAGATGAGCCGAGGTCATGTCCAATGAACTCAGCTCACCTCATGCACGTCACTGACAGCGTGGGAGAATTCTCCTGCACTCAGCATGAGAATTTTCCCACACTGTCATTGGACATGACCTCACCTCATTCACGTCACTGACAGCGTGGGAAAATTCTCACGCTGAAGCGCTGAGTGCAGGAGAATTTTCCCACGCTGTCAGTGACGTGCATGAGGTGAGTTCATGTCCAATGATCTCAGCTCACCTCATGCACGTCACTGACAGCGTGGTTGAATTCTCACGCTGAAGCGCTGAGTGCAGGAGAATTCTCCCACGCTGTCAGTGACGTGCATGAGGTGAGCTGAGTTCATTGGACATGAACTCGGCTCATCTGGATGCCGTCACAGAGAGACACTGAGGAGCGCACGCATGCCTGCGCTTCTCAGTGTCTGCGGGATGACAGGCTGGATGGCAGCGTTCTGCTGCGGTCCAGCCTGTCATCTTGATGTAGCAGAGCTGAAGCTGTCCTGGGAACCATGGAAAGGTAAGGATGAGGTTGCTTTATTATTTTTCTTTTATTACAGGAGATCGTTGGCTTCAGCTGGAATGGGCGTGATGGTAAGTATGGTTTAATTTAGAACAATAAAGAATTGTGTCTTTATTTCAATTAAAGGACTTTATTCTGGGTGTTGTGTTTTTTTTAAATACTTTACTAGAAATTCATGGTGGTCATGTCTAATATTGGCGTGACCCCATGAATTTCGGGCTTGGGGCCAGCTGATAAAGGGGTTAAGGCCAGCTTGGCATTATTACCCAGTGAGCCACCGCACCAGGGCCCTGGATGAGTTGGGTACAGTGCCAGAAGATGGCGCTTCTATGAATGCGCCATTTTCCGGGGTGGCTGCGGACTGCAATTTGCAGCGGGGGGGGGCCCAGAAAGCTTGGGCCTCCCTGCGCTGCAGATTCCAGCCCCCAGCTGCCTAGTTGTACCTGGCTGGACACAAAAATAGGGCGAAGCCCCACGTATTTTTTTTTTAATTATTTCATGAAATTCCTGAAATAATTAAAAAAAAATTGAAGTGGGGCTTCGCACTATATTTGTGTCCAGCCAGGTACAGCAGGCAGGAACGGGCTGCCCCCAACCACCAGCTGCCTATTTGTACCTAGCCGGACACAACAATATAGGGAAGCCCTTTTTTTCTTAATTATTTCATGAATTTCATGAAATAATTAAAAAAAAAAATACGTGGGGCTTCGCCCTATTTTTGTGTCCAGCCAGGTACAACTAGGCAGCTGGGGGCTGGAATCTGCAGCGCAGGGAGGCCCAAGCTTTCTGCCCCCCCCTGGTGCAAATTGCAGTCCGCAGTCACCCCGGAAAATGGCTCGTTCATAGAAGCTGGATGCTGTACCTGGCTGGCATACAAAAATATGGCAAAGCCCACGTCAAATTTTTTGGAAAAATTAATTAAAAAATAAATAATAATTTAGGGACTGCATCTTTATTAACTCCTCAAATGTCATTTAGTGTTAAAATAAAGGATTTATTTAAAAAAAAATTGGCGTGGGATCCCCCATAATTTTAGGCTCTAGCGGAGGTTAAGCAGACGGCTGGGGCAGATGTTTGATCCTGGGAAGGGGGTAAAACCCACGGAGCTTCCCAGACTACTAATATCAGCCCCCAGCTGAATACCGAGCCTTTACTAGCTATTAAAATGGGGGACCCCCAAAAAAAAATGACATGGGGTCCCCCCTATTTTAATAGCTAGCAAAGGCTAGGCAGACAGCTGGGGGCTGATATTAATAGCCCAGGAAGGGTGCCATGAATATTGGCCCCCTCCCAGGCTAGAAACACCAGCCGTCAGCCGCCCCAGAAATGGCGAATCCATAGGATGCGCCAACTCTGGCACTTAGCCTCGCTCTTCCACGCTGCCCTGGTGCGGTGGCAGGGGGTAATAGGGTTGGGGTTCATGTCAGCGCCAGCTGCCATGAAGCCCAGGTTAGTAATGATGGGCGTCTATAAGACACCCCCATTACTAACCTACAAAGTGTTAAAAAGAAAAAACACACTACACCCAGAAAAAAATAATTTATTTGAAATAAAACACATTTTATTTAATTCTTAGTTTACTAAAAAAAAAATAGTTACCTGTACACGCTCCTGCGCTGATTTCCCATGCACAGGTGTCACATCTGGAGATGGTGACAGCTGTGCATGGCTGCTGTAAGCTCACGCTGCCGGGAACACGTCCGCTCCTGGCAGCGGGAGCCCCTGACTGAGGTCACCGGAGTGCATTCAGTCAGCACAGCTCCGGAGACCTCCTTTACGGCACTGCTGTACCGTGGGAATTTCTCACGATACAGCAGGGCCGTAAAGGAGCTGACCGGAGCAGCGCTGCCTGAACTCCGGCGAACCCGCTTATGCAATGACGGGTCATTCTGGCAGCGGCAGCGGTTCAGAGCGGTCACATTCTATGTGGCTGCTCTAAACTGGAGATCATCGTGGGACACTCGTGGACTACTACGGAGGGGTAAGGATAAGGTTGTGCTTTATTATTTTATATTTTATTACAGGAGATCGATGGCTTCGGGGAATTAGGTGTCTAGGTGAGTATAGGTGTAGTTTTTTATTTTTTACTTTATTTTAGGTGGCGATCGGCGGGGACAGGTAATGTATGAACTAATTTATTGTAGGTAACCACTGGCCACCAATGACATGTATTTAACATTTATTGGGGACACAGTAGGGCAATTTAAATAGCAGGATCAGGCTGATGGGAACTACTGCTCCCATCGAGCTGATCCTGCTGGCAGGAGTGGACGGGGGACAGACATAGGCCGATGGGAGTAGTAGTGTCACATCGGCCTATGTCTGCCTGCACGCACACACTCGCAGACATCGCACAGACACCGCACACACTCGCAGACATCGCACAGACACCGCACACACTCGCAGACATCGCACAGACACCGCACACACTCGCAGACATCGCACACACTCGCAGACATCGCACAGACACCGCACACACTCGCAGACATCGCACAGACACCGCACACACTCGCAGACATCGCACAGACACCGCACACACTCGCAGACATCGCACAGACATCGCACACACTCGCAGACACCGCGCAGACACCGCGCAGACACCGCGCAGACACCGCGCAGACACCGCGCAGACACCGCGCAGACACCGCGCAGACACCGCGCAGACACCGCGCAGACACCGCGCAGACACCGCGCAGACACCGCGCAGACACCGCGCAGACACCGCGCAGACACCGCGCAGACACCGCGCAGACACCGCGCAGACACCGCGCAGACACCGCGCAGACACCGCGCAGACACCGCGCAGACACCGCGCAGACACCGCGCAGACACCGCGCAGACACCGCGCAGACACCGCGCAGACACCGCGCAGACACCGCGCAGACACCGCGCAGACACCGCGCAGACACCGCGCAGACACCGCGCAGACACCGCGCAGACACCGCGCAGACACCGCGCAGACACCGCGCAGACACCGCGCAGACACCGCGCAGACACCGCGCAGACACCGCGCAGACACCGCGCAGACACCGCGCAGACACCGCGCAGACACCGCGCAGACACCGCGCAGACACCGCGCAGACACCGCGCAGACACCGCGCAGACACCGCGCAGACACCGCGCAGACACCGCGCAGACACCGCGCAGACACCGCGCAGACACCGCGCAGACACCGCGCAGACACCCCGCACACACTCGCAGACACCGCGCGCGCGCCATCGCGCAGACACCCACACACACCAATCATGACGGGCTGATCGTCTGGGAGGTGAGGCTGACCTGAGCGGCTGTGGGAAAGTTCATGTGAGTTCATGCAATGCAGTCAAGCATGAACTCACATGAACCCTCTGAGGGCACCGCAGCGACTTCAAATGAACAGCTGATCGGCATCACCTGATACCTCAGCTGTTCATTTGAAATAACCGGCGGGAAAGCGCAGCACAGAACGGGAAAGCTGGCGGTGAAGTCTTTTCACTGCCGGCTTCCCCGCCCGGGTCCTTCGCTCCCCGCTCCTTGGTGCTGCGCTCCCCGCCCGGTCTTAACTTACGATCGGGATGGGAGGTGGCGAGGGGAGCGGAGGATCGGGGTGGGAGGCTGTGGGGAAGCAGTATGAGGCAGTGTGATTGTTTAAAAGCCGGCGCCTTTTTACCGCCCGCCGGCTTTTAAACGATCAGGAGAATTCTGCCACGCTGGGATGGCATTCTGATGACAGGCTGGATCTCAGCTGAGCGCTGCCATCCAGCTTGTCATCCTTCAGAGACACTGCAGAGCGCAGGCATTATGGGAACTTCCGATTCCGGTGTTCGATATTGTAAAAGTATCGGAATTAAGTATCGGAATTCCGATACCGCGAATATCGGCCGATACCCGATATTTCAGTATCGGAATGCTGAACACTACTGATAACCCCTCTATATACAGTAGATAACACAGGATCCACTATTCACAATAGGTGATGTCACAGCTCACCTCCTCCCCCTCCTGTACAATGACTGATAACACCTGTATATACAGTAGATGACACAGGATCCACCATTCACAATAGGTGATGTCACAGCTCACCTCCTCCTCCTGTACAGTGAACTTTGAACAGTTCAGAGAATGTCAAGGAAATGTCTATATAAATGAATAAGAATATTAAGAATGTAACCAGCACGAAATATGGGATTTTTTGTTTTGTTTAGCTTGGCCAATGCATCTATTTTACCCACCGTTTTTTGCACACAGCCGGACTCTTTGTATTTTCATATGTTACTTCTCTCCCTCTGCGTTGTCTTCTTGATGAGCTACAGACCGTAGAAAAGGAAGCGGATCTCTAGTGATGAATCCACAAACCTTTCCTTGTTTTCTTTACAGATGAAAAAGAGAAATTTGAACCTACAGTTTTCCGGGACACAATCATCCAGGGCCTTAATGAAGCAGGCAACGAATTGGAAGCAGTAGCCAAATTTCTTGACACCACAGGATCACGATTGGACTATCGCCGCTATGCTGATACACTGTTTGACATTCTCATAGCTGGGAGCATGCTGGGTAAGGACCTACTCATACATCTATGGTAAAAAGAAAAAAAGGGGTGGGGGCATTCATCAAAAATGTGGTCTATTCTTCCACGATGTCCATTTACTGCATATAACGATTGCAGCTGCCAGCATCATGTGGAGCATTTACTGCTACAATATTGCCATTTTTTTATGAGGATGAAAAAATACTGCCCCTATGTACAAGAATATAACTACTATAATACTGCTCCCTATATACAAGAATATAACTACTATAATACTGCTCCCTATATACAAGAATATAACTACTATAATACTGCCCCCTATGTACAAGAATATAACTACTATAATACTGCTCCTATGTACAAGAATATCACTACTATAATACTGCCCCTATGTACATGAATATCACTACTATAATACTGCCCCCTATGTACAAGAATATAACTACTATAATACTGCTCCTATATACAAGAATATAACTACTATAATACTGACCCCTATGTACAGGAAAATAACTACAATAATACTGCTCCTATGTACAAGAATATAACTACTATGATACTGCTCCCTATGTACAAGAATATAACTACTACAATACTGCCTCCTATGTACAAGAATATAACTACTATAATACTGCTCCTATGTACAAGAATATAACTACTATGATACTGCTCCCTATGTACAAGAATATAACTACTATAATACTGCCCCTATGTACAAGAATATAACTACTATAATACTGCCCCTATGTACAAGAATATAACTACTACAATACTGCCTCCTATGTACAAGAATATAACTACTATAATACTGCTCCTATGTACAAGAATATAACTACTATGATACTGCTCCCTATGTACAAGAATATAACTACTATAATACTGCTCCTATGTACAAGAATATAACTACAATACTGCCTCCTATGTACAAGAATATAACTACTAAAATACTGCCTCCTATGTACAAGAATATAACTACTATAATACTGCTCCTATGTACAAGAATATAACTACTATAATACTGCCCCCTATGTACAAGAATATAACTACTACAATACTGCTCCTATGTACAAGAATATAACTACTATAATACTGCTCCTATGTACAAGAATATAACTACTATAATACTGCCCCTATGTACAAGAATATAACTACTATAATACTGCCCCCTATGTACAAGAATATAACTACTATAATACTGCCCCCTATGTACAAGAATATAACTACTATAATACTGCTCCTATGTACAAGAATATACCTACTATAATACTGCCTCCTATGTACAAGAATATAACTACTATGATACTGCCTTCTTGGGAAGATCCTCTATCCATATATCATATTTTTATCTTCAGTCACCTCCTTCTCCCTCCGGTGCGATTCTTGCAGTAGGATCATTACCTGTAATGTCCTCGGATATAATGGTGCGGTACGAGCAGTGTCTTTTATTAAGGGTCTACAATGTAATGTCTTGCCTCTAGTAGATTTCCGTCTGGCAGGCTTTAGGTGGGAATTGGTCTGAAGCCAGTTTTGCCTCTAGAGATGGAGTGAGAGCCGTCATGTCCCTGTCAGATTTGGATGAAGCTGCAAAATGTGGTTCCACAAAACTTATGTGGAGGGGGTAGTGGCGGCTGGAGGTGACCTGACTGCTGGGGAGCTGTACTAATGTCTTATTTGTAATGGGAAGCTTGACAGCCTGGAGTTGCTTTTCACGGTATTTCTTAGCTGCAAGTTACAGATCCACTCCTCTGTCCCACGGGAAAAAGGAAATAAAGCTCTTAAATTACTTTTGTCGGCCAGTGTCGCTACGGGTTTAATAAAATCCATGAACTTCTTGTTTTTGGGGCTTGTTGTAAATCACATGGAACTGTGTTTTATTGTGTCGTTGTTCCTATAATAAGTCCTCTTGGGGCTCAAAATTTACACTTTCTGTCCCAATCTGGATTTCTTGGGACAGTCCTGTGAGCCGGAGCACAAAATTGGCATTTCTAGGGGCAGGTCCTAAATAGCTAAATTTTCCAGGTTATAATGTTAGTAAGGCGAGTGTCTGTGGGATATAAGGAAATTGGAGAAACCCAAGAGAAGAACATCTAGACTCCATGCTGATTTTATCCATGGGGAGGGGGGGAGGTCAATTTATTTAAACGCATGACGCGCATGTCCTGTTAACAGGATGCTGTCTTCTACAGCAGTGACATCAGTGATGGCTTTTGTCACTGCTGTAGAAGTGATCCGGGACACTCGGGGGTACGTGGACTGCGTCGTTGGCGGCGGACAGGTGAGGGATAGGTTTGTGTTTTTTTTTTTCAGGAGATCGAGGGCTTTGCGGAGGCATGTAATAAAAAAAAAAAAAAATTGTGGAACATTGTGTTTTATTTCATTTAAATACTTTATTCTGGCAGTGTCTCTTATTGAAAAGGCGGCGACTATTTTACTACGCGGTTAGTAATGGGGGCGTCTTATAGATGCCCTCCATTACTAATCTGAGCTTCACTTCAGCCGCCAATGCAAGGCTGACGTGAACCCCAACCCCATTACCCCACTGCTACATGGCAGTGAGAAGAGCGAGGCTAAGCTCCAGATTTGGCGCAACTTATGGATGCTCCATTTCTGGGACTGCTGCAGGGTGATATTAATTAATAGCCGCGAAGGGGGCTAGGATCCATGGCCCCTTCCCTGGTTATTAATATCAGTCCGCAGCTGTCTGTTTAGCCTTTGCTGGTTAGATTTTATAGGGGGACCCCACGTCAATTTTTTTTCTGGGGGTCCCCCTGTAATCTAGCCAGTATAGGCTAAACAAACAGCTGTGGGCTGATATTAATAACCAGGGAACATTTTTGGCTAATGGCCCCTTCCGTGGCTACTAATATTAGCCCCCAGCGGTCGGCTTTCCCTCTGTTGGTTATAAAAATGACGCGGGAGCCCACACAATTTTTTTTTATTTATTTATTTATTTTTTTATTTTAGGCTCTGTGCCCACGATCCGGACGTAGCAGCGCTTTGGATGCAACTTTTTTCTGTGTCCAAAACGTTCCATTCTATTGAACGCAGGTAAATTCAGATGTGTTCATTGAACCATGCGTATTTACCGCATTCAATACTTTCTATTGGTCAAATTTCTGTTGCACAGATTAGTGACTCCGCCAGAGAATTTCACATGCTGCGGTCCTGAAATACGCGCTGCATGTCAGTGTCCACGGGTGATTTTCAGCCTCAGATGCACACATAGTGGACATGGGATTTCTAGAGATCCCATCCATTATACTGTAACATTTGGACGCTACGGATTTGACGCTGTATAAACATACAGCGTCAAACATGCAGCAGCTCCTGACTTTGGCCACGTACCCAAACTCGCCCACAGCACGTCAATTTCTGTAGTGGACACGCTTGTCTCTGCTGCAGATTTTGACCGATTGAAGTGTCATTATATGCGATGGATTCACATGTACTGACAACAAAAGTGCGGCATTAGAACACCACGTTTTGGACGCAACATAAATACGTTGTGTCCAAAGCGCTGCTGAGTGCTGATCGGGGGACATAGTGTCTAATGAACCAGCTTTGAAATGTTAATTATGGCCAGGGAAAATGTTTGCCTAATGGTACCTTCCCAGGCTACAATTAACAGCTCACAACCGTCGCATATATTACATGAATATAAATGCTAATGCGGATTGGGTGAATGGGACTAGCTGACACCTAGCTTTTGTTTGGTGATGACAAGGTGTCAGTCAGACATTTTCATGACCAAACTCTTTATTTTACTTTAATTAGAGTTAAACACAGACACAGTGTAAACACTTTATTTACATTACAGCAGACACATTCTTTAATCATTTGAATGAACCAATATACTCACCCCAGTGCTATGGTAATCCAAGAGTTTAAGCAATGTCCCACCAAATTAATTTATCTCCAAAAAGCATTCATTGATGTACAAAAAACGCTTCAAAAAACGCATGAAAACAACGCATGTAAATCCGCATGCTTTTTATCTTCCAGGGAGAGGCAAAAACACAAGAAATTTCTGCTTCAAATCCGCATCATGTGCACATACCCTTAAAGTGGATCCGTAAGTGCCATAAATGTTTGTTGTTTTACCTGGTGTAAATGCCGCTGTTCTTCTGAATCCAACGTTGCTTTTATTTTGTTCATGCTATGGCTTTTTTTTTTTTTAACCTGTATATAAATGTGATCTTTTAGCCAACTGGGTGTGGCCATGAAGAATATGCCCACATAGAGCTAATGACCACACTTACTTGGCTAGAAAGACTAGATTTATGTGTAGGGAAGAAGGGCCCGCATCTCAGGAACAAAATAAAAGAAACGTCCGATTCAGAAAGACGGCGGCGTTTACACCAGATAAAAAAAAAACCTATTTATGGCGAGGACAGTTTCTCTGTAAGCCACATCCCCCGCAAAACTAGGTCTACAGGAAACACTTAATGGGGTTGTACGGAATTTAAAAGGGGGAAAAAATAATTTTTTTTGTTCCAAAAAAAATACTGTCACCACACCAATCTTTAGGTTGTGTTTGGAATTTCAGCTTGGCCCCATTTACTTCAATTAAGCAGAATTGCAGTACCAGGCACAACCCATGAACAGGTGGGGCAGTGTTTCTGCATAAAAGTGTTTTTTATTAAACGGACCATGGAGAGTGATGTCCTATTACCCCTATATAATTATACATTTGGTGATCTGGTGGCCATTGTCTACCTACTCGAAGATTCTTTAATTATCCATTTCTTCTCTTTAGCTCCGGGAGGCACTCGAATCGATGATGGAGACAAAACCAAGGTGACCGTTCACTGTGTCTTTGGAGCAAATGAGGACTATGAGACCATGCGAAATTATGCCCAGGTAATGCCTGTGTGTTGGGACGGGCTGGCTGATCAGTACAGCTGTGGCCCATTGTCCTCGTCCTCCTCCTCGTCCTCGTCGTCGTCCTCCTCCTCGTCCTCCTCGTCCTCGTCCTCCTCCTCCTCCTCGCCGTCCCTCCTCGCCGTCCCTCCTCGCCGTCCTCGTCCTCGCCGTCCTCGTCCTCGCCGTCCCTCCTCGCCGTCCTCGTCCTCGCCGTCCTCGTCCTCGCCGTCCCTCCTCGTCCTCCTCCTCCTCGCCGCCCCTCCTCGCCGTCCTCGTCCTCGTCCTCCCTCCTCGTCCTCCTCCTCCTCGCCGCCCCTCCTCGCCGCCCCTCCTCCCCGTCGTCCTCCCCGTCGTCCTCCCCGTCGTCCTTCCCGTCCGTCCTCCCCGTCCGTCCTTCCCGTCCGTCCTCCCCGTCCGTCCTCCCCGTCCGTCCTCCCCGTCCGTCCTCCCCGTCCGTCCTCGCCGTCCCTCCCCGTCCCTCCCCGTCGTCCGTCCTCCCCGTCCGTCCTCCTCTTCCATGACTGTTTCCAATAACTGTTTCAACAGATGATGTTCCAATGCTGCTAAACTTTACGTACCCCAACCTTTTTTTTTTTTTGTAAACTCTGTTCCATTAGTGACTACATCCTAAGTGCAGTGTGCATTGGAGTTTACGATAGTACAGAGCACTACCTGTGTAGCTCTGTCGCCCTCCAGTGGCAGCTATAAATGTTTACCGGGATCCAGTCCCCTATACTGAGGACATAGAGCACCAACTCTGCCTTACTTTCCTGATAATCTAGTGTTTTGAATATAGTTTTGTTTTGTTTTTTTAGTACTCCGTGCCAGATTAATGTAGTTTGACTATGTCTTGTGCATGAATGAAATCGAGATGGGCGATACGAAATGGCTGTGCTCTGGTTTACAGGCCTTGTGTGAACACCTCTGGTTGGATTTGTTGACCCTTACTTTTCCCAGTCTTTTGTGGAGAAGACCCCTTCGCTGTATTCCACATTACTCTTTAGCACCCTACGACTCGCCTGCGTCCTCCTTCATCAATATTTTTATTTTTCTAGGTCTTCAGCAAACTGATCAGAAGATATAAATACCTGGAGAAAGCTTTTGAAGACGAAATAAAAAAGGTAAGAAGGAAACCTAAACACTTATAAAGGGCTGGCTTGCTAAAAGATTGGAAGCAATATTTTTAGAACGAGTTGCAGTACCAAACACAGCCACTAGCAGAAGTATGGCGCTGTGCCTGGGAAACAATGAAGTGAACGGCCTGGCGCCCCCTCATTCTAAGAAAAAAAAAAAAGTGGGTCTGAGTGTGATGAAATGCCGGCCGGTGGGTGCCGCTCTCTGGTGCCCCCTTACCTCTCAGGTGAGTCAAGGTACTGCACCTAGAGTAAGTAGTGCCAGGAAGCTGCTACCAGCGGGGGAAAACACGGTGGTGTGTCGTCCCTTACATGTCACCAATCCGCGACGCCATGATACAGGAACAACTCTCTGGCGCCCCCTTTCCTCTCAGGTCAGTCAAGGTACTGCACCTAGAGTGAGTGGTCGCCAGAGAGTCCATCCTGTAGCCCTCTGGGTATTTGAGGCCCTCTGCAGTGAGGGCGGTATATATATTTCCCTTGCTGTGCCAATAATATATATCCACACCTCCGACCGTCACTGCCAGCCTTCCTCAAATCCCCCAGGTGGTATGCTGCCACCAGTTCTCGTTTGATACAAGCCCGGTCCGTTAATAGACTTGTATCGGGTCAGGAACCAACCCAGTAGCGGCGTTTCAGCCAAGCGTTTCCGGACCAATGGATTCGTATATGCAGAGTAAAGGATACAGCCCACGATTAATTTATGATTTAATCGATTATAAGAATACACTAGATTACAAGGCTATACAATTAACTAGACAACGGTATTTGGCCAGAATAAGGGATATAACAACTAGAAATACAAAACACAGGAATAACCACGATAAATCAGTTACTGTTCTTGTGGTGCAAGGGAGGCGTTGCGATCCCACAGGTTCAAGTTTAGTTGCAGTCGTCCAAGCCTCAGTAGCACATGGCTAAGGTGCTCCTCCCACTCAGAGACCTGGACCCGACATTAGGAGTTGTTCACATCATCTCCTGGGTCCAAACTGAGGGGGTTTCTCGCTGTTGTTATACTAAAAGTCCTTTCACGCCCACTCTTGGTGATGTCAGTTTACTAAGCCCCGCCCCCCTACCAATGCCAGTTTTGGCTCCATTTTGGAAAAGTACCTATAACTTTCCCTGGGTTGATCTCATCGTATCACCAGAGGTCTCGTCGTGATCCTACTCTTCTGGGGAAGCCATTGACTCTAAACATGCCTCCCCTGGGACCTTGTATATGGTTCTTCTAAATATCTAGCTTTCCAGGCCACTCATGGATTTATAAGTCCCATGATTGTGTCCGCGGGCACCTTTCCCACATGATACATTTTATTCGGGTTCCCTAACTTGTATCGTGTGGTTATGAATTGATAGTGTATCTGTAGCTTTTGGTGGCCATTTTCCACAAAGAAAGCACATGGTTCCTTGGGATAATGGAGAGGTTTGCAGGCTTGCACAAATGGTTTGCTTCTGGTTTCAAGTGACATCAAGGTGTTAATTACCCCCCTGGGGCCTAGCTGACTCTGTCCTGTTTGGACACAACAGAGCTGGCCCATCTATTTACCATATCAAAGAAGTTCCTGAGACTGGTCTCCAGAGGTGGGGGCGAATTGCTCTGTTTACCAGGGGCTGGAGAATTGTGACATGGTAGGAGCTGTGTGAGGGATTTTTAGAAATGACAATAGGGAATATCTTCAGGTATGACGTGTCATACCTAAGATGGCGGCTAACTTTCATGATATGAGGTCAAATTTTTGGTCTCAATTTATATAACCCATTGCCTGCCCACTCACCCCAGAGGGGTTCACATGGTTTCTTTTGTCTTTGCAGCTCCTGCTTTTTCTCAAGGCATTTTCCGAAGCGGAACAAACAAAGTTAGCCGTGCTCACCGGCATTCTGCTGGCTGGTGGAACGCTCCCAGCCACTATTTTAACAAGCCTGTTCACCGAAAATATAGTCAAAGAAGGTACGGCATGCACGAGGTCGGTGTCTCCACCTGGCTACAGGTTTCCTTTAAGTCTTTTATTGATTTCTATTGTTCTACTCCAATCACCACCAAAGCTGCAGAAAATATTTTTTTGCACCATGTGCCAATCATAGTATTCTAGGTTTTACAACTTATGATTGAAGAAAAAAGTGGCCAGTGCCCGTGACTCCTTACATGTCGTCCTGTCCACACAGAGGTCTGGAAGCGGCTGTCAGGAACATACCTTTGCCACCCAATGTATCTTCCCCGTCCCTTTAATCCATGGAGATTAGTTGAGTGTTTAGCCGCCAGCAAGTTTCCATGTCCAGTAGGTAGGAGCACCGTATAAGAAAGATGTCCACAGCCCCTGTTTCTTCTTGCTTCACTCCCACCTCAGGTATTTCTGCGTCTTTTGCTGTAAAACTCTTCAAGGCATGGATGTCTGAGAAGGATGCAAACTCTGTAACGTCATCCTTAAGAAAAGCCAATCTGGATAAAAGACTACTAGTCAGTATATGTCTATGACTCCAATGTAACCAAATGTTCAGGCGCTTATATTCTTTTACATAGAGAGCAGTATTATAGAAGTTACATCATTACTATTATACTGCCCCCTATGTACAAGAATATAACTACTATCTATAATACTGCTCCTATGTACAGGAATATAACTACTATAATACTGCCCCTATGTACAGGAATATAACTACTATAATACTGCTCCTATGTACAAGACTATAACTGCTATAATACTGCTCCTATGTACAAGAATATAACTACTATAATACTGCCCCTATGTACAAGAATATAACTACTATAATACTGCCCCTATGTACAAGAATATAACTACTATAATACTGCTCCTATGTACAAGAATATAACTACTATAATATTGCCCCTATGTACAAGAATATAACTACTATCTATAATACTGCCCCTATGTACAAGAATATAACTACTATAATACTGCTCCTATGTACAAGAATATAACTACTATAATACTGCTCCTATGTACAAGAATATAACTACTATCTATAATACTGCTCCTATGTACAGGAATATAACTACTATAATACTGTCCCCTATGTACAAGAATGTAACTACTATCTATAATACTGTCCCTATGTACAGGAATATAATTACTATAATACTGCCCCCTATGTACAAGAATATAACTACTATAATACTGCTCCTATGTACAAGAATATAACTACTATAATACTACCCCCTATGTACAAGAATATAACTATAATACTGCCCCCTATGTACAAGAATATAACTACTATAATACTGCCCCCTATGTACAAGAATATAACTACTATAAGACTGCTCCTATGTACAAGAATATAACTACTATAATACTGCTCCTATGTACAAGAATATAACTACTATAATACTGCTTCTATGTACAAGAATATAACTACTATAATACTGCTCCTATGTACAAAAATATAGCTACTACAATACTGCCCCTATGTACAAGAATATAACTACTATAATACTGCTCCCTATGTACAAGAATATAACTACTATAATACTGCTCCCTATGTACAAGAATATAACTACTATAATACTGCCCCCTATGTACAAGAATATAACTACTATAATACTGCCCCCTATATACAAGACTATAACTACTATAATAGTGCTCCCTATGTACAAGAATATAACTACTATAATACTGCCCCCTATGTACAAGAATATAACTACTATAATACTGCTTCTATGTACAAGAATATAACTACTATAATACTGCTCCTATGTACAAAAATATAGCTACTACAATACTGCCCCTATGTACAAGAATATAACTACTATAATACTGCTCCCTATGTACAAGAATATAACTACTATAATACTGCCCCCTATGTACAAGAATATAACTACTATAATACTGCCCCCTATGTACAAGACTATAACTACTATAATACTGCCCCTATGTACAAGAATATAACTACTATAATACTGCCCCCTATGTACAAGAATATAACTACTATAATACTGCCCCTATGTACAAGAATATAACTACTATAATAGTGCTCCCTATGTACAAGAATATAACTACTATAATACTGCCCCCTATGTACAAGAATATAACCACTATAATACTGTCTCCTATGTACAAGAATATAACCACTATAATACTGCCTCCTATGTACAAGAATATAACTACTATAATACTGCCCCTATGTACAAGAATATAACTACTATAATACTGCCCCTATGTACAAGAATATAACTACTATAATACTGCCCCCTATGTACAAGAATATAGCTACTATAATACTGCACCCTATGTACAAGAATATAACTACTATAATACTGCCTCCTATGTACAAGAATATAACTACTATAATACTGCTCCCTATGTACAAGAATATAACTACTATAATACTGCCCCCTATGTACAAGAATATAACTACTATAATACTGCTACTATGTACAAGAATATAACTACTATAATACTGCTCCCTATGTACAAGAATATAACTACTATAATACTGCTACTATGTACAAGAATATAACTACTATAATACTGCCCCTATGTACAAGAATATAACTACTATAATACTGCTCCCTATGTACAAGAATATAACTACTATAATACTGCCCCTATGTACAAGAATATAACTACTATAATACTGCCCCTATGTGCAAGAATATAACTACTATAATACTGCCCCTATGTACAAGAATATAACTACTATAATACTGCACCCTATGTACAAGAATATAACTACTATAATACTGCACCCTATGTACAAGAATATAACTACTATAATACTGCACCCTATGTACAAGAATATAACTACTATAATACTGCACCCTATGTACAAGAATATAACTACTATAATACTGCTCCCTATGTACAAGAATATAACTACTATAATACTGCCCCCTATGTACAGGAATATAACTACTATAATACTGCCCCTATGTACAAGAATATAACTACTATAATACTGCCCCTATGTACAAGAATATAACTACTATAATACTGCCCCCTATGTACAAGAATATAACTACTATAATACTGCCCCTATGTACAGGAATATAACTACTATAATACTGCCCCTATGTACAAGAATATAACTACTATAATACTGCCCCCTATGTACAAGAATATAACTACTATAATACTGCCCCCTATGTACAAGAATATAACTACTATAATACTGCCCCTATGTACAGGAATATAACTACTATAATACTGCCCCTATGTACAAGAATATAACTACTATAATACTGCCCCTATGTACAAGAATATAACTACTATAATACTGCCCCCTATGTACAAGAATATAACTACTATAATACTGCCCCCTATGTACAGGAATATAACTACTATAATACTGCCCCTATGTACAAGAATATAACTACTATAATACTGCTAATGCATCTCTTTATATCAGGACGACAATCTTATGACCATGCGGTAATAAATGTATATCGCCCCAGTATTTGCCTCGCTCTGATCACTACATTATTGATGCCTTAGGAGCTGTTTCCATCCAATCGGCAGACAGTTGAACATTTCTCAAAGTATTTTACTGATGCCGACTTGAAGGAACTCTCTGATTTTCTGCGGGTCCAGCAATCTCTGGGAACACGGAAGGAGCTGCAGAAGGAGCTTCAGGAACGTTTGTCTGAAGAATGTCCTATCAAAGAGGTTACTTTTTTTACTAATAACTGTGCACATAGCGAATTAGAGATACATAATACTGCCATACAGTGCACATACAATGCTGCCGACCGTACAGAACCATACCATTTAGTAACTACACAAGAAACCGCCATACCGTGCTCTTGTTTTCTCTAATGTAACGAAGTGTTCCAAGCGGTGCACAGTGCCCTCTCATATACTACCAAAGAGTGCCATGTGCTAAAATACAATACACACAGTATACCACCATATAGTATCCTAGTAAACTGACATTTATACTATTGATTATAAAACCTTCACTTGGTGCTGTAGTATCCTCATAAAATTCTATCTTACAGTATCTAGTGCTTAAGTAATACCACAAATCACTACTACTACAATACCGCCATGCTGTACTATATTTGTTACATAAGTGCCCACATACCTCCATAGATCATATCAGCAAAGTCGTAGATTCTGCATTTTTTGGCACCTTTTGCAAAAAGAGACAAATGTGGTGTAAAAATTACACTATTATCATATGATTTATCTTAGATAGTGATGTACTTAAAAGAGGAGATGAAGCGCAGCGGGATCCCCGAGCCCGCCGTGATTGGGCTCCTGTGGACCTGTGTGATGAACGCAGTAGAGTGGAATAAGAAAGAAGAGCTGGTGGCGGAGCAGGCGCTGAAGCACTTAAAGGTGGGAATTAAAGGGAAACTCCACCGTCGCGTTACATCAGTGTGCTGTGTTGTTGTTTTTTTTTGTTTGTTTTGCTGTTTTATGATTTGTAAATTCCTCTTTTAATTTTCACTTTAAAAAAATCCATGATTTTATATTCTTGTCCTGGCTGGAACATTATAGGCACCTTTGTACAGCCTAGAGAGAGAATGCAGGAACCTTTTCTCATGTTGTCATTCCCACTTCATAATTGTAGCCATTTTAATGTCATCTCTTCCCAGTAAATCCTACATTGACCCCATGGGACTCAACAAAAAGTATTTTCCTCTTGTTATCATCCATCTTGCCAATCACAAATTGATTCTCCCTGAGAACCTCCAGTGACTTGGGGGAAACACAGGAACTTTTTTTCTCTTGGTATCATCCTTCTTACAGGCATTTGTCCCCTCAATACCCTCTAGTGATCCAGAATGAATACAGGAACTTTTCCTTCAGTTATCATCTCTTTAAGCATTTCTTTGCTTGAGCCTCCAGTGACTGAAGGAGAATACAGGAGCTTTTCCTTCAGTTATCATCTGTAAGCATTTCTTCCCTTGAGAGCCTCCGGTGACTGAAGGAGAATACAGGAGCTTTTCCTTCAGTTATCATCTCTTTAGGCATTTCTTCCCTTGAGAGCCTCCAGTGACTGAAGGGGAATACAGGAACTTTTCCTTCAGTTATCATCTCTTTAGGCATTTCTTCCCTTGAGAGCCTCCAGTGACTGAAGGGGAATACAGGAACTTTTCTTCATGTTACTGGTTGGGGGGTTTGTGTTCCTTGATTGCCACATTTTAGGAGGGGATGAGATTCTGTTTTTCTACTAAAGTGAGAACATAATCAGTTGCGAGTGAATTTACCCTCTGTGCCTAATTGGGACATTTCTTAAATCTAATGGATGTAAAATGAGTATTTAAATATTTTCGGTTTTAAGTGAGGTCGACAAAAATGTGAAAATTGCCTGGACTTTGAAATGGTTAATGATCACATTCTGGCAGATTTTATATTTTGTACGACTTATATCAATGGACTTATTTCTGGGACCAATATCTATAACCATTTAACCTTTATAAAACAGTAAAAACCCTGATAATTCTTCAGTTCTCCCAGTTAATATGTATGGCAGATGTAAGACACGATGTGGTTCAGGATGGTGATAATGTTACATTTAATCTTTGTATATCTTATAGATAGATGGTCACATGTTATCACCTTGTGTTTCAGCAATACGCTCCTCTTCTGGCCGTGTTCAGCACTCAAGGCCAATCCGAGCTAGTCTTACTTCAGAAAGTGCAAGAATACTGTTACGACAACATCCACTTCATGAAGGCCTTCCAGAAGATCGTAGTCCTGTTCTATAAAGGTGAGACGAAACCTGAAGACCTGGTGTAAGAAATCTGTAATTAGTAGGTATAGCCTTCTCCACAGGGGGCAGTATTATAGTAGTTATATTCTTGTATATAGGGGGCAGTATTATAGTAGTTATATTCTTGTACATAGGAGCAGTATTATAGTAGTTATATTCTTGAACATAGGGGCAGTATTATAGCAGTTATATTCTTGTACATAGGGGCAGTATTATAGTAGTTATATTCTTGCACATAGGGGGCAGTATTATAGTAGTTATATTCTTGTACATAGGAGCAGTATTATAGTAGTTATATTCTTGTACATAGGAGCAGTATTATAGTAGTTATATTTTTGTACATAGGGGCAGTATTATAGTTATATTCTTATACATAGGGAGCAGTATTATAGTAGTTATATTCTTGTACATAGGGAGCAGTATTATAGTAGTTATATTCTTATACATAGGGAGCAGTATTATAGTAGTTATATTCTTGTACATAGGGAGCAGTATTATAGTAGTTATATTCTTGAACATAGGGGCAGTATTATAGTAGTTATATTCTTGCACATAGGGGGCAGTATTATAGTAGTTATATTCTTGTACATAGGAGCAGTATTATAGTAGTTATATTCTTGTACATAGGGGGCAGTATTATAGTAGTTATATTCTTGTACATAGGGGCAGTATTATAGTAGTTATATTTTTGTACTTAGGGGCAGTATTATAGTAGTTATATTCTTATACATAGGGAGCAGTATTATAGTAGTTATATTCTTGTACATAGGAGCAGTATTATAGTAGTTATATTCTTGTACATAGGGGCAGTATTATAGTAGTTATATTCTTGTACATAGGGGGCAGTATTATAGTAGTTATATTCTTGTACCTAGGGGGCTGGATTATAGTAGTTATATTCTTGTACATAGGGGCAGTATTATAGTAGTTATATTCTTGTACATAGGAGCAGTATTATATTAGTTATATTCTTGTACATAGGAGCAGTATTATAGTAGTTATATTCTTGTACATAGGGGGCAGTATTATAGTAGTTATATTCTTGTACATAGGGGCAGTATTATAGTAGTTGTATTCTTGTACATAGGGGGCGGTATTATAGTAGTTATATTCTTGTACATAGGGGCAGTATTATAGTAGTTATATTCTTGTACATAGGAGCAGTATTATATTAGTTATATTCTTGTACATAGGAGCAGTATTATAGTAGTTATATTCTTGTACATAGGGAGCAGTATTATAGTAGTTATATTCTTGTACATAGGGGGCAGTATTATAGTAGTTATATTCTTGTACATAGGGGCAGTATTATAGTAGTTGTATTCTTGTACATAGGGGGCGGTATTATAGTAGTTATATTCTTGTACATAGGGGGCGGTATTATAGTAGTTATATTCTTGTACATAGGAGCATTATTATAGTAGTTATATTCTTATACATATGGAGCAGTATTATAGTAGTTATATTCTTGTACATAGGGGCAGTATTATAGTAGTTATATTCTTGTACATATGAGCAGTATTATAGTAGTTATATTCTTGTACATAGGAGCAGTATTATAGTAGTTATATTCTTGTACATAGGAGCAGTATTATAGTAGTTATATTCTTGTACATAGGGAGCAGTATTATAGCAGTTATATTCTTGTACATAGGGAGCAGTATTATAGCAGTTGTATTCTTGTACATAGGGAGCAGTATTATAGTAGTTATATTCTTGTACATAGGGGCAGTATTATAGTAGTTATATTCTTGTACATAGGAGCAGTATTATAGTAGTTGTATTCTTGTACATAGGGGCAGTATTATAGCAGTTGTATTCTTGTACATAGGGGCAGTATTATAGTAGTTATATTCTTGTACATAGGAGCAGTATTATAGCAGTTGTAATCTTGTACATAGGGGCAGTATTATAGCAGTTGTATTCTTGTACATAGGGGCAGTATTATAGCAGTTGTATTCTTGTACATAGGGGCAGTATTATAGTAGTTATATTCTTGTACCTAGGGGGCTGGATTATAGTAGTTATATTCTTGTACATAGGAGCAGTATTATAGTAGTTATATTCTTGTACATAGGAGCAGTATTATAGTAGATATATTCTTGTATATAGGAGCAGTATTATAGTAGTTATATTCTTGTACATAGGAGCAGTATTATAGTAGATATATTCTTGTGTATAGGAGCAGTATTATAGTAGTTATATTCTTGTACATATGGGGCAGTATTATAGTAGTTATATTCTTGTACATATGGGGCAGTATTATAGTAGTTATATTCTTGTACATGGGAGCAGTATTATAGTAGTTATATTCTTGTACATAGGGGCAGTATTATAGTAGTTATATTCTTGTACATACGGGCAGTATTATAGTAGTTATATTCCTGTACATAGGGAGCAGTATTATAGTAGTTATATTCTTGTACATAGGGGGCAGTATTATAGTAGTTATATTCTTGTACATAGAAGCAGTATTATAGTAGTTATATTCTTGTACATAGGGGCAGCATTATAGTAGTTATATTCTTGTGCATAGGGGCAGTATTATAGTAGTTATATTCTTGTACATACGGGCAGTATTATAGTAGTTATATTCTTGTACATACGGGCAGTATTATAGTAGTTATATTCTTGTACATAGGGGGCAGTATTATAGTAGTTATATTCTTGTACATAGGAGCAGTATTATAGTAGTTATATTCTTGTACATAGGGGGCAGTATTATAGTAGTTATATCCTTGTACATAGGAGCAGTATTATAGTAGTTATATTCTTGTACATAGGAGCAGTATTATAGTAGTTATATTCTTTTACATAGGGGGCAGTATTATAGTAGTTATATTCTTGTACATAGGGGCAGTATTATAGTAGTTGTATTCTTGTACATAGGGGGCAGTTTTATGTTAGTTGTATTCTCATACTAGATTGGCGTACATAGGAATACTGTATGTTTAGATTTTCATGTAAAATCAGGCCAGTTCTGCATAATCGTCTCTATTTCTCCATAAATGAGAGCTGTGCTATGTCGGTATACACCGTGGGCTCAGCTGTTATATTCAGATACAATTTCTGCAGGATTATTATAGATAAAATCTTGCAGAAAAAAGCAGCTGTTGAACTCTTAATTGTCTTGTAATGACGAGTATTATCTTTTTATTTGCAGTGTTTTTCCCTTTTATTATCATTGGGTCTGCAATAGGAACATTCTACTATGTTGAATCTTAAAGGGCCATTAAAACGTTATAAAATCTACTAGCTCCGTTCTGTTTCCCTGTATTTTTCCATTTATAATCTAAAAATGAGACCGTTAGACCCCCTATATGTATCTCATTACCCCCCCCACCCCCCACCCTTTCCTCCATTACTAAATCTAGAGTGAAACCTCCAGTAAAGGGGCAGAGTTCAGGTCTCTTCTTGTTTACAACTAGGAGGAAACTTTGTCCTTTTAGTTCATCCTCTCCAGACTAAAATTGTCCAACTAGTCTTGCAAACTTTTTTTTGAGGTTTTGGGTCACATGTAGCTGTGTATTTGATTAATGTTGTGCTGGATTTCAGCGGATGTCCTGGGGGAAGAAGCCATTCTGAAGTGGTACAAGGAAGCGCACGTCGCCAAGGGGAAAAGCGTCTTTCTTGACCAAATGAAAAAGTTTGTGGAGTGGTTACAAAATGCAGAAGAAGGTAAAGCGAAAAGTTGCACTAATGTTCCTTCTCCCCCATCACCATGGTGATTTTTATATATATTGGGATTTTTTTGCTTACGTTTTTGGACAGTTTAGCAGAACATGCAACCCCTTTTTTTTTTTTTTTTTCCTTTTTTGTCTTTGTAACTTTTTCAAACTTTTTTTTTTTTTTTTTGTGTGCAAAAAAAAATTCATTGTGACCCATTTTTTAAGACTCTGGTGCTGGACAGTCAACAGATCTTTAAGACTAATACAAACAAAACCAAAACTGGACTTAAAAAAATAAAAAAAAATATGTAGAACGCCACTTGAGGCATGTGGCCCCGAATGTCTGGCAAGATGCAGTGAAATGATCGTGCAGCCTGAGCACTCAATAGTGTGTTTTTTGCTGTCTTATGAATCTGCCCGCCATTTTCTTTCTGCAGCCTTGGTTCATACTGTGGGTTTTTGTTTTTTTTTAAGTATGTGCTTCCCCCTAGTGGAAGTTGGTTAATAGTTTTCTGTAAGTTTGATTGGACACTGTATGACAGGCAGACATTTAAAGGGAATCTGTCATCCTGGAGGCACCGTGCAATCTATAGAGCATATGTAATATTTTTCCCCAAGCCCAAATTGATTGAAATCCCTGCTTATTCTTCTTTTAGAAGTCCAGTGGGTGGTTCACTTGCAGGTACATGGCAAGATTTGGTGGCTGTGGGTAAATAGCAGGATGTTTGTTTATGGCAGGAGTCTTTGTAAGAGTCTCCCTCTGCTGTCTCAGCATGCAGTCTCATAGACTGATGGAAGAGCTGCAGCTGCATCCCCCTCCTCCCCTTACAGCTCCAGTTCTGTGTTTACCAAATGGACCAAGGCAAAAGTTTTTGTTGCTGTCAGCTCAGTCATGGGGGTTAAAGTAGGCGTACAGGACAAGGATGTAAAGAAAAAATAAAGGTCTTTATGGGGGACCGCACATTTCTTCCTCGGGTACATGCAAAAAAGACCTATTCTGTTATTTTAAAAACAGATAACGACGTAAACCTCAATAAATAACAATTAATTATCAGCCAATTATAAAGATAGATATGTGTATGTAGATGCAATTAAATATTATAAAACAACATTGAGAGATACTTTCTAATAATGAAGACCTCCAGGGGGTTAAAGTACAGAATATCTGGAATGAAGATCTCCAGGAGGTTAAAGTGCACAATATCCAGAATGAAAATCTCCAGGAGGTTAAAGTGCACAATATCCGGAACGATTATCTATTAATTAACGTCTGATAACGATCTGAACAACATTCCGGGATCTCTTTATTATTTATCAGTCTGAGACAACAAGAATCTTCAACAAGGGGAAAAAAAAAAGGTTTAGAAAGATTTTGTCCTAATCTTGATGATCGACCGATGTTCATTCATCTGTTTCCTCAAGGTTTGTACTATTCTAGCAACATATTGTAATTTACAAACTACGATCCGATAAATGAATTCCGAATACGGAATATGAATCTAAAGTGATCTAGCTCCTGGACGCTCTGTGTAACAGAACCAATAATAAAAAAAAACAAAGATCAGTTAATTTGTCCCCATTTCCTAATTTGAAAGGTTTAGATCGAAAAATTACAGTCATGAATTTTTAAAGCTTAACAAAATGATTTGGAATTAATTTATCAGAAGGTAGTTGTATATCACAGTACATGGGCGGGACAGATGAATAAACAGATATATACTATTAAGAATTCGACACTTCATGTCTCTAAAGGTTTTTCTCAAATGATAAAAAATCCACATTGTCTCAGACTGATAATAGAACAGATCCCTGGGGGCTGGTGTTATTATCCTGGGAAGGGGCCACTATCCATAGATCTTCCCTTATTTTTAAACCATCTTAACCTTACAGTAAAGTTTCCACAATGAGTTTTTTACGCTGCATATTTTCGAAAAATAAAATTCAAAGTAACCTATTTAATGGGAACAGAAAATCTGCAACATCAAAAGCTCATGGTGTGAACATAACCTGACGCACTGCGCTGCTCCACATTTCTCATTTTCCCATATGTCTCCCTCATTATTTGTATAATGTTCTCTGTCTTCTAGAATCGGAGTCTGAAGGAGAAGAGAACTGAGCAGTGGCAGCGGTCCAGGCTGCAGACGAGCGGCATGAACGTCGCGTCTGCCCGGAGTCTGCGAGCTACAAGTCGTCCATGTTTTCTAGGAGAAGCGGTTTAGTGTTGGTGCACTCAGGCAATTAGATCCTTTTATCTGGACGTCTACCTCTGGTCAGTCTCGTGATCCTAGGCAAAGCCATCCACCCGGGAGCCATGAGAAAGGGGCGGTGCTTCTCCATGGACTCCTCCTACTTGTTAGTATCTCCAAGCACAGAATGAACAGCACAGTCCCGACTCTCGTGTCCAGGTCTCTAGTGTGCGCTCGTAGCTCAGTATCGGCTTGTGGATGTTATATAAGATTAACCCCCTTTTTTTTTCTTTTTTTTTTTTTCCTTTTGAATAAAGGCTTTTTATCTTAAGGATGTAGTCTGTGATGCCATATTATACCATTCTACACTTCTAATATTCACCATAAACAACGTGAAGCTCCTTTAATTGGAGTCAAGTAGCAATAGCAAAAAACATTGCAGGACTCTCCTCCCCTGTATACTCACGACAGAACATACCTCCTATATACAGACACAAGACCTGTCTACAAACAGCAAGATATAACTCCCCTGTGTACCGACGCGCGGCCGGGGCCCTCCTCCCCTGTGTACCGACGCGCGGCCGGGGCCCTCCTCCCCTGTGTACCGACGCGCGGCCGGGGCCCTCCTCCCCTGTGTACCGACGCGCGGCCGGGGCCCTCCTCCCCTGTGTACCGACGCGCGGCCGGGGCCCTCCTCCCCTGTGTACCGACGCGCGGCCGGGGCCCTCCTCCCCTGTGTACCGACGCGCGGCCGGGGCCCTCCTCCCCTGTGTACCGACGCATAGCTAAAAAAAAATACACCGATGTGTATACATTTAACCCCTTCAGGACCCAGCCTATTTTGACCCTAAAGACCTTGGCATTTTTGTCAATTCTGACCAGTGTCCCTTTACGAAGTAAAAACTCTGGAACACTTCAACGGATCCTAGCGATTCTGAGATTGTTTTTTCGTGACATATTGGGCTTCATGTTAGTATTAAATTTAGGTCGATAATATTTGCGTTTATTTGTGAAAAAATCAAAAATATGGGAAAAAATTTTAAAATTTTGCAATTTTCAAATTTTGAATCTTTATTCTACTAAACCAGAGAGTGATGTGACACAAAATAGTTAATAAATAACATTTCCCACATGTCTACTTTACATCAGCACAATTTTGGAAAAAAAATAAAATTTTGGTAGGAAGTTTGAAGGGTTCAAAGTTCATCAGCAATTTATCTTTTTTCCAGCAAAATTTACAAAACCATTTTTTTAGTGACCACATCACATTTGAAGTCCCTTTGAGGGGTCTTTATGACAGAAAACACCCAAAAGTGACACCATTCCAAAAACTGCACCCCTCAAGCTACTCAAAACTACATTCAAGAAGATTATTAACCCTTCAGGTGCATCACAGGAACTAAAGCC